>NC_135589.1:6225000-7475000 GCF_965152235.1 Eretmochelys imbricata | reverse complement strand
TGAGCTCCCCGGCCTCTCCAGGCTGCTGGCAGCAGAGCAGGGGCAAGAGGCTGGGACCTGAGGATTGAAACCAAGTCCTGCATGTTGCAGAGCAGCATGCCAGCCATGCGCTACGTCACCAGGGTACCAGGTGGGCCTTCACTTTCTGCCTCAGTTCCGGACTTCAGCGACAGAGGCTGCTAGAGCTTGACGCTCATCACAGAATACACGTCCTGGGCATCTCTCATGCCTCAACCTCCGGGGGACAGCGGCAGGGAGGCTGAGCGGCCTGTCCAACGACGCGCCGCACAGACCCCCAACGCAACCACAGCTGCTCAAGGCCTGCACCTGGAATGAGATCAGTGAGGCACCTCCCCTCCACGCTACATGTTCTGGAGCGACATTCCCATCGGCCAAGGAGAGCTGTCCCACACAGCAATGGCCCGTGCAAAGTGGGAGAGAGACATTCTTCACTGGTGCTGTTCAAGGCATCTGCCAGGGCCTGTCTTCACTGCTCAGTTAACCTGGGTGGTTGGACATGGGTTAGACTAGCCTAGGTATGAGCGTCCCCACTGCAAAGCCTCACCCAGCTCACTGTGTGGTTCTGCACTTGCCCGTGGGCATCTGCAGGCCCACGCTGCTGTTTGTGGAGACATGCTAGGATTCTCTCCCAGTCAGCTGTGTTGGGAGAACGTGTCTATTCTTTCAGGGGCAATTGTGGGATGACGTCGGAGGATTATCAGCACTGGTGATTTTACCTGCCTCTTCACTGTAAAGCGAGCAAGTCCCAGCCCAAGGAAACCAGAGGCCGGTTGTTTCAAATATGTCAAAATGAAGCATTTCAATTTTTTTCTGATTTGTTGTTGTTGTTTTTTCCAGTGGAACCAATTCAACACAAATTCATGAAACGTTTTGGTCGAACCGACTCCGCATTTTTCAGGGAGGAAAATGTTTTGGATGAAAAAACGTTACCTAGCTGGAAAGGTAACACTGATCAGTGCCCATTGCTCACCTAGCCAGTAGCATCTCTGCTGAGGCTGCCAACCAAGGGACCCAAGTCTGTGCCAACGTTGGCTGAAATTATGGGATGCAGTCTCCTAGCCATCAGGCGCTGGCCAGACCCTTCTGACTCTCGCCACATGGGCCCCCAGACAGCCAATGGGTTGCAATGATCATTGCATCCTACCAAGCAGCTGGCGCTGGGTGGGGTTGTTCAGCCACCTCTCACTGCATGAACATTTTTTTTAGCTGCCTCCAGTGGATTCTCAAGAAATCAGTAAAGCTGAAGGATGCCGGCTTTAGCACGGCCGGATTTCCAGCAAAGATTTCGATCAGCAGCCAATCACCTGGACAGGCTACGAGAGTTCTTGTCTTTTCATTTCACATAGAAACAGGGAAAAGCATTTAGCGCGGAAAGTGGAACACAGCGTTGTCTCTAATGCTCACGTGCCGCTCCCTGCTCCCCCCCGCTATGCCTTCCAGACTCCTGGATCTTCTTTTACTGGTCTCCAAAAAAATCAAGAGCTTAATAGGATGTAAACAAAATCAAGCTGGGGAGATGGGGGCTAAAATGAGGGGAGATTTTTGCAGGGTAGCCAGATGTCCCTTCCATAGCTCGGCCGGGTTTAGGGAGACGACAGACAGTGGAGGCTAAAGGAAATAATTAATTATGAGTCTTGAAGTCCATGTCCTTGTCCTTGAAGCCAATGGGACTATGCATGGCACAAGGTGCTCTTCAGCGTAAAGGAGCAGAGTTTGCTTTGGCTGGAGGGGCGAGGGGGTGCATTTCACCTCACTGACCCACCTCCCCCCTATGCCCCATCCCGCTCGACCTGCAGCATCAGAGTAAGCAGGGGTTCTCTGCACACTGGGGCCGGGAGGTGTAATTCCCAGCTGGGGCAGGCATACACACGCTAGCTCCGCGTGAACGAGTGCGCTGAAAACGAAGCACCGCCCGCGCCCCTGGGGCCACGCTGCTCTTTGTAGACGCTGGCTCAGCCCACGCTCGTGAGGGCACGTCTTCCCACGCTAGGAATTCCACCTCCCAGCCGCGGGGTAGACGTAGCCTCAGTCGAGACCCCACAGCCGGGCTCGGGAGCAACAGACGCGCTCCATGCCTGAGAAGGATTCAGCCCGGCGAACGAGTGAAAGGAAAGCCCTTAAGTCGACCTTTCATCCTCTCCCCCTGGCAAAAATGCGTTTCCTTTGAGAGCAAAAGATCTTGGTTTGTTTCGGAAACTGTCTCTCCTCTCCGTCAGCTGCCCCCCTCCATCCTTGCCCCAGAGATCAGACAGTGTTGGCGTGCGTACACACACACACACGTGCTGGCAGCAGCTCCCTACACACAGCCTGTGGCACTTTCAGGTGCTGCTGTGAAATGACTTTGGTGACTATCAAGCTCTTGTAAGATGCCAAAATTCACTGGCCATCTCCAACTCTGCGGTGAGCCATCAACAGTGCCCAGCACACGTCTAACATCTCTCCCCTGATCTGTGCAAGAACAGTCTCTCCTCCCCGACAAAGGCCCTGAAAGTATTACTTAAAGGGGTGTCGCCTGCACAAAGGTGGCCCCACGTTTAGATTCTGTAGGAACAAGGTTTAGCAGAGCCTCAGGCCAAAGCAAACATTTTCCACATGCTGCTTTGTTCCCTTCCAATGGGAACAGCTCTTTCAGTTGTAAACCAGTCAATGCTGTCCTTTTCGCAGCCCAACTATTGCACGGATGTGCTAATGTAATGTAACAAACAAAATGTGGGCCATTCCCTTTCTAGTGGTTAGTCTAAATAAGAGGATAATAGCCTACTATAGCTATCAGTTAACAGAGTTGCTCCTTTAACTTAAATAGAAGAAGCTGGTGCTGAAGTTCCTAGGTTTGAATGATACTACACAGACAAGGGCAGTAACAGGCACTGACTGTAACTTACTATTCTGTTTTGGGATCATCAATATATTTGCAACGCACTGCCGCATTCTGAAGGGGGGGGTAGCAGCTCAGCTGGTCAGGAATTTTTCAACACACTTTTTTCTTATACTTCAAAAATCGAGGACCAAAGTCCACTTTCGCTCTTTCGCAAGGACCAGTTCTTGGGTTTTGTTTCAAAACAATTTTTCATTTCAAAATTTAACTTAATTTACATTTAAGAATTTTTTTTTAAAAGGGCAAACGTGGAACAAAACATTGGGAAATTTTTGAAACACAATGCCCTACTTGACCTAAACCAACGGTTTTTGACTGTTGGTTAGTGACAATTTTTGACATTTTGTCTTTTTGTCCTGATTCAGGATGGGAAAATTTTTCAAAATGTCAAATATTCTCAGAGGACGAGAAAACCCTTTTCCCTCCACCCTAGGTAGCATGGTCCAGTGGTCAGAGCAGGGCAGTCAGCAGGCTTGGGCTCCAGTGCGCTGTCACTGATTTGCTGTGTGAATTTTAGAGAGTAATTTCACTCTGTACCACAGTGTAAAATTACTTTTGTTATTTGTATATAGCAGCCTAGAGGCCCCGTTGCGCTAGGCACTGCACAAACACAGAGAGACAGTCCCTGCCCTGAAAAGCGAGAAAGGATGTGTTATCCCCATTTTACAGATGAGGAACTGAGGTAGAGAGAGATTAAAGTGACTTGCTCATGTCACACAGTGAGTCAGTAACAGAGCTGGGGATTCAACCAGACCCCCTGAGTCCTACACCTGGGTCTAAACCACAAGACCATCCTTCGTCTTTTATCTAGCATTAGGAGATCCTTAGGAATGATGCCATATAAATGCAAAGTATCATGAGTAACAACAAATATTGCTCTAAACACAAGACTTGCAGGCACAATCGTGGGTCAGAAGGCAGCGGGAATGCCTTTCACAGAGCTACAATCACCAGCTCGACAAATCCCCCGTGTCAGAGGAGCCTATATTGTTCATCTCCATTCCCTCACTCCGTGTTTGTCACACCGCTACTGCAAATATCTCCTCTCGTTATCCTCAGTGGAGTGCTATAAATCCAACCCTCTCTCCCTGCGATGGTTCATGAGCTGTATCACTGAGAACAGCACGGCTCAGGGCTCAGAAAAACACCTGCAAATCGAAACCTGAGAACTTTATTCCGCTCTTTAGATTCCTGCCTACTGGACAAACCATGTTCTGGGGGATTAGGGACCGGAGACAGACAATTATAGCCAATTGCAGCCAGCTAGTGGATTTGCAGACGATGGGCAAAGGGGAATCTGTAGCTAGTATTTTTGCACTGGTTCGGAGCGTTTAAGAATCTGGAATGTTTGTTGCAGAGTAAGCATGTTATCTCCGCTTGTTCGTCTTCTTTCTTCCCCTCTTTCCCTATACACTTTGGAGTAGTTTGCTGTCATAAATGGTAAATGGAGCTTACAATCTTTAAACACCGGTAAGCTCGCGTTGCATAAACAAGGTGATAAAATTTAAAGGCCTGCGTGGAGATAACCACAGGGCTTGAGAGCAGGCGTCTGCTCTCTCTAGGGAGCCAACGCGGGATGCCAGTCCTTTAAAAGGTAGGATAAACGTACAGGAGAACCACTGGGGCAGATCTAATAGTGGGGGAGGTTGGCAAATACCAACCGGGTCCTTCCCCTGCTGGGGCACTCTGAATAAAGGTACCTACCAATAAGTGCCCCGATTCATTTGCCAACCGGATCTTTATCTTTAAACCCCCATAAAAAACATTCTACCCTAAGAATTCAGCTGGGGACTGAGGCTTAGATACATAGGAATCACCAGGCAGGATCAGACCCAGGGTCCATCCAATGCAGTATCCTGTCTCGGTCAGTGGCCAGCACCAGGTGCCTCAAAGAAAGGCATAAGAACTCTGCAGAAGGCCCGTGTGTGATAATCTGCCTCCCTAACGTTAAGTTTATCCTGATCTCGAACGGATAGAGATGGTCTTAGAGATGCCAGCTGGCACAGAAACACGGCTACACACGTCCGTCCGTGTGGCTGTTTGCATGGGCATCCGCCTCTCTCTACTGGATGCTGGCCCTCGGATACCATGGTGAAGGGTGCAATGTAAGAACCCAGACAGATGGTCTCTGCTGTAGAGGATCATACACCCTCTGGCTGCTCTCATTTTCCTAGAGGGAGACTTCGACTTTTCTTCAGCTCTCACAGCTCTCGCGTTCTGTCCTTGGCATGGTATTAATGGACAGCCACACGATCTCTGTGGCTACGGAATCATTGTGTGGTGTTGAACAAGGCACAGAGCTTGGGTAGGCAAGCCCGACCTTGTCTCGTTTTTGAAGGGGACACACCGCTGCAGACGACAGGAGGGATGAGAAGTGGCGCACTGGTCTCCATCCTGAAAGGGGAGGCTTCGATTCCTTTTCTTTTCCTTTCCAACTGAGTTTTATTTTTAATTAAAGATGTAACACACCCGGGAGCATTGTAAACATACAAATGGTTGTGCTGGGCAACTTCTCTGCCCAGTAGAGGAATAGAGGGGACTGTTCATGAGACCCTCAGAGTCCTTTCGCTCTCCCCCTAAATGAAAACTGCTGTGAAGAGGGACAGATCCACATACAGGCTACAGGCTTTACGTTGTATGGCAGAAGTGGGGCCTGTGCCAGTCCGTCACTGTGGGACATGGAAAGGAATATGGCCTGCAAAACGTGGGAGTGAAGTGATAAATGCTACAGAGGAATGATACATTTATATGCAGAACAGGCCCACGCCTCTTCCTTCTGTGAGGTGTGCCGTGCACATCTATCTTGGCTTCCTTCTGTTGTTGACAGATCATGCCGGGCAGAGGCAGACTTTCTGTTTTTCTCTCCCATGTCGTCTCCTCCACCTGCTTTTGAATTTCTTGCGCTGTCTCTTATCTGCAGTCGCCCTGAACTCTCACGTGGCTTTCTATTGTCGCAGCGAAGAACCAGACAAAAGAGCATTGTGTGGTTTGCCACTGTCTCACCAGCTAACAGTGCCATACAGTCACAGTCATACATGCTACCCTCTAGCAAATAACTAGCGAGCTAGCTAAATGGTGCAAAAGTGCACGCACGTTCGTCTGGACTGTTAAGTGAACTCACATTGGCCGAGTCGTCATCCCTTTCCTGTTCACTTTCCACAAACAATACAGCAACCGAGTTGCACTAGCATGAATGTTTGTGGCAATCAAATTTTAAGCGTGCACAAGAACAGAAAACAACTTTAAAATGTGCTCATTGTGAGCATTTATGTAAGAGAGAAAGAGAGACAGACACGCACTGGCCATCTATCCCAGAGGATATGAGTCTGCTTCAGCTCCTGGTTATAAGCCCTAGCTCTTTGGATCATGCTCTAATAGATCATGCTTTTAGCTTGGGAGGTCCCCAGTTAAATCCCTGGTGTCACACCTAACCTTGCTCACAGAACAGTTATACTCCTCCTAGGAAAAAACAAACTATCCCGTGACCTACATGACCAAATTGCAACCCAGTAACAGCTCTGCTTTCAGATTTTGAATGGGGACACAAAGACCTCAAGTTGGTCCAAAGAACAGTAACAAAAATTGTGGGGGAATTTTCAAATTTTTTTACTTAAATTTAAAAAAAAAGTTGACATTTTGAAATTTCAGCAATTTTTTTCAGTCCTTGAAACGTTTCAACAAAAATGGCAACATTCTTCGGGGGGGGGTGTTGTTTGTTTTTTTCAAATCCACCCATCAAGAATCATATTTTCCAGAAAAATTCAAAGAAACAGGGTGGAAGGTATATAAACTGAGACCCACCCTAATGAGCCAGCCACTGGCTTTTTTGAAAGGATACAGGGAAAATAAAGCCATTCTCATGCATAGATCTAAATGCACTTTCCAAAAGGAAGGCAAGGATTGTTAGCCCCATTTTACAGATAGGGAAACTGAAGCACGAAGCAGTGAAGTGATTTGCCCACGGTCATAGAAAATCCGTGGAAGAGCCAAGAATAGAACCCAGGTCTCTGGATTTACTCTCCAGTTCTCTGTCCTTGGATCACTGAAAGGATTTTTAAAATCTAATTTACTTTTTACCATTTAAGCTGGTTGTTTCTGTTTTGTACTTCACCCAGCTTGAATCACAGAAGCCAGACAGTCCCATTTCACCTTCTGTTTATAATCAATTTTGCTTTTCTAGTTCTCTGCTACACCAGATGTTCATGGAAGGGTCATCAGCTTGCATGTTTAAAACAATTAGTTGTGCACGTAGGCACACACAAATGCACCCTGCAATCATTTCTATTCCTGTTGCTGTTTGTACTGCTTTAGCAAAATCTCCATTTTAGGCTTAAAATTGACCTAACCACTGTTGACTTAATTGGCAGGGCGGGGGGGCGATTTTTTTTGTTTTGTTTTAAGTTCCAGACCTGAAATCAAGAATTTCAGTTGTCATTTAAAGAAAGATGGTTCAAGGCCTCACGGTAATGGAGAAAAGCTTGAAAACATAGTGAGCGTATCTAAAACCTAGAAACCAGGAGGTAAATAACCTCAAATGGATTTATTTTTTAAATTTGTGACTTGTAAGACAAACTCAGGACTTTGGTAGTTAGCAAGACAGTTCACCAGTCTGCCTCCCTCGGTACTTACATGACCCTTATCACCAGAGTATCGCGAATATTAACGAACATACCCTTGTGACACACTTGCAAGATAGGACAGTAGTGAGGATCCATTTTACAGATCAAGAATAGTGCGACTGAGAGCTAGTCTAGAGAGGCTTTGCCTGTACAGCTGGACGGGTGTAGCTATTCTGGCAGAACGCCCTAGTGGGGAGACAGCACATATCAGCATAAAGAGATCTCTGGCCAGTAGTTATGCCACCTCCTTAGGATTGGCTATACTGGTAAAAAGGACCCTTGACCTTGGCCCAAGGTCAGACAGGCAGCCTGTGTCAAACACAGGAATGGAACCCTGCTCTGCTGAGCCCCCGTCCATTACTTTACTCACAAAGGCATCCTTCCTCCTACCTTCCTTTCTATGGCTTAGCGTGACCCACATGACCTTCTCTGCCTGCCCCAAACATCCCGCTGTTCACATGAACAAATCATGTCCAGTATGTTCCCAATCCCCGGGAGAATAGACGAGGTGGCGCCAGGGGACACAACCCGCTGTAGTCCATACTGTTGATTTTCACCATTGCTGTCCTTTCTCCTTCTCTGATCAGGAAAATGCCCCAGCAGGGCAAAGATTTCTCTAAAACTGGGGTCCATAACAAAGTTTTAAGGGAGCTACCCAGGAGAAGTGACAGGTAAGCCTAGAGTGTGCGCCCTCAAGGGGCCACAGAGGGGAAATACAAGTGGAGGTATCCTGACCTGTGACACGTGCTGTGCCCACACCCGGGTTTGTTAGATACACTGAATCTTCACAACCTTTCCTGTCATTTTCCCTGGCACAATTGACGACCCACTGCAGCAGTATCGGGGTGGGTGATGCTATCCCTAGGCAAAAATTACACTGAGCTAGAGTTAATGCTGAGAGGACAGATCGATAATTTAGGGTAAAAAAACATTACAGGGTTATAATTATCCTCAAAACAAGCCTTTCAATGGGGGAGGCAAATATAACCCCCCATTTATATATACGGTTTGCAGATCATATTTCAGGGCCTTCCTTTTGAAGGCAGCATGATCTAGTGGGTAGGACACTGGACTGGAATGCCAGAGACATGGGGTCCAATTCACCTTCTAAACCATAGTTGCAGCCCATCAGTGCAAGTTACTTCCCCTCTATTTACCCTCCCACCCGCTGTATATCTTGTCTATTTAGATTAACCTTGTTCCTCATTATGAGCAGCGCCTAGCACAGTGGGGCCTCAATTGTGGTTGCAGCCAGTAAGCACGCTCATAATACAAAGGTTAACAATTCTGTGACTACAAGTGCCATACCAGTGTTGGCTTGTTATCCAAATAAAATATAGGGTTAGGGTTGGCAGAATTAAATTTTTTATATATATATTTTGGTAACTTCAACAGATCATAACAATGTTCATTTTTAAGTATTTTTAATTTATTTAAATGTTCAGATGTGTAAAATTATGGGATTTCAGCATTTATTTTTATCAGTTAAAATGTTGACAGTTGTGGGAAATCATAGGGGGGGGGTTAGACAGTAATTATTAAATGACACGAAACCTTGAGATTTAAAGAGTTAAAGCACCAATTCTTGATGTCACATCAAAATATACAAAGTAAATATGCATAAATCCAACTCCAGTACATTCTCAGGCAGCCCTTTTCATAACTTGCCTATCCGTCTATTTCTGTGGCCACCAGTGGGAATATATTTTTGGTCTTTGCATGTGTATGGTGAAAAAAATGTTTACCGACATTTACCGATAAAAATCGAATCCTGCCAAGCCTCTATGTGATGATCTTTGTGTGTCCTGTGGAGGTCAAGATTCATTTTGCTTGGGTTTATTTAGTCTCCCCAGCCTAGTCTCCACAGAGCTGAACTATCCAGGCTGCACCTGAGTTCTTAAGAACTCTATTTGACCAAGAAAATAATTTATCTGAAAGCCTCAAGGGGTTCAGTTGCATCTGCTGAGTTGTCTTGGGTCATCTCTGTTCACTTCTGGGTAATGTTGACCTCAAGGTAAACCAGGAAGGACTTTTCTAGGAAGGTCCTACCCCCTCGCAACCATGTCATGCACGTGTTCTTCTGAAGATTAATAGTGGAAGCTGGGCATCCGTGTATTTAAGAGCAATCCATCAGTCGACAATCTCACCTTTTTAAGGAAGGAAATACAGGCAGAGCAATGAAAAACTACCTAATACCATGCAGGGCAGATAAAATAACCCATAAGATCCTTCCCAACCCTAATGCTTAAGATGACCAAAGGGGAAACTGGGTGGCTCAGAGAATGGGTAACAGGCAGATCCAGGTTGCTGGCTCAGTAGTGTCTGTCCAGAGCTGGTTTGGTTGTGGTGAATTGTGTGTGGAGGTCTCAGTCCATTTCCCAATGGACTCACCACAATAAAACAAACAACCGGCATGGCTAGCATGCGTGTCAGCCATCTCGACAGCGAGAGTGAAGGCTGAGCTATACACCGGGGCTGGTTGGGAAATATTTTCCTGGGAAATAAAATCCTGGGAGTTGTAGTTTGGGTGCCTCATGCTCCCATTTGCCTCTACAGACCATGCTCCATGATCAAACTATATTTCCCATGATGCAGCTTATGCTGAGGGGAGGCAGTTGCATCATTGAAGACCTTAGCTGTGGGAAATGTAGTCTGAGCAGGGAGACTGGCCCACAGGGGACTCAAGGTAACCAAACTACAACTCCCATGAGGCACTGGAGCAGCACATCCAAACTGAAATATTTCAGTTTTCAGCTGCTGGGCAACAAGAGGTTTTCCACAGAAAGCAGAGACTTGGTGAAAATTTTTTCCTTTTAGTTGAAAACCCAATTTTCTATCAAAAGCAGTTCAGATGGAAGGGACTGGGAAGAATTAGGAGGGGAAGCAAAAGTGGATGGGAACCTGGGAGGCACTGACCATGAGATGGTTGAGTTCAGGATCCTGACACAGAGAAGAAAGGAGAGCAGCAGAATACAGACCCTGGACTTCAGAAAAGCAGACTTTGATTCCCTCAGGGAACTGATGGGCAGGATCCCCTGGGAGAATAATGTGAGGGGGAAAGGAGTCCAGGAGAGCTGGCTGTATTTTAAAGAATCCTTATTGAGGTTACAGGGACAAACCATCGGGATGTGTTGAAAGAATAGTAAATATGGCAGGCTTGGCTTCACAGTGAAATCCTTGCTGATCTTAAACACAAAAAAGAAGCTTACAAGAAGTGGAAGCTTGGACAAATGACCAGGGAAGAGTATAAAAATATTGCTTGGACATGCAGGAGTGAAATCAGGAAGGCCAAATCACACCTGGAGTTGCAGCTACCAAGAGATGTTAAGAGTAACAAGAAGGGTTTCTTCAGGTATGTTAGCAACAAGAAGAAAGTCAAGGAAAGTGTGGGCCCCTTACTGAATGAGGGAGGCAATCTAGTGACAGAGGATGTGGAAAAAGCTAATGTACTCAATGCTTTATGCCTCTGTCTTCATGAACAAGGTCAGCTCCCAGACTACTGCACTGGGCAGCACAGCATGGGGAGGAGGTGACCAGCCCTCTGTGGAGAAAGAAGTGGTTCGGGACTGTTTAGAAAAGCTGGACGAGCCCAAGTCCATGGGGCTGGATGCGCTGCATCCGAGACTGCTAAAGGAGTTGGCGGATGTGATTGCAGAGCCATTGGCCATTATCTTTGAAAACTCATGGCGATTGGGGGAGGTCCCGGAAAACTGGAAAAAGGCTAATGTAGAGCCCATCTTTAAAAAAGGGAAGAAGGAGGATCCTGGGAACTACAGGCCAGTCAGCCTCACCTCAGTCCCTGGAAAAATCATGGAGCAGGTCCTCAAGGAATCAATTCTGAAGCACTTAGACGAGAGGAAAGTGATCAGGAACAGTCAGCATGGTTTCACCAAGGGCAAGTCATGCCTGACTAATCTAATTGCCTTCTATGATGAGCCTTCTGGCTCTGTGGATGAGGGGAAAGCAGTGGACGTGTTGTTCCTTGACTTTAGCAAAGCTTTTGACACGGTCTCCCACAGTATTCTTGCCAGCAAGTTAAAGAAGTATGGGCTGGATGAATGGACGATAAGGTGGATAGAAAGTTGGCTAGATTGTCGGGCTCGATGGGTAGTGATCAATGGCTCCATGTCTAGTTGGCAGCCGGTATCAAGTGGAGTGCCCCAAGGGTCGGTCCTGGGGCCGGTTTTGTTCAATATCTTCATAAATGATCTGGAGGATGGTGTGGATTGCACCCTCAGCAAGTTTGCAGATGACACTAAACTGGGAGGAGAGGTAGATACGTTGGAGGGTATGGATAGGATACAGAGGGACCTAGACAAATTAGAGGATTGGGCCAAAAGAAACCTGATGAGGTTCAACAAGTACAAGTGCAGAATCCTGCACTTAGGATGGAAGAATCCCATGCATCGCCACAGACTAGGGACCGAAGGCTCGGCAGCAGTTCGGCAGAAAAGGACCTAGGGGTTACAGTGGACGAGCAGCTGGATATGAATCAACAGTGTGCCCTTGTTGCCAAGAAGGCCAATGGCATTTTGGGATGTATAAGTAGGGGCATTGCTAGCAGATCGAGGGATGTGATCATTCCCCTCTATTTGACATTGGTGAGGCCTCATCTGGAGTACTGTGTCCAGTTTTGGTCCCCACACTACAAGAAGGATGTGGAAAAATAGGAAAACGTCCAGCGGAGGGCAACAAAAATTATTAGGGGACTGGAACACACAACTTATGAGGAGAGGCTGAGGGAACTGGGATTGTTTAGTCTACGGAAGAGAAGAATGAGGGGGGATTTGATAGCTGCTTTCAACTACCTGAAAGGGGGTTCCAAAGAGGATGGATCTAGACTGTTCTCAGCAGTAGCAGATGACAGGACAAGGAGTAACGGTCTCAAGTTGCAGTGGGGGAGGTTTAGGTTGGATATTAGGAAAAGCTTTTTCACTAGGAGGGTGGTGAAACACTGGAATGCGTTACCTAGGGAGGTGGTGGAATCTCCTTCCTTAGAAGTTTTTAAGGCCCGGCTTGACAAAGCCCTGGCTGGGATGATTTAATTGGGGATTGGTCCTGCTTTGAGCAGGGGTTGGACTAGATGACCTCCTGAGGTCCCTTCCAACCCTGAGATTCTATGATTCTATGACCTGCTCTATTGCACTGTCAGCCCTAGAGGTGGTCCCTGAAAGTTGAGTTCCACTGATACCAGTGATGTTGGCACCAATCAGGCTATAACCCTTTTATCTAAGAATGGGATTTTGCTCTCAGTCAGCCACCTTTTGCAAACCTTAAAAATATTGAAGGACATTGCAAGGGAACATCGCACTGCACAACTCCTGGGTGGCACGTGAACTGCCCGTTTGGAGAAGCTAGCCCTTTGCCCCACCCCTCTCTTTGTCCCCCCTCCCCTGACGGAGCCCCAAGCCCCCCACCACGGCTGATGGTGCCCCCCCAGCCCGCCCAAGCACCCCCAGTCCCAGAGCATCGAGCGGCACGGCCCCAGCACCAGTGCTGGGCAGCCCGAGCAACAGCCCCGGCTACCCTGAGTCCCGGGCCACAGCCCGCCCGCCCTACCCCCAGCCCGGGCCACAGGGGAAGAGCGGGAAGCAGGAGGGAGCCTGGGCGGAGCGTGGGCAGGGCCATGCCTGGCTGTTTGGGGAGGCTCAGCTGCCCCTGGCCTGCAAGACCTGCCACCCCTGGCACAACTTCTGCTGCTTTCCTTTTAAAAAAAGGCAGGGTGTTACGGGAAAACAGTCTGCAAATTCTCATCTACTGCAACAACGGGGACCAGGTGAGACTCCAAATAGAAGAAAAACTAGATAAACTGCGGCATCATGTTGATACAGTATTTTTATGCCTCTTTGGTGATCTTCATCTCCTGGTGAACATTCAACCCTCCTCCATGGGCCCCTGTTTCTTCTCTTCCTTTTTCTCTAAAATCGTGTATTCCAGATGGTTGGAGCATCAGAGTCCTGGAGCTCTGCCACATGCTCTGTTCTTTCCCTGGCCCTGTCATCACCAGGAATTTATTTCCCCCCATTTTCGACCTACAGTGCTTCTGTGTCTCATAAAAACCCAAATTCATTTTTTTGCATGTGCGCTTTTTCCAGGTCCCCCCACCCCTGCCGCCTCACCACTTCTGAACGAATTTCAGGGCTTATAAAAGTTGATAGCACACCCTGCCAACATGCCCGCTGCAAGCTTCCACTCTGCCAATGCACCAGACCCTTGATACGCTGCTTTAGCCCTGAACTCAGAGAGGCAAATTGTGCCAGGTTATGAACCAGTGCTTATTTAGGAACAAAGCAAGACCACTCTGCACATTTCACTCTGGAACTGAGCAACGCAGTCAACCTGTGGAACTCCTTTCCAGAGGATGTTGTGAAGGCCACAATATAACAGGCTTCAAAAAAGAACTAGATAAATTCATGGAGGATAGGTCCATCAATGGCTATTAGCCAGGATGGGCAGGGATAGTGTCCCTAGCCTCTGTTTGCCAGTAGCTGGGAATGGGCGACAGGGGATGGATCACTTGATGATTACCTGTTCTGTTCATTCCCTCTGGGGCACCTGGCAATTGCCACTGTCTGAAGACAGGATATTGGGCTACATGGACCTTTGGTCTGACCCCGTATGGCCGTTCTTATAGTCTTAAGCTTTGAACTCAAGCAGTCAGCAGTGAAAAGCTATAGCGTGTTCTCCCCCTGCACAAACCAGTTCTTCTCAGCTTAACATACCCCATTTTGGTCTTTTCACCTTCCATTGCTTCAGTCATTTTCATTTCTGATGCACTGACCCAGGAAAACACCGTTCAGAAACAGATATTTGAGAAGCAGCAACATAAGAGGAAGGGGGTGAGGTATGGAATTATATACAGTGGTTGAGATGGCCCAATAAAATGCCCCAGTTTGGTGCTCAAAATGGAAAAATTCACACCAGAGATGAGGCAGGGAGGGCATCTTTCTCTGAAGAGCCAGGAGACAATGCAAAGGCTAGTGAGGGTGTCAAATCAAAACCAGGATTTGAACTTCGGGGAAGTTCCAAACTTTGCATCTGGCCCCTGGGCCTGATTCTGTTGTCTGTTACACTGGTGTAATCAGGAAATATCTCCCAGTATTGTCACGCCGCCAACATCAAGAGATGGGCTTTTCACATTTTTTTTGAGATTTGATTAGAACAATCAGTGTTGGGTTATTTTATTTGCCTTTTAGTTTCTGAAGTTCAAGGCATGCTTTCAAGTTTTTTTCTGCTATCCTGAGGGCTAGACACTTCCCTTTAAAAAAAGAAAGCCGATGTTCTCGCATATTCACATGACTCCAGGAGCTGGAACTGTAACACACCCACAGCAAGCGGCGTGAGACTTGCGATGTAATCAGGAGAGTTGATCACTAGCATGCCTTAAGATCAATACTGGTGTAACTAAGAGCAGAACCCAACCCTCATCTGTACACTGGGAGGAGGCAAACTGAAAAGCATCGGCCCGAATCTGCCTGTAAGGCATGGTGGTTTGGATAGCAATTTATATGTGGATCTCACGCCCTTGTCACCTGTCTAGAGGTGAGAGGTAGGTGCAGCACCATCGCTAAAGATGCTGAGGAGTATGTTAGAGAGAAGACCTGGAGGACGAACGTAAAAAGCATCCAATGCTATGCACAGGGTTAAACAGGTAGCTGTCCCTTCATCCTTTGATTCTAAGACCTGCTTCTTCAAGAAGTGACAAGGTTCCTCTTTCAGGTTCTGTCCGATACCGCAGATGCCCCGAGGAACAAATGAGAATGGCTCCACCAAGGCTCCGGCAACATGGGCCCTGAGGATCAGAACTCCTGTTTGCTGAAGGAGAGCCATCTGTACGATACCACGGCACACTTATTGCTGTTTGTTCTGCCGTTTGCTACCTGAAGCCGGGCGGTTTGCTCATTCCTTCCACGCACACGTTCCTCTGACGAGAGGCACCAGGCAGACAGCAAGCAAGTGACAAACCTGGCAGCCTGCAGGCGCAGAGGGGGCTTTGAAGACATGGGATTACACCAGGCTTTGGCCCTCCTGAGCCTGCAGGCTCGCCTCACCAGGAAGCGCTCTGAGAAGCCCAAGGAAGTGTCTTGAGGAAAGGGTGGGCAGGAGGGGAGGAGGAGAGTTGACCTTGATAGGGAAGAGAGGGGAAATCATCTGCGCTTCCTTCTGCAGGCAAAGCCGCTCAGCCCAGACAGGGAATCAAAAGGAACAGATGACAGAGCTGAATGCACGCCTGGTGTCAGGATTTAACTGGGACAGATCAGCCTTCGGGGTTGCTGCAGCACCTAGAGCACGTGGCAGGCAGTTTGACTGCATGGAAACGCTCCCTCGTGTCTCTTGTTTGTTTCCTCCTTGGTGTGTAAGGCAGCTTAGAGACCACGGTGCCTGAGAATCCAAAGCCCAGAGCAGACACTTGCTTACAGGGACCCTGTTACCCTCCTTCCCTTCCACCCCAACCAGATCACACCCCAGATCTGCTTGGTTCTGTAGCTCCTACCCCATCGTTGCTGTTTGCCTGGCTCTCTGGGTATAAACAGACGCTCCATGTGCTAGTCAGGCTCTGCCTCCAGTCAGATCCCGGGGTGTGAATTGCAATGCAGTGTTCGGGTTTTAGTACTGGGCAAAAGCACTTCTTAACCCGCGCCCTGACTGGCAAAAGGCTAGTTACCCAAAAGCTCAGCCCAGGTGGAATGGGAATGCTAAACCCTGGCACGGTTAACACCCAGGTGTCATTGCTTGTCATGATATCCGTGGCTGTTATTTGCTTAGCACCTGAACAAAATGCATCTGATTCGTACAAAAAGAAGCCACGGTATTCCCTGTGTGATATTCCCTGCCCCCAAAGAATGTGCAGCTACGTAAAGATGTGGCAACAAACACGGCACACACAAGATAAAGAGGCTGCAGGGAACGGAGGAGAAGAAGCTGGGGAAGGCGGTACAGTCCCGTGGTTCTTTAGAACATAAGGCATATATCATACTGGACTTAATCCGCCCATGCAAAACTCAAGGAGAAAGGGGGTTGCAAATTGTTTTGATCATTTAGGAAAATGTAATGGTGGATTCCTTCTTCGTGTCTTGGGTGCAGATCTATACCAGAAACCTAGGTCTGAACTCCCACAAATTATGGGGAAAGGTCAGGTCAGCTCTCTGCCAAACCCTTACAGACTGAAAACCACCAAGTGTCACTTTGTTCTGGATGTGCTTCCATGCCTGTGGAACTCATTGCCACATGATACAAAAAAGAACTGAGTGTTTATATGGCTAACAAGAACAGCCAGAGTTAGACTAGCAAGGGTTACATAAACAAACAATCCATTCATTTTGAAAGGGGTCATATATTGTGTATTTGTATTAGAATCAAGGATTTCAGCACCAGCCAATGATTGGTGTCTCAGGGAAAGGCAAAACCCACAAACCTATAGGGCCAAATCCTCAGCCGGTGTAAATCAACTCAGTGGAGCTATGCCACTTTACACCAGCTGATGGTCTAGCCCGTAGCATAGGTAGCCAGTCACACTGATTTCCTTTCTGATTCTCTCTGGGGCTTTATACCAAACGCATTGTCATGGTATCTGGGTGCCAGATCACCCACTGGTGACCTGACGTATAGGAGATTTTATAACTATTATCTCTGCACAGCTACAAGTATTGCAATTAAATCTCATGTAAAGCCAGTATTTAAGTTATCACCCTTCACCCTTCCACAAAATCTTCTACTCACATCAGCAGGCAGGGGCTGGGTTCCCGATGGACTTACCGTCCTCCAGCTCACAATTAACTTCTGCTCCCTGTCCCTCCCTGCCAGCAACAGCAGAAGACTTTATAGGGCTAAGGCCATAAATATCTGGCCACATTTGAAAGTGAAAATAGGGTGAAATTCCCTGGTTGAGCCAGGACCTTTTACCACAAAGTACTTGGGAACGTAGGAACCAGCAAACTGGGTCTGTCTAATAATAATCTTTAGGTCTTATCTAGCCCTTTCCATCAATAGATCTCAAAGTGCTTTACAAAGGAGAGCAGTATCATAACCCCCATTTTACAGATGGGGAAACCGAGGCACAGAGGCGGGAATGATTTGCCCAAGGTCATCTAGAAGCAGAGCTCAGAACAGAACATCAAGTCTCATGTCCCAGTACAGGGCTTTACCCATGAGGCCACATGGCTACTAGTCCAGTATCCGCTTTCTGAAACTGACCTATTGAGGTAGCGCATAGGCACCCCAGTCATGGACCAGGACCTCATTGTGCTAGGCCCTGTACAAACATTGAACAAAAGGACAATCTCTGCTGTGGAGGAAAATGTTAAACTCTGCAGTGGCCGCTATGGAATAACCTGGGCACCCTGAAAAAGTTCTCCCTCTAACCCCCATTAATTAGTAGTTGGCTTATGGCATGAAGCTCTGTCATGGTCTCCTCTACAATGGGGGCCTGAGGCTTGGCTGGAATCCTTGATTCTAATACAAAGACATAATATAACCCCTTTCAAAATGAATGGATTGTTTGTTTATATAACCCTTGCTCGTCTAACTCTGACTGTTCTTGTTAGCCAAACACCCAGTTCTTTTTAAATCCTGCCTCACGCATATCATGTGGCAGTGAGTTCCACAGGCAAACTGTGAAAAGTATCTCCTTTTACCCTTTTTGCATTTGTTCCCTTTCACAATTTCATCAAACATCCCCTTGTTCTTGGATTATGAGGTGGCATGAATGGCAGAGCCCACTTTGCCTTCCATAGATCTTTTATTATTTTGTATCCCTTTATCGGGTCTCCTTTCCATAGCAAACAGCCCTGGTCTTTTCAATCTCTCTTTGTCCAAAAGTTTCCCACTCCACTTCAGACCGAAGTACATCATGCCCAAGTTGCACATGAGCACAACAGGTCAAAGGCTGGTTGTTCCTAAGAGAAATTGCTGAAAAGAATAACTGCATGACAGCGTTGCCGTCCCCTCCATTGCTAGCACAGCAAGAGACACCATTAGAAGACACTTCCAGTCTCATCATCATCACTCCCATAACCGCATTGGTCATTGGGGCACCATCACTGATGAGCAATCAACCAGTTGTCCCCACCCCTGATGACTGTGTGTCAATGCTTGAGTCTCCGCGAAGTCCATTCCTGTCCACTCTTATGTTGTCAATCCATCTCTTCTTCTGTCTACCTCTTCTTCTCTTGCCCTGTACTGTCCCTTGGAGGATGATCTTGGATAGGCCAAATGATCCTGTTACATGGCCGTACCACTTCAGGGTGTGCTTCTTCATGGTCGTCAGGAGGTCTTCATATGACCCAGCGCATTGGGTGATGAGGTTGCCGACCTCTTCATTAGTGACATGGTCTAAGTAGAAGATGCCCAGGATTTTATGGAATTATCTCATCTCTATTACCTGTATTTTCTGTTCAAGTTCTGCCGTAAGGGTCCATGTCTCGCACGCATACAGAAAAATGGAGATGACCAATGCGTGCAAGACATGGACCCTTCCAGTCTACTCTGAAACCCCTACCAAAAAAAAAAGAAACTAATGGAAACATCCAGTTCAAAATCTGTACTCCAGGCAGAGTTTCCCTGAAAAGAGAGAAGTGCCAGATGCCCCATGAAGTCTACTAAGGTCTTCATGATGTTATTGACTTTACATGGAAGGTGCCAAGATACCATGGTGGTGAGCAGCAGTGTAAACTCCTAAGATAGACCGCTCTTTGACACATGTAAATACCGTTAATTCATGTAACAGGAAGCTCTTATTTAAAGGCTGAGGCCGAAATCTCCAAAGGTATTTGGGCACCTAAATACCTTTGATTTCAATGGGAGTTGGCTGCCTGAATCCATTTGAGGATCTGGGCCCGAGTGATTTAATATCACCCGTTTGGTTTCATTCTCAAGAGATGTGTAGGTTTTAGAACCCTTAATAATTAGAATTGACATGGTGCTTTTCATCCATAGGTCTCTCAGAGGCAAATCAGTATCATTACCTCTGTTTTACCGATGGGAAAACTGAGGGATAGAGAGGGGAAATAGGTGCCCCAGGACTGTACAATAAATCCGTGCCACAGTTTGGAACAGATCCCAGGCATCCTGGTACGCTATCCACTGGGTAACATTGCATTCCATTAATGAGTTAACTGGTCCTGAGATCTTCACTTTTGCACCAGAAGACATTTGCTGTTAACAAGGACTGAACAAATGATAAATCAGGATAATCCCATCATTCACCATGTCCATTTCAGATCCCCTATTACTGGTCCAAGTCTGTGTTATCACCGGAGTGGTACCACCACTGTGTTCCAATATTCCCAGGCTCCTGGAGTACGTAAACCTTTTATTCCTAAATATCTCCCTCTAAAAGAGGCTCATTCACAACCCATAGTCGAGCAAATGACAATTTCGCCAGAGTGACAAGGTGGGGGAGGTAATATCTTATATTGGACCAGCTTCTGTTGGTTAAAAAGACAAGCTTTTGAGCTTACCCGGAGCTCTTCAGGTCTGTGTAGCTCAAAAGCTTGTCTCTTTCACCACCAGAAGTTGGCCCAATAAAATACATTATCTCATCCACCTTGTCTCTCTAATATCCTGGGACCAACATGACCACAACAACACTACAAACAATTATGTCAGATTAGCAGCCATAAAGAAGCCAGCTGGCCTATTTAGTCCAACCTAAAGCGCTCAGTCATTAAAGGTAGCTTTCTGTTTAACATCATTAGGCAGGAGTTTTCAAATGCTGCCTGTGACAAGCTTGCCTGGTGCTTGTCATATTAGCATCTAGGAGTGATAATGAGTCTGGAGAAACTGATCAATAACTGAAATATTGAAAAACGGGGAGAACTAGGATCTTAATTCATAGCTGTTCAAGCCAGCTTTTCCAATACACAGACATCAAATCCACTGCCTCCTACAGCAGTCTGCATGGTTTAGATGTTAGAAAGTCAGATTTATCGTCAGAAACATGCCATAAAAGGTGTTTACAAGGAAATATTTCCAGCCATTACAATACACCAGATTACATTTATTTTTTTTAAAGAGTACAAGTAGCATTACATCCTCCCCAGCGCTCAGAAAAGCTTTTTGGAACTTGCCAAGAAATCCCGCGGGCTAGCATCTCAGAGTCTGGCTATCTTCTCTATACATCATTGTCACCCCAGTATATTTAAATTGATCTGGGGTATCCATTAGTGGTAGGAAGGTAGTGTGCATACAGCTGGACTGGGAATCAGCAGATGTGGGTTCTGGTCCTAGCTTTGCCCTGGCCCGCTGGAGGATGTTCAGCAAGTCACTTTACCTCCTTGAGCCTCAGTTTTCCTATCTATAAAATGGGGATAATGATACTGACCTGCTGTGTAAAACACTTGGCGATCGACTGATCGAAAGCTCTGTATAAAATCTAGGGATTATGATGACTACTGGAAACAGTTTTCTTTCAGCAGCAAAGTTGCCCTCTTGCAAATCACCATGGCTCCAAACCTACCATCAAATGCAAGGGTCTTTCTGCTCAGATCCGATTGCGGGATTGAGGCCTAATATCGTAATACAATGACATCAGTAGAACTGATTTTTAAAAAGTCAAGATTTTGGCCACAATTTTGGCAAACTTTTTTCTTTTTTAATTTTTAATGAAAACTTTTTGCTATTTAAATGAAACATTTTAGCACAATAACATTCTTTGTGAAAGTCTTTCTGCCTTTTTCAACCAGTTCTAGTGACCCATCAGTGCAACTCAGCCACTTCCGCCAGATGGAAACTGCTCCACCACTCTCAGAAGCTACTGGAAGTTTTGAGACATTCAGATGCTATGCTGATTAACAGGGCCATAATCAATCCAATCGTGGGGGCTCTTGGTGTAGGAGCAGCATAGGTCAATCGCTGCTGCAGCTGGGAGCAAGGACTTGGAGAGGAAGGATGACCCAGAGGTTAGGGTACTTGCCAGAGACACAGGTTAGGTTCTCTGTTCTGTCTGTGTGACCTTTGACTCACGGATTCTTGGTCCCTCAAACAGGGATCAGAGCACCCCCAGGGTGTTTGAGGATAAATACAGTATGAAGATTTTTTTGAGGTCCTCAAATATAATAGTAACGGGGGTCACTTAAGTACTTGAGATAAAGCAACAGGTCTAGAGCCCTAAAGAGTCACGACTGTGTTACCTGCATTGTAATAAATCAGTCGCCACACCACCAACCGCTGTCCCATTCCTCTAGGAGATACAAGAGCTTACCATTCCTCTGCTTCCTCGAGTGTAGCCAGCTTGAACGCCTTTGACCCAGACCCTGTGGTCCTTCTCCTCCACTTCTCATTTAAGGTCAAAAGCCATCCTGCTCAAAAGCCATTTGCATATTCAAGTTCAGTTTGTTCATCGTTTGTGAACTCCTAACTCATCCTACGCAGTTCAGCAAGTCAGAGGGGCCCCTTGCTGGGTTAGCCTTAGGCAGATGGGGGTAAAAGGCGGTGTGATCCAGGGACTAAGGCACTGGACTACGATTCAGAAGACCTGGCTCCTATTCCTGGCTCTGCCATGAACAGGTGGGACCTTGGGCAATTTTATTCTGACTTATCCATTTGGATTATTAACGCTTTGGAGGCAGGAACAGTCTCATGCCCTGGGTCACCCATACACATAAGTCATCACTTCACTTCTATTTTCCCATCAGGTATAATGATAGTTACCTTCTTTGTAAAGCACCATTAGGGACCAGGATGTAGGTGGTCTGGCCTAGTAGTCAGGGCTAGTGGGCAGAGCAGGCACCCAAGTTGGGGAATGAAGCCAAGGGTCAGCACCAGAGTCAGGGTGAGAAGTCAAAGCCAGGACTGGTTGCTGAGGATTAGAGGTGAGGAGTAAGGGCAGGAGGAGAGGCCAGGATCAAGGACGGAGCAGGAACATGGTGGGAACAGGAGCAAAGGCAGACACCAGGAGTGGTGCTGGAATCAGGAATAGGGCTAAGTGCAGGAAGCAGATACAAACAGGGTCCCATGCAGCCACAACAGGAAACCGCTCTGTTGTTCGGACAAACTTCCTGTGCCTCCTTCTGGCTTAAATAGCCTAGTTGGACCAATCAGTGGAGCAGGGCAATCCTCCAATCAGAGCTCCCATGGGTGGTGCTTTGGTGGGGTTGCCAACCCTCCAGGATTGTCCTGGAGTCTAAAGATTAATTTTTAATTCTTGGAAAGATTATGTCATGTGAAATCTCCAGGAATACATCCATCCAAAATTGGCAACCCTGTGCTTTGGCTGGGGCTGTTGTCCTAGCAGCTTCTCAGCCCAGCAGGTGTCAGTAGGCATTGGGTGGAGGCCAGGATGCAGCAGCTGTCTGGGCACTTGCGCACCTGGGTTCAAGAGCCAGGACATCACAAGCACTTTGAGAGCTCTGGAAGAGAAGTGCTAGATAGGAGCGAGTTACTAGAATTACTAGCCTAGGCCCTGGTTCTCATCATTATCCCACTGACAGAGGATCTGCTATCGTACAGCCTTAGAAATCATGATTCAGCAAATAATTCTCATCATCAAAGCCAGGAAAGAAGAATCTTCTGGGTTGGATCCTCAGGTGGTGTAAATCCATGTAAGTGCCATTGAAGTCAATGGGACAGATCCCCAAACACTACCCATGAGCACAGCACCACGTCAGTGGTAGTCAATGGTGCTACACCAGTTGAGGAGCTGGCTTCCCAGAGAGCATAGAAAGGCCTTGCATTTTGGCAGCCCCTCTGCCAAGGCGAGAGGGATTTATACACGTGGACCAGCTCACGGGTCCGACCTACCTGCACGTTCCATACAGCCGATCTCATTAAAGGAAACAGGAATTAGTTTGTTCGCTCTGACGGCTTCAATCTGCAAGACCCAGCTCCTCTCAGAAGTGAAATACCTTCCTTATTAGACAGCCGGCAGAAAACAAGGTGCCGCAAAATATCTTCATTACACAGCCGCACCGGCTAAAGTACATTAATTTGATAAACGATAATCAAGCCCTCCGGAGCGCAGCTAACAACGTAACCCTGAGCAGCTGCTGCCGGAGCCTGGCTCAGAGAGAATCCTGATCAAGCCCTGCACTGCTTGGTCTCACTGTAAAGGGTGTGGACAAGGGGCCAGGTGCGTCCCTCTGGCTCTCGTGGTCACTTAAAAACACTTTGTTTCAGACCTGCTCCAACGTCCACAAAGTCACTAGAAAGACCCATAGACTAGAGCTTTGAATAAGCTGGTAACCTTTAATGGGCTTTGGATTGGGCCCCGCATGCCCCCTTATTAGACAAAATTAAACCTTGTAGTTAAGATACAGCAGACTGGAGGGTGCAGAGTCCCAGCCCAGGTAGGCTAAAGGTTCTAACGGGCCAGAGGCCGCGTATGGTGGCCTTTGCTCCTGCCTCTGGGGATGATCCCTTGGTTCATAGCTGCTGAACTTGACTCAATTGGCAAGCAATTTCTATTCATCAATCAAGAACGTTCTAAAGTGCAAAGAGAGCTGATGGCTGTGTCAGATATAATAACGAAAACCATTGCTATGTAGATGCAGGCTCTGGAACATTTCCAGCGCATCCCTCGTTTAGAATCACAAAATCCAGGCCAAAAGGATGGGCTTGTGGTTAAGGCATCAGCCTGGGACTCAGGTGGCCAGGCTCAAGTTCTTGGCTCTGCCACAGGCTCCCGGAGGGATCTTGGCCAAGTCACTTAGGGCCAGATTTTCAAAAGAGCTCAGGTTCCATTTCTGCACTAAAATAGGTGACCACATTTTTCAAGACAGTGCAGCACGTTGGGTGCTGGACTCTTGAAAATCTGGGCATAAGCTTCCCAGTAGAAGATGCCTAAATGGAGCCAGTGCTCTTTGGAAAATCTAGCCCCAAAGATGGGTGCTGAGTCCTTGAAACTCTTTAATCTTGCCACACCTCAGCTCCCCCACCGTACAATTTCCCCACCTCACAAGGAGGTTGTGAAGATCATTCCATTCCTGACTGCGAGGCCCTCAGATACCCTAGTGATGGCCGAGGTGGGGGCAGGGGTCACATCCGAGCACAGACAGGGACCTGCATTGAAGGCCGTTCCTCGTGACGCAGGGTTTCTTGCTCAGTGTCATTTCTGGGGCATTGTCAAAAGGCTCCTCCGCAGATTTGCCAGGGCAGCAGCAGTTCCAGGCTATGACAGCAATTGCACCTCCAGGCTGAAGTTTGTGGGGGTTGCTGCAGTATTTTGTAGAAAGTGGTTCACCTGCATCCCAATTGCAAAGGCATGGATGGGTTGCCAGGTGTCCGGTTTTCGACTGATGGGCGGGGAGAGGAGTGGGGGACGGGGCCTCGAGGGACGAGGTGGGGCAGGGCAGGGGAGGTTCTGGTGCTCAGCGTCCGGTTTTCACAAACTGGAAAGTTGGCCACCCTAGCATGAGCCGCAACTGCACAAATTAAACTGTGTGTGTGTGGGGGGAATAGAGTAATTCCTCTCCCCGCCCTCTGCTCGGAGTTCTAATCATCTTTGGCGTTACATGTAGCTACAGCAGGTACACCATTGCCAGGCAGAAATGGGCCTTTCAAGGGGTCCTTTTAAGGCCCCCGCAAGGCTTCACAGAATCCAGCAAGAAACAGGCCCTTGCATTCTGCACGGCCAGCACAGAGTTTTCTGCAATTCACTCAGCTCTTTTCATTTCGTTTTAAATCGCCTGGATGGTTCCATGAAAGACGCAGCCCTTTGGCTTCTGGCAGGTTGATCAGAATCCGCTGCTCATTGCTCACCTAACATCACAAACTGCCCTTTGTGGCAGCAGCTGGTTGGCAGGGGCAAGGCCGGTATTGCAAGAGAACCAGGTGCCGCCTCCAGGTGAGGAACACACAGCTGGCCAAGAGCTGGGCCACGCTACGACTGTCACACGCGACTTGGGGTGTCTGGTTGGAGACCGTCTGAAGGGGTTTCATTTTCAGAACATGATGAGCAAGCCCTCTCTGAACACCCTCGAAGGGGTCACCCACTTGGGCCACTCAGAGATTGAGCCACCCCAAATCACTCGTCACTTTTCAGAAGTTTGGCCATTATGCCCAAGAGCCTCAAAAGGATTTAGACACCGAACTTCCCTTGATTGCTACAGGGGTTAGGTGCTTAAAGACCTGAGCAGATGCTGAAGAGAGATGTAGGAGATTACAAAAAGAACTACTTGCACTGATGCCATAAGGTAAGGATCCAGATTCTCACCTGGCATAAAAAAAAAAAAAAAAAAACACAGCTCCATGGTCTTCAAGGCAGCTACGCTCATATACACCAGCGGAGGATCTGACCCCAAGACGGGCCCAACCCTCCCCAGAATCCATGAACTAACCACGCTTCTGTATGGGACAGCAGATGAGATGCAGGAAAACTTATTAAGGAAAGGCTGTGCAAAAAAAAAAAAAAATACATGCAGATTTGACGTCTAATTAGCAAAATACTAGGGAATTGGTGTAAGCCAGATACTCTTCTTGTTTCTGACAGCGCCGGCCAGGCTGTCCCATTTCAAGGATGAATAGCTGGGACTATAAATCTGATAACTGCAATGCTGAAAATGAAAATCAAATTGAAGCCATCAGAGGATCCTATTTTAAATTGATTTAGTCCTCGGACAAAATTTCCGTCTTCCCCTGTCCAGGATTCCTTCTCTCGAGCAGACGGCTGGATGGAGCGACCTGTCATTAGTGGCTGAGACACACTGCAGCTGGGTGAATTGTCCTGCTCAAAGATTCGCTGCTTTCTGCTGCCTTTTCCCAGGACCCGGGCTCCACACCGTCCCAGCTGGTTAACCACCAAGCACAGTCTAACTGGCACGGTTTTGATGGTACCGAATCAACGATTTTCAGAATTTTATTTTTTGCAGGAAATTTCTAACGTTCAGCTGTGCGTTCCATCTTGGGGAAGAGGAGACCCCACTCTACAGGGCACCAGAGCAGTGTTTCATCCCAGGCAGAGCAGGGACTTGGTCTCCCACGTCCCAAGCTGGTGGCCCTAACCACCAGCAAATATGTGCATGCCCACAAAATTCTGCTTTCACAAAAGCATTCAAAAGATTTTGGTTTTGATCGAATGCTGCACCTGGGTAACAGAACTGTCTGCCTCCGGCCAGCTCGGCTAATTGACTCCTGGGGTCTCCTCCTTCTCCACAGCCTGACCCTCCTCCTCTCCTCTCCTCCTGACCAGCAGCATAGTGGGCAAGGATGGAAAGACCAATTTCAGCTTTGATGCATCACTACAATCCTATCCACTACATGAAGGAAGGATTTGGCAGATTTTGCAACAGAGCATGGCGGCAAATGTTGATCATATTAAAACGCCTCAATGGTTAGTGCAGAGACATTTTAAATCAGCACTGAACCACGGCCAGCCAAGCTGGGAACTGGAGTTCGATTCCGAGCCAGAATCTCTCGCCAGCTGGTCTTGTAGCTGCAAAGGCAGCACCATTCAATACCTGAGCAGGGGGCATGATCCCGAGTTCTTAAAACAGCAACAAGAAGCTCCTTGGGGGTCCCGTTCAGTCCTCTGCCCAGTCAGAAGAAAGCAGAAGGAGCACGACAACCCAGGATGGAGGACCAGGAAGCAAAGAATTTGTTGAGTGAGAGGAAAGAATATTTTAGAGCTCTGGAAATCTTTGGTAATGACCCCTGACAGCCACTGGGTTACAACCCCTCCCCCCACCCTCATCCCCACTAGAATCATAGAATCACAGAAGATTAGGGTTGGAAGAGATCTCAGCAGATCATCTAGCCCAACCCACTGCTCAAAGCAGGACCAATCCCCAACTAAATCATCCCAGCCAGGGCTTTGTCAAGCCTGACCTTAAAAACTTAAAAGGAAGGAGATTCCACCACCTCCCTAGGTAACGCGTTCCAGTGCTTCACCACCCTCCTAGTGAAATAGCGTTTCCTAATCTCCAACCTAGACTTCCCTCACTGCAATGTGAGACCATTGCTCCTACCCCTTCCAAGCAAACGTGGGTCAAAGCACAGTTGCAAGCAGAAAACACGTTTAAGCTGGTGGTTTGGGCTGAGTTTCACCTTGACTTGCGGGCATCATTCCACCTACAAATTCAAGGAGGTGCGTGACCTCGCTCAGAACAGCAGCCCAAACAGAATGTGTTGCATGAACCCTGAGAATTTAAACCAAACCGTCCCATGCTCTAGAAGCTTGGCCTGTAAAAGCCTGGACAGTCGAATTTCCAGAAGTACTCCTATGTCACATAGATGCAAGTCCTGCTGGAGGTCCATCTCCAGCTCTCTCTCCGAGGACGACTACAATGGAGCGAGAGGTGTAGTTTCCAGTTCGCGCACACGTGCTCGTGATAGCAAGCTAAAAATAGCAGCCTCCCAGCCACGGTGAAGGGAGCCCAGCTGCCTCGAGGGTGATCCCAGCTGAAGCCTGGACATCTACGCATGGCAGCTGGCCACTCCTGCCATCACCGCTATTTTTAGTGTGCAGCTCAGAACTAGCGTACGGACCCCTACTGGCAACAACAGTTCCAGCTCCAGCCTAGACAAAGCTGCCCCTGGAACATGTTTCTGAAGAATGCAGCACTTCCCCTGTAAGTGCCCGGCCACCATGGTGCCAGGGAAGACCCTTGCTGTACCAGAACCGATGGCCCCAGTGGGCAGACAGCTTGGCATTGGGCAGCAGCCATGTCTGGCCCGATGGCAGTCTCTGCACATCTTTCAGGGCTGATGCTCCTGCAGAGCAGAGCAGGTAGGCTGGATGCCCGACACCTGAGCCTCAAGAATTATTCGGGGAACAAGCAAGGTGGTGCACGCCAGAGGAGCACACGGCATTTGCGTTTCTTGAGAAGGCGTCTTCCTGCCGTTTGAAGTTTGGCACCAAGGGGGCTTCTATCAGATCTTCGCTTTCCCAACCCCGACCCTCCACGCCAATATTCCTTGGCTCATCCCTTCCCCTGCCTGTCCTCAGGCAGATTAAAGTGAACCTAAAGCATCAGTTCAACAGAAGGACTCCGTGGGACAGCAAAATCTAGCCGTTCCCACCAGCTCCTGTGCCCAACTGTCCACTCAGGGGCTTGCTCCTGTCGGGAGGAGACAGTCAGGGAGTGTAGGGGAGGTGCAGGAAGCTACCAGGTACGTCTTGTAACCTCTTCATTGATTATCATACCTCCCACGCCAGCTGTGCTATGCAACCAAGACAGGGAGGAAGGATGGTATCGGGGTTTGGGTGCTGGGGTGGGGCTCGAGAGATCTGGGTTCAGAGATCTAAGTCACTTAGGCTGAGCTCGTCAAAGATAATTTGGCTCCTCACTGCCATTGAATCCAATGAACCTAACTAGCTTTAAGGATCTGGGCCTTAGTTCTCCATCTGTAAAATGGGGATAACACGTTGCGCCCCTTCCCCCACCCTCGGCCTCTCCTGTCTGCATAGATGGCACAATCACCACAACAGGCCCTGGTATCAACTGGACCTCTAGGTGCTGCCACAGTGCAAACGATAACCCAGAGGACTGGCACCATGTCTTTGAAGGGGACGCCATGTTCCCCTCCCTTCCCGTTTGAAGGCTGCGCTGTATTTCTGGACCTCGGACTACAGCGGGCTGCCAGAGCCATTACAATGGGACTGAGCTGGTGGCAGAGAGCCCCGACTCTAGGACTCATTTTCCTCCTCTTGGCCCACTCCGGGTTTGGAAGGTTCACCCGTTGGCTGCTGCACCCAGAAGATATTTGTATTGCAGAGAAGGACTGAGACGGCACCCTGAACTTCAGCTATGGGGGGAGGGAGCAACACCTTGAAAGGAACAGGACTGTAGCTTCCTGCGGGATTGTTCATCGCTGTTCCCCTGAAGAATGAAGGACAGAACCCCAGCTAATATAAATCTGGGTCACTCCATAGAAATCAATAGAGCTATGCTGATGTACCGCCACCAAGGAGCAGGCCCAGAGCCTTTAAAATGGTAAGTGGTGATCTCCCCTAGAATGGCTACTCCATACATGCACCCCAAAACCTACCCATGTTTCCACATTGTCTGCTCCCCCTTTCCTGCCGGGATCTCTGCTGCCAGGCACATTGCTGAGGGCAGCTGCCCCTGGAGCCTTCTTGGGTGGGGTGAAGACAGAAGGACAGAGTGTCTGCAGTCACTGGTTGGGGATAGCCCCATCAGCAGGGAGAATCCAGCTGAGCGCCGCTGACTCCCAGCCCTGCTAGATGTGGAGTGTGGAATCTCCTATTCCATTGCAGCTTTGCTGGGCGAGGAGACAGCGGCAGTAGCAATTGGTGTCATCGCCTCTTGCTGATTAGCAAGAAGGCAGCCAGCCTGTCGGGAGGCAGAGGCTGAAGGACCTACCAGGTTTCTTCTCTAGACGGAGGCGTGGAAAACACGGGGCTGCCCTGTGGTGTTCATCCAACAAAGGGGCAGGCGCAGGCTGTTTAGACTCCCCAAGCTCCATGGCTCATTAAGTAACAAGCCCTCGCTAAGTCCTTTAGAAGCTAAACCCATTCAATGAAGAGGTTTGTTTGCACAGACCAAGTCCAGATCCTTGGCTCCCCTTCCAAAGACCTGCAACACCAGCCACCAGTCCTATGCTGAAGGCTTTCGCGCCCACAGGCTGCACCAAAAATTGCATTCCAGGGTTTGCAATAAGAACTCCTGATGCTAGTGACGGCTTCCCCCCCATGTGCCTTTTGGATCTTTGGCCCTGGCTAGACATCAAGCCTGGGCCAACTGCTCTAACACAAGCCACGCAAAACTCTCAGAAGCTCAGTGAACTGCGTCCCTTCCCAGCACAGCTCGCTGCCCAGACACCAGAGCCAGAGTGGCACCCATCCCATCATCCACTCTAGTCATGACATGGGGGCCGACAGCAAATGGCATGAAAACAGCTGTTCAATGGCACAGAGCACTCGGAAGCGGATCCCAATCCAGCTGAAAACACACAGGTGGAATGGAGGCAACCAACATGTAGGAATTTGGCAAGACAAAGCATAACAATAACCCTCTTTACACAAAGCCCATGCTGGGGATCTCCAGTCACAAGGACTTAGGTGGTTGGATTTATCCCAGAAAGAACCTCTAGTAACATCATCCCCCAGCCCCATTGTTTCCAGTTTTGCAGATGACAAGGTCATCCACATACAACACCAGGCACAGAGCCTATGGCCTTCGCCTCTGAAACAGCAGGCCCCTGCTGTTTGAGCTAAAGAAAACGCTCCGTCAGCCATAGCAGGGCTGTGTGCGGGAGACGGCCACACCTAGCTAGGGCTCAAGCGTTTGCACTGATGGGATAGGTGTTGGCTTGGCAGGCCTGGAAACTGGAATTCTGTGCCAACACCAGAGTCAACGACAAAGCAAGCTTCCCCCAGCATCCTACCCATTGCCAAGGTGGCTCAGCCCTAACAGAGGGGATTGGGTCTGAGGACACAAGGCAATCACACCAGATTTGTCTTCACTGCAGAGTTAACTCATGTGTTGCCCCCAACTCGACTCCCTCTCACACACACAAACACTTCACTCCAACTGGATGGCATGAGAGGGGGGTATAGGCTCAAACCCAAGTGAGAGGAGTAACTCAAGCAGAGTCAGCTTGAATTAACTCCGCAGTGAAGAGAGACCTAGTGGCCAAACTTAGTTAAGCCCAGGCCTTTGCTGTCACTGGCCACAAGGACAGATGGATCTCTCAACACATTTCAGCACCTGCCAGACAGAAACCTAATTCAGCCAGACTAGAGCTGGTCAGGAATTTTTCAATGAAACATTTCATCATCACAGAATGTGGATTTCTCAACCCTGAAACTTTTCCCGCAAAAGAGATTGTTTCAAGAGAACTTTAGTCAGGAAGCGCTCTCCAGTCCAGAATGGGATTTCGGCTCCAAACACCCTCCTGCCCATGCAGCCCCATGGTTATGGCGCTCACCTGGGATGTAGGAGACGAGGGGAGAATCAGGTTTAGAAAACCTGACCTATGGGGAAAGGTTAAAAAGACTGGACCTGTTAAGTGTTGAGAAAAGACACTGAGCGGGGACCTGATAATAGTCTTCAAATACACGAAGGGCTGTTATAAACAGGGCTGTGATCACTTGTTCTCCATGTCTGCTAAAGGTAGGACAAGTCGTAATGGGCTTAATCTGCAGCAAGGGAGATATAAGTTAGCTATTAGGGGTATAAAGGCCAGTTGAGCTCTAGAGTAGGTTACCAAGGGAGGCTGTGGGATCCCCATCACTGGCGTTTTCAAGAACAAGTTGGACAAACGTCTGTCAGGGGTGGTCTAGGTTTTCTTGGTTGTATCTCAGCGCAGGGCCTGGACTTGGTGACTTCTCAAGGACACTTCCAGCCCCATGCTTCTAGGATTCTTGTGACCTGGAATTGGGTTTCCCACATCCCAGCTGAGGGCCCAACCACCGCTATTTTGGTGGGGGCAGCTGTCTGCTTTGTCATGGAAAACATGGAAAGCTTGCAGGGTTCGTCCCTGTGCCAAAGCAGGCATCCTTTGAAACAGTGTAAATCCTTGTGGCTGGGAAAGCCGTTTCCTGCCCACCTCAAAACCAAGGCCCAAAGGTACATGCACCACATTGTCTGCAGGGCGCCCCAGCTGAACCCCACGCGACCGGCCAGCGAAGCTCAAGAGAACACAGTACCCGTCGGACTGCAATGTGCGCCCCCTGTTTATTCCTGCACTTCTGGATGCCACAATATATACAGATGGTTTTATTTATACCCGTAACAATATACAGAATTAGATTTATATATATATATATATATATATATATATTCATATATTCACACACAGACACACAGACGCTCACGCCCCCTTCGGAAGGGACGTGCCCAAGAGCTCAGCAAACCTCCTCAGCCCGCAGGGAGGGTGCTGCTCCCGACGCACCCCACAATGGTAGAAGAACCCCCCAAAAAACGAGCTGGTTTCTCAAGAAAAAGAATAGTACATTTGAAAAAAAGTCTTTAAAAAAAGGGGAGTGAGAAGGGGTGTTCATTTGTTTGGTAAGTGGAAGAGGCTTCACCCCCTCCTGAGCAGCAGGCAAGTCATTCCCTAGGTTGGCCTGGGACGGTAGCAGATACAATCCCAGCATTCCCTGGTGCAGGCCGCTCCTCATGGGGCTTGGCATGAGTCCGGAGCCAGAGTTAGCCACCCTAAGTGCTGCGTTGCAGGTAGCGGATGCCGTCGACGCTATAGCATCAAAGGGACCTGCCATATGAGAAGAGTGCTGTCCGTCTCGCTGCAGGCCGGCAGCTTGCTGCTGGGGTTGAAATTCCGATAGCCCCGCCCGCCGGAGATGATGGCCACCGAGGAGATCTCCTTGCGGTGAGTGTCCCGGGTGCACGGCCTGCTCCGCACCCAGATGTCCGGGTCGTCGGCCATTTCGTAGATGGAGCCGTCCTCCTCGCTGTGCTCCAGGGTGCTCCCACCCGGCGCCGGAGGGGCATCTTTCACCGAGAGCAGCTGCCCAGGCAGGTGGGAGGTGGAGTGGAGGCGGTACTTCAGGAGGATCCCCTTCTTCCTCATCTCCCCGGCCGGGGGCTTGTCGAGGGCAGACAGCTCTGGAGACGGGCCGTCCGGCTTCTCCTCCTGGCCGCCCTCCTCCTCCTTTTCGTTCTTCAGCACGTCCGGGGCCAGGGTGCTGATGGCCACGGCCAGGAATTCCACAGGGCCACAGTGGCCGTTCAGAGAGACCATGCCTTTCCCTGGGAGAGGAGCCGGGAGGAGAGAGAAAGAGAGAGAGAGAGAGAGGTTTTATTAACAGAAAACGCTTCAGAAAACAAATCAAGTTCACGCCTCATAAATATTGGAAGGCTCGTCTGCTGAGTCCCGGCGGCTCCCTGCTGCCTCGATAACTAGAGCACGTTATTCTGAGATGCACAGATGGGCCCGAGCTCTCCGCTCCTCACCGTTAACCCTGCGCCCGCGAGGAGAGCAGGGGCCAGAGCGCTCAGCCCTCCGTGATGTGCATGAGCTGCATAGAATCATAGAATATCAGGGTTGGAAGGGACCCCTGAAGGTCATCTAGTCCAACCCCCTGCTCGAAGCAGGACCAATTCCCAGTTAAATCATCCCAGCCAGGGCTTTGTCAAGCCTGACCTTAAAAACCTCTAAGGAAGGAGATTCTACCACCTCCCTAGGCAACGCATTCCAGTGTTTCACCACCCTCTTAGTGAAAAAGTTTTTCCTAATATCCAATCTAAACCTGCCCCACTGCAACTTGAGACCATTACTCCTCGTTCTGTCATCTGCTACCATTGAGAACAGTCTAGAGCCATCCTCTTTGGAACCCCCTTTCAGGTAGTTGAAAGCAGCTATCAAATCCCCCCTCATTCTTCTCTTCTGCAGGCTAAACAATCCCAGCTCCCTCAGCCTCTCCTCATAAGTCATGTGTTCTAGACCCCTAATCATTTTTGTTGCCCTTCGCTGGACTCTCTCCAATTTATCCACATCCTTCTTGTAGTGTGGGGCCCAAAACTGGACACAGTACTCCAGATGAGGCCTCACCAATGTCGAATAGAGGGGAACGATCACGTCCCTCGATCTGCTCGCTATGCCCCTACTTATACATCCCAAAATGCCATGGGCCTTCTTGGCAACAAGGGCACACTGCTGACTCATATCCAGCTTCTCGTCCACTGTCACCCCTAGGTCCTTTTCCGCAGAACTGCTGCCTAGCCATTCGGTCCCTAGTCTGTAGCGGTGCATTGGATTCTTCCATCCTAAGTGCAGGACCCTGCACTTATCCTTATTGAACCTCATCAGATTTCTTTTGGCCCAATCCTCCAATTGGTCTAGGTCCTTCTGTATCCTATCCCTCCCCTCCAGCGTATCTACCACTCCTCCCAGTTTAGTATCATCCGCAAATTTGCTGAGAGTGCAATCCACACCATCCTCCAGATCATTTATGAAGATATTGAACAAAACCGGCCCCAGGACCGACCCTTGGGGCACTCCACTTGATACCGGCTGCCAACTAGACATGGAGCCATTGATCACTACCCATTGAGCCCGACAATCTAGCCAGCTTCCTACCCACCTTATAGTGCATTCATCCAGCCCATACTTCCTTAACTTGCTGACAAGAATACTGTGGGAGACCGTGTCAAAAGCTTTGCTAAAGTCAAGAAACAATACATCCACTGCTTTCCCTTCATCCACAGAACCAGTAATCTCATCATAGAAGGTGATTAGATTAGTCAGGCATGACCTTCCCTTGGTGAATCCATGCTGGCTGTTCCTGATCACTTTCCTCTCATGCAAGTACTTCAAGACTGATTCTTTGAGGACCTGCTCCATGATTTTTCCAGGGACTGAGGTGAGGCTGACTGGCCTGTAGTTCCCAGGATCCTCCTTCTTCCCTTTTTTAAAGATTGGCACTACATAGCCGGCCCAAGGGCCCAGATCCTTCTAATTTCCACTGAAATCATTAAAGGGATCTGGGCTGACGTGCTGCGTGCGCCTGCTGGGTCTGGCTATGCCACACCCAGCCTTTCCCATCTGAGCCGATGGCTCCCCATTCCACCCCCTCTGATTCTGCCTACAGTCCCAAGTCCCCTCCCACCTCATGGCCCCTGGGACTCCCTGTTCCCTGACTATGTGCTGTGCCCCCTTTTACCTCCCCGCGGTGCGACTCAAGGTTCATATTAATGGGGGCGGGGGAGGGGAATGCTGGGAAATCCCAGTGGCCAGTCCTGAAAGGGAAGCTCAGCCCACCCGTTGTGGTCGTGACGGGGACAGTTTTGACCCAGCGACGGTAACACGACCTCTCTCGGGGATCAGATGGTGCCCAAGCGGGGCTGTTTGCTCACATTCAGCAGCACCTGCTGGGGGGGTGGGAGGGAATAGAGGCGAAATACAGAGCGTTTCCAGCCCTGGTACCCACAGCTCCATCAGGGCACCCCAGCCCTGACCTGCAGCCCTTCTAGTTCATCCCTGGAGTTTACTATGCCCTCTCCTTCCCCAGGTGCAGTGAAGAATGACCCTGTCTCCCAGTGGCTGAGCCAGGGAGCACGGGGCTGCTGTCTGAGATAGGACCCAAAGGGTTTCATTCTGGCCTTTTGCCCCATGTGTCCCATGCTGGAAGGGGCTGGGAGGTACGACACACATTAAAGTCTCCTCCATGAGAACCCCCATGGTGTGCGACAAGGCAACAGATCTCCATGGTCCCATTCAGTTTGTCCAGGACTCAGCCCAGGGAGGGAGAGTGCCCACGAACACAAAGCAACATGCCAGGCTTTCATTTTGTAATGTGCGCCTGATGGGCATAGGAGGGCACCGAAATGCACTGGCGCACCCATGCGCCGGGGCAGGGGGCGTTACGCAAACACATGGATAAATACGGGACATTCCAGGACAAGCAGCGCTTACGGCTTCCAGTCCTGAGACCCATGCAAGTGGCAACGCTTCCCGCAGCACAGCGCCTTCGAGCAGCGCATCTGGGCATCCATTTACCGCTGGCTCAGTGCGCCGCTTGAGTCACCGGCGCCACCTCTGGCAGGGCCCGGGGGCTTTTCTGGGAGGCGTCCCACCCCAGCACTGAGCCGGCCACGCTAAACCCCGCTGAGCTGCGGAGATCACGGTGGAAACACGCTCTAGAGCTCGCGACGCAAGCTGACAAAACAGACGCGCTAGCCCAGAGCCCGCAGCACGACAGGCTGGATTTCCAGGGCTGCGTTTGGTCTCGGCCGGGATCTGCGAAGGAATCCAAGGGAGAGATGTGCCCAAATGCCACTGGGATGTCATGGGACTTGGAGGGCCATGGTCCCTTCGCCTCATTTGCAAATCCCAGTGCGAGCACTTTGCTTGCCCTGCAAGACGTGCGAAGGAGCCAGCTGCAACGTCTCTGCAGTCCCACAGCGATTCTCCACCAGTCCCCCGGGTGCAGCTTAACCCTAGCTTGGCAGGCATCTACTAGCACCAACGCAGAGCTGACGATCTCCCTCCTGGCCCAGCTGAGAACCCTCCGCTCTGCCCAGCCCAGCTCCCAGGGGCAAGATGTACCAGAAGAGCAGACTCACCAGTGATTTTGGGGATGCCCTCCAGCCTGGGCACAGGCAGTAACACGATGATGCCCTGGTCCGTGCCAACCCACAGGAGCCCCTGGCAGATCAGCAGGCTGGTGACACGGACGTTCTTCTGGCCTGTTGAGGGAGAGTAAGGAGTGAATGTCGATCTGCCCCAGGGAGAGGCTGCAGCCGTAGGTGGTGGAGGGGGTGAGACGGGCACCAGGAGACGTGCACTCCGACAGCAGCAAGCTTGGGGATAAGAGCCAGCAGGATGCCAAGGGGCATTAACTGGCACCATCAGGCAAGGGGGGATTGGCACGAGAGGGGCCAGGGACAAGCCAGCTCCAAAGGGAGCACGACAACGCTGCATCAGCAGGGGACGCTGAAAGGGAACAAGGGGCCAGCTTGGCTGGAGGACGGCGGGGAAAGCAGAGCACCGCCCGCACCCACCCAGCGCCCTGGCCCAGCAGTGGTGCTGCCCAAGAGCTGGGGCTAGGAAACGCCAGCATGCAGCACGTGGCGAGGGCCCCGGTGCCGGCACTGGCAAAGCTCTGACGGCGCGATTCCAGAGCCGTGTTTTACACTCTGAATGCACGAGTGCCTCTCCCTTGCAAGAACAGAATACCCCGTTGTTTCTCGGCACCGACAATGAGACGGATAATTCGCTGCCATGAATTAACATGTTTTTGATGTCAGTCCAGATTAGCTCTTCCCGCGTGATCAGTGCGGCGCTGTCTTTTCATTTTAGCGGCAACGTTTGGGAGAAGAAGGTGGGGGGTGCGGGCGGCTCGGCAAGGATGCCTGTCTCCTCTCTCCAGCACTGACATACCTGAGGGCGGATGGGAGGCGGGGAGGAGAGGCCCTAGCAGAGAGAGGGGTAAGTGGCAGGGCGAGGCTCCATAGGGGAACCCAAACAGAGGAAGATTTCTCCGCCCCACCAGGGGCCGGGGCCGGCTGGTAAAAATCCACCCAATGCGATCACTGCACGGAGGGGCGGGGTGGGGGGGGCAAGGCTGGCTCATATCACACATGGTGGGGGGCAGGGATCTGGCAAGCCACCCCGCAAGGCAGGACGAATGACGAGCGGGATGCTTAGTGCACAGTGCTAGGATGTACAAGTCATTTTGTGCCAACCGGGGTCCCTGTGCTTGCGATGGAGAGTCCCCTGGGGAAATACGACATGCCCCCCCTTTATCTCAGCCCAGGATGAGATAAAGGACACAAGCAGACGGGAGGGGGCAGGAAGGGAAGCCCTCCCAGGTATAAGGAGGGGCAGGGGTGGGCACAGGAGCACCAGCAGGGACCTAGGCCCCCGGCTATGTGCAATAGCAAGGGGGCTAGGGAGGAGCAGGCAGCCCCACTGAGCCGCAGAGCAGGAGGGCGCCAGAGCAGGACAGGTGGCCGCCCACCATTCCCAAGCACCGCAGGAGAAGGGCAGCTGCTCCGACCCCCTTAAGCAGCCGCCTCCTCCACTCCAGCCACGACCCCAGCTGCACATCCTGTCCTCCCCACCCCCAGCTCAGGGCTGAAGGCTTGGCCCCCGGCCTCCCCCGCCCCCCGTTCTCAGCACACATTCGGTTGCCCACCTTTCCCTGCACATGCTGTGAAATGCTCCCCGCCTCCTGCTAGGCTCCCACTAGGCCTCATCCATGATCGGCGCCCTCCGCACCCCTCTCCCCCATCTAGGAGCTAGTTCAAAATTAAAACACACACATCCCTTCAACGAACAGTAAAAAAACCAAAACAAAAAAAAACCAAGGAGCGTAAGCAGAAGGAGAGGAGGTGGCTTGAGAGCCGTGTTTTGAGCACCCTTCCCTGAACCTCAGTGTCCCCTGGCACCCTTTGTTCATCTTGTCTGTTTAAACTGTAAGCTCTGGGGCAAAGGCAGCCAAGCGAGGCGACCATACTGGTTAGGGGTATGATTTTTTCTTTGTCACTGAAATAGCTCTACCAGAAAAAACAATTACATACCAGGACCAACCCGAGGTGGACATAGTTACAGTGATATAGCGGCGGCAGTGTGGCCCAGTGGCTAAAGCACTGGACTAGCACTCAGATCTATTCTTCGACTCTGCCACTGGCCTGGGCAACTCACTCCCCGCACCCCCCCGTGCCTCAGTTTCCCCATCTGTAAAATGGAGATAATGGTACTGACCTGGGGCTTTGAGGTCTGCTGATGAGCAGTGCTATATGAGAGCTAGGGATTAGTAATAAATGGGTACATCGTATCCCCCTACCTGTTTGGGAATTAGCAATACCAGTGTAATTGTGTCCATGCTGATGGGGGTGGAACCGCTTGAACTAAACTGGTATAGTTTAAAACGGTTCCACTTGCTCGTGCAGACAAGGCCTAAGCGTCTGTGCAGCGCTGAGCACAACAGAGCCCTGATCGCCAGTGAGACCTCTTGGCAATCCCATTAATAAGATCCTTAACTCTTCAGAACTCTTTTGCAGCTGGGCTCCCCAAGCTCGCTCCAAGAAAGGAAAAGCAAGACATCCAAAAAAAAAAAAAGTAAGATTTCTAATGGCAAATAAATATTTTATCACCGCGACTTAACACTGCAGCGTTGGATTCACCGAAGCAATATATCTGCTGAGCTACGTGAGAAAGCCGGGGCTCTCCGCGAAGACTTTATTAATGACCTGTCTGGTTAAAAAGAATGAGGGCGCTTAAGTTCAAAAACGCATTAATGCCAAAACCCTCACTCTCCCAGGAAGAAAAGGAAGTGATCAATTTTTTAACATGCCCTAAAAAAAAACAACAACCCCCCCACCTACCCACTTACACGACGACTGCCTTTATTACGAATTAAACAATTACTCCTGTTCATCACTGGAGTGAGGGGTGGGGACACCAACCTTCAGAGCCGAGGGGCGTGGGGGGGGGGGCAGAGGGGGGTGACATTTCAGAATTCTTCCCAGTTGATTTCCCTGCTCTTAAAGGGCCGCTGGTGCTTTGGGTGAAATGAGCAATAGGTACGGAGCAGAACTTCTCGATCCCAACACACCCTTTGAAGTTTGGGTCCGAAATCCAGGGCTCCAGCCCATTTCTAAAGGCGAGCTTCAGGCCTGGTCCTCACTGGTGGGACTGCCCTGATTTCAGCCAGAGGCGTAGCTGCATCAGGGCAATTCTAGACCGCAGTCAGACAGGGGGTATGTCTGTAGGGCAATCCCAGGGCGTGACTGCAGGTCCAGTAGGCACACCCCAGCTAACTTTAATCTAGCTCGCTCGGGCCCTGGAGGTGTGACGAGGCACCGCAGAGGGCTTCAGCGCAGGCTGGACGAGCCCAGCTGGAACCCTGCATAATCACGCGTTCGGCCGCAGCACTGTTACTCTGGTATCCCAGCCAGCTAGATTAGCACTAGTGGGTGCGTCCACTCGAGTGGCAACCACAGCCCGTGATTACAGTTCAGACACACACACAGCGGGATCAGTGCAAAACAGTTTTACCCTCTCTGCACTATGCATCTGCACTGGTGCCTTGTCCTGGGGGCTGGAACGTGGGCAACCCCCCCACCCCCGAGTAGAAAAGGCCTTAAAAGCCAGCATCGATTCTATTTTCGGATTTTCTATAGCCGCAGTATAGAGGCTCAATCCACAAGAACTGTATTAAATCAGAAACTGCCCCTCCCCGTTAGTCTCAGCAGAGGCCAAGGAATGAATGGGGCATAAACCTCTCATTCTTCCAGGGGCTCAAGTCCTTCCAGGTCAGGATGGTTAGCAGGGCAGCCTGGGGGGGGAGGTGGGGGGGCAGGGGAAGGGGAGGGCATAGGGTGACCAGATGTCCCAATTTTAGAGGGACAGTTCCAATTTTTGGGTCTTTTTCTTATATAGGCTCCTATTACCCCCCACCCCCGTCCCAATTTTTCACATTTGCTGTCTGGTCACCCGAAGAGGGCACGACCTATCGCTATTCTGTGGATAAATGCAGAACTTCCCCTTCAGGGGCTGCCAGCTCACAGTTGCCTCTGTTTGGGAGTCAATCCCCCAGAATGCATTTCTCATCCCCGCAGCCCACTAAAAGAAATCCTTTAGCACTGAAAAGCATTTGCATGACAACAGGATCTTTGTTTCCACTGAGTTCACTAGCTCCTGACTTCTCATTGGCCCATTAGATGTGGTTAGTTTTTGTGAAATCGCTATCGGTTGCCTTGCAAACAACTGACGGCACAAACGTACGATGGCAATTTAGAGAGGGGTGGGGGGAAATGGGAGGGATTGGCAGATGAGCCAGTGAGAAGCAAGAGATCCTGTTCTATGCGGACGACCCTGGTAATAAAATAACAGCAAACAGATGAGAACGCAGAAGAGGTGATCTCCGGGTAGAACTTTCTCCGGGAGGGATCAGTAAAGGACTTTAAGATCTAGCGCCTTGCCTAAATGAGGGAAACTTGCAGTGATGTGAACTACAGCAGCGTGCAAACTTCTAAAGTGTGTTCATTGCAGTAGTGCAAAAATGTGGCAGGCCCTGGTGCAAATTCCAGTTTGCACCAGCGTAGGGTATCTGCACTAGAGGTTTCCACCAGTGCAGCTGTATTGATGTCATGACACTGGTACACGTTTCTCCAGGCAGCCAAGCACTAGGATTTTGTCTGTGTCTTTTTAAACAGTGCATGAGAATTGTGCGCTCATGAAAGATGCCAGCCTGACAACCAAAGAGACTCAAGTTCTGTATGTAACCACAGAGCAGGGACCAGGAAAACTGCCCCCCTCCCCCGGCTGCCCTGCCAATGTGCCTCACCCCTGACACGTGGGGACTGGCCCTCTCTCGGGATGAGGAGGGAGCTCAGTGGATGACTGTGCATGACTTGACTTGTCAGCGGAGGCTGCCAAGAAGTGAGGGTGGTTCCACCGGGACCCTGACACAGCCCGCAAATCATTTCACTCTGTGCTGAACAGCCTTCCGCAGGGCAGGTGTTTGGCATCACCAGCGTCTTCATCAAGTTTAAATGCGACCGAGTGAAGTAATTAGACCACATGGATACTGACAACAAGAGAGTGTTTAACAAAGTCGAAACAATGAAGCTCTACGTGTCATAAACACCCCCCTCCTCCCAGCAGGCTCCTCCCTCATCCACAGACCTCAAAGCACTTCACAAAGGTGGAGAAGGATGACTAGTCCCATTTTTAAGCTGGGGAAACTGAGGCACTGGAAACTTTCCCTAAACGCTCACGGTCGCACCGTAAATAAATGGCCGAGCTGGGAAATAGAACCTAAGTCTCCTGAATCAGAGGGGGCGGCAAACAGGTATCATTCCCATTTTACAAGAGGAGAAGCCCAGGCAGTTCTGTGCTTCAACTACAGAGCTACCCCTCTGTATCAGTCAGGACAGGCATCTGGGATCATCTTGCCATCTAATGGCCAGAGAACTTGCCAAGAATCCCAACGCTGCTGTGGGCTTGGGGGTAAATGGTCCCGAGTCCCCCCTCTCTGGTGAGCTGCTGATCACGGCTCTAGGGTGAGACGTGCTTGCTGCGGGGAGTGGGGGGGGAGGGACCAGACACAGAACAAGCCCCTTTTCAGACGGTCCCTCACTGTGGTACAGTCCCAGCCCTTTAAGAGTCATCCTAGAGAATCCACCCTGCGGGCAGCTCCCTGAGTTGCTGTTTGAAAAGGAAGATGAGAGAAGGCCAGGAGGAAATTTAAAGGGCCAGGCCTGTCATTTTAACGCAGTCTGATAGACTATCAGTGTTGGAAGGGACCTCAGGAGATCATCTAGTCCAACCCCCTGCTCAAAGCAGGCACAATCCCCAATTTTTTTGCCCCAGATCCCTAAATGGCCCCCTCAAGGATTGAACTCACAACCCTGGGTTTAGCAGGCCAATGCCCAAACCACTGAGCTATCCCTCCCTCCTCCTCCCAGGATTGGTTCTCCAATGCTTTGCAAGGGTGAGTGTGGGCAAAAGGATCCATGCTCCAAAGTGGGGGGTTTCTCCCCGCATCTCCCACACCCCACTTTCCCCCTCCCCTCTCCATTCACCCTTCCCACTCCACCCCCTCCCTCTGCCCTCCAGCAAAGCAGGCTATAAATACTCTGCGGGCACCCAGCGGCTCCACATCGGCTGGGGAGGAGGCAGGGGAGGACCACAGCCGTAGGGGTCAGTCCAGAAAGGGGCCTCGTCTGTCAGGCCGCTGGTAAAGCGGTGACCAGCTTTTCAAATCACCAGCTAAGAATCCCAGCCAAACACGCAGCAAGAAAGATGCTTCCTTATAGCAACAGCATATGCAGGCATCAGACAAAGGCCGTTTCCCACAGCAGCGGTCGCAGCCCATCTGGCTCCATTCGCCGAGCAATTAGCTGGAGTTCTGCAGCGTGTCCGGCCCACACGCCTCTTTAATGATAAACACGGCCCCTTCCCAGCACTGCTTCGGGGCTGAGGCAGGGCTCGGGACAGAGATGCTGCCAAGCGGCTTTTCCCCCTGAACGCAGGGGGTTGTTTATTTCAAGGGGTGAATGTTCCCCCCCCCAGGGAGGGTGGGTTTGGCCCAATCTGCCATGTGCGTCCCATATGAACGGGATGCCCGCAAAGCTTATGGGAGCAGGGCCGGAAGGGGTCGTTTCTCTGCCGATCTTCACCCCCCTGCCATGAGACGCTACCGACACGCTGATCCTCATGCAAAAAATCGGCCTCGTTCCTGGTTATAGCATGGGAGGGATGCGGGGGTGGAGAAGGCAAACTCCTCTCCAGCCTGCAGCTACACTGGTAAGAGACCCTGGCCCATGCCCCGCAGCTGGCCCCACTGGCGGGGTTTGGCTCAGTCAGCGTCCGGCCATCTGGACAAAGCAGTGTGCGTCCAAGCAGAGCAGCGAGCTCATCTGGAGGAGGTGCTACCTGACCAGTTAATCCACACAGGGGAATAGGATCAAGGGCATGCGCAAGGAGGGGGCCACATCCGGGGGAGGGAGACAGTCTCTCCAGCTGCAGGGGGCACAGAAAATGCCCCTCCAAAAGCAGCCATACTGATTCCAGTGCATGCCCCTGAACAGGATGGAGGAGAGTTTGGAATGGGAACGGACCATGTGGACAAAGGGAAGTGGAGAGGAGGCTTAAAGCAGAAAGGGTCTACAGCGCAACAAAGTGGTGTGTGAGCACCACTGCTCCCTAGTGGTTAGTATCAGAACTGCTCAACTGTGTGTCATAAGCCCCTACACTGCTAACCGGAGGATCAGGGTTCAGGGATCAGGCCATCGTGAAGTTCCGGTTGGGCCATGGCTTCCTGGCAATAAGCAAGGGAGGGAAAGGAGAATCTGAAGCCCAGAGAAAAATCCAGCCAGCCTGCTCAGAACAGCACCCCCTGCTGCTCGTAGGCGGGAAGTGCTCTCTCCAGAGAGAGACAATGGATGTCTTGGGAGTGGCATGAACACCGCGGAACACTAATCAGGGCAGAACACGTTCTTGACACTAATCGTCTCAGGGCTGATTTTCTTTGCTGGTTCACAGGGAGGAAGAACGGGTCTTTCCCCAAAGATCGGCATTGCAGACCTCCAGCAAACTCACCTCCTCCCCGCGGCATCTCCCCACAGTCACGCCCACTCTGCGGCTATGACAAAGCCAGGCCTGACCCCTGCCAAAGCTCTGCCACTGGGCCCCACGGGTGCTAAAACAGCCTGCCTCACCCCAGACAGAAGGGCCCCTTCCACATGGACCCACGGCCTGCACACTGGGATGAAGAAGCTGGAGGAGGTCACCGAATCCACACCTCCCTGAGAACAGCTGGCTCCTGGCGGCCAGGTCATTGCCAGCAACTGTTACTGTCACAGCATGTGTCCAAGACCACATCCAGCCTTCCCATTTCCAGAGGGTCAAGTGCTTCCCCTGGAGATGCTCCCCCGCTCCTCACGGCCTCTCTACCACCCCAAGCACGTAGGGAGCGGCCTTCCCCCACACACCCACCGGCCCTGGGGCTGATCCTCAGTGGGCTGCCCCCTAAGAAACAGCCCCGCCCTCCCCCCCACCCCTACCTGGCAGGACGAAGGTGGTCCGCGTTGCTATGTTAATCTCCTGCAGATGCTCCAGGGTCTCGGTGTGAAAGAGGCGAATGGAGGACCCCGAGGAGAAGGCCATCCAGACGCCGCTGCCCGCCTTGATCATGTGCGTCACACTGGCTTCCTCGTCCGGGTGGGCCTCAAAGGTTTGCTGCGGGGGGGACGAAAGAGGAGGGTTGAGAGGGGCCATCGCTGTGGAGCATGTTATTACAGGGCAGGTGCTGAACGGCCCGTTACGCAGGGTGCACGGAGGGAACTAAAGATGGCAGGTGCCTGCACCCTGCATGGTGGGAACTCCTGGAGCCAGCAGGTGGGATCTCTCTGTTGGGTGGACAGGACTCTCTACACCCATTCGTATTGCATAACTGCACTGGCCAATCCTGCCAGCTCTGCATGGTAGGACATCCCAGAATGCATTGCCCTCAGTGCTGCTGGTGTGATCCATCCCCTGCCTTGCCACTAGGGGATAGCTGTCCCCAATTTCCCACAATGCACTAGAGCAAACCCAGTTAGGCAGCACGGTCATGGAAACACAAACATGGCTGCCAAGGCACAACACCGCACCAACAGAACGGGGCCAGTGCTGGTGTGGCCAGTCGAGGTGACTGGGCTAGTAACTGGTTACAAAATCACAGGCAAATGTTGGGATGTGAATGGAGCACTGGGCTGGGACTCAGGATACCCAGATTCTATTCCCGGCTCTGCCACTGACCTGCTGGATGACCTGGGGCAAGACACTTCACCTCCCTGTACCTCAGTTTTCCCATCTGTAAAGTGGGGTTAATGATCCCATGCTCCTTTGCAAAGCACTTTGAGATCTTCTAAGGGAAGTGCTAAATAAGAGCTTGGGAATATTATTAATTGGAGGTGAGGCGTGTCCCATATGTTTGCAAAGCAAGGGGGACACAACAATAGAGGATCCCCAAATTACTGATAGGATCAATCTCACCCTATTCCCCCATAGGGTAAGAGGAGGAATGTCTAGTGGCTACAGACATGAAAGCAGAGACCAGTCAGTGTGACCAGGGGAAAGCAGGCCTAAGAGAGAAGCCCTGGGGTGAAGCAGAAGCACTTCAGAGCAGGGGAATGGTCTGGGCTGGTTTCTAATCAGCCAGGTCTCGATTTTAAACCGCCCCCACCCATCAGAGTGCACACAGACAGTGCTGTTCCCTCCAGTGCCCGTAGGGCGCAGGAATTCACAGCCTCTGCTCCCATCTTCCTGCTAAGCGATCCTAGCAGAACCACCCTGTGAGTGCAAGTGAAACAGTGCCCCTTCCGCCGGGGCCCTCATCCCACACGGCTGCCGCCACACACGAAACCACGACTAAGCAGCCCAGCCTGGCCTGCTGCCCGCCCTAGAGAATGCCCCTGCGCCTAACTCCTGGATCCAAACACCCTTGCAAGTGGGGGGGGGGGGACCGAAAAGCAACCCTGGGGACGCTAGCCAAGGGCAGCGAGCCAGTCCCGCCACTCACGCTGCTGCAGCTACGTTCTGTTGTTCGCGCGCGAGCTTGCTCGGAGCCAGCATGGGTAAGCTCCCGGAAGCTGGGAATCACCCGCCAGATCCAAGTATAGACAAACCCTGTGTCCTTTCGGGGGAACTATCGGCAGGGATCACACTTCCCGTTGTGTCTGTGCAGCACCCCAGTGAAGCAGAGTAAATGCTCACCTTAGCAGGGACGCTAGGGTTAAGGTGGGGAACCCACGGCTCATTCAATCAACTTTCTGAGAATTTCACTGGTCAACCCCAAAGAGATTTGCAGTTCAGATTTCAGCGCGTTGCTGATGTCTTGCTCTCTAAGGGTTTCATACCACTGCCCATCAACCTCGCATCTGAATAAGATCCACAGCAACCGTGGATTTTATGTCCCTAGTGGATTTTACGGACTCATAAAAACTCCACTCCCTCTATTCCCACCTAGTGTAGATCACCCATGCCCATACCCTCCCCATACAGGCATCAGCCTCCTTTAGTCTAACCTGGCAAGAGTTCAACCCAGGGAAGGGGTGGGAATAATTTTGTCTAGAACAAACAATTACTCATTTCCAGGCCTGGTGGCAATTGATTTACACAGGGACTTCATGACAAAAAGCTGAACTCCGAGGTTAGATTTACAGTACAGGTGGAAAGATTCTGCTCTGCAGGGAACTGTGGGTTTGTCTAGACGGTGATACCCCCTCCCGCTCCTGGCACTGAGTCTCAGAGCCTAGGTCAGCTGACTCTGACTTGGGCCGCGGGGCTAAAGATAGCAGTGTAGATGTTTGTCTCTGATCCTGGGTTCTGAGACCGCACAAGCCTGAATGTCTCCACTGCAATTTTATAGCTCCACAGCCCAAGGCCCAAGAGAGGTGGCCGAGGCCAGTCTCGGCTGTGCCTCAGGTCTTCTTCGGCAGTGTAGACATACCCTTGGAGTCAGGGCTCCTGGGTACTGTTCTTGGCCCTGGGCAGTGTGAGGTCTAGAGATTAGAGCGAGGACTCTTCTATACTCTTCCTGGCTTTGGAAAGGAATTCGAGTTGTTTAAAAATAGGGTCTGGAGTCAGGGCTTCTGAGTTCCTCCAGGAAGTCAAAGTAGATGCTCACAATGGATCGTTCGTGCCTTAACAAAAATAAGCTATGGATCATAAAGGACAAAACAATCTCAAAAGCATGTATCTGAGCGACCACTCCAAACGGGAATACGGCAACATGCACTACAGAACTTTTAGTGCCGCTAGTACGTGGCAAGCTAGGATGCTGTAGATTCATGGCTGGCCGTGCAGATAAGCCCTTAGACACTCAGGAGCTTAAAGCTCATTGACGGTCATCGGCGCTTCCACGCCTCAGTACCCCAGTCACTTTTGAAAGGGAGAATTAGGTGCTTCTAAAACTTTTACCCCAAACCTACCAATCAGTTGGGATAAAGCTGCAACCTTTGCCAAAACACTTCCCATGGCACATTCCAACCCGCAGAGCTCACCTCCAATAACTGAAAACATTGGTGTTACAACTCACCTAAAAAACCCAGTACGGCCCCAGGCAGTGAAAATCAGAGCATGAAATAAACCTGAAGTTTACACGCTGCCTCTTTTTTGAGTTATGGGAGGTCAAAAGAAGTTAGAACAATTTTCAAAAGCCACCAGCTTTCCAGTGTCAGAACTCAGCTGGCTCGTCCCATCCATCTCAAACTTCTTGAGCAAAATGGCTTCTCCAAGTGTGGAGAACACAGGGATTTGTAATGTACAAAGGACCCTTGTTACCCTCCCCCCCACACCCCAAAACTGGGATAATGGCTGGGGAGGTAGGGAAGAGCGCAACTGTGCAAGTCAGGCTTAGAAGAGAAGCATCACGATTATTTGTGTTGCAGTTAGAGGCTGCAGTCAGGGCCCAGTTGCGCCAGTCACCACACAGATATAACAAGAAAGATGGTCCCTCCCCCAAATTGCTCACGAGGAACTAAGATGTGGGCTCCACGCAGGCCAAAGGGGTTTCTAGGGGAAGGTGGATTCCATGTGGAAAATGTCACCTCTTTACCCTGGAGATGGCAAAGAGTAGGGTGAAAGATTAGAGGGCACTAGCTCGGGAGTTTTGCAAGACAGTGATGACTTCAGACGGCCCCACTCAGAAAGCAGATACGTGCCACCGGTAAGTCCAAGTGCACTGTTTGATAAAGACAGAGGCACCACCACGTTAGGATGCATGAGTCTTCATTGAATTTCCCACGCTGGCCGTTGGGATCTCCTGACTGCCACGCCTGACCGAGACAACGCAGCCCATAACCCAGAGCCACGAGCAGCTTGGTCCTGCTGCCCATGAAGCCAACGCTCCAAATGAGATGCTGTCCCTGTCCCACACATCGGAGGAGCTGGAATCCAGCCCCCCACCCCCCAGTCAGGTGAGAACGTTCAGGTTCCACCTGCCCCAGCCCTCAAGTAGCAGATATTTATTCTCCAACAATGGGGCCATCCGCATCCCCCTCTGCCATGCCCTCTGAAGTCCCGTGTCAGAGCCTCTGGCTGAGAAGAACTAGACAGGAGCCCCTTAGTGTCACTTCTAAACCAACTACTTGGCATCACCGAGACACACTGGTCCCCTCCCAGCACCCAACACCTCTCATCATCAGGCTGGTTGAGAGCGAGAGAGGGCTGGTCTGAAAGCAGGTATGACCCCTTGCCACCAAGCCATGAGTTTGTCCCCACAATTGAAGCAGCTTAACGAGAACCACGCTGACAAACTCCATTGAAATGGTAACGCTGGGTAACCAGGTGTCACCATCCTCTTTTCAGGTCTCAGAAGGCACTTGCCCACGGTCTTTTCAAGGTGAATGGTTGTTCTTAAAATCCAGAGACAACGGATTGTCCCAGAAGCATGAAAGCTGTCCCGAGACAGCTAGCAGCCAGCCTGGTCCCCAGTGGGTGTTCATTCACATCAAAACCCACCACCACCACAGTTCCGCACCATTAGTGACTGCTCAAAGGTAACAGGACCATGGAGGCTGCAGCAGATCGGGACTCCTCTCGCAGAGCTGGGGGGTCCTGGGACTGCAGCAAAGGGTGATGGCCCTCTCTCCCCTGCTACACTGGCTCAGCTGAATAGGAGGATCTTGTAAAAGACATACCCGGTGTCAGACCCAGCCACTTCCACGAGCCCCCGAACTCCTGGTACGAGGAAGTAGGTTCCCCTGCCCTCCACCCCGCATCTAGACGTCAAATTCAACCACTCTTGTATCACCATCTCCAGCCCTTGGGCTGGTCTCCTGAGCGGGAAGAGGTCCAATTTCAGTGCTGACCTTTTGCGGCATTTCAGCTTCACCTCAAAGGGACACAAACAAAGCTAATTTGGAAAAAGGAGAGGTTACATGAAACCAGCAACTAGCGACATATTGATCTTTGGAGACACGGGGGCTGGGAGCTGCTCAGAGATGTTAACCAAGGACACGCTTGAGACATGCACAGAGAGACTGAATTGCTGCATGGCTCAGGCTGCCAAAGCCATGACAAGAAGTCGACTGACTGAGGGGTCAAATCAGGAGTAATCCCATTGACTCCTGCATAGTACCAAAGTGCTTCCCATGCTGAGACGCGGCCAGCTTTGGGGAGGAGCAACCAGTCAGCACACGCTGCACTGTGTACAAACGGGTTCTGCAACCCTGAATTACCCATAGTAGCACTTACTCACTCCTATTGAAGTCAGCCAGGTTGCTCACCTGAGCAAGGGGCTACTTAGTGCACTAAGGGTTGCACAGCCTACACCCCAAAGGAGGAACACTGGAAGAGCATTTCTAAACAAGCGAATACAATGATGTAACAAGCAAATCCTTCACCCACACCCTCTCCACAGCCCGGGACGTGTCACCTGCCTACCCAAAGGCACCCTCCAAACTGCTGCTCACATCCACTCCCCTCTCAGAATCCAGAGGTGAAGGGGTCTCTCTCACACCCCCAGCCACCCTCCACCTCCATCAGGGATCTGTTCAGCTCAAGTGTACCAGGAACTGAATTCAGGTCTGGCCAATACCAACTTGCTATTCATTTAAATGAGCTTATTTTCCATCTTCTCACTGACCTAGAGATACCCTTCCATGCCCCCACCCCCGCTCATGCTCCAGGGAACTCCCTCTGCCCATGCCTCCAATGCTCCATCTACTAAATTAGTTGCCACACTGGAAAGTCACTATTCCCCAAACAGACAGGCCTTGTGAATGCTGCCCATTGAACAAAGAGCCGGCAAACACGCAGACCCATGGTAACGCAGGGAAGGCGCTTACCAAGCCTAGCCTGCAGACATGCGCTGGAGGATTCTGCTGTATTTCCCAGTTAAGTTACATCCTCGGGATACCCTGGGGAAAACTGAGATAGGGAACACGGTCTAAGCAGCCCTCATGCATGGGTCCTCCTGCCCGCTCTGCTACTGACCCCCCATGGGAACTTGGGCAAGGCATTTTGCCATTCTGTGCCTCAGTTTCCCCACCTGTGGGAATGGGGCTAATACTTACCTGCTTTTGTAAATCTCTTTGAAAGGCCTGGCAGAGGAGTGCTACACAAAGGCCCGACCGGGTGCTCCCTCTGTGTGCAGCTGTTGGGAATCTTTTAGAAAACCCTCCAATCCTGATTTTAAAAACTGCTAGTGATGGAGAGTACACCACAAAACTCTAAATTGTCCCAAAGGTTAATTTCCCTCACTGTTAAAAATGTACATCTTATTCTCAGTCTGAATGTATCTAGCTTCAACTTCCCAGCCACTGGGTCGTGTTAGACCTTTCTCTGCTCAGTCGAAGAGCCCACCATCAGCTTTTTGTTCCCCCGTCTAGTTACTTATAAACTGATCGAGTCTCCCCTTAACCTTCTCTTTGTTAAGCTAAATAAATTGAGCTCCTTGTGTCTCTCACTCTAAGGCATGTTTTTAATCATTCTCGTGGCTCATCTCTGAACCCTCTCCAATGTATCAACATCCTTCCTGAATTGGGGGCCTCAGAACTGGACATAGGATACCAGCTGTGGTCGCATCAGCAACAAATGCAGCAGTAAAATAACCCCTCTTCCTACTCAAGGTCCCCCCAGGATGTTCATGTTCATATTCATATTCATATTCATCAATATGTGTGTGTGTGGGCGGGGGGGGACACGGACTAGAACAATGAGGTCCCATTCCTGGACTGGGGTGCTAGGCAATAGGAATTTTTAACAGAAAAGTCAGGACTGGGTAACTACCCTATGTCCAGATCTCATCATCTCCTCTTGTTTCTGCCATTGATCCAAAGGATCTCACTGGATCAGCTCCCTTGGGTTATGCAGAGTCCCCAGTAGTTTAATCACTTCTGTGGTGCTATTAGGCCGCCGAGGACAATGAACGGCCAAAACAATGCACTAAACTGCTGTCGCATCAAATATGAGGCACTCAAAGACATCCCATAGAAGACACTAATTGTTTCCTGGAAAGCTAAAAATAAAAGGCAGCTATTTGTTCATATCTGGGGCACAAAAAAGGAAAGAAAGAGCCGCAAGCCACAGGAAGTCCAGTCTGGAGTTTGGTACTGCTTTAAATGAACCCTTTTAATGCCCCATCTGGTCTGACCCTATGGACATCCAGCAAATACATAAAATCTGCAGGCTTTAGAGACTTTTTCAAAGCCATCTAGGGGATTTGGAAGCCAAGTGGGTGAAAATCTCAGTCTTTTTACGTACCCTCTGCTTAACAGGTGACGGGATGGTATGTAAGAACATGGCTACGACTTCTGACTAGGTGCATGAGCCCAAGCTGCGGAGTCTGGCATCCAGCTCTCAGTTTAGAGATGTCTGGGTCCGGTATTTTGGTTCAGGCCAAATGGAAATCTCTAACACAAAGTCAGGTTCTTTTCTCCTTCCTGATTTACACCAACATAACTAGCTCCCCTGGATGTCAGAGGAGTTGCTCTAATTCCACACCAGTGGAGCTGAGTCCAAAATAACTCTGCTTGTGGGATCGCATCCAAGCTACTTCTATCACTATCATGTCAGAGCACCTTGCCATTGTTAATGGATTTAGGGTCACAACGTCCCTCTGAGAAGGGCAGGGCTATTATCCCCATTTTGCAGACGGGGGATGTATTGCGCAGAGAGGCTAAGTGACTTGCACAAGGTCTGCACAGAGAAGTGTGTAGTGGAGCAGAGATGGAACACCAGGGTCTTCCAAGTCCCAGGCTAGTGTCCTAATCCCTGGACGACCTTTCCTGTGCTCATTCTTACCTCCACCAGCATGCGTTAGTAGCGTGATTAAAAGCAGATGAACAGCTGATTTATTATCCCCCTCCCCTAGTTTAACAATAAAACCCATTTCTGGGCCAAGAGCCTATGCTCCGTGTCCCAGCTCAGAGCAAAATTTTATGGTGGGAGTTATAAAATCCTGAATATTATATTGGAAATGCTGCGACAAGCTTACCTACAGCAGCACAGTATTTATGGACCTAGAAATGTCTATATAAAATAGAGGCCCTATAAATCCACACAGCAGCAGGCAAGGCAGGAAAAGTCATTAGTATTGATGAGACATCAGTCGTGCTAGGAAACTTCCAAGCTGCCGTTGATAAGAAGAAGCCTTCTTGGGAACCTGGGGCCCAATCCAACCACCTTTAAGGCAATGGGAGTTTTTCCTGTTGAGTTGAAATGGGAGCCTGGATTGAGCCTGGTATTTTGAGAAGAATGTGGGGTTAAGGAATGGGACTCAGAACCGGATTCCAGTTCCCAGCTCTGTCACCTTTAGAGCTGGCCGGGAATTTTTCAATGGTTTTTTTTGCCCCCCCAACAAATGCTGATTTGCTGAAACTGAAGCTGTCACGAAACAGGGTCAGGTTCAAGGAATTTCCTGACTCAAAAGAAAGAATTTTTTCTCCTCAAAACGGCACGTTTGGATACTTTCAAAATGAAAAGAATTTGTGGTTTTCCAGTTAATGACTTTTCATTTGGAAATTTAAGCTAAGGAGACGGGGAAAAGTCTAAAAAGAGGAAAAAAGATTGAAATCAAAACAAAATGTTTCAATTGACCACAGAACCTGGGGTTTTGGTTTGCAAATGTTTGAGATTTGGGCTTTTTGACCCAAACTGAGAAAGGAAAAGATTTCAGACTCAGGGTGGAAAAACCATATCCCACTTAGCTTTAACACATCCTTCCTGAGAGACCTTGGATAGGTCACGTAGGCACTTCTGAAAATTTCACCTTCAGTGACTTAGGAGCCTAAGAGCCTAAGTCACTTTTGGCAATGGAAAGTCAGTTGGGGCTTTTCAAAATGTTACCCTTAGTTTTGTGGGGTACAAACGGAGAGAATACTTCCTTTCTCGGTCTTGCCTCCTTCAACAGTCAGCCCTTTGGGGCAGGGACTATCTCTTGTAGTGCATACGGGCAGCATCCAGGTTTTAGGGTTTCATCTGGCCACCTGCAGGTGTCAGGAAGAGATCCTCCCCAATGTATTCTGGGAAGTTTTTTTTTTAAATTTCCTTCCTCTGCAGTACCAGGGATGGCCATGGCTGGAGATGGGACATTGGGAGGATGGGCCAGGACTCTGAGGGGGCATGGAGCGTGCTGTGTGGATCTTGTTCACTTTGGTCTAATTTCCATTGTTGGCTTTTGTGAGAGCTCTGGGTGGTGGTGATGGCCTATGATATACAGAAGGTCAGACTTGAACTAGTGGTTCCTTCTGGCCTTGGACTCGATGACCATGAACAAGGTTCTGATCTCAGCTGGGACCTCGAGGTCGTGTTATACTGCAGAGCGTATTTTCTGGGAATGACAGAGGCAGCGCCAGAACTTCCAGCTGCGGCGCTGCCCATACCCCAGCAAGCGTTTGCAGCCCACGGACTGTGGGGGTAACGGAGGGTAGAAACATTAAGGCCGGTGGCTGGATCAGATCAGAGAGTTTCCCAACGTGACTTTATGGACTTCAACTCTCAAGCTTTGTCTTAATTTTTCTTTTAAATTTAGGTTTTCAAATTTGACATTTTGCATGAAAAGAAACCAGCTCTTATTAGAATAACAAACTACTTTGTTTGATTTTCCCCTCATTCGTTCCATTTAATTCATTTCTTCTTCTGTCCAGTTATGGAACTCAACATAGCATCTCCTCTCGACTCCCCTGTGAGAGAACCCTCTGCATTTTCTAATGCCTCCATCACCTGGAACACATGTTCTTATGAACCATAGATTTAAATATCTCCTCCAGTCTGTCCCTAGTGGAGGAGAGGTCCAAGGCGGTTGAAGAGGGATTGTCTCCTCATAGGCTTCTTCCCATAAAACACCCACATTGGGGTTTTTACTAGAAACGTTCTAAAAAACAAGGAGCAGGTAGATGATCATTCCAACTCCAGCCATATAGAAGCTAAGCTTGGAATGAACACCCCAAGGTGCACCATGGTCTCCAAAGAAGAAGTTGGTTGAGGTGGCTACTGCATATTTATTTATGCAGGAAAATTATTCCCTTGGGTGATTATTAATTAACTGGATTCCAGCAGCACCTAGAGGCTCCAGTGGAGATCAACACCTGATTAGGTTGGTACTATACAGATACACAGTAAGGGACAGTCTGTGCCCAGCAGAGCTTGCAATCTGAATAGACCAGGCAGATGAAGGATGGTTTGTCACAGCTGAGCCACAGTGAGATTATGTAACATGCCCAAAGTCATGCAGAAAGGGGAATTACAGCTGTGCTCCCCAGGGCCTTAACCCCAAGCCTATGCTGCCTCACGGCCTCCTCAGCTGTACTGTCCACATGATGAACTCTGGGATGGCGAAAAGAACCATTCTCTGGAAGGCAAAATCCACTTCACTCACAGGTGGTGGTTTGAGGATGCTGGCTATCGATACAGGCTGGGACAATTCTAATGGTAATTGCCAGGAAGTCGTTTGACCTTCCTTTTTCTTCTTCCTTTCTGATGGCTTTTTCAAAGACGCGCACATACACACCTTCCTAAAGGACAGAGTTCACGATTGCCTGAGGCAGGATTCAGCTGGACCTAGTCAAGGCGCAAGAAGCAAAAAAACCCCAACAGTACTTGGCTCATTACTCTTTCCATCCAGCCAAGGATCTCAATGGGCTTTGTAAACGTACATGATTCAATTATGACCCCCTACAAGGAAACAGAGGCACCACAGAGCAGTTCAGTGACTGACCCATGCAACTCTGCAGCGGAGACAGAAATAGAACCCAGGTTTAAATGCGAGGCATGTACCTTCGTCACGAGATTGGCCTCACTTTCCCCCAGATGACCGAGGGAAAAACCTAAGCTGTCACAGTCTGTTGTTCCGGTGCCTGGATTGGGTTTTCAAGTCACATTGACGAGTGTAACGCATGAATTGCTAGTAAAGAGAGGCCTGCTTTTCGGAGGTGCGAGCACCTGCAGCTTCAACTAAAACCAACAGGAGCAATGGGTCCTCAGCATCTCTTGGGGACATCAGGAGCCTAGATACCATGGTGATGGGTGGGTTATGGCTAAAGGAGGAAGTATGGTTGCATGACTAATGCATTAGCCTGGAACTCAGAAGATCCAGGCTCAATTCCCTGCTCCACCCCTGCCTTCTTGGGTCTCTTTGGGCAACGCACTCTCTTTGCTGCAATTCCTCCATCTGTAAAAGGAGGGTGACAATGCTTCCCCTCCTTGTCTATTTAGATGGCAAGATCTTCGGGGCAGGGCCTGTCTCTTATTAATGTGTTTGTACAGCGCCTAGCATGACAGGGACCCAATTTCAGCTGGAGCCAGCCAGGCTACAACACAGTAACAAATGAGTGGTGTTTGCATTCCTGAGGGAGAGCTGCCTACCCAAAGTGACAGAGCAAACCAGGCATGAATTGGGCAAGATTATCACTGAAGCAGAAATTGGGAGCTGGAAAGAGACTCGTTAGGTTACCTCCATCTTGCTCTCAACCAGCATGGGATTTACTTGCCTTGTGGTTTATCATCCAGCACTTTGTCCCATTCATGAAAATACAAGAGCCGATTACACAGAGCTCCATCAAATTCTATTTCATAGATTCATAGATATTTAGGTCAGAAGGGACCATTATGATCATCTAGTCTGACCTCCTGCACAACGCAGGCCACAGAATTTCACCCACCACTCCTACAAAAAAAACCTCACACCTATATCTGTGCTATTGAAGTCCTCAAATTGTAGTTTAAAGACCTCAAGGAGCAGAGAATCCTCCAGCAAGTGACCCGTGCCCCATGCTACAGAGGAAGATGAAAAACCTCCAGGACCTCTTCCAATCTGCCCTGGAGGAAAATTCCTTCCCGACCCCAAATATGGCGATCAGCTAAACCCTGAGCATATGGGCAAGATTCATCAGCCAGATACTACAGAAAATTCTTTCCCAGGTAACTTGGATCTTACCCCATCTAAAACCCATTTATACCTATTTATACCATGACCAGATGGGGGTTTGCAGAGATGCCATTATACTTCTGGTGGCTCACATTAGTCATAAGAGAAGTAATAATGTGGTTAAGTGACTGTTCAACTGATACGGGGAGGAGGAAGCTGTCAATTCGCAGAGCTAACACAATGCTGTACGTCCCCAAACTGCAGTAGGAGCGTTGATTAATGCAAGGCCGCCCCGGAAGGAAGGTGGGCAGGTGTCATCCACGTTCAGAGATGGGGAAATTAAGAAAGTCGTAAGTGGCCTGAGTTCAAGGGGTACGGGGTACACAGCTTCAGTGGGAGCTGCAGACACTCAGCACCTCAACGTCAGCCAAGTCACTGATGACCTAAGGCCACCCAACGAATCCGTGGCAGACCTCGGGTGAGAACTCGTCATTCCACCCAGGCCAGCACTCGCTCCTGTAGATGACAGTGCTTGTGTAAGACTGGGGAGGTGATACAGACCAGTCTGCAACCCCAAAATCTTCCTCAGAGTTGCTGCTTCCCACGATAAAATCCCCCATCCTGTATCTGTGGCCGACGTTCTTTGTTCCCAGATGTATACATGGACATTTAGCCATGCTAACACATATTAATTCCTGGCCCCCCACTTATCAAACAATCCATATCAGTGACCTGCCCCCTTCATTATTTAGCACTCCAATGCGTGCGTGTCGTCTGCAAATTTTATCAGTGATTATTTTGTTTTCTTCCAGGTCATTGATAGAAATATTCAATTGCATAAGGCCAAGAACTGATCCCTGCAGGGTCCCACGAGAAACATCCCATTCGATGATGATTTCATTTTAAGACCCAACTAGTTAGCCACAGAATGTCTGGCAATCCATTGGTCCAATTTCAGTTTCCAACTGTCTCCCTTAATTTGTTATTTTCATTAAGAACGAACTGAGAGAATGGAGAAAAGGACTTAGTGGAGGAAAGCGACACCCCTGATATCCTGCACTCCAGAGCCCTGAATGTTGGAGCGCTGCCCTTTTGGCAGCTTTGCAGCCTTCCTAAAACTTTGTTAATTTCCCAGCCCACATGCCAATTTGCATAGCATTACCCAGCATGCCCCACACAGAGACTTTTTTTCCTTTCCACAAAAGGTCCCAAACGGCTCATGGCATAAATAAGATAGGAGAGAAAAAACCCAATACAGCCCCACAATGCATTCTTCATCCCCGGCCCCATTGTTATGACAGTTTTACAGCAGCTAATACATGCAAACTAAGTTTGTGCACTAAATGTGAAATTTAAGGGTGGGAGAAAAGACTATTCAACACTCCCTCCTTAGGCCAAGCAACAAGGAGATCTTTTGCCTTGGCTTCCATCTCATCCTGGGTAGTGAGAGGCATTGCTAGCTCTGGGGTCAAAGGCCAGCTAGCCAACAGTACCAGGCACTGCTACACGGTAATTGCCGGAGCTGTAGGAAGGTAATTCAAGCAGGACAGCGAAAGGCAGGTTAGCTTCAGCCCTACCACTGCATTGCCAGCCCCATAAACTCGGCGTGGTCTTAAAATCCCCCTCTCCTCTTCCCCTGTGATATCACATCCAGGTTCTTGTTATGGCCAGCTGCTTTAGAGGAGCCCTTCGTGCAAAGTCATCCCTCAACTTGCTCTCTGCTAACTATGCCAGCCCCAACCACCAGGTTTGTCTGTTTTATCCGTAACAAACTGCATGTTTCTTCCCACGCTGGCTTGGTCTATAAGACCATGACTCTCTCCCCAAGACACTTCTGCTGTGATGCCTACAAGAAAGCCAGATAACGAAGGCTACATTGGGCGGGTGCCTGTGTCAATCTCTCTGTTATACAGACACACCGACGCAGGGCCGCAGCTGGTGGAATTTGCTACAACTTCAGTGACCTTCCTGGAATAGCAGCAGCTTACGCCGCCCTCCCTCGCAAGTTGTCACGTATTTCGGACCATCACGCTATGCCCATTGTTAGCTTAAGTCGCTGAGAACTCACCGCTACCCTCATCCTTCCCCGTGTGGTTTGTCCGTCTTTTGTCACATCTTGTCTTCATATCTGATGAGATCTTCCGGGCAGGGACCCTGTCACTTACGTGCACAATGGAGCCCTGATCCTCTCTCTCGGGGTTTTATACTGCTGCCCGTCGCCACGGTATCCGAGCCCCTACCGCGTAGCCCAGCACAAACGGTAACATACAGTAACCTCCTCGCCAGACCCCCGACACTCTCCTCCCAAACGTCAGAGCTGTACAGAACACCGCTGCTAGAAATCATCTTCCCCCCTCAGGCTTAGGGCCATGTCACCCTCCTCAAGCTGTTCACTGGTCTCCCGCTGGCTGCGTTAAGCCTAGGTCACAGTCTACTCCTCACACTCCCTCATATCCATGTCCTTGACAAGGCTCAGTGGCTCCGGCCATTTCCCTTCTCCATACAGGAGGGGTGCTTGGGGATTTCCGCTCTGATGAAGAGCCCCAGCGGGGGCTAGCGGGAGACCTGCCAGAGATCATTTGGGGATCCAGACCCACTCAGAAGCCTTCTGCACCCCGCTGAGGTGCTCAGGCAGAGGTGTGAAGCAGGGGGCGCTGCCAGTCTGGATCGAGGCATATGGGCGGGGCTGTGTGCGTGGCCTGGCAATGGGTGCTGCCGGCCAGAACTGTCACGCACTGCCAGAGCTGGGTGCAGAAAAGCTTGCTTACACGTAGGGACGCAGTCCGCCTTCAGCGTAAAAGCCAACACCTTCCGGCATTGGTTCAGGGGAGTTAGAAAGGAGAAGCCATGGCTGGAGGAGGGAACTGTGCGACCCTGAATCTGCCTGGCCTTGCGGCTGGTCAGGCATATGAAGGGAAAGAGGCAGAATCAGATGTGATGGGGGGCGACGTGGGGAAGGGAAGTTACTTGTGACACACAAACACACGTCTGACAGCAAAGAGCATCTCCGGCGAACAGCGCTGATAATTCTACCCAGCCTTCGACCCGGGCTGCCGCACGCTGGGAAGCACCACAATTACAGGTAATAAGCACCCCCGGGCCGCCCTCTGTCTCCCTTGAGAAGAGCTCCCCACCCCCACCTCCCTGCTCACTCCGCCCCAGCCCAGGGAGGGGTAACGGCTGGCGAGACGGAGCGTGTGTGATGCCCGCGGGGACGGTCATTAGCTGTAGCCAGAGGGCTGCGCTGTGGAACGAAGTCCATTTCCTGTTCAGTTCCCAGCAGGAGCGGCAGGCTATTAAATATGGATCGAGCTCACCTCGTTCCCGCACGGAATGGAAATGGGCTGCTGGATGCGGAAGGCCAGCTCTCCCCGTACCGTGCACGCCTCCCTGCAACTTCTCCATTTCAACTGGGCTGTCGACGTGCGGGTCTTAGTCTCTGCTTCCCCGCCCCCACCGACTGCAGCTCACCGACCCCCAGCAATCTCTGGCTCAGTGTAAAATGCAGGCTAAAGGTGGTATTGATCCCTTTTCAAAGCCGCTAGCACATTGCTGGTCTTAAATGACAAGAGCAAACAGGCCGGGGCTGCAGCTTGCCCTGCCGGGGCGGCGGACAAGGGGTTATACAGTTGCGGAGGCAAGGCTGGCAGCTCAGACCGTAGCCGGTGCTGGAACACAGCGACTCGGCCCTAGGGGCCAGATCCTCAGCTGGGGATGTGGCCCATTGACGCCAGTCGAGTGACACTGATCTACACCAGCTGGGGATGAGGGGCTAGATTCTTTTCTTCCAGCCAGGGCTGGCACCATGGCGAATAGAGGAAGCTGAATTTCAGGACAGTCCGGCCTGTAGCTGCATCACCTCAGACAAATCAGTTGGCCTCTCTGCCTTAGGCTACGTCTACACCTCCACTTATGTGGGTAGAACATGTGTTTATCAGGGGCGTGAATCAGCCACCCCCAGAGTGACGTTAAGTTACTCCGAGCTAAGCGCTGGTGTGGACAGCGCTACGTTGGTGGGAGGTGCTGCTGCCGGTGACGGGGGGCTAATTAAGCAAACGGGCCCCGTCGGCGTAGAGCGCCCACATGAGGCAGCTCACAGCAGTGCAGCCGCATCGATACAGCTGTGCTACTGGAAGGTCTCCATCGCACCAGAGCGTCCCCCGCTGTACAATTGCAATACCCCCTCTCCTCAGCATTGTGGGGGTTAAAGTGCATTCCTCCTCAGAAACGGGACTAGAAGCACGAACACCTCAGGCTCCTCTCTCATCTCCAAGGCCCCGAGCTCCAATTTACAAGTTTAAACAGAGACAGGAGTGGGGATTCGGGGGTGGGGATTCAAAGTGTGGACCCTACAAACCCCACCTGGCACTAGGGAGTCAAGGTAGCTTCTCTCCAGCTCTCCCGTCCTCCCCAGCAACCAGGGCCAGGAGGCCAAAATTATTCCTTTGATGGTAGCTGGGCAACCCCCATGGGTGGGTTTGCACAAGTGTACCTGAGTGGAAGAAAGAAGGAAGGAACAGGCTGCAGTCCCCTCTCCCAGAGCCAGGCCGGCTCCTTAGGGGCTCATGAGAGCCTTACCCGGGCCACCAGCCTGAGCGGATGCGACCGATTCCGCCCCACGGACCCGCTGCCGCGCAGTCATGTGACGGGGTGCTCGCGATCCGGCGGTCAGCAGCTCAGAACCCAGGCACGTCAGGTCCGGCGCCCGAGTTCAAGTGGGCGGCGCAAAGCTCTCCACGGGAGAAAAGGTCTTACAGCAGCTGGAGAGAGGCACGTGCTGCAGGGGAGCCTGCGCTCCAACGCAGAGAGGCGGAAAAACAATAAAAAGCCCCTTCACGATGCCGCCCAGCCCATCGTCAGCTGGAAGCTTGTTCTGCTCGACTAACGAGCTGCAGCTACACAGCTCATCAGGCAGGAGGGATCTAGCCTAGGGCAGCCTGGCTCCCACTGCAGAGGGCCTGACCCATGCACGTGCCCCAGCGCGGACTCCACCTGACCCTGAACAGCCCCTCGCTGGTGGAGCGTCGCCAGCAGCTCCCACTGAGAGCATGCACAGGCCAGGCGAGGGACAGAAACGCCAGCCAGCCAAACCCAAGCTCCGGCTGCCCGAACCACACCCAGCAGGAAGCCTCTTGAGCAGCCTTAAATGCTTCTTTGTCCCCTAAGCTTGGGGCACATAAAATCTCAGGGCCTGGGCTCCAGCTTGGCTCAGAGTGGAGCCCAGTGTCACCTCGCCAGGGGGCACGTGGGGTGCTGCCAGCTACGCCATCTTTAGCATCTGAGACTTGAGTCTGCGGCATGGCTAAGGGGTCCCACAAAGTTAGCCTGGCAGTACCAGCCGTGGGAGGCTGGGGCGCGGTGTGCCATGAGCTCTGGGGCATGGGCAGTGTTTGAGAGCTCCCCCTCCCACACACGGCCTGGCACTTACTGGGCACTGGAGAGTCTTACGGGGGCTGCCGCATTTGTATTTAACCATTTCAGAGCCAGAAAGAGCAACAGACTATAAAAGCCTATTTTAAAGCCTCCGCTTCTCCTGCACACCCACTCCCCAACTCAGCGGGACCTCTGAATCCCTTCTAGCGAGCCCACTGCACCCTGAACTCAGCACCCGGCTCAGGACTGCAGTCTGCAGTCCCTTGAGCCTGGCGTTTAGTACCTTCAGACTGACCTGGACGAGCGTCACCTTCACGTGGGCTTTTATAATCCCCTCCGCTAGGGCTTTCCAAAGACGTGGTCTTTGTTAAACCCACGCTCCATCAGAACAGGCCTTTACTGGAGCTAAAGGAGATCTCCTTCAACCACTTGTAGTAGTAGATCCCTTATCCTCTCTGTGGGCTAAGCTACTACAGTTATCTGTAGTATGGAAATGCCCAGAGACCAGCCAAGAATAGGACCCCTTTTGTCTGGCATTGTACAAACAGCGCAAGACAGCTCCCGGGGGGCAACCCCACTCACTGCCAGTGGGTTAGATGCCGCCCCTGCCTTTGGGTTTGCCAAGCCAAGCTTCTGACCATCTCTTGCCACTATGACCTGTGGAATCACTGGAACATGAGGGTGCCACGCCCATTTGCACAGACAAGTCAGGGCCAGCAGATCTGTCCCATTCAACCAACAAATGGTTAACTTGGTCCAGCCAGGGAGCTGGCGGGCAGGGGAGGCCAGTTAACGAACAGCGCGCCCCAGCGCTCTAATAGAAGTGAGAATGCTCCCCTCCCATACCCGCGCCGCACGCCAAGGGACATTTCCAATCAAATCACAGCCCATTAGGCATGAGACGGCAGAGAGGCCGGGGCACACGCAGCCTGGAAGCAGCCCATCTCCATCTCCATAATAGCATGGCAGTGCGCCCGAGGAAGGCGGTAGCCGGTCAGAGTGCGGGGAGTGCTCAGCCGAGAAATGCACCGTCGTAAGAGGCCTGCTATTAGACAGCGTGGGAGCGGGCCTGGGATGGAGGCCCTGGAAATGTCCAGAGAACACCTCCAGCCACCGCAGCTTGTGCACAGCGACGGCGGCAGGCAGTGGCCAGGCAGGGCACTGCCTGCAAATCCTGCCTTGGTCTTTCACAGGTGAGGCAAGCCGGAGCTGGCTGAGCCAGTCACAGAAAGAGTTCTCTGCAGTCTTTCAGGGGGCTGGCTCGGCTTCTGGGCATAGGGGAAGGGCTGCCCCCGTCTCCAGGAGCCCAGCCAGTCACTGCAGACACACTGCGGGCTTGTCTACACTTGAAACACTACAGCAGTACAGGGTCATCATTGTGGACACTGCCTAATGCCAATGGGAGGGCTTCTCCCGTTGCTGTAGTTAATCCACCACCCCGAGAGGTGGTAGCCAGGTTGACGGAAGAATTCTTCCATCTGCCCAGCATTGTCTATGCGGGGACTCAGGTCAGCTTACTTACGTCGCTCAGGGGCGTGGCTTTTTCACACCCCTGAGCAATGCAGCCGGGTTGATGGCCAGACCCATGGGTCTGTCTACACTACAGTTGGGAAGTATGACTGTAGCATGTGTAAACGGAGCCAAACTAGCCTTAACCGAACTCACTCCAACAAGAAGAGCAATAAAACCATGCCAGCATGGGCTGTACCAGCTGCCTGGGTCCCAGAGTAGGTACAGTCCAGAGTAGGTGTCCAGTTTTGGGCCCCACACTACAAGAAGGATGTGGAAAAATTGGAAAACGTCCAGCAGAGGGCAACAAAAATGATTAGGGGGCTGGAGCACAATTTATGAGGAGAGGCTGAGGGAACTGGGATTATTTAGTCTGCAGAAGAGAAGAGTGAGGGTGGATTTGATAGCTGCTTTCAACTACCTGAAAGGAGATTCCAAAGAGGATGGATCTAGACTGTTCTCAGTGGTGGCAGATGACAGAACGAGGAGTAATGGTCTCAAGTTGCAGTGGGAGAGGTTTAGGTTGGATATTAGAAAAAGCTTTTTCACTAGGAGAGTGGAGAAACACTGGAATGGGTTCCCTAGGGAGGCGGAGGAATCTCCATCCTTAGAGGTTTTTAAGGTCCGGCTTGACCAAGCCCTGGCTGGGATGATTTCGTTGGGGATTGGTCCTGCTTTGAGCTGGGAGTGCGACTAGATATCTCCTGAGGTCCCTTCCAGCCCTGAGATTCTATGATTCTGTCCACACAGCAAGCCCAGCCTGCCGCAGCGTCAAAGCAGCTGTTATTTGAAGTTCGCTGGCTTGAGCTCAGGTCTGTAGACGCACCTGGAGGCACTCGCGGAGTGGCCTCTGGCTGAAGCCTGGGGCCCTGCCGGCTGGCTCCTGAGGGAGTGGACTCAGCAGAGCTCAGCCTGTCCCGGCTGGCAGAGCATCTGGGACGATGTAGGAGGGCTTAGCCAATCTCCCTGGGTGCAGGAGACCCTGGGTGCACTGGGGAGGATCTGAACTGCCAACAGCCACCCCCCAAAAGCATTCCAGATACTTTAGCCAGGCCTCATGTCATGCTGCCAACTTCCCTGCTCTCTCCAGGCTTCTGCCAACCCACCCTCCTGCAGCTGGTCCTCACCCACCACACTCCTCCTGGAGCAGCTCCGTCCTCAGGCTCCTCCCTACGTAGCTCTGGTGCTGTCTTCACCCACCCCCACAGCGTCACACGCTGCCTCAACCCACCCGGGCCCCCAGTGTCGCGCTGGGCGCCTGGCCACTACTGAGCACCCAGCATGCCTGCCCCAGACACCTTGCCGGGGGCTGCTTCTTCCTCCCCATCCCCCTCCACCAGCAACAGCTGCACTCCCCTTTCCGCTTCCCCAGGCCAGCGCTTCTGGCAGTTCCCTTTCTCCCCCCACGTCCAGTCACCCTCCAGACGCATCTGAAGCCAGGGGTCAGAGGGACCTCACGGATGAGCAGGAGCGCTGAAAGCATGAAGCTCCGCCCGGCCGCACGCTCCCATGGGTTCTGTGCCCGCTGTCCAAGTGCCGTTCCCGTGCTGCTCAGAGCCCCGAGGGGCGCACAGCCAGGCTGCCCCAGGCACTGGCCTCTTCCTTTGCAATCGTTCCGGCCTTCACGCCGCAGGGCACCAAAGCAAGTAGGGAGCAAGCCTGAGACAAAGGACTCCTGGAAGAGCGTGCAGGGGTAGGCCGGGCTCGCTCCAGAGCGGCTGGCCTGAACACTTGCCAGCGCTAAGGATGAGACGGCACTGGGGCTGCGTGGGCTGGTGGGGCTAAAACCACAGTGACCCCAAGGAGTGAGAGTGAAGAGAGGCTCACCCCAGCATGTTCAGCCATCACACGATACTCTTATCTCCCCTCCCCTGGCTGCTCGCAGGGTGCAAGCAAAGCTCACCCCATCCCAGCCACCTTCCGCATCTTACAGCCTGAGCAATCTGTGAGCAGCCACGCAGAGAGCACAGGCCAGAAACTCCCTGGGACACTCTGCACAGATGCAGGAGTGGGGAGAGGAGTTGACACCAGGTCAGTGTAGCCCCAATAGGAGCCTAGTCCAAGCCTCTTCTAGGCCACCTGGTCAGTCACCCGACATGTCGTTCGAGGAGCTGTGGGGAGGGCAGAAAGGAAGGAATCCCCACCCTGAAGGAGGCTGGAAACCTGGCACCCAGCCTTGCACACGGCACAGGGCACTGAACCACGGAGGTACCTGAGCCTGCAGGCTGGCAGCATCCAGCACGGTGACCTGGTTGGCACAGCTGGCCCACACGGTGTCATCCAGCGTCAGCAGGGTTCGCACCGGTCCGGTCCCCACCTCCAGACAAGTGGGCTGCGCCTCGAGATCCCACAGCCCCCCTGCAGAAAATGAAAGGAGAGCAAAATCACAGACTGCTCACAACAGACCAGAGGAGGAAAGGCAGCTTGGAGCCGGATCTCGGCCCCCCACGCCCCAGTCTAGGGCTTTACCCTCAGGAGTCTCCGATGAGACACTGGTCCCCAGCTGAAACCCAGACCGGAGCATCTCATGCTACAACCTCGGCGGAGCCACATTTCAATGAACAGATGGAGCCCCGCTCTTGCACCATCCCTCCCTCTGTTCACCAGCTCACCACTCCCTGGGACACCTGCAGCCGTTGTTCCCGTGCAACAGTAACAGCAGGAAAATATGTCGCTGCCGACAGCTTCTTCCAGGGAGTGTTAGCTGCTGAAAGTGGGCAGGATCCGCCCAAGGCTCCCCACAGAGCCCAGGCCAGGCCTCCATGCACCTGAGTTTGGAAGCCTCTGGCCTCACACCAGGCCCTCCCCAGCACATCCGCCCGTCGGCGGAGGCGTTCCCATCGGGGCTGGAGGTGGAGGAGAGGAGCTGGCCTGCAACAGGAATTCGGGTGGCTGGCTCAGCAGGACTGCAATGTCTCTTTCCCCTACGAATCAAGTCTCACCTGATGCCTCCACATTGTGAACGCGGCTGCAGGAAAACAAGCACAGTTCTCTTCCCTGCAGCCCTGACAGCATGCACGGTCTATTTATAACCAAGCTGCCAGGTGCGGGCAAGGGGGGGATGGCGTGGGACTGCTTGCACAGGGAACACAAAATACTGGGGAGGATAGAGCAAACACCGTCTTTTCCAGCCAGCAGCTGCTCCCTTGCCACTCTCCCTGAACTTGGGCAGCAGCCTCTAGGGGACTAATTAACTCCCTTTCCTCTGCCATCGCACGGGCATGGAGAACAGATCGTGGGGCAGGCTGAGCCAGGTGGCAGAACTTGGCTGGCTTGCGGCCTCCTTCGCAGAGCGTCCTGGTGCGGGGAACGGACTGTTCCTCGCACAAGACCCTGTCATGTTCCCCCCCCTTTGCTGTGATTATTCCAGCCTTGCAGCCCTTCCCAACTGCTACCTGGATCCCTTTGTTAAACGGATCCAAGGAACAAGGTGGGGGTGTCTCAGATGGAACAAGAGGGAGGGGGGCTTGCAGAGGCTGGACACGGGGGGTGCGAGGGCAGGAGGGTTTCTAAAACAGCATAGATCACACGCACGACATTAGGAGGAACTGAACTGCCTTGGCTCTTTCATCAGGGCATCCCGCGGCGCCAATTTCCCCACAAAAGGCGCGGCGGGAACGACCTTTCCCACCCCTCGCATTTCCTGAGCATCGGCCCCTGCTGCAGGTTGACCCCTCTTGGCACCTGCCTGACGCGAGCCATGAAAGGATCCCTTTGCTGCCCGACTCCCGACCCGCAGCGCACGCGACTCTACAAACGGCTGAAAGAGACGGAGGCGGCGGCATCTCTTCAGGGAAACGGGGACGTTCAGGAAGCTCCAATTAAAGCGACGTGAGGTTACGGATTAAACCAGGGACTTGAGACGAAAAGAGACAGGACGCCACCAATGGCGTGTGATGCAGGGCAGGGAATCGGGGCAGATCAGTTTCCCGCTGCCTTCTGGGGGGTTCTCACTGTGGTGCCGAGCTGGGACAGACACCCCTCCTGCGGCAGGGCACACATCAGCCTCTCAGGTCAGGTCACCTGGTCTGATCTCCTGTACACTGCAGGCCAAAGAACCATCCCCATCCACTCTAACAGGGTCAAGAAGGAACTTTACCCAGCCCCCCACGGGTAGGTTATTCCTCAGCTCCCAACTTCAAGGTGTCTCGCACCTTCCTTGCTTCTGGTGTTGGCCACCATCAGAGACAGGACCTGGGCTAGATGGGCCCCTGTCTGACCCAGCCTGGCCATTCCTATGATCCAACCAGCGTACACGAGTAAGCTTTTCTCCTGTGAGTCAGTGGGTCTATTTGAGGAAGTGTGGGCAAGTCGCTTGAGCGCCGGGCAGTTTGTTCTGCTGAGTTTGGTGAGGTATTTTCTTTTAAAGCCTCAAACGCTCCCAGAAGGGGGTGGGCTATAGAAGGGATCTGGCCATGGCTGCATCCCGAACGCAGGAGCTGAAGCATCCACAGCAGAAGACCCTCCCACTTGCGGTAAAGGAGTAACTGTTGGCCGTGTGGCCAGCAGGCTGCGACAGGTGCTGTGGGTGGTCAGGAGCGGGAGACCTGGTAACACCAACCAACCGCGTGTGTTTTATACACAGAATTGACAGTTCCCAGTTCCAGAGAGATCTGAAAAGCAGCTGCCCTGCCCAAAGGACTGAGACAGAGTTGGCCCCTCAGAGCCCTAGGCTTCGAGGAAGTTTGGGCAATTCAGCTCCACACCCAGTCTGGAAGAACCATTCCCCGCTCAATGCCCGTTGCTTCTCTGGACTCAAAGAGGAAGGGCTGCAAGTCTGGGAAGGACACACCGTGTTCTTCAGACAAACCAGAGAGGTTGAATCCCTGCTTTAAGCCCCAAGCTGAACTCAACCCGAAGTATGAAACCATGAATCAGCACGTCCACAGCGCTATGGCCGAGAGTCCAGGCGGGATGTTTCCAGCTCAGGTTCCTCAGCACCTTTGGGACATTTCCACCAGATCATTTTTATTCACTAAATCTCTCCCCTCTTCAAGCATACAATTCGCTTCTCCCCAGCTGTCATTGACAATAACTCTCCACCCACAGCTCAATCAGGAGTATTTTCTCACATTTGACACCTTAAAACTCTCACCATTTTGATTAGACCCAGGTCACGTCGTATGGTTCATTCCCTGACTGGATACGCTTCGCTTCTAGTCAGGTTCCTCATACAGTCACTTCTGCAAAGGTTCACAGCTTTTCCTGCCCGGAAGGAACCACTATCAGCATCCAGCATTCATAGCCCAGGCCTGCCCAGAATCTCATAGAAATATAGGATCCAGAGGCCAGCCCCCTTTGCTGAGGAAAGGCCAAGAACCAAATAAACGTAGACCAGCCCTGACAGGCGTTTGTCCAACCAGTTCTTAAAAACCTCCCTTGGAAACCTATTCCAGAGCTTAACTATCCTTATAGTTGGAAAGTTTTTCCTGACATCTCACCTAAATCTCTCTCACTGACGACTAAGCCCATTACTGTTTGTCCCACCTTCAGTGGACACGGAGAACAATCGATCACCATCCTCTTTAGAACAGCCCTGAACATAGCCCTGAAGACTATTATCAGGTGTCCTCTCCCGCCCCAGTCTTCCTTTCTCAAGATAGCACAGGTCACAGAATTTCACCCTGTAATTCCTCCCGCGAAGGAAATTTTTTCCTGCTATTGAAGTGACACTCCAGAGCCGATTAATTTGTGGCTGAACTACAGAACATCTTTTCAAAAGACATCCAATTTGGATTTAAAGCTTTACAGTGATGAATTCACCATCACCACTTGCTAAGCTGTTTCAATGGCTAATTGTCCTCACTTAAAAATTAGCATCTTATTCCCAAAGTGATTTTTTTTTTTTAACTGCAAACTATTGGATCTTGTTATGCCTTGATCGGCTACAAGAAAGAGCTTCCTAAAGTCAGATCTCTTTTCCCTGGTACCCGTAGTTTATAAGCAAGTCATCCCTTAGCTTTCTCTTTGATAAGATAATGACCTTAATCTATTTAAATCTTTCCCCGTAAGGCCTGTTTTTGAAATCTCAAATGGTCTTTGGAGCTCTCTGAGCCCTTCTGCAATATTCACTTAACATCAGCTGTTCCAGAAAATGAGCGATTTCATTTGAAGGAACAACAGACCTGTTACTTTTGGCCTAAGAATCTGCAAGAGAATTTATGGAAATATTTCTTCTTGAATTATTTCCCCAGCCCTCAGCAGGTGCTTCACACCAAAAATCTCTGCAGAAGAACTGAAAATAAGGACTGAAAGCAACCTGGTAATCCACCTTGTCCATTTCCTGGGTTTGGAAGACCAGAGATGGCATAGATTGGCACAGCTCTACTGACTTCAGGGGCACTACACCGATTTGTGCCAGCTGGGGATCTGGCCCAGAGACTCCTGGGCTCTGAGGTGCAGCCCTGGAAGAAACTACAAATAGTTTTTTAGGGAGCAAAAGCTTGAGATGCTGGCATCCCGCCAAGCAAGAGGAAGGGAGGGTAAACAGATGCATTGCTAATTTCTGCCCTTCTGATCAAGGAGGAGGAATGGGGGAAACGGAACAGAAAGAAACTTAGCAGCTTCCTGAAGGCATTGCATTCACCAACCGGATTCTGCATCACCTCTGCCTCAGAAAGAGCAGCGCAGAAAGCAACCATGGCATGTGTCAAGTAACAGCGCAGTGACGTATTGTCACAACCATGACACCACACGTTTCCCATACAGCTCACAGAGGAGATGCTGATGGGAACACACCAGCTGGGAGAGGAAGGGATCCCCTAACATTCACCAGCCGCTATCAGCAAGAGCATTGGGGTGCCTGGCCCGAGGAGAGAGCCATTCCGTGGACACTCAACCCAGAGTAGCTCTTACCTCTCTCATCCCTGATTTCTCTGGCTTTCCAGGCAGCCTTACTGGTCTCACTAGGACCCCAAGCCCCTGACACATGCCACCTCCAGCACTGGCAAAGGCAAAGACCCTTTAGCTCAACTGGAAAAGAAACATTCCCCACCCTGCTGCACTCCACCATTGGGAGCCCACACCTAGCGCCACAGCAAGAGACTTCCAAAATCCGAGGGCTGAGAGGGAACCTTTGGTGACGCCCAGGGGTTACTCTTCCGAGCCCAGGCCCTTAGCAGAGCTCCTTTGAGCAGAAGAGGGATCGAGGACTCTGTCGGCTCATGCTGCACGTACACTGGCATCCCGGATCGCATGCTCGCCTTCGGCCAGTGGCTGGGTCCCGAAGCCTCGGGAAGGCTGGACTGCCGAGCTCCACGGTGAGGACAGGGATCAGCAGAGACCCACCATCCGGGATCATACTGCAGCTCAGGAACTAGCCTCCCTCTTTGTAACTACTAGGTTAGTGCAGCCACGTTCCCTCACACGCGCCTTTCCCTACGGCCCCGCTGCTTTAATCTCTGTCCAGGGAGCTGGTGGATTCAGACCCTGTGCTGTTCAACACGTGCCCTGCCTTCCTCTCAAACGCCCGCCCAAGCACGGCTCTGCCCATGGACTGAGCCGCTGCTGCCATGCGGCCCTGGCCCCTTTCAGGGGACACAGCGGCTTTGTTCAGTTCGTGGAGGGGCAGAGGGACCTGGGTGCATTAAGAACGTCTCTGCACAGACCTGCAGGTTCATTTCGGCTCTTTCCTGCCCTCTAGTGGTAACATGGGGGTATTGCCTAACACAGTGAATATGGGTCTCGCTCCACACAGCATCATCCTCCCCCATGCCTCCCATGATGCCTTTGGGCTTCTCAGCCCCCTGCCAGTCCTACGCGCCAACCAGCCATCGAGATCCAGCGCCTTCCCTCCAGCACCACTGCTACATGAGGTCTCACTGACCACGTGTGAAAGCCAGATGCAGGACGGAAAGCAGCTCCCCCCGGCCCCCCAACTCTCTAATCTTCAGAGGCTCCAGATGTAGCCTGAACGCTAGCATAAGGCAACACACGCAGCAGTCATTGCCTCATGGAAAGCCTCGGTAACCCCATCCATGGCCAGGTCAGAGTTCCTTGTGGGCCATCACCTCTAGAGGCACCCGCGTGGTGGCCCAGCCAGCCCCAGGCGTATGTAGTGACCCCCCGCTGTGAGTTGGCGTTGGTGAGAGAACATCCGGCATTCAGTCCCAAACCACCGACTTCAACACTTGAGCCACAGGAGTAGCTCCATCCCCTAGCAGCAGCAGTAAACTGTTCTCCTCAAAGTGGGCCTGCCCCTATAGGGGGAATGGGACGGTTCATAGGCACATGGACGCAGCTCTGCTTCATTCCCACTGCCCAACCTTCCCTCAGCGCCTTGGTCCCTACACTAGGAGTGGGAGGGAGAGTCAGTAATTCCAGAAGTCAGGAGCTGAATTTAGCCATGGAAATCCCAGCAGGAATGAAGTCTTGCTGTGCTCATCTACCTGACACCCGGCTCACCTCTGCTGAGAGGCAGGGGGCAACTGAGTGGATCCGACTTTAACAGCATCCCAGAGAAAAGCAGTGCATGAATAATTGAGGCTCACATTAACCGGAAGAGCTGCAGCGGGGGCCTTGCGAATCCACTGCTCTTTGGCTGAGCAAGCAGGCAGAGAGCTGGGTAAAAGGGGGCACCCGGCGACGGAACAGGGTGGAGACTGCACCCTCACGGTGAAGATGGCGCATCTCCCCAGATATCAGAACCACCCAGTTTCCATCCATACCACGCCTTGCAGTCAGGACCCTCGGGATTCCCACAGACACGGGATTCTTCCTCGTGTGCCAAGGAGAAATCCCCTTCCACGTGGGGTGCACCAAGGTGCACTTGTGACTGACCTCTGCACACCACAGCCATGGCCCCAGGATATCCAGGCTCTCTGCACACCAGCGACCAGAGCACCCTGCCTAGTGCCTGTGGCATAGGCAGATGCCCCAGAGGGCTCCTGGAGACTGGAATCCGGGATCCTTATCCAGTCAAGCCCCTTCAAGCAACGAGACAAGCCGGGCTCTGCCTCTGGAAGTGGGGCCCATGTGAAGTGATGCGGAGCAGCTTCCCACCAGCTGTTGGCTGTACAATGGCTGAGGGCAATGTCTGAATCCAGCTGCCAGCCTGGGGGCTAAACACCCCCCCGCATTTTGACACATCAAGCACCTTTATCTATGGCTGCTAGATTAGTTGAGGGTGCTCAGTACCTCACAGGACCGGGCCCTCAGCGCAGGCTAAACGGGATGGGAACCACCCACATCTGGAGGGACCTAATGGCACCACATTGGTGGCTCTGAGGTTTATATGGCTGGGCCAGGACAATGGGACGGAGACCTCGAGTTTCCTCCTTGCAGATCCTTCCCGGACATGGGAGACCCGGTGACAGACCCCGGTTAGGGCTGACTGGCCTTGGTCCGCCGTCACTGCGCTTTTCATGGACAGAGATTTGTCCTGCCAAGATTTCCCATGGCTTCAGCAGAACATTAAAGAGCAGTGGGAGCCAGAGAGATGAATCTGTAATGAACGACATCGTGAGGGCTCTTGTTTGCTATCCCTGAAAGGCTTCCAGAGGGAATCTGCTCCCTTTAGAAAGTCGAAAAGAGATGATTTTGCAAACCGCCAGCCCTGAGAACTCTGTGCGTATTCCAGAAAACACCCAGCCTGCAGCCTCTAAAGATCCTGCACCTCGGAGAGAATGGAACACGGGCCCCCTCCCTGGAACGCCACGCCTTGGAACCCCAGCACCTGGCCGCCGTGCTGGATACCTCCCTGACACTAGCAATAGGTGCACCTGAACGGACGCCAAAAACACGAGTAGACAGGCCCATGCCGCCTCCAGAAGCCAGGCTGAACAGCTGTGCCCAGAATTCCAGAGACGTCGTCACTGGAACCCCTGCAAACCAATGCCACGTGCTCCCTGCAGGTGCCATACCAGTCTGCTGCCCCTTTCACCACAAGCCTGGGCAGATACCAAGAGCAACTCGGAGCAGAAGCCACCCAAGAAAGCACAAGCCAAGAAATTCATTCCTGGCCCTCCACCCACTCCACTCTCTCAGCCACTCTCCACCAGCCTTCAGCTATTCAGGGTAACCCCTTGCACTAGAAACAGAAGTGAAGGGGGCACAGCATGGCAGATCTTTAAAGTCGTGCAAGTCCCAGGGAGCCAGATCCCCAAGAGAAGCAAAGCCCAGCAGCAGGGGAGAGGCAGGGAGGAAGTGGAGATGACACAGAGCGGAGGAGAGGAGCGATATGCAGAGACGGAGCTGAAAACGGTTTTTGCTCTGTGCAGTGCAGGGAGCCGGGTTCCCGACCGTATTTAACCAACAGAACAAGAGCTCCGTGCTGCATGAACCCTGCAGATATACGCACTTATTTACATTCCCACACACTCCCGCCTGCCTGGGAGATGGCTTCCTTGCGCCTCTCCCTCTTTAATTAAAACCCATAAATGCCTTATCAAAAACTCATTTAAAAAAACCAACACACTGCCCCGTGGAGTCAGAGTTCTGCACACACCCCCGCATATAACCCCGAACGGGCCGCGATGACACAGCCATGCCAGCTGCTTAATGCAGCACCGGGAGAGGGAGCAAAGCAGAGACCCCTGGGCCGGAGGAGGGAGCATTCACCACCCCACGCCATTACATAACACCTGACACCCAATGTCCAACCCAGAGGGAGAAGTCATCCACAGCACAAAATCTCTGCACAACCTGCCATTCAGGCATCTTCCCCTATGCCTGATCCACCGAGGCTATGAGTCTATTGCTGATTATCAGGTGCTTAGTTCTTTAGCTCAAGATGCAGGGGCGCACGCTCTGGGCTCTGAAGGCCCCAGGTTCAAGCCCTGATGGTGACCAAGATGATGGTCAGCACAGAGAAACCATTTTAGCCCTATTTTGAGAACCCGAATGGCGTTTATGGCTTTGCCTTGGCCCTCAGCAGCCATGTACATCAGTCTCAGTCTTTGGTTGGATTTGATTTATTCGGGTAAATGGACATTTCTGGAAAAGGGAGAAATTGGCCAAGAAAAAAAGTGATCCTGACAGATGTGTCACTTTGGCAAACACTTGTCTAGCTTGGCAGACCAAGAAAGGCTCATTGGATTGAATGGTTGGGAACAAATGTCCATTGTCCACCTAGAAGTTAGAGCAAGGAAGTTTAAAAGCCATTTGGAGAAAACCAGTGTCTTTTATGCCAGAGAGAAGTGACAGCCCATCAATAGGAAATTAGTCTATAATTCTCAAATAGGATTTTATTTCTGCAGCTGTTATGAATCCTGAATTCCAGCAACTGCATTCTGAACAGCCAGTTAGCATCTCTCTCTCTCATATATATTTATTCTCAATCGCGGGAAAGTTTTAAAAATCACTTGGCAATAAATTTGGACCAACTTCCCCTACAGGGTCCAGGGAAGGTTCGGACAAGCCTGTCCCTCCGTTAGGTCAGTTAAGTATTGTCTGCTTGTGACGACACCCTCAGAGACTTAGGCCAATCCTAGGACCACTGGACCATGCATGCAGGCCACAATTACTGTGTCTGAATGGCCAAGAGAATGGCAATAACTGACTAAAAACTGCAGCCAAGTAAATCCAATCAGCACCCTGGATATATCGCTAACTATTGTTGTATATGGGACCCTTTCGTATCACATCATCTCTCTTTGGTACATCTATGGCCTTCAGTACTGCAGGAGCGGAGTGCCCCACAGGCAGGCAGGGCAACACTATCATTCCTGTTTTAGAGATGGGGGAAATGATGCACAGAGAGGTTAAGTTACTTGGCCAAGGTCACAGAGAAAGTCTGTGGCACAGCAAGGAATTGAATCCAGGGCTCCCACAGCCTAGGGGCTAACCTATGCCACTGACCCATCCTTCCCTTCTGACATGCTGTGTTACTCTGCAGGCCACTGGCCAGAGTCTGGGCATGGCAGCTGTTAAGAAGATCCAATTCCACCCCTCCCAGGTAGCACTGGGCATGTTACACCCGTGCTCCAGGCATGGATCTACGGGCAATGCTCCAGTGCAAAGGGTTAGCTACCGGCCCTACTGCAGCCAGGGCAACGGCAAGACAAAGATACCGGACCTGCTGCTGGGAGACCATTCCTGTCTCCCCAGCCTCATTCCAGATCCCTGGGGAGGACACGTCAAAAGCAAAGCGCCCGCCTCCCCGTGCGCCACTCCCACACTCACCGTTGTTTCTGGCGTAAGCAGCTACAGTGCCGTTCTGCAGTCCGGCAAACAGGTACTCGGGGCTATGCTTCAGGCAGAGGACAGGCTGCTGCCCAGGGCTGCAGGTCAGCAAGCACTGGGTCCCTGTGTCGACGCTGCCGTACACCAGGATGCTGGAGAGAGGGAGAAGGAGTGGGAAAGGCAAGAGTAACAATGGTGAGCACCTGTGCAAAGTCCAGTCCTGCCAGCCACCGAATGCACCGGGAGTCCCGCGCACAGAGCGGTTAGCGGGAGCAGGTCCAGCCGATCCATCTGCACAAGGCAGGTTCTGAACATGCCACCCCAGGCTGATTTCTCAGCGTTTCTGCTCCACTCATTTGCTCCCAGACAGAGAAAGGTACGACCCAGCTCCTCCATGCATATGATTTAACCCAGAACATGTATTCCCTCTGGGATGGAGCCCAGGAGGGAGACATCCCAGCCAGGGAGGAAGCTACGGCTCCCACAGCTCTGTCTGAACGTGGAGCTCTTGGACTGATGACGTGCATGGCTGGTGTCTGCAATGTCAAACTCAGGGCTCCACCCTAGGGACAAGTGGGTGTGATCAGGTTAGGTTCATCGGTTGGCAGTTGCCTGTAGTAACGGAGCTAAGTGACAGCAGTGGGCAAATCAACACACACGCTGCCAGGATTTCCACAGACAGACGAAGCGAAGCTTGGGAAAATCGTGGGTGCCCAGAGCTTGGTCCTTGCAGGCTCCTGGCTGGTGGCAGATGTCCTGCTGCTGCAAAGGCCCAAAGCTCACAACCACCGGCTCCTAATGGAGACTATTTTTACCTGCTTGGGCAGAATAGTCTGAATTCCTCTGGCATCAAGTGGAGACAAGACCAGGAGGTGCAGGGAGGGCTATGGGGGAATAGATGGGGGGTGGGGAGGTTCTACCTGATCTGATTTGCAGATCCTGTCCAGGGCCTGGCCTCTGCCTTCCACTGTCCAGGCTGGAGGGGGCCGGAAGAATTTGGAAAAGAGCAGCCTTAAAAATCAGTGACCCCCTTAGGGGTGGAGAAGCTCAACGCCCAGCCCTGCCCATTGCTCCAGGAGTGGAGGCGGGTGAGGGGGACGTAAGACTTGAGATTTGTGGGGGGAGACAGTGGCTGTCCTCAGAATTCTACTGGGGTGCAGAGGAGGAGGAAGGCCAAAGACGGGGAATAACGGAAGAGCCAGCCAGCTGGACAGCCAACAGCGCTGCTAGAGCATAGTGCTAGCGAAGCCGAGCCCCCACTCTCGGGAGATGGTGCCCCCTGCCCAAACCTCACCTGCCATCCTGCAGCCCCAGACAGATGGTGGGATGTGGAGCGGAGGGCTGGTCAGCTGCAGCTCTCAAATCCTCCGTTTTCCCCTCCTCTTGCTCCTCCTTGCTCTTCTCAGGAATGTATTCCATGCAGAGCACCTGGGAGGCCACCGGGAAGGACTTCACCGTGCGGGGCACCGAGCGGTTGAGCGAGAAGATCTCCACCTGGCCTCCTGCGCCTTCCTGGCCTCCTCCAACCTGAGGGGATGCAGGAAGCCACCCAGAGGGGCTTTTAACTTCAGCCCTTGCAGGCTGGAATATTCCCCCACCCCCGACCCCTTCCTCACCACTGCTAACAATATAGTGCCCCATTTTCAGCCCCGGCTTTGCCATAGGGTGGAGACTGGGATGGACAAGCTACTTGGACTATGCCCATGGCAGCTCCTCCCAGGTTTCGGAGGTTACTGGGCCTGATGCAGGACACGCTGGGTCAGGCTCTCTGGCCAGGGGCTGTGGACGTCAGGCTAATCAGAACGGCCCCTCCTGGTCTGCAAGCTCTAGAAGGTGCACAGGATCTCCCTAAAGGAGCCTCGGAGGGTGGAGCGGGGGGGGGGCTCTACCCCATGCCACAGACCCACTAGGCAGCATCCAGGAGTTAATTACTGCAATTACTTTGGGTAGTTTACGCACTGCCCTGCTTGAACATCGGATTTCCATGCAAGGAACCAAAACCTCAGGCCCAAGCATAACTGGGGCTCTGACACTTGGCTGCCCACCCCCTTGCTGCCAATCTCCTTCCCATCTGACACTCGCCAACAGCACCAGTAGCATGCTAGCCTGGATTGACCAGGAAACCAACTTGGTTGAATCCTTTACAAAGCATCTCTCCTCTTCGTACTCCTGCCCATCACCGGGATATCTGAGCATCTCAAGCCTGAGCTAATTTGGGCCCTCGAGGGCAAGCCCAGACTGGGATTAGCGGGATGCTCTAGCCTTCGGCTTTCAGGAACCGTTCCCCACGCAGGCCAGCTCAGCCCGTACTCACCCACAGATACCCCTGCGGGAGGGAGGTGCTCACGGCAGAGAAGCCCAGCAGCGAGGACTGGACAGGATTGTGCACCACAGCTCCAAGCTGGAAGAGAGACATGACTTCATCAGTTGAGGCCTGGACAGCGCTTTGCTGGGAATCATCATATGAGCAAGAAGATAAATGCAAGAGCCAACCATGGGATTTGAAATGCTCTCCCCCCACTGGCCCCTCCACTGCCCATCTGCACCCCAACATGCTGAGAGGTGGAATTTGATCAGATGCTTCCCAAACCAGAGCGGCGCGGCTGCATAATTATGAGCCATCAAGGTAGAGAAGATGGCCCTCTGGCCCTGCGATCCGCCAGCAACCCTACTCCCCCGAGCCTCCTGGCAGAGCAATCTATGGTTTGCACACAAGCCTGGACATTTCACTGGCCCGCAGAGACATCAAATGCTCGATTCTTCCCATCCTGCTCTGGCCGCGTGGGACTTTGAAGAGCCATTTTTAGAGACACTGTTTTGAAGTCTGGTTTTCCAGCTTCTCGACAGGAGCATGGGATATTTACAGAGATCTCAATTCAACAGAAGTTGCATTGGGAAAGTGGAAGGAAGACAGAGAACAACCACTCTCCGGCACACAGCCCTCACGCACTATCTCAAAACCTGACCCGGATCCTAGCAACCCAGCTTCAGTGTGGAATCGGATGCCACCGCGTGTTAAGATCACAGCCTTTTGGAAAGGAGTGCGTTCGCTCCCCTGTGAGGCAGGTAAGTAGCCTTATTAACAGATGGGGCAACAGAATCACAGGCAGGCCCAGGGTAGGTTTTTCAGCAGCACCTATGCGACTCGGGATCACAGGTCAGGATCAATCAGGTGGGCTTTCTTTAAGTCTCACCCAAAGCGATCCGCTCAAGGTCAGGCAGCGGGCTCGTGGCCAAGCCAGGAATGGAGCCAGGCGTCCTGTCTGAAGGTTCCATTATGGAACCAAGTTACAGCTGAGCTCTGGAGCGCTTTCAAACCACAGATCGATATCTGGGGCGGGGGTAGGCAAACGCAGATAGATCAGCCTCAGAGGCAGAGTTTCAGATGAACTCCCGTGGCACAAACCAGACAAGTTTTGTTTGGCTCCCGGTTCCCTGCTCTGACCACTAGGCTGTTTTGCCTTTGCAAAACCCACAATCGTTCTCGGAGCGAGTGGGGAGCTAGAGACCCAAATTCTTTCTTACATCTTGATTCCCTCCGCAACTATCAGAGCAAACGGACTCCATTTACTAAGGCAAACATGGGACTTTTCCTACTTCCTCTGCCCCACAGTCCACCTGGGATCTATAAGCACGCATGCAGACAGAGAGATGCATCTTTTCTCCCTCTTAACCGCACAGAGAGAAGCCCAGAACTGATGATATGTAAGTCAGAACAAAGCCCCAGCTCGCTCTCCCATAGCTGTGCTAACATCTACGGCTCTAAGTGCAGCAAGCCCTTGTTTTTGGCAGCAAAATGCAGCAGGTGAGACACGCAGAGGGCACACTCAGGGGAGTGTTTACACATAGAATCATAGAATCTCAGGGCTGGGAGGGACCTCAGGAGGTATCTAGACCCACCCCCTGCTCAGAGCAGGACCAATCCCCAACTAAATCATCCCAGCCAGGGCTTTGTCAAGCCTGACCTTAAAAACCTCTAAGGAAGGAGATTCCACCACCTCCCTAGGCAACGCATTCCAGTGCTTCACCACCCTCCTAGTGAAAAAGTTTTTCCTAATATCCAACCTAAACCTCCCCCACTGCAACTGGAGACCATTACTCCTTGTTCTGTCATCTGCTCCCACTGAGAACAGTCTAGATCCATCCTCTTTGGAACCCCCTTTCAGGTAGTTGAAAGCAGCTATCAAATCCCCCCTCATTCTTCTCTTCCGCAGACTAAACAATCCCAGTTCCCTCAGCCTCTCCTCATAAGTCATGTGCTCCAGTCCCCTAATCATTTCTGTTGCCCTGACCCTAAATGTGCTGCGGTTTGGGCAAAGTCAAAGCATCCATCACCTGCAGGGATCAATTCCCCCCAGTGCCTGGAGGCAGGGACTGGTGCATAGGGTCCCCATACACAATGCTGGCAAGGGCAGGTTATGGCAGCACCGCAGGGCCTGCAAGGATGGCAGAGGGCAGCCCAGCCCAAAGAGTCGGTGGTGGGGGCTGGCGAGGGATGCAGTTGAGGGAGTTGCTGGTTGGGTGGATCTCCACAGGAGCCTCTGCCAGCACGGCTCCTATGAGCCCAGAACACAGCAAACCTTTGAGGGAGGGCGGTAATGGGCAGGCCACCTGCCCTTCCCCAGGTGAAGCACATAGGAAGATTTCTAGAGTGAAACCGTGGGGCACGCAGGCAAGATTTGCCCCTCAGCTGGCCCATCCCGAGACACTGAACTATACCTCCCCCTCTTCCCCCTTGCTGTTTCCAGTGGGCACATGGATGAATTTGGGCAGCCATCACAACATGGCTCCAGTTGCTAGGACAGGGCTCACGTATTCCCAAGCTTCCACAAAGGGCCTAAGAAGCCAAGAACTGGACACGGACGACATGCAGCAGGATAGGTAAAGGGGGCTGGAGGCCCACAACAGATTGCTCCAGCCAATGCATCGGAGACTGATGGATGGTCTTGGCAAAGCCAGCCACTTGGCACATCCATCAAGCTTTTGCTCAGAGCTCCAGACAAGGAACTGTTGTTTAGGCTTGCCAATTTTGGTTGGACGTATTCCTGGAGGTTTTAACACGTGACCATCTTTCAATCCTGGAGGTTGGCAACCCCGCTGCTCTTCAAGGGCACACGGATGAGGGCACCTCCCTCCGGACACCCCATCTCCCATGACTACAGCCTTTTCTGATGGCATGTGGCCCTTTAATGAGCACCCCAGTTAGTCTCTCATGGGGGCGTTTCTAGCTTTGTTTTGTTTTAATTGACTGACGTCATTTATTCATTCAAAGGCCCAGCCCATCTGCTAGGAATGGGCTGGAGAAGTCGCTCTCATAGACGGAGCGGGGAGGGGGCTGTAAGGGCCATGGATCAGGTGGCGAAAGGAGATGCCAGGAGAGTGAGGGATGGGAGGGAATAAAACAGGTGGCAAAGGGTGGAGAAGTCAAGGCCTTTGCCGATGATCTCCACCCTAATGAATCCCTCGGCGCAGGGAATTGATAGGTATCCAGGCACGCACAGTCCTGGCACAGATTCCCTGGGATCAGCACTGGTCCAGCATGGGAACCCTTGCAGGAAGCTTGCTGCAGTGCAACCAATGCTGGGGTACAAGCTTTTTGCCCTTTGAGGATGGGGGATACTGAAACAAACTACAACCCTTTGGCGCCTTCCATGGCAGAGAAGCCCAGCAAGGATTTGGGCACTGCCAGCTGGGATTCTCTCCATTTCCTCCTGTAGCCCCACAGGGGAGTGAGTGGGTACAGAGAGCCCCCCAGGCACACCCTCCCCGCCTCCACATTCCAAGCACATCCATGGAGCCGGGGACTTGTCTCAGCACCATTGCGCACAGTGCCAAGCAAAGACCAGACTGGATTTTTTCCCAGAAGGGACTGAGGCCACCTCCCAATTGGCACCGACTACGATCCGCTTAGGGAAGGAGCTGGTGCAGATCTGAGTGATGATTCGCCGCTGGCAGAGCAAGGTGGAGGGGGGAGAACCGGAGGGCTTAGTCTGAATTTGGTGAGGGATCTGGAAAGTTTAAGGCTCCGCAGAAAGAGACTGGAAGGTCCTCAGCTCCTGGGACCCGTGCGATTCGGGCAAGTGTTTGAAGTCAGAGGACATCACAAAAGCGACACAGACTCCACAGGGACAGGAGGGAAGGATATTACCACGGCAAAGGAACTTTGTAGATTAAAGACAGAAGAAGAGGAGCGTTGTCCTCTTCCAGCTAGTGCCCTTGTTAGCATTTTAAAAAAACTGCACAGAGCAGAATCTATGGCAGGGCTGATAAGAAAGCACCGCGCCTGCAAAACACACACAGCCCTGCTCCCCCCCGAGAGAGACAGCCCGCCATTTGGTCTAATTAGCCGGAACCGCAGCGAGGGCTCCAGAAGGAATGTATTCCTCCGCTGACGAAGGCTCCCGCCGGAGCCGGCTGGGGGAGGGGGAAGGGAGCTGGCGGCTCGACAACATCACATCTGTTACTGTCGGTAATTGGATGAAAACCCCAGCGCTGGGGAGCCCTAATTCATCCCGCTGATGGAGCGCTGATTGGGTGACTTCTGTCATGAATGGCAACAGGGAAGCTGGGGTGGGAGGAGAGAGGCTGCGGGGCTGGTACAGGCTGCGTCTCTTGAAACAGAAGCAAGAGGAGATAGGCGGGCGCCTGCTAACACCTGTTAGCTATGGTGCACCAAGAGACAGCACTGTCCAGTGGATAGAGACGAGGAGACAGAACTCCTGGGTTCTAGCCTTGGCATTGCCTCAGTTTCCCCATGAGGATGTGACTCTCCTACATCAGAAGGCTACTGGGAGGGTTAATTGGCTGCCATCCCCCTAAGCCACCAGCCTCCCACACCCTCTCCATAGCACATGCATGTGTCGATGCACTGAACCTGCAAAGGGCTTGGGGCACACAATACATTTTGTTCCCTATTAGACGGTGGGAAGGAGAGTCCACCCCTTCCCATCTCCCCATGACCTTGCCTGATTCACGCCCTACATCTGAGGCTCCAAGGGACTGACTCCACAGGTTCTCGGGGGCTGGAGCACCCACGGGGGGAAAAAAAAAAATCGCCCTGCTTATCAGTGCCTTCCCCTCCCCACAAGCACTTCCCACCTCCCGGCAGCCCTGCAGCAGTTCAACTCCAGGAGCAAGGCAGGCGGATCAGGACCCCCACATGGGTATTTTGAGTGGCTGCTTGAGCAGGTCAGCAGGGTTTTGCAGGTGCGAGGAGCAGAGCGAACCTTCAAGCCCTCCCACCCCACACAGCAGTCAGGAGCGAAGCAGAGGCAGGGTGTTGTAAAGAGTGTGGCGAGGCAGCCAAGACCAAACCAGTTTTGTTGTCGGGAAAGCAGCATGCTGCAAGGACAGGCCGGCCGGCTGATTACACCTTGAGCTCCCAGGACAACCCCGAAAGAAAGCAGGTCACCAAGCAAGAGCTGCAGTCGTGGCTCAGCCTGTCCTTAATCCCCGCACCACATTGGTTTCTGTGCGCAAGAACTAACGGGAGCTTTCGAGTGGCTTTCGCTGGCTTGTTTCCTGAAACGCTGCATCCACCCACTTAACGTGGGTCATTTGTAGCATCCCGCTATGGTATCCCCATGGATAGGCAAACGTGGCTGCCTGTTATCTTGGTAGTGCCGAGAGGCCCCAACTGAGATGGGGGTCCCATGCCGCTAGGTGCTGTCCATCCATCTACAGACAGACTGTCCTTGCCCCGAGGAGATCACAGTGGAAAAAGACCAGAGCAATGGAGTAGAAATTAAGTGCTGGTATCCCCACGCTGGGAATGGAGCACAGAGAGATTAAGTCTCTTGCTCAGAGTCATTCAGTGAGTTAGTGACAGAGCCAGGATCTCTGACGGCCAGTCCAGGGCCATACCCCCGAGTCTTAACTCACAGGGGGACCGTCGCTATCCATGCGTTCCTAACTTGGGAGGTCGCCAGGCTTGTGTCACACCATGACAAGGTTGTACCATTTACTTAGACTGCCAGCTCTCCGGGGCAGCGACTGGCTTTTTGTTTTGTGTTCGTACAGCCCTAGCACAGTGGGGCCCCTGGCCCACAACTGGGGTTCCTAGGGACTTCTGCACTATAAGCCAACCACCGCCCGTGATCTGAGCAAGCTGACCACAATACCTAGGGCAGGCTTACCTGTGACAGGTGTGCCAGCATCAATGGAGCAGTGCCTGCAGTCTAGTTCCGGAGACTCCCCTCACATCCCTGAGCCACTATCCTCCCTTTTAATAGCGTCTAGCCACAAAAGCCACACAAGGACTCGCCCCGATTCTACCACCAGGGACCAGTCCCACAGTAGAGGCGTCCAATCCTCTGAGACCAAGAAACCCTCCTTCACCACCTCCTGTGAGCATCTCCCAAAGTGACATGAAAACCCCCAGTCTCCTACTTAGCAGCATTGACCGGGGCACCTGTCCCCGCATCCCTTACAAGTGGCAAAGAGAGACCCCAGAAAGGCAGTCTAACAGCCCACCCCACATCTGCTCTCCTTGGCGTTCTAAGCAGGCTGAGGGAGAAGAGAAGAGAAGAGAAGAGAAGAGAAGAGAAGATGCTGGGTTCTTACCTGCAGGTCGAGGGCGTTGGAGGAGAAGGCAGGTATGCGGCATGCCAGGATGGGACACCAGAAGGGAGCTTTGCTTTTCTTGTCTTCGTCAGGACACATCCATCCAGGCTGGTTCTCCTCCCCTGTGGCAAGCGGAGCAGGCAGGGGAAGTTAACAGCTTTGCAGGTCTTCATATAGACCATTCCCTCCCGCCCAGCGCTCCCCGAATCCCTCCAAACACGCAGAGCCGAGGGGATCAGAGCCCCAGCTGTCTGTAAGCTCCAGAAGGGGTCTTTGCCCATCGCACCAGGAAAAGAGAGGTTTCAAGCCCTGCTTCTTCGAGAAAAAATGTCCCCATCCACCAAGAAACTAGAAGCGGGCCCCAAGTCACACCACTGGGAGCTGGGTTCTAAAGTGCTCCCTGCCCTCCAGTTGGGGGAGTGCAGATCCCGCTGAAGTAGTTACGTGGCCTCCAGCACTATTGCACAAGACGACCTTGCGAAAAATGTATTTATCCTTACAGTGCCCCTGTGCTAGCATCAGCCCGATTTCACTGACGTGGAACTAAGGCTCAGATGACTGAGTGATGTGTCCAAGTAGAAGATCTGGGACGAGAACCCAGATCTCCGAAGTCCCAGTCCAGTGATTAACCAATAGGACAGCCCATTTACAGACAGGAGCAGAGATCAGTAGCCGCGATATTACCATCCAGTGCTCCAACTTTCAAGGGTGCTGGCCCAGCATCATTTATAGCCGAGGACACACTAGAAGCCATGAGCTAACATCACACATTTCTCACGACATGGCTTCCCTACTTTTATTTCCTACTTTTCTCCAAACAGCCTCTTCTGTCCCCACCCAGCTATTGTTTTAGCAGGGAGCCGGGGTGGGGACAGATCATATTTGCAAGATCCCCATACATGGCTCAAAACTAGGTGGGGAATGCAGGGCTCCAGGGAGAGTCCCATCCTTGAGTCCAGCAGCTCCTTGCATGGTGACTGCTCACGTCATGTATCTTATTTAGTCACTTTCTAGACATCCATTCTCACGTACGCACCTTGCCCAGACGCCCTGGCCTGGAACACTGGCTTGCCCAGCCAACCATGGGTAGTAGCTGCACCCAAACCGCTCCGAACCCCTCTGCACCTTAGCTGCCCAAATTGCTGCAGGAGACTAGTCTCTGATGGACAAGACAGAGGAACTTCTACAACTAGAGAAACTTCTGCCAGCAACACTCCTCCTCCAACACAAGGAGGAAAGTCAACAAGAGCCCCTCAGCCAACCCAACGGGCTCATTTCATCTGAACGGCTCCCAGGACGTTCTCTGAAGAGCACCACCCTATTGCTCCCAGAATGGATCCTTCCCTTTCCAGCTGTGGTCAGAAGACCAGACACCTTCATCTCATCTTTAATGCACAGGGGATGGAGGGTTGGGGTAGGTCCACACTGCAACCAGAGGCGTAACTGCAGCTCAGGTAGGATACCCGAGCGAGCGTTAAGCTAGCTAGCCTGGCTAAACAGCAGTGAAGACGGGGTGACACGGACTTCAGCTTGGGCTGCACAACCCCCACCACAAATCTGTGTGCACACTGAGTGCTAGCCAGCACTGGGGTCCAGGCCACCACATCGACACTGCTATTTTTAGCCACTCTCGCTAGATCAAAGCTAGCTCGGCATGCCTATGCCAGCTGACTCGGGCTCCCGGTGCTCAGGTGAAAGGGCTGTTTAATTGCAGTGGAGACATCGGGCCTGGGCTCTAGGACCCTGCAAAGTGGAAGGGCTCTAGAGCTTGGGCTCCAACCCACGCCAGAGCATCTCCATGCAGTTAAACAGCCCCTTAGCCCGAGCCCCACAAGTAGGAGTCAGCTAGCACAAGCCAGCCGCGGGTGTCTCACTGCAGCGTAGGAATCCAGAGAAGGGACAAAGCACCTGCCTGCCCCTTCCCTGACTAAGAGGGCAATGCCCTATGGCACACTGCTTAGGGTTTGCCTAGCCTAGTTTTCAAATGTGCCACATGATGGGATTCCCCCTAGCGTTTCCCTTGGGTATCTGTCCTTCAGCTGAATCCGTTGCACTGCCAGAACAGTTTCCCCTAGGTTTGGCTTAGTTTTCCCCAGTTTGGAGTTTGACCCCCTCTTGCCCCCCAACTCTGAGCCTTCTTAAATTATTTCGCATAACTCCACCCCTCCACTTCTTTGCATTACCATGCCATGAATCAGGCCCAGCCTCCTTTATAACATGACCAGATAGAAAAGCCTCCAAACTTCTTGTGCCCGCTGTGATCGCTGCAATGCCTGAACAAGAGGTCTCTGGCCCCACTGGTCTATCTTGCATATGGCTGACCCCAATACAACTCTGTTCGAGCCAGCAGAGATACTCCATCAGACTAAGCTTTCTGCGCTCCTTCCCCAGCACGTGGTTCATAGTCGCTCTCTGCTCCTTCCTGGAGACAGCTTCTGGACCTTGGTATCAGGCTACATTGAACACGTATGCAGAAGCCTCACTTGGAACTGGATCCTGCCCAGCAGCTAAAGCTCCTGGTTTAGGAGCACCTGTCAGTGAGGCTTGATTTCTTGCAGCTTCATTTACATCCCAGATCAGCAGATCAATAAAGCATGATAGAGTAACTGATGGGAGAAAGATCATTAACAAGGCTTTAATTGTGCCACTTAAACCTTAGCTGAGCGCCGTATACCTCCCCTCCCACAGAAGATGACATTCTTTTACGGTATGGGGGGGCAGGGATAGCTCAGTGGTGAGCATTGGCCTGCTAAACCCAGGGTTGTGAGTTCAATCCTTGAGGGGGCCATTTAGGGATCTGAGGCAAAAATTGGGGATTGGTCCTGCTTTGAGCAGGGGGTGGGACTAGATGACCTCCTGAGGTCCCTTCCAACCCTGAGATTCTATGATACGCTAAGAACTTCCCTGCTCTGGTCACGAAAGGGTTAACATGCAGGCACTGCTTGAATCTCTGAGTAGCCACACTAGCCCCTGGCCAGTGACTGGGTGTAACCAGAAAAGCATCTGAGATGCAGCCCTGGCAGAACTCAGCCAAGCAAAGAGAAGCTGTTCAGAGTCTAGGGAGGTATCCAATGGGATACAGACTGGACACCACGCTCCAGTGTACCATAGGGACCAACCCCAGACTCGGCGGAGTGGGGTCCCCCCGCCACCCCGCAGGTCTTTGCAGTCTCTGATCCCACGCGTGGGAAGCCCCACCAGGCTGATAAACCTGTTGGTTCTTGCTTCTCCTCCTGTCGGTGCAGAACGGCTTCCTGGGCTTTGCCCGGTCATTTCTAATCGACGCCAAAAATAGGGGGGAAAGCAGCCAGAAGGCCCAGCATTCCAGCTGGAGTTTTCCTTTGCTCAATTCCATCCCGTTATGCCCAGTTATCCAAATCCCACATGGGTGTCGGGAGCAGGACGCCTACTACTCCACCCGGCTGATCAAGGATTATGCTATCACCCACCTATTGAATGCAGCCGGCCATCCTATAGGACAGAGCTGGGTGTCAGCACAAACCCCTTGAGACAGACACGACAGGGGAAAGGTTCCCTATATAGGTACCTCTACACAGCAAAAGATGTGCAGGGGCTAGGCCTACCTGTGCTAATCTGAATGTGGCTAGCAGCGAACACAGTGCAGGATGGATAGTGCAAGCCCGGAGCGGACCCTGGGTACACCCTCATCTTGCTAACTGTGGTGTAGTCACTGCTATGGTTACCCGCGCTCGCTGGATTCAAGGCTTTTGCTGTGTAGACACAGACATACCCTGTATCAGCTGTGATGAGCACCTCTCCATTGACTAGGCGGCTTAGACCAGCGTTTCTCAACGTCGGGTCCGGCTCTGGTCCCCAAGACCTCCCTGACACTTTAGGAAGGCAGCAAGCCAGTCCCTGGTATCACAAAGGTTGAGAACCATTGGCTTTGAGCTTTAGGATGAAGAGCAGATTTGGTCAAAAAAGTGTTTAAAATGCATACGGCTTGTCTGCTCCCGAAGAACCTAACAGGGGTGGAACCAGCATTAGCCACAAGGAAATGTCAGGGGCTGGCATTTCCAAGGACTAAAAGCGGTTCTTTCTGCTTATTCACCTTTTCTCACGCACTGAGCTCTCGACTGCAGCACGGAGCAGAGAGAGCCAGGCCCGAGTAGTGACAGCAAAAAAAAAAGGGAAAAGAAACAACAAAACATTTCTTCACATGCAGCTTTAATGCGTTTTTATTCCTAACTGGTGGTTACAGGATTTCCCCGCAGGCATCCCAGATAAAAAACAAACTATTAAAAACAAGAGAATCAAAACTCCTTCCAGCCTGGGGGAATCCAGGCATTCAAATAAGATTTCAAATGAATTTTTCTTCCATTAAACTTTTTTTTTTTGCTTCAGTGGCTGGTGGAGTTGAATAGAAACAAAGATAAGAAGGGACGCAAGTGTCACCAGGGAACTCTCTGCTGCCGGGGGACCTGAGAGTGCAGGGGAACTGCGGCCGCCCAGAATCATCTGCCTGCTTTCTTTCCCCCATTTAATGAAGAGATCAAAAGGGAGACCGTGCTCTGAAAAGCAATTCCACCAATGACATTGTGGGGTTACACAGACGCTTGCGATAAACTTCCAGAGGGGATGTGCTCCATTTACAAAACACGGGAAGATATGAAGCCGCCCTTTGCGGCACGCTCTACCTTAGATGTGACAAAGCAGAGATCAGGCGTGGCTTTCCAAAAGCGACTGGTGAATTTGGGTGCCTCGGTTCTGGGGCTCCCAAATTAAGACCCCTTAAAAGGGGCCCAATTGCCAAGCACCCACCCTCTGAGGATCAAGGCCCTCTAAAGCGTCTCAGACGAGGTACCCCACACCACTAGTCAATGTTAAAAATCTTGGCCGTTGCAATGGGATCTTTCTGCTGCCAGTGACATAAGTTATAGCCTGAGTCCGACGGGGCATGGCACAGATTTTTTCTAAGATTATGTGGAAGATCAGCAGTTTCTGCATCTGCACTGTGGTTTCACACCCCCGGCACTTTTTAATGAAAAGCAGTCCAGGCAGTTCTAGTCCTGATCACAGACACTGGACCAACACCCTGATCCCAACATCGCCGCGTTGTTCAGACCAGACGTCTCTTTAGGCAGACATCTTAGGGCCTAATCACATCAGCCACACTATCAGAGGCTCGTTCACCTGCACATCTACCAATGTGATATATGCCATCATGTGCCAGCAATGCCCCTCTGCCATGTACATTGGTCAAACTGGACAGTCTCTATGTAAAAGAATAAATGGACACAAATCAGATGCCAAGAATTATAACATTCATAAACCACTCGGAGAACACTTCAATCTCTCTGGTCACTCGATTACAGACCTAAAGGTCACAATATTACAACAAAAAGACTTCAAAAACAGACTCCAACGAGGGACTGCTGAATTGGAATTAATTTGCAAACTGGATACAATTAACTTAGGCTTGAATAGAGCCTGGGAGTGGATGTGTCATTATACAAAGTAAAACTATTTCCCCATGTTTATTCCCGCCCTCCCCGCCCCCGCTTCTCAGACGTTCCTGTTAACTGCTGGCAATGGCCCACCTTGATTATCACTACAAAAGGTTTTTCTCCCCCCCGCCCCGCTCTCCTGCTGGTAATAGCTCATCTTAAGTGATCACTCTCCTTACAGTGTGTATAACACCCATTTTTTCATGTTCTGTGTGTGTATATAAATCTCCTCACTGTATTTTCCACAGTATGCATCCGATGAAGTGAGCTGTAACTCACGAAAGCTTATGCTCAAATAAATTGGTTAGTCTCTAAGGTGCCACAAGTCCTTCTTTTCTTTTTGCGAATACAGACTAACACGGCTGCTACTCTGAAACCTGTCTTTAGGCAGAGCGTGTCATCTCCCTCTGGTTAAACCTTGTGGCCTTTTCGGCAGTTAAAGCTATCTGACTTGAGGTGTCTACATATGGGGTCACCTTGCATATGGGCACGTCATACCTACATGTACATACATGCCATAGCTAAGGCACCTTTGCTGCCCTCTGCAAAATGGCCAGGTTCCAAGCCACAGGCTTCCATCCTGGGTCCCCTAAGTTCATGAACTTTCAGAAGAACTCAGCTTCTATTTAGGTACTAAAACAAGAGTCCGGATTTTCATCGGCACTCAGCACTGTTTGTGACGGCAGCTGCTAAGTGCGGTGCTCTGTGAAAAATCCGGTCTCGATGGCGGATGCTGAGCTCTTGCAAATCGACCCTGAGCTCTTTGGAAAGCCAGACACCTTTTTTATCTCATCCTCTTCTTCTTTGCACGGAGTCACCTGCAGAACAGACCTCGCACCAGGGCCTTTCCAAGGATGGCACCACACAGTGCTAGGAGGTCAGAAATACAACTCAGTAAGGAGAAGGGCAGCTGGGCAACTGTTCCATAGTCAGGATTCTCAAGGTTGGCCGGAAGGTGGCCCCACTAGGAAGTCTCTGTCCAACATGCTGCAAGACTCCAGCAGTACCTATTACCCGTGGGCTCGGGAGGCATTAAGGTTGCATGCACACAGATCCGTTCCAGGCCGTGTTGTCCGAACAAGGAAGCTTGGAGAAGGGACAAACAGCATGCCTGCAGCATGGCAATAAGAACCAGGCAGTCTCCAAGTGCTGGCCCATTTCCTCAGCATTCAGAGCCAACACAACTCAAGAAAGCCCCCAGGCAGTAATAGCTGGAGTTATTTATTTCATGGATTTCCAGGGCTTTCCATGGTTGCGGCTGCTAGGCGCTTTAATTAGAGAAAATTAAATGCAAAACAAAGAGCCTCAATCAAATGCTGCACACAAATGTGCCTTGCCCTAAAGGTCAGTGGGAAAGCCAGGTGCAGCCTGGGAAGGAACAGGCAGATGCAGCCATGCCACTGGCTCAATGCTCTGAAGCCCAAAGCGTGGCCTGCAGCCACCTAAGATGAAACCTGCAGTCAGTTCAGCTCCTTCTACTTGGATTCAGTTAGGAACACAGGATTTGCCACATTGCACCAGGCTGGGGTCCATCTTCTAGAGCAATCTCCTGTTTTCAACGGTATCCAATTCCACCTGCTTCATAGGCCATTGTGATCTTCTCGTTTGACCCTCCCCTGTAAACACAGGCCACAAGGTGGTGTCCAAAGCTACCGCTCAGCCTTTGAGCGGGATGGAAAAATAAAAGGCGGGTCTGGCTGGCTGAGATCACACCCGAAGAGGAGTAAAATGGGGTCCTTGCTATAGAAAGGAGCAAGGGGGACAGAGCAGGTGCCAGGGAAAGAGGGGTGAGGCACTCAAAGTGCCTAGCCATGACACACACTGCAAGGGTCTCCTAAGAGCTGTAATTTCATTTGAGCCCCTGGCTGGTTTTCTTCCCTGCAGAGAGTGAATGCTCAACGTTGAGCTGTAGGGGCTGGGTGACTCCCTCACGGTTCTCTCAAACACAGCCAGGCTCGCTTTCATGTGGATGCCAGCCATGGAAGAGGCCTACAGAGTCTCCGTTCTCCCCTCCTCCGCTCCAGACAGCACAGGGAAAGCTGCCCCGTAGAGGAGATATGCCAACCTCCCTGAGGCACGATCCATAATTGTTCCTGCTCCTAAGACCTCCGATCAGAGGCCAGATGGACATTCTCCCCACACACACACCCCCACATGCCCTGGGGCTACATGGGTAAGTAAATCTAATTAAGTAGCTCAAAGCAGTCAAGAATTCCCCCCACCAATTCTAGTTTTAGAGACTCAGGGAGGAGGCCTGACTGAGGCCTGCCGTACGACACTGCTGAGTCTGTTCCATCTCCCGGAACGTGCTGCCTTCAGGGGACATCTGTGGGCTTGGTTACTTGAACTCTGATTTAGCTACACTTAAGCCAGGGGTGCCATTTAAATAGGGGTGGGCAGTAGTGCTCCGTCCCCTCTCTGCGCGTCATAACAGGCAGGAGAACAGAGCAGGGGTAGCCCCAAGAAGAGCCCCTCATGCCAGGCAGAGCCAGGTGTCTTGGAACGTGCTGGGGGACAGGGCCTGCGACCTCTCTGCATAACCTGCCTGCCTGGGGTGGCCGCACTAACATGCAAGCACTGAACTGCAGGAAACGCACTTTAAGCATCAGTGTGGCCATTGTGTGGCAGCCCACCAAACCCAATGGGGATGGACAGAGGGATAGTGCCCCAGGGTGCATGTGTGCAGAGAGGGGTGATGGCCTGAGGGCTGGGGCAGGGGGGAGTGCGCCTGTTGGCGTGCAGATGGATGGTACCCCAGGGGTTACTGGGGGAGGGGAAGGGATGGTGCTCGGGGAACTTGGAGGGGGCATGTACATGCAGAGGGATGGTGCCATGGGGTGTGGGGTTGTGTGCATGCAGAGGGATGGTATTCCTGTATGTGCCAGAAGGCCAAGAGGGATGGTGCCAAGGGGCTATGTGCGCAGAGGAATGGTCCCCTGGGTGAGGTGCATAAAGGGAATTGGTGCAGTGTTTTTTTGGCTAAAGCTAATTAGCTTTAGCCATCACACTGCTAGCATCAGCCATGGACATCATTTCCAAACAGGGGATGGGGCACTCTGTCAGCTTAACGCCTGGTGTTTCTGTTCTCTCCTTACCTAAACAAGTTGGTGAGCAGAGAAAGAGCTTAATGCTATTTAGTGCTTCAAAGACAAGCCCTTCCCCGGGAAAAAATATTCCTTGTTTTATATCCTTAACTATCCTTCCCCTTCACTCTACACCCTGAGGGCAGATATCTTGGAGTCATCTCAACCGCAAACTCTCTTTTCCCTCACTACCACCACTCACAAGCTGTAATTCTAAAATGGCAGTTACCCAGTTTCCCCCTGAGCCTCAGTTTGAAGAACGTATAGGCTGGGATGCGATTGGCCCAGTCTGTAGTTTAAAAGGTTGGTTTTGGAGTCTTTCCTAAGCCCTGGGGAAGAGAAGAAAAGTCACCGGCCCCTGTTTTGACCCTCTTCCAATTGGGAACACGCTGCATCCCTATTTGGGATAGGTACTTAAGCACATGCTTTAACCTGAGCAAGGTCAACAGATCTCAAACACAAGCTGAAAGTCAAACGTGTGCTCAGGTGCTTTCCTGAATCAAGGCCTCAACAAACTGATGAAACAACCGGCCTGCCTCGTGAGAGGCTGGCATATATAAAACTCTGACTGACTAAGAGGATACACCAGGCTACTATGCAGGACGGTACATTTTCTGTACATTGGGTAAGTTTCACCAGAAAGGTTGCCAAAAACAACTAAAACTTTCAACAGTTTGTCCAGATGGAAATGGACATTGGGAACTTGTTACAGGTTTCCCTGAAGAATCCTGGGCCTTCCCCTCCATCAGCTGTTGCCTGTTTGTGCTGTGTTAGTAATTTTGTTGTAGGAAACCTACATGAAACCCACAAATACTCCCAAAATAGACTGATGTTTTTTACATTTTATCCTTAGCTTCCAGGGGCCTAAGCACCCTCGGGGCTGCTGCTGCAAGATGCCTCCCCCAGACTGAAATCGGAACCGGCACCCTGACTTAAGCAGTTCCTCTATGGAATCATAGAATCATAGAATATCAGGGTTGGAAGGGACCTCAGTAGGTCATCTAGTCCAACCCCCTGCTCAAAAGCAGGACCCATCCCCAATTAAATCATCCCAGGCAGGGCTTTGTCAAGCCTGACCTTAAAAACTTCTAAGGAAGGAGATTCCACCACCTCCCTAGGCAACGCATTCCAGTGTTTCACCACCTTCCTAGTGAAAAAGTTTTTCCTAATATCCAACCTAAACCTCCCCCACTGCAACTGGAGACCATTACTCCTTGTCCTGTCCTCTTCCACCACTGAGAATAGTCTAGAACCATCCTCTCTGGAACCACCTCTCAGGTAGTTGAAAGCAGCTATCAAATCCCCCCTCATTCTTCTCTTCCGCAGACTAAACAATCCCAGTTCCCTCAGCCTCTCCTCATAAGTCATGTGTTCCAGACCCCTAATCATTTTTGTTGCCCTTCGCTGGACTCTTTCCAATTTATCCACGTCCTTCTTGTAGTGTGGGGCCCAAAACTGGACACAGTACTCCAGATGAGGCCTCACCAATGTCGAATAGAGGGGGACGATCACGTCCCTCCATCTGCTCACTATGCCCCTACCTATACATCCCAAAATGCCACTGGCCTTCTTGGCAACAAGGGCACACTGCTGACTCATATCCAGCTTCTCGTCCACTGTCACCCCTAGGTCCTTTTCCGCAGAACTGCTGCCTAGCCATTCGGTCCCTAGTCTGTAGCGGTGCATTGGGTTCTTCCGTCCTAAGTGCAGGACCCTGCACTTATCCTTATTGAACCTCATCAGATTTCTTTTGGCCCAATCCTCCAATTTGTCTAGGTCCCTCTGTATCCTATCCCTGCCCTCCAGCGTATCTACCACTCCTCCCAGTTTAGTATCATCCGCAAATTTGCTGAGAGTGCACTCCACACCATCCTCCAGATCATTTATGAAGATATTGAACAAAACCGGCCCCAGGACCGACACCTGGGGCACTCCACTTGACACCGGCTGCCAACTAGACATGGAGCCATTGATCACTACCCGTTGAGTCCGACAATCTAGCCTAACTTTCTACCCACCTTATAGTGCATTCATCCAGCCCATACTTCTTTAACTTGCTGACAAGAATACTGTGGGAGACCGTGTCAAAAGCTTTGCTAAAGTCAAGAAACAACACATCCACTGCTTTCCCTTCATCCACAGAACCAGTAATCTCATCATAAAAGGCGATTAGATTAGTCAGGTATGACCTTCCCTTGGTGAATCCATGCTGGCTGTTCCTGATCACTTTCCTCTCATGCAAGTGCTTCAGGATTGATTCTTTGAGGACCTGCTCCATGATTTTTCCAGGGACTGAGGTGAGGCTGACTGGCCTGTAGTTCCCAGGATCCTCCTTCTTCCCTTTTTTAAAGATGGGCACTACATTAGCCTTTTTCCAGTCATCCAGGACTTCCCCGTTTCGCCACGAGTTTTCAAAGATAATGGCCAATGGCTCTGCAATCACAGCCGCCAGTTCCTTTAGCACTCTCGGATGCAACTCGTCCGGCCCCATGGACTTGTGCACGTCCAGCTTTTCTAAATAGTCCCTAACCACCTCTTTCTCCACAGAGGGCTGGCCATCTATTCCCCATGTTGTGATGCCCAGCGCAGCAGTCTGGGAGCTGACCTTGTTCGTGAAGACAGAGGCAAAAAAAGCATTGAGTACATTAGCTTTTTCCACATCCTCTGTCACTAGGTTGCCTCCCTCATTCAGTAAGGGGCCCACACTTTCCTTGGCTTTCTTCTTGTTGCCACCATTCCTGAAGAAACCCTTCTTGTTACTCTTGACATCTCTCGCTAGCTGCAGCTCCAGGTGCGATTTGGCCCTCCTAATTTCATTCCGAGCAATATTTTTATACTCTTCCCTGGTCATATGTCCAACCTTCCACTTCTTACTGAAGTGCTTGAATGGAAGTTTTGTGCATTCTAGATTTGCAATTTTATGGTGTTTTCTGGCTACCCAAACCTGCTTTCTGGTTTCTGACAGGCACTTGCACAACACCCAGCACTAAAACACCCAGGAAGATAGGGGGGAAAAGCTTATAAAAGCAGAGAGGCATGAGTCAGAGAAAACTGCACCATCGCATCCCTCTCTCATTTCTGACACTGCTGGCAGGGGTGTGCGGGGGGCGGGAGAGAATTCAGCAAACCACCTCCCAGGTAGTTCTCCACCGTCACTGCCACCTCTCAGTCAGCCCAGTGCCTCCTGCAGCAGAGAGAGACTGCAACAGTTGCTAACACTTGGGTCTTAACCACTATTCACCAAGGGGGGGCCCCATGATGAAAGACCGCACAGCTTCCACTAATACAAACATCCCTGATGAAATCGCCCTGGTATTAGACTGCGTGCTGTGCACCAGAACCAAAGATCTGCAGGCAAGAAAATCAGAGTGTTGCCTTTTAATTAATCCCCGATGAAGCAGTAAGAATGATGAAGGAATAAGCTTCCAAGGCATCAAAGGCAACGGGAAGTCACCCCGATAAGAGAGACCTCTTTCAAGCCCTACATCTGATCTGCACAAACCAAGCCGGACTTCATGAACCAAGCCCACCTTGACCATGGCGCTCCATTGCCCTGCAGTTTGCACAGTCATTTGCACCAGTGCAAAGCGAGAGTGAACCACGAGCAAATCAGCATGGGAGCCTTTCACCCTGGGTGAGTCCACCCGGCAGTGGAGAACCGAATCCCTTGATCTTAATGGAGCAACGCGCAGGATTGATTTGGCCCATCGCTAAATCCCTCTCTGACTTGGATAACGGGCATCCAGCATTCTGCTCTGGAGACTCCTGGGTGACACTGAGGAGCTAAAGACCTTTCCTAGTCAAGCGCTTCTTTGCAGCTCTGATAGGGCTTCAACGCTCCCAAGTTTCAGCCTGCGCTTGGCACATTCCCATAATGTCATGTGCTGGGCAAGGAGCTCTGATACTTATTTTTCCTGACCTATCAAAGGGAACACAGACATCGACAGGCCCTCCCTGCCCCACCCCTTAATTTGCATTCAGAGGGATGCCCTGCCCATGCAAACAGGATTACTCACGCAGTCCTATCTTCGCCAAGTGCAGGCGGTTCACCCAGGAGATCTTGCTCAGTGGGTTTGGGGTGATGAAGACCACCATGAAGCTGATGGGGCGGCCAGACCTGCAGCAGGAGGACAATGGAGGCTAGAATTTAGCTCCATTCTGATCTGACTGGAAGGCATTAATGGACCCAGGTGCCTAGTACCACCCCAGCCCTTGCGTAGCTAACTTCTGTGCCAAAGGGCACTTCACCCACCACAGAAGTGCAACCACCCCTGCACAGACAGGCAGTAGCTGTTTAATAGGGCACACGGGGGCCATAGAGAAAAGGGTAGGGCTGAAAATGCACTGACCATGCGGTGGGCAGGCCGGGAGTTTACATACGACATTATTGAGACAGGGAGATCATCCTGTTGTGGTTTCAGTTTACTACGGTCATAGGACTTATCTTTGCCGCTATTAGAGTCACTTACATTGTATATCACCAGACATGGCCTGCAGCTGTCCCAGGAGTCACAGCCAGGGGCTGCCTGGGGGTGCGCAGAGCGGTTCCCGCCCCGGCACTGACCTGCTGAGGCAGCTGCTAGTTCTTGGGCCATGACCCCCATGCCTGGCAGAGCACAGGGCCTGGAGAGGCTTTACAGGCGATGCCCTGAGCTGGCAGAGCCTCAGCTGTTAGACTGAGGAACTGCATCTCAGCGAGAATGGAGGAGGGGACCAGTAATTGCTGCATTTGTCTCAGCCAGCCGCCCTTCTCTCCGGACTAGATATAAGGATCCACAAGGGGAGGGAGGAAAAAGGAGCCAAGGTTCATCAGAAGCATATTGGGCCAGATCCTCAGCCAGTGTAAAGCAGTGCAGCACCACAGTATGCTGATTTCCACCAGCTCAGGATCCACCATGAATCTTCTTAGTGTCTCCCCAAAAATCAGGGCATAATCCCAGGATGGGGTGGTCCGTTGAGGAGGACATTCCTCCTTCCACCTCACCCCAAATTAACTGGGGGCTGGGAGGGGGTTTACACTTTCCTCCAAAGCACCTGGCATTGAACCAGTTGTTTGTTCTGGTACGCCCGGCCAGGCTGGGACAAGACAAGACTCGAGCTGCCCTGGCAACAGACGTGTACAGGGCACTAGGTATAAGTGAGACCTTATTACACGCTGGCATAGGCTTCCGTTACCTGAGACACGTACACCTGGACTGATCAAAGCATCGGAACACGCTGTAGCATACAATTCTGCATGGGCCTACCAGGAGACCGGTTAGAATGGCCCAATAGGCCTTTGCCCTCCGATTCTGTCTCCATGCTCAGAGGGATGCAGCAGGAAATGTCCCGCCCGTGGGATCTAAGAGCAGACTCACTTGTCTGTCTTCCCTGGAAGCAGGAGACGGAGGCGGCACTTGTTGGCCGAGTGGATCTCCTCCTCCTTCACTCTCATCATCCTCTGCAGGGCCAGGCACCAATCCTGGGCCACAGTCATGTTCAGATTCTGGAAGCAAGAGAGAAAAGGAAACCCCTAAGATGCAGGTATCAGAGCGTGGCAGAGAGGGCCAGGCAGGAGCCCATGAGTTACCATCAAATTGCACCCAAAGGCCCACCCAGGAACAGCAAAGAGCAGGGCTCTGGACTAGCATGGGCACCCACGCTGGCAAGGGTGGAGAACCAAGTCCATCAGGAAGTTAGTATGTCTGGAGGTTCCTGGGGAAGCCAATGGCCATCCACTGTAGGACATCCACAGAGCAAGGATCTGCCTGCCTCCCCAGCTAAAGAGCCAGCATAGCAACGTTGGTGTAGGGGCTTGGGAGGGGTACGTAGTGAGGAGGGATGGTTGCTTTAGAAGTAAGACAGTGGCAGAAACCTCATTCAGTGCCATTTTCTGCCCTGCTCCAAGGTTATGTTCTTTGTCGTTTGGACCACTAACTTGGCTTCCCCCAGCCTTGGTCCTGGCTAGTTATGTCCAAGTCACAAACCAGCTTGTGGTTCGCTGACCACAGGGGAAATAGCTCCATTTCTTTCGTAAATCCCATTCCCAACTGACCAGACACCTGCTGGCAGGTATCTGCTTGGAGAGACAGAGCTGACACTGACTGAAGGGGAACTGCCTGGCCATTACCTGGTAGGTGCCATGGAGGGTGCTGATGAGAAGGGTTATCTGCTCCACCACAGCCAGATCCTTCTGCAAATCTTGGAGCTCCTGGAAGAGCCGTGGAGGGCCCAGGTACACCTTATCTTGGGAGGAAAGCAATGCATTAGCAGGCAGAGAGGCTTGGTGGGTTTGTCAGCTGACCTTCCACTTTGGAAGACGTGGCTTCAAATCCCAACTCGGTTCACAAGGGGAAGTAAGTTTGCATTCGCCCATCGTACAGACTGTCCCGGAACAGAAGAGCAGCGGGTGCTAGAATTCAGGACTGGAGTACGTTAGCACGGCTGCACGGGGAAAACTTGCGCAGACCCTGCCAGTGCTACCCAGCCCCGGCTTTCCCAAGTGCCAAAATGCACTCGTGCTCTGAGCGGGGATTCCATGGAGCCCTTTTGCCATCACCACTCTGTGTCTTCTTCACAGCCAACCTCACAGGGCAGCATAGTCCTAAGTGCGGGGCTGCCTTTCAGACACCCCGTGGATTTTAAGGGCAGAAGGAACAATGAGGTGTCCAGGAACCCAAGTAGCAAAGGGCTCCGATTTCTGGCCCCTTGCTCTCAGGGGACACAAGCAACTTCCAAAACGTGTTTACTGCTTGCAGAAGTTTCTACATCTTCCGTTTCAATGCTCCCCACAGAGGAAGTCCCCTCTAGCCAGCAAACCAAAACAAAAAGGCACGGGCAACGTTTGTTAAGCCATCAGAAAAACATCGCTGCAGAGACCCAGCCAGCAACGGGTCTGGAGTCATTCCGGTGTTAGCCCTCACATGACCGAGGAGTCGCGGGCTCGGCCAAGCTCTGAGTCTAACAAGTACCGAGGCAGGGGCCAGGTCTCTTGGTTCAGGAAAGACTCGATTCTTCCCCTTCCATCCCACAGGGGGTGCTGGCTAGAGTGGACGCTGCTCAGTTCGCTCACTGAAGAGAGCAGCTGAGCATTGATGGGGTGCTGCCACCCGGGGTGTGGGGATCCCGAAGCAATGGGGTGGGAGGGAAGGGAAGGGCTGTGGAACCCCTCCTTTTGGGTCAACGGTATGAAGAAGAAGGCCCCACGCTCTACCGCAACACCATGGCGCTTCCCAGTCAAATTCCCAGAATGACCCAGCTTGCACAGCAACGCCCTAATCACCCACCGCCACCACTGGAGTGAACCTAGGGCCAGGGGGCGGAACCGGGAGGCGGTGTGCACTGACGATCCCACAACGGAAATATGGCTGGCGCGCATCTGGGGGGCCGACGCGAGGATGGGACCCGGAGGGGCTGGAGCAGCCGCTGTGGGGCCCAGGATTGGGCCAGGGATCAGATAGGAACTGCTGCACCACCGAGTCTCCGCAGATCCCCTCACTCCCCCTCCTATCCCTTCCCTCCTCTCCTCCCACCTCGCCCACTTGAACCTTTCGCACTAAAAACAGGGCTCTGCCACTGGAGCTGCAGGAGTAACTCCACTGGCTGGTAACAATAGTAGACTCTTATCCTCAGCAAAGCAGCCACTGACTAGAGGAAGACAGAACACACTAAGCCAGTGTGCTGTACCCCCACCTCCGAGCGGATACTCACTGGACGACTGGCTGGCTGAAGCATGTTTTTTGGCTCCCGCGTTCTGGATGACCACGTTGTCTTTGTCGTATGTGCTGTTCTCCTGCCCAACTTCTACCACCTGCACCTGCGGGAGGGCAGTGTTCCATTTCACGACATACTTGGGGCCCAAAGGGACGAGACTGCTGATTTCCAGCTGGCCTCTGTGGAGAGGGAGAGTCTGTTATTCCCTAAAAAAGCGTCACTTACACTCCACCAACGTCCCCATCCCCAGCCAAGCCAGAACCCTGCGGCACCAAGAGGGAAGAGTCAGGTCATGCTAGGAGAACACCTCTAGACCAGAAAAATGCAGAAACATTTGCAAGCCCAGCTCCCTCTCCCTTGCATAAAAACTTGCATTCCACACCCTGCACCAGCATATCCACCATAATCTGCACCCCCAACACATGGGGCAAAAAGACAAGACCACGTGCTGAGCCTACCTTGTACTCACGGGCCTGGAAAGAGAGAAGATTAACAAAGGTCATTACCACAAGTGCATGCAAGTCCTCCACTTCTCTCCCTTCCCTGGGTGTTGCAGCCACTATTTTCTACCCTCTGCTCTCAAAAGAGAGACCTGATCTAGTAGTTCTGGAAAGCAGGAAGTCCCGAGTTCAAATCCTGCCTCTGACACCATCTGTATTCTTAGGCAAATCCCTTAGGGCAAAGTGTTCTGATTCAGGGATGGAAATGCACATTCAGGCAACTGAAAGGGGCACTCAGCACCTTTGGAAATCAGGCTAGTCATAGAATGATAGAAGATTAGGGCTGGAAGTCCCAGTCCTTCCCCGTGCACTGAGGCAGGACCAAGTAAAACTAGACCATCCCAGACAGGGGTTTGCCCAATCTGTTCTTAAAGACCTCCAGTGATGGGGATCCCACAGCCTCCCTAGGTAACCTGTTCCAGTGCTTAACTCTCCTTCGAGCAGGAAAATACTTTCCCACTATCAAACCTGAATCTCCCTTGCTGCAAAAAGTAATAAAATAAAATAAGCCGATTACTTCTCGTGCTACCCTCGGTGGACAATGAACTACTGACCACTGTTCTCCTGACAACAGTAAAGGGTTGTTAAGTTTCCCCTTCAGTCTTCTTTTCTCAAGACTAAACACGTCCAATTATTTTAACTTCTCCTCCCACGTCATGTTCTCTAAACCTTTCAGTTGCTCTCCTCTGGTCTCTCTCTAACATGTTAACTTCCATGTGGGACCCAAAACAGAGGCCTCACCAGCGCTGAACAGAGCGGACCAATGTCTTCAAGTGCCTAACTTCCAACATCCACACTGAAAAGTTTTAGCCTTAAATCTTTACTCCAGTCTATTATGATGCACTACAGGGCTTCAGTCACCGCATTCTCTTAACCCAAGGAACTCAACCCAGAGGCTGTAACAATGACGGGTAAAATGAGATTGGGATAGAAATTATGGTTGCCGGGGACCCAGGGCAGCACTCTGCAGTAAGAGGATACACGGGGATCCAGGCTAGACAAGCTACACAGCATAACTGCAGGCAGACAGGGCAGGGCTGTAGGTGATCCCAGTTTGCAGCAGTGACTGGCCATTTACTGAGCCATCTTCACTGGTTAGAACACCTACACGTTTATAGCCACATAATGGAGCTTTTCTGCAGCAGCTCTTGGGTAACTTGCCAATGCTGGGGAAGTGCAATCAAAGGCATATTTTAAAGTCAAATGGCTCCTAATGTATCACTGGTATAACTGTCGAAGCCAATGGGATTACACCAGGGATCCATTTGACCCAAGGTTGCTAGAACGACTGCAAAGAAAAATGTCAAATCCCAGCAGAGATGCCAGGGTTTTCCTGGAGACAAAACGGAGACGGCACTTTATAAAGGTCAGCCTGCATCTTTTCAGTTGGATTTCATTGCGTGGAGCCTTGATACTGTATCTCTGTAGCTTCCTCCAGGGCTGCAGGGACAACATTTACGACGGGCTCTGGGAGGAAATGAACGCTGCCAACGTACTTGAAGTTGATGTTGGCGCACACCAGCATGTCATTCAGCAGGAACACCTTGCGCTCCTTCGATTTGATCAGCTGGCCACGGTCCCCATAAACCGTCTCCGTCAGGGTCTCGCAAAGCAGCAGCTGGTGCTGCCCTGAATTCAGCAGCTGCAGAGGAAAAAGAGCAAGGAGGTCCTTTATTAGAGGAGCAGGGAGATTAGCTAGGATGTTCCCCTATCACGTGCGTGGGCATCACTGCCCCCTGCTGAATGGAATCAGAACTGCTCAGCTCTATGTCATAGGCCCTATATTGCTAACAGCTATTGGGGTTTCTCTTTTAGCTCAAGGGGCCTGGGCTTCCCGAGCAGGAGGATCCGAGTTCTGCCATGCAGTTCAGAGCGGGCCCGGTGCACAAAGCAGAGACAGCAGCCCTAACGGATTCATTACGGTAATGATTTGCTCCTGTACAGAGATTCATCCGATAGGACTCCACAGCATAACAGCAATGGCATACTGAGCTACAACCCAACAGACCTGGCCCAGGGGCCACCTCAGAACTTTGTTCCTCAGTTCCAGAGTCTCTGAGCCCAGCTGCAGGAGGGGAAAAGGAGGACCGTGCTAACGACTGAGGGTAGATCTACGCTACGTTTTAAAACCCGTGGCAGCAAGTCTCTGAGCCCCCCAGTCCCCGCTTTGCAGGATCAGTCCCTTTGCTTTCATTTCCTCTGCAGAGCAGAGTGTGCCTTCGCTCACCCCGCAGCGCTGCCCAGTCACATGAGGTTCTGCAAACGCCTTGCCCTGGCTATTTCGAAATCCCGGGGACTGAGTTTCAGTCTCTCTTCTCTCAAGGAGTAAACACTAGGGGGCAGGGAGTGGGAATTTCCACCCAACGCTCTTTGATTTCGTGTAAACCAGAGACTCTCAGAGAAATAATGCAGCTTCTGGATGGCTAACGATGGCAGTTAGCCTGGCCGAGAGTCACACCGACTTATGGCATACACCCCCTTTTCCCATCTGAGAAACAGGAGACCAGCCATCCACCTGGGCTGCCCCCCGTGGCCTCTAAGCTGCGTCAGCCATCTGCAGTCACCTCGCCACGGACCAGCCTGTGCCGTGTGAGAGTAGGCAGGAGAGCCCCATTGCCAGCCAGGTAGTTAGCAGGGTAACAGCCCTGTTTTCAGGGACTGCCTTGTTGCTTTGACCCGTCTTTTGTAAGCCCCACCTGACAGGAGCCTGCTGAGATAGGAAAACTCGCAGGTCAGCCAAGGAGATGGGGGCGCCGCAGGGAACTCCCCATGGCCCCTCAGGTGAGCTACATTGTGCTGGCAACCTGCCCCCTCCATGAGGTCCTCCACCTGTCCCCCGCCCCCAACATGTAGAGTCCAATCTATTAGAGAGGAGGGGGTTGCTTAGCTGAGGGAGACAGCCGGCTCCCTCTCCTCACTCTCTTCCCACGCATACTAAGCCCAAATGCTCCCCTGCTTTGCACTCTGAACTGCCGCTCAGCCTAGCTGGGCTGTCACTGCACTTAGCCGGCTCAGACGAACCTCTGTGCCGGGCACCGGTGCATTGCCCCTGCCTCCCATTCAATGCCTAGCAGCACTTGAAATGGCAAGGCTGGGTACCGGAGCAGCCCAAGTGCTCACACGGGTGAGAGTCTGCACAGCTGGCTAAGGAGCCGCAAACCCAGGCCTTGGCTGGGCTAGACTGGCTGGGTGAGCTGGTAACAGCAGCCTGAAAATCGAGAGTTTATCAGACGTCACAGACAGCCCATCCCCAAGTCTTGATGCATTCAAGGTGCTCTCAAATCAGAGCTTTCACTTTGAATAAGACACAGCCTCCATCCCTTCCTTTGGCAGGGACCGTGCCCAGGCAGACTGCCTGGTTACTGTGCCCAGGCTTCCTGGCAGAAGCCCCCTTGCAGACAGCCAGGCAGATGCCAGCCAGCCAAGAAAGTTTGAGATGGATTTTAAACAGAGACGAGCACGAGCTGCAGAGTTCAGCTCCGGAGCAAGAGAGCGAGGTCAAATCAGAGGGATTCGAGTATGGGTCCAGCTCAGACAACACCATTCAGGCTCCAGAGATCTGTTCAAGAGCCAACACTCAGGGCCAGAAGCCACAGGCTGGCCACACCATCCTCCTGGTTACCTTGCCAGCCCTGAGAAGTGGAGCTGAGCAGATAAAGGACAAAGCCACGTCCAACTTGCCAAGAGTAGCATGAAGGCCAGCAAATGGGGCCATTAGAACAGAGGACAAAGGGGTGGTGGAGTCTGCAGAGCACTCACTGTTGCATCCTGCCCTGCCCCTCTCCAGGATGCTTCTGAAGCTCCTGGGCTCACACCCGCAGCATGGAGACTTAGTGTAACTAACGGTTCCATTGCAGAGGGCAGGCTTATGGGGGTGAAACGACAAATAGTGAGCGACTTCAGCAGGCGGCCATGGGAAGGACGTTGGGTGAAGGCAGGGGGAGGATCCAGGAAGGAAGACGTTTTGGTCCTAGCACTGTAAGCTGGAGGACAGCACCACAGATCACCAGAGAAAGAAATGGGAATTCTTCTGGCCAAGGGACACTTCAGCCACAACCCAGTCTAGTAGATTGTCTTTTCCACACCGTGGTTGTAGGCAGAATCCTCTCTGGGGGCCTCAGATATTCAGTCCAGGCTTTCTCTCTCCCCATTACCCCAACTGAATGGGCAGAGAAGATTCACAGGGACCACTGTGATCATCTCCGGACCAGTGCCTTCCTGCCCGGCACCAGCAAAGATGCTGTTAGTAAGTAGCTGCACACACCTGGCTACAGCCGGAGCAGGTAGATTCCTAAATTAGGGAGAGTTTTGTGCCCTGCCAGAAATGGATTCCAAACAAACATCTGGGGAGAGGAGAAAACCACCCCTTTCCATCCACCCTCTGCAATAGGCTACACCCGGAGGTGGGGGTTCCTAAGCTATTCACGTACACACACTGTCATCTAGTGGGCAGAGCCGGGAAGGGGAATTTCCCAAGCAGAGCAATTGCTTCCCCGACACTGAACCCCACCCTGCAGACCCATCACTCAGGCGCTCAAGCCCCCACCTTGTTAAGGCTGCTGCGGTCGCTGACGCTCCTGATCAGCTGCTGGATCTCAGCAATCTGGTCGGCCACTCGCTTCTGCTCGTTGAGTTTCTCTGCCAGCGTCTCCAGCTCGGTGAGGGCGAGCTGGAGCGACAGCCTGTCCGGGTGGCCTGTCGGGGTGTTCTTCAGCATATCCTGGGGTGAAAGAGGGAGGGAGGAAAAAATCAAGTCACCAGGGAAGGAGATCATCCCCTGGCAGGCCAAGCTGTGGGCCGGAGGGAGCCCCTGATGGCACGGTGCTCAGATTTTCAGAGGTGCTGAGGAGCTGTCACCCCCAAGAAGCATTCCTGAAAAAAACTGGATTTTAGACAGGCCTGGCCTGCGCAGAGATTTGGGGAGCAGCAGCCACCCAAGCCAAACGTGCATGTGCGCACACATAGGGACACTTTCTGCAGCCGCCAGGGTGATCAATGCACCACAGACTATTCCCCAAGGCACAGTGTGCAGCCCCGGGATGCTCAGCTGCCCTGCCCAGGTCCCTTGCCTGGAGGTTTCCCGGGCACAGAGAAGTGGGAGGAAGAGGTGTTGATTTTGTTTCGTTCTCCCACCGTGCTGAACTCAGGGGCCCCGATGGCAGACCCTCTGCTGAGTGGGAGCTTGTGACACCCTGGCACCCCAATATTCGCCACTGTCGTGTCATTAGGATATGTTTTGTGCAAAGTATGCCTTCTGTGGTATCATTCTAAGAGTCTTGATCCGCTAGACAGTCATATCTTGCTGGATGGTACGTGCGATCGTCGTATGTGAAGTTACGAAGTTTGGCTTTGTGTGTGTTACTGAAACACGTGGTGAGGTTGAAAAAACACCCACAAGCAGCCTTTCCGGTACAACAGTAAAAAGGCCAAACAATGTGAATGGTTTACTGAGGAAATGCACACAAGCACAAGATTACCCCAGAACTGTGGACAATAGAAACCTCTCAGAGGTAGCACTGCACAAAGGGAAGCGTTTGACCCAGATCATAGCAAAAGAGCTTTCCAGCAAGTGGGAAGAAGATATAGAAGGGGGAAATGACATCATGATGGTACCTCACTTTCCCCACAACAACACACCTGGAAACACCTGAGGAACAAAGACTGAACTGGGGGAAGTGATGGTCCCAGGCTAGAGGGATTTTTAGCCTGTGTATGAAAACCTGGGAAAGCCAAGGCAGCTTATGATTTAAGAATCTGCCAGCCTGTTTATCACTCAGGGTGAGAATTTGATAATTCATATCCTACCCATCTAGTATGTTAAGATCAGTTTGCAGTTTTGTAGTTAATAAACTTGTTTTTGTTTTGTCTAAATGACTGTGGAAATCATACTTGGGGCAGAAAGCTGTTGCATATCTTCCTCCACATTGAGGGAGGGGGCGAATTTCATGAGCTTACACTGTACAGTTTCCTGTGCAGCGCAAGACAGTATAATTTTGGGTTTTCACTCCAGGGTGGGGTATGTGCCTTAGCCACTGGGAAGTGCCTTAGCTGAGCCTTCCCATCTCAGCATCTGTGTGAAGCAACAGCTGGGTGTGTCCCTACCTGTGTGAATGCTGGTGAAAGAGCAAGCTTGGAAAGCTTGGCAACTTGTCACAGCACCACAGTGTGAAAGGGAGCCCAGGCTGGTGGGTCAGGCGAGCTCAGTGGTACCTCAGTTGTAAGTGGCACTCCGGGGGGAACCCATCACAGAGCTCTTCTGTACACATCCAGACAATGGGAGCTGGCCAGCCTAGGCTAAACCCTGGGCAGGGGTGCCGGAACAAGGGAGGTAAGGCCCCATCGCTTTTTAAAGGAAATAAGGGTGAGAGACAGGGCCTCGGGGGCGGAGAGGAGCAAGCAGGGGGCGGGGCCTCGAGGGGATGGGACTGTGGTTTGGGCGCCAGTGGCCCCCCCATGTTTACAGAGCTTCCGCCACTCCTGACCCTGGGAGTGGGTTTCAGATCGAATTTCTAGCAGATCAAGGGACTCAGCAGATGTAAACCAACATCACTTCGCTGACTCCTGTGGAATTTTCCCAGCTGAGGGGCTGATTCACAGACACCAGGCTGACTGTCTCCATCCTGCCAGCCCTGAGATCCAGCCCACTTCCCTGCCCGGCGGACCCATCCTATCGTCCCATTACCCCCCACCCCCCAGTAAGAGAGCAGACTCCGGTTTAAGGTACCTGCAGCAACAGAATGAACTGAGGGAATCTTTGGATGGGCTTCACCATCAGCCCGTAGAGCGTGACCCGGTCAGGGCTTGCCATCTGCCGCTTCTGTCGAGACAAGAACAACCCACTACCACCTGCACTTCAACCAGGATCTCTCAGAGCAGAAACCCACTCATCGTTAGTCCTCTCTCCCCTCACCCACCCACCCCATGCCACGGATCTGGGTGGGATTCTTCGCTTTTTACTCCTCCACTCCGGCCCTCCCTCATTCCATTTTCATGCTTCCCTCACTCGCCCACCGCACCCTCTCGTCTGAGGTTAGATCAACGAGAGATGCTACAGAGCCGGAATAACTAACCCTCCTCCCCCGCCACGGCTCTGAGCCCGGCTTCACTCAGGACCCTGGGCTCCTGCAGTGGTTTGCATTGGCAGCAAGACTGCTGCTCTGGCTAGCAACTCGCCGCCTAACTTCACTCAAATGCAGCATTAGCAGATCACAGAATCATAGAATCTCAGGGCTGGAAGGGACCTCAGGAGGCCATCTAGGCCAACCCCCTGCGCAAAGCAGGACCAATCCCCAACTAAATCATCCCAGCCAGGGCTTTGTCAAGCCTGACCTTAAAAAAATAGATAATGGTCTCCATGGTACAGGCCTGGCAAGGGAAGGATGCCAGCGTTAAGAGATGGGTAGGGTACCAATAGGGTAGGGTTTGAAGGAACGGTCAGTGACCGTGCACCACGTTGGCATCCATCCTGAACTTAGAGCTCAGGAGGGTGGCACTCAACTGATGGTGCCCCCAGCTTCATTCTGGGCTGGGAATCCAAGCCCAGTGAGGAAGGATGACATGGGTATTCTGCAAGGGTAAGGTAAGGGGGCAGCTGATAGGGGCTACAAGCCAGCATTATTAGTGCAACCATAGCCTCATCAGAGAAGAGCAGCCACTGGTACAAGCAGAATGGATACTGTGCAGGTGAAGACCCCCACATGGTTCTGGAATCCCAACCCTGTGTATAGGGAGGCATCAGACAGTGCAGACGTGACACAGAGCGGGACAATCCTTTACTGCTCTGGGAAGCCACCGGCCAGGTAGAAAGTCCTGGGTACGAGTGACCTTTGCTAAGCGATTCACCGAGTAGTTTGAAACGCATCTTCTCTCCATCCGCATCCTCTGCTTGTTCCTGGGAAACATCAACCCTTATGATACCCCTGTTGCAAGCAGAACCCCAGGCAGGCCAACTGCCAGATGGTGACAGGCGCATCCTTTCCTGATGCTTCCACTGACCTTGAGGAACTCCAAGAACACGGGCTTGGTGAGACAGGCCTTCTTGATCACAGACATGGCATTGGTGAAGTTATTCACGTAATCGCTGTACACATCCAGCACCATCGACTTGGAAAACTTGGCACATGCACAAATAACCAGACAGAAGAGAGGGGAGAGTCAGATCCAGCGTCTCTTTACTTAGCACCTAGAGCCGAGGAGAAGCCAGCCCCACATGACTTAGCCAGCTCACTGCAAACTGCCAGAGGCTCACAGCTTGGAAACCTGTCTCCTCCCCCTCCCCGCCCCCCTCCTGAGGCATCTGCATTCAGAAAGTCCATCCTGAAACCCAGAGCTTTCATTGCAACCTGCAAGGAGGTTACCACCATCAAACAGAATAAGAGGGGCATTGGGACTGCTGCACACCGCAGATGGGATGGTGATACAGAGGCGTTCCCACTTCCTTGCAATAGACGAATGCATGGGGGCCAGCGGTTAACACTCGCGTCTAGGCCAGAAGACTGCAGGTTCAAGTTCTCCGCCAAGATCTGGGCTCGTACCCAACGTCAACACTTAAAAAGTCTGCAGGGTTCTGAGCGAGGGCCGGGGATTGCGCCGTCGGAGACGCCGGAATTCATACGACCAGATAAACTGAACTTAACACATCTCTGGCAGCTGCTCCAAGGAGCCAGAGCCATGGGAACCGGACGCCTTCACCCACATTCCAGCCCCCCTCCGTAAACAAGGTGAGCCCCCCATGCTGCGTGGGCTACTGTGGAGGACAGAAGGACCACTGCATTGGCCGTGGTGCAGCAGCCATCTAACTCGCTACCCTGCAGTAACCGGGGCACACAACGCAGTTCTATACACGGTACATTGGCCTAGGTGGGCCTCGTATAGCGAAGCTAGGAACCTGCCTGAAGACGCCAAGCATTTCCTGTGGGCAGGGTGGGCTGGCCCCATTTGATCAAGCTAACCAGCAAAATCAAACTGTGCTCTCCCAGGCTTCCCCCTCCTTGGTCAGCTTACGGCAGCTGCTCTTAAAACCTTCCACTGGCCTTCGCGCTGCCATGGTCTCATCTACACTGTGCCGATTGCAATAACCCAGAACACACCAGGTTCCCAGAGCTGGAAGCAGTGGGTGTGGCAGCTCTATAGAGGGGAGTGGGGGCCCGGGATGGAATCGGGGATGCTGGGAAGCTCCAGATAGAAGGGTGTTGACAGAGGACGAGCATGCATTTTATATCCTACGTCACTGCCTGGAGGAGGCTTTGGCATCCTGGGGGTGGGAAGAGGAGGGAGGGAACCACACCACCTCTTAACCTCGCTCCAGAAGGGCGTCTCTTACTGAGGCCACGAAGAGGTCCCCGATTTTCTCCGTGGTGTCCCACTCAGCCACGCGGGAGAACAAGGCGATCTGGAACATGGAATGGCAGTGCAAGATCTCCTTGAGACGGAAGAAAACCACCTGGCACTTCCTGGCGCTGAGGGCCTTGGGCTCCATCTCCATCAGGGGGTGTCTGTAATCCTGTAAGCCACAGGAGGGGGTTTAAACAGACTTTCCCACCCTCCTCGTGCCCTCGCCACCCCAGATCGGTCACTCAGGGCCCATCAGTGGAGCCAAAATGAGTTGGGTGTCCCCCTGTGAACTTCCCAGCCTTAACTGTCACATCTCAGCTCCCCAGCTGCAAAACGGGATTTTGCTGGTCCCTCTCACACTCTTTGATGGCTTGTCTATTAGCCCCTAAGCCCTTCCGAGCAGGACTATCTCTCACCCCAAGTATGTCCGGCACCTCGCACCAGGAGACCCTGCTCCCAGCAGCGCTACCAGAGTCACTGAACTGGTTTGATGATTTTTAAAACACTCTCTCCTCCCCCTGCTCACTCCAGCAGTTTTCCCACATTGTTTCCCAGTTCCCATGGCCCCTGCAGTTCACAGCCCACCCTGTGCTTTGCAAACGTTAACGAGTTCGTGCCTCTTGGCCAAAGCCCTCCATGCTCCACGACTGCCTTGACCTAAACTCAGCAGCGCTTTGTGGGAACTTTGGATCAGTTTTTTAAACGAAAAGCACCACAGAGTTCCCTGGGCGCGGGGGAGGGTGTGAATCAAACTGTCCAAGGCACATTCCCTGCATTGTCTAATCTGTTGTGTAATTAATTTCAGGGTGCCCCTGAACTGTCAGTGAGCTGCGGAGATTGTGCGTTGAAGTCATGTCAGCCGTGGGGCTCCGAGGCGGGAGGGGAGAGCCTGGAGCCTAGTTTAGGACTGCAGGATTAGCACATTTGCTGGATGCTTCCGCTAAATGATCAGCAGTGAAACAGTTTAACAAAGCCATTTAAATTGCTGTCATTAGGTTTCAGAGTCAACAACCCACCTGGGGGCAGTTCACACCCCTCAGCACTATTGTTTAAGGCTGTCTGAAGACTCAGGCCGACGTCCCTGCATCCAGTACACTCAGGGTACACTCTTTACAGGCTCTCTTTGCAACCAGAATTGGTGGGAACTTAGTTCTCTTTAACAAAAGCTTCAGTTCTACAGCCCAACACAGCAGCAAGTCCCACAGCACTGCAGAGTCAAGGCTCCGCTCCCCCTGGCAGGTAGTCAATCCCAGAGACTGCCATTGCTATTCCACCATCTTACCTAGAAACCAGTCTCACTGAGGTCCCCCCCCCCAACCATGTCCTTCCCTATTCGATTTCTAAATGGGATGGGGGTTCGTTCCCGTCTATCCCATCCTCCCCGCCCCTCCCAGTCACGGAAGTCTGCAGTCTGTCTGCGCTAGGGTGGGTGACTCAGGTGGTCTCAAGATTGGCATCACCTGGAGAATCCGCTTTAACGAGTCCACGTAGCTCCGCTCACTCTGCACGATGGAGCCCAGGATGTGACGCCGCACCACCTGCAACACCCACACCAGGGTTACGGTCAGAAACGGGTGCAGAGCCCCCTCCATCAGCACGTGGGCACGCGCTCGGACGCACACACACACACACTTAGCACCACATCACATCACACCTTCCTTGTGCCCCCCCCTTTCCAGATATTGGTGGGAGGAAAGAGAAAACGTGACAAGGTGTCGGGCCGTAGAGCCACTCACAGAAGCAGAGCTATTTTGCTCACTCACAATGCTGCCGGGTGCTAGGACCCACCAGAGCGATGTGGAGCTATTTTGCTGACTCTTCCTTTGTGGGCAGATTGGACAGGGGTGGGGAGGTAATTTAGTTACTTAACATACAGCTACAAAAAACACACCGGTCCCAACTAGGGAGGAGGGGGAATGAGGCCAGCTGAACTCCAGCCTACTGGAAAGTTTGAAGAAGCCGGGTAAAGGCTCCATACACACTGGTGTGTCTACAGCCGTTGACCCTCTTGGGCCTCTCGCCAAATGAAAACTTGTTCCTCCAGCTCCTAAGCACAGCAGAGCCCAGTATCCCGCCCCGGAGGCTTAGGGCACTTAATGCTCTAAGATTTAGTGATGTTCTGGTGCCTCCAACCTCCAGGCACCCTCCAGAGTGCCCCATGCAGGCCGTGAGAATTTCACATGCACCAAGATTTTAGACTCTTTCCTGGGACTTCCCACAATCTCCAGTTTGCCACAAATCATGGCGTCAGGTAGCCAAGTACAGAGGTTGGGCCAGCAGCCAGGTTCTGCTGTGCTGGAGAGGACCAAGCGGAGATAAACAGCCCTCCTCTCCTCCCCAGAAGATCCTGCCAACCCTTGGAGAGACCTACAGCTGATAACAGGAAGCAACGGAAGGAGCAATGCTGGCTGGGGCTCTTGCCAGAAGATCAGGTAATTTCACATAAGCCTCACACACAGTGGGATGCTTCACAAGTTAAGCCACTGGGTGGTTCAACCCCACTTGTGACCACAGATTTGTGGCCAGCAGGGGAACCTCGCAAATTGGCAAGCCTCTGGGGATTGTTTAAACCCTACAGAACTAGACAGATATTTGTTAATGTCAAGGAGCATCAGCTTTTGCTGAAACCTGGTAGGGAAGCCATCTCTGGGTTCCGAACAGTACATCTAATAGAGCGAGCTGAAATTTTCCCAATGTTTTATCCGAAAGTGACCTTTTTAAGGCAATCTAATTTTTCCCATAAAAATGGGACAGTCGAAATCTTTTGTTTTCAGGAAAAAGATGCTCGTTGGCCAAGAATTACCCCGCCCCCCCTCGATATTTAACCATTTAAATGACATTTTTGATAAAGGCTTCAATCAAAGATTCGAAAAAAGAAAAACAGCATAAAACAGGCCCCATTCAGACCCTCTGAAATAAAAGCAACTTTGCAAAGAGGCTTCCACGGGCAGACCATCGCTGGATCTAGGGGACAGCTCTCCAGGTAACCACCATCCTAGAGGAGCAGTCAGCCAGGGGAGGTCAAGTCCCACATACTCAGCGCCTTCACCCTACCACAGACCTGCTGAGGGCTTAATCCATCCGGCATGGGGCCGAGCTCTGGAGACGGGTGTTTCATGTCCGGGACTGTGACCTCCAGGAACCCCATGTCTTCCTCCTCAGAGTCACCTGGAAGGCAAAACACACAAGCAGTGAACACCTGAGCGGCGGGCCCAGCAGAGCGTAGCCCCAGCAGAGGGACCAAGGGCTAGTACTTTGCATGGGCCAGTGTGTGCCTTAAAGTGTGCGCCTACAGCAGGGGAAGAGCATCCCGCCCCTGCATTCTGGAGGGCTGCGGGCGCCTACCATTCAGATCACAAGCGCTTTGGGGCGGGCACCACAGCGTCTCCCAGGCTGCAGACAGCACGGGTGCTCAGAGCATCCAGAGCATTTGTCCAGCCTACGCTCATCCCACCACACACACCCTTGCCATGTAGGGGGCTGGTAACCTGGTGCTTCATGCACTGGCTTTTTCTCTCTCCTGGCATCGAGAACGAACCTAGAAACTTGAATACGCCGGTCTCGTCCTATGTCTTAGACATTCCCCTGGGCGGAGATGCACCCCACACAGCTCCCACCCACCGGTCAGCAGAACTGATAGCTCAAGCCTGGCCCTGGGACTGAAGAGTAAACTGTCTGCCCAGGTGGCTGGGGCTCAGTTCATTGTCACCATTGGTTCAAGGAGCTGAGGGTTCCTCTCTGTGCAGCTGTATGTTGCACAATTGCTTAGTCCAAGCCGGGACTTACAGAAGACCCTGAACGCTGACACCAGACACCATTGGGCTGCATTAATCAGCCCAAGGAATTTGGGAGGTAGGGACTGGAGACCTCAGCCTGGAACAAATTCCCTTTGGGTTTGTTATAGCTAAGCCCTGGCTCTATCCCCAGCGAGCCGAGTGCCCCGTCTGCCCCTGAACGTCATGACCAGCCAAGCACCCATTCTGCTGAGCTAACGCCGTTAGCAGGGAAATCAAACTCACTTCGGGGTTTAAACCCATTTAATACTGCAAAGCTCCAACCAGCCTCCCATCTCAGGACCCTGCTAAGGGGCTGAACAGAATGATCCCAGCAGCAGACCACTGGGGTTTTTTTCCATTGCTCCTCATGGCTTCTTCAGAAATCAAACCCAAGCAAAGGATGTAAGGGGGGGAACAACAAACCCCATGCAGAGAGAAGCAGGAAGGAGTGAGCAAGTTTGGGGAGCAGAGCTGGCAGGAACCAAACCTACCTGAGAAGGGGAAGCCCAGAGAGACAACCCTCCCCTTACCTGAGGCAGAGACCGAAGAGGAGGAGGAGGAGGAGGAGGAAATATAATTGTTTTCAATGGAGCACCGTTTCCTCCACATTCTGCCCGTTGCATTCTCCTGCAAGCACTGCCTGTCAGCTTCCTCTTCCCCACCACCCATTCTGGGTTTATGGATATAAATAGCCCCAGGAGGAAGGGCAACTGCCGGGGACACTTTGGGCTTGTGCAGCTGGAGACGGGGAGGGGAGGTGCCTAGTAACGAGGGGGATCAGAGGGCTGCAGGAATACAGCAGCTGCTTGGCTCACAACTCCCGGGTGACCTTTTTCCTTCCCTAATTTTGGAAGGGCAGCTCAGCTCGCTGTCGCTCTGCTCCGGCCCCGGCCACCCAGAGTCACAATCACCGCTAGGGATGGGCAGGGGGACCGATCCGGATCTTCACGCCACTCAAGTTCGAATCAAGCCCATCTCTGCTCAGATGCTGCTCTCAGGAAGCACCTCATCCTCTGGGTCAGGCAGCTGGGCTCTGAAGCGGAGTCCCAGCCCCTTGCTTCAGAGGCAGTATCAGCCTGCGGAGACCTGCATGGGAGGAGGGGTGGGGAAAGGGCATAGGACGGCGGTAGACAGCCAGGTTCTTCCTGAACTAGATTGGTGTCCTAGGGCGTCTCTTCCTTTGGACAGGAGGCAGCTATTCACTTGGGTCCCGACCCATCGGGTAACAACCCTACGTGCTGCTCAGACTCCTTTTCCTTTACTCCCCCCAGCCTCTCCCTGCTCTTTAAATCACCCTCTCCAAGACCCTTAAGGACGTGTGACGTGCTCTAGTTACAGCATGGCCTGTCCTTGGACACAGTAACACTCTCCTTGCAGCTACAGAGGGCCCAGCTAATAACCAGACCCCTCTGCACTGTTTATAGCATCCTCTGGCTGTGGATCTCAAAGCAATTAAACGCTCAACACCTGTGTATTCGGCATTATTCCCACTTTACAGATGGGGAAACTGAGGCAGCAAGCTGGGACGTGACTTGCCTCAAGGTCACACAACGAGTCTGAGACGAGAACTCAGGACTCCTGACTCCCAGCCTCTGCTCTAACCATTATAGAATCCACTCCTTTTGGGAGATGGAAAAGCAAATGGACCCCGGGGATCAAACCCCAAATATCGCTGGTGGCCATACCCTGGGTGGATCACGCTGTTCTGACAGACCCAACGTCTCTGCCTCTTTCTCATGCTTCAGCAGCTCTCATAAAGCTCGTTATGCCAGGCTCGTCTCATTGGACTGAACTGAGTCCAGAGCGCAGAGACTGGACTTCTCCCTTGCTCTGGAAGTTCCACTGGGATCTCTGAAACCCACAGGGGATATCGCACCTTTTCCATCTCCACAGCCCTGCTCCTGTGTTCCCCATTCCCTATATAAGGTGAGAAGCATTAGCAGAGTCTGTTTGGCTGGACAAAATTCCTTAACAACATAAGAACAGCCATTCTGGTTCAGACCAAAGGTCCATCTAGCCCAGTATCCTGTCTTCCGACAGTTGCCAATGCCAGGTGCTTCAGAGGGAACGAACAGAACAGGGAATCATCAATTGACCCATCCCCTGTCGCCCATTCCCAGTTTATGGCAAACAGAGGCTAGGGATACCATCCCTGCCCATCCTGGCTAATAGCCATTAATGGACCTATCCTCCATGAATTTATCTAGTTCTTTTTTTAACCCTGTTATAATCTTGGTCTTTACAACATCCTCTGGCAAAGAGTTCCACAGGTTGACTGTGTGTTGTATGAAGATATATTTCCTTTTGTTTGTTTTAAACCTGCTGCCTCTTAATTTCATTTGGTGACCTCTAGTTCTTGTGTTAAGAGAAGGGGTAAATACTACTTCCTTATTTACTTTCTCCACACCAGGCACAATTTTATAGACCTCTATCTTATCCCCCCTTAGCCATCTCTCTTCCAAGCTGAAAAGGCCCAGTCTTATTCATCTTTCCTCATATGGAAGCTGTTCCACACCCCCAATCATTTTTATTGCTCTTTTCTGTACCTTTTCGAATTCCAATATCTCTTTTTGGAGATGGGACGACCACGTCTGCATGCAGTATTCAAGAATTGGGTGTACCATGGCGGCAAAATGATATTTTCTGTCTTATTCTCTCTCCCTTTCTTAATGATTCCCAACGTTCTGTTGGCTTTTTCGCCTGCCCCTCCACATTGAGTGGATGTTTTCAGAGAACTATCCACAATGACTCCTTGCTTACCCTTCATCAGCAATCCATGCACTTCCCTTCTCTGGAACTGTTGTTGCCTTGTATTTTGTCCATGCTGTCCTAGGGGCCTAGATTTTTAAAGTTATTTAGGCACTTAACTCCCATTGAAATCAACAGGACCTGGGTGGCAAAGTCCCATTAAAAATCTGGGCCTCAGCTCTCTGGAGCAGAGAGCACATCTGATCAGTGTTTGTACAGCTCCTGTGTAAATGCACACTGAATGGACCCCAGCGGCCTGCTGACCCAGCATGGGACATCTTAAAGGAAAGTCAAATATGAAGCCACACCCAGCTGAAGCAGAGGGATTAGCTAGCTTCTTGCCATTTGTACCCCAGGACTCCTCTTTATAGCCCTTGGCTGAGATTTACAAAGCCAGGGACTTCCAAACTGTAAGAAAAAGAGGACAATGGAATAGATGCCTAGGGAGGTTGCCTTCACTGGAGATTTTCGAAAGGAGGCTGGAGAGCCACCTGCCTTGGATGGTTTAGACACAAATCCTGCATCCGGGCAAGGGGGCGAGTAGATGACTCATGCGGTTCCTTCTAACCCTCTGATTCCATGACTTCAGGAATCCATCTTGGTATGTATTTCCATAGGAGTTGCATGGCCTGTGCCCTCTGTTGGTTTTGAAAGTCTCAATCCCTATGGGCAATGGTGATAGCTCACCGATCGATCAGTTTGCTTTGGAAGACTAGAATGCTCATGAAGTTCAACTTCTTTCCCATTCCCCATGATCACTGCCCAGGAAGGCCAATTGGGACCAACCTGCCACGGGTTGGACCAAAGTATTAAAGGGGATTAGAAAACGGGGCTTCTTCCATCACTAACCCATGGAACATTTCAACAGAAACTGAAAGTTTATGTCACACAATTGGACAAAAACTAGACATTCTCCATGAAAATTTGTTTAGTCAAACACCCTATTTTCCACAGGGAAAACACCTCGATGGAAACTTTTTGACCAGCCCTACTAAATATTCCTGACTTAAGGCAGTGCTAGTTACTCTATCTGTGCCCTCAAGGGGCACCCCACAATGTCAGCACTCCCCAGTTCAGCATTTTCCTCCCATTACTGGAGATAAGGTCCTGCCACCGAAACTCTAGCTGGTTCCCTCTCTCCTCCTTCACATGCTGCCAAAAAGCTAACGGAAGGGACATGGTTTGGCACAGTCGTTTCCATGGAAATGAAGCAGCAATACCCAGGATTACAACAGATCTGGCTGATAACAGGGGGAAGATCCAGATTTAGTCACGAGGGGCCAAATCCTCTGCAGGCAGCAATGCCAACCCAGCCAAGTACATTACGCTACTTACTCCAGCAAAAGTTTTTGCCCCAACACATTCTTCTGGCTTAGTAACAGCAGCAGAAGCAATGCATGAAATAAAACAGGAATGTGATTTTTATCTTTTAAAAAAAAAAAAAAAAAAAAAGGAGAGACTAACCAAAACGAGTTTTAGGCCAAAAGCATCTGGCTTTGTTTTCCCAAAACGTGCCGAGTGCCCACCGCTCCTACTGAAGATAAACACTTTAGACATTCAGACTATTAGGGGACAGCTTTTCAAAAGACCTCGGGGACAGATTTTTCAAATACTCCCCACTCAGAACTGGGGCCAGATGACCAGCTCCCGTCAAGAGACAAAGATTTTCAGAAGAGCACAGCCCTCAAGCAGAGTTTGTTTGAAAACCTGGCCACTACTTTTCAGCACCTAATTGGGAGCAGGGTTCTTTGGAAAATCTGGCCCTTAATGAAGGGTGCTTTCAACGAATGGCCTTATGCTTGCATTTCCAGCTTGAGAGTCATGAAGGCTTTGATAGGTTTAGAAAAACTAAATAGGAAAGGGAGTTTTTAAAGGATATATAAAGGTTTGACGTGTAAACTTCCCCCCACCCCTTTGAACTGTTGGAATCCCTAATACAACTGCCTTGCACTCGGCAAGGGGTAAAGACTTCACACCATCTTCAAACGTTAGACACTTAAGAGCCTAAGTCACTTAGGTGCTCTGAACAATTCTATGCTAGAGCACAAGAAAGAGCGAGAGAGTTTAGCTTGCAGTGCAAAAAGGAGGCAAAAAGCACAAGCTAGAGGCAGAAAAAAAATCAAATAGCCATCACCCAATCATTAGTAGTAAATGCAAGGATTTCTGTTTTTTTCAGTTTGTGATTTTTCTTTCCATACAATCAGTTATTTTCCACCTGACACCGACCGCCTCAGGGCCAGTTACCTGGGGCTTCTTTCCGGTGCAAGAAGGTCACTTTCCGCATGACAGCTATCTTTGTCTTCTCCAAGCCATCCTTTGTGCCACTCCTGGCGGCTTTCATCAGCTGCGTCATCTGAGGAGAAGAGACACAAAGAAGTGACCATCTCTGTCAATCCTCCAGCCCCAGCTGCTCCATCCCAGAGCAAGCAGCAGCCCACGCTCCCTGCCCCTTTGCTAGGAACGGTTCTACCTCCAAGACACAAGAGCAACACCTCCTCCCCACGCCAACCGCTAACACGCTTCACGGGGGGGGGCATGGAGGGAGAGAAAAGGCGTTCGTTCAAAACCAACACTCAGGTATTAAACTGGAGCTACCGAAAACGACCACCCTCTTGGCCCTAAAGAAATGGCTTTGAAAAGAATCTGAATAATTTCTTCCAATAGCAACTTTAAAAAAAATAATAAGCCACACTTTATATTAAAGATCCCTTTGTAAAGGGTTAAATTATTCAGAGATGTTATTCGCATGTTCCAGGCATGAGTCGTACATGCTACAGCTGGCTTGGAGCACAGCGCTAGATAGTCTAGATAGTTTATAAGCAGTCTCTCAACCTAAGGTCTCTCTAGCAATCTGGAACAACTGACAGGCATTTCCTGAAGCATCTCTTAACCCTTCAGAGATGAAACGTGAGTATAAAGTGCGATCTATATACCTAGAGAGAGTCCCGGCAGCGATACCATCATAGGAGCCCGAGCAGTTTCTTGCGGCAAGTTCTGATCTTTTCCATCTCCGAAAAAGAGGAAATGCCACTTTTTTGGTTTAAACTTGTGAATTTAGTAATGGGGAGGGGATGGTCAGACGCGCACGGCATTGGCCAACTCTGCTCCTGTCAAAGCAAAGGGCAGAACTCCGGCTGGCTTCAACGGGAGCGAGGTTAGGCCGATCAAACCCTTTGCAGCTGCTGATGGACAGCCCCGGTGCCTGAAGTCCTGTTTACACACAGGGCAGGGCAGCAGCAATGCAAGGCTCCCCCCCATATCCTGCCAATGTGCTCAATGAAGGCACTAGCTCCAGGGTGGAGAGAGGAGCCAGTCTCCAGGGCCCTGTCTGTCCTTGGCCTCTCTGCTGAGCCTACCAGCCAAACAGTCCACTATTGGACTGGACTGAGCTCCAAGAACCAACTCCACATGCACCACCAAACCACCAGCAGATGTCCCTGCCCGCCTGGCCAGATGCAGACGGGATCAAACACCCCCTTTCCCAATCTGCCGATAGGGCACACTAGCCTGCCCACCTCCTCTCCCGCCATTTCCAATCTGACTAGACAACAGCAGCGCTCCGGTGTCTTTACCGCCTCCCCTCTGGGACCAGCCTCAGCCCAGCTCCGGCCACAGGAACGTGTCGCCAGCCAGCTGCACGCGAGCAATCCTACTGACTTGACGGCTTCCCTTTAACGCCTCTCCCTTCAGGAGCTCCCCCGCCCTTTGGCATGCGACCCTCACTTGGATCTGTCCAACGCATTAAAAGGGCCAGCATCCCAACCGTAGGGAAGGTGGGAAGAGCAGGTTCATGGTGAAGCAACACATTCTCACAGGGGGCTGCTCACAGGGGACCTGGCAACCATCTCCAGGGCATCATGTGCCAGCTGAGGATAGCTGGAGCATAGCATACCCCAGCTAGGCCTACTCCCCACCCCTGCACAAGGGGCTGTAGGGAAGGCAGCCTGCTGGGAACTTCTCCAACAAGGGGCACATCGCCATTCAAGTGGGACAGCAAATCTGCCCTGTAGTGACCCAACAGATTGGGACCAGACTTGAGTGTTAGATATCCCGTGAACATTAAAAGCAGGAAGGGATGCTCAGGGTGGGCAGATGGAAGGGGAAAAGACTGTGCTGATCTGCTAAAGACCCTTCTCAGTTTCAAGCCAGAAGCACCATTAACAATTTTATGGGACATGTTTTTACCACATCTGGCAGTCTCCCCCAACACCTTCTGCCCTGGTAGTTGTGAACCATAGCTATTTGCACACGCAGGAGCTTTGCACTTGTACCTGAAAATCCAACAGCTGCACGTGCAAAGTGCCTATTTGCAAACTGCTGGGGCTAGAGATCAGGGAGGGAGAGAGGGCAGACCCGCACTCGCTGCTGAGAGCAGGACACCTTTATCTAGCCCCAATGGTTCAGGAGATAGATACTTGTAGCCCTCACCACTGGTGGGTACGGAATAGAGCTGGTCAGGAAAATCTTGACAGACCCATTTTCTGTCAGAGAATGTGGTTTCATCAAAGTTAAAACCTTTCCCGAAACTTGTCAATTTCACCAACAATTCATTTTGGACAAAACCCTCAAAAAAGTTCCAAGCATTTAAAAAAAAAAAAAAAAAAAGCTTCTTTTCAGAACAAAATGGTTTGATTTTTCATTTCGAATTTTTGTTTTGACTTTTATTTTAAATGCTGTATTTTATATTATACTATCACATAAAAAAGTTAATCAAAACAAAATTAATTGACCAACAATATAAAATCGGAATTTTCTACCACTGACCTCTTTCAGGTGAACCTTTGTAACGCAAGCATAGGAAAAAAAAATCACTCCGTTGACTAGAAATGCTTGAGGGAGGAGGAATGAAGATGCCTGGTCACACATAAAATGGTTGCATATTTCTGCAGTTAAGTATATATTAGCTAACATAGCTTACGTTCACATTGACCTATTTAGTCCCTGACCTGATGAATGAACTCCATGACCTGCATGACCTCAGGGTTTTGGTTTGGTTTTGATTTTTTCCAGGTTATAAAAAATAATGAACGTTGAATTTTGTTATTTACATGCTACTTCCCTGTTGGGCCTGTATTTACATATGTTTGGTTTTGTTCTGTGTTTATATTTTATATAAAAACAAAAATAAAGTTAAAAAGGAAGGTGTAATAGATGGTTATAAGCACCCTATTGACTAACTGGGCTCTATAACAATCAATCGACAATTAAACTGCTTATAAAGGAAACTTTAATACAAAGTGTGATCAATATTCTGCACGTATAAACAACGGCTTCCATATAAAAGTCACCTGCATTTGCCACAGAGGTATCCAAGATACATGGTTTACTTCTTAAAGGCATAGGAAGTACTGCTCTCGGATCACTGCGTGGGAACTGCTGGTGCCTTCTTAAATGGGATCCACTCTCCAGAGCACCCAGTGTCTGCAAGTGTTTTACAAAGGCCAACTCACTCATGTGCAGTTCTGCCCTGAAAAGTGACTGTGCAAAATTGGCACCTCCTTACTCAGCAGATCTCCTCCCAGCGCCTATCAGGCTCATCTGCCCACTTCAGCCACTTGGTGGCAGAGTTAACGCCAGCTATCTGCCTCCTCCCTTGAGCAAGGAGCCGCACTGTGAAACAACACTGACCTGCACAGTGGGATCGTATTAGTAGCTAACGGCCCCAGCGCACCAGAGTTAAGAGGTCTTGGGGCAGGGTGAGGACTCCCAGTAACTGCAGGGAAGACAAGCCCTTAAATAAAGCTCCGCTGCTTTCTAGTCCCCGCAGTCATGCAGGAGCCAGTGCAGCTGGCAGAGGGGAGTGCGGGATCCCAGGCCACCTGGGATTGTCAATTAACTTCCAAGCAGTGACCCTTGGGGCTGCACAGGGGTCACCAAGGGCAAAATTGGATCCGCGGAACCTTTTACTGGTCACGATGCAGCAGGAAAGAGCCCGGTGCTCAGATCCGAGAGGGAGCTGGCAGATAAAACCCGTCTCCCGCATCGTTTTACTTGGAAGCCAAGCTCCTTTGAAAGAAAACAAACACGGAAATGCCATTTTGAGAGTCACTTTTCAGAGCCACAACCATGCGGTACGGAACCCCGGGGAGGCAGGGAAGCATCCTACCCGTTTTCCCAGAAACCGAGGCACGAAGGTGACAGGGCTTGGCCACAGACAGTGGGTGTAGCTACACTTCGAGCTCGAGGGGACAGATCCGTGCCAGCTCTGGTGGAGCCAGCGTCCTAGAGACAGAGGTGCAGCTGCCCCAGGGTGAGGCGCTAGCTTCCCTGAGTACCTGCCTAGAGTCTCGGACGGGATCGTACTCTGGGCAACCAGCCCCTCCCGCCCCTTGCATTGCCACGGCTACACTTCTACGTTCAGTCCGCTAGCTGGAGCGGAGCTAGTGCAGGTAGGTCTCCTCGAGCTGGGGTTTGCACATACCCAGGGAGTCACCAGGAACAGAACCGACTCCCAGTTCTCGCCACTGCTCCACACGCCTCTGCCCCTTTAAGAGCATCTCACCCCGGCACGCATGCAGACTTGAGTTCAGTGGGCCTGGTGTAAAACGGAAGCAATTGTGCGAAGCAGAGAGAGAGCAGATGGGAGACTGCGGTGCAGAGAGAGCATGCAACCCAGGAGGCGGAAAAAAGTCTGAAGGAGGGACAGTACCTTACAATCGTATTTCTGCTTCAGCTCCTGCATGTCTCTCCCCCCAACTCTTAAAGCCAGAATGTCCCTCTTTGTCCTGGCGTATCTCTCCTTTAGCCTATTCAGGTCTGGAGAAAGCTGCGCCCCAAGCAATCAGGTAGGAGGAGAAGCAACAGGAGGCGGGAAGAGAGGCAGAGAAGAGAGATTCAGGTAAGCAGCCAAACACAGGAGGAGAAAAAACAAGAGGACCAGTGATCCGTCTAGATTAGCCAGACTGAATGCAGGTGGGGCATGCCTGTCCCCTCCATCCGAAGGAGGAGAGCGCCTGCCATGACCCCCACCAGGGGGTGGAGAGCTCTGGGCTGTGGATAGCTCTTGTCCTGCTCCCTGGAGGGCAGCGAGAGGGAATCTAATGGCTTCTAGCCCCCATCTCAGGATAGCAAGAAGTCTTGTGCGGAAGGGTGGCCCAGGCTCTCCCCACCCCAAGGCCATGTCTGCAATGGTGACCATTACCTACTGGAGCTCCTCTGAGGCAGGGGGAGCAGGGCTGCGAAGGAGGGATGCTCCCCCGCCCAAGGCACCAGGAAGAAGGACATTCCAGATTGTGGGTCCTGGGCCCCCCCCTTTAGAGATCCAGCTAGGCAACAACCGCTATGTTCAGCAATTTACTGGGCTCTCCACAGTCCCAATCCCATGTCAAGGCCCCCGATGCATGAGTACACCCCCCAACTCTGAGCCCAAGGGGAACTCGCTACGGGGGTAGAAGGGGAGAGGAGGCAAGGGACAGCCCCACTGCTGCATGAAGACAAGTGCTCCGTAGCTCTGACCAGCAAGTCGCCCCGCCCAGCGTGCATGTCCCACCCAGACCACACAGCAAAGCGGGACAGAGGCAAGCGCACGCAGGAGCCTGGCTGCGGGGCGGGACGGGGGGGCGGAAGGAAGGGGTAGCACAGGCTCATGCAGTATGCAGGGTGCCAAGCGAGATCTCGGCCACCAGGAGGCATTGCCGGGTGCCCACCATCCCAGTCAACCCCTCTCCCCTCCCCAGTCTGCGTCCCGCCCCTCATTGCAGTGCCCAGGCAGAGGTGCACTGTGGAACAGTCCGAGTGCTGGAGCGTCTTGTCCCAGCTGACTGGGAGTTCAAAGCACCAACATACAACAGAAACAGGCGTAACAGTTTTATTGTGCACGTCTGCACCACATGGGCGTCTGTCCAGCACTGGCTTCACCCCATAGTCCTGCTCCAGTACACACTGGGCTCAGTGTAAAACCCAGGAGGGATTCTCTGGGGCAATGGCTCCTCTCTGATTGCTCCACAGTCCTGGTTTGGACTCAAGAGAGGATCTCCCCAGGACATCACAGAGGAAAAACCTCGATGGACAACACACCTTTAGGCAGGGCTTAATTTGTGCTGGGGCTTGGCAGTCCATAGCCCCGGCACCTCTGGGCTTGGCAGTCCATAGCCCCGGCACCTCTGGGCTTGGCATGTCAGTTACGAAACTAAAAAAAATTGCTTGAACCCCCGCACCCAATTGCTTAAGCCCCAACACCTCTTCCAAAAATTAAGTACCAGTAATAGGTCTATGCGCCCTTTCAAGAAGGAGCCAGCCCATGGTAGGATTTCAAGACTAACCACTTCGAGAGACAGTCTGTCAGTTCTAAATGATGGAGGGACGACCCACCACGGAAGAGAAGGGACACTCTGGGTTCAGACACCCCAAAAGGAGAACAGAAGCTTTAAACCCCCCCACCCCCGAAATGAGCAGTTGAACGAACTGATTTATAGTACAATAATACAGTAAGCAATGTGTATTGAGAAAGGTCTTTTATGGAAGCTTATAATGTTCTGAACTTGGTCATCATGAGATAAGAAGACAGAGCACCGATCTGTCTCTAAATAAACACCGGGATTTTATCTACCATAGATACGTTTCTCGGTAACTATGGCATCTCTGAATCGGTGGTTTTTCTATGCAATAAACCTTTTGTTTATTTTCACCCCACGCTGGTCTCTGGTGGATGCAGGGGCCAAAGTCAGCTTGTGTCTGAGGGGCCGGTTTCGCACCTTTGAGGGTGACGCACCAGAGGGGAAAGTCAGCGTCTGGTGGTTAAGACCTCGGGGAGGACAGATTTGGGGAGACTCGGGACGGGAAGGGCTGCTGGTGTCACCCTGCAAAGGCTGGTGGATGCTACTGGCATCAGGGCTCTGAACCAAAGCTGCATGCAGGGGGTGACTGAACCCCTTACTGGCCTGGGTGGACCCCAAAGTGTCCCATCAGGGGTTCTTGCTGCCCCCACATTGAGGAGCATCCAAGCACACCAGAACAGCCCTGCAGCCAGCTGCACATCGTTTGCATCATGAACCATTAGCTAGTTGCAGGGGTTCCACTTCGAAGAGGATGAGATCTAGCGTGCATGGCCGGGGGTGGGAAGAGGGACATTTCAACATACCCCGATAGCCTGGAACAAAGCCTCAGCTCCTAGGAAACAGCAGCTCTTCGAGACATCTCTAAGCCAAGTGCAGAATCCTGGTTCAAACAAGGCCACAAATGGCCTCCCCAGTACCAGGCAATATCTGAGACCAGCAGCTAATTTATTATCCCAGTTCAATTTCTCTAGGCATGATGTTAAATAATTTTTTTTTTTTTAAAAATCCATCCACCATCTATCTGCTCGAACACCTGGTTATTATATGGGGCTTTTCCTCTGTAGATCTCAAAGCACTTTACAACGGAAGTCAGTGCCATTAGCCCCATTTTAGAGATGCGGAAACTGAGGCACAGAAGGGCAGGGACTAGCCCATTGTCTCCCCTGGCAGAGCCAGGAATAGAACCCAGATCTCCTGACTCCCAGTAAAGTGCTCTGCCCACTAGGCAACAGTCTCTGCGGGTCCACCTAAGTCCCCTTCCCCTCTCCCAGGCAGTGGGGATTATTCAAGCTGAAAGGATTCATATCCAGGCCATCCGAGTGCACCCCATATCTCAGCTGAGTCAAATTTGAAACAGTTACACCACTCACATCCTCCCAGTCTGCTGCTTACCCTCAAGCTATTAATACACCAGTCCCTTAACCGTGGATGGGCTACGAACATTTACAGCTGGGCATTAGCCCGACAAAGCATTTAGCGTTTGCCATCCAGTGCCCCCAACCAGTACAGCCCTGGATCATTGATGAGAGAAGCAGGTCAGAGGTTTTATTTCAAACTAGTGCACCACCACCCCACACCAGCCATCGAGGCAGGACCAGTTGTATCAGTTGTCAGGTCACATTGTGTGCCGATTACCTTTGGCTGGAAGGACCCCTTGAGTTTGGCAGGTTCCACCTCAGGCTTGGCCTCTTCGCCAGAATCCTCACTGTAGCTCTCAAACTCACTGGAGCTCCAGCCTAGATCTTCGGCTTCCCGATGTGCCCCATCCTCGTAAATCAGGTTTCTGTCTGCCCCTGTCGGGGCAGGGAAAAGAACAGAACACCATTGGCAAAGGCCTACAGTGTTGCCTCTTGGGAAAAGGCATTTGCTTCAACCCATGACCTGCCCAATTAATTCAGCATTACCCACAGTGTGCCTCTCGGCCTCCCACACCACCTGTTCCCAGGATTGACCCAGGCCCAGATATCTCGTTGCATTTGCTTGCCTTGGAAGGCATTGCTCCAGACTTAGGCAAGTCTCCTGGATCTATGGCTACAAGTGACAGTCAGTCATACTAGGGTGAAAACGAGGAGGAGCGCTGCCTAAGGAAATTTGTGGGACCCCCCTCGCTTAGATCTCTTCAAACCAGGCAGGACAGTGGATGAGAAAAGGAGCCATCTTGCAAGCAGCAAGGGGGCTGGGGCAGGGTGGAGAGGGACAAGGTGGCTCGGTGATCTTTTCCCCCTCTCCAACCTCTGTGTTTCCAGGTGTTGTATTCAGGAAAGGTGACCAGTGGGTCAGGCCAGTTCTCCACTTAACATTCATGCTCCGAGCACCGTGCCCAAAGGACAAGACTAAGCTCTTGGCCAGCAGGGACTAGCAGTTCTGCCCAAGCAGCCAGCTCTCCCTCTGAGAACGGAGATGGTTGCATAGACAGACCAGTCACAAGTCACCGGAAGTTGAGAAAAGAAGGTGGAGCAGAGGGGCTTGGGCCCATGGAAAGCAAGGTGCGAAGTCCGGAGAGTGCCAGGGGAACATGACAACCCATGAGGAGCAGCCTCGGACGCTGCAAAGATTGACAGCGGATTCCCCACCGGGTCGGCAACTGTGGAATCAGGAGGCACAGCACAGACCAGTATCAGTAGGCAGGCGGGCAGGTGGGGCGGTGCTGCCCAGCAGAGGGCGCACCTGTGCCACAGTTGGAAGGCTTCATTCTCTTCCTGGAATTGGACAGACAGGTGGCTAATGCTGATGCATCCTAAGCTGGAGTCTGAAGACTCCAGGCAGAGAGGTCCCCCCGGGGCAGGCACAGGGGAGAGGCAGCATTTCTCAAGGAAGATCAGGGAAGGCGGGAGAGGGGTACGTTATTATCGCTCATCTCTGGCACAGTAGGGTGGGAGGGGTAGCTCAGTGGTTTGAGCTTTGGCCTGCTAAACCCAGGGTTGTGAGTTCAATCCTTGAGGGGGCCTTTAGGGATCTGGGGCAAAAATTGGGGATTGGTCCTACTTTGAGCAGGGGGTTGGACTAGATGACCTCCTGAGGTCCCTTCCAACCCTGAGATTCTATGATTCTAAGGACCCAGTGGAGATGGGGAACCCACCGTTCTCTACAAACGGCCCCTTCCCCAAAGAGATGAGGCTCTGACTAGAGCAGGGCAAGGAAGGAGCGTTAACCCCATTTTACAGACAGGGAGTGGAGGGCCTGAGAGATTAAGTGATTTGCCCAAGGTCACAGAGGAATCAGTGTCACCGCTGGGAGATTCCCACACCCTGGGGAACGCTGTTGGCAAAAACAGTTCCACTAACCACAGCACCATTCTTCCCCCCTTCCTATTTACTATTTGTGTTTAAACCTTGTCTATTTTCCTCCTCCTCCTTTAGCCTGTCAGTGTGCTTTTCCATTTCCATTTGTCAAACCTCCATCAATTTCCTGTTTCAGCTGATCTAGTTTCCACTCTTCAGCCCAAGGGAGAGATTTGGTAACACGGAAGAGGATTTGGGGCTGGATCTTGCACATTTCTGTCACGTCTGAAATAAAAACCCAGCCCATGAGACACTGCAGGGACTGTGCCATGCAGCCCCTTTCAACTGACTGTAGAACGCAGTGGTGCCAGAATTATTATTTATATCGTATTTGCATTGCAGTAGCTACCCCGAAGCCCCATCACGACCGTAGCATGCGTGATGAGGTACAAACACAAAATCAAAAGGCAGCCCCTGCCTCAACCAGCTGCTGCGTCAGCCACCCCAGAGTCAGGCAATAGCAAGGTGAGCCCAATTCAGAGTTTTAAAGAAAAAAAATCCATTCCCAGGTGTATTCTCTCCTTGGCAAACAAGTCGCCCGTATCCCCAAGCTTTCCTTATGGCCCACGCTGCCATGCCCAGCTTTCCTTATGGCCCACGCTGCCTCTGTTCAGTTTCTTGTGCATTGTGGAACCACAGGAATCTCGCCTTTAGTTGCACAAGAACCAGAGTAGCCAAGCGAAGAAATGTGCCTGCTTTCACCGGACCCAGGTCTGCTTATTCCTTTACTGTAGATGCAGGTCTCTGGTGAAGGACAGACATATACTTGCATCATCTCTGAGCCTGCTACGGCAGAAGATGGCCAGGCCCCTTGGTCTTCCATCCCAGCTGATTCCACCGAGCCTCAAATTCCAGGAACTTTCAGAACCTTTGCCCCGAGTTACCATGGCACCGCTGGGCCCATTCATAGCTCCAAGCTTGCCCCAGCATATGTGGCCATATTTAAACCCAGGTCCGCTCTTCTCAGTTGAGGCACAACACAAAGACGTGCAGCTTTCATTCAGCAGGCTGAAGGAACAGGCCTTAGAGGCCAGCCACACCATTCTCAGCTCCCTGAGCTTGGCTGACCTCCTGCCTCCAATGAACTCAACAGCAACACTTCCCATTGACTCCAGTCGGGCCAGGATTTTATCTCTTGTTTGCATTTCCTTGTCTCTGGTGAGCCCTTCCCACCTGTTGGAACAGCGAGAAAGATCCCCACAGTCCCTCCATCATCCCTGGACTCCAAGGCCAGATGAGACCATCCTGATCATCTAGTCTGATCGCCTGTATAACACAGGTCAGAGACCTCCCCCAACACCATTCCTAGGGCAGATCTTTTAGAGAAACATCCGATCTTGAGTTAAAAATTGTTAGCAATAGAGAACCCATGACCCTGGGTACATTGTTCCAATGGTTAATTACTCACACCATTAAAAATTTGCACCTTATTCCCAATCTGAATTTGTCTAGCTTCAGCTTCCAGCCATTGGATCATGTTGGACCTTTCTCTGCTAGATTGAAGAGCCCATTATGAAATATTTGTAGGTGCTTACAGATTGTGACCAAGTCACCCCTTAACTGTCTCTTCGTTGAGCTAAATAGATTGAGCTCCTTGAGTCTCTCACGATGAGGCAGGTTTTCTAATCCTTGAATCATTTTCATGGCTCTTCTCTGACCCCTCTCCAATTTATCAACATCCATCTTGAATCGTGGACACCAGAACTGGACATGGTATTCCAGCAGCGGTCGCACCGGTGCCAAATCCAGAGAGAAAATAGCCTTCTCTTGTTGCATTACAGGATTGTATTTGCCGTTTTGGCCACAGCATCGCCCTGGGAGCTCATGTTCAGCTGATTACCCACCACACCCCCCCAAAACCTCTTCCAGAGTCCCCACGTCCCAGGCTAGAGTCCCCCACTCTGTAAGTATGGCCATATTTACACGTCTACTTGCAGAAGCAGGTGACAGAATTGGCAACCCATCAGCCTTGCTCCTCTGGCCCAGAGATGGAGACCAAGGCTGACATCAAGGCGACCGCTAACGTTTGCAATATACAGCACTATCCATAGGCTAAAATTTTGATGGTCTCTTGCTCTTCTGTCCAGTGGTAAAGCTCAGTTCCACACAGCTGGATTTTTTCCACTGTCAGAACATCCACTCCTAAAGCCAGGGAGGGACCTGTGTTCCATATCCAGGCTCGCAGGAGGAGGAGGAGACGCATTGGAAGGAATGCAGGCAGACAGACATTTTAAACTGACAGCTAACACAGGATTCCAGTCATCAGGCTATTATTAAACAGAAAGATAAACAACTCCCTAGAAGAGGATTTGGTTTTGGCTAACCAGTGCAACTGGCCATGGAGGAGCGAAAAAACCCACAATCACTGCAGCAGTCATGAGACGATTGCGAAATTAACCTGCATTTCCACCTCCTGAGCTTTCCATCAAGGGGCAAAGGAAGTGTGGATGGAGATGAAGGAGTGTTCGTCATCATCATCACGTGTAGTACAGTATCAAACAGGGTACGCCTACATGACAGGCAGCCGCACGTCTCAGAGCCCCAGGCAATGGACTCAGGCTCACGGGGCTCTGGTCCTAAAAATGGCGTGTAGACATTCAGCCTGGGGCTGAGGCCTGGGCTCTGAAGCCTTGGGAAGGGGTGTGGGTTTCATAGCGTGAACTGTCCACACAGCCATTTTTAGCACCATTAGCGCAAGCCTGAGTCTGGGGACTTGGGCTCTGAGATTCCCAGCTGTGGGCTGTTGCTTGCCACACAGACATACCTGTAGGTACAGACCGTCCTTGGCCCCCGAGCTTACAATCCAAATAGATAACAGAGACAAAAGGGAGAGGGGTAAATGAATTCTTTCCCCCTTACCCTTTTCACAGACAGGACACTGAGACAGGGTAAGAGCTAGGATGCTCATAAGAACTACGGGGCATAAGTCCCTATTTTAAGCACCTAAACTCACTCAGCCCCTAACCTGTCAAGGTAAAAGTTCCCTCAGCCCCCGTGTCTCTCTCCGTCCGGATGCCTATCCCCCACCTACGACCCAGCGCGACCCCCAACCCAGGGAAGACAGGCGTGCAGGGCTCTGTCTAGCAGGCACCCCCTGAACCTGCCTATCAGATTGGGCCCCTTCAAAACCTGGCCGGAGGAAGAGGAGCTTCTTAGGGTCATTGTGAGAGGGAGAAAATCTCTGTCATCCAGTGGTTCGGGCATCCAGATGGGAGACCCCCCGGGTCCTGTTCTCCTGCTTCAACCACTCCGTCATTATTTCTCCACAGGAGGCCTGCTTCAACCGGCGAGATGGGGGGAGCCTCCATCCGAATATCCCATAGCTCCGTGGTTAGAGCTGGGAGACCCCTGTTCCAATCCTCTCTGCCCCTCTGGTGGAGAGGGCAATTGAAGCTGGGTATCCCACGTCCCAGGTGAGGCATTAATCACTGGGCTAAGAGCTGTAAGGTGGGTGACATGCCCCCACCCCCAAAATGGCATAAGGTGCCTAACTCTGAAGAGAGTTCCTGGCTTCAGAATTGCTCAGCAGAAATAGGCATTTCCCTGCAGCCTGGACTTGGGAGCCTAAATCTCCCACTGCTCTGGTCGTCATCTCCCACTGACTTGCTTAGGCAGCTCCCCGACATGTGTGAATTGCAGTCAAAGGCACCCAGCTCTCCCCATGCGTTGTACAGAAGTGTAGACGTCTAACTCAGGCTTTGGGAATCACCATGATTTTTCCAGGCACCTAAAATTATGCCTGGCGATGCTCAGGGTCAAGGTCTAACTCCTTTTGAGCATTCAGCCCTAAGTGACTTGCGTATGGTCACACACAGAGACTGTGGCAGAGCCAGGAATTGCCCCAAATCTCCCAAGTCCCGGCCCACTGCTCTAGCCCCTAGGCCATGCTTCAGACCTCAGTTAGAGCTTACCCAGCACAGAAAGTGATGGCAGGGAACTGACAACACTCCAGCAACAACGATGAGGGTGAAACCAGACAGTCACTACGCTCTTGAACGAACTCAAACAGGAAAGTGATAAAAGACAAAACCACCCAGGGACAAACACCGTTCACAAAACGATCACTCCATATCTGACCTCTCAGTCCTCGTCCTCAAAGGAAACCTGCACAGCACCTTCAAACGATGAGCCTGGGAGTTTAAATTTAAACTTTGCTAGACACTAAAAATCAGGGACCTAATAGAGAACCTGGACTTATAGCTTATTACAACAATCTTTTCCCTCCCCCCATGACTGGAGACGCGCTAACTAGCCACTTCACCTTGAATGCTCCCTAGAAATATGCGCTAACTACTTATGCTAAACATTCATCCCACCTTGTATTTCGCTGTGACGCTCGGAGGGCCTTTCCCAGACTGAAGAAGAGCTCTGGATAAGCTAGAAAGCTGGTCTCTCTTACCAAGAGAAGATAAACAATAAGACCTCACCCGCCTTGTCTCCCTAATAACCTGGCAGCAACACGCCTACAACAAAACATCAAACGAAGAGGGAGGGAGCCATCACTCTAAGGGCATGGCTACCCTGGAGAGTTTGCAGCTGCTCCGCTGTAAGCTCTCTAATGTAGCTGCCCTAAGCGGATGGGAGAGAACTCTCCTCTTGGTTTAACTACTCCAGTGAGCGGCGGTAGCTGTGTCGGCGACAGAAGCTCTCCTGCCGACAGCGCTGTCCAGCGCTTCGCTCGGGGGGGGGGGTGGTTTATTCTCCCCCCTGAGCAGTAGAAGTTCTGCTGACATAAGCTGTAGGGTAGATATGGCCTAAGAGGCCCTCACGACCTCACAAAACCATCTCCAAATAGCCTCTTCCTTGCGTCCTCCGGTCTTGAAGCCACCGCGCACTCCCATCTCCCAGGAAGCAGGGGTTTGTGAATTCAGTGCAATGAAATGCAGGGTCCCCCTTTCCCTTTACGGCTCAGGCTGGTTATGGGTACAGACCCAGAGCTGTTGGATTTTAAGGGCATGAAAAGTCAATTGCTTTATCCCTTCCCCTACCCAGGAATGTCTTTAAAGTGGCACAGAGAGGAGGTAAAATCCTAGTCACCCTCCACCTGCCACAAAGGGCCTCTTCCTCTACAGTCCATCGGCAGCTCTGGAGGGGTGGACAGGAGACAGCAAGGCAGACACTCAGTGTTGCTTCACTGGCATCAGTAGAGTTACACTAATTACCCCAACTGATGACCTGGCCCTTTCCTTCCAGAGAGATTCTGATTTAGCTCCAAGCAGGCTGAAAGGACTCAATAGCCGCAAGTAATCAACAGGCCAACAGTGGCTTCTAAAAGGTCAGGGTACTCCTGAAGGAGGCAGGGAAATGGCCTTGCTAGAGCAGGGTACTGGGAGTCAGGACTCCTGGGTTCTACTCCCACCTCTACCACAGAATCACCACGCCACCTTGGAGCAAGTCACATCACCTTCGTGCCCCGGTTTCCCCATTTGTAAATGGAGCTCGCACCTACCCAGCTCCCAACACTCATGTAAGAGCTCCAAGATCCTTGGATGGGCAGGGCTATGAGAGAAAGGACAGAGCTGACAGAGGCAGGGGAGGAAGTAGATAAGAAAGAGAGGCAAAGACAGCCTGTGGGAAGGCATGAAAGACACCTCTGCTCAGAGCACAATTCTGGGTGGTTCCATACCGTACTGATCCGAGTCCAGATTTTCACATGGGACGTCATCATAGATCACATCTTCCTCCAGGGCCGGGAACTCAAACCGTGCACCTGGAACGAAAAGCAACACAGGGCAAGCTGTGGAGAAGAACCTGAAACCAGGAGAGAACTCACCATGAGCTTCAGCTACACCCCACTTTGACTCGTGGCAGCGTGAGCCAGTGGGTAGGGTACTAGATTGGGAGTCATGACACCTGGGCCCTATGCCTGCCTCAACCACTGACCCGGCAGCCAAGTCACTTCACCTCTGGGACTGTTCTTTCTGCTCTGCCTATTTAGATTGTCAACTCTGGGCCGGGACTCTCTCTCACAGGGTATCTGCACAGGGCCTACCACAAGGGACCTCTTGAGTGCAACCAGAATACAATGAATAGTGGGTCTTGTCTGGAACACCTGATGTTTCAGAGCCAACCTTCAGCGTACTGCTCTCAGTGCCTTTTATGCCGCAGTGGCAAAGCTAGATCCTGGCCCCTCTCTCTGAAGCCTCTGCAGGGAGAGCTCAAAAATCTGTATCTGAGTTTTATGACTTGACCCTGGCTCCTTTCTAAGGAGCAACAGGCCAGGGCTACAAAGTGTGCATCTCAATCCAAAATTAGGGGGCCTTTAGCTCAGGAGACTTGGCCCAGATAAGAGACAAATTGAGGCCAGCTGTGAAATCCAGATCTAGGTCCAAGTGCTGATCACCAAACACCCAAAATTTGGATCGGTCCTTTGGATCAAACACTTCTCCAATTTCAACCCATCAAGTTCTCAACACCCTATGTATGGCATGGTAACTGCTACACTGAAGTCTAAGTTATTATCCATCATGGTCCCAAACATACCCAGTCACCTGCCTGACCAAAGGGCTGTTTTAGTGTTTAAACAGAGCCAGGATTTGGGATGGGGAAGCCATGTTTTTCCATCTGTGTGGGGGAGGCGGGAATCCCAGCATTTCCAGGGCACACCGAAGCTGATCGAACAACACATGAGTCTCTTGGAAGGAATCCAGAGTCATTTCCATCCATCCCATCCAGCTCATAGAGGCATCAGAACCCTACCTCGCCGGATGCTCTTCCTTTTCCAGTTGCGGGTCCGAGTCCCAGTGGGGGAGCTGCCCACAACGTCCCCATTGCTGACCACCGTCAGGAACCTAGGGCAGGAAGAAGGCTGTGAGTGGTCAGACAAGCAGAATAGCCAGCCAGTTTACGGGGATGGTTGGGGGAAGCTATGAGCTGTCGCTAAAAGCTGAGCAAGTCCAGGTCCACCAACCTGAATAGCAAGGGCCAGTTGTGAGCAAATGCAATGGCCACACCTGAATCGCTTGGTTGCAGACCTGGCTACAGACTGAGATCCTCCACAGCTAAACTGCACCAAGAGGGGGTGACATGCCAGGCAATTCGCACTAAGTCACAATGGGTCTTTGTCCCCCTCCAGTGGCTGGTCCATGTAAAAGGTTAGTAAGTCTCCTACTGCTTCCAGCTCCTAGCATTGCCCCGTAAACTGCAACAATAGAGGCCCACGGCTTTTAGCTCTCAAGGTCCAAGCCCCTAAACAGGGCTGGTTAGACGTGCACCCACCAGGCTTCAGAGCTGACACCCAGCGCTCATGCCATCCAGTTACACTGCAGGTCTCCGTCGTGCCAGTTCCCAGCAGGCCACCCCCACACCACGTCTCTCACATGCCCACTCGCCCGCTGCTTCACTCTCTCGTTCTGGTATCCTTTTCTTCCCCCTTGGCTGCTTTCAGCCTATTTCCTCTACTCTCCCCGCAAACCTTTCCCGGCACAGGGCACCCCTTCCCCATTCACTGCACTGTGCTCACTACCTCCTCCCCTTGGCTTTCTCTCTCTCTATCATGAATCAGTTCTCTTTTCCCCCTGCCCTTCCCTTTTCAAGCTTCTTAGCTCCTTAGGGCTGGAACCTACCTTCCGCCTTGGTTCTTCCCAGTATTATGCTAAAACCTAAAGGCCTTAACACCAGCATGCCTGGTGCTGCAGACAGGTAACTGAGGCTGTCTCAGCCCCAAAGAGCTTGCGAACCAAGTTCCTCTATTGTGAAGATCCTTCTCCAGACGCAAGCTTTGCTGGTGGCCTCTGACACCAGTCAGGACAAGGGACCAGGATGGGGTCTCAGATACAGCGAGGAACCAACATGCTCAGATTTCACAACAGCAAGGTTAAAGGCACTGGATTGGCACTCAGAAGAACAAGAGTCACTGATCAGCTCTGACACGGACCGCCCGCGTGACTGTGGGCTAATCACTTTGTTTCTGTGCCTCAGTTTCCCACCTGTAAAGGGGGGATAATACTTTCTTTCTCTGCCTCTAAACTGCAAGTTCTTAGCAGCAGGGACTGGCTCCCACTATGTCTGTACAGCCCTGGGTACAACACAGCCCTGATTTCAATGGCGGCCCTTAGGCACTACTGTAACCCAAACAAACAGCACCCTCCCCATACCCAGCAGGGCTGGGCAAACAGGTTTGGATAAAGAACCTTCAGCCAAAACTTCAGTCTAACCCTTGAGGTTGGAAGTGCTCCATTAATCGAGTCCCCCTCCGCCCCTCCGTTATTTTTCACATGTGCCGGCTGCAGCGCTGGGCCCCCAGGTGCCGGATGGCAGCAGAAGTACCAAAAGACAGAGAAAAAACCTCCCCCTCGCAAGATTTCCAGTCTAACGTTCCATCCTCCTGGAGATTCACGTAAGCCGCCAAACTGGTGCCAGCACCTCCTCACATCCCCTAAGCCCATCTGCCATCTGAAGCAGGCAACAGCAGGCTGTCCCAGGGATGTCCGCTGATTTGCCAGACAAACCGGGCCCACCATCCAGCACAGAAGGGGTTAAGAATTTTTAAAACTCAGTGCAAGAATGGGGGGGCTTGCGTCCGTACTGGAGGGGAGGCAGGTCTGTGCTGGACCTTGAGGAAAGGGGAGGGAGGGCTGGAGTGGGAGTGGGGGAACAGGATGTCTGAGAGCAGCAAGCAAGATCGGCTGTTTCCCAGACAACTGCTGATGGAGTGTCATGGTGACCCCGCAGCCCCCTCCCCGGGGGGCATCCTTGAAGGTTTCTGGCTCTCCCAGCCCTGCAGGACCATGACCTAACTGGGCAGACCAGGCCATGAACTCAGACCTGGGGAGCAGGGGGCTGGGTTATAAAGTCTCCAGACACAAACACATTTGCGCCTTGTGCCCTCTCCCCACGGTATTATCTGAACGACTATTAAAGCAGCGTCTGGGGCCACTAAATAGTGCACTGAGTTAATATACTCAGCTTCTCCCCAACCCTGCAGGGAAGCCGCAATCCAGGTTCAAATCTCCATCACGGAACAGTGAAATAAGTAGAGTCTACATACACCCCCTGTCATGACTTCGCATCAGGGAACATGGCTCACCGCAAGCAGGAGGCATCCAAACCGAACCTGGATGAAGGGCTAGCCTGGACCAGCCCCACATAGCCTGGCCTAACACACTAACATCTCCGCTTTAAATCAGAAGGGCGGTGGGTGGACTGTCCCAGCACTAGGCCTAAAGCTCGGACGGACAGCTTGGGCCTGGTTTGATTAAGTAAATAAAATGTCAGGGGAAGCGTCCGAGTCACAAGGCCAGGTCTACGCCCTGGCTTGTAGTGGGGGGCGGAACCCACACAGATCTGCAGGGGGCAGACCCACAGCCTCCTACATTGTCCAGATTTCAGAGTAGCAGCCGTGTTAGTCTGTATCCGTAAAAAGAACAGGAGGACTCGTGGCACCTTAGAGACTAACAAATTTATTAGAGCATATGCTTTCGTGAGCTACAGCTCACCGTATGCATCCGATGAAGTGGGCTGGAGCTCACGAAAGCTTATGCTCTAATAAATTTGTTAGTCCCTAAGGTGCCACAAGTCCTCCTGTTCTTTTTACATTGTCCGGTGGCACCAGCAATCCCACTTTCTCGATACGGCTCCTGGCAGCGAATCCAGCCAAGCCAGACTCCTGCGGGAGGAGCCTTTCAGGGCGCAATGCTCCCAGAGTATTTACAGTGACACAAAAACAAGGAGTCCGGTAGCACTTTAAAGACTAACAGATTTATTTGAGCATAAGCTTTCGTACCTACGAAAGCTTATGCTCAAATAAATCTGTTAGTCTTTCAGGTGCCACCGGACTCCTTGTTGTTTTTGTGGATACAAACTAACACGGCTACCCCCTGATACTTGACACCATACAGGGACACAGGCAGCCATTCCTTAGTCCCCTGGCACGCACAATCCGAAAGCTCTTAGGGCAGTGCAGGGAAAGAAGGTTAAAGCTCAGTCCGTCCTGGTCATCCCAGACCAGCTGTAATGAGTCAAGCCCCATGTTCAGACTCTGGCTGACCTCCTTAGCCAGTTTCCAGGTGAGAAGCCAGCACTTTATCCCCCACCCCCTCCGCACAAACACCTGGCACCTTCCAGTCTTTTGTTCTTCAGCTGGAGTCTTTGCTCATCTTCCCTGCTGATAGGTGGGGAAATCCATCTCCCTGATTGCTAGTGTTCTGGCGATTGGGTTTCCCTTCATCATCTTGGGTTTTCCATTGACACGGGGTGGCTCTCAGACAGTCCTTTTTAATGGCTCATTGAGGCTCAGACAGCTAAGTGACACACACACACCCCCCCCATGTCTCCTAGCTGTCCAGAGAGCAAACCTAGACCTTCCCTCCACCCGCCATGCAAAATATAGGGGAAACTGAGGCACACATCAGCTCCCCACCCCACCCCACAAAAATACCACAGAAAATTCCCACTTCATCACCGCCGATGGCCTGAGCCAAATCTGGGATGGCGTCTCCCTGCCGAGTGGGCTAGGCCTTGCATTCGGCCCTCCAGTCAGGCCTTGTCTCACTTGTCCCCACTTTCCAATCTGTCAGCAAAACAGATCCACCAGGGAGGGTTCCATTTTCCCCAGTTTTTGGCCCCCTTGTGGGCCCAGCAACACAGTCCCCTATTGGATGCCCTTCCTCTGAACACCAAAGGAGTAAGTCCCTACCCAGCAGTGGCAGGGGGCCTAGCAATGGCTGCCATTACAGCTACCTGGACGGTCAGCACAGGACGGCAGGGTATACACTTTCCCCGCAGCCTCTGCTGCTGCGGCCATCCACTCTCCCGGGAAGGGGCACCTGCCCCCTCACGTACCTTTAGAGAAAAGCCAAGTGTCCTGCTCTCCTCGGGGAAAAGCCTACAACGCATGCCAGCACAGAAATCAGACCCCTCTCTCCGGGCCTGGCAGGGGACCCATCACCGCAGCTCCCGGTTCAATCCTCTGCTGGCATCCAGAGAGCCTTCCCTGCAGCCACATGCCCACCCTCCTCTGCACTGCAGCGTGCACCAGGCCAGGGACACACGCTGGCTGTGCTGACTGGGCGAGATCCCGAGGCAGCCGGCTGACCAATATCGCTGTCTCTTCCCTTTAGCAGGCAGCATCTCCTCCACCCTCATTGCGTCACTCCCTGCTGCCTGCAGCTGCTGCTGGATCCTTGAACAGCATCAAGCTGACGCCTAGCGCCACCGCCCCGCCTCTTAACCTTCCTCCGCTCACGGCTGCCTTCTAGATGGGCTGAGGACAGCCCGTATTGGCAGGACGAGAGAGAAGAACCCATTAACTGGATCAGAAGCCCTGTATGTCCGTCAGGAGGCGTGGAGACACCGAGAGCTGTGTGAAAAACAGCGACAGACACCAGGAGCCTGACATGGGAGGAAACAGCATCACGTGGCTACTTAGTGTTAATATTGATTTTAGAATAGACAGGGACTCTGGGGACCTCGCTTCTACTCCCAGCTCCGCCAGTGACCTGCTGAGTGGCCTTGGGCAAGTCCCTTGACCTACATGCCTCTGTTTTCCCCTCTCCGGGTTGTGTCTGTGTTGGATATTTTAACTGCAAGCTCTTCAGTCCAGCAACTGTCTCTCATTATGCATCTGTGCCAGACCCAGCGCAACAGGGCCGTGATCTCAGATGGGCCGCTAGATGCTACCATAGCAATAATTTTTAAAGCATGTTTAATAACAACTGTATGTCTTTAATCCTACAGGATCACAGCAAGTTTCCACCATATCAGTGACTACCTGCTGAGCTCCCTTCACGCTCTACTGAAATGCAGCCACCTCTGGGCTGTAGCACACAGCCACGCTAGGCAACAATTTAGAACAAACAAGGGGCGAAGAATAACTTCTCTAGCTGAATCTGCAGGGGAAATTCAGAGAAGCACAATGTACGGAACACAAACGGAAGCAGCTAACCTACTTACCTGCTGCTCCTTTGAGATGATAGAATATTCGTTTTGCTTTTAGAAATGAGACATTTGGGCAAAGAAACTAAATGTAAGAGTCACAACAATAAAAAGCAAATCCAGCATCAGAATACCGCTTATTAAAGCCAGTTCCCTCTGAATGCCATTAGGGGCTCAGGATTAAACGGTTATCTGCCCACCGTAAGTGGAACCAGCCTGCTAATGTGTCTAACTTGCTGTTAGAAATCCCCTTTTTATTATTTTTCTGCTATTCATAAAGGAACTTGTGGTCTGCAAAGCTACATCCACAGCAGGTCATAACTGTCCTTGCATCCCTACAACAGAACCCCCGCTCTGAGCACCCTGAGAGAGCTCAGATCTGAAGCGAACTCTTGCAATTCAGACCCAGCGTGACCAGGGACAGAACTAACATGCTGGGGTAAATAGTCCAAGAGAACAGCCTACAATCTAACTTGGGTCTGAGCCCACGAGTCACACCTGTATGGCCCCGTAAAGGCTTCCCTCAAAATGCTCATTTCTCCTCTAGCCTCCACCATCAAAACCTCCTGGTCCACCACCCATCCCCACAGGCACTGGGACAGGCATTGCAGCGTGAAAGCACTTGAAACGCAGGTGTTTAATAGCAGGGAGAACTCTGTGAGGGAGTGGTGCCAGGAGAGACCTAGAGGTGGAGGGGAAGGGGAGTTGCTCAGATGACCAATGGGGAGGCAAACACTGGAATTGAGCTGGCTTCCAACACCAGCAACAAGTCCAGGTTCTGCAGAGAAAAATTCACTGGGCTGACCTCCTTCCCAGCAGCACGACCGGATGGGCAGGCAGATCACTGTGCCACGGTCCCCATGCTCTGGCTGCTGGGGCCTTCCCCAGCTCTTGCAACAGCCCCAAGCTGTCAGGTGACAGAACGTCCCACCCCTGCGTTATTCTAGGCTTTAGCCAGAGTGAAGGCTTCCCTTTCTCCTGCCTGCATCTAGCCAGCCATAGCAAACGGGGTTCTGTGTGCACAGGGCCGCCGGAGTGCCCAACTAAAGCCACCCACGTTCCCACCTTTCAGGCTTCACCTAAATGCCCAACACCTGCCTTGGGCGTCTGCACACCTGTGTACATATGACTCAGCTCATTCTCTGCGAACAGGCCATGCAGGGATCCCCACACATGAAGGCTGCTGTAGCACCAGAAGATCAGGGCATGTCAGCGACTTACATCCAGACCGTATGTGCGAGGGCATGCTGGCCCGGAGACCAGACAGCTGGGGATTTTGGTGTCTCTGGGCAGGTTTCAGAGCCATCAAATTAGGGAACATTTCTCTGGATCCCAGCTATCTCCTCCCAATACTTCTTGGGGTCCAGATGGCAGGAGGAGAAATGCCTTCACAATGCCTCACGTCCATCGGAGGAGCTCAGCTGCTTTGCAGGCTCGGAGCGGTGCTGGGAGGCGACAGGATTCTTATCCCCATTGTACAGATGGGAATCTGAGGCACCACGGTTACGGGCCTACCTTTCAGGGGTGCTGAGCACCCACCACTCCCCTTCAACCAGAGCGGAGAGCTCAGCACTTCTAAAAATTCAGGCTTAAGCGACTGGCCCAAGATCACGCCAGGAACCAAAAGCAGCGTGAGCAGGAAGACAACGACAGGTGTCCTGACTCCTTGTCCCTGAACTCCCATGCCGTGCAAACACATAGGGCCTGATTCACCACTGCCCTGCACCTTTCCCACCCGAGCAAAGCAGGTGTGAAACGCTGCCATTTCTGAGCCAGTAGCATTTTGCTCTGGGGTAAATGACAATGTGAAGTGCGGAGACATGGTAAATTGGGGCCAAGGAAAGAATATATGGGGAGGCATGAAGTGCTCAGTGATTATTGCCTCAAGTGTTCTCCCAGCCCTTCTGCTCTCCCCTGCCTTCCCCCCCCCGCATGTCTCCAAGCGCTCCCATTATTTCTGAGCTACCTCTCTTCCCAACTGCCAGCAATGAGTCCCCTGTCCATTTTCTCAGCACTTCCTGCTTTTCACTGCAGTGGCAGGCTCAAAGGGTAAGGCTGCCCCTGTCCAGGTTTTCCCAGGATGATCCCTTTTTTGAGGTAGCTGCCCTGGGAAATCTGCCAGGACGCTCAGCGCGCACAGCCAGTTTTATGGGATCATCCCAGGTTTTTGTACCTCAGGGATGGCAACCCTGTCAATAAGGTGGGGGAGCTGAAACGGCGGCTGCCGGCAGCGCAGGAAGGAAGGACACGACAACTGACATTATCAAAACACCATGAACAAATCCCACAAGCTCTCTGTGTTTAATTAGCTTCCTCCTCGTGTCATGCGTTACTTACACGCCGCTGACAATGCAAATATATACCTGGCTCTTAGCACTGGTGGAGGCCACATTCAGGGAAATGGGGCTCTGCTACACATACCCTTCAGCACAGTGTTGGTGGTACCCTTCCCTCTAGTAGCTGGTATACCGCAGGGTAATAGCCTACAACTGCTAACCACTAATCGAGTTATTCCTTCAGCTGCAGCAGTAGAGGTCCATGTTAGAGTGCTGAAGTTCCTAAGTTAGAAACCCACTGACAGGGAGCGGTGGGGTCATTACATATGCTCTGAATTGTAGACAAACACGATGCCTGACAGAACAGGGTATTAAGGACTAAAGCTTCACCAAAACTGTCTTTTAATGGGCAGGAAAAAATGGATTTTTGAGTAAACTGAATATTTTGTGAAAAGTATCTGCTTTCTACAGAAATTTTTGATTTTTCATTAAAAAAAAATGCCCAAAACCAGAGACTTTTGGCCAAAAAAATGAAATATTTCAAGTCTGAAATGCCACTGAAACATTTCCTGGAAGTTATAGTGCAGATGCCTCCTGCCTTCATTCTCTACGGCCGGCCTTCCCAGATGGACTTCACCTCCCATCATGCACCACAGCCATGGGCACTTCATCCTGTCATCATGAAGTGATGCTGGTGCATCATGGGACATGTAGTCCAAGCAAAGAGGCAAGCCTCTGGAGGATCATGAGAGCATGATGCACCCAAACTACAACTCTCATGAGGCACCGTGGCAGGATTTCCCAATCAAAATTTTTTTAATTTCAGCCAAAATATTTCAGTTAATTTTTTGCCCAAAACTCAAATTTTCCAGTGAGGGCGGGGGGGGAGGGAGAATCTTACTTTCCAACTAGCTGTACTAAAAGCATTTCCCAAATGATTTGGTTAGGAAACAGGCAAAGGGGAGCCTGAGTTATGTATATTCCACATGCAAAGAGCAAACTGTTCCAGTCTAAATGGATTTATTCTAAACAAGAAAGAACAAAAGTAAAGCATTATGTGTAGGGATAGCTCAAGGGTTTGAGCATTGGCCTGCTAAACCCAGGGTCCTGAGTTCAATCCTTGAGGGGGCCATTTAGGAATCTGGGGCAAAAATTGGCGATTGGTCCTGCTCTGAGCAGGGGGTTGGACTAGATGACCTCCTGAGGTCCCTTCCAACCCTGGTATTCTATGATTCTATACCCATCTTTCTAAATAAGGTTGTAATCTCCTCCATAACACCAAGAAGCTAACTGTTCCTGTTTCTGTATGGAGTTTAAAATTAAAACATTAACTGTTTGCAATCAGATAGAACCTTCTGCCAGAGGATCTCGAAGTACTTTTTAAAAAGTAGGTCAGAGTGATCCCCACTGTACAGATGGGGAAAGTCAGGCAAGAGCAGGGACGTGACACACAGTGAGCCAGGAATAGGACATGGTCTTCCCTCCCTTCCTTCACTCATAGCCCCATGCTCTCGACCACAGTGAGCCAGCAAACGAAGACCCTACCCCAGAAAATACAGAAGGAACAAGGGCAAATCGCTCCCCAATTCTTCTATAAATATGAATGACATAGGCCAAGACAGAGTGGATCTCAGGCGCAGGCTGCCCGAATGGAAGATGAGAATTGCAGATGGCTCTGGTGCCCCTTTGAACCCATTTCAGCCTTGAAATCTTTGTTGTCATGTGCAAGATGCACTACCCATGCCTTAGGGTACGCCGACACTGCAATTAAACACCCGCGGCCAGCCTGTCAAATTGCGCAGGCTTGCGGGGCTGTCAAATTGCGGTGTAAACACTTGAGGGAGCCCAGACCAGCCTGAGCCCAGCAAGCCTGAGTCAGCTGACTCGGGCCAGCCGTGGGTGTTTAACTGCAGTGTAGACACACCCTTATAGGCGAAGGGGTTAATACATTCCTGTTTTACTACACACACACGCGCGCCTTTTGCCCCAGTACAATCCAGCCGACCACATTGATGCAAGTCCCCGCATGATTAAAAACTGCATTCCATTCCTGCATTACCAACCCAGGTCCTGCTGCTCCGCCAGGGATGGGTGAACCCAGCCTAACGGGGGTGAGGACAGAACCTGCGATAGGGGAGGCTCAGACCTGCAGCAGACTCTCCCAGCTGCAAATGCCTCCCTGAGATGGCAGATTTTGCAGCAGAGGTTCAAAATGACACCAGCCCACAGGAGATCAGATAATGGCATGACCCAGCCACCAGGGGAGTAAACACCAGAAATGGGAGGTAGGATGGAGAGAGAAAGAGACAGACACCCTCAGACAGGGGTGCACAATCCACTCCTGGGGTGGATGTAACAGCAGCACCCAGTGGAGATTGGCCTAACACCCTGCTCCCATTGGGTTCAGATGCAGGGGAAAAGTCATACCCCCAAATCACTGGAATCCCAGGTCGAGTCTCTCCTGCCAATTTCTCTGTAGGCTTGGGGCAGCCGGCCCAGAGGTGCAGGGGTCTAAACGCCTGGATTACAACAGACCAGTGGGCTGGGTTTACGCAGCACTAGTGGGGTTCAAACAGCCTTGACAATCTGAGCAGGAGGGGACTGAGGATAAAGGCTGAGTATGCAGCAGGCAGCCAGACCGGCCCCGCCCCAGGCGTGCAGGCCGAAGGGAAAGGGGAGGTTAACACTTGTAAGGAAAGGTGGAGCCCAGCCCGCACACAGGGCATTTCTAAATAGAGCTTACAGGCCATTTCAGGCCCAAATTTAGATTTAGCAAGAAAGCTTCAAGCAGAACATAAAGCCTGTAGAAATTTATCCAGGAACCATATAGTCCAACAGAAAAGTTTAACCAGCAAACACTCCTGTGTTTGCAATGTAAACATTGCAAACAGCACATATTGCAAAACACTATTTCCCTGGCGGGAGGTGAGCTAAGGGACATGGGAGATGAATTTGGGGGTGGGGGTGGGGGTTGCTTTAACATTTGTTGGCAGCTAATATGTATCGCAGAGAATGGAGCAGTTTGCTGTGTTATAGTTGCTGGTTTATTATTATTCAGCTCATGGGACTCTTAGTGTGGGTAAAAGCACCAAGGACAATTTGATGGGCCCTTATCAGCCCCAACAGACATACACGCAAACCGGAAAAGGAAACCGACTAGTCTGTTTGCACGCACAGGGTAGATGGCTAAGTGGTTCAGACACTGGGCTGAGGCTCAGTAGAGCTGGGTTCAATTCCTGCTCTGCCACAGACTCCACGTGTGACCCTGGGAAGTTGCTTAACTTTGCTGGGCCTCAGTTCCCACCTATACAGGGGAGACCCTACTCCTCCCTTTCGGCCTTGCCTATTTACAGTGGAAGCTCTTTGGGGCAGAGACGCTCTTGCTATGCACGTACAGCACCATGGGGCCCTGACCTCAGCTGAGGCCTCTAGCTGCTACCATAATGCTAACAATGAATATTAACAACTTGTCCCAGCCGTACAGAGTGAACGAATGGTGAACAGGCCGTGTAAATGGAGAAGAGTGAAGGAGATTTAAAAACATCTCCGTGCCAATCGCTACAGGGTCTTTGGAGCACAAGACAGGAAGCCCGGAGAGCCTCCACATGGAATGTTTAGCAGCCTTTAAAATGTTTGCTGACGGATCACTGGAGATGAAGCTAAAGGCCTAGGGAGATGCAGGTGCTAGGGTGGGAGGATTAGGAAGCACAAGGAGCTGCCACCTTGTAAGACTGTGGGGAGAAAGCCCTGAAATATTTATCATAAGGTTCTAGCTGAGTCATAGCACCAAGCACAGACCCAGGTCTCTCCCCACCCTGCACTGCTATCAGAGGGCAAACCATGACCTGCCCCACGAACTTGGTTCAAGAAACAGCCACGCACTCCGAGCAACCCACCTGCCTCCCTTACCTGGCCAGGAATGGTCTACGGAAGCACCTGAAGGCAAAGCTACAGGAGTGATCCATACAGACCCCAGGGGAACCCCCCCGCAAAGACTGCCGTCGTTCCAAGCTGTGGCACAAGCCCACAGAGTTTATGCAGATTCAGCACCTTTGGCTGCCTCCCAGCTCACCTGAATTATCCCCTTGGAAGAGGGAGGGGTCGAGCTGTGGGCATGTGAAACAAGCCAGCTATTAGCAGCTGGGGAGAAGGCTGGCTGAGTACCATGTTAACCCCACAGGTGCTGAATTAGGGGACAAGTCAAAGGTGCATGCTGGATACCGTCTCGGTGAGGAAATGTCAGTGCTCCAGAGTACTATTAAGTCTTTGTATTACCATAACACCTAGGAGCCCGAGTCACTGCCCAGCACCCCACCATGCTAGGAGCTGTACAGATAGAGAATAAAAAGACAGGTCCTGCCCCAAACAGCTGACCATTTGTATCTTCATGATCACATCTGGTGTTGGTTCAGATTTAGGCTTGATTCCTGCAGAAGGGGGCTATTGATACTGACCCGCTGTCTGAAAAGTGCTTTGAGATCCTCAGCTGAAAGACGTTCTGTAATGTCAGTGCGAAGTACGCCCCTGCACCACCCACTTGTAGGTTCCCCTCACCACCCTGGAGAAACAAGTCACCTGACCTGTAATACTGGTCTTGACAAGCAAGGGATCCACAGATGCAAAATTGAGGACCTGATCCACACTGGGAATACTGCAATCCCAAACCTCAGGGCTGCTCAGATCTGGAGGTGGGCCGGGTCAGGGAAATATGTGATTTGTCTCATTGCAGAGGTAGGGGCAGGCTGTCTGGGGACTCTTTTTGTTCTGTGTTTGTACAGCATGATCCCTGGCTGGGGGTCCCAGAGGCTACACATAATAAATAATACTAATTCTGATCCCAATCCAGATTTGGACTCACCCACAAAATCAATACATGGGGGAGGAGGATGTTGGATTTGGAGGATTGGGATGAACTATTGCTGAGTGAGGGTTAAATGCCCAGATAGAGAGGTGAAGAGGGGGATAAAACACCTGCTTCTGAGCCAGTTCAGGTGACCTTGTGGTGAAGGGGCTGTGCTGGGACTCAGGAGAGCTGGGGGCAAATCCCAGCTCTGCCACAGACTCCCAGGGTGGCCCTGGGCCAGCCACTTAGGGCTTGTCTACATGAACAATTAATTCACAGCAGGATGGGGTGTGAATCCACCCTCCCCCAGCCTACCATGGACTAATGTCCAGTGGACCCTGCTGACGTGCACTAACTCTTCATCTGTGCGCTTTGATCTTGTCCCCTTTCGAAGAGGATTAGCATGAGGTAGGTGCACATCCCATCTTGCCACGTGTAAGACGATCCCTTGATCTCTCTGTGCCTCAGTTCCCCACTTGTAATAATTCTTCCTCCCTGCCTTTGTCTGTTTGGGCCAGGGACTGTCTCTTGCTATGCATCTGTGCAGCACTCAGGACAACGGGGCCCTGACCTACATCACTCCTGGCTCATAAAGTAATAATCAAATGTATAGCAATAATCCAGTTCTGCTACCATGAGGATGGGTGCAGGATAAGAAGCTGAAGAGAGGTGAATCCCTGGACAATCAGAGCCCTCCCTTTCCCCATGCCCATTACTTCAATCCAGCCCTACAGAGCCTGTGATGTCAATAACACAGTTTACAGCTGCTCGCTGAGCAACTGCTGTGGATTCTTTGGCCCTGACGCAAGGCCTGGAGTTGAGCAACAATCTGACATGTGATCTGACTGCTAAGTGCCAGCCAAGCAAACTGCCCCAGCCCCTCTGCGACAGTAAGCACAGCTCCTCCAGCTAGTGCATGAACTCGAAAGCTCAGGGTTCTGGCCTGCCTGCTACAGAGCACTCTGCAGGGTTAATTGCTTTCTATCAGCCTGATTGATGCTGAGGTGGGAGGGAGGACAGGGAAAGTCGGGGGCGTACGGACAGGCCAGCTCTCTGCACTCGTTAGGGCCTATGTCCAGTCCTGCTAAGGCAGGAGGTCCCAAAGGCCAAGTATAACCCCTCAACGCCCTGACAGTGCAGCCCGCAACCACCCTCAACCTGAGAAACTGAAGTGAGGAAGGCACAACGGGGATCAGGGGAGCTGTGCACAGGAAGGGGAGGGAGAAAAGGGACCCCACTCCCCCATCGCCCCAGCAACCCCATCCCCACCCCATGGACCAGACTGCGAGGAGAGCTGGCTCAAGGACTATGGCAGCGAGTGGGACTCCTCTTCTGCGGGGAGATGGGGGTGGAGGGGTAACAGGCCGGGTGAAGGATGCTCCCCAAGGCGACATGCCCTCAGCCACCCTCCTGTCAATTTCACTTGCTCCGCTGGTGGAGGGGGAATCAGGTGGCCACCCTGCTGAGGTTCCAGAACCCAGGCCAAAGCGCGGGGTAGGGTCGAAGCAGTGGGCATGTCCCCGCGTTCAGGGGCAGAGGGCTCTCCCTGGGAATTCAAGGCGGAGGCAGAGCCGACAAACGGCACGTCTGGGGGAGGAGGGGGGACTGGGCTCCCACCAACAACCAGTTCTGTTAGCACTGGAGACGCAAGGCTGTAAATACCACGGTACAGCGATGAACCACTCAGGCTTCGGGCAATCTGCCTGGGTAGCCCTTAGGGTCACAAAGTGGCCAGCCCTTAGGGCCAGGACCGATCCCGACTCCTTATAGACATTCCCTGGGGGCAGAACCCACTTGCTCTTTCATTCCAAGCAGGGCCTAGGCCCCGGCCCTCTCTGCCATACTTCCTGGACACCGCTCCACAGTGGTTTCAACCCCTTTCAGCTGTTGTAGCTGGCCTAAGTCGGAGCAGCCCGCTGGTTGCTTGAGCCCAGCACAGAGGGACTGAGCTGCAGGATCAGGGCAGTGCACAGGTGTGAGCTTTAAAGCACTTTTGCACGTATACACAAACACACACACACCAGAACTGCACTGTGTGCCAGTAGCCACAGCCCAGGAGCTGGCTCAAAGTCTTACAGGGAATGCGAGAGGGCTGGATTCATTCATCACTAGACAATACAGACAGGGAGTGAGGAATGAGAGGGGAAAGGAAGGGAGAAAACCACAGACATTTTCCAAGTCCAGGAAGTTGAGATTTCATAACATGGTTTTGGCCAGCAGGGGGTGATACCCTCTGACTGGCCCCAGCCCTTTTGAACGGTAAAAACCGCCCTCCCTGATGGGCGTGCCGGGCAGGCTGGGACCTGTCCTTTGAGCCTCACCTCTGTGTGAAAGGCGAGGGCAGCCGAGTTGCGCTGCAGAAATCCATGGGCTCTGCTTCGGCCACACCTGGCTTTCCCCAAAACCTCCCAGGCCTCACATGCCCTGTAGGCTCAGGCTTCCCTGAAAGCTCCCATTGTGTTCATCAAACCACAGACACAAAGCAAACCCAGTCACTGGGGAGCAGGAGTATCACTTGATAGCCCTGGGATCCTTTTGCGCATCACAGTGAGATCCTGAAGCAGGGGGAAGAGCCGCTGGGGAGGGAGAGGATGACAGCATGTCAGGGAAACTGAGGCACAGAGAGGGGAAGCAATTTTCCAGTCACACAGGGTGAGTCAGTGGCAGAGCCAGGAATAGACCCCAGGACTCCTGACTCCCAGTCTTCAGCGCAAAGCAATAGGCACAATTCCTGCCTGAGGCCCCAATCTGGAAGCACTTACACATGGGCTTAACTTTAAGCATGTGAATCGTCCCATTGGCTGCAGTGGTTAGGTCCCAGGACTGGAACAACAGGGGCTGTTGCCGCATTGACTTCAGTGTGATTACTCACATGCTCAATGTTTAGCAGGTGAGCAAATGTGTGCGGGATCAGGCCCCCACATGTGAGCAAGCAAGGAGGAAAAGGCAAAAGGAGGTGACCAGCAGCTGCACGCCAGACTGGACTTGACTTTACGGTCACTGGAGAGCAAGAGGCAGCATGTAACAAGGTCAGCTTTTGTCTCTCCATTGCCAGCAAAGCATCTTGGGTCCTATTAACTATTTGCATTCTCATCCCCTACCTCGCACCGCTCGGATTCCCCCGTCCGATGTAACCCAGCAAGCACCAAAGGGTTTGGGGTGTTTTTTTTAATAAAATCTTGACTCACTTACTCTGTCTGTAGCTTTGTGTCAAGTGGATCTGTCAAAAACAAAAGCAGAAGGAAACTAAGTAGGTATCTTCGAGTACGTTAACCCAAGCACAAGAAGAATCAGAGCTGACAAGACTACAGGAATTGTCCTGCTGGATCACAACACAGGTCCATCCTGCTCAGTTGCCTGTCTCTGAGAGTGGCTTTCATCAGCGACTTCAGAGGAAGGTGCAGGAAACCAAGTAGTGGACAATTAAGGACAACTTGGTCTTAGAAGAAGTTTCTTCCTGACCTCCATTAAGTAGGTGCTTGCTTATGCCCTGAAGCATGAGGGTTTATATCAGCCTGTCTGGTTTACAAGCAGAACATACCCTCCATGCTGGACCAATATTAGCAGCAGCAAGAAGATCCCACTCACGCTGGCTTCTTTTTCAAGCATTCTTTGACAGGCTCAATTAGTGCCAAGCGAGTTTCAATGAGACTGTTAAAATCTCACCCCAAGTTTGGGTGAATGAGCATTCTGTTCCACTGAAATTGACAGACCCTGAGCCGGCTCTCAGGAAAGGCTTGGTCTTTGGCCAGCATGTATGCCCTACAGTAGGATCTCTCAGGAATGAGACTGGGGAAGAAAAATGTTTCCCCTCATACGCTAAACAGAATTTGAGGGCAATGGTCAAGTTCCATGACTTGAATAGCAGGAGGCAAGTGGGGGAGGCTTCGAGTCAGGATTGAGGGACACTGGCAAGGATGTGGGGAGAGACCAAGCCTGGAATAGTGGGGGAGGGGAGTGGCTGGTTCGGATCGAGGGGCATCGGCAGAGCTGGGTAAGAGCCAAAAACTGCAAGCAGTAGAAGTGCAAACCAGGGCGGCCCTGATCCTCTATTGCCCGGCACTTTATTAGTCATTTACACCCCTGCAAAGGGATCGCGGACAGGGTGTCAATCCGTGCCAGCTCAGGAGGGTAGCTTGTGAAACTCACTTTGCACTGGGGTAAGTGACTGCCAGCGAGGCAGGGCAACACAAATCCAGAACCTGGTTCTCACTCATTCCTTCTGCAGCTCTTTAATGGGGCCAGGAGGCTGAGCATGTCCCATTGCAACCCCGAGTCTTGCAAAGACCCCTTAGAGAGGCTGGGAGTGAAGCCCTGCTTACCAGCGCTGGTGCTCGATCCAGAGTCGATCTGCTGAGCCTGCCCTGCAGGGGGCGCTCCATCCTTCTCCTGCTGGGCTGAAGAATGGGGCTCAGCGGCGCTTCCTGGTCTACGCCTCCGGGGCGGGGCCCGCAGGACCCCTCCGATGCTGGGCTCAGTGCTAGCACTGTTGACTGCTAGAGTGGAATCCTCTTCCTCCTCTTCGCTGTCGTCGAAATCAAACGCTTCCCCTAGCTCCTCCTCCCCCTCGGTCGAGGTCTCCAGGGCCCCCTGCACTAGCCCGCCTCCTGCCAGAAGATGTAACAATTAAGTGGATCAATGGACTTTGGATGGGGGGGGAAGGAAAACATGATAACTCTAGGTAGGACCCTTTTCCCCTCAGACCCCCAGTGCAGCGTGGTCTATGTAGTCAATTTGCTACTGCTTTCATACCCATGCTAACGGTGTGGCTCTGTCCCCCTCCACTGGCCATACCAGGTATTACAGGTTTATAAATCTGCTACTATCTCCATGCTAATCATATCACGAGCCCTATCCATCAGTAGATTGCAAAGTGCTTTACAAAGGAGGTCAGTATCTTTATCCCCATTTTATAGATAGGGAAACCGAGGCAGAAAAAGAGGAAGAGACTTGCCCAAAGTCACCCAGCAGCAGAGCTGGGAATAAAACCCAGATCTTCTAAGTCCCAATCTAGTGCTCTGTCCACTACGCTACGCTATCTCCCTTAGACCTCACCCTCTAGCTCCTGCATTCAGACGTTCAACCCCTGCAGATGACCCAGCCAGAAGCATCATCTCTCCTACTCGTCAAAGTCTCAAGCAACTGGTTATTTTGTTCCTCCTGTGGACCAGGGAAAGCTCCTTTGGGTATCTCCAGCAGGACTGGGATCCCCCCTTCCTCCCTCCATTATAGCACCCAAATTATCATCCTGGTTTCAATCAGAGATTCCCCCCAAACACTCCTGCTGCGGTACAGCCACCAGTCACTAGCAGCGAGGAGAGGTGAGTTCCCACTCAGGTGAGTTCACCTGTACTGAGTGCAATGGGTGTCACACCCTGCCCCTAAACGGTTTCCCCTGGAGCGTCCTAGTGCAATGGAAACAGAACCACAGCAACGTGTCTTCTCCGGCACAGCTCAGCCTGGCAGAGGAATGGGATGAGCAATGTTACAATCACATACCCTGGCATTTTGCCCTCGTGGTTAGGATACTGGACTGGAACTCAGGAGACCTGGGTTCTATTCCTGCCATGGGCCTACTGAGCAAATCACTTCCCCTCTCTGTGCCTCAGTTTCCCCATATGTAAAATGGGGATAATGATCCTGGCCTCCTTGATAAAGGGCTTTGAGATCTGCCAATGGGAAGCACTAGATAAGAGAATGAATCGTTATTATTACTGGAGACATGAGCTTAAATCCAGGGGAAGTCACAGGTAAAATAAGTGTGTTGGTCAGTGAACCTAGTTCCTAGAGGGCATTTGACAAATCTTAAATTCATTGTGCAACCTAACAAGAGCAGCTGGGTGCTCAGCACAGTCCAGGACGGAGGGTCTGCAGGACAAGACTGAAGTGCGTTGGCAGAGCTGTCAGTTAGGGCCCAGGTCTGGGGCAGCCATGGGTGCATCTGGTCAGGAGTGAACTGCATTGGTCAGGCGGTTTGGTGACCCAAGCCTGGTCCCTGGAACTGCAGGGAGTGCTGAAGGTTACAACAGATGCGCATTGGCAGATCTCTGTGTGTGAGTGTGTGTGTGTGTGTGTGTGTGTGTGTGTGTGAATGCCCACGCTTGTCAGGACTGAGGTACACTGATAATTTTATTTGGGGGACCAGGACTGGAACAGCAGTGTGAACTGCACACCAGAGTGGCTAGAATCAGAGTAGCAGGGGGTGCAGTGTGTCTGGAGTGAGGCGCACTGGCAGAGCTGTAAGGGGGGGTCCCAGAACTGGAATAGCAGGGGGTGCAGTGGGTCAGGAGAGAGCTGCATTAACTGAGTGACATGGGATTGGAGGAAAATTCAGCTGAAGGTGCGTGTCCACTCTCAGCAGGGAAGCCGGCCCAGCATTGCCCGGGTTAGGGTCCTCAAAGCAGGAGGAGAAAGGGGGGAAATTCAGTTTTTAAAAACCCCAGCAGCAGCATCTCCCCCCTCTTATTTCCCTTGCACCCCCTGTCCGTGACCGGGAGCTCCAAGGGCATTTTAGAACATTTCTCTAAATGCCCGAGCAACCGGCGGTATGTAATCTCAATCTGCTCCTGATCTAGCATGCAGAGTGGCCGGGAGCCAAGATGTTAGTGATTAATTTTATGGACTAAACACAGCCACCCGCAAGCCTGCTCAGAGACAGACCTGGCTTCTCCTTGCCTGGCTGAGAAGGGGAACAACCCCTGGCCTGCAATGGGGCCATGCTAATCCAGGAAGGCAGCAGCAGACCTGCAGAAGGCTGCTTGTCCCCTGGGACTGGGAGGCACGTTCTGCTGCTAAGACGTTTTTTTCAGGAGAGCCTGTCTCAGAACTGCTTTCCAGCACTTCCCCTGCTGAGGTATTAGCCGGCCAGCTGCCCCCTCGGCCTACGGTCACTGCATCCTCTCCGACGCTCCTCTCCCTCCTCTCTCACTCCCTCTGCCCCTCTCCCACCTCTTCCGTCCTCTGCCTCTCGCACTGACCAGTTGGAAGCCAGCATTACTGCTGAACTGGCAAAGACCAGGCCAGGGCATATGCGTGGGGGGCAGGACCAGAAGAAACACAGGGATCAACTGATTCTGGGGGACAACCAATGGAAAAACAGGAGGGGGAGTGAAGGTCAGGGTTTAGAATAAAAAATTCTCTTTGGAGGGTCCCTGTCCTGTGCTCCAAACCCCCCTCTAGTGATCGGCACTTAGACGTTTTTAAATCTCCTTCACTCTTCTCTGTTTATACTGCCTCTTTACCCGTCTTGCACTCTGCGTGGCTTGAACAAATTATTAATTTTCATTGTTAGCATTATAGTAACAGCTAGAGGCCTCAGCCCCATGTTGCTGTACACACATACAAGAAACAGTCTCTGCCCCCACAGAGCCACTCTAAACAGCCACGGCCAAGAGAAAGGAAGGATTAGGATCTCCATTGTACAGGTGGGAACGGAGGCCCAGCAAGGTTAAGTGACTTGCCCAGGGTCATACATGGAGTCTGTGGCAGAGCAGGACTTGAACACAGATCTATTGAGTCCCAGCCCAGTGGCCTGGCCACTCTGCCATCCACCCTCTGCCTAGAGCTTTATACAGGGTGCCTCTGAGAAACTGTGTGCCTGGTAAATTCTTCAGCTCAGAGCAGGGCAGCTGGAGAGCCAGCCCAGCTCGGTTACATATGGCCAGTGAGTTCCCCTCAGCTCAAGGCCTCAGGAGGTGGTGCAGTTTTCTGTGCAAGGAAAGATGGCTTAATGGTTAAGGCTGTAGCTCGGGACTCAGGGCTTAACTGACAGCTCTGCCACAGACTCTCCATGTGACCTTGGGCAAGTCACTTACTCACACTGGGCCTCAGTTCCCAGCTGTCAAATGGAGATAAAATCTCACTTTGCCCTTGAGCTTATCTGTCTGTATCCACCTGCTGTCTCTTGTCGGATACTTCGCTTGTCGGCTGTTTGGGACAGGGTCTGTCTTTTTGTTCTGTGTTTGTAACACAATAGGGGCCTGGTCTGAGACTGGGGCTCCTCGGCACTATGGTCATACAAATAATAAATAATAATAATTACAACAACATCCTTCCTTAGTCGGACTGTTTTCTGCCTTGTCCACATATACAATAAGCTGTTCAGGGCAGAGGCTGTCTCCCACTCTGGGTGCGGGCAGTGCCCAGCGAAATGGGGTCCTGATCTCAGCCGAGGCCTTTATGCGCTGCTGGAATAGAAATCGTATTTATCCCATTGCTTCTTCCTTCTCCAGGGTCACCCTTTGCAGTCTCCTTGTGTCTCAGAGCTCTGTGGAGGAAGGACGGGCTGCTGCATGGACTGACTGCAGCCTCTGGGACTGGCCCAGGCTTGGTTCCTCTCGGCTGGCCAGCTCTGGTTTGTAGGCAGGGTGTGTACAGCATAGACCGGACTGTACCAAAGCAGACAGGAAATTGGTCTGAGTGGCTACAGATCCAAAGCTGGGGGAGTGACCATAAGGAGCAGGCTTCAAAACTGGGGTTCGGGGTGAGCTCCAGCCACTAGAAGATGATCCAGTGGTTAGGCCACTAGCGTGAGACTTGAAAGACCTGGGTTTAACTCCCCGCTCTGCCACAAGCTCCCTATATGACCGTAGCAAGTCATTTAGCCTCTCTGTGCCTCGGTTTCCCATCTGTAAAACAAACTCTGCATGTTGAGCAATCCAGCCACTCATTCTGGTGTCTACGCGGGAGCTGAGCTCCTCTGAAAATGTGGCCCCCTAACGCTCAGAGGACTGGAGTTTGTACAGTGATCTCTGCGGGGACGTCTTCGGTACAGTGTTAACCCGGGGGATGGACGCGCGGGCTGGCCCAGCTCAGGTCTGAGTGACCACGCCGCAAAGCTACACTGGCATGGCTCTCCTCAGGTGAGGCACTGGGACTTGGGGGGGTCATGTCCCCCGGCTCTAGGCACTGCAGCATCTGTCCTTCTGGGCATGGGCAGGGGGAATTGCGGGGAGGGTGCAGAGATGCGCTCAGGGTGACTCTGCAGTTCCTCCTGTAGATTCAATCTCACAGGGCTTCCTGGCTCTTCTAATACCTAGTAAGATCTCCCTGACCGTCAAGTGCCCGCCTGGCACCGTGTCTCGTCATTTTCCCTGTGCCACGCGGGTGGAAAACGAGCGTGAGCAAGCTGCAGGTTCCAATCTGGCCAGGGTTTACATGCGAGCTGCAGGGCAGGACAGGTTCAGACCCCGTGACTTTTCTGCCGCCCCCCACCACACGCGTTAAACCGGGCACCACAGCCCTACATCGCCTTGGCCTGCCCTTTGCAAAGGGTGTCACACACAAGGGTGCAGTGGAAGGGACAGGATCGCGGACCTCCGATGTGGGTCAGTTCGGGATTACAGTTGCATGGGGCCGTGACCTGCCTGAGCCTCCGAGTTCTGTTAGGAGCGAATGACGTTCCATCGCCGGGCGATGGGTTGCCTGGTAGGTCTCGGAGGGCGCTGAAAGCCCCGCATCCCGAGGGGCTGCTGTGCATTACAAAAGCCTCGATGCCGAAGAGAAACCGAGGCTGCCCGTCACGAGCCGCTCCGCATGCCCATCTGTGGCTGTTATTTATGACTGGGATTGCAGAGGTCCCTAGAGGTGCCGATCGGGGCCCCTTGTGCCAGGCGCTGCACACATACATAGCACAAAGCCAGCCCTGGCCCCATGAGCTCACAGAGCGAGGGGACCGGGCTAGATCTGTTTCTTTTTCGAATGATTCATACAAATTCTTGAAGGAAAAGAGCTGGGTTTACATTACCTACTGCAGGGTTTGGGGGCGGGTTGGAGGAAGCCATTTCTCTAGGAATCCTGACGTCTTGCCCTGCACCTTCCTGGCTGCTTTCCTGGGGACACAAAGAGAGGAAATCAAGTCAGAAGAGAAACCCCAACGTGTCTGTCTATTCCTGGGAGTGGGGAATAAAGCATTAGAACTCCCTGCCCTTCTCTAGCACCTTACAGCTCACGGGAGTCTGCTCCTATTTAATTATGGCTTACCACGCCCTGTGGGTAGGGGTTACACCTCTGATAGAAGGGGAAACAGGCCCCTGGAGATGAGCTTCCTAATTTTCAGAGGTGCTGAACAACTCGAGCCAGGAGTGACTTGCTCCAGGTCACACAACTAGTAAATGGTAGGGCCAGGTATAAGGTAGGACCCAGGGGTTGCCCTGACTTAGTGGTGGCAGAACCTGGAACAGAACCCAGGCCCCCCCCACCAATTCCCTCCTTTACCCACTGGACAACGCTGCCTTGCAGGCACTTTGCGGTTTCAGACGAGGCAGTATTTCCTGGGGGGAGGCGGAGTAGGAGCCCAAAGCAGCAAGAAGGGTTAGAACACCAGCAGCGCCGCTCCGGGATGTAGCGAAACCTGCTGGCAACAATGTCGCTGGTATCCAGTGGGGAAGGAGAGCCCAGACAGAGAAGCGTCCTGTGCCCGCACTTAGAGCTGATTAAATGCAAAGACAGGCACTGGCAGAATGCCCAACATTTTCCTTCCCTGTTAGGGAGAAATGCCCAGCTATAACTCACTGGCTTTTTTTCCGGTTCTGTCTGGACTTGCCATGGGTGCAGCCATTCAGCAGTTCCTGGCTGCCACCGGAAACATGCTCCCTAACCTGCAGGTCAGACACCTCAAGCTGACACCCCCCAAACCGGAGCAAAACGCACAGCTGTATTTCTGTCTCGGGTGTCTTTTGCCCTGGGGGTTTCATTCCCCAACGCTAGTAGCCGCCATTTGCCCAGGTGCAGCTAATCCCGGTCTGCCGCAGGGCTGAGTGCGACGGGCTCAAACAGCAGCCGCGCCTGTTTGCACAGTGGGTGGACTCTGGCCAATCCCCAGGACCTCAGTTCTAAAGGGCAGGCGAGGGATAGAGCCAGGCAGCAAACAAGCCAGAGGTTTGAAAGCAGAGCAGGCCCCAAGCCACTAAGTTTGCAGGGGGATCCAAACGTCCCCCAAATTTGGAGGGAGCTTGGATGCAGGGGGGCTGGCTTGGCCTCTTAGGGTATGTCTACATTGCAATTAAAAACTTGCAGCTGGCCAGTGCCAGCTGCTGGGCTTGTGGGGCATGGGCTGTGGGGTTGTTTATTTGCGGCGTGCACTGGGGCTGCAGCCCCAGCCCTGCAACCGCAGCCCCAGCCCTGCGACCCTCCCAGCTCGCAGGGTCCAACCCGAGCCCGAACGTCTACCCTGCAATTCAACAGCCCCTTCGCCGGAGCCCCACCCCCGAGCCTGAGTCAGCTGGCATGAGCCATCCACGGGTTTGCAATTGCAGTGTTGACGTACCCTGACAGAGATGGGGCCCACCGCAGATCAAGGGTGAGACTTCCCCAGGCTTCCACAGGAAACAGATGAGGGAGAGAGGCCAATGCAAGCAGCTTAGATCCACTTCTGAACTAAGCTGGGGGAGGAATTATCTATTAGCAAGTCTCATTTCCCACCGGAGGAGGGAACACCTGTCTAACCCGCTGGCATTCGGAGGCTGGCAGAGTCGAAAGGGCACCAGCCAGCTGCATCAGGTGTGTCCTTTACAACAGACACGGAAGGAGCGCAGCCCTGCCTGGGATTAGCCAGGCAAGAGTCAACTGGCTCATTTCCTCTTGGAGAGCGCTGTCCACCCAAGTTCCCTTTTAACCCAGATCTGTCCCAGCCAGAAAGTCTCCTTTGAAGAGCGCAGATCTGTGTGTGGTGCCAAGAATGCGCTGGGGGTCGGGCCTAGAATGCGCTGGGGGTCGGGCCTGGCACTGCTCAGCCAGGGAGGCCACCCCACCCTCCAGCAGCAGCTTGGTTAGAAAGCTATGGGGAAGGTGCACTGGCAGGGCTGGGGGAGATGCTCAGGGCTAGGATGGCACAGGCCAGGACTCGGGAGCCTAGGAAGAAAGGCTGCAGGCTCCAAGCGCCAGGAAGAGGATTGCAAGCAGGGAATGACACGGCTGCAGAGCGGTCGGAGGACGTGTGGACAGGAAGGGCAGGGAGAGGAAGGAGCTCACCACCATGAAAGGGACCAGCACTGGGACAGCGGGAGGGCTGCGGGGCAGGGAATGAGTGAACGGTCAGGGATGCTTATCCTCCATGGTGCTGAGCCCTCAAACCCCACTGATCTTAACCCTCATGGGACCAGATTCATGCACATTTTTTCTCTCTTCAAAGAAATTATAATCTTTTGGTTTCTATTCAGTGCTGGCGAAAGGTGTCAAACCAGAGCTGGAGACCCTAGCACCGGAGCGATACTTCGTGCCCTCTGTGACATGGCACCTGTCCCTCAGCTGGCCTGGGCATCGCTGGGGGCAGCTTTGCAGAGGAGAGGAAGCATGGTCCCAGAGATTAAAACCAGGGCTTAATTTGTGCCAGGGCTTGCCAGGCTGAGCCCCGGCACCTCCGGGCCCTGGCAGTTCAGGGCCCCGGCAGTTCAGGGCCCCGGCAGTTCAGGGCCCCGGCACCTCTGGGCTTGCTGCATCAGTTATGAAAGTAAAAAGAAAACTGCTTGAGCCCCGGCCCTCCTTTCATTACAAATTAAGCCCTGATTGAAATCAAACAGCTGGCTGTGATAGGAACAGAATTTAAACCCCAGTCCCCAGAGTCCCAGCCGCTTGCTCTGACCACTACCCTACGCTCTCCCTCATGGAACAGGGTTATCTCAGGAGAGGAAAGCAGTGAGGACAGGGAAGCCGAGCTGCGCACTGATGGCACTCACAGCAACACACACCGAGCTCTCTCCCAGTGACCTGTATTCACCCACCATCGCCCATGGAAGCCATTCCATTGACTTCAGTAGACTCTAAATCAGTACTTTAAAACGTTAAATTAAGTGGACACTGACAACTTGAAATATAGTCAGTGTCAAGAAAAGTCCGACAGGAGTTTTGGGTAACACATCCTGCTTCACAGACCCCCCACCCGCAGCCAGTGTTCAGTTTTACAGTCACATTTTCCTGTTTTTTAAATTCTTTTCTCTCCTCATTGCTGTTTGAAAGACTAAAGCAAGCAAATGTACCCCGGAAACAGTGGAACTGTTGATACACAGGACGCCGGCAGATCACACTGACTGTACCCGGGGAACAGTGGAACTGAGGATACACAGGGTGCCGGCAGATCACACTGACTGTACCCGGGGAACCGTGGAACTGAGGATACACAGGGCGCCGGCAGATCGCACTGACTGTACCCAGGGAACCGTGGAACTGAGGATACACAGGGCGCCGGCAGATCGCACTGACTGTACCCGGGGAACCGTGGAACTGAGGACACACAGGGCGCCGGCAGATCGCACTGACTGTACCCGGGGAACCGTGGAACTGAGGACACACAGGGCGCCGGCAGATCGCACTGACTGTACCCGGGGAACCGTGGAACTGAGGACACACAGGGCGCCGGCAGATCACACTGACTGTACCCGGGGAACCGTGGAACTGAGGATACACAGGGCGCCGGCAGATCACACTGACTGTACCCGGGGAACAGTGGAACTGAGGATACACAGGGCGCCGGCAGATCACACTGACTGTACCCGGGGAACCGTGGAACTGAGGATACACAGGGCGCCGGCAGATCACAACCGTGGAACTGAGGATACACAGGGCGCCGGCAGATCACACTGACTGTACCCGGGGAACCGTGGAACTGAGGATACACAGGGCGCCGGCAGATCACACTGACTGTACCCGGGGAACCGTGGAACTGAGGACACACAGGGCGCCGGCAGATCACACTGACTGTACCCGGGGAACAGTGGAACTGAGGATACACAGGGCGCCGGCAGATCACACTGACTGTACCCGGGGAACCGTGGAACTCAGGATACACAGGGCGCCGGCAGATCACACTGACTGTACCCGGGGAACCGTGGAACTGAGGATACACAGGGCGCTGGCAGATCACACTGACTGTACCCGGGGAACCGGGGAACTGAGGATACACAGGGCGCCGGCAGATCACACTGACTGTACCCGGGGAACCGTGGAACTGAGGATACACAGGGCGCCGGCAGCTCACACAGGGTTTGTTTTCCCATTAATCATTATAGGTGCTACTGTCCATCTAGTCCAATGTGTCCCTACAGCTCCCCTGCTAGTTCAAAACAAGTTTTATGCAGCCTCACCAGGTCTGTTCAGCCACAAGTCTCCGCACCATGTGTTGAGGCAGGGCTCCACCCAAGCAACGGAAGGTCCTGCTGTAACCCCAACTTCCCGCTGGCCTCCAACTTTTACTGGTGCTGAGGCACCCTGAGCTGTCTGGAAGGCAGGCTGCAGAGCCGCTGGGAAGAATGCCCGAGCGCCAGAGGGTTTTGCAATGCTGCCGTGCACGGCTGCACAAACTGTTTGCACGCTGCTCACCCGCTTGAGCCAATGACACCAGCCTGATAGAACATGGCTGGAGCTGGAGCAGCGGGGGCTGTTTTGGTAGCCATGACAACTGTGTGTGTGTGTGTGTGTGTGTGTGTGTGTGTGTGTGTGTGTGTGTGTGAGCACGCCTGTATGCAGAGAGAGGCTTGCAGGAGATCTAACACAATTACCATAGAGGAGAAATCTACTAGATAAATCTACTAGATCTCTCCAACTAGATCCCTTGCATGACTCAGTGCGAGTTAACCTTTTCCCTCCCTGCAGATCATTTATACCAGGGGTTCTCAACCTTTGTCCTTCTGAAGCCCCACTAAGGTGCTATAAAACTTCCATGCCCCCCCCCACGCCACAACACCTGTTTTTCAGTAGATTAAAAGCCAGGGATGGTGTGAAGGGGTAACAAGCAGAGCAATTGCCCAGGGCCTCATGGCACAGGGGGCCCCATGAAGCTGAACTGCCCAGGCTTCGGCTTCCACCCAGGGAGGAAAGGCTCAGGATTCAGCTTCAGTCCCAAGCAGTGGGGCTCGGGATTTGGCTTTCTGCCCTGGGCCCCAGTGAGTCTAATGCTGGCCCTGCTCTCTGGTTTATTCTTGTGAACCCCCTGAAACCTGCTCGTGGCCCCTCGGACCCCTGGTTGAGAATCGCTGATGTATATGACTCAGTAAACAAGGGATACAAATATTGACAATGTTAATAACAGGATAATCGGGTATCTGCCCAGGACAGGACTTCCCAGCAGCAATCAGTGCCCGCAGAGAGGCAATGCGGTCTAGTGCGGTGGTTCTCAAATGTATCTGATCGCGCCCCCCTTCTTTGTATCTGGAGTAGTTTACATCCCCCCTCCCTCCCCGTCCCCGCCACACAAGTACATTTACCGATCTGTGCAGCAGCGCTGGTTCACTTGAATCAGTTTCAGCTTCTTTGTTTTTCACTTCAATTGTTGGGGGGTTTTTTAATCAAACAGACCATTGTAATAAGAGCAAACGCAAAACTGCCATTGTGGTCCGCACGGACAGCGAAGCGTGCACACTGCGTCGTAGCAAATGGCTTAGCGTAGAGAGGGCAACGACTTTGTATAATGCTACGCAAGCTTCACAGAAATCCGTCAAAATGCACAGCGCCATCTGAGGACCAGACATGGAGGAATCCGTTCTGCTAGTTATTCATTGCCGGGGGTAAAATGTGCTCACTACGTTTTTTTTTTTTCTTACAGCTCTTCACGCCCCACTAGAATATATTCTGTTATTCTGTCCGCCCCCCCACCCACCCAAAAGGGATCTGCCCCCCAGTTTGAGAACCTCTGGTCTGGTGGATAGGGTACTGGGCTGGGAGTCAGGAGATCTGTCCCCTGTTCATAGATCTATGATTCTAGGACAGGAACACCAGACACGTGGTATATAGCAGGGGTTCTCAAACTGGGGGTCAGGACCCCTCAGGGGGTCGCAAGGTTATTATATGGGGGGTCGCGAGCTGTCAGCCTCCATCCCAAACCCCGCTTTGCATCCAGCATTTATAATGGTTTTAAATATATTAAAAAGTGTTTTTAATTTATAAGGGAGGTCGCACTCAGAGGCTTGCTATGTGAAAGGGGTTACCAGTACAAAAGTTTGAGAACCACTGGTATAGAGTAACACACCATTCAAGCCAATTTCCTTGACCTGGCTAGACAATCCTGGCTTGTTGCACGTGGCTCGACAAATCCATTTCCTGGACTTCCTTGGTACATCATCACCACCATTACTATTAATAATCCTTAGCACTTCTATGGCATCTCCTAGCATTTGATAGACATTAATTAAGTCTCACAACCTCTCCCCTGTGAGGTGGGTAAGGATTATGACTCTCCAGGGCAAGGACCATCTCTTCACTTGTGTTTCTATAGTTTCCAGCACAATGGGGCCCCGGTACTCTTAAGTGCTACTAAGAACACCAATGAACAATTATTATCATTCGCATCTTTGGATTGCAAAATTCAGGCACAGGAAGATAAAGTCAATGTCTCTGAAAAAGATATCTAGGGATCACCTTGGATAAATCAATTCAAACATCTTAACGCACAGTTAAGGGTCCAAAAGCAAAGAGATCAGGGGCATCGAGAAGGTATATGCTACTAGCCATTACATGCATTTACAGAGCTGTCTAGAGGAATGAGCACAGAGTGGGTGAAGTCTTAGGCTAGTCATTCCCACCTCTCTGCCTGGCTTTCCTCATCAGCAAATTGGGGATAATAATATTTCCTTATCTTAGAGTGAGGCGAAAAATAGTCACTGGTTTTGGATGCCTCATTTTTCAGCTGCTGAGTTTGAGACACCTTGAGCCTGATGCACCCGCTGAGCACCTGCAGTTCCCATGGGTGGTGGGAGTCCAGCACCTTTGAGAATAGGACTCCTGGCATGTTAAGTTGGGCTTCCAAACAATGAGATGCCCCAAATCAAAGGCCACATTTTGGCCTTGCTACCTGACCAGTAAACATGTAAAGAGGTGGGTAGGTGCTAAGCATCATTGTTTAACCAATGGCATGTCCTTGCCTGAAACCCGAGGCTCAGGGTTGGCCACTTCCTGTCAGAAAAACCAGAGAAATAGGAGAGACCAGGTGAAAGGTCACAAGAGTGGAAGAGGAAGGGTGGTGCAGTGGTTCCAGCTCTAGCCTAGAATGCCAAAGAGCTTCCTTGCTACAGACTTACTGTATGACCTTGGGCAAGTCACCCAGTCTCTCTGGGCCTCAGCTCACTATTGGTAAGTGGAGATGACAGAGGAGTTGTGAGGATAAATGCATTAAAAAGGATGAGTGCAACAGCAAGGGGGCTATAACCTAAGATAGAAAGAAAAGTGTTTACATTCGGGGTGGGGGTGGGATTCGGCTGGCAGGACTTTAGACAGGACAGGAAGCAGTGACCTTAAATACCAGTTTGCCTCTTGGATTGGTTGGTAGGACACATAACCTTTCAGAAGAAAGTGTTGTATGTTCCATCCAGCAATATGCACTACTGATGGAGGACGGACAGAGAAGTATACAATACATGAGTATTAAAGAAATCGTACCTCATGGGGGAGGGGCATTACCTGGTCCCCGGTGACCAAGGGGTTAAGCTTCCTTCTTATAGGTTGTACGAATAATGACTGCTTCTTAGATAGAGAGGAGAGGATACCTTTGGGAAGGCCAGGGTCATAGGAGTGGTGTGGGGTGAAGTGACACTCAGGCCAGGAGAGATTCTGTTACTCTTTTCTGCGTGTATTAACCTGCACAGCATTACGGTTATAAATATGGGGCCAGATCCTCAACTGGTGCAAACTGACTGACAGCCTCTGCGGAGCTAGCCGCAGGACCCTTTGAGGAAAGCCCTTGCCAAATGTGCATTGCTTCTGCTAAATCAATCCCCCCAGCTGTCAGGGAGATTCAAAGCACTGGGTAGCCTAGAGAAGGTAACCAACGTTGACAGAACCAAGCCAAGAGACTGTAAGCATCAGAGATGGGTTCAAAGCTGCAGACCTCCTGGACCCAAACTCTCCCAGCACTCAGATCAGGGATTGGAAGTTCAAGCTGTTGCAGTAATTGGGTCTACAAACGTACCCCGCTTGTGAGCCCAACTGCAGGAGAGAGGATAAAAGTTTGTAAAGGCTCCCAATAACCTCTAACAATGAACCCTGGTGGGAAAAGGTGCAAAAGAGAGACAGACAAGCTGGATGGGTCCACTCAGAGAGGCCTCGTGATGTAACTCAAGGGCTGTGTTCAGATCTTGCCTGGTAAACAAGAGAAGTGTGGGACCAAAAACCAGTGAACCCAAATTGGTTTGTTAGAAATTAGGCTTAATTGTGGGCAAAATGAGGGGATGGGTTATTCCACATACCACTCTCTTTTGGGGTTCTTAAAAAGAAAAGACTTTGGGGGAGAATTAACCCCCCATCTCCTGGGACCCACCGGGACATTGCTGGGCCTTCATCATGCTGATTCAAAGAGATGTCCTGACTAACCAGGCCAAGAGAGGGACCCAAGTGACACCCCCCCATCTCAACTGGCTCTGGGTGAATCCCAAACACCCCCTGGGACGTGAGACTTTGTCACACACACACCCTCCATTTCTGTGTCTTTTTCCTTCCCCACCTTATCTCATCTCTCTCCTTTTGCCCTCTGGCTTAGCAGACCAAAACTGTGTATTTTCAACATTGTGGCCAGAAAGGCAGCAGAAACCAATGGCTCAGCGGCCTGATGCTGGTACAAGTTCACCAGCTCTCAGAGGGAGGGATAAGACCATGTGCTGGGCCTGCGTTTTTCCAGAGGTGAGGTTAGAAGTGAGAGTCCAGCCCAGAGACAGAAGCTGCATTTTCTATCTCCACTGCTCTTTTCTTGCCTCTCGTGTGCATTTGGCTCTTGTTGTTAAAGACTGATCCTGTTTCCTAAGAAGACAAAACAAACACAGCTCCAGCCCATCTCAACTAACATCTCCTCTCCCCAGAGGGAGAGTTATTCCCATATTTCATACCATCTAAAAAGCTGTCAAACAAGGAGTTATTTCTTCAAGAAACTCCCTACAGCCCAGGGAAGGGAACAGGGAATACAACTAAAAGAAAAGCTTTACTTATTACTTTACATTTCATATGCTTTAACTGTTTTTCTTTCTTTTCCGTATCTGCGACAACAGGTTAAAAAGATGTTTAATGAGGTGTTTGTCGTGGTACCAAACAGGCTAAGGTCTCTGTATACCGAACTCTGAAACTTGTTTAAAACTTGTTTAATGTTGGACAGTTTCTGCTTTAATGTGCTCTAACTTGCAAGTGTAGCCAAGCCCTTAGACTCCTTGGACCCCTTTATTCCATGGAAATGAATACAACAAAATCCATCTCCGGAGAAGGAGAGAATGAAAGGAAGATGCAGAAGGAAGACAGACAATCCCAGCCTCCTCTGGAGATTACATAGGGAAATCACTGCATGTTAATATAAATAAATGCTGGATAAGAGGTATAGTATGCAACTGCCCAGCCAGATTCATGCACAGACTGAAGGTGAATACAACCATAAGCAGGACCTAAGTGATGCACTCACTGATCTTGGGCTGGCCCACTGCACAGAAGTCAATTTCCCCCTGAGTGGAAAGAAAGAAGTTTTCAAACTCTGAAGGAGCAAGGAGTGGCTGGAGGCAGATGCAGGACCCACAAGTGAGTCAGCGAAAGCAGTTTAATTGCAAAAGGAATTGTCGCTGCAGAAAGCTGAAGGTGCCGTGTTTGCCAGGAGGAGGGTGGGGAGCAAGGATGCCAGTGAGAAAGAAATACATTTTCCAAGGAGAGGAAATGAGAAACCCGGAAGGAATTACAAGGGTTGCGCCAGAACAGGTGGTGAAGAAATTAACGTTACCAAACAATGGGCAAAGCACCAAGAGCAGCCTGGCTCATTCATCGCATCTGGAGCAGGCGGCAAGAGATTGGGAAAAGTACAGCAGCTCTCAGAAAGCAGACTGAAGGCAGCGGAGGTGCAGAGACGGGGCATTCAGACGATTAAGAATAAAAAAAAAGTTTATAACAGTAGCACATAAAGATCTTAATCAGGATCAGGGCCCCATTGTGCACAAGGTGCTGTACAAAACACAATGAAAGACAGGTTTCAGAGTAACAGCCGTGTTAGTCTGTATTCGCAAAAAGAAAAGGAGTACTTGTGGCACCTTAGAGACTAACCAATTTATTTGAGCATGAGCTTTCGTGAGCTACAGCTCACTTCCTCGGATGCAACAGTTTCCACGGTATGCATCCGATGAAGTGAGCTGTAGCTCACGAAAGCTTATGCTCAGATAAATTGGTTAGTCTCTAAGGTGCCACAAGTCCTCCTTTTCTTTTTACAATGAAAGACAGGTTACAGTCAAAATAGACAAAGACTTGGAGGGGAAAGAGAGGCCCAAACTGGTCACACAGCAGGTGTGATTTAGGATTAGAATCCAGGTCTGTGGATTCTCCAATTCAATCCATAAACCACAGAACTTCCCTACAGAACCCAAAGGCTTGATTCTCAACTTCCTGCGATCTTGTGTCATCATCCCACATACAGGGGTACGTGGAAAGTAGGCACAAATATTGCTCCCAAATCAAGATTCTCCGCTCACTACCACCATCGGGAGCATTCCACACCTATGGTGCCCAGGTCTAGATGGGTTTCAGAGTAACAGCCGTGTTAGTCTGTATTCGCAGAAAGAAAAGGAGTACTTGTGGCACCTTAGAGACTAACGAATTTATTTGAGCATGAGCTTTCGTGAGCTACAGCTCACTTCATCAGATGCATACCGTGGAAACTGCAGCAGACTCTATATATACACAGAGAATATGAAACAATACCTCCTCCCACCCCACTGTCCTGCTGGTAATAGCTTATCTAAAAGCCATTTCCAGCACAAATCCAGGTTTTCTCACCCTCCACCAGGTCTAGATGATGACACAAGGTACAAAGCTGGGGAGAACCAGGCCCAAAATGTTTAGGGCCACCATTTCAATCACAGGGCTCATGACCATGCAGAGTTGCATTGGTGCAACATAGGGTATGATCTGAAACCAGTTTAGTGAAACCAGCACAAAAGGCTGTGTGGACACTCTTATTCACAGCTGCTACTCTGAAACCTGTCCTATTTCAGTGTGACTCAAGTTTATTTCAGATTAGTTCAAGGTCAATTAGAAATTAAAACCAAAATAAGCAACTCTTAGGGCATATAGAGGTGTTCCTGACTAAGCGTTCCAGATTAGCTCAATGTGTTGACACACTTATTCCACAAGTGTGCCTTGTGTCTCTTCAGTTTCACTTTAACTTCAAAGTGGGTTAAACTAGCAGGAACAATGCTCTTATTAGTGGAATACAAGAGCCCACGCGTTGAGTTAATCAGGAACAGCTATTGTGCTTTAAATTCACACCCTACCTTAATCCACATAAATTTTCAAGTGGAGACAAGTCCTGAAGCTGAAATAAGAGCACCCACACAGGTTTGTGCGCCAGTTTAAGGCTATGTCTACACTACCGCGGTAAGTCGACCTACGCTACGCAACTCCAGCTACATGAATAATGTAGCTGGAGTTGATGTACCTTAGGTCGACTTACCGCGGGGTCTACACCGCAGGGGGGTTGACGGGAGAAAGTCTCCCGTCGACTTACCTTACTCTTCTCGTTGGGGGTAGAGTACAGGGGTCGACTGGAGAGTGATCTGCAGTCGATTTGGCAGGTCTTTACTAGACCCGCCAAATCGACCACAGTGGATCGATCTCAGAGCGTCAATCCCTGCCGTAGTGTAGAGCTGCCCTAACTAAATTGTTTTTTAAAATGATTTATATTAAACTGGTGCAAGTTGCTCTTGGAGACACCCAAAATATAAGCCACTCTTAAACCGAAATAAGAGCATCAACAAAAGAGTTTGAACCAATTTAATGGAACCAGTTTAGGTTTTGTCTACATGACAGACCTATATTGGTATATAACTACCTCACTCAGAGGTGTGAAAAATCCACACCTCTGAGCAACGTAGTTATACTGACCTAACACACACACACACACACACACACACACACGGTGTAACAGCGCTATGTCGGCAGGAGAGCTTTTCCCACTGACATAGCGACCGTCTCTCGGGGAGGTCTCCCGTCAGCTTCGAGTGTCTTCATGAAAGGGCTACAGCGGTGCGCGGTGCAGCGTTTTAAGTGCAGACTTGCCCTTAATTAATTCAGCGTAACTAAAGCAGTGCAAACCTTGGGCAGACAGGGCAGGGGTTCCAATGCTGCTGGGCTTGTCTAGATGAACAGCTAGCATGCAGCAAGCTGGGGGGGTTCATCTACCCCGCACTAGCATGCCAAGCACCAGTTGTCCATGGGGACCCTGTTGCCATGCAATACAAGTAGGGTGACCAGACAGCAAGTGTGAAAAATCAGGACCGGGGGGGGGAAGGAATAGGAGCCTATATAAGAAAAAGCCCCAAATATCAGGACTGTCCCCATAAAATCGGGACATCTGTTCCCCGTAAATACATGTACCCTAGTGCTCACTGATCTATTCCCTTTTCAAAGCAGGCAGATCACGGCACTTTAGGGAACCTTTAGTACGTGGCAGCAGAGCGCACACAGCCAGTTCGCACATGGCAGGTCACTGCAGGGTAGATTGATACACCGGCATGCTGCACACGAACAGATCACGAGTGTTTCTCAACGACCCATCTGTGGACCGGCGCCGGTCCCCGAGATCTTCCGGGCACAGTCTAGGAAGGCAGCAAGCTGGTCCCTGGTATTAAAAAGGTCTAGATGAGCCCAATCAGCAACGTGGGTTAGTTTGCTCATTCCCAGACCAAACTTGCATTTTATGTGGCGTGAGGCGAGCCTCCAGAACTACACAATCAGCTCAGCTTAGACAGGGCCCTATCCAAAGGCCTTTGATGGCAATGGGAAGACTTTGACTGACTTCAACAGGCTTTGGAGCGGGTCCAGACTCTTCCATTGTTGAAACCAACCAGGGGAAAATCAGAGGAGCCCCACGCCTGCCTGCCTGCCTGCGTCACTGGCCAGGGGAGGAGAGCAGGAACGCTGATCACAAACAGAGGCAGACACACATCCGGTGAAAGACCCAGGGTGAACTGCGGAAGACCACGGCTCGCAAACCCAGTGGAACATTTGGAGACAAACAACACAAGGAGTCAACCCAGGGGTGCGGAGGAGCTGACAGCTGTAGATTCAATCTCCTCAGCCTTCAGAAAGGGACCTTTCACCGCACTACCAATCACAAGGCCACGACAGGAAGCGTGGTCCAGGGGTTAGCTATCTGAGCAGATGAAAAACTGACTTTGATGTCCAAGACAGAGGGTTGCTTGTGTGTGGAAGGAACTCATGGCAGAAGAAGGGGGACTGCTGAAGTGTCTCAAACCACTTGGAATAAAAGAGCGGCTGCCCCAGATTTCCGTGCAAGCTTTCCTGGGGTCTAAATAGTTGGGTTCACTTTTTCTTGTCATTCTCAGCAACTTTTGCCACCCCTCTGCATGTCAGATGCAGGCAACAGGGTGTTGGTAACAGGACCCGTGGATGGATATTTTTATATTGAGCCAGCCTGTAAAGCACCCTGAGGCTATATAAATAAATGCATATTTTATTATTACTGTAAATAACCAAAAAGAACAAAAATAAACACATCTGACATATCCTAGATTCAAAATAAATCCAGATTCTCCTTTACCGGAGTAAAAAAAAAATCCCTTTGTTTCTTTCCAGCAAGGCTGAAAGCTCAATAACTTCGACCCAGTTTGTGACGCTCTTGAAAACTAATCCTGCAAACAGATGCTCTCTCAGTTGCGCTTTTGCAAAGGCCCTGTTTTCTGCACAAACATTAACACTGATTTATTGGGAAGGAGAAGCCAGGGATATTTTCTCTCTCTAAACTCCACTCCCTAGCCCTAGAGTTGGAATAACTTCCCAGCCAAGGAGTGTATTTTCACTCCTCTTCTGGATATTTTTATCTGCTTTACGTTATCATTTGCTATCTGTATTATAAACACACCATTCCCCTGCATGCTCTTCGCAGAGGCTCACCCCTTTAAATAAATCAATGAAGAAGGTCCTCGATCCCAATGGATGACTGAATTTTATGCTTGTAAATGCAGGCTCACTGGACTATGGTAAATCCACAAATGCGCAGACCTTCCTGGATCAAACTGCTCCAAAGTCTAGGCTCCTCCCATCTGAGCTAAAGGAGAACCCTCACTGGCGGCAGTATAGAGGCTATGACACTCAGTTGAGCAGTTCTGGTTCCAACCAGTAGGCGGCAATGGTGAAGATACCCCTAGCAAGCCCATTGCCATACACTGTGTGCAATGCTCTGTCCTCTCAGATTCAGGTAGCTGATTCCCTACATTCAATGCGCAAGTCTTTCCAAATGAGACTGAAGAAGACCTCCTAACATGACACAAAAAGACGCAAGCACCAGGAGGCCTCCACCTGTTCCAATGCCAAGTACAGCAACGAACCACCAAAATGTACCCCAAGCCCACCAAGCATCATCTTTCCCCCAGCTAATGACAGAGCACCATGTCCACGTTCCCGGGGGGAAACCCATCGCTGTGCCCAGCTCCAAGCTCAAAGGAGGGCTTGAGTAGGACTTAGTGCAGTGGACCCTCTGCTGGCAGATCACAACCCAAATACCCTGTGTGGGTGGCAGCAGGAGAAGCGGGGAGAGGGTCCCAGAAAAGGCCACAGGAAGAAACACTTGGGAGACAAAGTTTATGTCAGCAAACAAATTTCCTCGCTGGTTTTATAATTCCCTGCATTTTGACTCTTCCCCCTTCCAACAAAAATGAACAGTTCTGTTCATTGGAGATCAAAATAATTGGAGCAATAAATACATACATAAATACATTATCAAGGCCTAGAATAAAAGACGGGATCAGCCCACTGGATTTCAGGAGGCTATCAGAGATGGGGAAGGCGGTTACCGCTTTGACAGCCAACATATGCTCGATAATAGGCTGATTTCTCCTACAGCCAGTTATTTTACCATCTGGCTCCTGCAAGCGAGGGCATTACGGAGGGGAATTAGTGAGCTAGTTCTCCCTCTCTGAATTGACGGGTGGAGATCCCTAATTGCTATGGGGGTTGGGGTGGGGGGAGAAGATATCTGGTTGCTGTAAGGCAAGTGCATTAATGCAGATTTGAAACAGCGAGAACAGTAGCAGCTGTGCATAGCTATACTGGACAAGGGCCACCACTTATGCCTCTGCAAAACATGCCGTATGCCACATGGTTGTCCTGTGGGATTTGGGGAAGGGATCTGTCCCCTAGCCTTTGTATAATGGGGTGCACGAACAGTCTCGTATTAGAAGCAACACACAATCCTCGTGGAATTCTTTTATTAGAAAATGTCGCAACAACATATAAGGGAGAATAGATGCAGAGAAACAAGACAGTGAGATTAAAAACAGGCCTGATTCCCCATCAATTGCCTTGCCCAGGCTCCCATCACGCCAGGCGCTGTACAAACACACAACAAAACGTCCCTGCCTCAAAGAGCTTCCAATCTAAGTTTGGGCAGTCATTTATACCAGTGCAAAGGGGCTGTAAAACGCTACCCTTGTGATTTTGTCTCACTGTTTCCTTGTAGTTCCTTGTCTGTCTGTAGATACCTGTTCTCTCTCATCTTTTATTTAGACTGCAAGCTCTCTGGGGTAGGGACTGTCTTTTTGTTCTGTGTTTGTACCACGCCTAGTGCCACAGGGGCCTGGTCCAAGACTAGGTGCTGAGGTGTTACAGCAGGACAAATAAATGATAATAGTTTTACACCCAGTGTGCTCTGACAGTACACCATTTGGGGTGTTTCTCTTAAAGTCCCAGCCCCTGGAGGCATGTGATCAAGTGAGCATCTCAACGTTCATTTTTAAAAAGTTTCTAGCCCTCACAGTGGTGGGAAAAGGTTACAGATGGGACCTCAGTCAAAGGGAAAAGATGCCTTGTTGCAAAGTTCACCTAACCAGAGAGAGCGTCTCAAATAAGATTACAACCAGGCTACTCCCCAGGCCTGCCAATAGCCCTGGGTTCGCATCTGACAATGCAGGGCGATTATCCCAGACTGAAGAGGCTACAGTGTTAGAAGTTGTGAGATAGGACACTTTTGTAGCTAAGGCACCAAACTGAGACTCAAGAGATTTTACTTCTATTTACAGTTCTTCCACAGACTGCTTGGGCGAACAAGCCCTGTCCATAAAGTGGGCACAATAATCCTTGTCTGCCTTGACTAGTCAGACTGTGCTTTCCTTGGGGCAGGGCTTCTCTCTCACCACAGGTGTGTGCAGCACCTACACACTGGGGCCCCGACCCTGCCTGGGGCCACCACGTACTACCACAGTACAGATGAGCATAATCAATCCAGACCTGTAATACGAGGGACTTTTTAGTGCATCCTAGCGAATGACATTTTAAGAAGACACGTTCTCCCTAGCAAGTAGAGGGGAAAAAAAATTAAAAACCAGGAAAGTTGGAGCATCTGCTGCACCTCGCCAGCCCCGGTGACTTAATACTCAGGTAGGAACAAGCTAGCAAATCTTCTTTATTAGTTTATTTTTAGCCTTTATTTATTGACAGCTTCCAGGTGCTAGAACTGCAGCCAGCGTGCTCCGTTCCCATCCTCTGTTTGCGCAGTTGCTTTCCTTGCTCACTGTTAATCATGCAGGCCAATTTCATCTGCCTGGGTCTCTCTAGCAAGGCTCCGATGTTAACGCCACTTGCCTAGGACCTCGGTCCCCTCCACACCCCCATGAAGGCTGGGCCTTCCCAAGCAGTGGATTCCACACCAGGCATTCCACATGCAGGGTACCAGCTGGGATGATTCTTTGCGGCGTGACGCAGCAGTCGTGAACTACAAACGGTTTCGTGGCACCACGAGCAGATAGGAGAGAAGATGTTTCAGCCCAAGCTGCCCTGAATGGTTTTGAAGATGAAGTAAAGAAAACCAGACTATTTCAGCTACTGTGTTTACGTCGCAATATGGCACGTCGCTGGCAGTCGTGTATATTATGCACGGCTGCGGGCACGAGAGAAGGTAGAAATAATAAAAATATAAAAATGGAAGGAAAAAAAAATATTTCCAATTTTTTAGAACAAACATTTCCCAAAACCCAAATTTTTCGGAATTTCTATTTCGCGGGAAATATCACAATGTTGACATTTCCTGCCAAACAGAAATGCTGAGTTTCCATCGGCTCTACCAGAGACCATGCTCGCACAGAACCCACTGTTCATCACAGCCTCTTCTCCAGTCTATGCTCAGTCCAAGGCTCAGTTCCTGGAGCGACTGGGTTTCCATCACTGCCCTTGGGACACTGCTGTGCAGCACAGGGCACCGTTGCAATCTGAAAATATTTTGGAACCGACCTCAAATGTCAACTTCCCAGTTTCATTCTTGTGCCCCAGTTACATCATTTAAAGCCCCCTGAAATATTCCTTTCCATCATGGGAGCTTACAAAGGACTGGGGTAACTTCATATCACCCAGCAACACTGCTGATCTCCAAAGGCAACACTGTTCAATATTTCTCTTGGCCAGGAAGCAGGGTCTGCTGGGAGACGGGGTGGAAAACGGATGGGATTCCATTATCATCTGATGAGGAACAAGACGCAGAAGGATGAGAGGGTTAGACTCCTTGGGCCATTTTAATCAAGTTACAGAGCCCTGCAGCACGATAACACAAGCCAGCCAGCAGGGCTAGGCCATCATGATTTTACCACCACGCTTATCCTCATGGTGTCTAGTTGTCCATCCTGAGCTGCATTTTTAGGAATACGGAGCACCTGCTACGCCCGCTGAAGCCCAGGGGATCTGCAGCTGCTCAGCACCTCTGAAATCCAAACCCAATAGCAACTTCCGTCGGGCACTCAAGAATGGAGATGCCCAAAATGGAGTCATCAACTTTAAACCCAGGAGGGACCACGAGATTCTCTAGTCAGACCTCCTGCACCTCAGAGGCCACCAACACCATCCGGCCACCCCCCTTACCAAGCCCCACAATCAGAATTAGACCAATGTATTTCAGCCCTTTGGAGACTAAAGGGTTGTGTGCTCCAGACAGAGACCACCAGTTTCTGAAGGCCCCGCAGTGGCAGGGAACAGAGTAGGTAAGATATGCCCAGATAATCCTGGCAAGTGATCTCTCACACCGCAGAAGGCGGCAAGAAAACCCCCAGTTCCTGCCTGACCCCACATACGGTAATCAGTTAGACCCTGAGCATGTGAGCCAGAACCAGCCAACCAAGCACCCAAGAGAGAATTCTCTATGCCACTTCAGTGCATCAGCCCACCCCATTTGCTGTTTTATCTCCAGCCATGACCATCTCTGATGCCTCAGGGGAAGGAGACAACTGCAACAACAAAAACCGAGTACACTGGTGGGGGGAGGGGATTGCCTTCCTGACCCCGCAGGTGAAGTCCTAGAGCATGAGATTGGAGATTTTAGAATGTTTTGACATCCCCTTCAACTAGGGTGACCAGATGTCCCGTTTTTAAAGGGACAGTCCCCTTTTGGGGGACTTTTTCTTATATAGGCGCCCCCGCCCCCGTCCCGTTTTTTCAGTTGCTGTCGGGTCACCCTACCTTCAACACACAACAGGTCAGCATTAGGACTGCGATTAGAACTCATGAGTCTCCTGCCTCTCAAGGCCACGCTCCGGTGGCTGGACAACGCCGCGTTCCACACTGTCTCCAAAGTTATGCAATTTTAATCAAGAACGCTGCTTTAAGAAGGCAGGGCTGCAGGTTCCCACAGTCGGACTGTTTGTTTTATTTTAAATCTTATTTATTACCACAAAACCCCCATTAAAATCTGCCCTCCGGCTGGCTTTCCTGTTGGCACTTGCTGTCTAATCCCTCCAAATTACAACCAGCGCCATTTGTGCCTTTCAAAGCACCTTCTCATGCACTTGAATGGTCTTTAAAGAGAGATACCCTAGAGTGTGTAAAGGTGACTTTCAAGAGGGAAAACACAATAAAGTGAGCTTGTGCACTTTTCTGTTTCTCTGTATTGAATAAAGAACACTTGGAAAAGCTTTATTTTATTGTGTTAAGGTTTTCTTTCTTCTCATTTTTTTACATGAGAAATTCATGTTATTACCGGCCCGGGAAAAGTCTATAATTAGCAAGACCCAGTCTGGGGTGTTTTGTCACGCAGGGCAGAAAACAGTCCCAATACCCCCTGAAAGGCCAAGCAAAAAGCAAACCAAAACAAAGCCAACGTAGTGCCCCCCCCCGATGTTGATTTGACGCTCCCAGAAGTTGCTGCCCAGGGCAACCACCCTCGTTGCTCACCACTAAGGCTGGCCCGGATGTTTAGTGAAGACCTTATGTTGGGCTATACTGGGTTCGGGGGTAGTGTGTGTGTGTACGTGTGAGGGGGGTTGCATTTGAGCAGTTACATTAGCACAAGTCCCCAGTGTAAATGCATTGCACTAGTGTAAGACAAGGCCTGCACGAAGTTGCCAGTGTAAGTCACAGTGGTGTCATTTGTTTACGTAAGAGGATTGTCCCAATTTCCCTCGTCTACACAAGCCCTTCGGGAATTTCCATAGTATAGACAAAGTGAAATGACAATAGCATGTTATGGAAATTGAGAACGGAAGAGATTTTTAATTAGGCAGCTTAAAACTCTTTGACTGTTATTTTTGCCACCGCCTATTAAACTACAATAACTGATTCACATTTGGGATAAAAGAGTCTTTGTTAATCATTCAATAGCTCGCCCATTCAACTGCGGTGGCAGAGTTCAAAGTACAAATCCTGCTAGACTAGATCCAGCAAAGCGCCAGGAGACCAGGATAGACATCATGGAGATTTTGAAGGTTGAAATAAAAACCCCTCTTTTGTTCTCTATTATACAGAGGCAAGAAAGAAAAATAAGGAACAAAGGCACAGACTAATTTATAAAAAATCCTTCACAATTCAGCTTTCAAGCCTTAGATTCAACCTACTGTATGTTTTAATTGTTCAAACACAGCGGGAGCAAAGGGGGGACTTCTCCCAATTCTAGAGAGATGAGAATGAACCACAAAATTCCAGTCTGGATTGTGATTGTTCCCCCTACCCCAAATTCAGGAGGAATGCTTGGATCCATGATTTTCAGTTCAGGCCTATCACACAGGTAAGAGCCAGCTGTAAAATTTGGACATAGATCCAGGTCTGGACTTTGAATCCCCTCAAAGAATTGAGAGCATTTGGATCCGGGGGCATCTACAGAGGACAGATGGGCTTGGGGTTAAGGCACTGGTCTGGCTCTGAAGAGGTCCAGGTTCAATTGCTGGCTCTGCCACAAGCTTCCTATGTGACCATGGGCAAGTCACTTACAGGCCAGATTGTCAAAATAGCTCATTGCACTAGATGCAGAAAATCTAGCCACTTGGTTAGGTGCTGAAAATGGCAGCTGTTGGGTGCTGAGCTCTTTTGGAAACCTGGCCCTGCCCTTCTGTGTGCCTCAGTCCCCCGTATTAAACACTGGGATACTAGCACTTCTCCACCCCACAGTGGGATGTAGGGACAAATACAAAATGTCTGCGAGATGCTCAGATTCCATAGTGATGGGAGGCAGGTAAGCAGGCAGATTTCTGATTCTGAAGAATCAACCACTAAATTTCACCAGGAAATAAACTGTCATTTATGCAGGACATGGCCGAAAACCTAAAAAAGTTCATACTACAGTTACGCATTCCGAGCCCCATAAGCTCTGATTGTGCTATACCCACAAGGAACAAAACTGAATCGCATGGGCCCTTGCTCCATTAGAAACACAAAAGACCAGATGCTCCGCGGATGCACTCAGCACAGCTCCATTGACTTCAGTGGGACAACCCTGGTTCACACCACATTTGGGGTCAGGAAGGAATTTCTCCCCGGGTCAGATTGGCAGAGGGGGCGGGGGGGAGGTTTTGATTCCTCTGCAGCATGGGGCACAGGTCACTTGCAGGTTTAAACTAGTTTAAATGGTGACAGGTTTCAGAGTGGTAGCCGTGTTAGTCTGTATCAGCAACGAGGAGTCCTTGTGGCACCTTAGAGACTAACACATTTATTTGGGCATAAGCTTTTGTGGGCTATAACCCACTTCATCAGATGCAGTTTCACACTGGAGTCTGTTTTTGAAGTAAGTTTTTTTGTTGACGAATGGCCACTTATAGGTCGGTTATTGAGTGACCAGGGAGATTCTCCTACTGGTTTTTTAACGTTGTAATTCCTGATGTCAGATTTGTGTCCATTTATTCTTTTGCATAGAGACTGTCCGGTTTGGCCAATGTACATGGCAGAGGGGAGAACTGCAGAACTGAAATTAATTTGCAAACTGGACACCATCAAATTAGGCCTGAATAAAGACTGGGAGTGGTTGGGTCATTACAAAACTTAAACCTAATTTCCCCCTACTGTTACTCACACCTTCTTGTCAACTGTTTGAAATGGGCTCCTCTCATTACCACTTCAAAAGTGATTTTTCCTCCCTTGGTATTCTGCTGTTAATTGAATTGTCTCATTAGACTGACCTCACACTTGGTAAGGCAACTCCCATCTTTTCATGTATTTATACCTGCTCCTGTATTTTCCACTCCATGCATCTGATGAAGTGGGTTCTAGCCCACAAAAGCTTATGCCCAAATAAATGTGTTAGTCTCTAAGGTGTCACAAGGACTCCTCGTTGTTGTTTTCAAATGGTGAGTTCTCTGAGACTTGAAGTCTTTAAACCACAATTTGAGGACTCCAGTAACTCAGGCAGAAGTTTGGGGTCTGTTACAGGAGTGGGTGGGCGAGGTTCCCTGGCCTGCGATGTGTAGAAGGTCAGACCAGATGATCACGATGGTCCCTTCTGGACTTTAAATGAGGTGCAGCCTCCTAGAGCATGTGTTGTTTAAGAAAACTGATTTCAGCTACTAAGCCCTGTACATTTTAAGTTCCCTGTACAGAGCCAGCATCTCCGCATATCAACATGCCAGTGCTGATCTTGGGAAGGGGATGTGGCTAACGCCAGGGTTTAGATAGCAACACCAATATGGACTGCTGATCCAACCCCCATTCCAAAGTCCATGGGCTGGAGTAAACATTCCTGGTGAAAGAGATAAGGACCTTTTCCCTGTCAGAGAAACCCAACAAAAATAAACCCATGCTGTGCTCAACTCAGCTGGAGTTTCCTGATTCAAGGGCCAGTATCCAGACACACAAGTGCAAAACCCTACTGATCTACGGGGAAGTTTGGGTGGGTTTGAAGTTTCTAGTTAAAATTCTGGCCTCTGAAAAGTTTTGTTTCAGGAGAAAAGATGCTTTGTTTCCTGCTTCCTACTTCCTCTGGAAGATCAAAGATTGAAAATGAGCAAAATCGGCTCAGAAGGCAGGAGTCAACCCTTAGCTCGAGCCTATGGATGGGAGAAATTGCACAGTGAAATTTACAAGGTTGCTGGGAGATCTGTCATGTAATAAACATGAGCTAGACATACAGAAACAGGACCTGAATGACAGCTGTCCTGGCATGCAGAGGCTCCTGATGAAACCACAGGATGAACATATAATTACCATTACACGAGCCAAGTGGGGAAATACCTAGTTGCTGCAAATGCATCACACAGTGCAAACCGAAGAGAGCAAAGCAGTCACACCCTGGAGGAAGTACAGGTGGAATTTCAACTGAACCTGCAAACAATAGTGCCACCTGGACTGATGACATTTTCGGGAGAGCAGCACAGAAGCAGCACCCAGAAGCCCAGCGCTTCAGAGAGTGAACTCACACACGCATAGGTGGTGGCCCGGAGATTCATCGACGCACTGCCGCCCGTTCTGCAAAGAGCTGCTTTTAGCAGGAGAAATGAGACTAGGTAGATCCGCCGTGCCTTTGTCCGTGCATAAGGAAAGCTCAAGCAAGGGTCATCCAGGACATTTAGGAATAAGACCCTAAACTGAAATGTCAGCCCTGAAGACTTCCACAAGCAAGGAGTGGATGGAGGTTGAATTCTACAGCTGAATCCAAAGCTCGGGGCATTTTGAACTTGGTGTTCAGACTCCATCCAACAGGGAGAGAAGTTTGAGCTGCAAATTTGGATCTGAAGCTAGGCTGTCAGCTCAGACCTGCCTGTGTCTAAAAGAAACCTCCCAAAGCTCTCCCTTAGCCAAACCCAAGGAGGCAGAGGAGATACTGATGAGGCAACAGGGGGTTTCCGTGCAGGTTGTAAATGAAACAGCCAATAGAGGCAGAAACAATGCTGGTACTTTCACAGGGAAAAGGTATCTGAGGCGATTTCTTTCTCAACTCTTCACCAATCCCTCCCCTCAGCCAATGCAGATTATTTCAGCATTTTACCCAGTCCCACTTAAAGCGTCCCAAATGACCTGCTTCTGCCTTTCCCCTTGAGACGCTGCTCCCCAGCCCCAACCCTGCAAACCCTCACGCATGTTCTTAACTTTTCCACGGGGAGTCGTCCCATTTAGGGAGTCCTCGTTTACTGCTTTGTACATCTACTACTTTTAGAGGAAAGCAGGTGTGATGCCGTGCATGCAGCCGGGATTGGGGCCAACAGGGCATTTTCTACATATTCACCACAAAGTGTCTTTGCCCAGTTTCCTCCCATAAGCCCTGGTTATACCCTTAGGCCACCTAAACATTTGCTCTCCGTGCTTGCAGTTGCACCTTTCAGCTCTCCATGGACACTGATGCTAACCTCCCCACCAGCCCTTGGTTAGCCAAGCTGCACATATGCAGTCCATTTACTCTTTTTTCCTGATTAACCCCCGGGCCCTCTCAGGCTCTTCTCCAAATTCCCTCTCTTTGAGCAACGTCTTTCTAGCACCGAGATGCCCAGAAACATATGCAATACTGTCGATTCCGGGTCTGATTCTCATTTATACCAAGACCCCTTTACACCACTCTGGCAATGGAAAGGGCCTAAATTACAAGCGTAAATGGGCCGTTATGTAAATGAGAATTAGATCCCTTATTCCTAAGTGTTTCCTGATACAGACGATCATTTCCATGGTCCAATATACCTCTGTATGTACACGCCCAAAGGTGCATTGCATGTTCTCCCCTACCGTGCCCTCTGCTGTCACTCCTAGGTCATTTCCAACACTGACTGTTTTCCAAGGATTTCCTTTCAGATCTGCCGTTTGCATTCCTGCTCCCCAGAAGGATTAGCTTGCCGCTTTCCAGCCCGACTCTCATTCTGTTATTCCGGCCTATATTTTCAAACTTGCAAACTGTCAGACACAGCCTTAGCGAGTGCGAGGATACTGCACTTGGAATGCCCGCAGCAGCGGTCGCAGGCCAGTGAGCCATGGTGTTCCAGCCATTAATTCAGAATACGGACAGCAGTCAGTAAAATCTGTGTTTGGTTGCATTGCAGTGCCATTAAAATTCAAAACTCCCCTGCACTGGGAGAGACCCAGTAGTCCAAACAACACATTTGGTACCTGAAAAGCACATTTCAGCCAGAACTAGGGCTGTGCACTGCACTCAACTGGGCACGATCTGGCAATGTAGTAGGACACAAGTATCATGCCTTTGGTTTCTGGGGAGCTTCTTAAAACAAGGCACCGAGACTTGATAGTGAGGTCTGGAAACTATGGCCCTGATCCAGCAAAGCGTGTAAGCTAGTGACTAGTCCCATCTTGTTGATGTCAAGCGGTCAAACTCACATGCCTGAAGTAAGGACATGCTTAAGCACTTTGCTGGATTGGGGCCCAGTAGTTGTATCCTCTGCATGGGTGTTCGCACTGCACCAGATAAACGCCCAGTACCTCCTGTCCCAGCGTGCAGCAGGCACTATGTAAAACCTGGAGCGGATTGCTCCTGTCTGTCTACATCCACGTCTTGTCTTATGTTTAGTTGGGAAGTTCTCTGAGGCTGAAACTGTCTTTTTTGGGCTGGGTTTGTACAATGGGGTCTTGGGCCATGCTTGGGGCAATTCAATTAACAATCGTAATCATCTAGACAAGCACCGTCTGGTTTTTTGGCTTGTTCCAAAGACCAGGTCAGCAAATAGAGGTGCCAATCCCAAGACAGCGTAACAAGTATGAACAAACCAGTTCCATCCGTAAAATGGGACCTGTCCTGATCTTTCACTTGAAACTTACATAGAACTTTAATTTTGAGGTCCACTAAAGTGCAGGTAAGTCACACACACACACACACCATTTTCATGAGCTTCTGCACCTCCTTGCATCAACCAGGATCAAAACCAGCGACAGTGGAACCCCAGGGGAAAAGCTCCTATTCCCCGAGCAATCTGGGCCTGAAGATCAGAAGCAGGAAGGATCCTGAAATCACACAAAGGAGTCTGTTCTCTTGAGATGTTCAGCCTGAGTTTTGAAACCAAAGAGGGAGCCACAGGTCTAGTTGAAATAGACTGATTAGATGCTTAGCTACACCTGAATGTTTAGCTGTTTAGCAAAAACCACCGATTGCCCTTTGAAAAGTTACAGGTGCGCCAGAGATACGCGAGACGTAATGGGGGCTTACTCTGCAGCAAAGGAAATGTGGGTGAGACTCTCGAGTTAATTTGAAACTCCAAGTCACCCAAATACAGGACTCAATGCAGTAGAACCTCAGAGTTACGAACTGACCGGTCAACCCACACACCTCACCGGGAACAGGAAGCACGCAATCGGGCAGCAGCAGGGACAAAAAAAAGGAAATGCAGTACAGTGTTGTGTTAAACGTAAGCTACTAAAAAAATAAAAGGAACATTTAAAAAAATAAAGGAAACCGTTTCTGTCCTTCTTTCATTTGAATTAAGATTTTTTAAAGCTGCGTTTTTCTTCTGCACAGTAAAGTTTCAAAGCTGTATTAAGTCAATATTCACTTGTGAACTTTTGAAAGAACAGCCATAACGTTTTGTTCAGCGTTATGAACATTTCAGAGTTTCGAACAACCTCCATTCCCAAGGTGTTCGTAACTTGGAGGTTCTACCATAGATGAAAGAGAGGGTCAGGTAGAGCTTTACTGGATGACATTGTATGGTGGATCCATTATAGCATCCAGTCATTAGGTCAATGACTGCTTGTCTAGCCCCACTGCTTCTCTACCTATCATCTCTCTTTTGTTATCAAGATGTTGAATCCCTCCTCTGATCAACCCATGCCAGCCTCCATCGCCCACTTGTTACATTTTGTGCTTTCTCCCAGGCTGCCCCTCACCCTTGGTAAGCGCTTCCCTTAAGCATCGGCAAAGCTACCTCTATGCTTCAGAACTCTCTTTAAAATTCTCCTTTGCCGCGATGTTTACAAAACACTTGGAAATGGTTCGGCTGTGGGTCTGCGGCGACCACTGCCTGTCCTGCTGACCCGTACTGTCTCAGTGTTTCCTTGGGCTCCCCCATCTGCCTGTCCATCTGTCATCTCTTGATCTATACTTACATGGTCAGCTCTCTGGGGTAGGGAACCATCTCTTTGTTCTGTGTTTGTACAGCACCTGGCACAATGGGGTCCTGGTCCAGGACTAGGGCTCCTAGACGCTACCTCAATACATGGACATCAGCAAGGTTCAACCCTTAGGATCTTCAGCACCAGAGCACTTGAGCTAGAGGAGTTAACTCCATAAGCTAGGAGCAGTAGCAGGCAGTTATTCACTGTTTCAATCAGTCACTAGAAGGGGACACAACACAGTCAATCTGTGGAACTCTTTGCCGGAGGATGTTGTGAAGGCCAAAACTATTACAGGGCTCAAAAAAGAACTAGATAAGTTCATGGAGAATAGGTCCATCAATGGCTGTTAGCCAGGATGGGCAGAGATGGTGTCCCTAGCCTCTGTTTGCCAAAGGCTGGGAATGGGCGACAGGGGATGGATCACTTGATGATTACCTGTTCTGTTCATTCCCTCTGGGACACCTGGCATTGGCCACTGTTGGAAGACAAGATACTGGGATACATGGTCCTTTGGTCTGACCCAATATGGCTGTTCTTATGCTCTTATGACACACCATACACGTGACAAGCATGCTACAGAGCAAGGGAGCAAAAATGTGATCAGAAGAGAGTGAAAAGAAATGGGGAGTTGGCAAGGCAGGGAGATACACAGGGAGACTACTCCAGACAGCAGGAGATGCAGGGAAGAAGGCTCTTGCATCAGCAGTGCTGAGACGGGGAAGGGCCAAGTGAGGAGGCCTTGAGAAAGGGCCAGTTCACAAGGAGTGTGCTCTTCCAGCAGTCATCTCTTTCTTTCTCTAGGGCCCGATTCTGCCACCCCATGCTGAAGCAAAGCAGTACCTTACTCCGCTGACTTCACTGGGCCAGACTGGGTCTCCTCTCCTTGCACTGTGTGCCTTGCTCCGCAGGCAACCCCCGGAAATGAATGAAACTGTTTGCCAAGCAGGGAAAGGAGGCAGAAACTGGCCCATTGGAGTGAGGTGCATAGTAAGGCATGCTCAGCATGGGGCAGAATGGAGCCCTGAGTGAATTCAACCAGGAGGAGACCAGGATCTGTCCCCACCGGGGAGCTCACTAACGCCCAGGATCAAGCCGAGTTATTACTTCTGGGAAGTTTCTGAAGCTGCTCCCCTGCCTGCCACACGGTGCTGTGACAATAGCGCGGTTAGAGCGCCTCCTGCCGGCCACGAGGAGGCAGTACTGACTCAGATCAGGATGACAGCAGAAAAAGTGGGCTGGCAGAGGTGGGAGGATTCCTCAGATGGTAAAGCAACAGAGAGTCATAGCTTTCTAAAGCCAGGAGGCACTGTTAGCATCATCTAGTCTGAGCTCCTGCACAACCCAGGCCAAAGAACCTCACCCACTACTCCCTGCATGAAGCCCATAACTTCTGGCTGAGCTAGAGCAGATCTCTGAGAAAGACACCGACCCACTCTTGATTTAAAGACTCGGTAGCACAAGTGAGAGCAACTGGTGGGGGAGGAAAGAAACAGAATCAGAAGCAGCCCTCTCTCCTTAACATCTGCACAGCCTGCCTCTGGGCCATTGAGCCTATGTAAGGGGGATGGGGCTACAGCTGCTCCCAGTCGCCCTCACCACCCCAGAGAAATGTCGTCCTGCATTTGCCACAAAACGAGTTTGTTGTAACAGGCCTTTTCCAGAAGCAGCCGCGGCTCAAATCCCCTGCACAGCCTGTTTTTCAACATCCATTAGCCGCATGATTGAAGCGGGACAGCAACCGAAGCCAAGAAAATACTTGTGACATTAAGCAAATGTTGGCCAGCCTGACCAAGCCAGCAATGGCCACACATTCCACAGTGCAGGCCCCGGTAACCACCATCAGCTCCGAAAACACAGTGAAAAGGGGGCAGAAAAATTCTTGAGTTTCAATTGCCAACCAAGCCAAAAACATGTGACCTTTAAAGTTTGATGGGAAGCTAAACAAAAGGCCATGGAAAGGTAGAGACAGGCTACACTCAGCTAATGGACACCATTATTTACACATTGGTTTCATTGTTCATGAAGTCACATTTCCCTCCAGCTTCCATGTCTGCATAACCCCTGGTGAAATTTGCCCCTGCTCAAAGCAAGTTCTGTTCTATTCTATATCTGTTGTTATCCACACTCATCACCACAATATCTGAGTGCCTTCCAACACTGCATTGAGCAACAGGACTACACATCTGTCACTTGTTGTTTGTTCTCTCCTCTCCCCAGAGGGAGAAAGGTGTGGAGTGGCGTGTCCTGTTTTGGTAGGGGCGGGCTGACGTTATCTGTTAAATACAGCTGTTGCTGTGTGTTCATATTAGAGAAGGAAAGGTCGGAGAAGTCCGCCTTGCACGTGGAACGGAAAGTGGTGAGGTTTGTGACAGTCCTGAGTTCTTGGGGAGTTCATAGTGGTGCACAGAGCCTGGCACAAATAAATTTCACACAACCTCCCCCCCCACACACACTGGATTTCACATGCAAAACTTGGGCGTATGCCCCTTTTGTGCCTGTGACTCAGGCCAGTGCACCATCCCAGTATGAGCACACACAAATATCTTGCGAGCCACATGGGTGTGTATGCACTTGTACAAATACAAATAGCTGTATGCACAGCATTGGCAGCCAGGACTTAAAATCCAGCCCCTGGCATCTAAGCCCATCCCACAGACAAACAGAACAAATGTGGAGCCACCGTGAGCATCTTGCAGTTGAACCTCAGATTAGAAATGCACATTTCTCCCAGGCCCTGAACATGTTCTTGCTCACAAAGGAAAGAAAAGGCTCCTACCCTGTTCTAAGTGGCACTCAGAGCACATCTCGATTATGCCATCTAGATCATGCTGCTTATCAGAGGATCTCAGACTTTCTGAACCCCAGGGCTCCTTCCGGAATTGGGGGAGGGGGCAGTGTGTCACATGCATTTGGGTAAAAACCGAAGGTGCAATGCAGATCCCTCCCAAAGTCTTCACCGATCGCTAGGCAGTTGTGAACCCTAGCTTGGAAACCTGCGGGACATGGTACAGCCCAACAGTCTGAGGTAGAACCTGAATGGTACGAAGGCCTTGTACAGAGGGGAATTCCACCCCCCGGTGAATCAAAACAACGGGCTTGGCCGAACTCTGAGCCCACCACCGTCAACTGTTGATTCCAACGGGAAGAGAGTGAGGCCAACGATGAGGGCGCATGCAAACCCCACCCTGAACTCCCACTGAAAACAGGAAGCCTTTGTTCTTTTGAAACCTGTTGCGGGAGCCAGACACAATTGCATGGGTCAGCAATATAAAAACTCTGCCTTATGCACCCTCAGTCCCGACCAACAGTACCCCCTGTTGCTCTAGTCCTGGGCTTCCTCCCGAGTTGTGCCAATTGGACAAGACTATGGGAAGGTTTTGTGGTGTGGGTAAATCACTTAATCTCTCTGTGCCTGGAGATTAATAATACTCCTCTTTCCCACCCTTTGTCTATGTAGCCTGGAGGCTCTTTGAGGCAGGGACTATCTCTCACTATGTGCTAGGCATTGTACGTAAACATTGGGACCCTGCTGTCAGCTGGAGAGCCTCGATGCAGCTATACCACCACGAGTAAAGATACTTTCCCCCAGTTTTCTGCATTAAAAGCTCTTCTCAGTGAACCTGCCTTGATGGGGCAAAACCCATCAGAGATCAGCTGGGCTTGGCCAAGGGTTTGAGCCCAGGGTTCAAATGCTCGCACCTAAACAGGGCTTGCAGATCCTGCATTTACAGGGTCAAATTGACAGGGCGGAAATCTGCCCTGCAAGATGGAAGCACAGTGGAGTGGGGATTGGAGGGGAGGGAGACGTTGCTGGAGCACACAGGAACTGACGATTCTCCTGGGGTGCATGTAACTGATCAAAGGGTACCATTCAAAGCCCTTTCACTCAGCATTTGTGCAGGTACCACAACGGGGCCCTAGGAACATTTGGATGCAGAGCCAGACACGCCAGAGGACTCACGTGCATCTTCTTAACTTCTGTCCTCCGTGCACGTGCCCATCCCCTTTCCCCCCCACACTGAGGTGATCCAAAGCTCATGGAAACCAATGATCAGACTCGCCCTTGGCTGTGGATCGGGCCCTAAACCCTGATGGCTTCTGCCATCATCAGGTCCCGAGATCAGCTCATCAGCTGAATGAGTGTATCACCGTTGTCCTTGCCTGGCTACTTGCCTTTGACTGATTATCCACTCTTCAGGGATTCCCCTTGAGCAGATGGCTCTGCTCTGGATTCCCCACCTCCTTGTCTTTGCTGTTCCCCGAGTGTTCGCCTTTTTTATTGGTAAGGCACTTCCTCTGCAGGAGAGACACCGGCTAATGTTTACCAGTCTGTCCCCCACTTGGTACCTGGCAATCTGACTGTTTACAAAGCAGGGTCCTCATTAGAAATAAGGGCTTGACTCCTCTTCATTCCTTTATTGCCCTCATGCTCTGACATCATGCTTTTGTTTCTTAAAGCGCTATGATCAAAAGTATTCCGGGCCATTTTTTAACAGTTTTGTGGGGTTTCATTGCAATAATTCTTTGGAAGCTTGAAATGTAAAACCTGTTTCCTCCCCTCCCCATGGGTTTTCCTCTCTTACATAGACACGCTGACAGTGCATCCGATGAAGTGAGCTGTAACTCACGAAAGCTTATGCTCAAATAAATTGGTTAGTCTCTAAGGTGCCACAAGTCCTCCTTTTCTTTTTGCAGATACAGACTAACACAGCTGCTACTCTGAAATCTACCGGGTTGTTATTGTAGGGTGCTTATTTATTTTGATTCATAAAAATTCTACAAAGGGCATCTCTAGCCATATGCTCTAGGGCCCAGACCCTCAAAGGTATTTAGGCCCCTAACATCCACTGAAACTATTTGAATTCAATGGAAGTTAGGAAACTAAATACTTTTGAGGCTCTGACCTGTGTGCCTAAATTCATCAATCTAAGACAACTCACCACAAATCCCTCTCCAATAATTCCCCGTACTTACAATTCCCTGCCCACCCTATTTTCAAATGCCTGTGAGGAAATATTTACCTTGGCCCGTACCCGGAAAGGCCCCAGATTTTGCACTGTGTTAGCTTGCACGTGCTCACTTCAGTCCACTGATCTATGTCTGTCACATTGCTCATCACAAGTGCAGGGCTGGTGAGTAACTTTTAAAAATAGTGCAGCATTTTTTCCAAAACACTTTGCGTGTTTAGTGGGCTGTGGATACCGCTCTGGGTGACTTTGGGGTGGGAAAACAGCCCTGGCACAGTGGATTGGCACAAGGCCTATGAATCAGGTGTTTCCCGTTTAAGCCCTCAAAACAGGGTTTTATTTATGGCTGGGCGTTGCGCTGGCTGCCTGCGGAGGGCTGAATTTCACCTTTGGTGAACAGATGTAAGTCACAGCCGCAGCAGACAGGTCCAGAGTTTGACCCATCCACTTTGATAAGGCCCCGTTAGCACTGCAAGATTTTTAGAAGCCAGTTTGTTCTTTCCCCCTCCCTCCTTCCTCCAGTGTCATTAATTTGGTTAACTTTGTATGCAAAATGAAAAGGATCCAATACAGAGCGAGATCTCAGAGGTGTTTCAATAACAACCAGATCCCGTGACTGGAAGGTGAACCTAGACAAATTCAGACAGGAAATAAAATGTAAATTTTTAACAGCAAGGGCAATTAGCCATTGGAACAACTTACCAAGGCTTGGGGTGGAATCTCCACAATTGGAAACTTTTAAATTAAGACTGGATGTTTTTCGAAGAGGGATTATTTCGGGGAAGGGCTATGGCCTGTGTTATGCAGGAGCTCAGATAAATGATCACAGTGATCCATTCTGACTTTATAATCTATGAAAAAGCACCCGTATCTTAAACCATGTTTGGAGCTGGTTCCAGCAACAACTTTAAGTGGTTTTAATCTCATTTTCCTGCTGTATTAAATCATGCTAAACTCCAAGCAACAGGTGAGCAGTTACGGTGCCGCATAGGCAGATCTCGGGACAGGATGCTATTAATACTTAATCGGATGTAGAGGTAAGGTCTGTGACATATATGCAGTTTCCCAGTCACATCTATACGAGACAGGGTGTATAACGGAGAAACAAGGTGGGTGAGAGGATATCTTTTATTGGACCAACATCTGTTGGTAAAAGGGACGAGCTTTGGCACTCCACAGAGCTCTTCTTCAGGTCTGGGAAAGGTACTCAGTATGTCACAGCTAAATACAAGCTGACACGTTGCAAGAAACCATTCAAAATGAAGTGGGCAAGTAACCCCTCTGCCAATCATAGACAAAGTCTATGAGTATGTAAACACAGGTTTTGTACCACTTTAACTATATCCCTTGGAAATCTGTAGTTAAATCAGCCCAACCCTCCAGTGAGGACCCATTTATACCAGTTTAAAGGCCCATTTATAATATACCTCATTCCTGTACATTTAGGAGAATAAATTCTACCACGATAAGGCACCTCTATCCTGTATAACTGCATGTGCTAGGGATTGTACCGATTTAACTATTGCATTTAAACACAATCACTCCCCTCACAGACACAGTTAACCCAGTACAAAAACTGCATAGACCAGACCTTAGTGGTAAGTGGCCTCCTGTTAGCAGACTCCACAGAAAGGCCAAGGACATACCAGGCCATGGAAACTGAACTCCCCTGAGCCCTACGGGTGAGCTCTCCGGGATAAGGTTGAGGCCCACAGATGGATTAGTAAGGAGAAGCTCCTACACGTTCTGGCTGTAGAGCAGATCCTGCCTGGACAAACTCCCCTTCTCCAGAGCGGCTGACCTGGCACTAAGAAGAAAAGGAGTACTTGTGGCACCTTAGAGACTAACCAGTTTATTTGAGCATGAGCTTTCGTGAGCTACAGCTCACTTCATCAGATACATACCGTGGAAACTGCAGCAGACTTTATATATACACAGAGAATATGAAACAATACCTCCTCCCACCCCACTGTCCTGCTGGTAATAGCTTATCTAAAGTAATCGTCAGGTTAGGCCATTTCCAGCACAGGACCTGGCACTGTCTATCAGCATCAAAAGGACATGAAAACTTTCAGAGATGATGATAAAACATTATCACTATTTTTCTGAGCCTTCCCCTTTCCTTCAGAAACCTCAGTGTTTGCAACATTTTAATCAACCACCCCGGGGAGGATCTGCCATGCCCTCATTACCACGACCCCTTGGCCCGGAGTTTTGCCCACAATAGCACGAAAGAGGCGACCTTACCCTAAAAAGATGCAACCATCCATGCAGACATCCCACTTCCTCCCGCCTCCCCGGCCCTGGGATAGGCCTTATTTCACCCAGCAGGGTTAGCTAGCCACTGCAGCCCTGACACGGCCAGACGTTTTCGCTGATCTGGGAGAGGTTACATTTCCTCCGGCTTTGTGCCTGTATTCCCAGCATGTGGCAATAAGGGCGGTCACAGCCTAGCCCCCCAAATCCTGCAGCTGAGCAGGATTTTCAAGCCAGGGGCTGGGCTCTGGGGTCCATTCCTTAGCCGGTCAAGCTGTCTGTTTTCTTGGGGTGGCGAGGGGGGTCTTGTTGCCATGCCTGCAATCGACATAGCCACATCTAACCCAGGCTGGGCTGGCGCTGGAAAGAAGCAGGAGGGAATCGGAGCAGTCACTTACCCCAGTTACACGCCACAGCCTTTGTTGTGATGTTACAAAGGAGCAGGCAGCCGAGCAGAAGGCTCCCAGCAGCAGCCCATGCTCCGACTGACAAGGCAGATCGCTCCTTGCACACTCACACACACACTCGTGTGTCTCCTCTAAGTCTCTCCTCCCCCTGCCATCTCCCAAAGGCCGCGGGGGAGGGTCTCATCCGCTAGCAGCAGCCCCGGCTCCAAGCTGCTCTGGGCTTTTCCAGCTCCGCTCTAGTCCGTGCACAGGACCCACCCAAGCTGCGGGGGTGCGTGCGTGTCCCTCCCGCAACCTCTCCCTCCGCTCCCGGCCAAACCCCTCGGCTGCTCCCGGTGCCGTGAGCCTCCCCGGCAGCCAACGGCAGCGCGCTGCTGCCCACCCCCGTCGGCAGGGCCGCTTGGCTCCCGGCCGGCCGGCGCGATGAATATTCAGGAGCAGCGCCCCGGGCCGCAGCGGTCCACGTCACAAGCCCCACGCTGGGGCATGGCCCGGTCCGGCTTTGCACCGGAGCGACTCCGGTGTCACTCCTGATTTACACCAGCCGGATCAGGCCCCCCCATGCAATCTCTCATGGGCTCCTCACCCCCTCCCCGGCTGATAGGGTGACCAGATGTCCCGATTGTGTGGGGACGGTCCTGATTTTGGGGGACCTTTTCTTATGTTACCCCCCCCCCGTCCCGATTTTTCACATTTGCTGTCAGGTCAGCTGTCAGGTCACCCTACCAGCTGACCCCAGCACCCAGCTGGCCGTGCCCGGTGCAGGGCCGAATCTGGGGGGCGCGCGCACCCGTGGGCCAAACTCTCCCGCTGCACCCCAGGGCGACTGATTTTTAGCCCCTCTTCTTGTTCATTTGGGAGGCACGGCGAGCTGCTGAGGACCAGCAATCTCAGAACACAGCCGCGGCCAGTGGACAGTGGCCTGGGCGGAGGGCGTTGCACTGGCCACCTGTTACACACCCCCGTGCGCACACGCCCCCCACTTCAGGGCCTGTTCCCCCGTGTCAGGGTGTCCTGGTGGCAAGAAGATTTTGCAGCTCCCAACTAGGATGACCAGATAGCAAGGGTGAAAAATCGGGATGGGGATGGGGATGGGGATGGGGATGGGGATGGGGGGTAATAGGCACCGAGATAAGAAAAAGGCCCAAACATCAGGACTGTCCCTATAAAATCGGGACATCTGGTCACCCTACTCCCAACAACCAGCTCCCAGACAGCTCTGCCGCTGCCCCTCAGTGATAGGTTTGCTAAATTTGGTGGGACATATTCCTGGAAATTTAATCACATGATGTAATCTTTAATTAAAGGTTAATCTTTAATTCCTGGAGACTCCAGGACAATCCTGGAGGGTTGGCAACCCTACTCAATCCTGCCCTGCAGCCCCCCCGCCCATTATCCCAGCTCCTGGCTCCCCACACACAGCTCTGCCAATGCTCCTCAATTCTGTCCTAGTTTTTCTCCACCCTGGTGTCTTCTGTTACTTGAGTCCTGAGCCCCCTACAACTCTGCCACTGCCCCTCAATCCTGACCTGCAAACCCCCACCCCCACACACACCCACACACACAGACATGCACACACACGCTATTCTCGCCCTGGAATTTTGCTATAGGGTATAACAGATTTGGAGAGAGGCGATTGGGGTTTAGGGCTGGAAGAAGAGGGGAAAGTTTGTCCAAAGAGGTGGGCAGGTCCATTTATTATCTTTACTGAGCTCTTGAGAAGCGACAGGCGACATAGGAATTAATTAATTAATTAATTAATTAAAGGAAATGGGCATGTTTATAATAAATAACGTTTTCCATTTTTATAGCACATGGAAGGAACAAAACTGTTTCAGTCCCTATTAACCACCGTGCCACTGAAACGCAGCCAGCAGCCTCCTTTCGCGTGAAGGGCAGCAGCCAGCGTGAAGCACATTGAACAGCAATGCCCAGCGGGAAATTGTGGCCAAGCAGACAGTGGAAAACCTCTCCTTTAACAAAACACGCCCTGGGAACCTTAGATAAGACAGAATTGTGCCTTTTAAGGGCTCAGCCCAAGGCCCCACACATCAGGTGGAAACCTACATATCCACCTTCGAAGGAAGAAATATCTTCATGAATGATTTAGATAATGGCATAGAGAGTGCACTTATAAAGTTTGAGGACGATGCCAAGCTGGGAGGCGTTGCAAGTGCTTTGGAGCATAGGATTAAAATTCAAAATGATCTAGACAAACTGGACAAATGGTCTAAAGTACATAGGATGAAATTCAGTAAGGACAAATGCAAAGTACTCCACTTAGGAAGGAACCATCAGTTACACACATACACAATGGGAAATGACTGCCTAGGAAGGAGTCCTGCGGAAAGAGATCTGGGGGTCATAGTGGATCACAAGCTAAATATGAGTCAACAGTGTAACATTGTTGCAAAAAAAGCAAACATCATTCAGGGATGTATTAGTAGCAGTGTTGTAAGCAAGACACGAAAAGTAATTCTCTACTCTGCGCTGATTAGGCCTCAACTGGAGTATTGTGTCCAGTTCTGGGGCCACATTTCAGGAAAGAGGTGGACAAACTGGAGAAAGTCCAGAGAAGAGCAACAAAAATGATTAAAGGTCTAGAAAACATGACCTTGGAGGGAAGATTGAAAAAATTGGGTTTGTTTAGTCTGGAGAAGAGAAGACAGAGGGGACATGTCAACAGTTTTCAAGTACATAACAGGTTGTTACGAGGAGGAGGGAGAAAAATTGTTCTCCTTAACCTCTGAGGATAGGACAAGAAGCAACGGGCTTAAATTGCAGCAAGGGCAGTTTAGGTTGGACATTAAGAAAAGCTTCCTAAATGTCAGGGTGGTGAAGCACTGGAATAAATTGCCTAGGGAGGTTGTGGAATCTCCATCATTGGAGATTTTTAAAAACAGGTCAGAAGGTCAGACAAACACCTGCCAGGGATGATCTAGACCAGGGGTTCTCAAACTGGGGGTTGGGACCCCTCAGGGGATCGAGAGGTTATTATGGGGGGGGGCACGAGGTGTCAGCCTCCACCCCAAACCCCATTTTGCATCCTGCATTTCTAATGGTGTTAAATATATTTAAAAAGTGTTTTTAATTTATGAGGGGAGTCGCATGCAGAGGCTTGCTATTTGAAAGGGGTCACCAGTAGAAAAGTTTGAGAACCACTGGTCTAGATAATACTTCGTCCTGCCATGAGTGCAGGAGACTGGAGTAGATAACCTCTCGAGGTCCCTTCCAGTCCTACCATTTTATGATGCTGTGAAATTGACTCACCCCCAGAATTCAACCTATGGCCTGAACCTCCAGTGCCTTGTGTGGTGTTGTCTTTTATCGTTACTCGCACTAGTGCTGTGCAAAGCGTGGGTAAAATGCTATCAACTCAGAACCCTCCATGCTCGCACACTCACTTTGCACAAGCATAAGTGATTCCATCTGGCAGCAGGTAGAGCTGGTTAAAAATGGGGGAGGGGAAATGTGGAAAATCTTGAAATTATTTTTGTTTTTCAAGATTGAAAAACACACCACAACCAGCCCCACAACATTTTCACAATGTCTTAAAACCAAAATCAGTAACAGCAGGAAGCAAAACAACCACCAAGGCCACAGAGATCAGAGCAGAGGGGTAATGTGCAAGACAACGTTAACCCTATTGTGTTTGGGAAGAGCAACAGAGCAGAAAGATTTAGCTGAGAGCTGGGCTCTGGGCCCCACCCTCGAGCCTTGTCTTCACTAGGAATAAAGGTGCGTTCTTACCTCATGTTAGTTCACGTGGTAAATGACAGGAGTTAAAATCCTAGTGAAGACAAGGAAGTTTGTAGTTTTCACGTGTGTGTGTTAACAGGTCAAGTTAAACCCCAGACTCCCCAACAGTCTTTACTTCGACCTGCTGACACACGTGAAAAATGACAAACCATCTTGTCCTCACTAGGACTTTAACTCACGTTAGTTACCATGTGTTAGCCAAAGGTAAGAAAGCACCATATGACCTAGAGAAGATCCACCCTCAGAGGGAGCCATTCACTTGTTATTCTGAAGAGATTAATAAATGAACTAAAACTATTTAGTTTAAACTAAAAAAACAGCCATTAAAAAAAAAAAAAAAACAGCCAGTGTAAAGCAGGCAAAGTGAAGGAACAGAGCTGGCAGAATCCTGAAGAGAGCGAACAATTGAGAAATGTTACCCTAATGACCCTGCTGTTTTGAAACTTCTAGACCTAATTTTCCATGAAGCCAAGGAGAAAAGATGCTCTGATCCTGGCAGCATGAGTCAGCCATTGCAGGACAGGAAATACCACGATGAGAAGAGAAAACAGGGTACCCACATAAGCAACTCTGGGAACAGCAGGGTAAACCAGCCAGCTGAGAACTAACAAGCCAGTGAGCCCATGTGGTGGATTCTGCCATTGGCTCTTGAGAAAGGGTCTCCTGGGTAGCAGATGCCGGGTAAACATGGTCGCACTAGGGGCCATCTCCTGGTTCATATGAGCACAGTGGTGAGCGATCGCATCTCTTTTGGATGGAGCCTCACCAGGGAATTCCACACCCCCGGGGCCTTGCAGTTCATCATGGAATAAACACGCAGCATTGCAGAACCCGCTGTCCGCATGCTCCAGCGTCACTGGCTTTTCACTGCCCTGTCCGAAGCCCTCACGGTGGTGACATAGAAGGGAAGGGCCCAAACCGCATCACTGGAGCCGCAGTCTTCCCTGGATCCAGATCACGTTTTGGGTGGCGTGGGGGTGAGGCTAATCCAGCCGGCAGTCATCACATCAGAGGCTGAGAGATCCTGTCCTTCGTCGTGACTGCAAACCCTGCTCCCATAGGAGGAATCATGCAGTGAGAACTCTGCGTGACTCAGGACAAGAGTGGGCGAGGGAACAAGGCTGACAATTACTATTGGTCTGACAGTTCGGCTTGGTCAAGACTCTCAGTTAGGCCAAGGACCTTTGACAGCACTGTAAGGAAGACCTGAAGGGGTGAAAATCCACCCCCACTGTCCCCCCGCCTTCCACCCAAAAATACAGCTGTTGTAAGGACTCTACCTGGCTCTGCTTCCGTCACAAGGGCATATCAGGGTAATGGCATGGCTGTTTTCTTCCTCCAATGACATCTGGGGACCATTGGGAACAAAGCTTATGTTAAAGCAGCCCTGAGACTGCTCTGACCTACACCCGGGACTTGGCAGGGCCCTGAACAGCCCAAGAGTGGAGAAAGTACAAAGAGTATTTAAAGTCCTCACCCACTGAGCCAAGCACAAGTAAGTGAGAATCATCCCCTTTGTTTGTGGGGATTAGTTGTTGTAAAAGGAGAGTTTCCCATGCACCTAAGGCGTTTAGGAGCATATGTCCCATTGTCTTCAGTGACATTTATGCCCCTAAATCCCTTAGATGCTTTGGAAAATCTCCCCCATAAATGTTATTTTATTGGAATTTAAGGGGGGGGGTATTTGAGATTTTGTGGGTGGGGATCAGCCATGAACTATGGGTTTGAGATTTGGGGTTAAATTGTTCAACCTCACATAGTCCCCTTCTCCAACATACCGGAGTGCTCAGATTGAGGGGAAGGAAGGATTCTCTAGTAAAGGTTATGAGGATTAAAAATACATCAAATGGGCAGGTAAGCAATGGATTTAAAATGAGCTAAGACCAAAAAAAAAGAAAATGTTTGTCACTTAAAAATCATAGACTCAAATTGTTGGAAAGATAGGACCATGTACCAGCACACCACTGTTTGCTGGGGACATCCCACCCTGTTAGTGTGTGTTGATCCCACTGGGAACATGTTAAGTGTTCCAGTGACCAACTGAGGAAGGTGGCTCCTTACTCCACATGGGCATAGGATGGTGGGGGTGGTTTTCTAGAGAGAGAGGATCTTGGACAGGGGTTCTCACAACAAATTTGTTAGTGGCCTCAAAGTGTGGCCACCACCTCTTGCTGGTGGCTGCTCTGACAATTTTTCCAAAAATACTTAATTAACTTGAGAAAAAACAAGTAAAGATGGACATACACATGTTCAAGTCATTTATATAGGGTTTTTTTGCAGACTCAATAATAAAAATCATGTATGATTGTCTCTATTCTTTACTGGACCCAAACAGAATAGAAACACAAATAAGGTGCTTTGCATGTTCTTGTCTTTTTTGTTGTTCATTCTTTTGCTTTTTTTTTTTTTTAGACTTGCTAGCTAGTAAGCCTGCTGCTGTGAAAAGTGATACTTATATGTTAATATCACTTTTCACTGCCTCCTAGCTAGCTGATGAGGGACAAATTAAGCCCTGGATGGGGAGGTGGGTAGGGAGGCAGCGGGGGCCAGAGGTGACAGAGGGGTGAGCCCAGGGGCCAGAGCCTGGGGGCCAGAGCCCGAAGCCCCACACCTGGGGGCGGGAGCTTGCCACCATGTGTCTGGAGCCAAAAGCCCTGTGGCCTGCTGCCCGCCACCCCAGGGTTGAAGTCCGACCCCGCCGCTTCCAGGAACTCAGTGCCTGCCTGCTCCTCCACTGTTTGTGTCTCCAGAAGGGGGAAAGGCCCAATTCCTGCTGGGGCCCCCGGGTGAGGGGCCATTGCTTCCCCCCCCCACCAAATCACCGCCCAGGAGGCTCTGGCTGCGAGAAAAGCCCCTGGTGGCTGCATCTGAGAAACGCTGACCCAGGGTATGGGCTAATCAGTCCTGAGAGAGGAACCTAGGAGAAGCCAAGCCCTGGGAGGAGGCTTGAGCTGATCTTTGTTAATTTGTCTGTTAATAAAACCATCTTCAGGAAAGGGGCTGAGTTTTAAATCTACATATTACATGGATTCTCTCAGAGTGGGTTGGGTGGGGCAACCATCCATAGACCAGTTAGAAAAGGATGTATTGGCAAGTGGGTTCCTATCAGCTCCAGGATTTCCTTATTTGACTGCTAGGCAGTTCGTAGCGAGGCAAGTATTAAACACATGGAAACCTTCCCAGCTCTGTCATATCATTTTTAAGGCAGGTGAGATAAGATTATTTCTAAAGTATTGTCGTTGTGTGCTCTGTATTAGCTCTAAGGGCAGACAATTTACAAAAACATCAGCCTACGGAAGAGATCAATGGGATTTTAATTATTTCCTTTATGAAATACCAGAGCCACCACCAGAAGTGACTTATAGCACAGGGAGACGTTCACATTAGACAATAGAAATGCAAACAAAGGGGAGAAGGAAAAGAAAGAGGAAGAGAAAGCATAGAATAAGTGATTGTTAAAAGATAAAATGCCAAACCAAATCAGGCGTAAGGCCAGCATTGTGAACTGACAGCTAGGAGATGTAGGTCTCGCCCCACCCCTGCCATCAACTCCCTCTGTAATGTCAGGCAAATCACTTCAAATGTGGCTGTTCTCTAGAAAGTAGCTAATGAAGCAGGACACAGTGCTACTCACCAGTCCTGCTCCCGGTGTCTCCCTTTCCATTAATTCAGGGATACTCAGACCTCTGTGGTTCAGGAACCAAGTTAACAATCACCATGACTCCAACAAGCCTCAGTAGTGTGAGTGCTCGGTTTCATTTACTATAGCACGAATCATAGTTAAACAGCATGATGGGGAAATATTTAGTTTTATATTATTCTCACAGCAAGTACGTTAGTGCAAATTGATCATTTAATTGGTTAATAACATCGAAAAAGCCCCTGATTGGTTAATCATTAAATCATGCAGTGTTTTAATCTCATGTGCTGCAAGGAGCGGCAGGAGACGCATTGAAGAGCCACTTGCGGCTCCCACGCCGGTCCGAGTATCACTCTGCACTGACTGGTCTTACACCGCTCTACTCCAATGGCGCTTGCCCTGCTTCGTGCTGACGTCAGAGAGCAGAGAAGCCGTCGGATAGTCAGTTTTTCTGCTGATGTTGGTGAAAAAGAGCAGGTTTCACTCCCAATCACCCTGCAGAAGCAGGTGCAAATTCTCTTTCCTCTCGGGCCCCAATGGCAGAACAGCTTACTGCATTACAGCGAGCTCCACCCACCGATGGCCGGCCAGCTGCATTCGGGTCACCAAAGGCCACAGTGAGGAGGCACCGAACCGGCCCAGGGGTAACCGAGCCTGGATTATCGGCCAGGAGGCCAGAGATGGAAAGGAGCCAGCTGGACTCACCCATCCCAGCACCCGTGTGCAAAGCAGACAGAGGAAACAGCGGTCTGTCAGGCGGTGTCAGTCGGTCTATTGGAGCCATGGCAATTTAGGCCGACTGAGAGGCGAGCCTGATATTTTTTCCCTTGTCAACGGAGCACAACTGAAATCCTCAGAGAGAGACAAAGCAACTTGCTACTTTTTTTCCCCCACAAAGCTATTTTGAGAGTGTACCTATGCATTAGCCCCATCGTGCCTCAGTTTCCCCTTCTGTACAACAGGGCACATTCCACCCTTGTAAAGCACTGTGAGATCTGTGGCTGAAGCGTGCTGTACTGCTGCTGAGTATGAGGATGACTGACTGCTCGTAAGTGAATGTTTCCTGTTTTGAATTAAGTGCTCTGGAAATCGCAGCTGTATGCATTCCAGCTTCTCCTCCACTCACTTTCACAGTGCCGTATGTGACAAGCCACCTGAAGACACATTAGGAAGCAGTACAGCTGGTCAAACAGTGTGGACAGGAAACCTCAAGCCAGCCCTGTGCAGCACGGCTGCTAATGCTGTTCGGACCACGTTGCCCACCCTTCTTGTGGCGTAGGCTCCCTGCTGGGATTGCCGGCACTGGTGCGGCTGCAAGGTTCAAAGACGCAGTTTATGCTAGTGCAGCAGGATTTGCGCTAGTACATCTTCCCCACTGTTTGAAACCAAGAGAAACTGCCCCGGTGCAAATTCCAACGTGTTTGTGTCTGCATTAGAGGTCTGCACAACTTTTGCAACTCCCCTAGTGACTGCAGTCCCAGCGTCGACACGGCCTTATTGTCCCTTAGCACAGCTGATTCACGGTCCTTGTATTTCCCGAGGTGGAGGCAATGGATAATCCCATCCGGTCTGGATTTCTGCTCTCATTTCCTCCTCTCCCCACCTCCATCTCTCCCTCCCATGCTCAGCAGCAAGGCTGCCCCCTATGCTCTCTCTCTGCTCTTCCTCACCGTCACTCAGAGTCCCCAGACCCGCCTATCTCTGATCTGCTGTCCCACGGCTAGCTCGTCTTGGTAATGTGTGAGCTCGGGCTTGTCAGCGGAAGCCAGCGTTCTGGGGGGCCAGCCCTGGGGATGGGGTAGGAGATGTCAGGAAGGGCCAGCTTGCAGGGCTGTGGCTGTCACCAGATATCCCCAGCAGTGCATCCCTGGGGGATGATCTGCAGGAGGGGGCCGGGCATTGGGGAAGTGGCTGAAGTGTGCCCAAAGCCCACCCTTGAGCGGAGACTGATGGAGGAAACTTGCTGGAGTGGTTGGTCCAGAAAAGCTTCCCATTCTGAAATGTGCCCCAAACCCTCCTCCCAGCTGCCAATCCACCCCTTGTGGGATACGTCACCTCACTCACCTCCCAAGTCCACCAGAGACCAGGTCTCTTGCCTCCTGGGCCAGGATGGGTTGGGCCTACGGAAGAGGTAGCACCCATGAGGGAAAAGGAGAAAGCAGGCAGAGAGCACCTCACATCACCTCTGCAGGGCATGCGTTTGGCTAATACAGGAGAAGGGATGCCGGGTAGCTCCCACCGGCCGGCAGGTGGCCATGAGTCAGGCTTTGGGGAGGAGGAGAGTGCGTAGGGTTCCTTGGGGCTGAGAGAGACCAGCCCTGCCCCATCATTTCAAATGAAGTACAAGCCTGATGTTGAGCTCCATAAGGCTCAGACTCAGGGCTGAGTTCTAGTGGAATTGTAACCTGCGGGCGAGTGTGCTACAAGCCCCCTCGGTGCCTAGTCTGCAGATGGTAGGAGTCTGGTATAGCACAAACAAGCAAGCCTCCCTCTTTAGCTCAAGCTGTAACAGCTCGTGCTTTCAGCTACTGTGGTGTTTGGTTCAATCCCGGGTGTGCTGGCCAGCGAATGTGCTGGTCACCGAACGCGCTTGTCACTGAACCGTTCTCTGGGAGCCCACTGACTCCAGCTGGGGCTATTCCTCATTTATGCCATGAACTCAGAATCCGCCGCATCCCCCCGCCTTTAACCGCTGAGGCCCCCTCGGGGGATCTGGAACCAACCAGAGTAGCGATTTCCCATAGAAGGTGCTGCTGCATTATGCCAAAGAACAAACAGGTGCTCTTAGGCACTGAGCATTAGCCCTATAGAAATAACAAGCAACTGAAAACCAGGTCTGACAATGGGAAGTGTCAGGCAAACTGAATAATAGGGGGCGCTACCAGTTCTGCCTAGAACAACCGTTTCCCACTCTGCTCTTTAGCTCTTAATTCTTAACCCCCCAGGTACAAATTTGAATAATAAAGGCACGGGGGCTCAAGGGGCTGACAATGGACTAGAGAGCTCAGCACCGCCCAGGTCGCGCTAAGAAGCGGAAGCTGTTACAGAGCCGGGCAGGGACCAGATTTCTAGTTTCATGGGAAATTCCAGAGTTTTGAACGGAACAAAAAACTGCACTAAATTCTAATTTCCCGTGACATGAAATTCTGAGGGAGGGAGTGGGGGGAATCCCTTTTGTGTCATTTCAAAACAAAAAAAGCAAAGCTTTCTGTTCTGAAAAGGGCAAACACGTTCTGACCACGCGGGACGGCTCCATTCCATTTTCTGGTTGTTTTTTCGGAACAACATTTTGAAATCCGCACGTCTCCGCCAAACGCTTCTCTGTCAAGGAATCGGGCTTTTCCAGTGCAAAAGTGTTCCAGCTGAATTTTTCTGGCCAGCTCTACTGTTAACTCTCTAATGGTTGTATTAACCTCCATGCAAAGTGAGTGGAGGGTCCCTAAAGGCCAGGTGCCCATATAACCCAAGTCATAACGGGCAGGTATAATAAGCAGATCTCAAAGCACGTTACAAAGGATCATAATTAGCCCCATGTTACAGATGGAGAAACTGAGGCACAAGCAAAGGTCAGTTACTTGTCCCAGATCAGTCAGCAGTGGGAACTGAATGCAAGTCGTTCTGAGTCCCACTCCCGTGCCCTAGTCACTAGGACACACTGTGTCCCATTTGCAGTCACAGCAGAGAGGCCATGGACTCAATGTGCTATCGGGACTTAACTGCCCTCAGGCCCCAATGGTATCAGGCAATCTGACGGGGAGCCTGTGCTGCTGTGACCCATAGATAGGAGATGTCTGACCTTCCTGCCAGCCAGCACGGGAAATATAAATTAATATTTAAAGAGGCATCCATAAAAACTGCCTCTCCCCATTCCTCCTCCCACCCGCCAGGCCAATCTTCCAGCCTGCCTTAGAGAACCATTACTGGAAGCATTCTCTTGCTCCTCCTGTTCCGCCGACTGCCCCCAATTGGAAATTGAGCTGAGCAGGTCCAGGTGAAGCAGCTCAGAGCACATCTTGGCGTAGGTGGCCCCAGAGGCATGGGGAAAGGGAATGGCAGGCCCAGCGGGAGACCCAAGGAGTGTTTGCTCACTGTTTGCTAAAGCAGGACATCTCCTACTGCAGAAAGAGGACAGGCTCCCTGTTTTCTCAGCAAGCATTTAGCTCCCTTGCTGGGATGGAGCTAAGAGGAGCTTCATTACAGCCAGGCTGTGTTAGCTAGTGCTAGAAGGAGGGGAATGAGAGACAGGGCTATTGGTTTAGGCCCCGTCTACACTGGCAAGTTTCTGAGCAGTAAAGCAGCTTTGCGCGCTGTAACTCCTGAGGTGCACGCACGGCCAGGCCCGTGCGGCCACCCCGACGAGAGGCGAAAAGCTTTCTGCCCCGGGGCTACGGCACTCGGTGCCAGCGTAGACACCGTGGCGATTACGGCACTGCGAATGGCGTCCAGGTGTCGTCCCACCGTGCCTGTTCTCACCTCTCTGGTCATCGGTTTGAACCCTACTGCCCTGCCCTCAAGTGATCAACCATCAACCCCACCGAGTACATTCCTTTGCAAATTTGAAAGTCCCCTTCCTGTTTGCTCGGTGATGCATGCAGTGCATCTTTCCAGGTGGCCAGGCCTGCTACACCCACCAGGCGATCCCCCGCTTGGAGCGATGCCGAACTGCTGGACCCGATTGGCATTTGGGGAGAGGAAGCTGTCCAGTCCCAGCTGTGCTCCAGCCGTAGGAATTAGGATACCTACAGATACATTTCTCAATGCATGACAGAAAGGGGCCGTGACCGGGACACACTGCAGTGCAGGGTCACAGTGAAGGAGCTGCGGAACGCCCACCACAAGGTGCGGGAAGCAAACCGCCACTCCGGTGCTGCGTCCACGAGCTGCTGGTTCTACAAAGAGCTGGACGCGGTACTCAGTGGAGACACAACCTCCACTGTGAAGGCCACTGTGGATACTTCGTTGGCTCGATACCAGATGAGAGTGGATCGAGCCAGGAGGAGGAAATCTTGGACGAGGATGTGGAGGGGGACCCAGAGGCAGAGGATGACTCGGAGGCCAAAGATGCAGGCAGCCAGGAGCTCTTTTCTACCCCGGAGGAGCCTAGCCAGTCACAGCCGTCGGAGCTTGGCGAAGCACAAACAGGAGAGGAGGCCCCTGGTAAGTGGATCTGATTTGGGGAATTGCTGAAGTGAGTTGTTGGGGGCAGGCGGGTTGCGGAAAGCAGGCTTGTCTCCCACCGCATGCTTAATCTGAGTGGCGGAACAGGCTGTTGATAGACCCCTCCCTCCTCACTTCACGGGAATCTCCCTCAGAGATCTCCAGGAAACTCTCGTGGAGACACTGGGCAATCCGCTGCCGCAGGTTCCTCGGCAAGCTGCTTCGGTTTTTGCCCCATGAACGGTAACTTTCCCGTGCCACTTTGCCATGACACGGCGGGGGGGGGGGGGGGGGAGCGGCTCCACTCTCTACCCACAGCATTCCACTCCTCCCTCCTCACAGTCCAGCACTGTGGACTCCCACTACCCACTGCACTCAACACCCATCCATCGGCAGTTTGGCCCTGCTGAAGTACAGAACCCGCTGCATTCTACTCCAGAGGAGAAGGCTGGGTATGATCTCTGGACGTACACAAATCTGTAGCTGTCCCGGGACCCCTCCTCCTCTTGAGACCTTCCCTTCCCCCATGCCCCCTCCCCCACCCTGGTGATGAATTTTTTCATTTGACTCTCTTCTCTGGTTGTTGTCTTTCAATAAACGAATTGCGTTTGTTTGAAAGCAATCTTTATTCTATTAAGTGAAAGCAAAAAGAGCACTGCAAAGCAACACACAATTATGTTAAGGCCCCTTCTTGCATCATGTGCACCAATCACCTCCTAGCGTTATAAGCACTGCCGTCCTGAGCATAGCAACAAATATTAGAGGCTTTCAGCTTCAAATTGCTGCCTCAGGGCATCCCTGATCCTTCTGGCCCCAAGCTGCGCCCCTCTAATAGCCCTGGGCTCTGGCTGTTCAAACTCAGCCTCCAGGCGCTGAGTCTCTGTGGTCCAGCCCTGAGTGAAGCTTTCACCCTTCCCTTCACAAATATTATTGAGCGTACAGCAAGCTGAGGAATACTGTCATCAGCCGGGTGCAGCTTCCCACACACGCATTGCCAGCGGGCTTTTAAACGGCCAAATGCACACTCCACAGTCATTCTGCACTTGCTCAGCCTGTTGTAGAACCGCTCCTTGCTGCTGTCAAATTGTCCCGTGTAAGACTACATGAGCCACGGCATTAAGGGGTGGGCGGGGTCTCCCAAGATCACAATGGGCATTTCGACTTCCCCTACGGTGATCTTCTGGTCCGGGAAGAAAGTCCCTGTTTGCAGCTTCTTGAACAGGCCAGTGTTCCGAAAGATGCGTGTGTCATGCACCTTTCCGGACCAGCTTGCGTTAATGTCTGTGAAACACCCGTGGTGATCCACAAGCACCTGGAGAACCATTGAGAAATACCCCTTGCAATTAATGTACTCGGTGGCTAGGCAGTCTGGTGCCAGAACTGGAACATGCATGCCATCTATCACCCCTCCGCAGTTAGGGAAGCGCATTTGTGCAAAGCCATCCACAATGTCACGCACGTTGCCCAGAGCCACGGTCTTTCAGAGCGGGATGTGATTAATGGCCCTGCACACTTCCATCAACTTGAGTCCAACGGTCAACTTTCCCACTCCGAACTGGTTAGCAACCAGTCGGTAGCAGTCTGGAGTAGCCAGCTTTCACAGTGCAATCGCCACACGCTTCTCCAGTGCCGGGACAGCTCTCATTCTTGTGTCCCTGCACCGCAGGGCTGGGGCGAGCTCATCACACAGTCCCATGAATGTGGCTTTCCTCCTTCTGCAGCCACTGCTCGTCATCCCAGACATGCATCATGATGCGATCCCACCACTCAGTGCTTGTTTCCCGAACCCAAAAGAGGCGTTCCACTCTGTTCAGCACCTCCGTGAATGCCACAAGCAATCTCGTGTCGTAGCTACGATGCGTGGCAAGATCAGTGTCGCACTCCCCTTGCCTTTGCAGTTTAAGGAATAACTCCACTGCCCTCGTGACGTGTGACATTATGACAAACAGTATTCCAATTAATACAAAAAAACCCAATCACGGGGTGCATTATAATATTTAAAACTGATGTTCATGAGGGGGGACCATTTTTTAAAAATGTTATATCAATGGTACACCACAATTTGTTGAGCTTGTGTGGATACTTTTCGAATTTTAGTTTTTTGGTGTAAAATAGTCAGACTTCGTGTTAGTACTTTTGTTTGGGTTGCTGCAGTTAATTGACTAATTTGCTTATTTCCTCCTAGCCATTGGTACAAGGTGGTCAAATTAACCCACAAAGAAAAACAAAAACTCAGAGCGTTATTGGCATTTGCTCGGTGAACATTTTTATTTGTGTGAATCGGAAAATAGTAAGGGACGGTGGGGCTCTGCAGTATGGTTACATTGCACCTATGTTGTTGCCCAGGTGCCTTTGAGTACACTTTTTGTTGCCACACAATATTTCAACATTTAATAATACAAACACAAGTCTTGTGTTGACTTTATAGTTTTTGCTAAAAGTAACAAATCATTTTTACCTTGCTGTTGCCATACTGGCAGTATTTCATTGCCCGATTTTTTAATTTTGACAAGCTGATGGGCTTTTTTTCATTTTTGCACTTGAGCTGTACCGTAACTTTGTTTGCTAATACCTTGATGTTTGTAGCATTTAGTATTTTAACTTTTGATTTAGGTTTACCCAAAGCAGGTTTTAAAACTTTTATTTTTTAGCCTTTTTTTGTTTTGTTTTTTTAGGCTACCCCTTTTTAAATTTTTTTTTATTTTTTGGCTGCTGAGCAAGTGTAATAACCTTTCGGAGTTTACGTAAGGTAGTTTTAGGGCAGCTACACCTTTACTGCTCCGCCCCTTACCATAGTCAGGGAAGGTGTTGTAATGGCCTTTCCTTATATATATTTATTTTTATACAAACACCCCGGTGGCTGGGCTTGAATGCTGGAAGCTGGTTGACTTGTTAATTATTACTGGGGGGTGGTTAGTAATTAATGTTTTTACATTTTTTTTTTTTGGTAATTTTATTTTGTGCTTAAAATGTATGTTTATTATTGTTTTAATGCAGTACTTTTTTTAAAAAAAACATAATACACAACAATGCCAGCAACACAAAACATAATTTCGGTTGCGACAGTAGAGTCATGGTATTTTGAGTTGCTCTTCAGCGGGTACCAGCTTTTTTTGATTTTCTGGAAGACAAACAGAACATGTTTCTACCCCTTTGGGCGTGGCAGATTATTGCTTAAAATATCTCTTTCTTTTACAAATACCCTTGCTGACTGCAAGCAAAACAGAAAAATTACCCCCACACTTTCTGGTGGTTTTTTTGTCGGTAGGCCATGTTTTAATGGCTTTTACCTTTTAAGGGTTTAGGGTGAATTAGTCCACTGTGCAGTTATGAGATGATGTGCCTCAGTTGTTGGGGTTTTTTTTAAATACAGCAGACCAGGTATGTAGTCGGTTTTTTGCTGTGCTAAGCTTTAAGTTTATTTACAGGTAATAGCTGAGAAGCATTATTACTAGAATGCCTTAAAGGTGGTTTGTTTGTGTTTTAAATTATACACACTATACATTGTTACAGGGGTACTTATTAACATTAAATTTATTCCAATGTTTAATATTAACATTAAATTTATTAAAAGTATTTTGTTATACCATGCCTTTTATTGAGACATTTGTTTCTGATGCCAGTGTGTTCAATGTTTTTTTGAAATCTTTGCATAGGCTTTTAAATTTAAATTATATTTTTGGGGTTTTGGTGAATTAAAAGGTCATGCATATAAGCAGACCCCTTTTGTACCTGTCTTCAGATTTCAGCACTGCATACGCAAAAAAAGGTATATTTTTTTCTCCTTAGGGTTAACCTGTCCCTCTCTTATTCTTAGGTTTGACTTTTTTTTTTTTTAAACACTTTATTTGGAAGAAGAAAAGGAGGACTTGTGGCACCTTAGAGACTAACCAATTTATTTGAGCATAGGCTTTCGTGAGCTACAGCTCACTTCATCGGATGCATTCAGTGGAAAATACAGTGAGGAGATTTATATACACAGAGAACATGAAACAATGGGCGTTACCATACACACTGTAAGGAGAGTGATCACTTAAGATGAGCTATTACCAGCAGGAGAGTGGGGCCGGGGGGAGGAGGGAACCTTTCGTAGTGATAATCAAGGTAGGCCCTTTCCAGCAGTTGACAAGAACATCTGAGGAACAGTGTGGGGAGGGGGGGAATAAACATGGGGAAATAGTTTTACTTTGTGTAATGACCCATCCACTCCCAGTCTCTATTCAAGCCTAAGTTAATTGTATCCAGTTTGCAAATTAATTCCAATTCAGCAACTACAATACCCACCTGCTGAAGTGAAGAAACAGATTGACAGAGCCAGAAGAGTACCCAGAAGTCACCTACTACAGGACAGCCCCAACAAAGAAAATAACAGAACACCACTAGCCATCACCTTCAGCCCCCAACTAAAACCTCTCCAACGCATCATCAAGGATCTACAACCTATCCTGAAGGACAACCCAACACTCTCTCAGATCTTGGGAGACAGGCCAGTCCTTGCTTACAGACAGCCCCCCAACCTGAAGCAAATCCTCACCAGCAACCACACACCACACAACAGAACCAAAAAGAAAAGGAATACTTGTGGCACCTTAGAGACTAACCAATTTATTTGAGCATGAGCTTTCGTGAGCTACAGCTCACTTCATCGGATGCCCCCGATGAAGTGAGCTGTAGCTAACGAAAGCTCATGCTCAAATAAATTGGTTAGTCTCTAAGGTGCCACAAGTACTCCTTTTCTTTTTGCAAAGACAGACTAACACGGCTGTTACTCTGAAACAACAGAACCACTAACCCAGGAACCTATCCTTGCAACAAAGCCCGTTGCCAACTGTGTCCACATATCTATTCAGGGGACACCATCATAGGGCCTAATCACATCAGCCACACTATCAGGGGCTCGTTCACCTGCACATCTACCAATGTGATATATGCCATCATGTGCCAGCAATGCCCCTCTGCCATGTACATTGGTCAAACTGGACAGTCTCTACATAAAAGAATAAATGGACACAAATCAGATGTCAAGAATTATAACATTCATAAACCAGTCGGAGAACACTTCAATCTCTCTGGTCACTTGATTACAGACCTAAAAGTCACAATATTACAACAAAAAGACTTCAAAAACAGACTCCAACGAGAGACTGCTGAATTGGGATTAATTTGCAAACTGGATACAATTAATTTAGGCTTGAATAAAGACTGGGAGTGGATGGGTCATTACACAAAGTAAAACTATTTCCCCATGCTTATTCCCCCCTCCCCCCCCACTGTTCCTCAGACGTTCTTGTCAACTGCTGGAAATGGCCCACCTTGATTATCACGACAAAAGGTTTTCTTCCCCCCCTCCCCCCGCTCTCCTGCTGGTATTAGCTCATCTTAAGTGATCACTCTCCTTACAGTGTGTATGATAACACCCATTGTTTCATGTTCTCTGTGTATATAAATCTCCCCACTGTATTTTCTACTGAATGCATCCAATGAAGTGAGCTGTAGCTCACGAAATCTTATGTTCAAATAAATTTGTTAGTCTCTAAGGTGCCACAAGTCCTGCTTTTCTTTTTGCGAATACAGACTAATACGGCTGCTACTCTGAAATCTTTATTTGGAGGGTTATAATTTGAGCCTTTTGCTTTCAGGTAGTTTGTTTGCTGACCAGGTATGTTCTTTATTTGCAGCTTTTTTGTGCTGCCATTTATGGGCAGGGTTTTTGGTTTTTTTTTTATTAGTTAGGTAATTTGCATTAACACAGATGCTTTTTGGCTTGCTTTTGGATCCAAACCTATTAGCAGCTCAGAGACTCTGTCTTAAAAGGGACACAATTAACTTCCACCAGAGTTTTGATTACCTTTTTACTTTTAATTTTTGCTTTTAAAACAAACATCAATCTGAAAAAGAAAACACAACCTATGATGGCTCCTTTTTGAAGCCCTTGCAGGATTTTAATTAAGTAGCTGTTTTGTTTGCATTTCTTTATCCCTTCTACAATATACAATGCACATGTCCTGGGGGAAATGCACTTTTTTTTTTTCATAGTTTAACTTCTAGAACATTAGCCATATTAATTTTTACATAAGGTGTAACTGGTTTTTTGTGCTTGCCGAGTTTTTATGTATCCTTATCAAAGTGACAGTCTGATTACTCAGAGCCACCTTCAGGCTCAGTGTTTTTAACATTGCTTTTTTGTGCACCTTACCCCTGCTTGTGCTCTAGAGGTCCACTGTCCTTTTTTTCCTTTTTTCCTTTTTTTTTTTTAACTGCAGCTCTTGGCTGTCTTTTATTACATTGATGACTTTGTTTTTTATTTAAAAACATATTGAACGTTATAAAGCATTAAGGCACCTTAAGGTTTAAATGCTAAATACCAAAGCCAAACAATACTAGTTACCTGTGTCTGGCAAAAAGTTTGTCAGTTTTGCAACTTTGAATGAAAGATCTAAATGGATTTTTAGTGGTATTATTTAAAATCAAAACAAAACCAATTCATTTTAAACCTACAAAACAAGAGTTTTACAAACCGGGAGTGCTGATTTAGGTTCTTAAAACCTTACATATTTACATAATATATTTACACAGCTGTACACAGATTACATCTTTTTTTATACATTTGGGGGCAGTTCCATTCAAATAGAAACCCCATTATGTTCTTTTAGCAAATTTGACTAAATTGTCCATTGTCAAATGATTTAAATTAGATTGTTTCTTTGCCTGGATTACTTACAGACATTTCTTTGGAAAAGGACCCATTTTCCCTTCAGAATGGCTGCAAAGAAACCAAGAATTTTTTTCCTATAACACTTTTTTTCAAAAACAGTTTAACAAAGTTCAACTGCTTAATTTCCTTTAGCCTTTGCAGAGTTCACTTTTTTTTTAATTACTTGCTTATTTTTTTAAATGACATCTTCATTAACTCAGATATCACCATTCCAAATATTGTTCCAGGGATTTGAATTCCCCAGGCCTGTACTTACTGCTTCCCTGCCATTATGCCCCTCAGGGCTCCCAGCAAGATTTTCAATTTTTTTATTTGTTGCCTGCTTGCTTGTCTGGGCCTGATCCTGCTTTCCTCGCTGAATCGACACAGGCTTTGTTCCACTACCAATTAGGCAATGAGAGTGGGCTCCTCAACTAGCCCCCACACCTTCTGGTCCCTTTTTTTAAACATTTTTTTTAATTGTGAAATTACAACAATATTGCTTACAAAAATAAAAATAAAACCACACTGCCCAAACTTCTATATTCTTCAGAGTTTGGTTTAACACAGCAAGATCTGTTTAAAAGGAGTAATTTCTTGAACGAAAGGTAGTGATCCTTGTTCTCCCGCCTTGGAGGTATCATCTTCGGATTGCTTTCTTCTAAACATTTTCACACGGGTGCTACCACTATTTGCCCACACTCCTATATCCTTCAGAGTTGTGTCTCACAAAAAGTATTTGCCCAAAACTCCTGTGTCCTTCAGACTTGGGTCTCACGTAGAAAATACCGCCTGACACTCCTATACCCTTCAGAGTTCAGGGTCAGATTGAGAAACTCTTTTGTTTTACTCGACTCCCACCGCAATTCTCCACCAAAAATGTTATGCTTATAAGAAGCACACGGAAGCTTTTTAAAGGGGATACGGCAATACGCCACATTTATTGAAAAAAGAAAAGGAGTACTTGTGGCACCTTAGAGACTAACAAATTTATCTGAGCATAAGCTTTCATGAGCTACAGCTCACTTCATCGGATGCATTCAGATGCTCACTGGATCGGCGGACAGCGATCAATCCAGCGGGGGTTGATTTATCGTGTGTAGACTGGACGCGAATAAATCAACCCCCGAGCACTCTCCTGTCGACTCCTGTACAGTACTCCACCGCCGTGAGTTATTGTTATTTTTCTTTTTTTTTTTCTGCCGAGCGCGTGTAGTTGAATTCGCGTAAGTTAAAGGCGCGTATGATGCGACTCCACTGTCAGGCACAGGAGCAATCACCAGGTCAGGAATAAGCAGCCAGTGCCTTCTGCTGCTGCTGAGCTTAAATGCAGCCCTAGAGGCTCCTTGCAGCCTATAGGGTGGGAGGGCCAATCAGGTGATGCTAGAGCAGCCCAGCTGGGCTCATTAACTGGCCGGAGGGCTGAGCCAGCTAGCCCCAGGTTCAGGTGAAGGAGTGCAGGCCCAGAGTTCCTGACAGAGGTAATGCTGGCCACACATCCATTTTTGGCTGCTGTCATAAATGAGGGGGGGACTCCCTTTTCTGGGCACCCACCCAGCCAGTTAGCTATAAAATCCCCATTAGTAGCTGTTCTGTACTTGCTTTCCCTGTAAAGGGTTAACAAGTCCACAGGTAAAAGGAAGGGAGTGGGTGTGATTTTATGGAAGTCTGTTTATGAGTGTATATATGATGTGACTGGAATATGCTTTATGCAAAAGGTCTCTTGGAAGGTATCATTACAAAGTTTATAATCCACTGAGTGTGGTCATCCTATGTGTATGAATGTATCATTCTTGTGTCTGAAACTAGGAATATGAAGCATAACTCCGAGGTCCTATTGTAATTATGCAAAGTGTGGGCCATTATTGGGGGCTTGGAATCTTGATGGCCCCCATTGACTAGGACAAGTGACTGTAGATGGCTCTGACAAGTTTCAGCGGGGGAGCCAGGTTAGTCAGTTGCAGCAAAAACAAGGAGGAGTCTTGTGGCAGGTGCCACACAACTCCTCCTTGTTTTTGTAGATGGCTCTGTTTACCTGCAAGCCTCCACTGCATAGGTGCGGGCCAGGCCTAAAAGAATGGAGGGGGGCTTACAGGACATGTGAACGTGTCACAGGATACTGGAATCCATCTTTGACCTGGTGCTTTTCCATTTAGAAGGAGGGGTGGGAACCCAGAGAGAGACAAAGGCTTCCAAAGATATCAAAGGGGGTGGAATAGGACAAAGGGGGCTGCCAGTCATGTGCCTCCTCTCTTGGGACCTGCTGCGGCATGTAGACTCTGAAACTGCACACGAGGGAGGGGAGCTGGGCTCTGTCGAGCACATTAGACGCTCTGATGTTGATGCAGAACGAACCCAAAGTCCCATGGCAATACACCCTTCTTTACAGTGATAAGTTCCCATACAAGTCTATGGACCTTGCTGTGTCACACCAGAGGCTGTCAATTATGAGGTATTCAATGTTGCTCTTAATTAGCATTATTTTGAGTTGTTACCAGGAGGATTTGCAGCTGTCTCTTATCTATTCCTTTGGCTCAACTCCTTATTTTGTCCTTGGGTATATGCCTTTGCTTTAGGGTCGTCAATCTGCCATCCGGGTGAAAGCTGGCACCTCTTGACTCCTCCACTCCCTTCTTGACCATCTGGCCTAGCTAACTGTCCTTTCTCATTTAATTACCAGACATTCTTTACTCACAACAAACAGCAAACAAGGCAATTACAGCCATAAAACTCTTATTCGTCACGAACAAATGTTAACACAGTCAGCAAAAAATAAACTCAGAACAATTTCTTCTTACTAAGTCAAAGTTAGCAAAATGGAGTACAATTTTATTTGAGACAATTGGCCTACACTATGTCTCACCTTCCCCCAGAGGATCCGAGCGCGTCACCAACATGAATGGATTTATCCTGAAGATGCCCCTCCTAGAGATGGCAGGACAATTATCCCCCGTTCACAGATGGGGAACTCAGGCCCAGAGAGATTAAATGACTTGCCCAAGGTCACATAAAGAGACAGTGGCTAAGTCATAAGTGGAACCCAGATCAGCTAAGTCCTAGTTCAGTGCCTTAACCACAAGACCATCCTAGCTCATTTAGGGGCTCTTTGGTGTTAGGGTGTATGTGTTTAAACCATGCTTCTGCTAAGCACTGCACCCACCTTGTTATTTTTGTCTCCCCCACTGTCCCCCCGACTCACTTGCTTGTCTCACCCACCTGTCACGTCGTGTCTTTTAGACCGTTATGTCTTTGGGGCAGAGACTGTCCTTTCCTGTGTGTTTGCACAGTGTTTAGCTCAGTGGGGCCTGACCTGGCTGGCCTCTAGGCACCACCCCAAGATAAATGCTATTAAAGCAGGGCACCTACCATAGTGGTAGTTAACAATGTATATTGTATCAGTATCCAAGGCCACTAAGGACCTGCCTTGTTGTCACTATGCTGCATCCCAGTCATGATCAAATAAAGCTGCATGGTCAGCAGCAGGGACAGAACTCACATCCTCCTGCTCCCAAAGGACCCCATCACTTAAGCCAAAGGAGAATCCCCATGATCTTTCAGAAGTATAGTGGCTATGATACATAGCTAAACTGTCCTGATTCCCTCCAGCAGGGGGCAGTGGTGCAAAGCCATGTTACTTCATGAGACTGTTTACATGTGCTTAGAACACATGCACACAACGGAGAGACGCAAGCAAACTCACTGATGGGCTGTAGCCAGTAAGGTGTGGTTTGCTCAGTTCAGTGGACCTCGTTTAATAGGTGCTTGCTCAAAAGGATTCTGTGGGGCTGTCCTTGACAGTCACATCTCTGCCCATAACCAGAGGCTGCTGGAAATTACCCTTCCCAACTCTCTCAGTGGCTGGGCAGCTGCTAACCCACACATAGATTCATAGATTATTAGGGTTGGAAGGGACCTCAGGAGGTCATCTAGTCCAACCCCCTGCTCAAAGCAGGGCCAATCTCCCATTTTTGTCCCAGATCCCTAAATGGCCCCCTCAAGGATTGAACTCTCAACCCTGGATTTAGCAGGCCAATGCTCAAACCACTGAGCTATCCCTCATCACTAGCTTCTGACCAGTCACACCCCAGCGTTCTGCCTGCCAGACCTCAGTCATAGACGATATGTCATGATGCCACCTCCGCCCAGCTTGGCTTATTAAAAAAAACACTTCATCAATTATTTCCTAACGAACCAGATAAACCAGACAGACAGCCCCAGCTAAATCTAAGGGAATGGGATGATATTACAGCAACACCCTGGCCAAACCCACATGGTTTTTGAAAAACAACCAACCAACCAAATCAGCCTTTATCAAACGAGCACTGAGGTGTGCTTTACCTTCTGGGGGTATATCATCTGCCTGAGTTGTTCAACTGCCTCTTGCTCTTACCTCCCAGTGCCCTGAATCTGCAATCAGATCCACACAGGCAAACCCTAAAGCCCCCGTAACATCCCACTGGAGGCAACAGATGGCCACACACGTGCACAGTTCTAGCCACACGGATGCAACTGCACAAATGGGGCCGGTAGCGCTTCAATATTGTCCCACCTTCGCAGTGTTGCCAGCTCTCGTGATTTCATTGCAAGGCTCATGTTACTTGCTGTTTTTACTACAGCTCTAGTTCCTGGAGTCAGGGGACAGCAAGAAAGAAAAGGGACATTTCTAGATTTTGTGGCTGCAGAGAAAAGCTTGAAAATCCTTTAAAGGCTCAAAAGCCACAAAGCAAAAAAAAAAAAAAAACAAAAACACAAAACAAAACAAAAACCCCAATCTTTTTTTTAAATCTCATCATTATTTTTAAGACAATCTCGTAATTTTGGGACCCTGCCTTATGATTTTTGGTCATTTTAAAGCTTTTCTCTGCAACCAGGAGGACTAGAAACTTACTACTTTTTAAATGAAAAACAAGAATTTTGCCTAATCACATGACTCCAGCTGCTGGGGCTTTATTAATAAATAACAATCCCTAGCTCTTTCATAGCACTTGTCATCTGTAGATCTCAAAGTGCTTTACAGAAGGTCAGAATCTTTATTCCCATTTTATAGATTGGGAAATTGAGGCACAGACAGGGAAAAGCAACTTGCATAAAGTCACCCAGCAGCAGAACCAGAGATAGAATCCAGATCTCCTACAGCCCAGTCCAAAGTGCTAGCCACTAGTACACACTGCTTCCCAAAGAGCAAACTGTGACGAAGTAGGACTCTTCTTAATGTTTCCTCTGAATACTGTACGGGTGCTCAGTTTCCCCTATGCATTTCTTAAGTCTCTAGGTGGTGGGATAAGGGAGCGTAATTGTTGCAGAGCAAAGGGCCAGGGTACATAAATGGCCGACACTCTGTCTCCTGGCAACTGATGGCCTGGGCCCTTCCCCCCTGCAAGGTGAGAGCTAAAGGGTTGGAGAACAAAGGAATCAGGTGACCTCCTGGCCCGGGAAAGGGACAAAGCCCAGAGGAGGAGGGGCTGGAGTGGGAGTCAGTTGGGGCTGGCTGGGAACAAGGAGTGAAGTGCAGACGTGGTTGTCTGGCTCACTGCCCCCCAAAATGGACCCAGCTGAGGGGTCCTGTTCTCTGTACCTACAAGCTCTGTTTTAGATCATGTTCCTATTATCTACTAAACCTCTGTTTTACTGGCTGGCTAAGAGTCCCGTCTGACTGTGAAGTTGGGGTGCAGGACCCGCTGGCTTCCCCAGGAGCCCCATCTGAGTGAACTCCCTGTGGGAAATGCACGGAGGGGCAGCGGATGCTGAATGCTCCAGGATCAGACCCAGGAAGGTGGAAGCCGTGTGAGCTTTTGGCCCCGAAGACAGTCTGCCCACAGAGAGGAGACTTCACCAGAGTCCTGCCTGGCTTCATAAGGAGCAGTTCCAGGGCACCGCCTGGGGACTCTGTGACACAAACATCACAAGACTCACAATAAAATCACATCATTGGACATCATGGGAATGTGCATATGAGAGATGATGAAAAAAGAAAGAGTCTGGAACAGGTTATCATTTTCTTTACTGATTTTCTTTTATTCACATAAATCAATCAAATTCTGACAGGGATTTAAATGACAAAGCTGTTATATTCTCTCCATATTAACAGCATCTACCTCCCCAAGGAAACCTTAGCCAGCCTGACTAACTGCAGAATGGGGTAAAATCACAACCAATCTCCCAGCACTTGATACCAGTCACTCCCAGCGGTTTGAGTAGGAACCAGTCAGACCCTGTAGAGAGAGACACAGTTGGGCCTTTGTACTTGATTTTGTTTCCTTTGCTCATTCTGAGAAGGAGGAACATTGAGGATTCCACAGTGAGCCAGAGCTCCGAATGACTCAGGAGAAATGTTACAAGTATTTAACACAGCAGCAAAGGGTTAAGCCTGGGACCAGAGCACAGAGGATTCAAACCAAAGGGCTGATCCCTGAAGAAGAAGTCTAAGCACAGCCCTGGGCCACTCTTCCTTCTCTCATTGTCTCCCAGGCTTGCATTTCCCTGGAGATGAATCTTTCCTCCTGCACTCTGGTTCTGGTTTTGTTTCCTTGTCCCAACAAAACAGGATGGGAAAGAAGGAGAGCGGGTGTCTGCGTTCTTCCACTCTTAAGAGAACACACTAGCCACAAGTCAGGTCTTGTCATGTTCATAGAATCATAGAATATCAGGGTTGGAAGGGACCTCAGGAGGTCATCTAGTCCAACCCCCTGCTTGAAGCAGGACCAATCCCCAATTTTTGCCCCAGATCCCTAAATGGCCCCCTCAAGGATTGAACTCACAACCCTGGGTTTAGCAGGCCAATGCTCAAACCACTGAGCTATCCCTCCCCCATGTTGCAAGTAAACGTCATGAGCTCAATGCCACCCTGCTATGTGGGCACCTTACTCAGTTTCAGAGTGCCTGCCTTCTATCAACGGAGCACAGGCCAATTCCTTAGTGTGCTTGAACCAGTCTAAGAGTGACCACTCGTGAGGGTGGCAGCCAGTGCTTAATTTGTAATGAAAGAGGTGCTGGGATTCAAGCAATTTTTTTACATTCATAACTGATTCATAACTGATGCAGCAAGCCCAGAGGTGCCAGGGCTATGAACTGCCTGTGACAGGTTCAATCAGAGAGACCGGTCACAGAGCCTCCTTGGGACTGTCACCTGATGTGTTGACTTTACCTCTGAGCCCATTTTTCCTGCCAGCTTGGGACTCCAGACCCCTGCCTTGTTGAGCCAGGTGACCTGCTGAGCAGGCTAGCACGTCTATCTCCAGCACCCAGACACCCAATTCCCAATGGGATCCAAACCCCAAATAAATCCATTTTACTCTGTATAGAGCTTATACAGGATAGAGTCATAAATTGTCCACCCTCTAGAACACCGATAGAGAGATACGCACAGCTGTTTGCTCTCCCAGGTATTAATCACTTACTCTGGGTTAATTAATAAACAAAAGTGATTTTATTACGTATAAAAAGTAGGATTTAAGTGGTTCCAAGTAAGTTACCAAGCAAAATAAAACAAAACCCGCAAGTCTAAGCCTAATACATTAAGAAACTGATACAGGTAATATCTCACCCTTAGAGATGTCCCAATAAGCTTCTTTCACAGATTGGACTCCTTCCTAGTCCGGAGCCAATCCTTTCCCCTGATACAGTCCTTGTTAGTTCCAGCAGACATCTTAGGTGGAAAGCAGGGGTGTTCTCATGACTGCGACCCCCTTTGTTCTATTCCACCCCCTTTTATAGCTTTTGCACAAGGCGGGAATCTTTTGTCTCTCTGGGTCCCGACCCCTCCTTCTAAATGGAAAGGTACCAGATTTAAGATGGATTCCAGTACCCTGTGCCCTGGTCACATGTCCTGTGAGATCCCAGCCTTCGTTCTTCCAGGGCTGGCCCGCACACACCCAAGAAGGTTTGCAAGTAAACAGAGCCATCTACCAATCTCCTAGAATTGTCCTAGTCAATGGGAGCCATCAAAATTCTAAGCCCCCATATTCCTAGTTTCAGATACAAGAATGATACGTTCATACAAATAGGATGAACGCACTCAGTAGATTATAAGCTTCCTAATGATACCTTCCAAGAGACTTTTTGCATAAAGTATATTCCAGTTATATTATATTTACACTCATAAGTATATTTCCATAAAACATTATGGAGTGCGTCACACTGCCAAGCCCAGAGGTGCTGGGGCTATGAACTGCCAGGCCCTGGCACAAATTAAGCACTGGTGGCAGGGCAGCATTTTAACTAAACCAATTTCTGAACTAACTAAGGGTACTTCTGCACTGCAATCTCAGAGCCCAGGTCAATTGACTTGGGCTTGCAGGGCTCGGGCTCTGGGGCTAAAAATTGCAGTGTAAACGGTCAGGTTCGGGCTGGAGCCCAGGCTCTGAAACCCTGCAAGCAGGCAGGGTCTCAGCCCGAGCCCAGACTGTCTACACTGCAGTTTTTAGCCCCACAGCAGGAGCCCCGCAAGCTGATTTGGGCCAGACACGGGTCTCTCATTGCAGTGTAGATATACCCATAGTTACACTGGTGCACGCAAAACAAGGCCTCGGCACCTGGGAATTCATCTGCCCTTCAGAAAACACTGCCTGGAGTCAGCTCTGTTAGCTCTTTGCTCCCTCTCAGCCCAATTTCCCGCCTCACACTTGGAGTCATTCACCCCCGGGCAAAGAGGAGAAGAGAATCAGTTTGTCTGCATGCTAAGCCTGGTCACATCTGGGTTCTCAGGAGTCCCTGCTCTCCTCTCGCCACAATAATTCGACAGCAGAATAGCCAGGGAAACTTCTCCCACTTCCTGGAGCAGCAGGGCTAGAGAGCACTGCAAAAGGGACTCAGCACCTGCCCAGGAGGGAAAAGTGCCTCAAAATATATAATGGTGACTAACTATGGGTATAGCTTATCCTCCTTTCTACATGGGAAGAGCAGTGAAGACTAATGGATAGTGCACCAGACTGGAGGCCTGGGTTCTATTCCCAGCTCTATCACTGACCTGCTGAGTGACCTTGGGCAAGTCACTTCCCTGCTCTGTGCCTCCGTTTTCCCAAGCTGTAAAATGAAAGTAGGGATCCTGACCTCCTTTGTAAAGCACTTTGGCATGCGCTGATGAAAAGCTCTATATGAAGAGTAGGTTTCAGAGTAGCAGCCATGTTAGTCTGTATCCACAAAAAGAAAAGGAGTACTTAGAGACTAACAAATTTATTTGAGCATAAGCTTTTGTGAGCTACAGCTCACTTCATCAGATGCATTCAGTGGAAAATACAGTGGGTAGATTTATATACATAGAGAACATGAAACAATGGGTGTTACCATACACACTGTAAGGAAAGTGATCACTTAAGATGAGCTATTACCACCAGCAGGAGAATGGGGGGGCTGGGGGAGGATAAACATGGGGAAATTGTTTTACTTTGTGTAATGACCCATTCATTTAATTCCAATTCAGCAATTCCAATTCAATCTCTCTGGTCATTCGATTACAGACCTAAAAGTGGCAATACTTCAACAAAAAAACTTCAGAAACAGACTCCAACGAGAGACTGCTGAATTGGAATTAATTTGCAAACTGGATACAATTAACTTAGGCTTGAATAGAGACTGGGAGTGGATGGGTCATTACACAAAGTAAAACTATTTCCCCATGTTTATCCCCCCCGCCCGGCAACTGTTCCTCAGACGTTCTTGTCAACTGCTGGAAATGGCCCACCTTGATTATCACTACAAAAGGTTCCCCTCCCCCCCGCTCTTCCGCTGGTAATAGCTCACCTTACCTGATCACTCTCGTTACAGTGTGTACGGTAACACCCATTGTTTCATGTTCTCTGTGTATATAAATCTCCCCACTGTATTTTCCACTGAATGCATCCGATGAAGTGAGCTGTAGTTCACGGAAGCCTATGCTCAAATAAATTGGTTAGTCTCTAAGGTGCCACAAGTCCTCCTTTTCTTCCTACGAAGGGCAGGCGTTATTATTTTACTGATATAACTGCATCCAGATAGGGCACTTGGACCCAGTCTACTCAAAGCAACACAATTTCCTAACAAAGACAAGCCTTTCGCTGTAAAGAAAATCAGCTGGGGAATCAGAAGAGGGCCAAACTTCCCACAGGAGGTTCCCTCGCTCTGATCCTTTGATACACCGGCCAAACCACCAGATTTCATCAAAATCCTATTAACCGCACAACACACTCAGCCAAGCGCAGCGCCGCACATCCACTCCGCCCGGGAAGACAGACAGTAAAAAGCTTACTTGGTTCCTTTCAAATCCTCCGCTTGCCCTTCGAAGAAACAAGCCCTCTGGTGCTGCAGACAAAGCTGACTTCGCTCCTGTGTAGGATACTGGGTTGGTTTCTCTGATGTCTTGTCTCTTCCTCCCAGCTGCGGCAGCTCAGGGACATAGGAGTCTGGAAGCTAGTCAGACACTTGCAGGAGGAGCAGAGAACCTACAGGTATGGGCATTACCTGTCTCCGGAGTGACTACTCCTGGCTCAGCATGGGCTGGGCTCTCTGAGTCAGCCAGTGACTTAGGGCTAGGAAAGAGCTGGGAATTAAAGTTGTCCTGGCACCACCTAATGGATGCCTAGAGGCAGAAATCCTTCCTCCTTCATTGTCAGCTGCAGAATCCAAGTCAGGATTAGAATGCAACTTGGCACCAAGGGCTAATTTCCGCCTTTGGTGTCCATTACCAGCAAGGAAGGCTGTTTGCTGAGGACAATTAGCCTGGGTCCTCTTCATCAAGAGCCCCTGGAGAGGCCTCCCTCATGTGTACACACTAATAATTAAAACTACTGTAGCAGCTTTGAACTGCGCATTGTCTGGTGCAGGAGGTGAGTGCTCGCAATATTGGTCAAAGAAGGCCAACATTCTTAAAAGTACCAGTGATTTTGGATACCTCAGTGTTTGGGAGCAGCACAGAGCTCTTCCCTCCTCCTCCACAGACACACAGACACCCCCCAAAGGGGACAAATCTAGCCCACTGCCTAGACAAGCTAACGCAGGCCCTGATTCTGCAATGAGCTTTGAATGGGCAGCACCTGGGGCCCATGCAGAAGCCCAATGGAGTCAATTGGACTCAATATGCACAGAGCCCCTTGCAGGATTGGGGCCTTACACACTTATTTTGGAAGAACTAGCTTTAAGTGACCTCTTCTGCCTTTCCTCTTGAAGGACTTTGGAGCAGTAGCTTTAAATAGGGCCATGAGGTTCAAGGGTAGAGCACTGGACTGGGACTCAAAGGGTATCAGTTCTATTCTCATCCGAGCTGCCAGAGGATCTTGGACAAATGGCTCACCCTCTCTCTGCCTTTGTTTCCCCTCCCACCTGCTATCTGGCACATAATCTATTTGGAGCAGGGACGTCCCATTGCTCTGTGTTTGTACGGTGCTCAGTACAATGCAGTCCTGAGTCTCAGCTGGGGCTTCTAGGTTCTACTGCTACACTGCGCATTTCATCAGTAGATCACAGGGCGCTTTACAGTGGTCAGGATTATTATCCCGATTTTACTGATGGGGAAACTGAGGCTATGTCTACACTAGAGAGCTTAGCCCGGCGCAGCTGTACCAATGAAGCTATGCCGCTATAAGATCTCTCATGCCTGTACTGATGAGAGACAGCTCTCCCGTCAACATAATTAATCCACCCGCAACGAGCAGTGGTAGCTACATCTGCAGGAAAAACTCTCGCCAACATAGCGCTACGCACACGAGTGCTTATGTCAACGTAACTTACGTTGCTCGGGGTGGAACCTTCACATCCCTGAGCAACGTAAGTGGTAGTGTAGACATAGCCTGTGGCCCAGGCAGGGAAAGTGACTGGCTTACCAGTCACTCAGCAGAATAGGACTGGATCCGAAGTCTCCTGAGATGCAGTGCACTGCTCACTAGGCCATACTGTCTCTAAGAAATATCCCTAAGGCTGTAGGACCCTCCTAATACACACTAAATTCTTGACTTAAGACACTTTTGATTTTCATTAGACCAGAGTTTTTTGAAACAAGGACTTCGTTAAGACTCAGATACAACCAAAACCAAAACAACAGCTCTAACTAACAGGTTGCAGAAAAAAGTCCCGCATTACAGCAACGTCCATTCATAGCCTGAGCCACTGTATACTCACACTCCACGCAGGCACCAGGCACCGCCTTGGGCTCCTAGCATGTAAACCGCCGTGACACACGCAGCTAAACACGCCAACCTGTAGCCAGGCAATCAAAAGCGGAGAGGCCGTGAGGAAAAGGAAGAAAACATTTACTTGCGGATGGAGGTGCCGCCACATATTGAAATACCAGGTGCAATTTCCTGCAGTGGAGAGATTTCAGTCCAAGATTTAGGCAAAACCGAATAGACAGCCTATATGCTGTTTATTTGGAACTACAATTATAAGCAAAGAAAGCAGTCCAGCCTGTTATTAAGGTCGCCGGATACTTCCCAGCACAAGTTTCTCTTTTCTGTTTATCACTTTGCCAAGCTTTACCCATTGGGGCTGAAATTGTCCATGCCATGTGTCTGCCTCAGACCGAATTGCTTTGGAAAATTTCAGCCAAACCAGTTGAGCTGTTTCTGAGAACGAGGCTTGGGAAAAATACGTTGTTTTGCCCGTGTTAAAAAATTCCGGTGACCTTTTCTTTGAGAAGCTCTGGCTCCCCCATGCTTTGGAGCGGGGACTTGAACTATGGCAGGGAAGTGCCCTTTGTGTCAGGGAGATGCCTTTTGTCATCCCTGTGAAAATCCACCCATGCTGGGCCAAGTTATGAGCTTTTGAAAAACCACAGGAAGTGAAGGGAGGGGAACCAGGTTACCATGAGGAGGAGCCAGCAGAATCCACCTGGCCGTAGGCAGTCAGCTCCTCTGGAGCACGATAGTACATACCTCGGGGCACAGTCAGGGTGCAGAAGGTGGTGACATAAGCAACGAGGAGGAGGAGGCAGAGCTTAGCTCAGCTCCATCTACTCACGGTTGCTTCTCTTCTATCTGGAGGCTGGCCCAAGCAGGCAAATGCCCAGAGGCCATCAGCTTCCTCTTTGCTCTACTATTTCGGTTCTAAGAAGCGAGTGGTTGTTAATCACAGCTCCCAGGTGTGGGGGGGAAGGTCACTGCCTCCATCTCTGCTAGACATGGGTTTGGTGGGAACCCCTGCGGGAATGGCAGAGCTCCCTGACCGCATTGCTCTCAGCTGCAACAATCCTCCAATCCCCACCTGCAGAACGTATTAACCAGACTTCTCCCTGGGTCTGGCAGCATTTCAGAATTGATCATCCTGGGGACAGTACCCGTGCCATTTGCCAGCTATGCAGACATAGGGTCAGTCTAGGCCATGGCCCTAAAAAGCGGAATTCAGGGATGCTGAAATACCTGGAACACAAACCAATCACAGAGTGTACATGCCGCAGCAGGTCCCAAGAGAGGAGGCACATGACTGGCAGCCCCCTTTGTCCTATTCCACCCCCTTTGATATCTTTGGAAGCCTTTGTCTCTCTCTGGGTTCCCACCTCTCCTTCTAAATGGAAAAGCACCAGGTCAAAGATGGATTCCAGTATCCTGTGACACGTTCACATGTCCTGTAAGCCCCCCTCCATTCTTTTAGGCCTGGCCCGCACCTATGCAGTGGAGGCTTGCAGGTAAACAGAGCCATCTACAAAAACAAGGAGGAGTTGTGTGGCACCTGCCACAAGACTCCTCCTTGTTTTTGCTGCAACTGACTAACCTGGCTCCCCCGCTGAAACTTGTCAGAGCCATCTACAGTCACTTGTCCTAGTCAATGGGGGCCATCAAGATTCCAAGCCCCCAATAATGGCCCACACTTTGCATAATTACAATAGGACCTCGGAGTTATGCTTCATATTCCTAGTTTCAGACACAAGAATGATACATTCATACACATAGGATGACCACACTCAGTGGATTATAAACTTTGTAATGATACCTTCCAAGAGACCTTTTGCATAAAGCATATTCCAGTCACATCATATATACACTCATAAACAGACTTCCATAAAATCACACCCACTCCCTTCCTTTTACCTGTGGACTTGTTAACCCTTTACAGGGAAAGCAAGTACAGAACAGCTACTAATGGGGATTTTATAGCTAACTGGCTGGGTGGGTGCTCAGAAAAGGGAGTCCCCCCCTCATTTATGACAGCAGCCAAAAATGGATGTGTGGCCAGCATTACCTCTGTCAGGAACTCTGGGCCTGCACTCCTTCACCTGAACCTGGGGCTAGCTGGCTCAGCCCTCCGGCCAGTTAATGAGCCCAGCTGGGCTGCTCTAGCATCACCTGATTGGCCCTCCCACCCTATAGGCTGCAAGGAGCCTCTAGGGCTGCATTTAAGCTCAGCAGCAGCAGAAGGCACTGGCTGCTTATTCCTGACCTGGTGATTGCTCCTGTGCCTGACAGTGGAGTCGCATCATACGTGCCTTTAACTTACGCGAATTCAACTACACGCGCTCGGCAAAAAAATAAAAATAAAAATAACAATAACTCACGGCGGTGGAGTACTGTACAGGAGTCGACAGGAGAGTGCTCGGGGGTCGATTTATTCGCATCTAGTCTACACACGATAAAGCAACCCCCGCTGGATTGATCGCTGCCCGCCGATCCGGTGAGCATCTCGCCGCGCTGGGTGTGATTCTAGTGTTTAAAGATTATAGGATCATAGAATCTCAGGGTTGGAAGGGACCTCAGGAGGTCATCTAGTTCAACCCCCTGCTCAAAGCAGGACCAATCCCCAACTAAATCATCCCAGCCAGGGCTTTGTCAAGCCTGACCTTAAAAACTTCAAAGGAAGGAGATTCCACCACCTCCCTAGGTAACGCATTCCAGTGCTTCACCACCCTCCTAGTGAAAAAATTTTTCCTAATATCCAACCTAAACCTCCCCCACTGCAACTTGAGACCATTTCTTCTTGTTCTGTCATCTGCTACCACTGAGAACAGTCTAGATCCATCTTCTTTGGAACCCCCTTTCAGGTAGTTGAAAGCAGCTATCAAATCCCCCCTCATTCTTCTCTTCCGCAGACTAAACAATCCCAGTTCCCTCAGCTTCTCCTCATAAGTCATGTGTTCCAGACCCCTAATCATTTTTGTTGCCCTCTGCTGGACGTTTTCCTATTTTTCCACATCCTTCTTGTAGTGTGGGGCCCAAAACTGGACACAGTACTCCAGATGAGACCTCACCAATGTCAAATAGAGGGGAACGATCACGTCCCTCGATCTGCTGGTAACGCCCCTACTTATACATCCCAAAATGCAATTGGCCTTCTTGGCAACAGTGGCACACTGTTGACTCCTATCCAGCTTCTCATCCACTGTAATCCCTAGGTCCTTTTCTGCAGAACTGCTGCCGAGCCATTCGGTCCCTAGTCTGTAGCGGTGCATGGGATTCTTCCGTCCTAAGTGCAGGACTCTGCACTTGTCCTTGTTGAACCTCATCAGATTTCTTTTGGCCCAATCCTCTAATTTGTCTAGGTCCCTCTGTATCCTATCCCTACCCTCCAGCGTATCTACCTCTCCTCCCAGTTTAGTGTCCTCTGCAAACTTGCTGAGGGTGCAATCCACACCATCCTCTAGATCATTAATGAAGATATTGAACAAAACCGGCCCCAGGACCAACCCTTGGGCATGCCGCTTGATACCGGCTGCCAACTAGACATGGAGCTATTGATCACTACCCGTTGAGCCCGACAATCTAGCCAGCTTTCTATCCACCTTATAGTCCATTCATCCAGCCCATACTTCTTTAACTTGCTGGCAAGAATACTGTGGGAGACCATGTCAAAAGCTTTGCTAAAGTCAAGGAACAACACGTCCACTGCTTTCCCCTCATCCACAGAGCCAGTTATCTCATCATAGAAGGCAATTAGATTAGACAGGCATGACTTGCCCTTGGTGAATCCATGCTGACTGTTCCTGATCACTTTCCTCTCCTCTAAGTGCTTCAGAATTGATTCCCTGAGGACCTGCTCCATGATTTCTCCAGGGACTGAGGTGAGGCTGACTGGCCTGTAGTTCCCAGGATCCTCCTTCTTCCCTTTTTTAAAGATGGGCACTACATTAGCCTTTTTCCAGTCATCCGGGACCTCCCTCGATCGCCATGAGTTTTCAAAGATATTGGCCAATGGCTCTGCAATCACAGATACGTATTTTTCGCACAACATCGTCCCTAAACACAAGCCAACTACTTCATCTGGTGCTCAACCGAAGAAACAGCAATCTGTTCCAACGCTGGAGGAAAAACTGGCTGTGTTGGACTTATTGAGAGATGATATGTCGGTCTCCAACGTGGCACGTAAATATGGCCTCAACGAATCTAGCATCCCTGCCATCAAGATTCGAGAGAGAGAAATTCATCAAGCCGTGGCATCAGGTGCTCCAAGAACTGCTAAGCTGATGAGCCAGGTGCATGATAAGACTTTACTGAAGACTGAAAAGGCATTAAACTTATGTCTGGAAGACATGAACCGTAAACGTATGCCTATCGATGGCAACACGTTGCGAGAAAAAGCTCTTCGTCTCTATGCGCTGTTCAAACCTCCCACCGAAGAGGGACAGCCTTCTGATGAGAAGGAATTCAAAGCCACCCAAGGTTGGCTTAACAGTTTTAGGAACTGCTTCAACCTCAAAAACATGCATACTACTGGTGAAGCTGCATCTGCCAATGAAGAGGCAGCAAAAGCCTATCCTGAACAATTAAAGAAAATCATAGACGAAAAGGACTATCTTCCGGAACAAGTTTTTAATGCTGACGAGACTGGGCTCTTCTGGAAAACAATGCCCAACTGCACTTACACTTCGAAATCAGAAGGACAACCCCTGGCTTCAAAGCAGCTAAAGACCGTGTGACTGTGTTGTTTTGTGGCAATGCAGCTGGACATTTAATAAAGCCGGGCTTGCTCTACAGGGCTGCAAATCCCCGTGCCCTAAAAGGCAAGAACAAAAATCTCCTGCCTGTGTTCTGGCAACCAAATAAAAAGGCTTGGGTGACGGCAGCATTGTTTCTGGATTGGTTCCCCAAGTGTTTCATCCCGGAGGTCAAGTGGTACCGCCAAGAGAAAGGACTTGACTTTAACGTGTTGCTGATGGTAGATAATGCTCCTGGCCACCCTGCGGCACTCTGGCTTGCGTCTTGCTCCCTTTTTTATTCTTCCGTCTCTCTCTCTTTTTGACTACACGCGATTTTCGCCTTATGTGCTGACTTTAGAACCTAACCCCCACATAAGATGCGACTCCATTGTATTCCTAGCCTTGCTTGCTTCCTGACTCCAGTTCTGATCCTCAGTGCTGTTCTTGGTTGCTGACTTCAGCTCTGACCAATACGCATGACTGCCCATGCCCTGCTCCATGACAGCACCAGCTGTCGCCCCCTCTCCTGCCCTCCACCAAGCGTGTACTTGGAGTACCTCTATAATACAGCAAGTGCTGTAGTCTCCAGCAGGTGCACATGTCTCTCAACATGGGAGGGAACATGGAGATGTTTTCACTGATCTGAATGAACAGACACTGACTTGCCCAGGAACAAACCCTGACAGAAGGGCCAGGGGGTCTGGAAGCCGTTGCTGTAGCATGAGTTCTCGGGGCTTAGGCTCCCCAGCTTGGCAACCAGAAGCCCGGAAAGCCCCCAATTCCAGTGTGTGAGGCAAAAGGCTGGAAAATGGCTGTACAAAGTGTTCTGTGACAGGCTCACCCTGCATAGCAAAGAAACCTAATTGAATGGGCCTGCATCCGAGTGCTCTTTCCATATTATTTAAAACAAACACAATGAAAGGGGGTAAAGATCATTTGCTCATACAGCTCCTCCTGCAGCCAGAGCTCTCAAGGCTTCCATGTTCCATGGCAGGATGGACCTTGTTAGTCATCAGCTCACCCAACATGACGGAACCATAATACAGATCAGTTGGAACAATGCAAGTAAAATGGCATACGCAGATACATTTAATATTACCTGAGCAATGCATCAAAGAGCTTTCAATATGAGCAACACATTTAAAGCAGTGAACATAAACATCTGCCCATACTGGACATGTGCCTGGTATTGGCTCAATAGTTACTGAAGTAGCAGCTGGAACTTTTCCTGGTAAGCCTTGATTTACAGAGTAGGGCCCAGATCCTCCCAGGGGAGTTAGGGACCTAAATATCTTCAAGGATCTGGGCCAACAATCTCCAGGCCCATCTCAACACTTAAGGCCCCATCCTGCAAAACCTTTTCCCACCAGGTATTCCTATTAACTTCAGTGGTGGCTGTTTGCTCGAGTCAAGATTTGCAGGGTCAAACCCTTCATTCCTCTAGGATGACCTCACTGTCTGGCCAAGTCCCCATCTTTGGCTTTCAGTATTTCCTGAACCAGACGCTCTCTGCACAGAAATGATTCAGTGCGCAGTCTACTCCAGCCATTCAGCTGACTGCCTGAGAGCGGCAATCAGCACAGATCTCTCATCTAGTGCCAGGGCAGGAGTGCAATTGCCTTCAAGGGTTAAGGATTTCCTTCAGACTTCCTCTTTGGAAGGAATCTGGGGATCTGCTTCCTACTTAAGCCCCTGGAGACATGAAAGAAAGCCTGTTTTGCCAAGAAAGTTCATCAGTTTTGGCACAAGCGAGAACAATTTTGTTTTGATTTGGTTGGATTCCCTCCCCCTCCTTTCTGGTACATTCTTTAGCAGCATTAAGCAAGTGCTGATTCAGTCCTCAAAGAATGAAGTGTTCTAACCTGGCTGGCACCGCTGGACTAGTCTCTGTCTTCCCATTTGGTCCACGTCATGCCAGCACGTGTTGAGAGGAGGGGGAGAAGGGAAAGCTGCCGGGATCTCTGATGCTATTACAGTGAGCAGAAATCAGCTGGATTTTCACCTGGAGCCCTTGGCCTGCCTGAGCCAATGGTGGTTAACCCCTTCCCTGCCAGGAGATTGTGCATACAATGTGATTCAATAAACAAGGGATATGGGGAATTGCTAACCAAAGGACAATCAAAGGTCTGCCCCAGGGCTTCACACACAGAAGGGGGGAGGGTGTAAACACAGAAGTGGTGTGTGGGCTTCACACACAGAAGGAGTGTGTGGGTGAGTGAGAGAGAGACAGAAAGAGAGGGTGGTTGTAATGTGTCTCTCACTTCAAAATGTATGTAGGTATAGAACTGCAAATACAGTAAACATATAGCCAAAACCATGGGGCTGGCCCGCTTCGGGCACATCTGCCCAGCCATCGGCAATGAGTCTCAGATCCCAAACTGACACACTCAGGCTCACGCTACAGCGCTAAAAATAGCTGCATAGAGGGTGCAGCTCCAGCTCTGAAGCCCACCCCAGTCCCTAGGCCTCAGAGCCTGGGCTCCAGCCGGAGTAGCAATGTCTACACACCTATTTTTCGCTCAGAGGCTCGCTACCCTGCGTTGGGCGGAGTCTCAACGACCGGTCCGTGGACCAGCGCCAGTTCCTGAGATCTCCCTGATACAGTTTCGGAAGGCAGCAAGCTGGTCCCTGGTATCAAAAAGGTTGAAAAACACTGGTGTAGACGTACTCCTAAAGGTTAAAAGCCTACTGCTGGTACTGATTAATGAAGCTAGTCTCTTAGCTCAAGTGGAAGAGGCTGAATTTTAGGAGCTGAAGGGCCGCAGTTCGACCCCTCCTGATGACTCATGGTGCAGGCCATTACATTTGGTTTTCCAACCATAGCAGCAGATAGTGCTATTGTAATGGTACTCACAGGGCTTGTTGGATATGGACACCCACGAAAGGGTTAAGCTGTTGGAAGCAGCATCCTGCTCGTACCATCTGATCAGCCAATCAGAGTTTATTTGGATGATGTAATGCAGAGGGTCTCAAACTATGTCCCATGGAGCTCTGGGACAGCTGGCTGGCCACATAGTGCTGGTTCCTCCTGGTTTCCTGCTGCTTTTACATGTGCCCAGCCTGGAGGCCTGTAAAAGAAGCTGCAAACAAGGCAGAGGAGCCAGCAAAGCTGCTTGCCTTAGGGATTGCTGCTAGATACGCTGGGAAACAGGAGCTGCCTGTAGGCACTAGCAAGCTCAGTTAAGCCCAGTTGAGTTCATCTCTTAATTCTTAATAAACTCAGTTGTGTTTCCAGCTCACCAAGTCTCGACTCTTTAATAACTGTTGTTCCAAAGGCAACGGGGTAATGCTCCCCTTTCTGGCTAGCCAGAGAGCAAGAGGGAGTTTGGGACGGCGTCCCGTTAACACAAGTCAGGATGGAAAGTTGGGGATCAGTGGTGTCTGGCAGCAGCATATGGAACTAGAGAGCTGGCGAGATCGGAGACAAGGGCAGTGACAGAGCGGGCATAGGAAGGGAGAGGATGTTAATAGGAAGCGGGGCCATGAATGTGAAGGGAATGGGGCCAGGGAAGTGGAAGTGCAGCCAGGGAAGAAAAAGGGAATGAAGAAAATGTCCCTGCAGAACCAGCTAGAAAGGGACTAGGAGAGGGAAGACTTGAGCAGCTGCAACATCCTCTATTGTGGGAACTCTGCTTCTATCAGGATCCGTCCGCCCCCAAAAAGGAAAGCAGGAGAGGAAAAGGAGAATGGGAATGCACCTGGGGAGGTGAATACAGCTTCGGGTAGTGTCTCTCACTGCACTGAGCGGATGAAGGGCTAGAACAGCTGCTTTCTGACCAATCATTTAGTTCAATGTAAAATCTATGGGCAAGATCCTGTTACAGTTACACCTGTGTGAATCCAGGGAACCTCTAGTCAAGCCAGTGGAGTCATTCCGGATTTACACCTGCATAACTGAGAGCAGAATCTGGCCCTTCCCCTGGAGTAAATTCTTGCCTCAAAGACAATGAGCCAGACCCCTGCTCCCTCTAGGCCCTTTCTCTCAGCCAGCACTGCATACTTGAGAGGAAGGTGCAAAACAATTGGTCATTATCAAAAGCGTTCACATTTTTGTTGAAAAACTGAACATGCAAAAAACAAAAGCAAAAAGGGGTTTTCAGCAACCAAAACTTGTTGTTTTTCACATTTCTGAGAAAATTTGAGATGCAAATGTTCATTTTTGTTATTTTTTGCAGGTGAAAAAATTCATTCCCCAACCAGAACTATCTATCTGTCTGCATTTCCAGCTGTCCACCATGGCGGTATCTGACTATCAGTGTCTTGGTAACATGATGGATGGAGAGACACAGAGAAAGCATTTGAGCAGTAAAATGATTTGGGATAAAATTCTCTTTCTTTTACCATTTGTGACTCAGTATGGGAACATGCCTGACACCAGCATAATGACATGGAACTGGTACCCTGTTCAAGTGCATTCTGTCATATTCCATGGAGGTGATCCTGGTGCCAGGGTACCCTCTGCTGGCACTGATGAGATAAAGCACCTACCACTGCAAGGATTCTTTTTACACCCAGTAAAAGCAAGAGCCTTTGCTTTGCAAGGAGTTCATTAATCAGTAAGCCTCACGACACTCCTGCAAGGTAAGTAAGCGTTATCATCGTATTTTACAGATGAACCAGCTAAGGCACAGAGAGTATGACTATACTGCATTGTAAACCTGGTGAAACCCGGGCTTGTGGACTCGTTTCCAAACCCTCGCTTGAGCATCCCACACTTCATTGTAAACCTCGGCTTACAGTTGCAGGACCTGGGACTCACAGCTGTGCTTTCACATCCATACTGAACTGCACAGACCTTCTGACTCGAGTCTACATTTTGAGCTGCATCCACACTGCAAATCAACAAGGCTTGGATCCAAGACACAGCGGGACTCGGGCTCTAACCCACCCTCCTACCAGAGTCCTAGGAATCAAGTCCTGAGTACTTGCTGAACCGAGTGACTGATTTGTGTGTGGATGGAAGGGGGGCTTGGGCTCAAACCTGAATCAGAGCCCTGGCTCTGTATGCAGTGTAGACATTCCCGGAGAGGTTAGGTGATTTGCCCAAGTTTGCACAGTGTCAGAGGTGTGAATAGAAAAATCCGTGAGTCCTGACTCCCAGGACCCTTCTCTAACCACTAGATAACACTGTTTCTCCCAAACAAATTTAAATACGTGCCTTAGTCTGTTATGAAATAAATCTGAGGTGCACTCAGTGCCAACAGTCACCTTATTTTTATGATTTACATTCCAGTTGCAACTACAGGCCCCAACGGAGACCTGAGCTCCATTGCACTAGGTGCTGTACATACCCCTAATAAGACCCCCTTCCTTGCATAACGCAGAGTCTAAAGAGACAAAGTCAGGAGGGGAAACTGAGGCACAATGAGGTGAAGGGACAGAAAGAGACTCTCAGGCTCCTGACTCCAACTCCAGTGCCCTATCAGCTCAGCCATCTTACCAAACAAGACCCTGTGTGAGGTGAGGAGTCATCCCTGAGACAATCCAGAGACAATCCACAAGCCAGGAGCCGGTCTGGAGGCTCTCAGGGCAGGTACATAGCCTCACAGGAGAAACAGCTGCTCAGTCTGCCCAGCCTCACTTCATGGCTTTGACTCTCCCCTTCCTGAGAGTGCTGGCGGACTCCACAGGCTGTAGCCTTCTCCAGGCCTGCTCCAGCTCCAGCCCTGCCCTTCCTCCAGCCTAGCTCCCAGCCCGGCTCCGGCTCCAGCCCTGCCCTTCTTCTAGCCTAGCTCCCCATCTGGCTCCAGCTCCAGCCCTGCCCTTCCTCCAGCCTAGCTCCCAGCCCGGCTCCGGCTCCAGCCCTGCCCTTCTTCTAGCCTAGCTCCTCGTCTGGCTCCAGCTGCAGCCCTGACCTTCCTCCGGCCTAGCTCCCAGCCCTGCAACTGCTTTGTTCTGGACCTGCTTTCGACTCCTGGCTCCGGTTCCTGGCCCGACTGCCACTGCTCCAACCGCTAGGCCCGACCCTCCACATCTTGGTTTCCGAAATCCCAAACCCATGTGATCACAAACAGGCTGTAGCGAGGAGGCCTCCCTCAGGGAGTGACAGGGAAGGACCCACAACACGTCCGTTGGTGGGCCAAACCAGGAGAGCCACGTCCGCCCACTGGAAGCAGAAGAGCGGGAGAGGAAGGGGAAGTACAAAAGGCAGACCATGCAGCTCCATTGGGGTGGAGCCACCACCGGAGAGGGACGCATCCTGCCTGCTGCTGGACCCTGCAGAGGAGCTGCCTGCTGAAGACTGGCCAGTGCTCTCGGGGCCACTGGCCGACTGAGACGCTGAAGAACTGCTGGCTGCGGACTGGCCAGAGCTCCCCGAAACGATAGACGCGGGAATCCCCGAGGGGGCGATTAGGAAGCAGCTCAGGGAAACCAGGCCACAGTCTGGTTGGGAGCTGGCCGGATACAAGATCAGCGTGTTGCGGGCAGATCCCTGCTGACCCAGTGGCGGACACAGTTAGGGCCCTGGCCTGGGATGCGGTGGAATTTGGTGGGCCTGTGTCCCCCCGCCTCCCCGCCTGGGGTGGCAGTACTCTCCCTCCTTAGGCCAGGAGGCCCTATGCTCCATGGGCAACCCTACCGGAGCCCCATAGACGCTCTTGGTGTTCTGCCCTAAGTGAAGGCCAGAGCTTACCCTTTGCTTTGCTGCCCTGCCCTGACTGGACCTGGGGCTCACAGACTGCCGTACTGTTCTGCCCGGCAGGAGGACCGGAGCACTAGTGTGACAGGTCGGGTCATAGAAATCACCTTTGGGACTGCCACTTGATGTGCTGGGACTACCTCTGAGCCCATTTTTCCTGGCAGCTTGGGACTTCAGTGCCCTGCCTGGTTGTGCCAGACATGCTAGCCTGCTACACACACAGAACCAGGTCTGAACCACGTCCCCTAAAAGGTGCAGGATTAACTGAAAACAGTTTAAGAAGTACTCCTTTCTCCAGCACCCAGATACCCAGTTCCCAATGGGATTCATACCCCAAATAAATCCATTTTACTCTGTATAAAGCTTATACAGGATAGGTTTCAGAGTAGCAACCGTGTTAGTCTGTATTCGCAAAAAGAAAAGGAGTACTTGTGGCACCTTAGAGACTAACCAATTTATTTGAGCATAAATTGTTCGCCCTCTATAACACTGACAGAGATATGCACAGCTGTTTGTTCCCCCAGGTATTAATACTTGCTCTGGGTTAATTAATAAGTAAAAAGTGATTTTATTAAATATAAAAAGTAGGATTTAAGTGGTTCCAAGTAATAACAGACAGAACAAAGTGAATTACCAAGCAAAATAAAATAAAGCATGCAAGTCTAAGCCTAATACAGTAGGAAACTAAATGCAGGTAAATCTCACCCTCAGAGATATTCCAATAAGATTCTTTTACAGACTGTACTCCCTCCTAGTCTGAGTCCAGCAATCACTCACTCCCCTGTAGTTACTGTCCTTTGTTCCAAAGTTTCTTTTAGGCATCTCTTTGGGGTGGAGAGGCTATCTCTTGAGGCAGCTGAAGACCAAATAGAGGGATTTCCAGGGGCTTATATAGTCTCTCTCTTGTGGGTAGAAACCCCTCTCTCCCCTTGTGTAGCATCACAGCTACAAGATGGAGTTTTGGAGTCACATGGGCAAGTCACATGTCCATGCATGACTCAGTTCTCTACAGGCCACATGTTAGCCCGAATGTTCCCAGGAAAGCTCATATGTGGATGTGGATTGGCGTCTATCAAGGTCCATTGTTAGCCCAGTACTTCCATTTACCTGAATAACCCCTTCACACTATGTTGATCAAATCTGCCTTAGGTGCTTTCTATAACAAACACTTTAAAGACAAGCATAGAGCCAACACAACTTCAGATATAAAAATGATACATGCATATGAATAGGATGAATACATGCAGTAGACCATAACCTTTGCAAAGATATGTTACATGGCATTTCTAGGATAAAACATTTCAATTATGTCATATTTACACTCACAAGCATATTTCTATAAAGCATTATGGGGTGCAACATCACAACTAGAGGAAGCTAATTCCCCCCCTTTGGGCACCTTTACAGGTATGTGACCATGAGGAGGCGTGGCCTCCCTCAGAGACTGACGGCCATGAAGCCTACACAGGTCAACATGCCCAAATAGACCATTCTGCTCTAAATTATGAGCTTCAGGAGAACAACTGCAGGCAGAAAAGATTCTTCATAACTGTCTTCTTCCTTCTGCTCTGCTGAGGGTCTAGGCAAGCTCCTTCCATCACAACCGAAAGTGATTCCTTCTGTTTAACCAGCCACATTCTGCAGGCCCAGAAAATATTCAAGGTTGACAATATTCAAGCGTACAGCGGGTTGTGTCAGCGGGTTGCGTCCTCAGAACAAAAGAGAAAGCGGCCAGGAACAGGATGTTTACAGTACAGGTGGGCCAGGAGATCCAGCAGATCCTGATTTAGACTTTGAGCTTTGAGGCCATGGCTTTGGGTTCTGCAGCAACCCAGATAAACCTCTCAGTATCCATGTTATTTTCCACCACCTCAAGAATGTCTTTTAAGGGTGGCAAGGAAATAGATCTGGTTTCCTCATGCTTTTCCCGCCTTCCAGGAGATGAAGTGCTAGGAGCACATTCAATCTTGCCTTCGGTCAGCCCCATAAATGGCTCCCTTGGGCATTAAACCCCACAAGAAAGGAGAATAATCATACAAATAAACATTTAAAAACATAGGATCCTGGAGCGCCAAGGACACACCTACCTGGCAGCCTTCCCCTGAGAGAGGTACCTCTCTCACTCCTGTTTTCAGGAAGCCTGTCACCTGAGTATCTGCTTTACTTTGGAGTGACAATTGGGATCCTTTGTCCTGCCTCCTACATATTCTTTGTGATACAAGCTTCCTTGTCTCAATTTGCTAATTAAATATCCTGGATAGCGGGGCGGGGGGGTTACTTGCCTGATTTATCATATTTATTACACCAGATTACACCCATTGTGAGCCTCTCTAGCAGCTGCCCTTTCCTTTATGCTCCCCAGTAACAGTCAAAGCTTCATTTAATGCTGCCTCCCTACCAGTAATAATGCCTCACTCGGGATTGTTTAGGGCAACACAATGCAAATGTAACAGCCATCATCTTGGTCACTGAACCGGGGACCTCTGGAGCATGAGCTAAACAACTCATCTAGTAGCAGACTCCATATCATGTCTGGACAAGACATGAGGTATTGAGCTGAGCTGAACTCTTCTGTTGTGTTAAACAAACTGGGACCCCAAGAAGGGGATGTGATTGGACCATGTGAGTCTCTATCTGTTCTTCGGGGAGCTGAGTCAGGGAAAGTGAGGCAGCCGGTGGGGAAGTTGACCCCATCACAGGGATGGGTAAACTGGCGACTCCATTCCCTGGAATTTGGGGGCGGGCTGTATTATGTTCGTCCACGTACTTTCAGCCTGACTGATTTAGATTTTCGTTTAACAAAATGAGAAAGAGTCAGGTGTCCTGGAGATGCGCTTCTTCTGTAACATGCTGCCTCACAGTAACGATGCCCTCTGCCGACAGACTCGTAAAGGCACAGCACACCGAAAACGAAAGCATAGCAGCTACCTAACTACATATCCAGGTGGGGGTGGAAGCTGTCCAGATCTGAACCCCGCAAAGCCATACCTGCCACTAATGTTTGGGGGATGGGTCAAACCCCAAACTGGAAGCAGGAGGCCTGTTTTCAGGGTCCAGTTCAGCCATGGATGGAGATGACTTTGACATCTTATGAGAAGCTTTGACATCTCATGAGAAGAATTTGTGAGTGTTCCCAAAATTTAGCCTTGATTCGGCCCCCTAGCTTGATCTTCCTTAGCCTTAACTTGATTGGAGAACCGACTCCCCCTGCATGGGATAGAATAGCAGCCACTGACCTCAGTAGAAGTTATTTGTGCCCGATGGCTGGAGGATAGAGCCATGGTATCCCAATTCTATGCCCTTTTTCCATCTCTAATCCACAGGCAAGAAGTAAATATTGGTATGTTACAGAATGGATGATCAGATCATCTAGTCTGGCCACCTGCATATCACAGGCCACCAACACCACCCCAGCACCCGCACACTGAACCCAACAACCAAAATCAAACCGAAGTATCACAGCCCACAGGAGACTAGAGTGATCTGTGCCACAAGCAAAGGACAAAAGGGACCCAGGTGCACCAGTGCCCAAGGCCCCCAGAATGGCAGAAAATTGATCAAATGAGATGTACCCAGATAATCCTGGCAAGTGACCTGCACCCACATGCTGCGGAGGAAGGTTAAAACTCCCCAACTCACTGCCAGTCTGACCTGGGGGGAAATTCCTGCCTGACCCCACCTCTGACAATTACTTAGGTCCTGAGCATCTGAGCGAGAACCAGCCAGCCAAGCACCTGAGAGAGAGAACGCTTGATGCCACCACAGAGCCCTGCCCCTCCCCATCCAATGTCCCATCTCCAGCCGTGGCCAATCCTGATGCTGCAGAGGAAGTAGATCACAAAAAAAGAAACTCAGGATACATGGGGGAAGGGGGAAGGGAATCCCTTCCTGACTCTTGCAGGTGGCCATCTGCAACCTTGAAGTATGAGCTTTTAGGAACAAAAGACATAAGACAATCCACTGACTCCTAACCTTGTATACACAGCACTTACCAGACCAAATATCAGAACCCAGCCTGGGAGTCCTCAATTACACTTCATATCATGCTTTTGTAGGAATAGTCTCTTAACTGTAACTGAGCGCTGGCTGATATGGAGAAGCAGGAGTGCCTAGAGAGCCGATTATTTACCGTGTCTACCACTGTATCATCAGGATCTGCTAACGCAGGCCTGTGCACATCTCACTGAACTCAACGGGACTCTCCACACGCAGGGGGATCTGGGCTAGCAGACCCCAATGCAGGACAGGGGATAAAGGCTCCTATTAGCTTTCCAGTAGTCACTCCATTTTGACCACCTCTCCCTAACTGGGTCAAAATAAAACGGTTCAGTCTGAAATTCCTCCTGTCTGATATTCTGGCAGAGGAGCATGAGTGTAAAAAAAAGTCTTTGTGGGGAGGTTATTAATGGTGTTAGCTCGCTCTGCGCCGTCCCCACGTGCACCTTGCTTTGCACCTCCTGCCCTTGGCAAGCTCCGCACAGGGACAAGCGGTGCAAGGGAGCAATCTTGGAACACTTCTAATACAAAAAGCTAAATTAAGAGAATGAGCTTTGCCCTTCTGTGGTCCCTGGTTAGCTTCAGAATGTGACCTCCAGGCATTTCCAGGCAGCAAAAAATAAAGTTCCACAGTGAAGAGAAATTAAAATAGACCAAGTCCTATAAACGAGTCCCTTGTTTCATTAAAGTCCTCGGGGGATTCCAGTAGAGGTGTTCTTCCATGCAGCCACAGACAGAATTACAGCCCCGTTGGCTACTGTCTCATAAGACAGAGTCTAACAATGGATAGCAACAGGTGTTGACTTTTCGTGTTCCCCGTGGGTGCTCCCCCACTTTGCCCCTTTCCCCCAGGCCTGGCCCTCGCTCCCCTTCTTCCTGCCTGTGCTCTGCCTCCTCCTCTGAGGCCCCGCCCCCACCTGCCCGCTCACCACTCCCCACCGTCCCCCAAGTGCTCCCACCAGCCGCTGAACAGCTGATCAGTTTCGTCCATGGGTGCTTGAGCCCTGGAGCACCCACGGAGTCCAAGCCTGTGAGGAATAACACCAGCCGCAGGTACTTTGTTTGGTGTCTAGTCAGGGTCAGACTGGCTATATCATACCGGGCCAGTGCCTTACGGACCGCGTCATGAATTTGCGTGTCAGCCCTACGCAGAGGCCTTGCTAATCTTCTCTGTATCATTCCAATGTCAGTATATGTGCTGCTGAAGGCTGAGCGGGAAGTTCCTCCAGGCCAGATCGTGGTCTTCCTAATGTGACCGTGCAAGGAGTGAGGGGGCAGAAGACACCCCCTTGCTCCTTTGCACGGACTAGTCATATCGTGTGCGGTAGGGAGAGGCAGTCTGAAAGACCGCTACTCCCATGGGGTGGGGAGTGGATGGGCAGCGGTAAGGTGCGGGCAGCATCATGGCAGTTTCACCCGAGCACTAGGGGAAGCCATCTGTGTCAGGTGTCGGGCTGGTGCAGATTATTTCCAGACCAGAGCAAGGCCAGCATCGGATTGTGATTGTCTGGGTTAGGATCTGCTTCCCAGTTTGCTTGTGGGGCAGCACAACTATGCCTTGACTCTCGCTCAGGGTTCATGGCCAAATCCTCTGTGAGCAGTGTCCTGTTGAAATCGGCAAAATCACTCAGCATGAGGATGGCAGAACCAAGCCCTGAGGGACAAATCTGAGACCAGTGAATGCTTTGAATCTGTAGGACATTAAAAAAAAAGAAAAGGAGTACTTGTGGCACCTTAGAGACTAACACATTTAGCTTTCCAGTAGTCACTCCATTTTGACCATAAATAGGACATTTAAAGAAATTCCAAGAACAGAACATTTGACGGTTAATAGGACAAGGCCCTTACGAAATTTAGGAGTTTGAAAACTTGGAGGTAGGGTTGCTATAATCTTGGTGTAGTGCTGTACAATCAGGGCCCTATAGCGCCACCTGCTGGCCAAGCATGGTGCTGCAGGCACTTTCTGCCTCAATTTCCCCTTCCCAGGTGGGTCCCCCACAGAGGCTGGAGCTGGTGCTGTAGCTTAGCTCTCCACCCAAGTCAATCATTAAAACTTAACACCTTCCAGGATAACAAAAGTCCAAACAAACCACAAATTCTTTCACCCCACTTGGCTCCTCTTCAGCCCACCTTCTGGACTCCCTTTACAATTCTCCATGCTAGGAGGAAGCCCTTACTCCCAGGCAAATTCCTTTGTGTCCTTCCAGACCCTACTTCAAGGCCTTCCGTAAGAGCCAACCCAGCATGCTCCCTGGAGTTCCTCCTCCCCTACACTGACTTCTCTGCCCTTTTATGAGGCCCAGGTGTTTATCAGGCTGTCACCTGACCCCAATTAGTTCAGCCCCCTTAGGCTGGAAGGCAGCTAATTAGGGCACAGGTGTGGCCAATTGAACCCAAGCCTCCTGGTCCTTAAAGGAGCAGGCCACTCCTTAACACCAGGATTTTAAATACCTTGTATTTAAAAATAAAATCCATGATGCCATTGCTGGGAAATTCAAAGCATAAAAGCAGGGACCACTGTTTGCATAGTGTCTACAGGAAAGGAACATGTGCGCTCCAGTTGCTAACTCTGCGTCAACTAACCAGTTCTCTGTTTGCCTAGGTTTCGATAAGGACGTCCATCACCATGGTATCTGTGCCTGTGCTGACCCTTATCGAGGGTGGCACTCTATAAATCAATCAGCTCTGTTAGAAACAGAATAAAACAAAATAAACATTTGTCAGGTTAAAAAGACCAAATATGCAGCATTTTATTTTCCAGCTTCCTGGGAAGGGTTTAAAAAACAATGGAAAGTAAGAAGAGGTCTTTCCAAACGTGGCTGACAGTTGTTTTAGGTGAAATGGGGCTGAAATGTGAGTTGCAACTGTGCACCTGCTTTTTACATTTGCCGGTCTTCCCACAGAAGGGCTCTGTGGCGCTCGAAAGCTTGTCTCTTTTCCCAGAAGAAGTTGGTCCAATAAAAGTTATATTGCCTTACCCACCTTGTCTCTCGACATTTATTCTGCAATTTCACCTCTCTTAGCCAATCAGGGCTCAGGTCTGCTGTTGAGTTACTGAACCATAACTTTATCCTTATTTCTTAGTTATGCAGTTCTCTGCATTATGATTGGCTGAGGAGTTGGGCATTTCACAAAAATTGTACTCTTCTTTCATCCAACATGCAAATCCCAGTATGCTGGCTGGCTGAGGGCCAGTATTACCCACTTGGAGAGCGGTGATTTGCATAAGCGGGAATGCTTATTGGCATGAATTGCACAAAGCGCTGATTCTGTAAGGCACTTAAGCATATGCTTCATTTTAATTTGTGAGTACTCCCAATTGACCTCAATAAGACTATGCTTGAGAAATTCAAAGCATAAAAGCAGTGACCACCATTTTTGTAGGGCCTACAAAAACAAGCAAAAAACCAAAGCCATATGAGCACCAGTGGCTGGCTTTGCATCAGCCGCAGCAATGAACTAAAAAACTGTCTACCTAGGATTCTATAAGGTCATCCATCTCCACTGGATAAGGGCCAAAATAAGCACCTAAGTAATACAGCCAAGTGAGTTTTATAGGGGCTTGATCCTGTACCCAGGAAAGTCCTTGACAAACCTCTCATAGATAGCTAGATTAGAGCTGCAGAATAGGTCTTTCTCAATACCCATAAGGAGGTTATGCAAATTCCTTCTCCCTGATTGGCTACTACCCTCATAACACCTCCCCGCCGCTATCCCACCCCATCCCAGCTATTATGTACAATGTTATTGTTTAAAATGTATTTATTCATGGTGGGAGGAAAGGAAACTAACTCTCCTCAAAAGTCCAGGAGCAGCGTGGCGGAAACACTGAGAAGCTTGGGGATAGGTGGGAAGCAACAAGAGGGGAAAGACTGGGAGGATGAGGGGCCCATGTTTCTATGAGTCTGCTGCAGGTGTCTGCATCACCCCCAGTGTAGCCAGTTTAGTATGGGCGGTGGCTCAGGCTAGCTGCCCAGGTATATACCCAGGGGGCTTGGAAGGGGGTTCTACGCAGTGATTAGCCTGAGCCGCCACCCATGCTAACCTGGCTACACTGCTATTTTTAGCTCATTAGCTTGAGCAGAGCTAGTGTGTGTCTATCTACCCACACTGGAAAGCACCCTCTCAGCTACAGTGTAGACATACCCACTGTGACAGATATGGCAATTTCAGTATATATGGGAGGCCTTATTGTATTAAAGCAGTGGTTTGCAGCCTTTTTCCATTTTGAATGGAGGTGTGGACCCCTTTGGAAATCTTAGACATAGTCTGTGGACCCCCAGGGGTCTGTGGACCACTGATTGAAAACCACTGTATTAAGGGGATGTATTATTGTGGGCAGGGATTGTATATTACCTTTCTAGGAGGGCAAATGTGACAGATTTAAGACCAAAAGACTATACTGAAAATGTGCCAGACAAATATGGACTTTGGGAACAAAAAGTGCTAATGGATTTCCTGGGGAATTCCTAGGGAGAAGTTAATGCAAATTCCCTAACTCAAGTTATGCAAAAAAAAACCCCCAAAAAACAAAAAAAACAACCACAGCCTTTTGAAGCTATGCCCTGAGGAGAGGGTCATTGCCTGCTGATTACCTCTTACACAAGGCTGAGATCAAAGGCCAGAAATGACTGATCTGCCCAGTCTTTGTTCTGATTCTGAATCTAACATGGATGAACTTATAACCATGAGGAAAACCCAATGCTGAGTTTTGAAGAATTAAAACTACCAAAGCCCTAGGCTGGAGTTGCAGGGTGACTCTGGTAATCTTTTTAGCATACATGTAGGTTCTTTTATTGTTTAGTATGTTTTGTCTGTAATGCTTTTACCTTAAGAATAAATGTGCTTGCTTAGAAGGAGGTGGATGGTAACTTGTAACTGCGAGCGATCCACTGGTCACAGCCCTTGAAGAGAAATCAAAGTATAGGCACCGGCCTTTTAGGCAGTCTGGCTTGCTGGGGATATCACAGTGTAGGCAGGGCACTGTGCAGCCAGGAGCAAGTGAGACGTGGGTCTCCAGCCAAGAGAAGTGACGGCTGAAGAGATGGATACTAAAGTGGATACCCTCGGTGGAACCACGGAGGGGGACTACAGCTGCAGCTGCTCTGAACTCGGATGCCCATCAGGAGTAAGAATAGTTTAGTGATTTGGGTGCCGACTAGTTCCCTGCTCTACCCCAGATTTGTTGTGTGAGGTTGTGCAAGGCATCTGGTCTCTCTGTGCCCCAGTTCCCTATCTGTACAACAGGGATAATAGCACTGCCCTGCCTCACAGGGAAATGTGAGAAGAAATCCACTGACGATTGAGAAGTGCTCAGGTAATATAGTGAGGAGGGCTGTACGAGCACCTAGAATAGTGAAGGTGATTTGGGTACCTAAATCTCCTTAGGCTGCTTTGCAAATCCCATCCTACGAGCATCGCCACTGGCAGGTCTCAGTGACTTTTATTATTTGTTAGTTATTAAGATCTACGAGCCAGGTCCCCATTGTGTTAGGTGCTGTACAAACAGATCATAAAGATGATCCCTGCCCCAAAGAGCTTGTCATCTTCTCCCATCCCTTTCCTTTTCCAAATTAGAAGCACAACTAAAAAGTAGGTTCTAATGAAAACCCTGAGTGATATATCCTTCACCATAACAGAAGCAGGGAACACAGAACTTTGGGCGTCCTATTTTAGGTGAAACCCTGATTTTATGGGTAAACACCCCTTTGAATATGTGCATCGATCTGCCTGTTTCTTACTGAGCAGCAAAAGGATCAAGAACAGGCAAAGAAAAAATACAAAACCCAAACAAATGTATTCCCGGCACTCCAAAGAAATCCAGAAAAAAGGGCAGATGTAAACCAACTCCACTGAAATCAATGGAGCTACAGTGACTACACCAGCTGAGGATCTGGCCCCAAATTCCTACTGATTTATGTGTTTAATTCCCGGGGGGAAGAATTATTGTTTGTTCTTTGTATTGCTGCAGCACCTAGGAGCCCCAGTCACGGACTAGAGCTCCACTGTGCTAGGCACTGTACGAACCCAGAACACAAAGATGGTCCCTGCCCAGGCTAGCGGTGATTTAATCATGACAGTAAAACAGCATCCCAGGAGGCCTTTCTGCGAGAGCCACAGAATGACAAGTGAAAAATGAATGGGCGTCCACCACTATTATGCAGCAACCCTACCTGTGTAGATTCTGAACCATCCACCTGATTGGAGTTGCATATTAGGAACAAAGCAGCTGCCTCATGGATAAAAGGTTGTAATTCCCTGCATGTTTCTGTTGGGAAACTTATATTTCTTCTCTCCTTCTCCTCCTCCTTCTTCTTCTCATAATTATCCTCATCCTCACTGTATTGCCTACAAGCCCTAATCATGCACCTGGATTAAACAAACACAGACAGCCGGTGCCCCAGAGAGGTTCTGGTCTAGAGGCATAACGCAGTGCTGTGGTACACCTAACTGGTGCCTGTCCACACCCAGTACCATTGGAGAAGTCTCTGTAAGCGCAGGCTCAGGCCTTCCGCGATTACATGGCAATGCATATCATGCAGTAGCATAACAGGCAGGACCAGTTCTTCACTCTCCAAATTACTGTCCCAGGGCAGCCCGCAGGGAAAACCAGTTTCTGGAAATCCACACCTTAGCGTCATATGATTCTGGCGTCGAGTTGCATCAGCGCTCATGACACACAAGGGGAAAGAACCTTTATTTTCCTGCCTGCAGCCCAGACATCACCAAGTTTGCCGCATGGCCACATTGTAAAGGGGGAACCAGTTCTCTAGTCGAGACCAGTTGCAGTGTGCCATTTTCCTAAGGAAGCCTGATGGCAATTATGTGATAGAATGAATTTCTTGATAGCAATCTTGCTTGTGCTTGATATCAAAGCATGAGATATTACAGAGGTGTTCACAATAAATTATAATAATAAATGAAACTACCGTGCTGGGTGCCATTACATAACAGATAGATAGGTAGATCTTCACACTTCTCTAGCTCCTGTCATTCAAGGATTTCAAAGCACTTTACAAACATCAATGAATGAACTTCATAAGCCCCCACTGAGCATTGTACAGCATTGTACAGTTGTGAAAACTGAGGCAAGAGAGGTGAAGTGACCTTGCCCAAGGTCCCACATTGGGTGTGTGGCAGAGGCAGACATACAACCAGCTCTGATTCCTACCCCTGGGCTTTAACCACAAGATCATGCTCTTCTGTATAGGTGAGAGAAGCGCAAAAGGACTCCAGGTGAGTCCCAAATGATCCATATTCTTATCTAAACCTTAGCAAAACCTTCAGATCTGGCTTGTCAGTCCCTAATTTGAACCCCTTTCTGGGCCTTTTCCGCCACCTAAGCTATGACCTTATACACATCGCTGACACCTTTAGAGTAAAATAAAAAAAGTTTCAAGAGGGAGTTGGTGACCCTTAGTCCATGACTGGCACCCTTATAGACTGTAGCCATCTGCCGAATTGTCTTGGGTCGCTATTGCTGGTCTATTGGGGGCACCAAACGAAAATAAAACTCCTAGCACTTCCCCAAGCAAATCTAATAATAATACTCAGGGTCAGCACTTAAACTGGGATGAATCAGCATTGCTCCATTCAGCTGAGGAGTTGTCCCTGAGCACTTACATGCAGCATTATATGTGCAAAGCACTGTATAAACACCAGCTAATTAATACTCACCCTTCTGAGGTAGGGATGCAGCACGGTATGGGGGAGAGAGTACGGACTTGGGACTCAGGAGACCCGGTAGGTAGGTATTATTCTGCCCATTTTACAGAGAGGGAAACTAAGTCAGATTAATAGTCAAACTCTGCTTTACACTAGTGTAAATCAACAGCAATACATCTGAAGTCAACGGAGTTACACCCGGCTTCCACCAGTGAATCTGGTCCGAAGTGATTTGCTCAAGGGTACAGAATGAATCAGTGGCAGAGCGAGAAATGGGCATCAGGGATTCCTAGCCCATTAAGGATGAGCAGTAGCCACTTCCATTAAGCTAATTTGGTTTTTTTTTTTACATGAAATCTTTTAGTGTAGTTCTTGAGTGAACATCCCCTGTACCAGCTCCAAAGGAATGGGATTAAACTGGTGAATTATAGTTCTGTATTCTGCCTTCTGATTGTTAAACCTCCAGAACAGGGAAGAATATAATGTAAAGAGGGAGTGTCTTTCCAGTAGTTAGAGCAAAGGCTTGGGAGATGAGATAGTCCTGGTTTCTCATCCCTAATGTGACCCCGTTTGATCATAGATAGGTCCCTACCAAATTCACAGCCATGAAAAACGTGTTATGGACTGTGAAGTCTGGTCTCCCCCCCGTGAAATCTGGTCTTTTCTGTGTTTTTACCCTATACTATACCGATTTCATGGGGAGACCAGAGTTTCTCAAATTGGGGATCCTGACCCGAAAGGGAGTTGCAGGGGGTCACAAGTTTATGGTAGGGGAGATCATGGTATTGCCACCCTTACTTCCGCCCTGCTGCCTTCAGAGCTGGGCTCCCAGCCAGCAGCCACCACTCTCCAGTTGCTCAGCTCTGAAGGCAGCGCTGCCGCCTCCAGCAGCACAGAAATAAGGGTAGCAGTACCGTAACCCCCCTACAATAACCTTGTGACCCTCCCAGAACTCCTTTTTGGGTCAGGACCCCTACAATTAGAACACTGTGAAATTTCAGATTTAAATAGCTGTAATCATGAAATGTACAATTTTTTAAATCCTAGGACCATGAAATTGACCAAAATGGACCGTGAATTTGGAAGGGCCCTAATCATAGACAGTGCACTTGGCATCTGGATCCTGAGTCCGTGATAGGCTATCTTGAGACATTTTTCTTGGAAATAGGACACAAAACCAATTTGACAAGCTATTATTTTTTCAGTCATCCACAAATGTGCTTCAGAGAAAACACTATCAGGATCTGACTTTTTAATTTATTTTTAATTTCTTATTTACATTGTGATACAATGCAGTGTGTCCTGGGCACTAACTCTATGGGCTTAATTTTGCTGTCAGTTCTCACCAGTGTAAATCTAGAGTAAATCCAGTGATTTAGAATCATAGAATCATAGAATATCATGGTTGGAAGGGACCTCAGGAGGTCATCTAGTCCAACCCCCTGCTCAAAGCAGGACCGATCCCCAATTAAATTATTCCAGCCAGGGCTTTGTCAAGCTGACCTGACCTGTTAAGCACAGTTTGTCCAGATCTACAGTGAGGTAAAGGAGACTGCAAAATGGCCCTCTGTGTTATGCACTTACCATAAGTCTCCAGTCACACTGGGCCAGAACAAAGCCTTTAAGTAATTAAACAAGCTAAGACAGCTCTAGCAATAAAAAGGGCAGCTACTAATTATTTGGAGCATAAGGGTGGGATCAGAAGGGCCTCAGAGACATTTTTATGGGATAGGATTGCATTTTATTCCTGCCCTGCGAAACTACAAAGGCACCCTCAAATCCACTACAGCGTCCTCTCTGCTCTTCACTTTGAATTGACAACTCTGGGCACTGTACATAAAGGAAATGGTAAAGCCAGCAAAGGGAGGATAACAATCACTGAAGTTATTATTTCTTCACAAAGGCTCTGACCTTTTAAAATCAGGACACAGCACTGTGCTTCGGCTCAAATTTCTTCTTCTCCCCCTTTTAAACTAACCCACTGGGAGACCAAATACATAGACGATGCCCTTATGACATACACTGGAAAGCATTTGTTATGTTTCCAGCCATTTCATCTTCTCAGATGTTCTAAAATAAGCAGGGAACATGGTTTTGATGGGAGGCCTCCCTGAAAATTCCATGTGCCTCAGGAAGTGATAGTGGAGTGGTGATTCAGTGATTCTTTCTTTCCTCTAAACCAGTAACGAGCCACTCTACGATCCATACTGGGGCCAGGGGCCAGTAGAGGCAGCCTTTTGCGTGATATGTAAAATCAGATCCTGACCATTAAAGATTCAATGCCACTTTTTTACAGGGTAAAAGTGTTAACACTAATGCCCTAATGTATTCCAGTTTTGGTAATTATACTTCCTGGAGATGAATTCCATGCTGTGCCAGTCAGGGTCCAGACACCCCAAGGGAAGGACAGGGGGAGCCTAGGCCCCAAAGAGTAAGCAAGTGAACCAACTGGTTGTATACAATGTTATTGTGTATAAAATATGTAGGGTGAGGTCTTTTATGAAAGCTTGTAATGCTCTGAACTTGATGGTCATTATGAGATATGTATAAAGACTGTGGTTATGAAAGTATTTATGTGTATAAAATACTATGCTCATGACAGGTACTGCAATTTCAAATACACCTCACAGCAGAGAGGAGCTTCTTCCAAGCTGGGTTTACACAAAACTCGATACAAGTAACGATCCACGGTTCAATGCAGGAAAAGACGAATGATGGACTATTACAGCTAACGGAAAGACATTGGCATGTCCCAGCTACTAACTTGAGGTGGAATTTCCTCTGGTTTCATACCTGGGTTTAGTGCAGATTGGCAATCTTCGGCACTTCTTGCCCTAACTCACTGTGCAGTGTCACTGGGTCTGGCTGCTTTTAAAGAACTGCTGCATTCTACCCCAGAGATAGGTGAATTTCAGAGTTGGGTAAAAACAATTCAGAAAGATGCATAGATATATCTATATACATGCAGTAGATGTTATATAATTTGTAAATCAGGGAGCAAGAGTTTGTTAAGTGCTTTGGGATTCTTTGGAGTGAAAGGAAGTATAGAATTATAATAATCCTTACTTTCTTGTCAATGGACAGAACCAGCATTTGAGACCTTGTATCAATAAATACTGACCAGGTGAATGGTCTTGTATTTAAGGCCCTCGACTGAGGCTCAAGAGACCTGGGTTCAGCTCCTGGATCCACCAGAGCCTTCCTGTATGACTCTGAGCAACTCATTTAATCTCTCATTGCCTCAGACCCCAATCTGTAGAATGGGGATATTATTTCCTTTAGATCTATCCCATACAGGGGTTGATCCTGCAAACTGCTAAGCATTCTGGCCCCAATCCAGAAAAGCACTTAAGCATGTGCTTAACTTTATGCACAGGAATAGTCTCAGGGAAAGAAATTGCAGGATTTAAAACTCTTCAGGTGAAGGACTCTCTGATGAAGTGGGTTTTAGCCCATGAAAGCTTATGCCCAAATAAATTTGCTAGTCTCTAAGGTGCCACAAGTACTCCTCGTTCTTTTTGCTGATACAGGCTAACACGGCTACCACTCTGAAACCCATCTCTCTCACTATATGTCCGCAAGCTTGAAAGCTTGTCTCTCCCACCAACAGAAGCTGGTCCAATATAAGATATCTCCTCACCCACCTTGTCTCCCTAATACCCAGAGACTAACGTGGCTACAACAACACTGAACATAAGAGGATAGCTCAGTGGTTTGAGCTTTGGCCTGCTAAACCCAGGGTTGAGAGTTCAATCCTTGAGGGGGCCATTTAGGGATATGGGGCAAAAATTGGGGATTGGTCCTGCTTCGAGCAGGGGCTTGGACTAGATGACCTCCTGAGGTCCCTTCCAACCCTGATATTCTATGAACAGCCATACTGGGTCAGACCAAGGGTCCATCTAGCCCAGTATGCTGTCTTCCAACAGTGACCAATGCCAGGTGCTTCAGAGGGAACGAACAGAACAGGGCAACCATCAAGTGATCCATCCCCTGTCGTCTACTCCCAGATTATGGCAGTCAAGGTTAGGGACCTCCAGATCATGGGGTTGCGTCCCTGACCATTTTGGCTAATAGCTATTGATGGACCTATTCTCCATGAATGTATCTAATTATTTTTTGAACCCAGTAATACTTTTGTCCTTCACAACATCCCCTGGCAACAAGTTCCACAGGTTGACTGTGCGTTGTGTAAAATACTTATTTTTGTTTGTTTTAAACCAGCTACCTATTAATTTCATTGGGTGACCCTTAGTTCTTTGTGTTCAGTGGAGAAGTAAATAACATATCCTTATTGACTTTCTCCACATCATTCATGATTTTACAGCCCTCTATCATCTCCCCTCTTAATCATCTCTTTTCCAAGATGAACAGTCCCGGCTTTTGTAATCTCTCTTCATACGGAAGCTGTCCCATACTCTTAATCATTTTTGTTGGCCTTCTCAGTACCTTTGCCAATTCTAATGTATCTTTTTTGAAATGGGCTGACCAGAACTGCATGCAATATTCAAGGTGTGGGTGTGCCATGGATTTATATAGTAGCATTAGGATATTTTTCTGTTTATTATCTACCCTTTTCCTAATGGTTCCTAACATGCTGTTGACTTTTTTGACTGCCGCTGCACATTGAGAGAACTATCCACAATGCATACATGTATCTATAGCACCTATGAGTAGAACAGGGCCCTAATCTCTGTTTGGGTCCACTGACAGTACTGGAATACAAATAAATAATCATAATAATAAAGGTTTCAGAGTAACAGCAGTGTTAGTCAGCCATGTTAGCCTGTATTCGCAAAAAGAAAAGGAGGACTTGTGGCACCTTAGAGACTAACCAATTTATTTGAGCATAATAAAAGAATACCAAGACATAACAAATAGGCAGTTTTACCATTAGCCTTCGTTCATGCAGGAGGATTTCACAGTAGCATTTTAGTAAGGGAAGAACCCTCCCCCACATATTAACTGAATTAACAGCCCCCGCTCCCCCCCCCCAAGTCATCCTGTCCTAGAGATGGAGCTGTTCTCAAAGCTGGACTTTGCCTGCCTCCTTCTTTCACAGCTCTTTCCTTTTTCTTGTGCATACATGTGTTTCTGTTTTGTATTGTAGCATTTGTTCTGGCGGCTCATATTTACATTTTAAGTGCATCTGGTGGGTGGGCGCTAGGGGGAAAAAAAAAACCAACCCTTTTCTTTAACAGGAAACAAAACAAAATTAATTAAAGCCTTTGAATTCTTTCTTTCTTTTTGTTGCACTCTTCATCCAAACCAGGTAGAGTTTTGAAATTCGATTCGGATCTCTTTGGGAGGAGGAGAAAGTTGATTTTTTTAAAGGTAGTGGCGGGGGGGAGCGGATAAAAAAAACCCTAAGAGGAGGGGGGTTGGGGTTGAATGAATAAAAAAAGGGAAGGAAGGCGGATCCACGTGGTTTAATCGGAGACAGACAGAGATCCCATTGTTCAATTTTTTTTTTTAAAGGCAGAGCAAAAGAAAAAGGGACGCTGGAGGAAAATCTAGAAGAGGAGAGCTGGGAAAATCCCTAACCTGAATCAGAAATAAACCGGCGGAGCTACACGGGCAAAAAATTAAAATTAAAACCTGCTGGAAAGAGTTGGAGAACGTCAAAGTTTTTTTTTCTTCTTCTTGATTTGGAGCAACAACAAACCCAACTCCCCGAACAGGTGTTTATGGCTTTTATTGGGGAAGGGGGGAAGCGCATCTTTTTGTGTGTTTTTTAGCCTTTTCTTGAAAAGGCCTGGGAACGGATCCGGCCAGTAGAAGATCAAGCTCTGAACCCTCGAGGATGGAGGCATGAATTGGATTTTTGTGTCATTTCTGAGCCGGGTGGGGGAGACAATTGAGTTGAATTTTTTTTTTTTAATAAGGGGGAGGAGAGTTCAAAAACAAAAGCAGCTTCAGGTGGGGGGAAATCCCCCCCTCCCCGCAGACACACACACTTTGCGGGTGCCTTGAGGGGAGAGACAAAGTGGGGGTAGATTTTACTTTTTAATAGACTTTAAAGCGCTTTGTAAGTATCCCAGCGATTCCGGCTGAGGGGGGATGTGGGTCGAGAACTCTCACCTATACTTTTTGGAGCCGGCTTGGGGGGGGGGGTGTCCCCCACTTGCTTGCGGGATTTTTTGTTTGCCAAGGTGTAAAACTATCGCTGGAGCTCATCACCCCTTTCTCTGTGTGTAGGTTTAATGTCCGGATCTTTTCTACACTGTACATTTTAATGGGGGGGGGGGATTTTTCTTTCCCCTTACATCTTGTCTGTTGGCTAGTTTGAATGCTAATGGGGGGGGGAGACACACATTTACCCCCTAAACTTTCGCAGGAGTGGTGCCATTTCCATGCCGGTTTTTTTTTTCAAGGTAGCAAATTTTAATCCATCTAGGACGAAGGGGGGGGGGAGGAGATTTTTTCTGTGCGATTTTCGTGCATTTGGGGTGGTGGGGGGGCAGTTTCCCTGCACGAGGCGGGGGGGAACTATTTTGCCACGTGAGGGGGTTTGTTGTTGCTCGATTGTGCATTTCAGGGCTGTATAACCTGCGGGGGGGGGGCTGCCCCCCACTTTCCCCGGCAGCCTAGAGCTCCGCCGCCCCGGGGGCCCTGCCGCGATGGGAGGGCCCGGCGGCCGGATCGGGGCCCGTGACCGCCTGTGTGTGTGTTTGTCCCGCTCTGCCCAGCCGGCAAGATGCCCCGGAGGAAGGCGGCGGCGGCGGGGCCCGTGTGGGAGGCCAGCTCCGGCAACGGGACGGCCCGCTCGGCCGGCAGGAAGCGGCCGGGCCCCGGGCCGAGGAAGCGGGGCCGGCCTGAGCGCGGGGCCGGCGGCGGCGGCGAGGGCAGCAGCAGCGGCGGCGGCGGCGGCAGCAGCGAGGAGGACGGGCCCCGGGAGCTGCTGCTGGCGGCGGCCGAGCTGGACGGGGGCCCCGGCGGCAAGAGGGCGGCCAGGCCCGGGCCGGGCGGCGGCCGAGCCGGAGGCCAGGCCGTGATCATCAGCGAGCCCGAGCACAGCAAGGAGCGGATCGTGAGAGACGGGCCCCGGGGGGAGCCCCCCCCTGCCCCATAGGCCAAAGCCCCGGGGGGAGGGATGGGAGCCCCCCCTGCCCCATAGGCCAAGGCCTGGGAGCCCCCCCTGCCCCGTCAAGGCCCGAGGGGGAGGGATGGGAGCCCCCCCTACTCCATAGGTCAAGGCCTGGGAGCCCCCCCTTGCCCCGTAGGTCAAGGCCCTGGGGGGAGGCCTGGGAGCCCCCCCTTGCCCCGTAGGTCAAGGCCCGGGTGGGGGGAGGCCTGGGAGCCCCCCCTTGCCCCGTAGGTCAAGGCCCGGGTGGGGGAGGCCTGGGAGCCCCCCCTTGCCCCGTAGGTCAAGGCCCGGGTGGGGGAGGCCTGGGAGCCCCCCCTTGCCCCGTAGGTCAAGGCCCGGGTGGGGGAGGCCTGGGAGCCCCCCCTTGCCCCGTAGGTCAAGGCCCGGGTGGGGGAGGGATGGGAGCCCCCCCTTGCCCCGTAGGTCAAGGCCCGGGTGGGGGAGGGTGGGAGCCACCATCCCCAAGTAACCAGGGGGAGAAGAGATGACAAATAGTTCTCATCTTTCTGAACCAGGGCGGTATGGGTCCCCTTGTGCCCCCCCCCCCCCATCACCTAGTTGGAACTAGGTGGACTCCCTACTTGTCCCCACCCTAGGATAACTAGATAGAAAATGTGAAAAAACCAGGACGGGGGGGAATAGGCGCCCATATAAGAAAAAGCCCCAAATATCGGGACCGTCCCTATAAAATCAGGACATCTGGTCACCCTACCCCACCCTCAAAACCAGGTGTGGGCAGTATGCCCCCCTTTTCCTGTGAACTGCTGGGAGATAAATCCCTCTTGTCATTCCCCACTTAGTTTTTGTGCAGGGGAAATATATAAATAGCTGCTTTTCTTAAAATTGACCCAGCTAGGGTTGGGGGTGAGATGTGTGTGATTGTTTAATGCTTTTTTAAAAATTAACAATCCATAGGTTAAATACGTTTAATCACATCGGGTGAAGATTTCCTTCACTAAAGTTCTGCAAATGGCCTGGACCCCAACCCAGTCCCTTTAACCCACAACAAAAGCCTTTTAAACAATCTCCTCCTTGCACTTACTCTTGATATTTATCAAACATTTTCTCTTCCTCTTGGCTTGATTTTTTTGCCCCCCTATGGGGAATTTTCGCCCCTGTGGTGTAAGCACCCGTCTTCCCACTCCATGTGGGTCAGTCCAGCAGTTGGCGCTCTTCCTGGGAATGTAGGGGTACTTGCATTTTGGATGTGGTAACTGTTATGGCTACTTTGGATTTGAGGACAGAAGTTCAAACCTGCCCTGAAAATGGATCCCCCCCTTCCCCCCGCCCCAGTGTCTTAGATTAGGCCCCTTGCTGAATCAAATGAGCTCACTTTTTTTGGAGGTGTGGGGGCCTTCTCTCTCTCAAAAGAAAAGGGGGGAGGGAGGGAATTCATGCACTGCGAAAAAAGCTGGCTGTAGTGAGCTGTAGCTCACAAAAGCTTGTGCTCAAATAAATTGGTTAGTCTCTAAGGTGCCACAAGTCCTCCTTTTCTTTTTGCGAATACAGACTAACACAGCTGCTACTCTGAAACGTGTTTTGTTTGGTTCCTTCTTTATTTGGGGAAAGGGAAGTCCTTTTTGGGTGGAAGAGAGGGAAGTCTGGATATTCCCCAGGCCAACAGAAGAAAAATAACCCTCTCAAATGTTCCACAGGAAGGATTTCGATGTCAAACTTATCTTGGTCACTAACAGAACTCTTCCCCCTGAAAAAAAAACAAACAAACCAAGCAAAAACCCAACCCCTTAGTTTTACGATCATGGGGGTGAATGTACTTTGCTGGGAAGTGGGGTTCGCTTTGCTGGGAAGTGGGTATGTGATCCGTTTATTACATCTGCAAGCAAACTAGCTCAGTGGTTTGAGCATTGGCCTGCTAAACACAGGGTTGTGAGTTCAGTCCTTGAGGGGGCCATTTAGGGATCTGGGACAAAAATTGGGGATTGGTCCTGCTTTGAGCAGGGGGTTGGACCAGATGACCTCCTGAGGTCCCTTCCAACCCTGATATTCTATGAGTCTATGATCATCACAGCCAGACAGACTTTGATGTTAGAGAGGGAGAGGCTTTGCTTTTATCATGAAAGAGAAATCATGATCTTTATTTGAAAGACAGTCCCTCTCTGATTGGGATGCCATTCAAGGAGCCCAGCTTCCTGAAAGAAATGTACTGGCATTGGAAGTTGGGAGCCTCCCCGCAATTCTTCAGCTTGAGAGAAAGACTTCATGCTACGCATATTTGCGTAGCCTTGTTGGACCCAGGGTGTGAGACAAGGTGGGTGAGGTAATATCTGTTACTGGACCAACTTCGGTGGGTGACAGAGGCGCGCTTTGGAGCTCCATAGACGGGTGGAGCTGGAAGGCTTGTCTCTTTCACCCACAGAAGCTGATCCAGCAACAGATGTGTAACAGGGAAGATCTTCCCCTTGCTCCCTGTCTGGTATTGGCCTGTCTCTGTCTGGGAAGTGTGTGTGTTTGGGGGCTGCATTAGACACTCCAGGGGATGTTATTACAGGGCAGGGGGATTATTTGTTGTTTGGAGAGAGACACTGTTAAGGGCTTTGAGGTTCCCGCCTTGTCTCTGGCAGTGGTGAATGACTCTGGGGGCTGGGGGAAGGAGAGGAGGCGGGCAGTGCACATGCCCAGTTGCTCCCAACCCTTTTTCCCCTCCCTCCCATCTCCCCAGGACGTGGGGGAAGCCCTGCTACTGTAGCAGGGGTCAGGCAGGCATTGCGCATGTGTGTGTTCGTGGTGGTTCCCCTCCCCAGGATGCAAGGGAAGCCCGGCTCCCTTGTAAAGGCATAAGCTGGAGAGGGCTTGTTGCGCATGCCCAGTGTGTTCTCTCCCTTCCCCCTCCTGTCTCACCAGCAGGTGGGGAAGCCCTGCTTGTATAATGGGGGCAGAGGCAGTAGAGAACTTGATTAGCATTGTTGCCAGCCACACTTCTCTTTTTTCCTTTTGTTTGGGGGCAGGGCTGTTTGCAAGGAGAGAGGCAGGGAGCTGGAAAGTGCACAGAACTGCTGTGGATCCCTAATTAAAATGGTCTGACTAATTATAAAGCTCCTGACTTTTGCAACCCCCCCCCCCCCCAAGCATCTGGAATAAGATGAGATCTTCTGCTGAAGCAAGCACTGATATTAAGACACTTTTGTACTCTTCTCTCGCAAGAAACAGCATGTGAAAAACCACTGAACTCATGACTCCTCCATGCTGCGTGTATTAGGCTGAGTGGCCTGCGTTATAGTGATCAGTTTTATAGAGCAGCCAGAGTTTGCTTGGCACAGAATAAATAAGATGCAGTCCCTACCCCCAAGAGTTTACAATCTGAGCTCCAGATTTTACAGTCTGAACCATGCAGGTGGACCCTCGTGCCCATATGCAGCCCCACTGAAGGTTATGAGTGTAAGAATCCAACTGTGCTGACCCAGATGGATGACTGAGGCTTTACAAAAAAAAAGAGAGAGAGACAAGGGGAAAGAGGATTGGCGCAAAAAGATGGAGAGTAATTTGAATAATGTTAATGTGGTTACTTAGTTTTGTTACGAAAGCATCTTAGCAGCTTCTGTTTTAGTTACTGTAAATTTTTGTTTGCGGTTGTGAGCAGAATCTTCCTTACCTCTGGGATCTTGATTGAAACAGCATGTCTTCCATGAGGCTGTTCGGTAAGCAAAACCTTAAACACATGCCTGACTTGTTGACATTGCTTCTGCAACAGTGTTTATGATGCTGCATTTTCATTTTTATGGGGTGTGGGGAAGGGTCCCATGTTCTGGGACTGACATCTGTGCAGGAGTCTGGACTCCTTTAGATGATGGTGTTGTGATGCCGGCGACAATGTTAAAGATGTCTGAAATAGCAGAAGTGTCGGTGACGCCATGAACAGTTGGTCTGGGTTTTGTTTGCTTCCCTTCTACTGACCAGTTAAGCGTGGAAGTGTTTAAAGTATTTGTTGGTCTCGTAGTTTTTCTCCTTGTAGAACAGAAATACGTGCCAGACTGAAAGATTAGTACAGTGCAGACTGTTTTAAACCTCCGAAGACCACCCACCACGAGACTTCAGAAGACTATTCAAAACTGCCTCCACTGTAAGCCTTTGGGTTGTCATGAGGCATCTATTTAAACTTCCAAACATGCAGGAAAACCAGGGCTTTGGATCTGCAGGTGCTCAGCTTCTCTGAAAATTTGGCCTCAAGTGTCCACTGGTGTCATGATTCAAAGGCCAAACTTAACTATTGGGTCTTTGATTTTCCCTGTGGTAACCATGCTCTAATTTATTTGAATCTTGTGGATAAAGCCAGCTTTCAGTGTTTGACTTGTGGGTAGGGGAATAAGCATTGGGGAATAGTTTTACTTACGAACAAGCTATGGAAAATGTTTTGCTCATTCCTTTGAAGTAGAAGTTGCTTCTGCATTGTCATGGCTTGGCCACTTCTTTTCTTGTACGTTATGAGACTTGGAAAGGGAAGGATCCATCCTACAAACACCTTCAGCCTGCTTTGCCAATAAGGTCTCTGCTCCGCTGTTGCATGCGGATGTAAGTTTGTGATCTTTGCCTGAGCTAACGGAATGTTTCGTAACAGTCCCTTTGCTCTGCTCATGCAAGTGATGTTGGTCATTTAGTGGGGATGCAAGTTTAATGCTGCAGCGAGATCACACAGCACTGTAGTGTAACGTGCATTCAGAGGGTTCGTTAACTCTGGGATGAATCCATGACATAAGCCAGATTTATTTACTTGCCCTGTTTTGTAGCTGATTGCAATAATACACTCTCTAATGGACAGGCACCTTTAACACTCGTTCCTTGTCTAAAAGATGCAGCCTCCCAAATGAGTCTGTTAAAAGGTTGAACATCAGCCTTTCAAACCTCTTTTTTCCCTTGAGATACAATTCCAAAGTAATTTTACCCTGGAAACCCCATTTTGCTGATTGAAGAAAGCATCGTATATTTTTTTTCCCCTTCCATCCCATCCATCTTAGCACAAATTACGTGACTAGGATCTCAGTAGGCAGCAAAGATCCAAAGAGCCTGCTTAGGTTAGTGTACAGGGAAGACTTCTTTTATTGCTAAGTAAATCTTTGGTATAGTCTTTTAACCTGGACAATACTGAACATTCTGGACTTGGCACCTTCCCTCCGGGAAAATTGGACTCCACTTCAGATGGGTCGAATAGCCTTAGCTTGTTTTTGCTGCGTTGATGTATTCTTCCTATAGCCATTGTACAGCATCTTATCATCGTGCCTGTACTCACAAAAGGAAAAAAAACAAACCCAGACCAAATAGTATTAATCCCAACTTCATTAATAAAGATAACAATTAACTCTGAAAACCTGTCCGGTCTCCCAAGCCAACATATCAGTCACTGTGAGAAGCATCTGTAATTACTGCAGTGTATTAAATTTAAAACACTCTCTTTTTCTTCTTTTTTAGCATGGTTCCTAAAGTGTCTGCAGTCAAGCTGTTGTTTGGTAGCATTGTCCAGATTCTGATTGTGTGATGGCAGCAGAATATCTTGGTTTCTGAATGCTGAGTGATGTGCTAGCCATGTCGTTCAGTACCAGACCGTATCTCCATCGTTCCCGATGTGGTACAGCATCAAATACTCAATTGATTTGAGTGGACATCCTATGAGAAACCGCTGCTAGAAAACAAGGTTTCAGAGTAACAGCTGTGTTAGTCTGTATTCGCAAAAAGAAAAGGAGGACTTGTGGCACCTTAGAGACTAGCCAATTTATTTGAGCATAAGCTCTGATGAAGTGAGCTGTAGCTCACGAAAGCTTATGCTCAAATAAATTGGTTAGTCTCTAAGGTGCCACAAGTCCTCCTTTTCTTTTTGCTAGAAAACAAGTTTTTCTCCTTTGCTCTATTTCCTGATCCATTTGGCAGACCAGGAAGTTGTAGGAGTAAAGTCAGTTGAACCTACAGAGGGGTTTGCCTCAGGAAGAAGTTCCTGTTTCTTAAGACAGATGCTTTGACGTAACATGTATCCAGGAAGCTTAGGCTCTGGAATCCCAGCTACAGAAATAAAATTCATGGCCTATCAGTTAAAGGAAAAGGGGGACAGAGAAAATTGGGCGTGATCTGAAATAGTGGGAGCGTTTGAAAGGCTTGTGGTTCTAATCTCTCTGATAAAGATCTTTAAGTAATTTAAATGGAGTTTAGGTGGCTTCCCTGTCAGATTCTTGGGCTGTTTCTTTTCCTTTTCAAGGGTGTCTGTGTCTAACCCTCCCTCTCCCACCAGCTGTTTGTTACAGAAGTGTGCTATAATGTTGGCTTTTAGCTGTGTGCTTGGGAGCAAAACCAAATGGATGCATAATTTCCCCAGCCTTGTAAAAGTCAGAGGCCATCGTTTGAAGCATTCTCTTGTGGGGCATTCTATTTTAGTTTGTAAGTTGCCAACCAAAGGTCAGGGGTTTTATATTATCAGCGATTGCAAACATAATGACTGGGATGTTCAAAGGAGCTTTAAGGAGTTAAGCCCCCAGCTCTTATTGTATTTCAGGGTTGGTTGGGTGTCTAAATACCTTAGCTCCTTTGAAAATCCCAACCAATCACTTAAATTTAAGCTCCAGAATTCTTGTTCCCACTCTTATTTTTTAAACCTTCTTAACATGGGTAAGTTCAGTCCTGTGGAGCGGGGGATTCATTTGCCTTTGTGAGTGTCACATGGACAGCATTGCAGGATGGATGATGCTGGCTTTTGTTTTCTGAGCTGTGTGCATATTCGGCGCATAAAGGGCTGGATTTTTCAAAGGTGCTGAGTACCCACCTCTTCCAGGCTGCAGCTGGAGACATGTAAGCCCTGCGCTTGAGAAAATCAGGACCACAGCTTTGAATATGGTTATGCTACGTCAGCTGTAAAGGGTCGGATTTTTAAGGCTGGAGAGACTCTGTTCCCCAAGGAACTTGAGGTTCTGAAAAAATTCAGTTGGTCCTTTTGTTGCTGATTAGTTCAGAATAAGTGATCTGACTAGAAAGCCTGCTTTCTTGCTTTTTGGGGCTGCCAGGAAGTGCTGTGGGGCGCAACCAGTGCTCCTGAGAGCAGGAGTGCTGTGGGGTGATGCTCGGAGTTGGGGGTGAGATGGCGGCAAGCTCTGAAGAGAGTCCCATCATGACTTGGCTAGATTGTCGGGCTCAACGGGTAGTGATCAATGGCTCCATGTCTAGATGGCAGCTGGTATCTAGATGGCAGCTGGTGGAGTGCCCCAAGGGTCGGTCCTGGGGCCGGTTTTGTTCAATATCTTCATAAATGGTCTGGAGGATGGTGTGGATTGCACTCTCAGCAAATTTGCAGATGATACTAAACTAGGAAGAGTGGTAGATACAGTGGCAGGTGGGGATAGGATACAGAGGGACCTAGACAAATTAGAGGATTGGGTCAAAAGAAATCTGATGAGGTTCAACAAGGATAAGTGCAGGGTCCTGCACTTAGGACGGAAGAATCCAATGCACCGCTACAGACTAGGGACCGAATGGCTAGGCAGCAGTTCTGCGGAAAAGGACCTAGGGGTGACAGTGGACGAGAAGCTGGATATGAGTCAACAGTGTGCCCTTGTTGCCAAGAAGACCAGTGGCATTTTGAGATGTATAAGTAGGGGCATTGCCAGCAGATCGAGGGACATGATCGTTCCCCTCTATTCGATACTGGTGAGGCCTCATCTGGAGTACTGTGTCCAGTTTTGGGCCCCACATTACAAGAAGGATGTGGAAAAATTGGAGAGAGTCCAGCGAAGGGCAACAAAGATGATTAGGGGTCTGGAACACATGACTTATGAGGAGAGGCTGAGGGAACTGGGATTGTTTAGTCTGCAGAAGAGAAGAATGAGGGGGGATTTGATAGCTGCTTTCAACTACCTGAGAAGTGGTTCCAGAGAGGATGGTTCTAGACTATTCTTAGTGGTAGAAGAGGACAGGACAAGGAGTAATGGTCTCAAGTTGCAGTGGGGGAGGTTTAGGTTGGATATTAGGAAAAACTTTTTCACTAGGAAGGTGGTGAAACACTGGAATGCGTTACCTAGGGAGGTGGTAGAATCTCCTTCCTTAGAAGATTTTAAGGTCAGGCTTGACAAAGCCCTGGCTGGGATGATTTAATTGGGGATTGGTCCTGCTTTGAGCAGGGAGTTGGACTAGATGACCTCCTGAGGTCCCTTCCAACCGTGATATTCTATGATTCTATGACTTGTAGGATGATGGTCACAGTGGTGGGCCTCGCTTTGGGAGAATAAGGGCTAAGATGCAGTGGGCTGCCAGAATAAAGTGGGGGTGAAGGGAAAAGGTCCCTGATGTTAATGAAGGTTTGAATCCTGTGCATGGTGTATTTGACTCAACTCCCTGAACAATTGAAATCTTCAACCTTAAGGAGCTAATATGTACAGTACAAAGTGTTACATCTGCTGTATCCTAATGTCTCTAGCCAGGACCTTTCTAATGGCCATCCAGTTTTAGGGTTTTTTTTTTATTTTTTTTAAACTATAGGCCAGTTTTATTGGAGTTTATCCTCTCTCGGTACTATGAATGTAACTTGCAAATACTGATCGTTAGTTGCTGCAATGCATTTGGTATGAATCTTCACCAGATTTTGAAAAAGCAAAATCAGTCTAAAAATAAACCATAGGTATAACTGCCCTGCTACAGGCCGCCATGCTATTTCGTGCAATAAAACACTCCACGATTGCCTGGAGCATCTAAATGAACGGTAGCAATACTAACAAACAGTTTGATTTCATGCCACCTGCTCTCTCTGTATGCTGAGGTAATTGCAGAACAGTTGCAATTCCTGTTTGCCTTTCCTGTCTGCTCACCTGATTGTTTCTCTTTACACCTGGCAGAAACTCGAAGGGTCCAAGTGCAAGGGGCAGCTTCTGATATTTGGAGCAACCAACTGGGACCTGATTGGCCGTAAAGAAGTGCCGAAACAGCAAGGTAGGAGAAGCTAAGCAACATATGTGTCTGAGTGGCCGATTGTGGATAAAATGACCGTATTAACGATATGTCTGCACTGCAATCAGGAGGTGTGATTGCAGCTGGTGTAAGCATAGCTGATCTGCAGTGTCTCCTCCTGATTGCAGTGTAGACATACCCTTTAGGCGACAAGCCTGATGTCTGTTGCTTGTCTCTCTTTCTACTGTCCCCATACCAAAAACAGTCAGTCATGCTCTGAAAATCTTTTACATAGTCAGGACTAAGCCCTTTGAAAGGAGGAAGATGCAGTCTTAAAACTGACATTCTTGGGATAGCCAAATGACCTGCAAAGGAATTAAAATACCAAAGCAGTGTCTGAAAGAATTGTGGTTTGCAGTAAGGCATTGTCCAAGCTAGAATCTGCCTACCACCAAACTGTCGGAGTGCAATGAGATCATTAATCACCAGCAGTAGACATCATCACAATGTTGTCTCATCTGAAAGGGGGCGCCAGGACCAGTACATTTCCCCCATTGTACCATGTTTGGGGTATTTGTTCAGTGCCAGCTCAGAGGGAAGCGTGCCACCGGCATCCCTTCCTTGGAGATCTCCTGGTCTGATTTTTGACAAGCTCAACCATACAGACTCATACAAGCGTCTCTGCCGAAGACACAGTGACCGTAGCTTAACATCTGTGGTATCTGTGAGGTTGGCGGCCTACAGTGCTTCCTCTAAATTTTCCCACCCATGTGCGGAATGAATTTTGTTATGTGCACCAATATGGAGGTGAAGTGTGACGTGTCCCCTTCAGAGTGGAGCACATAACAAAATTCATGTGGTGGGGGTGGGGTCAAGGGGTTCGGAGTGTGGGATGGGGCTCAGGGCTGGGGAAGAGGGTTGGGGTGCAGGGGTGTGAGGGCTCCAGCTGGGGGTGCAGGCTCTGGGGTGGGGCTGAGGATGAGAGGTTTGGGGTGCAGGAGGGTGCTCTGGGGCTATGGTGGGGAGAGAGGACTCTCCCCATAGCAGCGAGGCAGGGGGTTGGGGTGCAGGGGGTGAGGGCTCCGGCTGGGGGTGCAGCTTCTAGGATGGGGCTGGGGATGAGGGGTTTGGGGTGCAGAAGGGGGCTTTGAGGCTACAGCAGGGAGAGAGGACCTCTCTCTCCCTCCCCCCCTCCCCCCCCCCCCACCAGCTCTCTCTCCTTGTAGCAGCACCTGGGCTGGGGCTGCAGGATAGGCGCCCCTCGCCCGGCCCCAGTAGGTCCAGGCCGCATCTTCGGGGGGGGGGGGGCAGGCCAGCGCAGGTTGGTGGCTGGGTTGGGGGCGGGGCTTCCCTTCCCTGGCCCCGGCAGGTCCCTGAGCGGGTTCACGGCGCTCATAGGCTGCTGCGCGGCCATGCAGCTTACAGGAAACTTAAGCGATCTAGAATATTTCATGGATGCCGGACAGCTTTCACTCCGGCACTTGTTGGAAAGTTAGGCCAAAGCTCCTGGAACACAGCCCTGCATTAAAATGTGCCTTTTGCTTTCAACGGCAGCATGTGGGGCAATGCGGAGTGGAAACATTTGAAGTCCTAAACATTCTGAACAAGGCTGGTCGAGGAGTGAGTTTGCTTCCTCTTTCTCCAGTCTGTGCAATGTGCCTATTCTCAGCCAGCAACAAGTGGGTCTGATCCTCCTGTTGGATACGGGAATCCCTGTATCCTGTAAAGCTGCTAGGGGGACGGGCACTCCTGTTGACTTTTGCAACGCTCCAAAAATTCATGTCCATGGTCGGAATCTAGCCAGAGAGCCATTTGACGCCAAATCCACGACGTCAGTGCTTTGCTGGGCAGCTCTCTCTGTTATTGTGGTTAGATGACTTAGAGGGCTCCTGTGAGGCATACGGCTTCTTGCTTCTTCATGTGAAGTTATTGAATTCTAGGTGTCTGTATTTGAGGCACTGCTGCTGCAAGAAATTGCAACATAGCAGATCAATGGCCACTTATTTGTAAAACACCCTTTGATTTATAACAGCCTCTGAATGTTGTCTGTATCTAGCCATGTGGATCACTTATCAGCATGCCTTAGGAAAGAAGAACAGGTGATGAACAAGAGCTTAAAATATTTCTGGTACTTAGAGTTGTTTGGGGCGTGAAATGTTAGGAATGCAACAACAGCAAGGTGATTAGACTAAGAAACAATGGTTGAGGACTTGCCCTGATTTGACCATCTGGGGGAAAACTTGTTTTCTAAAATGTTACAAAAAGTGCTGTGGGGGAAAAATGTGTGCTTTTCTTCATTATAAAATGTTTAACGTAATTATGTAACCTTGTAGAGATGTGGAAGAGGTCATGCTTTCTATGAAAGACAACACCAGGATCCAATATATGTACTGATGGCCTGATTTCCAGAGTTGTTTAGCACTTCTGAATATCAGACCAGGCATTCATTGAAATATTCTCTTTAAAGGCTTACTTGTGGAATTGGGCTCTCAGTATCCTGTGAGAATGAAGGACAAAGGCACCTTCTCCACTGACCTTGAGAACTCATAGCCTGTCTGTTATCAGGAGGTTGCCTCCTTGTCTGTACTCACAGTGAGCTCTTTGTTTGGCCTCTCACTTAAAGGCAAACTGCACCTATTGTGCTCAGCTCAGTAGTCTAGATGTTCAAAGGAAAAAGCATTTCTTGCTCTGGAAAATTAGGAAATGTTTGGATTTTTTAAAATCTGTAATTAGTTAGCGTTTCTGAACCTTGGACTGAAGACTGCCATCAGAGGAGGATGATGCAGTGTTTAGAGCACTAGCCTAGGGCTTGAGAGACCTCTGCTGTGCCACAGACTTCCTGTGACACCTTAGGCAAGTCACTTAATCTCTCCGGGCCTCAGTTCTGTGTCTGTACAATGGGGATAAAAGCCCTGCCCTTCCTCATGTGGGGGATGGGGTTGTGAGGATACATGCGTTAAAGGTTGGGATGCACTCAGATACTGTGATAACAGGGGCCATAAAGTGTTCCAGAATAGCTAGATCCCGCTGATGTTCAGTGATGCTAACGACGTGGAGAGCCCTGTGGGTTAGACCTTCCAATAATGGCTTGCCAAACCGTCAGAACTCTGCTATTCAAACAAACGACTGATTTTTCAGACTGCTAAATGAACATCAAAATGGGTTTATAGTCTTTGGAGTGTAGGGATCTGCAAAGCCAAGGTCACATGACGGCACCTTTCAGCGAGGTGGCTGCCTCCAGTAGGCTCAAACATGACAATTGTTGCTAATCATTTATAATATTAACAATACCTCGCTTTTATCTAGCATGTCTCATCTAAGTACCTCTAAGACCTTTACAAAGGAGATCGGGATCATTATCCTCATTTTACAGATGGGGAAACTGAGGTACAGAGAGCGGGGGAGGGGAAGTGACCTGCCCAAGGCCACCCAGCAAGTCAACGGAAGAGTCAGGAATAAGACCTGGGTTCTCCTGAGTCCCAGTCCAGCACTCTGTCCGCAGTGTAACTTTTCTTGCCATTGATTCCTACCTTGTGGAGTCAGACGGTTGGACTGAGTAAAATCAGCATAACCTTCTGTTGTTGTTGTTTATCTCCATGGTAGTGCCTAGTGGATCCAACCAAGATCACAGCCCAGTTTTGCTATATGCTGTACAGACACCTAGTACGAGACATCTCTGCTGTGAAGAGCGTACAGTCTAAATGGAAGAGTCAGACAAAGGATGGAAAGGGAAATGGGGCAGAGGGAGGTGAAGCAACACTTGCCCAAAGACACGCAGCACATCAGCGTCAGAGCTAACAATGGAACCCAGATCTCCTTAGGTCCTAGTCTAATGCTTCTCCCTCTAGACCATGCTACCTTGATTCTAAATCTTTTGTTATCATTTTGACTATTGTACCGTCTCTAGAGCCTCCGAGCTGAGACCGGTTGAGATGTTCAAAGTCAGTTAGGGCAGGGTTTCTCCACCCGTGGGTCGGGACCCAAAATCGGGTCTCCAGAATGTTTCCCAGGGTCGCTTGGCAGCTCCTGTGGCCCCTGTCCCATGAGGGTGGCTGGGCTCGCCTCCCTGCTCCAGGCAGTGCAGCCCCTGGGGTCCAAGTGCCGCTTGGGTTTGGCCCAGCTGTCATGACGATGGAATCTGGGTAGGTCAAATTTGAGTGAGTGGCACTGCAACCCCATGAGCCAGGTCACCAAGGGGGCCAAACTTGAGCGGTGCTACAACCCCAGAGGTTGCAACACCCGGAGCAGAGAGCCAAGTCCAGCCAGCCCCACAGCACAGGAGTGCCGGGCAGGATCTGCCAAAAACCACCCCAGGGCCTCTCCTCCCGAGACTATTTACTCAGTTGCGACAGGCCATAACCATTTACAAATGGGTCCTGAGCTCAAAAAGGTTGAGAACCACTAAGTTAGGCGATTTGGGCATGCAGCTCCCACCAAGTTTAACGGGAGTTGTGTAGTTAAATGCACTAGTTGGCTTTGTAAATTTCGAGGGCAGCAATGAACAGACATCCTCCATCCGAGTTAGTCAGAACAGTTAGTGCAATTCAGTAGACACTGACAGATGTAAGCCATACCAGAGGGAATTAAAAACCACAGTTAAACTGCATTCCAGAGTTGTTAGCAGATACACCCTTTTTAAATGGTGTAAAATAGACCAGTCCTGCTTGATTTCTGTCATCCGAGATAAGCATGTACAAACCACTCCTGTTGTTTCTCTTCTCCACGTTTGGAACCCGCTGGCCATTGCTGCGTATGTCTAGTTTCACTACCCCCGTGGTAAACGGCATCTTGAAATAGAGATGATTCCTCAAATAATTAAAATGGGGGAAAGTGCTTACCTCAGTAATCTGTCAGTCATTCAGCTTCTTTGCATTAATCCAGTCCGCTCTGAGTCCTCTCCCTCCAAAGTGCTCTGTTCAGTGGCATATCCTCTAGTGCTAGTGTGGTCCCTTACGGTATCCCACCACTTATTCTTGTCGGCCTCTTTCTTTTTTCCTTCAATCTTGATCTGTGGGACTCTCATAGCTACATGTTATTAGGAATGCACTTTACCTGTCCAAACCATCTGAGCCTGCATTCCCTCATTTTTTTCGCTGTTACTTTGAGCACATCTCTACGATGCACGTTCCTCCCGTGGTCTTTCTTGCTTACACCATTTATCCATCTTAACTTCTTGTGGAACAGATTGTTTGCTCATGTTTCTTCTGTTGCATAACACTGAGTATTTGGTATTTGTGAAACACCATTTGATTTTTAACAGCCTCTGAATGTTGTCAGTATATAGCTATGTGTATCAGCCAGACATTTAAAACTGGATGGACTACCGTTTTTTAGACTTTCCCTTTAATCTTACTGGTATCTTCCTGTCACATACGACACCACATCTCTCTCTCCATGTGAGCTGGGTTTTATTATCCTACTTCTAATTTTGTCCTCCGTTTGCCCATTTTCCCAGAATCTGGATCCCAGATACTTGAAACTTTGTATTTTTGGTATTGTCTGCCCATCTGGTTTCAAGGATAATTCTTCAGTGTTCATATTACTGAAATTACACATCATATATTCTGTTTTTCCTCTGTTAATTTTGAGCCAATGTCTCTCCGGCACATCTCTGTATTCATCAATATCCTCTTCTATGCAGTGAAGAGAAAGATAGTTTCGAATATCCTCTGCAAATAACATGTACCAAGGTGCCTCTTTCTGAGAGTATCCAGGGCAAGTATGGACAGCATCCTCATCATTCAACGTTTGTAGCTAAAACAGACAGACATAATAATTACAGGTTTCAGAGTAGCAGCCGTGTTAGTCTGTATCTGCAAGGAGAACAGGAGTACTTGTGGCACCTTAGAGACCATCAAATTTATTTGCGCATCAGCTTTCATGGGCTACCGCCCACTTCATCGGATGCATAGAATGGAACATATAGTAAGAAGATAGATATATAAATACAGAGAACATGAAAAGGTGGAGTAAGAGGCTAATTAATTAAGATGAGCTATTATCAGCAGGAGAAAAAAACTTTTATAGTGATAATCAAGATGGCGCATTTAGACAGTTGACAAGAAGGTGTGAGGATACTTAATGTGGGGAAATAGATTCAATATTGGTAATGACCCAGCCACTCCCAGTCTCTATTTAAACCCAAGTTCATGGTATCTAGTTTGCATATTAATTCAAGCTCAGCAGTTTCTCGCTGGAGTCTGTTTTTGAAGCTTTTCTGTTGCCAAATTGCCACAATTAATAATAATAATAATTAATAATTGGTAGCGGCCATTTTTGCCAACTGCCAGTCTCTAACAAACTCCTCTGTGGTATTCTCAGTCACATTTCACACACAGACTGCAGAGTTTGTGACTAGGAAGCCCAACAAAAAAATGCAAGTTCTGCAGTGCTTTGCACACTTATAATGCTTTCAACTAATGAATTAAGCCTCATAATACCCCTGTGATGTGGTGGAGGTGTTTTTTAAAAAAATAAAATAAAATACAATGACAAAGCATTTAAAAGTGCATGAAATTGTTTAGAGCCCAAGATATGAGCTTATTGTAAATCTAAATAATACAGTGTCGTAACTACAGTGCTTTGTGGTGGTAGATCATTGGCAAAGAAGGGCTAAAGGCATAAAGGAAGATAGATAGAACAAACAAGATCTAATATGCATAGAGTGGAGTGTATCCATCAGAACTCAGTTTGTAGGTAGTGCACTTCATCAGTCAGAGGCTCTCATTCCTGGTGCTGAATGCCTCAGCTAACATTGAAGTCAGTGGGTGCTTGATATGTTGTAGGATTTAACCCTTTGTTCCTTATGTGTAAAATTGGACAATCTGTAGGTACCCAGCTGGGTGCCGTGAAGCTGAACTCACTGATGTTTGCAAAGCGCTTTGAGATCCTTGGATAGAGATGCTGTATTACAGCCCCGTTATACTTATGGGGAGAATTAAGACATGAAAGATCAAGTGACTCCTGAAGTCATTTGTCATTCACTATTTTCAAGCCTCATTGTGTGGTATGGTCAAAGCCACCTAAGTAGGATGCGGGTAATTCGCAACAGTGATTTTAATTGGCTCACTGAGGTCCCCCATTCTTTCTCTAGCTCTGTCACTTTGTCAGGGTGCCTGTAATTGCTGGGGTTGCTTTGTTGGGTGGTTTTTGGTGTAATTACCCTCTCAATAGAAATTAGCGGCGTTAATGACTCTGAAAGGTCACAAATCTCCTGCGGTCCTTTCCCTCTTCCTGTCTCATGTTGACAACCAAGACTATCCTGTAGCATGACAGAACACTGAGATGAACGTAAGATGTCAGTGGTCAGCTGGACGCTATTTTGGATTTCTGCAATAGCAAGTACATAAAATATAACCATGAATCAGCTGAATGAGGTGAGCTGCAGGAATTACACAGCATAACCCTAAATTTTGGATAAACTCTGGGACAAAACTGAATCCACAAACCTGTTCCTATTTAAGTGGGTTTTCTGTGTGGACAGTGACTTGTTCAGAGATGATTTTAGTGCAGTTGCTGTTGACTTCATGTTATTTGTAAGACTTGTCTGTATTCCGCTTTCTCTACAGTGGCTTACCGTAACCTGGGCCAGAACTTGTGGGGGCCTCACAGGTATGGGTGTCTCTCAGGGATTCAGGTACGGACTGTGGTTTCTGGACCATGTGCAGCTCATAGTCTGCTCATCACCACAGAGGGGAAGCTCTGGAGCTGGGGTGAGTAGTATGCAAAAAGAGTGTGGATCAGTAACCCTTAGATCATGAATCAAGTAAAGATATTGCTGGCATAGAGGAAGGCATTGGTCTCTGCACGGCTCCTAAGATTATCAGCTGCCTGTATCGGAAGTGCTGAAAACGTGGCTCATTCAGAACTAGTTCCTGAAACAGCCTGGCTTCTGCCCTAGTTTTGAAGGGATATGTGGAACTAATTTGTACATTCCCCTAAACTCTTCTGTTAAGTGTTTGAGTCAAATAATCTAGCCTCTTTTCCCAGCTTCCACCAAGCGCACCAAACTTGCCTGGTGTGTCCAAAGAGCTGCCCTTGAAACAGAGTTCAGTGGGGCGGATTAGATCTTTGACAGCTAGTGGGTGACTTGCCCCTTGCTGTATATTGTGAATCCCGAGGAGACTAGTTCAGATGCATTAGAACGGCAGTTCTCCATCTTTTCCATATCATGTCTCCCACGCTTCAACTGGCAAAGCTTCAAGGCAGCCATCAGGAAAGGAAGTATGGTCACGCCCCTTTGAGACATGTTGCTATCCCCAGGTTAGGAACTCGTACAATAGGCAAGCTCTGCTTGGGAAGGATGGAGGAGTAGATAAAGCTCAAAGGGTTGTTTCTCCTAGTGTGAGGCCTGGTCACACTGAGAAAGGGTACAATTCAATGAGCAGGAAGAGGGATTGGAGTCTGTAGTATGTTCTTCTTCTTTAAAATTAAAGGTCATCACCTGCTCATGCGTGTTGTTTGTGTGCACGCTTCTCTCTAGGTCGTAACGAGAAAGGGCAGCTGGGGCATGGAGATACCAAGCGTGTGGAGGCTCCAAAACTCATTGAAGTTCTCAGCAACGAGGTGATCGCGTCAGCAGCTTGTGGACGGAACCACACGCTTGCTCTGACGGGTACGGGAGGCTGCTGGGAAAGAGGAATTGGGCTTGGGCTATCAATCTCCTTACAGGACCCTGAAGAATACTGGGGCATACAGGGAACTGGTGCATCAAATACTGATCCTCAGGAAATGCACCTGGGAGTGAGAGAGAGAGAGCACCTCGGGATCAAAAGACTTAAAGGTGAAATCCCAGTCCCATTGAAACAACACATGCATTACCTTCAATGGGGCCAGGATAGCACCTTAAGATTCCATCTCCCACTGCCACCTAGCCCTAGGTTATCAGAAGCGGATAGGGTCTTGGAAGCAGTACATTCAGCCCCTGGTGGGTAGCGGATGCCTTGGCTTGTGAAGGGATGCAAAGGGAGTCCTTGGCCGAGAGCTGTGCTGCAGGGTCTTGTGGTCAAAGGGATCCTAAAGAATATGAAGGCTATTGAAAATGGTCTCAGTCTTACTCCACTTCTGAAACTTCCATCACTGGGCATGAAAGGAAAAGATACTTGAGGTTTGTCTGTGTGGTGCCGCAGTCTGGACTACGGGGGTGTGAATTGTAGAGGGCTCTAAATGCCCATGGTAGACCCTGCTGGCACAACGATACCTAGTGCGTATTAATGTTTCAAGTGGGACTACATTAGTACCTTTTAATTCACGCCAGCGGTGTCTACATGGGGCAATTAGAGTGACCCATATGAGCGTGCTCTACGTTTCATACCACAGTGAAATGTAAACAAGCCCTTCGTCTTGCTATTTAGAGCGTAAGGCATGGCCGCCTGTGCATGGCCCCTCCTGCAGATGACTATCTCGATAGCAGTGCTATAAAATGGTGATTATGCCGCCTTGTTGCTAATTTCTCTTACTGTGATACATTCCTTCTCTGGGCTGGGCTGTACTACAAAGTTACATCTGCTTAACTACATTGCTCAAGGCTGAGAAAAGTTTCATGCCCTGTATCATGTAATGAAGCCAACTTTAGCCCCGGTGTAGATGCTGCTAGGTCGATAGTTCTTCCATCAGCCTAGCTACTGCCGGGAGAGGTGGATTTGCTGCAGTGACCGAACAGCCCCTTCCGTCGCTGTTGTCAGTGTCTACGTGCTACAGTGACTCAGCCGCACTGTTGAAGCCTTTCTAGTGGAGACCTAAGATTCTGGATGGCTTAAAGCTTATCTGTGTGAGGGCCTGGCCTTCACTTAAAAGTTAGGCTGACATAAGTACGTAGATCAGGGCTGTGAAAAATCCATCCCTGTGTCCGGAATTTGGTGACCTGATCCCCGCACAGTAGATGTATCTGTGTTGATGGAAGAATGCTTCTGTGGATGTAGCTACTGTTGTTCGGGGAGGTTGTGTCTGCACTGATGGGAGGAAAACCCCAGTGTGGCAGCGTAGGCAGTGTCTACACTATAGGGTTAGGCCAGCATATCTATGGCCACAAAGCTATGCCAGCATAGTTCCCGCATACATCTATGCTACAGAAGCACCCAGGAAAGTTAATCCAAATTAACTAAAGCTGTGAATTTAAAGTGGATTTGTTAAACTGCTGTGTGGATGCTCTTATTCAAAATTAAAGTGGCATTAGAAGGGAATTAAGACAAACCAAATTAAGGCCATGTTAATTCCGAATAAGAGTGTCCACACGGGTTTAATACAATTTAGCTAATCCACATTCAATGTCACTAAAGGTGTGAATTTTAAATAACTTTCTTGAGTGTCCCTCTGTAGACAACCGTAATGTTTGTTATGGGGCAATATGCTTTAATTTAGCATGGTGCATTGGAATGACCATCTCCATTCTGTGTTAATGGTTTTCCAGCAACTCTGCATTAACATGGAGGTTTAAACTTCTCCCTTAACTGCCACCCCTCCTCCTTCCCCTGCATTTGTTTCCCTCTTGTTCCAGAGAGTGGCTCTGTATTTGCATTTGGAGAGAACAAGATGGGACAGCTAGGTCTCGGCAATCAGACAGATGCAGTTCCAAGTCCCACTCAGGTACTTCTAACGCTCTTCTTTGGGTTCCTCTGTCAGTCAACAGGTTCCTTAATTTCTCACGTCCTGGCTACCGCACTGGTGACCATTTTGGGGCCATAATGATCCTTAAAGCCAAATTGCTTGGACCTGGTTCCAGTAGGAGGAGCGAAGGTCGGGGGAGACATGGAATCTTCATCCAGAACAAAAATTCTGCCTTATATTTCCTTCTGTTTGTTATTTACTGGCTTGGAAAATAAATAGACAAAATACATGATGTGATGCTATTTGCTGGACCAGTGGAAAAGCCCTATCCAAACTGAAGATTATACAGTGTTACCTGAGTCAATTTAAACCTGATGTCAGATTGGTACTGGCTAACATGGCTTACCTGGCCAATGTGGATAGTCCAGACCATTTTAAAGCCATGCTCTAGATTACCTCCCTATGTAGTCTAGAACATAAATTATAAAGCCAGAAGAGGCCAGAGTGATCATCTAGATCCTCCCGTAACTTTTAAACATGGTTTTAAAATGTTGGTTTCCCCTCAATGGCCAGGCAATCTAGTGTTCAAACAGCTCAGCTGCTAGATTGGTCCCTGGTGTGACTAGGGACTCAGAGCATCCCATGTGAGTTTTTGGACCGCCATAAATTGAATTTTTGATAGACAGGCTCTCAGATTTTCATATCACAAAGTCAAAACAATGGTCAAATTGGTCGCCCATGGAGGAGATTTCCTGTTTCTTAGCCATTCCCATTCTTGTCTTGGAAAGCAAAATGGATCAGGGAGGAGAGCTTTCGCACCTCGGCTTGGAGATTAAACAGAGCCTGCCGCTGCCTTATAATCACTGGGATCCATTCTCTTATGGGTCTGGGCTGAAGACGTAAGAGCCAAAGGGTAGCAAAATATTGCCCCAGTGCATGAAGTAAGTGAAGAGAACATCCAGCTGAGGGCAGAGTGGAAGTTTACCTGAGGAGCTGTCCTAAGAAACGCTTACAGTCTGTGTACACGGGAGCTGGCGGTGCAATTTCCAGCTCGAGTAGATATAACCTACTGTAACTCTGATGGAGCTGAAGTGCTAAAATACAAGTGTAGCCATCGTGGCGCAAGCAGCGGGAGGGGCTAGCCTAGCCACCGGAGAATGTACCTAACAGCTCAGATGGGATTGTATTCAAGGTGGCTAGCCTCTCCCACCAGCTGGCTGCACTTCTGTTTTTAAGATGCTGGCTTGATCAGCGCTAGCGTGGGATGTCTCCTCAAGCCAGAACTTACACCCCCAACTCCAGGGTAGACACTCCCTCAGTTCCTGTTTTCTCCTCCCTTCATATTTCTGTGGGTTACTTATCGAATTGACCATTTCCCAAACCCCCTTTTTCCTCTTCCCCAATATCGGGACAGTTATTCAAATGACAGGCCAGGTTTCTTCAGTTAGGTTTGCACAATTTTGGGTGTAAATTGGTACACACTAAACATAGCCACTTGGTGTATGCAAACGTCCTGCTTCACTGTACATGCAAATACCTGATTTGCCTAGGTAAGTTGGGCCTGGTATTTGCATGTGTGTCAGAAAACAACATTGTGCCCCTTGAAAGCCTAACCATGTATTTGCTCTGTGAGTCTGGCGGTGCTCACTGGCAGCCTAGAAGGGGCACTTGAGTTACTCTGTTTCATCTGTTTCCAAATGCTACTGTTGTCTGCTTCCTTTGTAGATAATGTACAACGGCCAACCTATTACCAAAATGGCCTGTGGGGCTGAATTCAGCATGATCATGGACTGCAAAGGAAACCTCTATTCCTTTGGGTGCCCTGAGTATGGACAGCTGGGTATGGTGGTTTATTTTTAAAGGACTATCTAGTTTTAATGACAGCTGACTTAAAATCCAGCCTGAGACAGCCACCAAGTTTTTTGTAGACTGGCATGTTGATATAATCTAAACAATAATGGGGGGGCCAGGCACATCTTATCTCAGTCCTCTTCCAGAGGGGATGATGGCCTTGTGTTTAAAGCCTACAATCTGGCTTCTCTTCTCTCTGCTCTGTTTGTATGACATTGGCCAATATGCTTCTCCTTTCTATGCCTCGGTTTCCCCAGGTATACAATGAGTGCTTCTACGCTGCCTCACATGGGGGTGGTGAGGCTTAATTTGCCAATATTTGTAAAGTGCTTTGGAGAGCCCCTGATGGAAAGGGAGAGAGAAATGCAAGGCGGCGCTGTTATAACAAAACGAAAGCCGTTGCCCCTGGAGTGTCTATAAACCCCCATCATTTGGATTGCTAGACTGTGTAGTCTGTCGTTTCTGTGGCGCTGACAATATGCCACTGTGCATCCAGGCAGCGTGTTAAATTATGCATGAGCTGTACTTTGTCTGGTTAATGTCTAGTAGCTGTGATCTACAGAGCAGGGAGTGCGCATGCTTTCCTGCAGTAGAAGCTTTGATGCAGCCACGGGGTGCATCTTCTTGGAGGGTGGTGAGGATTTCCTGAGCAGGCTTGAAGGGTCTGCGAGTATGTCTGCACTGCAGAAAAAGACCGGTGGCTGGCCCAGGTTAGCTGACTCTGGCTTCCGGGGCTATAAAATTGCAGTGTAGATGCTTGGGCTGTATCCCAGGCTCTGAGGCCCCAAGCAGGGTGGGGGAAGAGTCTCAGAGCTCAGGCTGCACCCTGAGCCTGAATGTCTACACTACAATGTTTAGCCCAGGAGTGGGCAAACTACAGCCCGGTGGCTGCATCCGGCTCTTCAGATGTTTTAATCCGGCCCTCGAGCTCCCACCAGCTAGCGGGGTCCCAGGCTTGCCCCACTCCGGCGCTCCAGCCAGGGAGCTGGGTCGGGCGCTTGCCCCGCTCTGTGCGTGCCGTGGCTCCATGCGGCTCCCGGAAGCAGCAGCATGTCCCCTCTCCAGCTCCTACACTAGGGGCAGCCAGGGGGCTCCACATGCTGCCTCTGCCCCAAGCGCCGCCCCCGCAGCTCCCATTGGCTGGGAACTGAGGCCAATGGGAGCTGCGAGGGCAGCGCCTGTGGACGGGCAGCACACAGAGCCGCCTGGCTGCACCTCCGCATAGGAGCCGGAGAGGGGACAAGCCGCTGCTTCCAGGAGCTGCTTGAGGAAAGCGCCGCCCGGAGCCTGCATCCCTGACCTCCTCCCGCACCCCAGCCCTGATCCCCCTCCCACCCTCCAAACCCCTCTATCCCAGCCCAGAGCACCCTCTTGCACCTCCAACACCTCATATCCAGCTCCACCCCAGAGCCTGCAGCCCCCGCTGGAGCCCTCACCCCCTCCCACACCCCAACCCCCAATTTAATGTGCATTCATGGCTTGCCAAACAATTTCCGTATCCAGGTGTGGCCCTCAGGCCAAAAAGTTTGCCCACCCCGATTTAGCCCCATGAGCCCAAGTCAGTTGACCTGGACTCTGAGACTTGGTGCCGTGGGTTTTTTATCGCAGTGTAGACATACCATGACGTGCTGGAGGTGCAGTTTCCTGACAAAATGGGAAATGACATTAAATTGCCTGTAGAGGAAATCAGGTGGAAATCCTTTATAAATGGGAAAAGCTCCAGGAATAGCTGCAAGGAATTCCTCCTCCTTTCCCCTTAATGAGAGGGGAAGCGCTTTTGGGAGCTCTGTTCTGTGTTTGTACTGTGCTTAGCGCAATGGGGGCCCGGGTCATGACTAGGGCTCCTAGGTGCTACTGCAGTACATGTAATAATGTCTGTATGTAGTGAGAAGTATTCCATACCTCCCTTTTCAGAGGGAGTCAAAGGTTAGCAAAGAAACTATTACCCTGATGAGTGTAGTAACTTAGAGTGGTGATCCTATCCCATGGGTCATGGGATGTCTCTTCAAGAGGGTTCCTGCTGAGTTACTGAGTGGTGTGGGCCAGGGTACCGGCCACGCAGAGTTCCTTTTCACATCTGTCTTTGCCCTACAACAGGACACAATTCCGATGGGAAGTTCATCGCCCGTGCTCAGAGGATAGAGTACGACTGTGAGCTGGTGCCCCGTCGCGTTGCCATCTTCATCGAAAAGACAAAAGATGGGCAGATCCTTCCTGTCCCTAATGTGGTCGTGCGAGATGTGGCCTGCGGTGCTAACCACACGGTAAGGCTGGGATTTCACCTGGCAGTCTGAAGCACTGTCCGCAGTAGTGCTCCTTAAAGAAACCGATTCCCTATCTAGCGTTGCTCAGTGTTCAGTCATTGGGATTCTGCTGGGATTTGACAGAAATTGATTTGATGAGTTCCCCCTCAATGCGCTGTACCTTCCACATGTAGTTAAATCACTCCTGGTGACTGGCAGTTACGTAGTCTCTAAAAATGACTTTCGTTCGTGCTGGATTCTCAGTAATAGGCACAGAGCTGCTCTGAACAGATCTGGTCATGCGCCAAGAATTTTCTGAGTTCCAGGAGTTTTGGGTTCGGAATCTTGGTTTGTCCCACCTCTAACGAGAAGTCGCACTCGACCTCGTTGAAAACCTTCCCTCAGGTTTATCCTCCGAGGTGTTAAAGCCTTCGGTGCTTTCTCTTCACTCCTTTCCATGAGCTCTATCTAAGGGCATGCCGACCCTCGGGCCTGGGGTGTTATTCCAAGCTTGAAGAGGCCTACTCCTGCTAGCTGGGATTGATTGCGCTGGGGCGTTAAACATAGTGTAGTTGCAGCAGTGCGAACGGCAGCGCAGCTGGCTGCCCTGAGTACCATAGAGTCCTAGAATCTCAGGGCTGGAAGGGACCTCAGGAGGTCATCTAGTCCCACCCCCTGCTCAAAGCAGGACCAACCCCAACTAAATCATCCCAGCCAGGGCTTGGTCAAGCCTGACCTTAAAAATATCTAAGGAAGGAGATTCCACCACCTCCCTAGGTAACGCATTCCAGTGTTTCACCACCCTCCGAGTGAAAAAGTTTTTCCTAATATCCAACCTAAACCTCCCCCACTGCAACTTGAGACCATTACTCCTCGTTCTGTCATCTGCTACTACTGAGAACTGTCTAGATCCATCCTCTTTGGAACCCACTTTTAGGTAGTTGAAAGCAGCTATCAAATCCCCCCTCATTCTTCTCTTCCGCAGACTAAACAATCCCAGTTCCCTCAGCCTCTCCTCAAAAGTCATGTGTTCCAGTCCCCTAATCATTTTTGTTGCCCTCCACTGGACGCTTTCCAACTTTTCCACATCCTTCTTGTAGTGTGGGGCCCAAAACGGGACACAGTACTCCAGTATGTGCCTGTGGTCTCTGATCGGCACATGCTCAGGGCTGCTGGCACATTCTTCTGTTTGTCCTGCTGCAGCTACGCTCTGCATTCGGTGTGCTAGCTAGGAATCCCATCCCCAGCTCCCAAGTGCAGACCTACCCTAAAAGTATGTTCATTCCAGACTTAAGGCTGTAATCCCGTGACTGTGGACTATTTGCAAGGCTTTAGCCCGTGGCACAAAGGTTTGATCACAACTTTGTCTTGGTGCATGTTGAAACTTCTCTAGGGATAGTTGGAGTCAGACACCTTTTCTTAGAATCGGTAATTCACACAGTGGAAGAATGGGAAATGTGCTAAATCTGCTGACGCTAATCTGTAATATAGGCCGTCGCTTGCACAAACCTTCTGTTTCTCCCTGCCCTGCTTAGGGTTTGAGTCCAATCTTGGCGTAATCAGATTATGATTTTTACTTTGTGTGGGAGGTGTCCTAATCCAATTTGAGTCGTTTGAATCCTTACCATTTAGTGGTTTGAAATGCGTAATCATAGATTAAAAATAATAAACCCCCTCCAAACCTGAAAATCCACTCTGTAATAGCTTGCTGAGAGACAGACGGACTTGTTAAGCAAATAACGGAGGAAAAGATACATGTGTACCCACAGGATGCCTGAAGTATAAATGTCTTTTGCAATTATTGTTGCTGAGACATTTTATCTGACTGGAGCTGCCATGTGACTTAACCCCCCTAGTACTGGAGGCCACATCTTGGGTGGCAGCTAAATTCTAATTGTTGTGTAAATGCACCAGGCAGAGCCCTGGGATTTTATGGCCCATTGTTGAGTAGCTCTGTATAGAGCAGCACAAAAGCTCTGAGCAGGAATCCTGGGGGAGGTGTCAGGGTCCTCAGCTTGTTTGCTCTTTCTCCAGTTTAATCAATATTGGAGTATGAAATTGACGGAATTACCCAGCTGTCTAGACACCTAGCCCTTTTTGCTTCTGGCTTTATTACTCCAGGAGAGGAGTGGGAAGACATGTGACTTAACAACAATTAAGATAAGAGGGGAAGAATGGAATAGTTGGCAGAGAAAATAGTGGAATGTCCTTGTATTAAATGCATCATCTCAGTGGTTTTAGCCCCTGCAGTGTAGAATTCGCCATAGGTTATCTTTATGCCTCTGATAAGCTGCATTTGGTTGTCTGCCAAGATCTGTAGAGCAGAACGAATAATCCATTCTGCAAATAGCTGCATGGTGGGGAGACATCTTCCTGTGTCTAAACCCAACTGCATGTCACCATCTGTCCCTTTGCAGCTTGTTTTAGACTCCCAGAAGCGTGTGTTCTCCTGGGGCTTTGGCGGCTACGGCCGGCTGGGCCATGCTGAGCAGAAGGACGAGATGGTGCCACGGCTGGTCAAGCTCTTTGACTTCCCGGGCCGTGGGGCAGCTCAGATCTACGCTGGCTACACCTGCTCCTTTGCTGTCAGCGAAACAGGTCAGTTGCCCCGTCTTTATTTGCAGATGGGCCTTGGCATAAAGCCATCATTCCCCACAAAGTCTGTCTTGTGAGAGCCATGCTCCAATAGACAGCCTTTGTCTCCATTCAGGGAGAGCTCACTTATGAATCTTCCCGGTATCTTTAAAACAAAACCTGGAGTGATTGACCAGCATGTGTTACAGCGTCTGTGCATGTGCATTTCAAATGGATTTCTGTGTCCGAGAATATCTCAGAGTCTGATGTTGGTTGGTTTGTTTGCTCTGTTTTGCAGGTGGCCTGTTTTTCTGGGGAGCCACAAACACCTCCCGTGAGTCAACCATGTACCCCAAAGCTGTACAGGACCTCTGTGGCTGGAAAATCCGCAGCTTGGCCTGTGGGTAAGTGACCGCTCCTGTCCCCAGAAATGAGGAGGTGGGAACCGTTGCCCACAGCTTGCCTGAATGACATCGTAGAAGTAGTGCTGTTAGCTGGCAGATCCAAGGACAGAAGGGGCTGATAGTAGGAGCAGCGATTATCCAGGGCTTGGGTCCAGCTCTGCTTGGTGGATCCAGATAGTGGTGATGAGTTTGTTTGTTTGCTTTTTGACCCTGTGCTAGCGGAAAACCTGCTGGATACATAGGGTGAGTATTCTTAATAGCAGTAGAAAAGGAAGGGAGGTCTGAGGCCTGGTTAAAGCAAGGGTGGAGGGAAATGGCCCACGATAAACGAATGTCTGGGTGCAACTATCTCCTCCTAGAAAAGGCTTGTTGCCTTGCCCTGTGCTGGGAGGGAGCTGACGACGTCTTTGTTTAGATTCATGAGGAAGAGTGGAGAACCCATCATGGGATGTCTGACCTTCCAGTTCCTGCTCTGGGGTTGGGATGATGGGTTTCGTGGGGGGTTGTATGGTTGCTGCAGTCAGTTGAGCGTGGGGGAGAAACTGTCAAATCTTTAAGAGAGACCAGGTGGGTGAGGTAATGTCTTTTATTGGGCCATCTTCTGTTGGTGAGAGAGACCAGCTTTGGAGCTACACAGAGCTTCTCTCCCAACAGAAGTTGGCTCTATAAAGATATGACCTCTCCCACCTGGTCTCTCTAATATGCTGTGACCAACAAGGCTCCAACACCGCAGGCAAATCTTCAAATCAAGTGATCATTAAACAGGTTTTAATCAGTGTATTCTTAAAATCTCATCCATTCTCCAGCACTCCTGTGTGTGTGTGGAAGAAGGGGTGCTGTTCAGTGTTTCTAGGTTGCTTAGAGGATGCTTCTGCTTGTATTAATGGGAGGTTTGTGAGCAGCATGAGCATTTGATTAGAGGTCCGTGAGAAATAGAATGATTCTATCTCCTCCTCACCTGTTTAAAACCCTCTTTCTCCAGGAATCCTTCCTCCTTGGTCTCCTATCCTCTTCACCCTCTCCCTTATCTGGCCTGTTGTCTCACGCCACACCTATCTTTGTCTTGTCTCTCTGTGACTGCAAGCTCTTCAGAGTGGGGAACATCAGGATCTGTTTGAAAAGTCCCCCTGTAAATATACTGTTACTAATTTTACTATGCTGCAATGAAGAAACCTAGCACGTGACCTCTAAGGGCCCTACAAACTTTGAGAGTAAATCTTTACACTGTGACTTAAAGATTTCTTTCCCCACTCTCTCGATCCAGGCATTCCCCTGCATGTTCTTCTGTCGCTAAAAAGCAAGCAACTTCTGATACATGGATGTTCATTCAAATGAACATCGATCTCTGACTTGCCTGACTTCTGTTGGAGTGGGAGCATAGTATTAGTAGACATGGGAAGGGAATCTCTTTAAGACCTAATGTTTGTTCAACCTCTCCTTGATTTTCTGTTAAAGGTTTTTATCTTGAGTATGTTACAGGGCTTCTCTCAACAAATTTAGGCCACCAACTCTTGCTGGTGGCGGCTCTGACAAACTCGGCTCTCTATCCCTGCTTCCCGTGCCCTTCAGTGAGAGCCTGGCCCAGGGAAGGCGGGTCAGGAACTCACCTGCCACCTGCAGAGTTGCAGGCTCCTCATGTCCCAGCCGGGTGGGAGCAGGGTAGCTGCCCAGGGGACTGTTCTTGGGACCGAATGCCATAGCTAACGAGCCACCTCCAGCGCTGTGCACACTGGCCCCATGCATCTCCAGAGGCGCTGCCCAGAGCCCCCGAAGAGGCTGGGTGGTGCAGGGCGCTGATCCCCGCTGGCAGGGCCAGCACAAAACTAAGGCAGTGCTTCTCGCTGCCCTTGGTAACCGCTATTCAGGAGCAAGAGCTGGGCGGGGCAGGGAGGGGGCGCTGCTTTGCCCCAATCTCTGCCAATGCTTGGGAGGCTGTCGTGGCCACACACAAACTCCGCTGGTGGCCACGTTTGAGAAACGCTGCGTTCAGGAATGAATAGTTATGGGGCTCCATTTTGAGGCGGGCCTCTGACTTCAGTGGGGCTCCACAAGGATCCACCCACCCAAGCCAGGTGCAGCTGGATCAGGCCTTGCAGCACTTTGGAAAACAGCTGGACCAGGGTTTGCATCTGAGGAAGAAAGCATCCAAAAATACTTGGGGAAATTCTCTTCTGGTACCAAGCGGCCAGTTGGCATGGGAAACGAAAAAATGGGGCTGCCGGGGGGCGGGCGTGAAGGCAGATCGTGTAGCAGTAACAGCCTGTGTACCTGTTTCAGGAAGAGCAGTATTATAGTGGCTGCAGATGAGAGCACAATCAGCTGGGGCCCATCTCCGACCTTCGGTGAACTGGTAAGAAGGCAGCTGTGGACTTGCACAGAAACCCTAGCCAGGCTGGTCCGGTACCAGAGAAGATAAGATTGCAAGCAAAGAGATGGGGAGAAACAGCATTACAAGTGGACTGCTGTAATCCTGTGATCGCTAAATTAGTGGGGTGTTGTATTTTTAAATGGTCACTGTCCTCCTTAATTTAGTTATTAAAGGGAAAAATTTTTTCCCTTTAAGCACATGTTGAAAAGTTAGCCTGGAAGATGCAATAATAGGTAATTTACACAGAGATGAAGTGCTACACAGAAACGTACCTTTCTGCTCACTCCTACACACACAACTACGCCAAGTATTCTCCCAGAGAAAATTACCAAAATATTCCGAAGTGAATTTTTCTGGAAACAGGGAGCTTGTGCAAGAGAGAAGGGGAGGAGAGGGATGCGTGGGTGCACTTAACTCATAAACCCAAGTGAGTTCTGTATCTCAGTGAGAACTGGCTTCCCAAATAGCTGGAAACACTCAGCGTTGCCTTGTGCCTAACAACCTCTAGAAGGCAATTGGCTTCACCCTAATGCACTTCTTGTGTCTAATTATCGAATGTTTTATCTCACCACTTTTTTGAGCCCATGTAACAGCCCTTCTATCTCATTCCTTAAGAGCTATTTGAGGGCTGGGGTAGTGTGACATAACTATCTAATATGCACCATTTTCCCAGGGAAATCATAGTTTGACTACTTCCTCTATGCTGGGGTGGCCGAATTGCAGCTTGCGAGCCACATGCGGCTCTTTTACCATTAAAGTGCGGCTCGCGGAGCCCCCCCATTTTCACCTACCAGACTGGGAGCGGGGAAGCTCAGGACCTCTGCCTTGCAGCAGGGTGGTGCAGAAGGGGCTTCTGCCCAGTGGGGAGGGGGTTCTTGAGGCTTCAGCCCTGTGGGGCGCACCTGCCAGGGCTCGGGGCTTCAGCAGCAGCAGGAGCAGGGTTGAATGCCCAACCCCCAGCTCCTGGCAGGTGTGCCCACACTCTCAAACTTCTGAAGAGTGTTGTATGTGGCTCGGGGGGCCAGTAAATTTGGCCACCCCCGTGCTATACTTTTGTATGGTGTCTATATATCTGCCTTCTTGGTTCAAATTCTCAGTGTCCCAAGTGACTGGGGTAGAGCTAGACTGCTTGTGACTCTGGATTTCTCTGTGCATGCATTGCAGTGTTTTGAATTTTCAGTGGTTTCAAGATTTAGCCACCATATTGGCTTTTTTGTTTCATACTGATTTAGATGTTCTGATCCCTTTTTTTTTTTTTCCCCCTTGACCTATTGATTAGCTGCCTTATCAAAGTCCCATTGCTCATTGCATTTGACTGCTACTCTTAGAAATTTGGAAAACGAAGTTTCTTCGGCCTGCCTACCCCTTTTCCAAATGAAGCTGAAAATAACATAATTCTGAGTTGTTGGTGAGGTGTCCTTTCCTCATGCCCCAGCATCAATACCCCACTCACATGCTGGCAATCTTGCTTTGGGGATAACATTTTGTTTTCCTCTGCAGAACCATTTTTGTAGGACCAACCAAAAACCCAAGGATTTTATAAAATACAAACTAGAAGCCAGAGCCTTTTTTCTCTTGGTCTTCAGGAAATTTTTTTTGTAACTGCTAGTTCTTCCTGTGTGTCTGCTGCCCTTGCAGGCAGTTAAACCTGCCTAGGAGAATTGCTAACCTCCATACCTTTGGTTATTCCATGGGGCTACTCCAGAAGCCAGTGCAAACCAAGGGAATGGGCCAAATAACACAATCCAGCCTCTTGGACAATGGTTAAATTGTGGTTTACCCTCTGATCTTACAAGTCCCCTTCTGCATTTCTCTTCACAGGGCTATGGAGACCATAAACCCAAGTCCTCTACTGCAGCCCAAGAGGTGAAAACCCTAGATGGAATTTATCCAGAGCAGGTGAGAGCAGACCCAGCAAATAAAAACATGAGCCGTTAGCATAGCAGACAGGATTGCAGCCTGAGAGGCTCATTTCACATCTCATGCTTCTGAAAACCAGCGCCCTATTCATAATCCCTTTCCTCATAATACTCTGCTTTGATGCTTCGAAGCATGGCAGTGAGATTCCTGTTTAACCTCAGGATATTGGGTAACGGGATTGTCCTATGCAAAATACACCAGCAACTGGAGGTGGAGGGAAGTGCAGGGGAGTCTGTTTTCCATAGGTAATGGAAAGGCGTCTGTGTATAGACAGTGTGTAGGTGTCTGTGTATTGCCGCTCTCAGAGAGGACTGCACAAGTAGAAACCTGGCTCAAACAGATTGTTTCTGGGTTGGGTATGTGCCATGTGTATGCACAACAAGTGGGGAGGAGGGCTGTAAAATGGAGTAAAATCCCCGTAGGTGTAGAGTAGACGCTTGTTAATGTTCATTAATCCATTCATTTTAAATCCGCACAGAAATTGACCAGACTCCCTACTCCATCCCTTATGCGGATACCCAAGCAGGGAGATGGTGTCCATCATTCGTGTCACCATGGCGCCCATGATAGATGCAATGAATGATGATTTTCAGAAGCATGAATGTGGTGTGTCAGCAAACCTCTCACAAGGAGTTAGAGGAACGTAGGGATGGGGTGTAGTTTAAATCAAGACTGGATGCTGTTCTAAAAGATATGCCCTAGGAACTAGTCTGACCACCTTCCCCAAAATAGATGATCACAATGGTCCCTTCAGGCTTTGGAATCTAGCAATTGTGCGCTTTGCTAGTCCTTGCACATTGTTCCTCCAAAGGTGAGTTATAAGAAGCCACTGATCATAAAAAAAGACTTGTGGTTTCCCTGGCTCTTACACAGCAATTGTCATCAGTAGAACTCCCTGTGCCTTACAGTCTGATCAGTATCACTACCTCCATTTTATACTTGGGGAAACTGAGGCACCGTCACACAGCAGAGCCGGGACTAGAACCTAATCTCCTGAATCGCAGGCCAGTGCTGTATCCACTAGACCTCCCAACTCGGCAGTTCGTTAGCAATGGAAATCCAGTATAACCTTTAGGGTGGCAAATGCTTTGTTCTGTCTACCCAGGTGGCGATGGGCTACGCCCATTCTTTGGTGATAGCCAGGGACGAAAGCGAAGTGGAGAAAGAGAAACTAAAGAAGCTTCCTGAATATAACCCCCGCACCCTCTGATAAGGCCAGGGCCCCGCGCCCCCCTGCCATGGCAGCTGTCATTTCCAATGTGCACTGGGACCGAAAGAGATTGCAGACCGGCATTGAGACCTGACCGAAGCTTTTTGTTAGCCTTTCCGAGGTTCAATTTTATAAGCGATTCACAGTTTTAACTACCTGTTACTGTATCATTTCCAAAGTGTTCAGTTCTTTTAAACGTTTGACATTTGCTCCTGGCTCACAAGTTCCTATTCCGATGAAAATGGCAGGACCTTTTGGCATATAAACCCCACGTACTTTGGTGAACAGTGGAACAGCTGCTGACGCATAAGAAGGGCCACATGGCGCTTGTTGCATTGAATTGAGGAGAGTCCCAGTTGCCACTAAGAGCTTGGGGGAAGATTTGGAGAGGCACAAATGGCCGTAAGCACCCAATTCCCATTGCCTTTCAATGGAAGTTAAACCCCTAATAGCCCTGTGTGCCTTTGAAAATCTACCCTGAGTGTCTATGGGGCCAACTCTTTGGTGAACTGAGGCAGTCAACTGCTGAGATCTCTCTCCAGAATCAAATTTACATTTTCATCTCTCTAGTTTTAATGTGCTGGTCTCTGTTCTGTGTGAGGAGCGTCTGACATAAGCCCCAAGGAGCAGGCATCCAGCAGTGTAACCCCTTGGTAGATTAAGCTGCGGGACTCTGGCTGCCACCTATTTCATGGCTGTTTCATAAGCGTTGACCTTTTTGTGCGACTTAAATTGTTTCCATTCAGATTAAAAACCTCCATCAAGACAAAATCTAGATCAACACATTCAGATAGCACCTGGTGCCTTGGTAGATGGGTACCCCACAATCTGACACACCTTGGGGCTCGTTTTTCAGCAGAGCACTCACAGCTCCAGTTGAAAACAACAGGATCGGCAGGTGCTCACCCACGCTGAAAAATGAAGCCCTAGATATGTCAAGTCAGGCATCAAAACCTGTGGTCACTTATGAAAAGGCTGTCACGAGTGGTGCTCCTGAGTGCTGATTGTAAATGAAGTTGATTCAAAGTGAGGTTGATTCCAAGGGTAATTGTGTTTTGTGTGAGGTTTTCATAGCAATTTGCCTCACTGATGTTTTCTTTGAGAGTCTGAAGTCTTCAGAGATGGGGCCTAAATAAAAACCCAGGATTCAAACACCGCTGAATTTGTTGGGGATGGGAGGGTTAGATCAGAACTTTGCAGCCCAGGCCTCTCCCTTTGGTCGGTGAGACATGAGCCTTGATCAAGTAAGTCTTATTTGCCTGCTTAATACATACTAGACATAAGGAGTCCCACTGCAGTCAGTGGGCTGCTCTGAGCGCATAGCTGAGCATGTGTGTAAGTCTTTGGAGGATCAGGGCCTCTGACAGTAGGGGGGTTAGAATTAGTCAGAAAACAACCCCTCAGCGCTGACATTTCAATAAACGTCTTTTTCCCTAAAAACTTGCGGTTTTTTTTACCAGCTTGCTGCAGGCATTCGTTAGGGGATCCTTTGTCTTCCTCCCCTTGGAAATTACTGCCTCCTGCTGACCCATGAACCCTGTCTATACAGTCACATCCAATTCCTCCAAACTGGGTGTTGGAGCAGGTGCTGGGCCAGACTCTGCTGGTGAAAATGGACAGCAGTTCCACCAGCAGGGACTTGGCCCTCGATTTGACTCTTGAGCAGCTGTTGAACCAAATTGGTTTTGCTGGCGGAGAGATGCAAAGAGCTCCCAGCCCTGGACAGTCTGGAGGTTTATTATTTTTCGATTACGATCAGATACCCATCAAAAGTTTCTTCCATTCCAATACTCTGCACTGTCCTGGAGAAACAAAGGTGCCTTTTAACAGAGTGCTCTGCTCTGTCTCCACACAAATGTGAGCATGGCTTTTCCTTTCTCGTTACCCTAGCAAGCTGCACTGATCTCTAGAGGCAACGTTTGCTAGCATCCTGGTACACTGCAGTTCTGGGATTCTTGACTGCAAAAAACTTTGTTTATTGTGTTTAAAGTAAAAAATTCCTTGAACATGGAAAGCAGCTGGGTGGAGAAGTTCTTCAATTGAGTCTTTGCTTTGCTAGTTTAATAATGTTAGTCAGCCTTTCCCATTTACAGTATTGAGTAAATCCAGTGGCCTCAATCTTAACTGTCTCCTCTTCCCCCCCCCCCCCCTCCCCGCCAGGTATCTAGGGCCCATTTGAAAGCCCGATAAATTTAATAGGAGTTTTTTCTATTGACTTCTGTGATTCCATAGACTTTGGATCAGGTGGATTTCTAGAAAAGTGGGATTTCCCTTGCGATGTGAGACCACAGCAGTAGCCAGCTGCAGTGTCTGCACCTGGTTAATTCTGCATGGAGCAGCACTGAGTGTTTAACGAAACTGAACTGAACTCCTGTTCAACCAGGTGCCTACATGTACAGTTGTTATAAACCACCTTCAAGCAGTGCGGTCGCAATTTTTCCAAAATATCTGACTAATTTTCAATGCCTGTGTTTATGGGAGGCTAATTTAGTCACCTGGAATTTCTTTTGCTTTGTTTTTTCTCCCCAGATGCACTAGGCACCCAGAGCTCCCATTTGAAATCAATTGTTGTCACATGCACTCAGTGCTTCTGACAGTGGGCCCCCAAGTGTCTTAAATGGAACACACTAAATTAGTCATCCTCAAAGTAAGAGAGATTTGTCCTGAGAATTGAAATCCAGGCCAGAGGTTCTGCTACAATCAAACTCACGTGAGCCTTTTCACCCACATCACCAAAACCTTTGCACTGAGCTACAGTTGCGGCCTGTCTGTCTCTTCTTGGTATAATGCCAAACTCCCGAACAAAAATCTCCTTTCAGACTGTGTCCTTGGCTCACTGACTAGCCCACTAACAGATGCAGGACATGAGCGGACAGAGGTTTGACTTGGCCGTGACCAGTTCCCAAGATATTGGTCTGCAGCACTGGAAATCTCAACTCTTACGGACCCTTTCTGGGGTTGGGAGTTTGCATGCCAGAGGCCAGGTGCCGACTCTCCGTCTGACCTAGTATTAAGCTGTTTCAGCTATTTAAAAAAAAAAAAAAAAAAATTAAAGTAACCTTCACCCAAAAATTATTCAAACCAAAAGGGGCTGAACCTCCCAAGGCAGACAAAGTCCTGCCTGTGGTAGTTAGAAATTAAACATTATTCACGTTCCTCATTAACTTCTCCCCCAGCTGCCTTCTTTGTGCTCTTACCTTGGGAGAGTGAAAGAGAGTCGGAGAAAAAGGATCTTGGAGCAGTTTTTGGTTTAGACGAGATGAAAGGTTCCTGGGTTAGTGCTGTAATTGTATTTTCATGGGGTTTTTTTTATATTTCTTGGAGTAAATGTTTAAATAAACAACATCATTGTGTACACCTTTTGGTTTAGAGGCCTCTGTTGATAGCCTGGAAGTGGGCACGTGTGCTACTCCTCAGTATTTTCCCCCTTCTACTCCCCTGAGTGAATTTACTTGTGAAAAAGATGCCATACTGATAGGAAACCCTTCAAAGTTAATCTTCCTTGCTTGCACCCCTCTCACGACTTTAGAGCAGTGGCTCTCAAACTTGTTTGATCATGGGCCCCCCGCCCCCCCCCCCCCTTGTGTCTGTATTTGTGTGCGCCCCTCCCTCTCGTGCCACACAAGTACATACACTGTTCTATGCGCACCGCGTCCTCTGAGGACCTGATTGGCTGGAGAAATCAGCATTGCTAGTTATTCACGGCTGTGAGTAAAATGTGTGCAGTAAGGTGTCTGTCATGTCTCTCCCCCCCTCCCTCCCCCCGCCCCAAGCATCTCATCCCCCCCCAGTGATGTACCCCCCACCCCGAGAGGGGCTCACCTGCCAGTTTGAGAACCTCTGACCTAGAGGAAGCACTTCCAATCAGAGCTCAGTCTCCTTGGCCCAATCAGTCTCTGGCCTCTGCTGAAACTAGCAAGGGTGCCAACCACCAAAATGTTTGCATTGTTCCTGATTTCTAGAAACTCAGCTGAGACCACCAACTCATTCCTCCTAGGCCACCAAACTGCAGTTAGATCAGGCCTTTTGTTCACTGCTGACCATAGCCTGTGCCAACATAGTAGCTTTTAATGTCTTTGGCCGTTTTGTGCCTATTTGCTGCTGGGTTAGCCCAGTATGTCATTGTCACGAAATAGTTAAACATCGGACAAATGTCCTTTGCGCTTTACCAGCAAATGGCGGGGCTAGCATAGTAACATCTGTAGAGGGCAGGGAAAGCAATGCCTGTGTTGTAGAAGTGCTAAGGAGCCCCCGTCATGGACAGGACCCCATGGTGCTAGGCGCTGTACAAACAGAACAAAAAGACGGTCCCTGCCCCAAAGAGCTGACAGTCTAAGCCTCTTGGGCTTCCCATCAGTTTGATGGAAAGAGGTTCTGCGTTACAGGGTGAGCCATCCGGCAGGCTTACGGGAGTTTTCTGTTCTCCCTGCTTTCAACCCCACTTCCAAACACTGTCATCTTAGATCAGCTGCAGCTTGATAAGGAAAAAGAAAAGGAGTACTTGTGGCACCTTAGAGACTAACCAGTTTATTTGAGCATGAGCTTTCATGAGCTACAGCTCACTTCACGAAAGCTTATGCTCAAATAAATTGGTTAGTCTCTAAGGTGCCACAAGTCCTCCTTGTCTTTTTGCGAATGCAGACTAACACGACTGTTGCTCTGAAGCGTGATAGGGGTCTCTCTTCAAAAGACTGGTCGCTGGGAGAGGGTTGTAATCCTACATCTGAACAGGGAATTTCAAGAGCACTACTGCAAATTTCACCTGCCCTGATAGGCGCCTGCTTGCAGTGCAGTTGCTCTCTGAGAAGCGACCACAAAAGTGGCAGGGCAGGATTCCACGGTTGTGCCGCAACGGCTCCCACAGCAGCTGCCTCAGTTTACAAATAAAAACCTGGGGAGAAGGGTTTTTCCTAGTTGTCACTGCTGCAAACTCCTCCGGGGCTCTGAGGTGCAAGCTGGGTTCTTTCCTTCACCTGGACAGCTCCCTAGAGTTCTGTTAATGATAGCATAGGGTCTCGGTCGCTCTCCCAGGGCTGACCCTGGCTCTGCAGGGCTCACAGGTGTCAAATGCTCTGTCGCTGTGCTTTGGGCACGATGCTCAGATATTGTACCTCTGCTGAGTCATGATTGGAATAGCCTCTGCTGAGTAAGAAGCGGCCGTAGAGTATTGGCAGCTGTTCGTACCCTAACACCTCTTCAAGATTTCTTCCTTGATTTCTTAAATTGACGCCTCAAGCATTGTATTACCACCCAAACTGCTCCTTTCGGACAAGAGCCTGTGTCCATGTCCGCTCTTTCCTTGCTCTATTCCCTTGCCCTTTCTCTTCAGCGCCCCAAACTGAATTTGACTTGTTCCAGGCAGCACATAGGGCGGCTGGTGAGACGAGCCGACCCCTCTTATGTAGAGAAACCAAGAGGTTAAAAAAAACTTGTGCCCTTCTAAAAACAAAGGCCTCTGGGAACGCTTAGGTGCAATACCCAAAATCTGCTTGGTACGGAAGTCTCTTGGGTGCCGCTACTGATTGCAATCCACTCACCGGAACGGGTTTATTAGATCAGAAAGTCTTTTCAGCTCTAGGATCCTATGTAGTCTCAATGCTTTACCCAATTAAACATGCTCAAGCACTTCAGTGTAAAGACTCCATGTTAGAAAGCTGTTTAAATTGTCAAGACAATGTGAGTTAACCCTTTCACCGCCTCTCCCCTAGTACTGTGGGATTATGAACTATGGGGGGTTATTAGCCATGTCTTGTAATTTCCTAATCTTAAAAAGAGGCTTAATTTACAAAATGTAGCGGGGATATAAACCCCCATGCTCCAGTCCCTAACTAGCAGGGGCTAGGAAGGCATTTCCTCCTGGCATGGTTCTGTTTTAGTTACCCGCTGCAGGGTGTCCTGCTCTTCCTGTGAACAATTTAGTACCGGCCAATAGGGTTGCCAGCTTTCTAATCACAAAACTGAGCACCCTTGTCCTGCCTCTGCCCTGCCCCATCCCCAAGGCCGCACCCCTTCTGAGGCCCTACCCTCCACTCACTCCATCCCCCCCCATCACTCGCTCTCCCCCACCCTCACTCACTTTCACTGGGCTGGGGCAGGGGGTTGGGGTGTGGGAGGGGACGAAGGCTGGAGGTGTGGGCTCTGGGGTGGGGCCAGAAATGAGGGGTTCAAGGAGTGGGCTCAGGGCTGGGGTGTGAGAGGAGCTGTGGGGTACAGGCTCTGGGAAGGGGCTCAGGGATGGGGTTGGGGTGTGGGCTCTGGGAGGGAGTTAGGAAGGGGTTCCAGGCAGGGGTTGGGGTGCAGGTGGGGGTTCAGGATCCAGTCAGGTGGTGCTTACCTCAGGCGCTTGGCAGCTCAGCAGGGCTAAGGCAAGAACCCTGCAGCTCCCGGAGCTGGCTGGCACGTTTGCCTCCTAGGCGCAGGGGCGGCCAGGTGACTCTGTGTGTTGTGTGCGACCCACATCCTCAGGCACTGGCCCTGCAGCTCCCTTTGGCCACAGTTCCCGGCCAATGGGAGCTGCGGGGCGGAGGCAGCTTGGGGAGCCTCCCTGTTGCACCTGCACCTAGGGGCCACAGGGACATGCCAGCCGCTTCCGGGAACCGCGTGGAGCCAGGGCAGCCAGGAGCCTGCCTTAGCCCCGCTGCGGTGCTGACCGGAGCCACCAGGGTCCCTTTTAGACCAGGTGTTCTGGTCAAAAACTGGTCACCTGGCAACACTACCGGCCAATGTCCCAGACAGAAGGCTGGACTATATGGATCCCTGGTCTGACCCATCCTGGCAGTTCCTACAGCACGGGAAGTGTGCTAAGCATTCCGTGAACCAGTCCGGCACGGTTCCAGCTCAAGGAGCTGACTTTAGAGATGGGCAGTAGCAATAATCAAGACTGAGGGAAGATGAAGGTTACAAGAATATTACGTGGCTATGTAAACTGGGTGTGCACGTGTTGGAGCATGTTTCTGGGTGTGGGGGTGCTTTGGGTTGTGGATCTGAGCACGGGAAGTGAGAGCTGGAGAGGCTGGGTTGGAGGAGGGAGGACGGGTATGAGGGATGGGCAATGGGAAGGTGGCAGTGACCAGCAGCATGAATGCAGGTAGTGGGGTGAGCCAAGGCAGGGAGGTAAAATCAGCTGAGGGGCAGTGGAACGGATTAAAGCAAATGGCAGGTGGGTCCGTCGCGTGGGCCCCAGGCAGCTGCCAGGTGGTCGGGTCCCACAGTGAAGGGAGAGGGTGAGTGGCAATGAAAATGCTCCTCTGATACCCGGCTGCAGCTGTATCAGGGGCGTGGGGCTGGGGGATGCAATCACACACCCAGTAATGCATATCAAGCCACTCTGGTCCAGTGGCAGCCCGTCTCCATCGCAGAGTGGGGCAGGCTGCTGCTTCTGAAGGCCTGTTGTAGGAGGTGTACATGGAGGAGGGCAGGCGATGGGAGCGGGAGCAGATTGCCAGATTGACCCAGAGAAGGAGGGCAGGTGTGCTAGGTCCTGGCTGCAGTGGGATGTTGCCAATATTCTCGGCAGTCTGCCTTTCTAGGCTGGACTGTTCTGCTGCCCCTAACGACCAGGAGGAATAAAAAGAAAAGGAGTACTTGCGGCACCTTAGAGACTAACCAATTTAGTCTCTAAGGTGCCACAAGTACTCCTGTTCTTTTTGCGAATACAGACTAACACGGCTGTTACTCTGAAACCAGGAGGAATAAGGAATCCAGACATAACCCCCAATTTGCATCTTCCGCTCTAATCAAAGGACAAAGGGACTGGATCAGCCAGTAGAGGGCAGTAGCACGCCACAAAAAGCATCCTAGCACAGTCCACAGATCTTTCTCTTCCGCATGAAGGGGGTAAGCCAGGAATGCAATGGGCCCGATGCTCTTCTCCCACGGCTGTACGTCAGGATTGACCCTACTGGAAATCAAAGGAGCTGAATCTGTGTGAAAACAGACAGAGGAGCAATAGGCCCAATGCACTTACTGTTTATTATCTGCACCGACGTATAGACGAATAAGCTTTCGGAAGAGTTTATCCAAAGTGGATATTGCTCTGCCGTTCGGACTGTGACGGCACTGGCTAGCTCTTAAATAGCTCATTCGGGTGCACGCTGGATTTTTAAAAAAAAAAAAAAAATGGTCTGATGGTTCCCTTGGCTCCCTCATAGTCTTTACCTCGACCTGCAACACAGGTGAAAGCTACAAACTGCTTTGTCTTCACTAGGATATTGTGTCATAACAACAGTCATGTTGTGTCAGACCAGTGGTCCATCTAGCCCAGTATCCGGTCTCTAACAAGGGCTAGTACCAGGCCTTCAGGGGCAGTGTATAGAACAAACAGGGCAATTTTGGAGGGATCCACCCCTGTCTTCTCCTCCCATCTTCTGGCAGTCAGAAGCTAAAGGTCATCCCAAGCACAGGGTTGCATCCCTGACCACTTGCCTAATCCTCATTGCTGGACCTTTCCTAATGATGTCATGATATTTTTCTTATGTTGTATCCCTTTCCTAATCGTTAATGCTAACATTCTGTTAGCTCGTTTTGCTGCTATGCATTGAGCTGAAGTTTTCAGAGAAATCTCCACAGTGACTCTATGATTTTTTTCTTGAATGGTAACCGCTAATTAAGTTATCGTGTGTTAGCCACAGGAGGGTAAGAACACACACGTTGTTTTGCCCTCGCAAAGAGATTTTACAAGGAGCTTAAGGGTATGACTACAGAGTATGCTACGCCCAGATTGACTCAGTATCTATTGCCCCGCCATAAGAAGAGTTCACTGAGTATGTAAAACCTATATGCTCCGTGCATCTGACTGTGAACTCTTGAACTTTACATAACACAGGATGGTGATCAACTTCCAGGTGGCCAGAACTTTACTGTCCAGTCAGGTGTTTTCTCCAAACTCAGGACATCTGGCCCTTGATGTACTCTGTGAGAAATATTACCATGCCAGGTCTGAAAGTTGAATGGTTGGAGTGGAAGTGATGAAAAGTTACTTTTCACCCTCCAAATGGAAAAAGCTACAGCCCTGCATGCCCCTTGACGTCTTGTAATTCAACAAGGTGTGGTTGTGAGGAGGCCCCTGTGCTTAAGTACTCAAATAACTTCTTTAAAGCGGTGGCTCTCAACTTTTCCAGATGACTGTGCCCCTTTCAGGAGTCTGATTTGTCTTGTGTACCCCAAGTTTCACTATACTTAACGAGTTGCTTGCAAAATCAGACCAGCACCCTACTCCTGAAAAAAGTGCGGACTTTCTCATTTTTACCCTACAAATCTAAAATAAATCAACTGGAATATAAATACTGTACTTACATTTCAGTGTATGGCATATAGAGCAGTATGAAATTTTAGTTGGCCCTAACTTCGCTAGTGCTTTTTAATGTAGCCTGTTGTAAAATTAGGCAAATCTCTAGGTGAGTTGTTGTCCCCCTGGAAGACCTTTGTGTACCCCCAGGGATCCGCATACCCTTGGTTGCCTTAAATAACAAACCAACAAAAAAAAAAAAGAAAAGAAAAGAAAAGAAAACTTACATGGAAAGTTGCAGCTCCCCCAGGTAATGGGGAGAGGAGCGAGCCCGAGAAGACGGGTTCAGCTTTCACTACTCTCCCTAACTTGTAGCTTTTCCTTTCTGTAGCAGAAGTGGGACCCTGTGCTTAAAGCTGGAGTTAGCTTTTTTCAACAAAATATGTAGTTTCATCAAAGTCAAACCAGGGAGGAGGGAGAGAGAGACTGTAACCTGGTGGCTAGGTCCCGGGCTTGGAATGTGGGAGACCCTGGTTTACTCCCTGAATCAGAGTGAGGTGAGATTGTTTTAATCTGCTTTGAATGAGCCGAACAGGGACTTGACTTCTGCATCCCAGCTCAGTGCCTTCCCCATTGCCTGCCTTCCTTCAAAATCTTGAAAGTTGCCATGCGAGGGAATTGTCGTCCTCCAGTCAGCTGTCGTTAAGGCACAGAACTGGGATACTAGACTATTCTGTTCCTGGCTCTGCTACAGTCTTCCTGTGTGACCTTGGCCATGTCACTTAAATGTTCTGTGCCTCAGTTTCCCCAACTGTAAAACGGGGCTGCTAGTACTTCTCTGCTGCACAGATGAGGATAAATACATGATGATTGGGGGCCTTATAGGTTCCTAGGTAGCTATAATAAATTAGGTGACACACACATCTTTAAGGTTCTATATTTGATGAGCGGCAAGAAACAGTGGTGGGGATTACAGTCCCAGCAAACTGTCTGACTTGTGCGGCAGAGAAGGGGATGGGGTAGATAGCAATTTCAAATGCAGGTTAGTAATGGGTTTCTTTAGAAAGTATTGCTTTTATTGAAGTTACAAATTCAGTGGTGGGTGAAGTGAACCCCAGGAAACTGTATGTCACGTTCATCTTTAGGTCACCTCCTCTGAAAAAAAAGCAGTGAGCTTTATTTCACCCCCTTTGCTCAGGGGATCATATTCCACCACTTGAAGGAGAAGGGTTTCCTGCGGACGTTGGTGCCGCAATGGATCTCCCCGGAGAGGGTGTGGTAGGAGAAAAAGTCATTGATGAAGGTGCAGGTCAGGCCCAGCGGCTCCAGCAGGGAACGAACGTTCTCTTCCAGGCAGCACCGCCCGTCGATGATCGGCCCAAATGGCTTCGGAATGCCCAGGTGTTTCCCCAAGACGATCATGTTCACCTGTAGCCAGGAGAGGAAAGAGCGGATGGGAGCACTGAATATACTGTTAGGCCAGCCAGACACCTTCCTTTGCGGATTTCACTGCAGTGTCTTCTGCATAACTCCAGCGTGACGACAAGAAAGAGCGCAGAGCCAAGTGTTGGGGGATACAGTGAGGACTCAGCCTACAAAACTACAGCGTGCAGCTGGATTCAAGCCACAAACCTCAGCTGCAGATCCAGCTCCAGGCACCCCAAAGTTTGGTGTGAGCCCCTCTGCTACTGAGAGTTTTTATTTATTTTTTTTAAACAAGGCGTCGTATATTGACTCCTCGTTATACAGACCCCGCACTGACGAGTCACGCACAGAATCGGGAGCTTGCTGAATAGTTTTAAGCTGAGGATCTCAAAGTTGGGCCCCAGCTTAATGCTGAAATTCTCGTAGGCACTAGCTCCCTTTCCTGTTTGTGACTGGGAGAACACTTCCCTTCCCATGCGTGATTGTGCACGGCAGGAGAGAGGGTCCATGCCACGGCCCAACAGCCCCCTGGCACCTACCACAATTGCCCTCCTGGCCAAGGACAATAGGGAAATTAAGGCCGCTGAGCCGTTCTTAAATACAATCTAGCAGCTGGAAATGGGAAGGAGCCAGAAACATGTGTAATTTCTACAGTTCCTAACTGATGGGGGGAGAACGTTTTGAGTCACATGGCCTTGCCTGAGCCAACTGGATTGTGTTTAGCCATCAAGTAGCAGATGCTGTCTCCATTCTTATAGAAAAGAGTGTACCGTTAATGGAAAGCGACTCCCATGGGTGTCCCTGGCCATGCTGCAACCAGGGTTAGCTAGTCTCTACCGAGGTCTCCTTGGCTATGCCTGCACTGCAATAAAACAACCGTCGCGCCGAGTCTCAGAGCCTGGGTCACCTGACTCGGGCTGCAGGGCTAACATTACCAATGTATATGTTTGGGTTGGAGCCTGGGCTCCAAGACTCTCTCCCCTCGCAAGCCCAAATATTCAGCCCAAATGTCTCCACGACTATTTTATAGCCCGGTAGCCTGAACCACGTATGCCCAAGTCCGCTGAGCCTGGCTAGCCACGGCCCTGCCTCGGCTCTGATTGCAGCGTAAATGTACCCTCCGGGTCTGACTACACCAGAGCTGGAGGTGGAATTTCCAGCTTGCGGAGACGTACCCAGGCTCATGCTGGTTGAGCTAGTGCACTAAAGATCGAAGTGTGGCTGAAATCCAAGGCACGTGCTCGGGGTGGCTGCCCCGTCCTGCTTCTATTTTTTAGCAGGTTGGCTCAATCAGAACTAGCGTGGGTACGTCCTTCTAGCTCCAGCGTGGACGTGCCCTGCGTGGCAGAAGAGAATGATTTTGCTCCTCTGCACAGATAGGAGGCAATGCTGCCCAGGCAAACTGTAACGCACCGTTTTAGGATCCATTTTTATTTTTGGCTATTTTTAATTATGAATCACCGATTATCATGGTGGTGCCTGGGGGCTAAGATCAGGAGCCCCCCCTATGCTGGGTGCTGTCTGAACACAGCCCCTACCCTGAAGTACACCTGACAAAGGGCCCGACCTGAAGTCAATGGAAAGGTTCCCCCTGACTTTAATTGAGCTTTGGAGTGGGCCCAGAAGGCAGGCCAGGCACCTAAAGGAGGCAGCATTGTCTAGTGGAAAAAGCAACTATACTGAGACTCAAGAGACCTGGCTTCTATCCCCAGCTCTACCCTTCACTTGCTTAGTGACCTTGGGCAAGTCTCTTCCCCACTCTGTGTCTTAGATTTCCCCATCTGTAAAGTGGGTGTAATGAGACTGGCCTCCTTTGTAAAGTGCTTTGCAATCTGTTGATGAAAAGCACTAGGTACTGTTAATTAAAGCAGCATTGCCAACCCCAAGATGAGTCTGCATATGCAATCCCCTCATCCGCCCCACCCCCTAAGACCCCAAATCCCATCACACTGGATTAAAAATCATGTAATTTTTTGCAATAATAAATGTTTACTCTTTTGGATTTGCCTTTGGCTTCCAAGCCATTAGGGGACTTCACATTTTCAGCTTTCCTTCACAATCATGAGGGTTACAAAGTGAAAAAGCAGAGATTCTCTTGCATTCACTTGACTCCAGTAGTTGGCACTTTATGGAAAAACAGCTGCCCCAGAAGAGACCGTGCTACTCGCAATAAAATCGTGAGAGTCAGCAACAGTGATCCTAATAAAACTGCAAGAGTTGACAACGCTGTGAAGGAGGCTGGACTCTGAATGGGCTGTCTGAGGAGGAGGACTGGTCACGAAGATTAGCCTTGTACTCAGCAAGGTTTGAATGTTTTCAGCGAAACCCAGTCCCCAGAGAAGAATTCAGTAGAACGGGATGAAATTTTTCAGGTGAAACTGTTTTTCTGGTGAAAAATGCAGATTTGGCAACACTGAAATTTTTATGACTTGAGGTTGGTTTGGCCAAATTAGAGAAACAAAACAAAAGTCTGGAGAAACCCTGTGTTTTGTGTTGACATTTTTGAAATGTTTTGATTTTTTTTCAGTTCAAAGGGACTTTTTGTTGCAAGATTTCCTTTAGTTTTGGGTTTTTAAATCAGAACTATTTAAAAATAGTCCAAACTGAAACACTTCATCTGAACCAAAACCTACTTTTTAACCCCTAGAATTGCAAGAAAACGGGAGAGACCCTTGTTCCTACAGCTCTTACCATGTCTGGGAAAAAAGCAGTGGCTTCCTTGTTGATTACGGTGAAGAGCTGGGGGAGGTCAATGATGTCTTTCTCGCTCAGGCCCAGCTCCCGTTTCAGGATGTCTCTGTTCCAGTCGATGCAGCTCTGGGGAGGAAGGACAAGGTCACAAAACCCTTCCTCCTACAGGCAGCCCTGGGAGGAGCAGTTTGGAGAGGCAGCGTTTTTGCTGACTGTTCAGTAAGAGACAACGTGGGAAGTAAATTGGGAATTGAAATGGAGAAAGAACCTCGCCTGGAGGGCCGGTGGTGGCGGCATGTGAAACCCAATACCCAGCCATGAACCCAACTCTCCCCTTGCTAGGGCCTTATATCAGAGCTGAGATAAATCGAGGCAAAGTCTTCCCCGGCTATTTCACTAATTCTCCGGCTCCACTGTGAATCTGGACACACTCGGCGCTTCCTATGCTCTCTCTCACCTGTCCCAAGGGTGCCCTGACCTGCTTATTGTCGGGACACAGCCATTTCTTCTACTTTGGCCACAAAGCCACCTCCTCTTCCCTTCATACATGACCCATTTTTACTCAGTACTTCATCCCCTTTGAGCTAGACCATAGAATCATAGAATCATAGAATATCAGGGTTGGAAGGGACCCCTGAAGGTCATCTAGTCCAACCCCCTGCTCGAAGCAGGACCAATTCCCAGTTAAATCATCCCAGCCAGGGCTTTGTCAAGCCTGACCTTAAAAACTTCCAAGGAAGGAGATTCCACCACCTCCCTAGGCAACGCATTCCAGTGTTTCACCACCCTCTTAGTGAAAAAGTTTTTCCTAATATCCAATCTAAACCTCCCCCACTGCAACTTGAGACCATTACTCCTCGTTCTGTCATCTGCTACCATTGAGAACAGTCTAGAGCCATCCTCTTTGGAACCCCCTTTCAGGTAGTTGAAAGCAGCTATCAAATCCCCCCTCATTCTTCTCTTCTGCAGGCTAAACAATCCCAGCTCCCTCAGCCTCTCCTCATAAGTCATGTGTTCTAGACCCCTAATCATTTTTGTTGCCCTTCGCTGGACTCTCTCCAATTTATCCACATCCTTCTTGTAGTGTGGGGCCCAAAACTGGACACAGTACTCCAGATGAGGCCTCACCAATGTCGAATAGAGGGGGACGATCACGTCCCTCGATCTGCTCGCTATGCCCCTACTTATACATCCCAAAATGCCATTGGCCTTCTTGGCAACAAGGGCACACTTGTGGCCCGTTGTGAGTAAAAACAGGACAGTCTGAGTGCAAGAATCTCAAAAAATGTCAGATTTTCTTAGTAGTGGCAAAATCCTATTTTCAGTGTGGCTGTATGTATTTTGAGCAGCCCCCTTACACCAGCCTCTCTAGGCCACGTCTCCAATCTGCCACAAACTGCTTCCAACCAGACATTTTCAGTAAGGTTCTCACGTGCAACAGTGATCGGTCCTTACACCGGCACCTAGATGGACAGAAGGTGGGTCAACTGGGTTACCAGAGTCCTGCATCCAATATCGCCGAGTTATTGCTTTGTCTCCTGTCCCTACCTGAACATAGTCGTTCTCCTGCCTCAGGGTTTCATTGGCCAGAATCTCATCTATTGTTGTTGTGGTGACTGTCTCTAACTCTGCAAGAAGAAAGATATTTAAGAGACGAATGAAAATTCATGTGCTAAGCAGGGATGTACATGTGACCTACGTGCATATGTAGATCTAAGAGCCTTGTTTCAGCTGGTCAGAAAATGGTGTATTTTTCCCCAGGGGAAGTTGTGACAAAAAACAAAGCAAGTGTCATTTATGTCAACATTTTCCATGGAAAATTTGAATACTAAAAAATTTAAAACTCAAAAAAATATATGCTGCTGTCATGCCTCATGGTGGTTGTAATTCGGCTGCCTCAAACTCGCATTCTCCTCAACAGATTAGGTACCTTGGTAGGACTACATGTCCCATGATGCACCACAGTCTCCCCTCTTGGAGAGGGCAGGCGGTGCATCATGGGAAACCCTGGCCATGGTGTAGCATGGGAGATGTAGCTTATTCCAGGAGCCTAGTCTATAGAGAAGATTTGGACATGAGGCACCACGCAGCACAACCAAATAGAAATTTTACCTTTTGGGGAGAGGCGGGGGGGAAATGAAAAATCAAAAGTATTCCATGGAAAAACTTTTTCCTCGACAAAATTTCTTGTAATTGAAGACTTTCTGTTAAAACAGTTTTGACAGGAAGTTTTTGAGCAGCTCTTTGCTGAGCTGTCCTGTGCCCGTAGAACAGCTTGTTGAGGCAGGCCTGTTCACCACAGACGGAAACTTCCGGATGGTTTGTTCTAATGTGTGAAGTGGTGCAGGAGAGAGAAAAAAGATGAGCTATCCTACCTTCAAACATCCTGGCTTCTCCATAGCCCTCTTCCTGCTTCTCTTTGAAGAGCTTGTAACAGGCACTGGGGCTGGCTAAGAGCAGCCGAAAATCCTGACAACAGACAAACTGGTTCATTGACAGATCTTTGCCATTCAATCACATTTCACATTACAAACCCTCTGCCCAGTGGGTTCAGTCTACAAGGAACGGTTGCAATAGTCTGGATCAACAGGTGTGGTACCCACGCTCATTACACCCTCCCTGGAGCAATCAGTTTTCTGGAGTGAGGTAAATTCAGCTTGAAAAGAGGGATCTTGCAGAGGAGAGTTCCACATGTTTTGACCTCCCTAAAATGTTCAGGTGTCTAAAAAGCACATGGCAGTGCTGGAGCAGACATATGCTCTGGGGGTTTGAGGTCTCACCCAGTGAGCAGTATGCGTCTGCCCAAGGCCAGTCCGAGACGTCTCACCCAGTGTGTGGTACCTGTCTGCCCGGGGCTGGTCCCAGATGTCTCACCCGGTGTGTGGTACCCATCTGCCCTTGGCTGGTCCGAGACCTCTTGCCCAGTGTGCGGTACCCGTTTGCCCTGGGCTGGTCCGAGACCTCTCACCCAGCGTATGGTACCTGTCTGCCCGGGGCTGGGACAAAGCTCAGGAATTCATCCACGTGACCCACAAACAACCAGTCAGAGTAGAGCTCCACAGGGGCCTGCACTTTCTGGGCATAGAGGAAGTCCCTGACGGCCCTTGTCATCCTCCTGCCGCCAACCCTAGAGGCCAAAGGGAAGCAAGAGAAGAGCCAGACACATTCTTCAGTTAAGAGCAGAATGGGGATGCAAGGTGGACAGGGCCAAATTAAGGCATAACAGTTACAGGCTCATGGCTAGGCCCCCCACCCCAGGAGTCAGATGAAAGTAAATTTCTAAGCCCTCATGGCTGCAGAGGAAAGCTTGAAAACATGACGTGAGTGGAACTCATGCAGGGACGTCTGCCTGAGTTTGCAGAGAACCTGAAACGACTGCTCTGAAAAGACCAGCCGTGTGCATCTCAGGGAGGAGCTAACCCCATGACTCACTGATCTGGGGGCCCCACCCAGCCAGCGGCCCTGGGTGTGGCAAGAGGAGAAGAGAGCAGCAGTTCTGGCCTAGTCACATACCCAACAGCTCCTGGGGTAAGTACTGGGGTGGGGCAGGGGAGGTAGTTAGGAGACAGCTACTCTTTCTCCTGCCTCTGTGGGAGGGCAGAGCAGGCCACCCTCACTCCAAGCAGGGAGCAACATCATGAAATGGAGATGGGGCACGGGCCCCCTTGTCATGACATGCCTGTTACCCCAGATTCCCTTCATCTAGCACTAAAGGCTGATAAACTCTAGATCAGTGGTAGGCGTGTAATTGCTAACCTGACCGCCCCATGCAAAGTGTAAATACTACTTCGTGGCTTATGTAATACGTTGCCAGGAAGCTGAGGCCAACAACTTGAATCATCCCGAAATCGTCTCAACTGCAACTTGTCTAATGTGCGCCTAGAATCCGCCTCGATTAGGCCAGGGTTCCTGGTGATGCTGCTTTATTTGGTCGCTTCCGCCAAGGGCTTGCAGCCTGTCTTTTCATTAGCTACGTCTGTGCAGCGCTCAGCACGAGGCCCCGATCCCTGATGACTTAATCTCTAGGTGTGCCTAATCTTGCCTTAGCGCAGGGGGATGGACTAGATGACCTCGGAGGTCCCTTCCAGCCCTGCATGTCTATGGTTCTACCACCGTCGTATGCAGTGTCGTTGTAGCCGTGTTGGTTTCTGGATATTAGAGCGACAAGGTGGGTGAAGTAATGTCTTTTATCTCTTCCTCAAGCCCTGTGTAAGGTCGAAAGCATGTCTCTCTCCCTGGGGAACCCACCATGACCCTCGGTGGACTGTTCTAATGGTTAATGACTCTCACATTAAACGTGCCCCTCGTTCCCAGCCTGTGGCAGCCCTGGCACCTACGATGCAAAATCACACAGAAAATACCGAGGCCAAATATAGAGCAAAGCTTGTTTTTCAAGTGATCCCACATCTCAACCTGGCCAGATCATGGGCTTGTATCACTGCAGAAGCCTGGACATAATTATGCTTGGCCCCACGCTGATTAGCTCATCAGATGCTTCAGGGTAGCTTTATTGGGTACAGGTTGCAGGACATTAGGCATCAAATAAGGGATGTCCACTAAACTGGAAACCCAGTGGTTAAAATACTTGGAAGTCCCTCTGATGCGGGGCATGTCATGAGGTACTTCTGGAAGCTCTTTGGGGCAGAGACCAGCTTTTTGTTCTTGGTTTGTACAGCACCTAGCACCTTGGGATCCTGGCCCAAGACTGGGGCTCCTGCATCCTACCACAATGCAAATAATAAATGATAAGCCTAATTTGTAGGTGCTCCATCAATGTAAGACTGTTCTGTGATGAATTAAGTGAAGGACTGCAGCAGTAGGCATGGAGAAATTCACTGGTTATGGCTGCCGACTGTCTGCATATGAACAAGCAATTCAGTAGTTAAATGTCTGTCTTGTTGTGGGATGGGAGTAGGTTGTACCCCTTTCTCTGGGTGTCTATCTCCAGAGCTGCCACTTTCCCTATTGCCATGCTTCCCTTCATCCTCTGCTCCCCTGGCACTGATATTCCACGGATGCATCTGGAAAGCTTGTAGCACTTGCAACTTTGTCTTATTGCCACATCTACTCCTATTGAGCTCAGCTGGGAGGAGATGCTGGTCTATTCTCCCTAGGCACATGCTGTCCCGAACCATGCTCATGCCTCTCACCTGGGGAAGCTGCTGCCAATGAGGATCCTTCCCAGTGGATACTCCTTCCCTTTGACGGTCACTGGAGGGCTGACTTCCAGGTTCCCAAAAGAGTCGAGGCTGGAGACTCTTTCATTATAAGGTTCTCGGGTCACGTAGCCAAAATCGGGGCCCTTCCAGGGAATAAGATGACAATGAAGTTGAGAGCAATGAATTGCTTAACTCGGACAAAGTGAGGCCCGGGCCTTAAATGGGCATGCTACACAAGATACACTGCACCCTGCTGCAATTGAAGCAGTTAAAGTCGCCGCCTCACCGGGCTGGTGTTGGTGCTAAAAGCTCTGTCTGGAGTGGCTAAACAAAGAGGCACCATGGTCCAGGGGACCAGGTACAGCATGGCAAGTCAAACCTACATTATTCTATTCCCAGCTCTGCCACCAACTCCCTGTAAGACCTTGGTTGAGTCACTTTGCCTCTCAGTGCTTCAGTTTCCCAATATGTAAAATGAAGGCATGCTCCCCTCACCCTTTGCAAACGACTTGAGGTCTGTGGATGGAAAACCCTACAGAAGCCTATGCTTAATATTGTGAAAGTAGAATGAATTACATTGAAATTATAATTCTTTAAAGAAATGCTACTTGAAGGGTTTGTTGAAATATAGTTGTCAGGAAGAGAAACATTAAGGAGTGTGAGACAATGGGTCCTCAAACTAATTAGCTTAGAGCTCCTACTGAAAACCGTCAGGCATCGGACATAGTGCTGGCAGCAAAAGGAGGGACTTGTGCTCTCATTGGAAAAGACTGCTGTGTGTATATACCAGACAACACCAATGAGGTAATAGATCGTGCTAGCCACTTAGAACAAATAGCACATCTTCCCCACGAAGAGCCAAGTTCTTTATGGAAGTGGCTAAGTAACCTTTTCAATTTCTCTGGCATAGGAAACTGGTTGTTTCAGGGAGCCCTAACTCTCCTGTTAGAATCCTAATAATTTTTGTATGTTTTCAGTTACTTTCCTGTTGTATCCAAAATTGTGTCAGGCATGCTACACAGATAGCTGCCCCAAACCAGAGTGCTAATTTGATGATTTTAAATATCACTGATGAACAAAGAGATAAAGAACACTTGATATTTGGAACCCAGTCATTGCTGGTCATTGCGTAGCTTGACCAAAAGGAGGGATTGTGAAAGTAGAATGAATTATATTGAAATTATAATTCATTAAAGAAATGCTACTTGAAGGGTTTGTTGAAATATAGTTGTCAGGAAGTGAAACATCAAGGAGTGTGAGACAATGGGTCCTCAAATTAACTTAGAGCTCCTACTGACCTAGAAGATTGGTAAATGTTAGTATGCAAATAAGATATGTATGTATATTTGTCAGTTTCTGCTTCCTTTTGTCTCTTATGTTAAATTGTCTTTGGCTTATTTGTATAAATAAGTTAGCTTGAGCCTCAGAGAGGGACTCACATATCTGGGTGCATTGGCAAAGCGCTTTGCTAATAAACAGAGTGGTCTGACAAATTATGTGAGTCCTGAACCTGACTTTGACAGTATTTTGAATACAAGTTAACAGGGCTGCACATCTGGCTGTGAAGAACAGAATCTGAGTCGGTCCTACAGCCCTCCAAGGAGTCAGAATCTCATCGCAGAGGCACGGAGCTGGACGGAAACCAGATTTTCTATTTCACCAAAAATAAGACACGTCAACATTTTCTGCTAAACAAAACGACCCCAAAAAGTTTGTTTTGGGTCGATCAAAACATTTTGATAAAAATCACAACATTTCATGTCGATTTTTGAACTTTAAATAAAAATTATATAAAAAAACCCAATGAATTTAGTCTTGAAAAGTTCTTTCGGAATGAAAAATCCAAATGTTCCATTCTGAAATACACTTCATTCCATTTTTTTAATTAAATTTAGTCAAAATCGATGCATTTTTCAAAATGTCTCAATAGCTGAAAACTGCAATTTCTATCCAAAAAACCCAAAGCCTTTCAACACAAACTTTCCAAAGAGCTGGTGTTAAATTGAGGGCTGGCACCGCTAGACAGCGTCACATACCAAAATGCTCTTAAAAGGGAAGTCCTGCAGCTCTTGGTCCCTGGGTGAGTCGAAGACCACGGGAAACGTTTTATGGGGAGCCTGCACATAGCCAAACTCCATCTCGTCCTGTTAGAGGGGACAAAGAGAATGGCAAATAAACAGCCAGCCAATACGGGGCTTGAACCAGAACCTGCAGAAGTGATTGCTGTTGATTTGGATGGGCTTTGGATCAAGCCCACATGGGATTGCGGTTGTACCATTGCTGAACAGATGCAGACAGGTTCTTCGTTTCGACCCAGCCTGTTCTCGGAGCTACATCTTTAGAGTGTTAGCTCCACTCCTCCAGCTTTGAACCTCGCTGGTTTCATCCAGGGACCCTTGTGATGCAGCAGGACGTGACTGAGCTTTATGGCCCGCTTCCCGCACTGCTCTGCACTGAGTGACTGACTGCCGCATAACAAGGGCACAAAACGCCACCTGGCAGCCGTCAATGACTCTGCAAGGCAGCAGAGATGCAGGCCCCGTGCATTTGGCTTCCCCATTCCCGGTGATATGACCTGGATCCAGCGGTCGCTGCGGTTCTCCACCTCCGGGCAGATGGTCAGCTTGCAGTGGGCTTTCCTGGCGAGTTCGCTCACGGCTTCCACAAAGTCGGCGTTGTCGCTCACACTGGGAATGAAACGGGGGAGGAGAGTGAGGCCTAAACTAGGGGACAGACAGACACCATCCCGCCAGCCCAAAAAAACCCCGTCACTGGGGAGATCCCAGCAGGCCCAGGTCAAACAACAGTGGGGAATGGATTGGCCAACCATTATTTATCCAACAGGGGATTTAGTATGTTAACGAGGTGCTAATTGGCTTGGTGCCTGAGAGTAGCCAAGCCCCTTTCCTGGGTATCAAGAGAGAATTTTTCACCCATCAGTCTCACTGCCACCACTTGGGGCTTTTGGTCCAGGTGTTCTTGCCCTCCCATGGCACAAAGGTGTGTTGATGGAAATGGTCCAGGCTATAATCAAGTGATTCCAGGCATGATGGGTCCAGGGACAGTTGTAAGGTCTCCACAATCTGACTTCACGTGCCTAAAGAGGCCCATCCTAGTATGGGTCTTTGGGGGTGGCCTCTTCCAACCTGGCTTGCTCTTAAATCCCAGTTAGGCCCTTGGGGCTTGATCCAAAGCCCATTGAAGTCAACGGGGCTATGCATGTGTGTGATGTTATGCATGTGCTGAAGGGCTGCACTGGACCGGGAGCAGAGGGCTCAGCACCTCGCAGGATCAAGCCCCTGGGTAGAAAATGACAGCTCAGCCCATTTCCCAGGGCAATTGACCCATCCTGCCCTCACCTGCAGACAAAGACCTCCAGAGGCCGCTGAGTGTTGGGGGTCATTATCCAGGGAGCCATGTGGAAAACCACCGTGTCTGTGAAAATCGGGGTCTCGGGAAGATTCTATGGGGGGAAAAAAACAAGGGGTGATTGATGGATCTTAGTCCAACTTCAAAGATCTCTCTGGAGCAGGGGGGAGATCCCTGCTTGCATGTGGCCTCTGCCATCTCTGCTACGTCATCCCCACAGGATCTGGAGGGCAGTGATGCCTTTTATCATTCCCTTTGCTGCTCCCATGCATTTGGCCCTTTACCCCACTGTAATTCAAGCCTCTGCCCAGAAGGAAGGGGAAACTCAGGCCTGGCTCAAATGGCAGGAGACCTCGATTTAGTTGCTATTGAAAAGCAGTTTCCTCCTGTTAAGTGTTTAGCATCAAAACCCTTGGCTCATCTAGGGTAGCCCCTCATCCAGCCAGGACATTTTCGCCTTCTCCTACCAATGTTATGGCCCCCAGCATGGGTCAACCCAATGACCTTTGCTGCCGAAGCCTGCGACCACGTCAGCTAAAGAAGCAATTCCGTTAGCTGGCGGCAGTTGTAGGTAGTTATCCCGCAGTGAACCGGCTACTAGCTGTAGACTCGCCACGCTCTCTTTGCCAGCGTGTTTCATTAGTACCGAGGCGGTTGGCACAGCGATCTCCACAGCAGCAGTTACGGACCAAGCAGCCCACTGGGAAAGCATACCACTCACGTGGAGACCGCACCCAGCCCTGCTGGTTTTAGGGGCCGTGGGATGTGTTATTCCGATACTGTTCCGTTTCCATCCCCTCTCCCCAAATCCTCCAACAAGCCTGCCTAGAAGCAGCTTTTCCTTTGGGTGGCCCACCAGAGACACCGATTCTGCAGAGGCTAATCCCGCAGGCTAGCAGCCAGCGGCCTGGCACCAGTGGCAGGACTCCAAAGCTGAACCACTCCATGACCAAAACGTCCAGCGCAGGGGAGGGGGACATGAGCCCGTCAGTCCCCATGACTGGATCTCCTACACCCAGGCTGTGCGGTGCTCTGGCTTCCTCCGGTGGTGGTCATGCCATGTGCAGCAGTTGACAGGCCTGCCATGGCTGAACCTATGCTCCAGCATAGAGCTCAGGCTTTAAGATCGAGCGGGCCACGGCTCAGTCCTTGCTGCTGCTGAGCCACCAAGGGGCATGGTGGACTGGCAGCACCCCCGCTAGAGAAGAGCTTTCGTTCTCTCCAGCCCACGTAGGCGCAGGCCAAGTGAGCGCAGCGGCTTACTGTACCTCAACTGGGGCATCCAGCAGCGTGACATGGAAGGACACCAGCCCTGAGAAGTCAGCGTCCGGGAAGGCAAATCCCTCCACGTAGAAGGTGTCCTGTTCTTGTCCGCTGGGACGATCCACTATGTAGGAGAGCTCATCTGACCCCAGCACGTGCTCATACTGGTGGAGAACGTCATCACCTACGAATGTAGAGAAGTATACTGACATGTCGGGGGAACCACACTGAGTACAATGGAGCTAGCAGAGGTAGCTCAGCTGTTCCCAGCTCCTGGGGATCAAGCTTCCAGACATGACAGGAAGTGCATTGTTGGACGATTGGACCAGACCTTGCATGCTGTGTGTGTAGGGCCTTGTCTACATGGAGAATTAGCCCCAGCATTGTGGCTGCACCAGTGTAAACCCCTCATGGAGACGGGCGAAGCCATGATTTGCACCAGTGGACCAATTTCCTCGCAGGAGTTAAATCCACCAGTGTAAATTGCAGCCTACACTGATGCAAATACACCAATGCTAGCAACTGGGGCCAATTTTCATGATAGAAAAGACCAGAGTGAGTGGACTTAAAGTCTGATTACTTCAATCACATGAGAGGTGCTTTACAGGCCTGGATGCGGTCTTGCTCTGCATCAATCTCTAGTTTGGACTGGAATTTACAAGAGGAAAGGCCGGGGGTTAGAGGTGATGTTACCCAAAGCCCTGAAAGCAGCTTCATAATCTTTTAGAGCTAGTCAGAGAGCATCCAGTCAATGGTAGCCTTGGGATTTCAGGTGTGAACCAGCCCCATCAGCTGCCCAATGTATTTGGTTGGATGAGTAGTTTTCAGGTGATGGATATGAGAACCAAACATAGAACATAGGAGCCTAGCTAATGACAAACAGTGGGCAGTGCATTTCAGCTCTGAATTCATGAAACTTTCAGGATGGGTGAAGTGTTTCAAAAACATCTTAGAAGTCACTGAATGTTCACAATGAATAGTGTGACCCTACGAACAGCAAGACAGATTGGAGGAGTTTATTCACCATTGATTTGCTAACCTGCTATCTCCTCACACTCCATTATTACAGCAGAATCCGGGGCAGCCCCAGTTTTGATCATTTTATCCATTTACACAGCACGGGGGCGCGGTTGCACCTAGGAGCTTACTGACAATATTTAAGAAGCATCACTTAAATATATCCATATTGGGTCCACCCAAGTAACTGATGCTCCCAGCTGCAGAGAGGCTAATCCCAGCTAATCTTAGCCCTGGTTTACACTATGAGTTTAGGTCGAATTTAGCAGCGTTAGATCAATTTAACCCTGCACCCGTCGACACAACGAAGCCATTTTTGTCCACTTAATAGGCTCTTAAAATCGATTTCTGTACTCCTCCCCGATGAGGGGATTAGCGCTGAAATCGACATTGCTGGGTCAAATTTCAGGTAGTGTGGACACAATTCAATGGTATTGGCCTCCGGGAGCTATCCCAGAGTGCTCCATTGTGACCACTCTGGACAGCACTCTCAACTCGGATGCACTGGCCAGGTAGACAGGAAAAGCCCTGCAAACTTTTCAATTTCATTTCCTGTTTGGCCACCATGGCAAGCTGATCAGCACAGGTGACCATGCAGATCTCATCAGCAGAGGTGACCATGGAGTCCCAGAATCACAAAAGAGCTCCAGCATAGACCGAACAGGAGGTACTGGATCTGATCACTGTATGGGGAGACAAATCCGTGCTATCAGAACTCTGTTCCAAAAGACAAAATGCCAAAATATTTGAAAAAAATCTCCAAGGGCATGAAGAACAGAGGCAATCACAGGGACCCGCAGCAGTGCCGCGTGAAACTTAAGGAGCTCAGGCAAGCCTACCAAAAAACCAGAGAGGCAAACAGCTGCTCGGGGTCAGAGCCCCAGACATGCTGCTTCTATGATGAGCTGCATGCCATTCTAGGGGGTGCCCCTACAATTACCCCACACCTGTATGTGGACTCCTGCAAGGGAGTCTCAAGCAACAGGGATGAGGATTTTGGGGACAAGGAAGATGATGATGAGGAGGAGGTTGAAGATAGTGCACACCAGGCAGCAGAGAAACTGTTCCCCCTGACAGCCAGGAACTGTTTATCACCCTGGAGCCAATACCTTCCCAACTCGGGCTCCCAGATCTTGAAGGCAGAGAAGGCACCTCTGGTGAGTGTACCTTTGTAAATATAACACACAGTTTAAAAGCAAGCGTGTTTAATGATTAATTTGCCCTGAAGACTTGCGATGCATTCATGGCCAGTACAGCTACTGGAAAAGTCTGTTAACATGTCTGGGGATGGAGCGGAAATCCTCCAGGGACATCTCAATGAAGCACGCCTAGAGGTACTCCCAAAGCCTTTACAAAAAGTTTCTGGGAAGGGCAGCCTTATTGCATCCTCCATGGTAGGACACTTTACCACGGCAGGCCAGTAGCACATAGTCTGGCATCATTGCATCAGAAAGCCTGGCAGCGTGTGGTCCGGGTGTTTGCTGGCATTCAAGCAATATCTGTTCTTTATCTCTCTGTGTTATCCTCAGAAGAGTGATATCATTCATGGTCACCTGGTTGAAATAGGGGAATTTTATTAAGGGGACATTCAGAGGTGGCCGTTCCTGCTGGGCTGTTGCCTGTGGCTGAAAATAAATCATCCCCGCTGTTAGCCATGCGGTGGGGGGAGGGGTGAAGCGATCAACCCAGAGAATTGTGGGGGGGGGAGGGGGTTAGTTGGGTTTGTGCTGCACGTTAACCTGAAAACATCAGCCCCTCCTTTTAAGTAGCCAGCGTGTCTTTCTCAATTTTACTCTCCCTTTTTTTCCTCCCGCAGCTGCAAATGTTTCAACGCTGCCACTAGCATCTCCGTCCCAGAGGCTAGCGCAGATAAGAAGGTGAAAAAAATGCACTCACAATGAAATGTTCTATTAGCTCATGCAGTCCTCCCAAACTGAAAGAGCCCAGCAGAATGCATGGATGCAGACAACGGCAGAGTCCAGGACAGCACAAAATGAACATGAGGACAGATGGCTGGAGCAACAGGACAGGTGGCGGCAGCATGATGAAAGGAGGCAGGATGCAATGCTGAGGCTACTGGAGGATCACACTGATATGCTCCGGCGTATGGTTGAGGTGCAGGAAAGGCACAGACTGCCGCTGCAGCCCCTGTGTAACCAACCACCCTCCTCCCCAAGTTCCATATCCTCCTCACCCAGATGCCCAAGAACGTGGGGGGGGGAGGCCTTCCAGGCACCCAACCACTCCACCCCAGAGGACTACCCAAGCAACAGAAGGCTGGCATTCAATAAGTTTTGAAGTGCAGTCTGGCCTTGTCCTTCCCTCCTCCTCCACACCACGTGGTGCTTCCCTCCCAGACTACCTTGGCAGTTATCCTCCCATTTGTGTGATGAATTAATAAAGAATGCATGAATTTGAAACAATGACTTTATTGCCTCTGCAAGCGGTGATTGAACAGGGGGAAGGGAGGGCGAATGGCTTACAGGGAAGTAGAGTGAACCAAGGGGGCGGGTTTTCATCAAGGAGAAACAAACAGAACTGTCACACCATAGCCTAGTCAGCCATGACACTGGTTTTCAAAGCTTCTCTGATGCTCAGCGTGCCCTCCTGTGCTCTTCTAACCGCCCTGGTGTCTGGCTGTGTGTAATCAGCAGCCAGGAGATTTGCCTCAACTTCCCACCTCACCATAAATGTCTCCCCCTTACTCTCACAAATATTGTGGAGCGCACAGCAAGCAGTAATAACAGTGGGAATATTGGTTTCACTGAGGTCTAACCAAGTCAGTAAACTGCGCCAGCGCACTTTTAAACGTCCAAATGCACCTTCTACCACCATTCTGCACTTGCTCAGCCTATAGTTGAACAGCTCCTGACTACTGTCCAGGGTGCCTGTGTATGGCTTCATGAGCCATGGCATTAAGGGGTAGGTTGGGACCCCAAGGATAACTATAGGCATTTCAACATCCCCAACGGTTATTTTCTGTTCTGGAAAGTAAGTCCCTTGCTGCAGCTGTTCATACAGACCAGAGTTCCTGAAGATGCGAACATCATGTACCTTTCCCGGCCATCCCACGTTGATGTTGGTGAAATGTCCCTTGTGATCCACCAGTGCTTGCAGCACCACTGAAAAGTACCCCTTGCGGTTTATGTACTGGCTGCTTTGGTGATCTGGTCCCAAGATAGGGATATGGGTTCCGTCTATCACCTCACCACAGTTAGGGAATCCCATTGCAGCAAAGCCATCCACTATAACCTGCACATTTCCCAGAGTCAGCACCCTTGATAGCAGCAGCTCAGTGATTGTGTTGGCTACTTGGATCACAGCAGCCCCCACAGTAGATTTGCCCACTCCAAATTGATTCCCGACTGACTGGTAGCTGTCTGGCATTGCAAGCTTCCAGAGGGCTATCGCCACTCACTTGTGAACTGTGAGGTATTCTTGGTATTCTTGCGCTTCAGGGCGGGTGAAAGCAAGTCAAAGTTCTGTGAAAGTGCCCTTACGCATGCGAAAGTTTCGCAGCCACTGGGAATCACCCCAGACCTGCAACACTGTGCGGTCCCACCAGTCTGGTGGGAGTGTCCCGGGCCCAGAATCGGCTTTCCATGGCATGAGCCTGCCCCATTGCAACCAGGATGGCCAAATTGCCGGGGCCTGTGCTTTGAGAGAAGTCTGTGTCCATGTCCTCATCACTCTTGTCACCGCGCTGCAGTCGCCTCCTCACCTGCTTTTGCAGGTTCTGGTTCTGCGTATGTACTGCATGATAGTGCGCGAGGTGTTTACAATGCTCATAACTGCCGCGGTGATCTGAGCGGGCTCCATGCTTGCCATGGTATGGTGTCTGCAGGAAAGCAGAGTTGCAGGGGAAGCGGTGGTTGGATGACCAGTTTTGCAGATCTACTGCACCATCTGCTGCCAGGACACAACAGCTGAGTGGGCTTCACACTTGCCGTGGTGTGGCGAGACAAGAGCAGCCGAGCAGAGTTGCAGCAGAAGCAGCAGATGACAACGGTCATATAGAGGACCTGCGAGACCACCAGGAGAGCAGAGTGGCAACGGAAGCGGTCGTTCGATGATGACAGTTTCCAGACCTACTGCACCGTCTGCTGAAAGCAGTATGGCGCCCGCATGGAAAAAAGGCGCGAAACGATTGTCTGCCGTTGCTTTCACCGAGGGAGGGGCGACTGATGACATGTACCCAAAACCACCCGCGACAATGTTTTTGCCCCATCAGGCATTGGGAGCTCAACCCAGAATTCCAATGGGCAGCGGAGACTGTGGGAACTGTGGGATAGCTACCCACAGTGCACTGCTCCGAAAGTCAACACTAGCCTCGGGACTGTGGACGCACTCCACCGATTTAATGCGCTTAGTGGGGACGCACACAATCGACTGTATAAAATCGCTTTCTAAAAATTGACTTTTATAAATTCGACCTATTTCATAGTGTAGACATATCCTTAGTGTATGGCAAAGACTTTCAGAAAAAGGAGCCTACATCCCTAAATCTACATTTGGACTCCTCCAGACATGCTCTCGTTTTCAAAAGTGCTAAGCATCCAGCAGCTTTCATTGAAATCATCGGGCAGCTCGGCAGGTTTGAGAACCAGGCAGTCTTTTTCAGAGCCCAGGTGAGGCTCTAGGAGCCGTGATGGGGGGGCACTGACCGGAAGGGGGTGCATGAGGCCTGTGGACCCAATTGGCCCTTGTCCAGCGACACTGGCAGCAGGCATCACACATGGACAGGGGAGTTAAAAGGAGATGGCCCAGCTCAATTTGGGGCTAACCAGGAAGGAGACAGAGCTCTAAGACCCACCCCGATGAGGGAACCCTGTTTAGAGCCTGGAGTCTGGGACAGCGTGCGGATGGGACGGCTGGACCCAGGGAGACCGGTTTGAACACAGGCCCTAAACAGTGCCAAAGACTCATCGGCCAATCCTATTTTGAATTCTTATTTTTCTCTTATTTTGGGGACTTCAGTACCCAGAAGGGGTGGGACTTGAGCCTTCCTTAGCCAGCGGGCTAAAGCACGACTGCATCAGACACCACAAGAGGGGGGGACCCATACTTGGCGATCCCATGGCCAGGTAAGTTGGGCCACAAAGGGGCCTTGCACAGGCAAGTCCTGGCAAAGGACCCTAACATTCAGTTCTGGTTTGGAATTAGTTTGACCTACATTTGGCTCCATAAGCAGGCTTGGAAAGGTTCGATTTTTATCGGTAAAGGTCGATTTCACCGTACACATGCAAACCAACAACTAAATATTTTCACCGACAATAATTGAAATTTACAGATTGGCAAAGTGAGGAAAAATGCTACATAAGACTATATTAGAGTCAAACTCCAGGGATTTAGGCTTTTGAATTACGTTTGTTACAAATGGCCTAGCGAACAGCTAGTAAAAACGGGTCAGCGTTGTTGATTTTAAGGATATTTACTTTCTATATTGTGACCTGTGATGTTGAAAAATTTGTGGTTGAAAGGTTTATGAAGCTTTGACTCTTTGAGTCTCAGTGTCTGCTGTCACTCAGGAATTGTTTGACAGCCCCCCACTGCCACAATTCCCAGCCACTGTAAAAATGTAAATCGATATTATTGGTTGAAATGATAGAAATCAGATTCTGCCAAGCCTATGCTCTACACACATCAGCCTCAAGCACCAAACAGAATGGCCTTCTCTCGAACCCTCACCATGTCCTTGCAGAGTTTTTAAGAGTGAGGTAGGGCAGTCAAGTCAGTTACCTCTAACTCTCCCACAAACTGTGTCGTTCTTTGCCTGGAGCCCAGTACCACTTAGAAATGGGTGAAATTCTCTCTCTGCCTTTGAAAGCCATCAAAGGAATTGCTTCCACTCTGATCCTGCCAGCCAGCCACCCCGCTCATCCACGTACTTGAATTCCCCCTGCGCATCTGATGTTTGCTCCTCACTGACCCCCAGGAGCCCCATGGGACTCTCTGGATTTTCATTTCCCAAACTGGAAGAGAAGCAGAAGCAGTCGGTCTCCAGGTGCACTGCCCCGTCCCTCGAACACAGCACCTCTGTCCTTCCCCAGAAACTAGGTTTTAACATCCTTTAGGAGAGCCCAGCAGACACTCTGCATTTACTTGCTGCCCCTGTTCTGGAACTGGTCATGTCTCTCTGGGATGTCTGGTCTCAGTAACTTATTTGGGCAATACTCTCCTTTTCACTGCATTGGTAGCTGATATCACATCTTCACTTCCACTGCCCTAACCCCAGTGCACTAAACACTTATAATTCAGATCTTCCCCAAGTTAAGATACTGTTCCATAAAACAAACACCCGCTGTGCTGGATCTACTTGGAGCAGGTCAGTAGCGGGCATGTGGTGGATCGTGGGAACAGGTCAACAGAAGCATGTGTTGGATCTGGTGGAAGTGGGTCACTTCTTCCAGCTGGGGAAGACACTGGCAGGAGGGCACTTGCATGTTGGGAAGGGTGGGGCTCTGAGTGGCCCTGGAAGGAGGGTGGTGTTAGGGATAGTTGGCAGAGCACACATTGGAGGCCCCCAGGTGTGAAGGCGCACAGAGACTTGGCAGCTGAATCACTTGTGGCACTTGCCTCAGCTATGGGGCATCTGGCACACTAGCAGGGGTGGTGCCAGGACAAAAGGTGGCCCGGACATCCATAATGGGCAGCAGTGACACTTGGTTACACTAGGATGTCGCACTAGAAGGATGTTAAGGTGGCACGGAGAAGTACTCAATAAAAAAGCAGAGAAGTGCAACAGTTAAGGTCAACCAGACACTCTTAACTCTGCCCGCTCCTGTATCATCACTGTGATACAGTACAATTACAGCACTGCACTCTGGCCATGAGCCTCCAGTGCTGCTCAGGAGTGCCCTGGGGTGCAAAGAGGGCCTGTGAGTTCCCCCAGTTCAGGGCTAGCCCACTGTTTCTCAAACAATACAATAGAAAACCCCAACTGTGCAAATATCCAGGCACAAGTTAAAGCACCTGAATAGGTCCACTTGAGTCAATGGAAGTACTCACTCGCTTAGAGCTGAGCCTGTGTGTAATAGGGTGGTCTGCCTCTTTAAGGGCTGGCGCCCTGGGATCCCCCCACCCTCAGCCCTGTTTGGGGATGGAGCCTTTTTCCAAACAGGGAGTGGGGTGAGCAGACCCAGCTGGGAAGTGGGCAGGAGATTCCTTGTCCTATCCAGGCCTGAGCACTGCAGGAGGGATGCTGGCAGGCCCTGGAGTAGGAAGGAAGACAACAGGGGAAAAGCCACTGAAGCCTGCTTTGGCTGGCGGAATAGCTTTGTTTTGGTGTGCTGCGGGGTTTAAAGAATAAAACTGTGTCCTTCAGGAAGGGCCGGGCCAGCTTTGGGGCCTGTCGTTGGTCTTCCCTGAGCTGGGGAGCCAGGCCAGCAGCATGCCATGTGTGGAAGTGTTTGCGAGACCGGGGTGAAAGGGTGGAGGTAAATGGACGTGGATGTAGAGAGCAGCCTTCCTGAGAGGGAACAGCTAGAGAACAGCTAATTGAAGGGCAGATTTAGAACTTGATCCCACCCTCCTTGAAGTCAGTGGCAAAGCTCCCACGGGCTTCACAGGGAGCAGGAGCAGGTCCTCGGATGGATTCAATATTCCAGCCAATTTTTACTACCAACTTCCACTTGCTGTGTAGCAGACTGTTGAAGTGCCAGCTCTCACCATAATAGGTTATCATGGCATGCAAGACTGCAGTGTAACACAGTGGCGCAAAGGCACAGAGCAAAGGCAGAGACAATTCTAGACACTCTCAGAATGCCTTGGCCAAGAGCTGTAATTCCAAGCCCGCAGCAGCCAGAAGGCCAGATACTCACCCCGAGCGTGGAAAACTCCCACTTTGTATGCGTCTGACACGGAAACGTGAAGAACCAGCTTGTGGTCATCAAAGATTGCATCAGGGCCTTGAGTTCTCAAGATCATACAGGACATGTCCTGAAGGTCTGAGGGTAAGAGGAGACCAAAAGAGAAAAGAGTGGGGCTTATTCAAGCAGCTGCTTTCAGATTTGGATCATCACGTCTCTGGAACCTAACGTTCAGCTACTGCCTATCAGCCTAGCCTCACCAATGTCACTGGATGTAGGCCAATGTACACCGGGGGAGGATCTGGTCCATAGTGCATGTGATCCCTCTACAGAAACTCAGGTAACGCTATGTCTGATAGGACCACTGTATATATATCTCAATTGTATCAAGAAGGGATGGGGAAACCACTTTTGGGCTGGTCCTAAAGGAGGAAGATGCAGCTCATTATGAAGCTATGAAGTTAGAGCATCGGAACACGGGACCCCTGTGCTTTGTCCACCCTATCGGTTTCCATTGTGTTCCTTTTTTCAGGTGTGGGTTAGGGAAGACTGTAAGCTCTATTGTCAATCCAGGTGTCTCTTGTTTAGCATTGGAGACTCAAAGATGACCCTCCAAAAATCAAAACTAAAAGTGGTTGGGTACCCAAGAGAGAGAAGGAGATATATGCCTCCTTGGCTATTCCGTTCAACAGGCTTATTTCCAAGAGACTTGCGCCTTAAGGTTAGTAGCATCACAATGTAAAATAAACCCCCTGGATATCTTGAACATGCTCTTCCATAAGAGGCACCCAACATCTAGACTTCCCGAGAAAGTAGACCAGCTATGGGTTGAAAATTGGCCTAAGCTGGAGCTGTCTCACTGCCCGACCAGTAGTCCGGCAGTCACATGGCTCAGTTAGAGGGTTACACTTCTAATACAGCCACTTGGCAAACATTTTTGCAGATCTTATGGTATCACTGAGATCCCTTGGATGTGCCTGGAGCCGTGTTCGGAATAAGTGAGACATCCTGATAAGCAGCGGTTATAGTGGACGATCTGGGCATTTTCCAGAGTACATGTTTTACAGCTCTACTGGTAGCAATTCATGGATGGGGGCCATGAAAATCCAGGCCCAGCTCTGATGAGTGGAGCCCATGAACCGCTCCTTGGGTTAGTCCCCAGTGTTCATACTCTCACTACTCCCTTTTATATAGGTGTAGTTTCTTCTTAGGACTCAGCTAACATCTTGCATTCTGGCCTGACCTGGCTGGAATTTCAAACATTCTGCATCATCTGATTAATGCCCATTCCAAAAGCAGTGATCCATTCCCAGCCAATACCTGCATACGATCGCACACAGAAATCCATGTTGTCCATATCCGAGGACTTTGGGTCATCCCTATCACAGTTCACTAGCAGGATAGCTCCTTGCCCATCTGGGCCCCACGTCCACTCTCTCTGCAGAGGCAAGACACAGACAGGCTTGGTACGGAAACGAGGAACAAGACCAGAGAGCTGGAACCCAATTCTTTTCACTACTACAGTAATAAAAGCCGAGAGGACAGGCATGTGACATAGCTGCTTCCTATTGCACTAGCCCCTATGGAAAGTGTTTCCCTCCCAGCTGTTCTCCATGTTACTCATTCCCAACTCAGAAATATATGAGCTTCCAGGTTCCAGCCACTCACACACATACACTGTTGTAAGGCAAGTGGTGTGGTTTGAGCATAGGACTGGGAGCCAGGGTCCTACTGATACAGCCGGGTGGAGGACTGTCTTCCCATCCCAGGAACATTTCTGAGAGATCAACAAATTTTGTGTCAGTTGAAACACTTCAGTCATTTAGAAACATTTTGGTTACTATTTTTACTATAATTAGCTTGAATTTCTACATGAAACCCAGAAAACTAACATGTTTTTATCTTGGAAATGTCAAAACCAAAGATTGACAATTTCCAAACTTCTCAGAGTTTTTTCCAAGTCAAAAAATTTGTCAAAACTGACCCTTTCCTGTGAAAAGTTTCTGTTTTGATGAACTGACATTTTCCAACAAAAAAAATAAAATCACTTAGGGCTTGTCTACACGGGGACACTCAGAAAAATTAATCCAAATTAACTAAAGGTGTGAATTTTAAATCAATTAGTTAAATGCATTAAACCCCTTTGTGGAAGCTCTTCTCCAGAATTAAAGTAGCCTTAATTCAGTTTAATTAACTTCCAAGTGAATTAATAAATTGAATTAAAGCCACTTTAATTCTGAATGAGCGTGTTCACACAGGGGTTTAATGCCATTTAACTAATCCACTTGAACTTCACACCTTTAATTAATTCAGATTAATTTTCCTGAGCATCCCCATGTAGACAAACCCTTAATTAATGCTATTGTAGCTGGTGCTCTAGGCTGCAGACCACAGTACTAGATAAACCATGTCTCCTTTACACTTAATACTCTGCTGGGGAGCTCTGGGATGTTCAGCTCAGGATTTACTCAGCCTACTCGTCTCCCTTATTCCTTGGGTACAAAGATGAATCATACTTACCATATCTGTTGTTTTTCTCTTCACCGCCCCACTGCGAGTTGTATCAGCATCCAGGGAGATGTCTGCAATGGCACAAGAGAAGAAGAGAACCCATCAGGCTGGAGGGCTCTGAGAATCAATGAACTGGACTCGACCATGTTCTAGCCAAGCTTGGGATCTTCAGTACCAAAAGCGGAGATAGAGGGGGATCCTTCGGTGGGTATGTGCCATTATAGGCTTCTTTAAAAGTGTGCAGCCCCCATAGCCTCAGGGCAAAACAAGGCCTGACTGAACTGAACACAGCTCAATGGGGAGAGGAGTGAGCTACAAGGGAACCGGTCTCCATTACATGGGGCTCAGATCAGCTGGCCTGTCCCTATAAGCAGGGCTGCTTGAAAATTTTCCATCAAAACTGTCTTTGACTAAATGAAAGTATTCATGAAAAGCATTTGCTTTCCACAGAACATTTTGATTTTTTTTTAGTTGAAAAACAGAACACCCAAAAACTGAAATATTTCGAAACTGTGGGAATGCTGCCATGGTGCCTTATGGGAGTTGTAATCCAAGTGCCTCTTATCCCCATGATCCCCTGTGGTCCAGTCTCCTGGCTGAACTACATCTCCCAGGATGCACCATTGCCAGCGCCAGCCATAGTGCACCAGCCCCCTCCCCAAGGGGGAGACAGTGGTGCTTCCTGGGAGATGTAGTTTGACTGGGGACCCTAGCCTACAGAAGAGAATGGGAGCATAAGGCACCCAAACTATAACTCCCATGAGTCACTGTTGCAGCATTTCCAAATAGAAATATTTTGGCTTTTGAATTTCCCCTGAAAAATTGAAATTTCTGTGCTCCTCTTCCACCTTCCCCCACCGATATTTTTGCCAGTGTACCCAGAAGCCAACCTAGAAAACGTGTCCTCCCACCCTCCTACCCAGTGAAGGGAGCGGCATTTTGGGGCTGAGTTTATTGAACAGGTGGATTCTTCGGTTCTACTTACCAACACAGGTAAGGTAGAGCATGGCTGTGTGCATAGGAGGCCCCCCATCTTGCCCATAGTATGAAATCCTAACCTGCAAAGACACCACGATCAGCACTACTATTTTCAGGACACCATCGCCTGTAGCAAAGCTAAGAGTAAAACAGATACTGCCTGGGGACATAATGCTGCCAAGGATGAGACCAGAGTGCGAGTCTTGCAGGTGGTCTTCCGCTCTCTACGCTGGGAGCAACTGGGAGTGCTGTGCAGATGACTCCTTCATTAAAATTCATTAGTTTAAGACAAAGAGGATGGTCATGTGGCTTGGGACCTGGGCCAGGACTCAGGAGTTCTGGGCTCAATTTGTGGCACTGTGCCGTCAGGCAAGTCCCTTATTCTCTCTATGTCCCTGTTCCCCATCTGTGAAATGAGGATTATACTATCCCACTGTCTGTCTTCTCCATTTAGACCAGGGGTTTTCAACCTGTGGTCCGTGGACCCTTGGGGGTCGGCAGACAATGTCTAAGATTTCCAAAGGGGTCCGCACCTCCATTCAACATTTTTGAGGGGTCTTCAAATGAAAAAAAAGTTTGAAAACCACTAATTTAGGCAGCTCTTCTGGGCAGGGACGGCCTCTCACTGTGTTTGTACAGCACCTAGGACAAGGCGGCCTGTGGATGCTACTGTAATACAAACCTAATGCAGATTAGAGTCGTATTGCTCCCTCATGGAAATGCACAATAGGATAAGGAGTCTAAATAATAAACAATCCATCAGCAAGTAAAACCAAAGCAACAGGTCCCGGCTGCTGAAATGAAGCAGTTTTGCAACTGGGCTGTTCTCTCAGTCTGTGAGGTGACGAAAGCCCCAAATGGGAACGCATCGCCCAGGGATTCATGGGATACCCCGCTCATTCTAACGCCCAGGACGTGGGCACCCTTAGCAAGCAGACATCTCACCAGCCAAGGCACAGTGTCTGTTGTCCAACTTCAAACACCCTTTTGCCTGGTCCAAGTCCCAAGTAACAGCTCTTTGCTCCTGCGCTTGTGGAAGTTTGACATCGTTTTTTCCAAGGGTGCTTCTCCCCCTCCATGACCAGCTCACCTTGTTATCATTGACAGTGTTGCTTGGCGCCTTCATAGTCACCACCACCTCCACCCCAGCATCCAGGGGCCATCTGGGCACGCACGTTGGTACCTTGGCAACCTCAGGGTTGTGGACAATATAGATGTCAACACCAGGGGTGCCACGGACATCGAACGACGTGGCGTCCTTCGGGGCTGATCTGAGGCAGAGGAGCACATTCAGTTACTGTTGCAGCTGGAAATCCTGTCTGCTCCCGACTTCAGCTCCGTAAAGACGCCACAGAGCCAGACAGTGGTCATGTGACCGCTCCTGTTCTAAGGTGAGGGGATTCCTGTGGGTGAGGTAAGTGGCACCCATGGAAGCTTCTGACGTAAACTGCGGGAGTCCGTACTCCATGATGGAGAAGACCTGCTGTAGGTGAGCAGATTTCATTCAGTATTTTGGGGTGGGCAGGTACAGCTGAGATCTGGTGTCAAAAGCTGCACAAAGGAAACTGATTACAGCAGCAGTTCTCAACCAGGGGCACATGTACCCTTGGGCGTACGCAGAAATCTTCCAAGGGTACAACTCATCTAGATATTTGCCTAGTTTTACAACAGACAACATAAAAAGCACTGGTGAAGTCAATGCAAATTTCATACCACGATTTGTTTATACTGTTCGATATACCATACACTGAAATGTGAATACAATATTTATATTTCAATTGGTTTATTTTATAATTATATGGTTAAAAATGAGAAAATCAGCAACTCTTCCGTAATCGTGTAGCTGGGACACTTTTGTATTTTGATGTCTGATTTTGTCAGCAAGTAGTTTTTAAGTGAAGTGAAACTTTAGGGGTACGCAAGACAAATCAGACTCCTAAAAGGGGTAAAGTAGTCAGGAAAGGTTCAGAGCCACTGGTTTACAGTGCACAAGTAGTCTTACTAGGCCTACAAAACCCTGAGACTATGCTACATATCCATGAGAACCATTAACTATTTACACATATTCACTCATGTAATATTTCCTCAATTTAGATCAAGTTTTTGACACATAACTGGGGGCGGGGGGAATGGGTGGTATCATAGAATCTCAGGGTTGGAAGGGACCTCAGGAGGTCATCTAGTCCAAACCCCTGCTCAAAGCAGGACCAATCCCCAACGAAATCACCCCAGCCAGGGTCTTGTCAAGCCTGACCTTAAAAACCTCTAAGGAAGGAGATTCCACCACCTCCCTAGGTAACGCATTCCAGTGCTTCACCACCCTCCTAGTGAAAATGTTTTTCCTAATATCCAACCTAAACCTCCCCCACTGCAACTTGAGACCATTACTCCTTCTGTCATCTGCTCCCACTGAGAACAGTCTAGATCCATCATCTTTGGAACCCCCTGTCAGGTAGTTGAAAGCAGCTATCAAATCCCCCCTCATTCTTCTCTTCCTCAGACTAAACAATCCCAGTTCCCTCAGCCTCTCCTCCTAAGTCATGTGCTCCAGCCCCTTAATTGTTTTTGTTGCTCTCCGCTGGACTCTTTCCAATTTTTCCACATCCTTCTTGTAATGTGGGGTCCAAAACTGGACACAGTACTCCAGATGAGGCCTCACCAGTGTCAAATAGAGGGGAACGATCATGTCCCTCGATCTGCTGGCAATGCCCCTACTTATACACCCCAAAATGCCATTGGCCTTCTTTGCAACAAGGGCACACTGCTGACTCATATCCAGCTTCTCGTCCACTGTCACCCCTAGGTCCTTTTCCGCAGAACTGCTGCCTAGCCATTCGGTCCCTAGTCTGTAGCGGCGCATGAGATTCTTCTGCCCTAAGTGCAGGACTCTGCACTTGTCCTTGTTGAACTTCATCAGATTTCTTTTGGCCCAATCCTCTAATTTGTCTAGGTCCCTCTGTATCCTATCCCCACCCTCCAGTGTATCTACCTCTCCTCCGAGTTTAGTGTCATCTGCAAACTTGCTGAGGGTGCAATCCACGCCATCCTCCAGATCATTAATGAAGATATTGAACAAAACCGGCCCGAGGACCGACCCTTAGGGCACGCCGCTTGATACCAGCTGCCAACTAGACATGGAGCCATTGATCACTACCTGTTGAGCCCAACAATCTAGCCAGCTTTCTATCCACCTTATAGTCCATTCATCCAGCCCATACTTCTTTAACTTACTGGCAAGAATACTGTGGGAGACCGTGTCAAAAGCTTTGCTAAAGCTTTAGGTAGGGATCAGCCAGTTCATTTACACCCGAAGAAAAATACTTAGAGACTTTACCAATCATCTCTGTGACAGACATGGCAATTTCCTGCAATAGTCTTAGGAAACCTTACTGAATTAAGTTTGTGTGTTTGGGGTCTATTGCATTAAATGTATTTTTACGTGTGATTTATGTATTATTGTGGGTTAGGATTGTATGTAGCCTCTCCGTAGAAGACAGAGGGGGCTTGAATCCTGGGAAGTGTTATGAACTTCAAAGTACTGTAATGAACAACGTGCCAGATACAAATGGGCTCTGGGGACAAATAGTGTCAAGTGGTTTGCCTGGGGAATCTCTACAGGGAGTTGAATGCAAATTCCCACCTCTGGTTATGCAAAAACCCAGCCTTTGGAAGTTGTGTCCTGAGAAGGAGATCATTGTCTGGTGATTGCCTGTTCTTGGAATCTCAAGGTCAAGGGCCCAAGCTGTATAAAGGAAAGATTAACACTATGTCTCCACTACATCATTTGCAGCAGCGCAAGCTGCACTGATGGTAATGCTTCTGGTGAAGACACTCTAAGCAGACAAGAGAGAGCTCTACCATTGGCTTCATAACTCCTGCCTTCACGTGAGGTGGTAGCTATGTCAGCAGGAGAAGCTCTCCAACTGCCATGGTGCTGTCTACACTGACGCTTAGTCGGTGTAACTTACGTCGCTCAGGAGCATTTATTATTCACACCCCTGAGCGATGTAAGTTGCACCAAAGTGATTTGTAGTGTGGACATAGCCTGAGCTATTCATGGTGGTGTTAATTCTGAGCTATGTGGTGGAGTTTGAAGGACTGCCTCCTACCAGAGCCCCTGCCGGAGTAGGGGGGTGATCTTTGGTAGGCTTATTAGCACATTTGCAGGATCTTTATTATCTTAATAGGTTTTCTCTGTAATGCTTTCACCTTAAAAATAAAGGTGCTTACTTATACCCGCCGGATCGGTGGGCAGCGATCAATCCAGCAGGGGTCGATTTATCGCGTCTAGTCTACCCGCGATAAATCGACCCCCGAGTGTTCTCCCTTCGACTCCTGTACTGCAGAACCATGAGAGGATCAGGCAGAGTTGATGGGGGAGCAGCAGCAGTCAACTCACCACGGTGAAGACACCACGGTAAGTCGATCTAAGTACGTCAACTTCAACTACGTTATTCACATAGCTGAAGTTGTGTAACTTTGATCGATTTCCCCCCCCCCCCCCGCAGTGCAGACCAGGGCTAAAAGAAAGCGAAGTGCAGACGCTGGCCCATTTAAAGCAATCTGGCTTGCTGGGGATATCATGGTATAGACAGGGAACTCTGCAGCCTGGAAAAACCCCAATCAGGAGGAAGAGAGACACTGGTCTCTACCCAAGAAAGATGATGGCTGAGGAGCCAGGAGTGGGTGCCCTCGAGGGACCTCAGAGGGGGATTAGAGGTGCAGTTGCCCTAACTTTTGACAAGTTCATTCCCCATTTCTCTGGGTACAGTTGTGGCAGGTTATAGGAATAGACGTTGGTAATACCACATTGGAGAGTAGTACTAAATCTTCCTATAAACCCGCTACTCCTCCCGATACCTTTCCTTGTGGTTGGAATTAGCAATGCTTTCTTATGCTCTGTAAATGCCCTATTCCATGTGGTGGTTTCCTGAGCAGGGTTAGAGGACTGGGGGTGTGTAAGGGTGCGTGTAGGAATACATGGGTCTGTATCAATCTAAGGGATTTCTATGGCTGACATCACCATCTGGTAAGCATCTCAGACTTTAATGTACAGATGTGGAACTGAGGCACAGAGAGATTAAGGGTCTCAGAGAAACTGAGGCTTAGGGAGACCAAAAAGTGCAGGTTTAGGAGCCTAAGTCTCATTAAAAATCACCAGGACCTAGGAGTAAATCTGAGACAAATATCTCCCTGTAAAGCTGGGACAAATAGTTATTTGAGGAAAAATTAAGATTTGGTCAACTGGAAAGCATTGACAAATTTGACATGACTAGCTTGAGCCATTCACAAAGTGGCCAGACAAGGTGAAGGAGGCGGTAATGGTGGTAGGAGATTGCTCAGTGATTAGGGCGCTCACCTAGGACGTGGGAGACCCACATTCCAAATCCCTGCTCTGGAACAAGCCTGCAATGAACTTTTTCAATTCAAGGAAAAATCTGAAACATTTCAGATGCCGTTCGACTTAAACCATTTTTTTTTTTCAGAACTGCCAATGCACCGAAAATCAGTTATTTGCCCAGCTCTGCATCAGAGTCTAAGAGACTTAGGCACTTTTAAAATGATCCCCTAAGTGACTTGCCCATGATTACACAGGAAGTCTGTGGCAGAGAAAGGAATTGAACCTGGGACCACAAAAAGCTTGCTGAATATTTCACATATCGTAAAATTGGAAGGGACCTCGAGAAGTCATCTAGTCCAGTCCCCTGCACTCCTGGCAGGACTAAGTATTATCTAGACCATCCCTGACTGGTGTTTGTCTAACCTGCTCTTAAAAATCTCCAATGATGGAAATTCCACAACTTCCCTAGACAATTTATTCCAGTGCTTCACCACTCTGGCAGGAAGTTTTTCCTAATGTCCAATCTAAACTGCCCTCACTGCAATTTAAGCCCGTTGCTTCTTCTCCTGTCCTCAGAGGTTAACGAGAACAATTTTTCTCCCTCCTCCTTGTAACAACCTTCTAGATACTTGAAAACTATTATCATGTCCCCTCTCAGTTTTCTTTTCTCCATAGTAAACAAACCCAGTTTTTTCGATCTTCCCTCTTAGGTCATGTTTTCTAGACCTTTAATCATTTTTGTTGCTCTTCTCTGGACTTTCTCCAATTTGGTCCACATCTTTTCCTGAAATGTGGCACCCAGAACTGGACACAACATTCCTGTTGAGGCCTAATCAGCGCGGAGTAGAGTGGAGGAATTACTTCTCGTGTCTTGCTTGCAACACTCCTGCTAATACATCCCAGAATGATGTTTGCTTTTTTTTGCAACCTTGTTAAACTGTTGACTTATATTTAGCTTGTGACCCACTATGACCCCCAGATCCCTTTCCACAGTACTCCTTCCTACACAGTCCTTTCCCGTTTTGTATGTATGCAACTGATTGTTCCTTCCTAATTGGAGTACTTTGCATTTGTCCTTATTGAATTTCATCCTATTTACTTCAGACCATTTCTCCAGTTTGTCCAGATCATTTTGAATTTTAATCCTATCCTCCAAAGCACTTGCAACCCCTCCCAGCCTGCTATCATCTGCAAACTTTGTAAGTGTACTCTCTATGCCATTATCTAAATCATTGATAAAAAATATTGAACAGAACCAGACCCAGAACTGATCCCTGCGGGACCCCACTCGTTATGCCCTTCCAGTATGACTGTGAACCACTGATAACTACTCTCTGGGAATGATTTTCCAATCAGTTATGCACCCACCTTGTAGTAGCTCCATCTAGGTTGTATTTCTCTAGTTTGTTTATGGGAAGGTTACGTCAGACAGTATCAAAAGCTTTACTAAAGTCAAGATATACCACATCTACTGCTTCCCCCATCCACAAGGCTTATTACCCTGTCAAAGAAAGCTATTAGGTTGGGTGTGACACTATTTGTTTTTGACAAATCCATGCTGACTATTATTTATCAACTTATTATCTTCTAGGTGTTTGCAAAATGATTGCTTAATTATTTGCTCCATTATCTTTCCAGGTACTGTAGTTAAGCTGACTGGTCTGTAATTCCCTGGGTTGTCCTTATTCTCTTTTTTATAGATGGCACTATATTTGCCCTTTCCCAGTCTTCTGGAGTCTCTCCTGTCTTCCATGACTTTTCAGAGATAATCACTAATGGCTCAGATATCTCCTCAGTCAGTTTCTTGAGTATTCTAGGATGTATTTCATCAGGCCCTGGTGACTTGAAGACATGCCATAAAGCAGAGCACTTCTGGTTGACCGGAGACAATCCAGTCCATGCATTCAATTCAATCATTCAGATGCATGTTTTCAACCCCCTTCCTAACCAGTGACAGCAGAATGGCCCCTTGGAGCCATCAGGAGCAGAGGACACCGGTCACAATTGGGAGCCCTAGCTTGTCATTCAGCATCCACCTTTCCTGTTAACTCCCATGAGTCACGGTCTCTGTGGTTAGGGTGAGGATCCTTCCTGTGGCAGCCATGCAAACCTCTTCAAGAGAAAACATAGAATAGAATAGGAGTACTTGTGGCACTGTAGAGACTAACCAATTTATTTGAGCATAAACTTTCGTGAGCTACAGCTCACTTCATCGGATGCATACTGTGGAAAGTGTAGATGATCTTTTTATATACACACAAAGCATGAAAAAATACCTCCTCCCACCCCACTCTCCTGCTGGTAATAGCTTATTTAAAGTGATCACTCTTCTTACAATGTGTATGATAATCAAGTTGGGCCATTTCCAGCACAAATCCAGGTTTTCTCACTGCCCCCCCATCCCCCCACACAAACCCACTCTCCTGTTGGTAATAGCTTATTTAAAGTAACCACTCTCTTTTACTCTTATTCTTTTACGTAGAGACTATCCAGTTTGACCAATGTACATGGCAGAGGGGCATTGCTGGCACATGATGGCATATATCACATTGGTGGATGTGCAGGTGAACGAGCCTCTGATAGTGTGGCTGATGTTATTAGGCCCTGTGATGGTGTCCCCTGAATAGATATGTGGGCACAGTTGGCAACAGGCTTTGTTGCAAGGATAGGTTCCTGGGTTAGTGGTTCTGTTGTGTGGTATGTGGTTGCTGGTGAGTATTTGCTTCAGGCTGGGGGGCTGTCTGTAGGCAAGGACTGGCCTGTCTCCCAAGATTTGTGAGAGTGTTGGGTCATCCTTCAGGATAGGTTGTAGATCCTTAATAATGCGTTGGAGGGGTTTTAGTTGGGGGCTGAAGGTGACGGCTAGTGGTGTTCTGTTACTTTCTTTGTTGGGCCTGTCCTGTAGTAGGTGACTTCTGGGATTTGTGCTGGAAATGGCCCAACTTGATTATCATACACATTGTAAGGAGAGTGATCACTTTAGATAAGCTATTACCAGCAGGAGTGTGGGGTGGGAGGAGGTATTTTTTCATGCTTTGTGTGTATATAAAAAGATCTTCTACACTTTCCACATAAGCATCTGATGAAGTGAGCTGTAGCTCACGAAAGCTTATGCTCAAATAAATTGGTTAGTCTCTAAGGTGCCACAAGTACTCCTTTTCTTTTTGCGAATACAGACTAACACGGCCGTTACTCTGAAACCTGTCATTATAGAATAGAATAGAATAGAATAGAATATCAGGGTTGGAAGGGACCTCAGGAGATCATCTAGTCCAACCCCCAGCTCAAAACAGGACCAATCCCCAGTTTTTGCCCCAGATCCCTAAATGGCCCCCTCAAGGATTGAACTCACAAACCTGGGTTTAGCAGGCCAATGCTCAAACCACTGAGCTACCCCTCCCCCCTTTAGTCATTAGTCCAGATCATTTTGAATTAGTCACACCTGGCCAGAAGCAGACCCAGGAAACAAGCTGTTGCCAAACAGGTGGAGTTAAGATTTCCTGCTAATCAATAAAGCAGAAAGAACAAGTTTATCCCAGCCGTCCTTCATGGATGGAGGAACCTGCCTGCTTACTGGCAGGCCCTGACTTGTGCTGCCTTTTAGCAGTGCAGGGTCAGGAAGGAGACAAGCATTCCAAAGGCAGTTCTCCCAGCACGTCCTCCTCACCTCAGCAGAAAGTGCCCCAGTCATTGGTGACCCTCTGCATGAGGTGACAATGGCCAGTAGCCCTACCTGGTTCCCAGCAAACAAGGGATTAAACCCAGTTCAGCTTTCCCCTTATCTGGTGCAGAGCTGGGGGGATGCCTTGGGAAGGTCCGAATCCGTTCCCAAAGCTCATAGCCCTGAGCCGAGTCCCAACCTGAGAGGCTGTTTCCTTCACCTTTTATTATTTATGACTTGGGTTACCATAGCCCTGAGGAGCCCCAATCACGGACCGGGACCCAGTCGCACCTGGCACTGGATAAATCCAGAACAAAAAGATGGTCTCTGCCCCCAGGGGCTTACAAACCAGCAGACGGATACAAACAGACGGGGGAGTACAAGGAAACGCTGAGACAGCTCTGGTCAGCATGTTGGCAGTGGTCCCCACACAGCAGTGGCCTAACCATTGTCCAGTTTTTTGTGGGCATCGCAGCAAAGGAGAGTTTGGAGGAGGGACTGCCTCCTTGTTATAAGGATTATCACTTGAGGAAAAGCCTGGCTGAACACAGCTACTTCATCGTGCCAATTCATGCTGCTCAATTAGGGATGGGGTGGAATCTCCATCCTTAGAGGTTTTTAAGACCCGGCTTGTCAAAGCCCTGGCTGGGATGATTTAGTTGGGGATTGGTCCTGCTTTGAGCAGGGGGTTGGACTAGATGACCTCCTGAGGTCCCTTCCAACTCTGGTATCCTATGATTAGCGAGGACGGTTGGTTCCGTGGTTGAGAACTCATGACAAACTCATGTCAGTCCACTGTTTTTCCAGCTGACACAGAGGGAACAGCCAAGTGTTAGTCACCAAGCACCGAACAAACAAGAGATCACATCACAAAAATCTGTGACCAGTATGTTGCTACCTATGTAGATAAGGATTAGCAAAGCTTTCCCCACCGTGCAGCCCCAGCCCCAGAGACCGGGGTATTAACTGTTACGAAGACTCACAATAGGCGGGGCACAAAGATGATTAAAGACAGGAGAGCCAAGATGTGAGGTGGGTCTGTCAGGGATGTAGTCAAGTCTGGCAGGCAAGGAATGCAGCTACCACCCTTAGCCTCTACCTGTGGGTATTTTCCAGGAAGTTCCCTGTTCTTGTTTGGGACATGCTGCATCTAGCAAAGGCGCCATAGTGCAGTGTTGCCAACCCCAAGTGCTTAAAAACTAATGAGTTAGCCCCCAAAACTCATAAAAATCATGAAAGAGAAAAAATACACTGGGGATTCTTAATCTTTGATATCTGGTTTCTGAGCCATTTTCATGTCAGCATTTTCTGAACGAACCGTTTTGCCATTTTGCTTTGAAATAAACCAGGTTCTTTTGAATGGTTTTGCAATTCATTTTGTTTTTAAAGAAGCCGGGTCCTTTTGAATTGACATTTTCTAATTGAGGTGTCACTTCAAAACCAGCATTTCAAAATGTTTCCTTCTACCCAAACAAAGTATTTTTTCAGTTGTTTTGTTTCAGCAAGAAAAACAAACCAAGAAAAGAGCTCTGTTTCAGTTTGAAACTCCAACAGCTTGCATCTGGGATTTTTCAGTTGGGTCACTGAACAGAAAAAAACAATGATTCACTCAGCTCTAATTGAGGGCATTCCACATCACCTGGTGCTTGATTTCTTCAGTTTGGCAATCCTGCCACTTGCCAGTCACACCCAGAACTGCCCCCCGTTCCCCCTTCCTGCAGGCCTGGTGGTGGCTGGTCCACCAAGCTACCGGATGCAGTTACAGAACAGTGAAGCTTCTCTCCCTTCCTCTGATTCCAAGGACAGCCTGAGCTCTAAATTTATGGTGTGCATCAGTGACACTCCAAGCCATTCTCTGAGCCAACTATAAAACTATTAGCCCATCTACTTCCCTGCTGTACAACCGTGAGATAGCACAGGGAAAAGGAAACACAAGAGCAACTCAAACACTTTGAGAAGGAGTACTGGTGGCACCTTAGAGACTAACACTTTGCCCTCTCTTCCCCTAACACAGGCCTTCTGCATTTAAGTCCAAATAGCTGCCTGAAGGGAATTCGCATCTGCAGCATGTAACATAAAGAGCTTTGAGGAAGCCATGAGCCTGAGCAACTGGACAGCCTGTGGAAGAGATGTATTTATTTAGATGGACTATATGGGCCAAAGGCATTAACATCATCCAGTCACTGTCCAACATTAAGCAGCATTAAACAACGTTCGGAGTTTAGTGCACAGAGACCTCGGTCTGCTTAGTACCACGGCAAACACACTATTAGAATCACAGTAGTAGAATATCCCAGTTGGAAGGGACCTCAAGAGGTCATCTAGTCCAACCCCCTGCTCAAAGCAGGACCGATCCCTAATTTTTGTCCCCTCAATGGCCCCCTCAAGGATTGAACTCACAACCCTGGGTTTAGCAGGCCAATGCTCAAACCACTGAGCTATCCCTCCCCCCAAAATCTAATCTTATCTATGATTAGAAATCCTTTCAACCCTTTATTAAAGATATAGGAAAAGGACAGTTAAAGCATCTGAAATGTACTGTATTAAATAAACCTTTCTTTTTAACAACATCCCTTGTTCCCTTTCCTTGAGCTGGAGGGAGTTTTTAGAAGAAAAACCCCTTGTTAGACAGTCTCTCAGCTAATATCAGAAACGCTAATCGCTGTCCTTTGGGGCAAAAGAGAAGTTAGCTGAGATGGGCTGGAAGTGTTGCTGTTGTTAAAGTTTGATCCTGTTTCATCCCAGGTGGTGTTTGGAATTCAGCTGGACCTGGTGGAGGTAGCCATGTCATCTGGGTCCCTCTCTCTGGTCCAGTCCAGTCAGGACATCTCTCAGGATCAGGATGACAAAGGTCCCAGGAGATGGTGGGGGAGGCAGGCATGATGGTGAAGCTTGCTCCACTAGCCAATTTCTCTCCCAATGTCTCTTTTCTGAAAGTCCCACAGAGGGAGTGGTGGGCGGAGTGGCCCATCCCCTCATTATCTGGTCCACCATTTAGGCCTCGTTTCCAACACACCACATTTGGGTCACTGATTTTTGGTTTCACACTTTTCTTGTTTACCAGACATAGAATCATAGAATCATAGAATATCAGGGTTGGAAGGGACCCCTGAAGGTCATCTAGTCCAACCCCCTGCTCGAAGCAGGACCAATTCCCAGTTAAATCATCCCAGCCAGGGCTTTGTCAAGCCTGACCTTAAAAACCTCTAAGGAAGGAGATTCTACCACCTCCCTAGGTAACGCATTCCAGTGTTTCACCACCCTCTTAGTGAAAAAGTTTTTCCTAATATCCAATCTAAACCTCCCCCACTGCAACTTGAGACCATTACTCCTCGTTCTGTCATCTGCTACCATTGAGAACAGTCTAGAGCCATCCTCTTTGGAACCCCCTTTCAGGTAGTTGAAAGCAGCTATCAAATCCCCCCTCATTCTTCTCTTCTGCAGGCTAAACAATCCCAGCTCCCTCAGCCTCTCCTCATAAGTCATGTGTTCTAGACCCCTAATCATTTTTCTTGCCCTTCGCTGGACTCTCTCCAATTTATCCACATCCTTCTTGTAGTGTGGGGCCCAAAACTGGACACAGTGCTCCAGATGAGGCCTCACCAATGTCGAATAGAGGGGAACGATCACGTCCCTCGATCTGCTCGCTATGCCCCTACTTATACATCCCAAAATGCCATTGGCCTTCTTGGCAACAAGGGCACACTGCTGACTCATATCCAGCTTCTTGTCCACTGTCACCCCTAGGTCCTTTTCCGCAGAACTGCTGCCTAGCCATTCGGTCCCTAGTCTGTAACGGTGCATTGGATTCTTCCATCCTAAGTGCAGGACCCTGCACTTATCCTTATTGAACCTCATCAGATTTCTTTTGGCCCAATCCTCCAATTTGTCTAGGTCCTTCTGTATCCTATCCCTCCCCTCCAGCGTATCTACCACTCCTCCCAGTTTAGTATCATCCGCAAATTTGCTGAGAGTGCAATCCACACCATCCTCCAGATCATTTATGAAGATATTGAACAAAACCGGCCCCAGGACCGACCCTTGGGGCACTCCACTTGATACCGGCTGCCAACTAGACATGGAGCCATTGATCACTACCCGTTGAGCCCGACAATCTAGCCAGCTTTCTACCCACCTTATAGTGCATTCATCCAGCCCCATACTTCCTTAACTTGCTGACAAGAATACTGTGGGAGACCGTGTCAAAAGCTTTGCTAAAGTCAAGAAACAACACGTCCACTGCTTTCCCTTCATCCACAGAACCAGTAATCTCATCATAAAAGGCGATTAGATTAGTCAGGCATGACCTTCCCTTGGTGAATCCATGCTGGCTGTTCCTGATCACTTTCCTCTCATGTAAGTGCTTCAGGATTGATTCTTTGAGGACCTGCTCCATGATTTTTCCAGGGACTGAGGTGAGGCTGACTGGCCTGTAGTTCCCAGGATCCTCCTTCTTCCCTTTTTTAAAGATTGGCACTACATTAGCCTTTTTCCAGTCATCCGGGACTTCCCCGGGTCGCCACGAGTTTTCAAAGATAATGGCCAATGGCTCTGCAATCACAGTTGCCAGTTCCTTCAGCACGCTCGGATGCAACTCGTCCGGCCCCATGGACTTGTGCACGTCCAGCTTTTCTAAATAGTCCCTAACCACCTCTATCTCCACATGATCCTAACACAGTCCTAAAGTTGTAGCAATCGGCCTTTTTGTTTGGACCAATCCAGTCCGTCTCCCTTTCCCCATCCCCATCTGTTGTAGGAGGTGATTGTGACATCTTATGACCTTACACTGACTTTTGACAGTTGAGCTCACTGTGAGGGTAAATTGATAGGCCCTGTGACCACAACAGAACCAGGGGGCTGCTGCTGCCAGAAGAGGGATGGAAACAGAGGGGCCAAGTAGCTCTAGGAAGAGCAGATTGAAAGTTGTTCATATGGAGGGTTGGGGGGAGAATGCAGGAAGCAGACTGCACTCCCAGCAGGGTCTTTCACAGAGTGTATGCTGCAGTCTCAGTGAAGAGGAGCCATTACGGCAGGCTTGGAGGAGACAGGAAATCAAGTGAGTGCCTGATTTTTCAGAGTCTCGTTGGGATTTAAAAGTTAGTTTATGTTTCAGGCCCCGGGACTGAGATATAGAAGATCCGGCTTCCATTTCTGGCTCTGTCACCGACCCCATGTGTGGCCTTAGGCAAGTCATGTATTTCTCACTGTGTGTCACTTTCCCCAGCTGTAAAGGTAGGGGAGCATAATCCTTTGACTATTGAGACTGTAAACAATTTGGGGCAGGATTATGGTGACCGTATGTCCCGTTTTGGCCAGGACAGTCCCTTTTTTAAGCCTTGTCTGGACTTTTTTGACAATAGTGGGCATTTGTCCCATTTGCTCTTGCCGACATGATCAGTTGGCCTGAGAGAATGTGTGAGGAGAAAGCCCGGGGAGGAATAGGCCCTGGGACTGTATCCTGAGTAGGGAAGTCTGGCAAGAGGCCAGGAGAGACGAAGCAGCTGCTAGGTGTGGAACAGGCTCCAGCAATAAGCCTTGATAAAAGGGCAGGATCTAGGCCTCCAGGGAGGGCCAGGGAGGTGCTCAGTGAAGGAAGGCATGAAAGGCCAAGCCCGAGGAGGGTGCAGTGGGTTCAAGATTATGCTTTAATTTGCGGTCGTGAGAGCCAGGTGAGCCCACAGAGGTTGTGGGGAGAAGACCTGAGAGAGGCTGAGTAGGAAGAAGCCCAAGGAAGTAGCAGCATCGTGTAGGACTGAGCAGACCTGGGCAACTGGTTATAAGATCCCCAAGCTGGAACCTGGTGTAGTGTGAGGGCCTGCATTTCCCTACCAGCCACTGAGATGGTGACACAGGCTGAACAAGGGGACAAAGGATGACTGGAACCCCTGAGCATAGGGCGCACAAGGACCACAGGGCCCAGAATTGGGGCCAGAGACCTGATATAACAACAGTGAAGTTCTGTTGGTGGGACTTTGTTACTCCAGAAGGAGTGGACGAAACTATGACATGACTGGAGGGCCCAATCGTGGGAAGAGGCAGAGGACCAGAGAGGCCGTCAGCAGGGGGCACAGGATGGGGAAAGAGACACTATGCCATGCTTGGCCCCATAGAGGCCCTGTCGTGGTGAGTGCATTCCCTTCAGAGGGGCCCCAGTCTCAACTGGGCCCGCTAGGGGCTACTGTAATATACATGATGGCGATGATGAAGGTCGGGGACTGGATTGTGGTCCAGCAAGATTGGCTGCAGGATGAGAATGGGGAAGGAAAGCAGGAGTGGATTGGTTCCCAGAGCAGATGCATCTCAGGCCCCAATGGGGTGAACTTCCCGTACGCTGCCCTGCCAACATGCATCAGCACTGTCCTGGGGAGACCCTTCCTAAGGACAAGAGGAGACTGAGTTCAGTGACCATAGGCCATTCAGTCCCTGGCCCTTCCACTGAGAAAACGAACAAGGGTGCCAGTGTTGACAGACACCTGTCTCCTATGAACTGTGCTCAGTTCAAATAGGCTACCAAACAGCCATCAGATGTGTAATGATCCCCCACCCAAAAGGGTGTCTGTGGAGACTGAACCCCACTTCTTTAGCTCCAAGACACTGGTCTCTGCCATGTGACCTAAAGGAGTACTTCCATTATGTGGTAGCAGTAGAAGGCTTTTATCTCTATGAATCAGGCACTGGAGGAAGACAACACACTTAGCCAGCATGTTACCCTTACTAACAACTTCTAATCTTCTTTGACTGGATTTGAAACAGTGACTGTCAAGCTGTCTGGAGTGGCTCCAGACAGCATGAGTGCCAACTCAGGGCAGACTGTTAAGCAGGGCACACAGCACAAATTGGGTATGAGTTCTATACTTAGATTTCACAAATCCAGTGTGAACTTCTCAGTACTCACAGACTGTCTCCTTGGGTACTCCTATCTATCTTGCCACCCAGATAAACCTACCTTTGTGATATGTGATCCCTTACACCAAAAATCACAACAATATTCAGGTTACTCCCAGTCCCAAAGGACTGATCATTTACTTCAGGTCAATTGCACCTTAGATCCTACTCCAAAGACAACACTTGTAGCTAATCCTATAATAAACTATGTGAAGATCGATTAACTAAGAAAAAGAAATGAGTTCTTTAACCTTGTAAATACGATAAACATACACATACCAATGAGTTCCAGTCTTCAGGTTCAAAAGGGGATAGAAGCTGCTGTAAGTCTTATGTCCAAGCTCTATAAGTCCTCTAAGGCTAACCCAGGCCAAGTACTGGGGATCCCTTGCTTATGCTTAGAAATCCTTGCCCCTCAAAGTCCAAGCACCATAAAGACCCAGTTTCTTCCTGCCAGGGGTTTTTATCCCCTTCCCCCAGAGTTCAAGCTGATGGAACAATTACTTATGCACTTTCATGGGAGTGGAGCAAGCAATTCACAAAGTCTTTTGTCCTCTGATGTCTCACAATGGTTCGTGTGGTGTCGATGGGCCTTCTTTCACTGGGCAGGAGATAATGCCTCCTGGGGCAAACTGGTATTTCACACTTGGTAATGCTCCTCTCCTGACTGGGGAGGTTTCCAGTTTCAGAGCAAGCACTTAACTATTACCTTATAACTAAGGCTACGTTTTAGTCACAGGTATTTTTAGTAAAAGTCACGGACAGGTCACGGGCAATAAACAAAAATTCACAGCCCGTGACCTGTCTGTGATTTTTACTAAAAATACTAGTGAATAAAACTTGGGGGAGGGTGGCCCGGCTGCTTGGGGGGGCAGAGGATGCGGGGGGTGGCCTGCGGCCCCAGCCCCCGGCTGGTGCTCGTTCAAGCTGATGGGACAATTACTCATGCACTTTCATGGGTGTGGCGCAAGCTGGCCCGGGACCCCCGCTGATGCTGGGGGGGCATGGTTGGCAGAGCCAGCAGGCTCCCTACCTGGTTCCATGCCTCCCCGCCCCCAGCAGCAGCAGAGTTTGGATGTGGGAGGAAGTCGGGGGTTGTGGCATGGGACGGGGTGAGGGGGGCTCCCTGGAAGCGGTGACATCCCCCTTGCTCAACTGCTAGGCAAAGAGGTGGCCAGGCAGCTCTGCGCACTGCCTGTGTGTGCAACCACCGCCCCCGCAGCTCCCATTGGCTGCGGTTCCCAGCCAATGGGAGATGCGAAGCCAGCGCTGTGGGCGGAGGCAGTGCGCAGAGCTGCCTGGCCACGCCTCCGCCTAGCAGCTGAGCGAGGGGGATGTTGTCACTTTCAGGGAGCCCCCCGGGTAAGCACAGGCCAGAGCCCACCTCACCCCGACCGGTGCTCCAACCCCCTGCCCCCTCCCACAGCCAAACACTGCTGCTGGGGGGACGCGGTGGGCCGAGACTGCCCCAGCAGCTGCCGGTATGCCTGGCGCAGGGGCTGCCTGAGCTGCCCCTGAGCCAAGAGCACCAGCCGCTGCAGAAGTCGTGGCAAGTCCCGGAGTCCGTGACCTCTGGGACAAACTCGCAGCCTTACTTAAGCATGGATACAGCTGTTGTAAGTGAGATTCATGCAGGCAGCAACTTACAAGCACTTCATAAAGTCTAAACACGTTTATCATTCTAATACCTAGAATAACAACACTAAGACAGGTGAGCCACACTGGTTACCAGCGATGCATTTGTCAGTGTTCAGGTAAGGCCTAAGGTCTAAGACCTGGTCTGCCAGCATCACAGTGACCAAGAAAGTATCCCATCCCTGGAGCCACCCAGCAGCAAAGAGCTGGCCTTGGAGCTCTGCATGAGGCTGGGGAGCTGGCTAGACTCTCTGTGTGCCTGCAAGTGGCAGCAAGAAGTTGCATCAGAGAGACACTCCATTATTTAATTTCTGGCTTTCTGCCAGGCAACCGATGTTGAATAATAGCTGTCAGAGGCTTTTTGTTCATCTCTGGCTGAGGTCTGGGATGCCTCAGGTCACCTGCTCCCTGATAACGAACAGTCACACCTGGAGATAAGTGTGATACAACATAGATCTTTCCTGCTTCCCCCGGGAGAGAAACTCAACTGCAGACGGGCCTTGCACCGGGAAGCCTGGAGTTCAGCAGCAGTTGCAACATGCAACTACAAAGGTTCAGACTTCTCGGGAAGAAGAGGGAGGGACATTGCAGGATAACAGATAAAGACAGGTGGGTGTCTATAGGGAGGCGAACCTGGAGCTCTGCACTCTGATCTCACCCCACCTTCAAGTCTAATGTATTCTTTGCAACTTTACCTGATTTCCTACAGCCCTGGGTATCGAACCAGGGATAATTCCCCCTGCCTTCCCAACCCCAGGGGCTATCATAATACAAATAATAAAAGATGGCACTGCTGGAGATGCTGCGGATTCATTTATTAAGTATCTGTATTACAGTAGCATGCAGAGGCCCCCGTCTGGGATCGGTGCCCCACTGTGCTAGGGGCTGTACATACGCATAAGAAGAGACAGCCCCTCCCCTAAAGATCTTACACATACAATCTCAGGTGATGGCAAAGAGTTCCCTGGACGAAGCAGCCCTATGTACTCTACCAGCAGGAGGGACTCAAGAGTTCCCTTCTAATGCCTGACTTTGCCACTAGCCTGCTCCACTCTCTGAGCAAGTCACTTAACCATTCTGCCTCTGAACTTTCTCCTCGTCCCTTAGTGCCAGTAAATGAACTCTGTGAATTTCCTCACTCCAGACAAAATAGGGTGCTGGAGTGAGGAAGCCACATTATATCCCAGAGAGCGGGTGCAAAATTTCCCCTCCCTCGATCTCGGCCTGCACGCCATTGGTATGAGAAGCCAAGCACTCCCAGCGGAGAGCTGGGCATCACAAAGAATCTCGGAGTTCTGCAGCCAAGCCGTTCATCCCTAACAATAATGCATGCGCAAACAGTACATGTGCGGAGCATACCAAACAGAGCCTCAGCTGGGATAGATCCGCACAGCTCTACTGATTTCAGGGGCGCCGAGCCACTTTGCACCAGTGAGGATCTGGCCCCTGACTTTAGACAGACACGCATCTGGAGCCCAGTAGAAAATGCCACTTCCCTTAGCTGTTTAGTCATTCCCAGTCTTATATGTGGCTGCTGGCACCCAGGGTATAATTTTCAACATATTTCTAGCTGAGTTCATTCCAAGTTACTTTTACCAGCGCTGCACCCCTTGCCTTCCCCAACCCAGGGAACAGTATCCATTTAAAGCTGACACCAGTAAAGAGCCAAATGATCAGAGAACCGCCAGCTATTAAAGCTCGCATTTCTTACCCCTGTATGTCAATGGAGATTTCTGTGCCCAGCACATAGACCATGCTAGTATGCTGCTGCAAGGATAGCCGTATGGTTCTTTGCTGGGACATGTTTGTACCCTTCTCTCAGCTGCAGTCTTTCTTGTGCTGCTCTGTTTACAGCAGATGAGCCAGCGCGATCAGATTAAAAGGCATGGGCCAAGTGTCCCACCCCTCCTCTCTCTCTCCGGTAGGCTGTGATTAGCTGGAGATAGATGTAATCCCACCTCCAGGATCTCTGCTTGGTGATTGGAGGGACAGGTTGTGAAGCAAGCAGAACTCTGCTTGCTGTGATCAGCTGTTTAGAGGTCAGCAACATCAGCAGGGGGTGAAAGAATGGGAGGAAAGAGAGACAGGTTAACTTGGGGAAACACCAGTTATCTAAGGTACTGCCAATTTCCAGGGCTGGGAGTAGATCAGCATCCTCTCTGGTGCCTGCCTGTCCATGTACTGTAGGGCTCTTTTACATACCTGCACACCAAGGAAACAGAAACTGCGGATGTAAGAAGAGCCAGTATCTTAAAATATTTAGCATGTTCCTGGAACAAACTTGGTCACTCACTGCAATGGAGCTCATTCGGGGAGCGTCTGTATATGTTTGCACATGTCTATAATTTTGCCTTTAAAACTGTAACAACAATAACTCTCAGCAGTCATGTAGTGCTTTACATCTTCTACTAAGCCCCAACACTCCTGGGAGGTAATTGAGGCAGTGCTGTTATCCCTGTTTTACAGATGGAGAAACTGAGGCACAGAGAGGCTTAGGCCTACATTTTCACTAATTTTGGGTGCCCCATCTGAGCCACTTCATTTCAAGAGTTCGTGGGCCCGTGCTCAATGTGTGTGTGTGTGTGTGTGTGGAACAATTATGTCTTACCTATGGTGCACTGGTGTTTTGGGGAGCAAAGCATGGGACTGAATTTGTACCGAACTAAAAGCAAGCCTCAGATTCCGACTTCTTTGGTTTATACTTTTATTGTTGGGAAATGACTTTGTGCAACCTAATAGCCAATGACCTATTGCCTCACAATGGGGGTTGATCCCTGGCAAAATAACCCCAGCAGCAATTAATTATGGTTAGCTCACGTGCTGGACTTAATGATGCTTTCAAGTTGAAAGCAGTAACATCATGAGCGTTTAGCACACTGCCCAGAACAGAAGAGCCTGGCGTGGAATTCTACAGCGACTGCATTTGGGATGCAGAGGCCTGAATGTGGGCTGGGGGGAGCGTAGGTATTTAGGATAAAGTTTTCAAAGGCACCAAAGTGTTTTAGGCTCCTAAGTGCCCAAGACAATTTTGAAAATAGGGCCTAAGTCTCCTTGTAGGTTGATGAGACTTGGACTAGTGCCTAAATATCTCTGAGGATCTGGGCCCACGTGCGTAAGTTACTTTTGAAAATAGGACTTCGGTGCTTTGAAATGTGCCTATAGTGAGATCTCAGACTCAGCTCTGGTCCATCACGCTCAAGCTCAGCCAGTTTGTCAAGAGTCCTTCAGTCTTGGCTCAATTAGCTAAGCCCTCCTCACACTGCAACAAGGACCAGTGACATGGAATTGTGCCATGGGCAGTGGGTATCGCAGGCCAGGGGAAGCTGAGTCTCACCAAACAGCCAGGCATGGCCCTGCCCATGCTCCGCCCCGAGGACCCCTATTGCTTCTCGCTCTTCCCCCACAGCCCCAGCCCAGGCTGCTCCTCTTCCCCAAAGGGGGCTGGGGCTGGGGGTGGGTCTATGGCAGGCCAGCCTGCGGCCCGGGTCCTAGGGCAGCTAGGGCCGGTGCTGGGGCCACCTGGCGCTGGGGCCCTCCCACCGTTCCGGGGCTGTGGGTGCTGGAGTCACCCACCCAGCGCTGGAAGTGCTGAGGCATCCCAGCAGGTGCTCCAGGGCTGGGGGCTCTGCGGCTGTGGTGCCCAGCACTCCAGGGGTGGGGGCATTGCTAATCTAAAGCAACTCCACTGGATAGCTAAAGTGGAAAGACTAATTAGGGTGTCACGCCCGAAAGAGCGTCCTGGAAATGGTAGGCATTTTTTCACTGGAAAACTGATGCCAAAATTCCAGGGGTTCTGAAAGGACCTGCACAAATTGTACTGAACGACATCTTCCTTGTGAGGATTGCATCCAGGACAGTTAAAGCAGCAGCATCTTGTTCTCCTGGGGAAACGGCCTGAAAGCAATTGACTTGTACAACGGTCAGGGTTGCAATTCCGCCCCCTGCATGATGTTGCTAAGGGCGGACCAGTCTCTGTCGGGGAGCAAGAGTTCTGTCTTCTGAGGCTGCCTGGGAATGGAGATGATTTAATAAAGGCAGAGAAATGGCTTGAAGCACACGGTGCATCCAGTGATTTAGGGCCCGTTCAGTGAGAGGGAGGCTATAACACCCTGCAGGAGCTTGCTGTTAAATGAGTGTTGTCCCCAGCAGCCGGTCCTGGGAGGTCCCATTTTCAATTCCTCCCTTGAGCACCCGTCTGAACCGGAGTGCAGCTCTCCTGCAGAGAGACGTGTGTCACGCTGGCTAGGCGCGTCATGCCCCTCTCTAGTGGAGCAGCAACCTAGAGGATAACTGACCCAGAGAGTCCCAGTGTCAGAGGGCCCAGCACCCCATAACTCTCATCAGGCCTGGCACACTCGTTGCCCAAATCGCTGTTGTCATCATCTGAATCGAAAAGGTATCGTATGATGTGTCGAAGGCCGACTGGTAACGCGCTGGCCATTCATACTATTGTGTGATGTGCGTCTGAGCGGCGCATAACGAATTAGAGAGAGGGGCTGGCAATCCGTTCCTCAGATGTGTTTGGCAGACAGGGCTTAAGCCCAAGGAATGTGGTTTCACAGGTTCTGTGTCTCCAATGTAAACTAAGCCGGGGGAACCTGAGACAATGAAAAGCACATTTGCATGCAAGGTAAACAAAGCCGTCAGGTGAGCAAGTTGGGGGGAAATGACCATGGAGCAACGAGGGATGGAGGTGGCACCCCCCCAGGAACAACTGGGGTTTGTGGTGGAGGAAAACTAGCAACTGTCCAATGTTCCCTCTAATTTTTCCATCCATGTGCAGAATGAGTTTTGTTATCTGCACCAAGATGGAGGTGATGTGTGGTGGGGGTGGGGCTGAGGGGTTCGGAGTGTGGGAGGGGGCTCAGGGCTGGGGCAGAGGGTTGAGGTGCAGGGGGTGAGGGCTCTGGCTGGGGGTTCAGGCTCTGGGGTGGGGCCGGGCATGAGGGGTTCAGGGTGCGGGAGGGGGCTCAGGCTGGGGCAGAGGGATTGGGTGTGTTGGGGGGGGTGAGGCCTCTGGCTGGGGGTGCGGGCTCTGAGGTGGAGCCAGGGATGAGGGGTATGGGGTGCAGGCTACCCCGGGGCTACAGCGGAGAGAGAGGACTCCCCCCAGCTCTCTCTCCTCACAGCAGCACCTGGGCTGGGGGAGAGCGTCTCTCCCCGCCACGGCTTCTCCAGGGTTGGGGCCAGGGGAGAGCGCCTCTCCCCGCCGCAGCCCCAGAGCTGGGAGGAAGAGGCTTGGGGGAGTTAAATGCACGGCCCTTGGTGACCTCCTGCACAGCCACGCACCTGAGAGGGAACTTAGGTGGTGACTAGTAAAAAGCAAAGCAACAATTGAACTTTGGGAAGATACAAGCAGAGGCAAAAGCCATTTTGTCATCCATGACTGAGGGGACATGATGGGTGCGGCACCCTTCGAGCCAGTCAGAATTGGGACCCCTAGTCTGGAGGACGAGGGATGCTGAGAACATGAGGTAGGTGAGGAAACTGGGGAGGCAAAGACTGTAACTTGCGAGGTTTTACTCGCCAGGAAGTGTGTTCTGTTTGTAACCTTCCCGGTCTCTTTCACTCGCGCTCGTCATCGCTTTCGCCTCCGTTCTTTGTTAATACACTTATTTTTGTTTTATTACAAAACCAGCTCAGTGCTGTATCTTAGTGTGAGTCCTCAGCCAAACTAACAGGCTGGGGTGGGCTCTGTCTCTTTGAAGACAGCGAACTCGAGAACTGTTGTGTGGGTCCAGGCAGAGGGACTGGACTCTGCAGGGGAGATGGTTTGGGGGCAACTCTGGACTGGAAGGTTTGTTGGGGTCACTTCTGGGAGAAGCCACGGTGAGGTTATAGTGCTGCTTAGGTCAGGGCTTTGACACAAAGGAGCACAGCACAGAGGTACCCAGGCCGACAGGGAGGCTGGCAACACAACCCCTTACTGGTGTGGGTGAACCCCCAAAGTGTCACAGTAATAGCTTACTACTGCTATCAGCTGATGGAGCTCATACTGTGGTTCAAGTGGCAGAGAATTGTGCTTTGCACTTGAAGGTCTTGAGTGAAATCCAGTTGATAATCCATGCTGTGCGTCGATAAGGTGCAAATACACTCGAGGCAAGTTAGTAATTAATAAATTAGCTCTTACCAACAATATACAACATCCAAAATTCAACATGGAAGAATACATGGGAAACAGGAGACATTTGGAGAAAGCCCTGGATGCTTTCCAGTTGAAATGCCCACATTCTGACTGCACGGTCATGTACTGTGTTGCCCTAAGCAGCCTTTCTGCAACACCAAGCCAGAAACAGTGCAAACTCTTAATGAGATTTGATGACAGTTAAAAATCACTGTCCTGCCAGGGAAGTTAGGGGGAAAGACTTTCCTCCTTGGCTATCCAGATATATAGTTTAAAAATAATACTTTGCATGACCATTGGGCTTTTCAGCCCTGGATCTCAAAGCCCCATATGAAGGAGGGGAAGTATTTTACAGACGGGCACAGAGAGAGGAAGTGACTTGCCTATGATCAAACAGCAGGTCACTTGTAGAGCTGGGAATAAGAGACCTGGCTCCCTAGTTCGGCCTCCCTGATAGATGACTATAATACTGGAACATTAGTAGGTTTTGAAACTGATACAGGGGTAGGCATTGTGGTGGGGGAGAGGAGACCAGGCTTATGGCTAAAACACCAAGCTCTGAAGCAGGATCCGCTGTAGGTGGTGAGTTTGTGGTGGATATTAAAATGCAGAGGAATAATGGAGCCGTGCAGCTGTGCATTATGTACTGCTATGTATGTGTAGCTGTGATTAGCATGCACCTCTAAAGAGCACCTGAGCTCTAACTGCAGTGGCAGGAACGTGTGTTAGAAGAATGAAGGAATGGCATGCTAGATAGAGCTTCTAGCTTAGGGTCTAGGGCTTCCAACTTAGGGTCTAGGGCTTCCTTGGATGGTGTTCTCTTTATTTACAAAACTTCTTAGATTGCCAGATTCCAGGAGCCCTTATCCAGAGTTTGTTAGAATCAACTTGGTCCCATGTTCCCTCGTTAGTGCTGAGCAGCGGGTTGGGGCTTCACCTCCTCTGCTCAGGGGATCATGTTCCACCACTTGAAGGAGAAGGGTTTCCTGCGGACGTTGGTGCCGCAATGGATCTCCCCGAAGAGGGTGTGGTAGGAGAAAAAGTCATTGATGAAGGTGCAGGTCAGGCCCAGCGGCTCCAGCAGGGAGCGAACGTTCTCTTCCAGGCAGCACCGTCCATCGACGATTGGCCCAAACGGCTTCGGGATGCCCAGGTGTTTCCCCAAGACGATCATGTTCACCTGCAGCCAGGAGAAAAGGGACAGATGGACTGTGGAACATACAACAGCCAGACGTGGTCCCAAACAGGGCATCTCCTCAGTGTAACCCCGGCTTGTGTCCTATCCTCTTAGCTAGAGCTGGTCTCAATTATTCGACCAAAACTTTTTTTAAACTAAAAAATGTAGTTTCAGTGACACTGAAATGTTTTATGGATTTGTGTTGATTTCACAGAATTGTTCATTTTTTTTAAAAAAAATCTTAAATTCCCCCCCAAATCAAATTTTCATTTTGCCTTTTTCCCCATGGAAATTTTTCCATTTTTCATTGTGAAACAACCCTTTGCTTTGAAATTTCCTTTCCTTTTATTTTTAAGTTGTTTTTCAAAAATTAAAAAATTATCCAAATCAAAATGAAACGTTTCGAGTGGAACAAAATGTTTCCTTCAACCCCTCAACCATTGTTGTTTACTCTTTGCTGAAAACGTCAATAATTTTCTTTTTGGTCTGACCCAAAAAGATTTTCCCCCTGACTTTTCTAAATCACCACAGAACTGAAAAATCTGTCATTTGCTCAGTTCTGCTTTCAACCTTCCTGCATTTAGCAGGGAGGTTTCGCTTCCTGTCTGAGACCCATTCTCTGACGGCATGGGAGCTGAATGAGTTCCAGGAGGTCACCAGGGGGAAGGAGAAAGGCAGGGAAGAGAGGGACATTATGGAAGATAAGGACTGAGCGCTTGGCAGGGGGAAGCAAAGTGGGGAATAGGAGCCTGTTGGGCAATGCAGAGGATGGGACAGAAATGAGAAGCAACTGCATGAGCAGGACGGTCCCCTCACCATGTCTGGGAAGAAAGCGTCCGCTCGAGAACTGTTCAACACGAACAGCTGAGGGATGTCAATGATGTCTTGCTCAGTCAGTCCCAGCTCCTCCTTGAGGGCATGTCGATTCCAGTCAATGCAGCTCTGGGGGAAGAAAGGATTGGAGAGGAGGGAGGTGACTACGGGCCAGTTGGGACGAGTGGAGCGAAGGCGCTGTATTTCTGCTGCTAGTGATTTGCAGCGACAAACGCGCAGGTAATTCTGTATGAGGAGGAGTTTTATTGGGATAAGTTAATTTCCCAGGGCAAAGATTCTACCCCTTCTAGATGTTGTCAGGAATCACTGTACAGTCCATCCCTGTTCTCAGCTTGAAGCAACTGGACACAACATAACAACGCCATGAGGAACCTGATTGAAAGCCCATTGTGTTCAATGGAAAGATTCCCGTTCAGATCAATGAGCTTTGGATCAGGACCTCTGGAGCCTCTCATTCTCCCCTGTCCACACTGGGACTCCACCTGAATGTTGTCACGCATGGCCCCCTGACACCAGATACCATGTTCTTCGCTGCTTTTGTACCATTAGATGCTTTAAACCACTGCTCCATTGCAGCTGGTCTTCCCTGGACTTTTCTGCTCTCCTATCTACGCAGCACCTGTTCTAAAGCCGCTGTTACAGCAATGAAGGTTGTAACTTGCTATCCACTAGAAATCTCCCCTTGCTTTGCTATAAAAGATTCTCTCCCTCAGACATGTCGCATATATGGTCTTTAGGGAGAGGATGTGATGCTGTATGGCCATTTATAATATTATTGATACCAATATTACAAAATTGCTATGAATCTTACAAGATATGCCATGTACGGTATCAGTGGAGAAGTTATGCTTTGCTAAGTATGATCATCTTGTTTATAGGTATGTATCATCGTTGTATCGTGAGTTATAAATATGTGTGATATAGCTGTGTCTCAAACTTGTGTTTTGCAATCTGTCTGACGCCCCCACACAGATTGGCATCAGCACTATCTAGCCTGTTTGATGGCCCACCAAGGACAATCAGCTGTACAATGAGCCCGTTGAGAAGCCAGGAGCTACCCCTATGAGTCAGCAGGACATGTAGGGACAAGGACGTGCCTGTGGACAGGGACACCAAGAGCTTTTCCATGCCCGTGTGCTGTGAGTTTGTGTTTGGGACAAAGGATTTTCAAGCCACATGGCAAAGGATATAAAAAGGCAGCTGCCTCTTCTCCATTTTGTCTTCACTCCTGCGTCTCACCTCTGGAGTAACTTCTCTACAATCTGAAGCTTTGAACAAAGGACTGATAGACTCATCCAAGCTTTGGGTGTGTCCCAGAGGGACTTTACAAGCCAGCTAACTCACCAATGCTGCTATGAACCTGATATACGGACTCTGAAGTCATATTATGTATCTGATTGCTTTGACCATTTAACAATTCTCTTCTCTTTTCCTTTCTTTTATAATAAACATTTAGTTTTAGATACAAAAGGATTGGCTGGCAGCGTGGTATTTTGGGTAAGATCTAAACTAGTATTGATCTGGTAATACAGCTGGCCCTTTGGGGATCAGAAGAACATTTTGTATAGTGAGTAGAGTTTTAAATAACTTCTCACTTTACTGGACCTATTTGCTGATTGGGAGCCTGAGACCGGCATGCAAGAAAGGGGGCTGATTTCTTTTTGGTTGGCTTCTTGATAACCAGTGTGGGGGATCAGGAGCACAGTTTGTGACAGGTTGGTGAGTCCAACTACAGTGTTAACCACCAGTTCGGGGAGCAGCCTGCCCTGACTTTGGCATTTTCAGTGTGGGCTACCATAGGCACCTCGAGTCACAGAGGAGATGGGGAATTTTGAGGTTAATTTGAGAAGATGGACATAATCTGACCATCCAACTAGACCATCTTAAGGACTTAGCTAGAGATCAACCGGGTTGGTCTTGATCTGCAAGGAGACGACCTCCTTTTGGGGTGTGCCGTGGTGATGATGAAGAGCATTACTCAGTATGGGTGGCTGACCCTCTGCATGTGGTGGAATTCATGAACTTCACGCCCACAGTCACACCTCCGCCTCTTCATGGATCACGTCCAAGGTGATTCTGGGACAAAGCCCATGAGCTGATCTGCTCAAACTGCAGGAGGATGCATGCTCCTTCAGTAAGGGAGGAGCCATAGGAGTTCTAGGGTGCTGCATTTGTTATTACTGGGGTCTTTTTCAGGCCTTCCCTCTTCCCCACTCCTACCTGCACGTATTCACTGTCACTCCTCAGGGTCTTATCAGCCAGCATCTCGTCTATTGTTATGGTCTTCACATTATCCAGCCCTGGGAGGAAAGGAATACAGCAAGTGAGAACCACCCGACGGCCTCTGTGAGTGCCAAAGGCGTCCTGACTGAGCCACTCACCAGCAAACTGGACCGCGTTGCCGTTCCCCTCTCTTTGTTTCTCCTTGAACAGCTTGTAGCAGGCATCGGGGCTGGCCAAGAGCAGCCGGAAACCCTTAACGGAGAGAGTCAGTCAGTGTCTGGCCTTGTCTACATTAGACTTCTTCCTCCAAGATCTCTCATCTCACTGGTTCAGCCTCACTGGTGACACAATGGTGTGAGGGCTCCTGTAGCTGGGGAACTGGTGTTCACCAGCACTTGATGCATTGCCTTACGCAGACCTGCTCTGAGCATGGTGAGAACACCAATGGCTGCCGGAATCCTGTCTACACTAGAGTGGCCACTGTTGCTATCTCTGGGGGAGCTGAACCAACAGAAGCAGCAGTGGGGAAATTGGGGCCAAAAAAGACCCTCACAGGAGGCTGTGTGGTCTAGTACATCCAGGCAATCGACCAGGCAGTAGCCTAGGAATCAGGAGACGTGGGTTCTAGCCCCAGCTCTCCTGCAGACTTGTCTGTTCCACCCCACCTGCCTTATCTAGATTGTGTATGATTTGGGGCAGGACTATCTGCCACCTTGTGCAGGTACAGCTGGCCCCCAACTATAGTTGGGAGGTTTCAGCACTGCTGAAATATACATTAGAATTAAAACCATGTGCATCTAACCCAAACTTCCTAGAACATTCCTCTTCATTTCGTGTGATTTCTTCCTCTCCCCTCCCGCCCCATGAGAGACAGTGGAATATCAGAGAATTGGAAGCTTTTTTGCCCATGGAAGCATGAGAAAAATGAAAGGCAATTGGGCTGAAAATCTGCATTTGGAACCAGAAGTGTAACGAGCCTGATTCTGCTGAAGTGATCGTAGAATCAGGATGCAGCCATGTGTCCCAAAGAGAATCAGGTAACAGAGGCAAAGAGACTTTCTTTTACAAATATATGTTGTTATTATTACATGATGCTGTCCCTTGAGGTAAGTCAGTGTGTCATCTCAGACAAGTCGCTTCCTCTGCCTCAGTTTTCGTAATCTGTAAAATGGCCATGCTATTTACCCATCCTAACAGAGGGATTGCGGGGCTTATTTGATGTATACAGAGAGCATCGAGAGTCTCAGGTGAAAGGCACTAGAGGAATTCAGAGTATGTGTGGAGAGGATTATGCAAGCCCAAAATAACAGGAACACAGCCAAAAGTGCATCCATGTGGCTTACAGACTAAGTTACTGCAAGAGTGTAACTATTATAGACACATGTTCTGTGACTTCTCCCCCTCTAAAAGGAGACAGTACAGTCTAGTAGGTAGGGCACCAAACTGGGAGGTAGGAGATGCATTTTCTATTCCCAGCTCTGCCACAGACTCACCATTTCACCTCAGGCAAGTCACTTTCCCCTCCCCATGTGCCTCGATTTCCCCATCAATCAAAAGGGAGGAATGCTTCCCAACCTCTGTAAATTGCTTCCAGAGGCGCAGATGAAGAATGCTCTCCAAGCACCATGCCTGACTGGAAGGGAGGGAAGGGCTGGTTAGAAACGTCACCTGGGGAGTGGTACCTTCCTATCGGGGGCCGGGACAAAGCTCAGGAATTCATCGACGTGACCCACACTCAGCCAGTCAGAGTAGAGCTCCACGGGGCGCTGCACCTTCTGGGCATAGAGAAAGTCCCTGACGGCCCTTGTCATCCTCCGGCCGCCCGACCTGAGAACTCAGACGGAGGGGAGAACACAGGAGTTCGTATCAGTCCCAGAAGTCCCAACTCCCAACCCTCCCTCATAACTAGCTGTGTCTTGATAAAAATTGCCAATACGCTGCTATTCTGAGACAGTGCCTTTGCTTGACCTTTCCAAATGCCTGAGTTTGTGCTGGTAATGCTATTCCATTGAATGTCCCACGTAAACGCCAGGCCAGATTCGGGAGGAGGGGGCTGTTTGTCTCAGTGAACAGACTGCTTTGTAAAGCAGGGTTCTTTATTACACAAAGCACATCTCAGCCCTCTTGTTTTAGCTGAACTGCCTCGTACTGGCTGCCCGGAACAGCTGCTGAGTTCAAGTCACCAGTCTTTCGGAGCAGAGCAAACCAGCCTCCACTCACTCCAGGCCTTTAACCTTTTCTGAGCCGTCCCTCTTTTCCTGTTTAAGGCCTGCCTCTCCCTTGCCCGGCAATCTGTGGGGTCATTCCCACTAGTGCAAAACGGGTGTAGACATCAGAATGGTAGCAACTTGTACTCATGCACTGGGGAAATGATGCTGCATGGGTGCAAGCCAATGAGGAATCAAGTCCCTAAACTCTATATTTTAGCTTCAATCTCTAATAGGTTGACATGCACAGTGGAGCTCAAATGACTTTATTACATGGGGAATTTAGGTCCCACTCTCAATCCACTGAGTAGCATTTATCCATGCTAGCCGTCCCACTCGGATCAACGGCACTATCCAGATCGGTGCGACTCAGAGCAAGGAAGGGTCTCAGATCAATAATATTTCCATTGCTCAAACTGGGAAATGGGCCCAAGCTGCAGAACTCAGATCCAAATGTCTCCATCATTTGGTGGTGTCCTGATCAGGGGGGTTTGGTTCAAGCCATTCTAAAGTCACAGAGGCCAGCTCCAACTCTCAGTGTGGAGATATTAAAAACCAGACTTCCACTCTGGTCCTTCCTCTAGCCGAACATCATGGCTGGTGAATTCTTCCGCAGCAAGAAGCAGGATTGTTCTTCCAGACCCTGGTACTGACAATGTCACCAGGATCTGTTGATACTGCAGAGCTGCCAGCTTGCTGAGAGTTTCCCAGCAGCCCTTGCTGGGCTTGGCTCAGCTTCATTCAAAGGGCAGATTCAAAGCAGAATGCTTTCTTGGTGGGATAACAGGTGTCTCCTAGGTCAGCAGGCAGGGATCCCATTCTCTGTCCATATAACGAAAGTAAGTGGAATCACTTCTTCCTCCACTTATGCTTTACTATCCACCAGCCCTCACTGTAAGTATATTACCTTGTTACACAGGCTGATAAAGTGGAGGTGGTGAGATGAGCCTTGACCTGCTTCCTTGGACAGAACACCTGTAGGTGGTGCTTGGAAATACACGTCTCTGAGCAAACGTGACCTCAGAAGCTTGTTAAATAAGAGCACTCCAGGAGACTTCCTATTCCTGTAACTCAGGACGGTTGGATTAGATAAGGCTCTTCCCGTGCTGCTACCATGTTCTATCAACATGCACTCCAGGGTCTTCAAGTCTATTAGCTCTGGGGATGGCTGGCGCCTAAGGTTGTGTGTTCAAATATACATGGTTTGGCAAGCCTTGCAAACTGCAGGCCACGGAAGTGCGCTCCATTGAAACGAAGGGCAATACTGGCCAATGAGGAAGGATCGCCTGGTGGTTCAGATGCCAGCCTGGGCTGACCAGCCTTTAGCTTCCTGCTCTGCCACAATCATCCCCTGTGACCCTGGGCAAGTCACTTTGGCTCTCCCTGCCTCCGGTCTCCTTCTGTAAAATAGGGCCATAGCATTGCCTCATCTCCCAGCAGCGTTGTAAGGATAAATAGAATCAATCATAGAATATCAGGGTTGGAAGGAACCTCAGGAGGTCATCTAGTCCCACCCCCTGCTCAAAGCAGGACCAATCCCCAATTTTTGCCCCAGATCCCTAAATGGCCCCCCTCAAGGATTGAACTCACAACCCTGGATTTAGCAGGCCAATGCTCAAACCACTGAGCTATCCCTCCCCCCTGTAAGATGCTCAGATACTGTGGTGACGGGAGCCGTACAAGCATGGTCACTAGCTAGGAACAGCAGGGTATGATCTTGTTGCCCATCCCCTCCCATTGCATGATAGAGACGGTCGGAGGGGTGGGGGTATAAATTCCTCTGGCTTCATTAATGTCTCTGTGCAGAATGGGGCTCAGACATTGCATCTCCACGTGGTTAAAAACACCTCTTCCATGTTAAGGAGATGATAACAGACTTGAAGCAGCTGCAGTGACAGGCAGCAGAGGGAACGTGAAAATTCTCTCTGCTGTTTTCGAGGCTCAAGCAGCAATTCGGCAGCAAGCTGACCGTGTTGGTTGTAGGGGGAAGGTCGCACCACTGCAGGCCTTAGTAGCGAGCTATTAAGCTACCTGCATCTGCAAATTTCCCCTCCAGTTCCCCCCTCGGGAGCTTTCCCCCCTGGCGTCTTTATTCTGTTAGCTGCACCTTTAATCCTCTTGCACACCAAGACCTCAGTGTAGGAGGCCTAAAAGTCCCAACTCATGCTCCTCCCTCACCTGGGCAAGCTGCTTCCAATGAGGATCCTTCCCAGCGGGTACGTCTTCCCTTGGACCGTCACCGGAGGGCTGACATCCAGATTTCCAAAGGAGTCGAGGCTGGAGACGTGTCCGTAAGGAGGTACTCGGGTCACATAGCCAAAATCAGGGCCCTTTTGGGGATGAGACCAACACAACGCACCGTCCAGTTAGATGCGCTATTCATTGCGGTGATGAGTTGCAATCCTGCCTGCACCCATGCAGCTGCTGTGAGAACATGTGCTAAAGGCTTGACCTGCCCATCTAAAAGAATCCTTACCCAGGCCGGCCATGTGGAAGAGCAAGGAGCCAGTCTTCCAGGCAAGGAAATCCGCTCCTCTCCTAACCCTGCCAGGAGGGGGCACTGTTCCTTTCAACCAATCGTGCCTCACCCCAATAAAATCTATCATTGGAGGGTAAGCATTCAACCTCCTTTGCGAAACCATATAATACTAGATCCAGAGCCACACTTTGGCACCTCCCTGAAGTGGTAGAACATGCCCCATCCATTCCCAGGAGTTCTTGACTTTTGTTCCCAGCTGGGGAGGGGTGTAAGTCAACAAGAAGCAACATAGAAAGAACTGGGCTGGGCTAGTTTAACCCACACTGGTCCCGCCTGGCTCTCTGACTCCCTCTCGTGACTAGCCCTAGCAGGGTTTATGAGTGCAGCTGGGCAGATGATGGATTTTTCAGTTCACTGGCAATTCCAAAGAAAATTGAAAAAAGGGCTGTTTCAGGTTGAATGGAAAATGAAGATTTTCCAGAATTTTTGGTGAATCGAAAAGTCAAAACATTTTGTGTGGGGTGGAGCGACACATTTCCTTTGACCTATCTCCAATTTTCATTCAATTTTGGGGCATTTTAACAAGAAGCCAAGATTCACAAAACACATGGAGGAGGAGCTTGTCTCCTTATAACTCTGAGCCCAGGACCTCACCCAAGATGTGAGAAACCTGGGTTTAGGGCTTTACATTGCCTGCTGTAGAGAAGGGGTTTGAACTCAGGTCTCTTACAGGGCTAGAGAGCAGCCCAGCCACTAAGCCACAGGCCGGGTTTTCTTCCTTACTCTTGCTCACTTCCCCCCTACTGCTGTTCCACTCTGTATGACAAATTAAATAAGTCATCAGAACAGAGATCTAAACTTGCATCTCCCTCATCCTCTGGACATGCCCCAAGCACCAGGCTGTAAAGTCGCTCTTGCGCTTTGATTGCCCCACTGACTCTTCATCATCTTCGTGACTGACAGCAAATAATTGATTCTCACACACACACACATACAAATTCATCACACACTTCCCCCCGCTCTAATCTGAACTAACACTTGCATTGGCTTGATGTACCTAGCTTGTTGGAGATCAGCTTTATAGTCCCTTGACTCCACCCCTTTTTTAGTTTCATCCAATCATCCCTCTCCAGTGGAGCCCCCCCCCCCCCGGGATCCCCTTCCCCACCTTTTTTAAAAAAGTGCTTTTGTTTTAGCCATCAAAACAAGCGGCCCCCTTAGTGTCCCCAGGCGAGGACAGAATATGGAGCCCCCAGCACCAACCGCCCATGAACACAAAAGCCAAGAATATGAGACCAAACCAAGCGAAGGTCAGGCAGTTTCAATGGGCGGCTGTGGGGCTGTGTTCCTGGCACAGGTGGTACTGTGTGGGAGGGTATAAAGATCCGTACTCGCAAGCCCCCTTTCTCCCATCCCAGGACATAGAAAGTTAGTCTAGTCTCCACGAGCAAAATGCACTGGTGGCATCGCAGAACACGCCCACCAACTTCCCCCGCAGGTCAGAGTGGCCAGGCCTCTGCTTTGTGTAACGTAACTGCGAAAGGAAAGAGCAAAGCAACTCTGCAGCCGGCTTCTGCTTCTAACTTTGCCCAGGGCTTGGTCTTGTGTTCAGCGAAGTGCTGTTTGGATTGATCCTTGAACAGCCGGGCTTTCTAGCCCTTTCTGGAGGATGGCTCCGTTGCAGTAAGACGGAGATTTTTTTTCCAGCGAGAAGTCTATGCAGAAAGGCTGGGGGGGGTGGGGGGACATAGTGGTTGATGGTTGGCGTTGTTTAGAACCAGCCATCCAGGGCAAACTCTCCTGCTAAGTCTTTAGGTTCAGGCCTTGCAGGGAGTGAAGCCAGATGTAAAGCACGAGTGATTCCGTCCTCTGGCATCAAACTGGGACATTAGAGGCTAAACTGGGAGTGATTCCACTGTAGTCAGTGCAGTTGTGGCCCTGTACAATAGAGGTAAGCAAAAGGAGACTGCTGCGCTGCATTTGATTGCCTGACTCATCTATTGCAAGTGGCAGGTTTTTCTGAGGGTTAGAGCAATGGTGCTTTAATGGATGCTAGTTGCTTATCGGCCGTGTGCTGGAATTAATGTGTGCTGAATGGTGCTTCTGCATTTAGAGCTTTTAATCTGCACATGTTGGACACCTGACAAGTAAACTCACCAAAGTCAGAAGGAACCCTCCAAGCAGCCCCCAAATGAGCAACAGCCCCTCTCCAGGGCGGTGAGCTCCAAGAGACTGGATGAAGTGAGCTGTAGCTCACAAAAGCTTATGCTCAAATAAATTTGTTAGTCTCTAAGGTGCCACAAGTCCTTCTGTTCTGTTTAAGAGACCGGATGACACTGAGCGGCCAAACCTCGCCCAAGGATCAGGAACACTCTGGAGAGAGTCTGTTCTCGGCCGTTTAAAAAAATAGTTACTAACCAGAATCCTTTTAAAAGCAAAATCCTTCAGGCCTCTGTCCCGGGGGGAGTCGAAGACCACGGGGAACATCTTGTGGGGAGCCTCCACGTAGCCAAACTCCATCTCGTCCTGTTGTGGGGAGAAAGCGGGGAGGAGGTCTCTTACAGCAGCAGTGCTATCAGTCGCTGACTAGCGGGAACGGGTGGTGCGGGCTAAGCGTGCATGGGGGGTATTTGGGTGATGGCTCCCCTGGTGGTGGACACGCCGGGGATTGAACTGCAGCTCTCCAGAGCTGCTACGACGTGAGCTTGCACACGTAGCTGGGGGCTGCAACAACTCCAGGGGGGCCTATAATACCTGCTCACCAGTGGCTTACGCTTGTATACGCCAAACCTTGCTCTCTCCTCCTTCAATCCCATCCTTAATCCATGCTCTTCCTGCAGGGCCTATGAACCCTCGTCCTTCCCCTTCAGGCTGCGTTAACTAAGCAGAGGATCACAAGTATGAAATAGGCCCCACATGACGAGGGGGCGTGGTTTTCCTTTCTCCCCCAGTGCCTGCAAAATGATGCCTTGGGTAATGCAGCTGAGAGAGTCATTGCTGAGACAAAAAGAAAAGGAGTACTTGTGGCACCTTAGAGACTAACCAATTTATTGCTGAGACAGCGAAGGGGCGGTTGGCAGGGTCTAGCTACCTATCTGGCGTCATTTGTACCGTCCTGATTGCCGTAGTAGCCAACCACTGATCAAAACGCCACCTACTGATGAACGTCGCCAGTTTTATTTATTTGATTCTGGCCCCATATAAGGCTCCTAATCCCTGTTGGCTTGGTTTGGGTTTTGAGGAAGCAGTGGTGACACAGTGATGGGCTACGCAGTGTGTTCTAGTGGCCTGAGCAGTGGCCTGGGACTTGAAAGACCTGGGCTCTGTTCCCAGCTCTATCCCTGGCCTGTTGGGTGAGCTTGGGCAAATCACTTTGCCTCCCCGTTCCTCAGTTTCCCCATCAGTAAAATGGAGATCATGATAAAGCGCTTTGGGATCTACTGATGAAAAGTGTTAGGTAAGAGTCATGTATTATTACCTGGATCCAGCGGTCGTGTCGGTTTTCGACCTCAGGGCAGACGGTCAGCTTGCAGTTGGCTTTCCTCACCAGGGCTCTCAGAGCCTCCAAAAAGTCCCCATTAGGGTTTGAGTCTCTTTCCATGCTGGAAGGAAAATGAGTAAAGAGAGGGACCTAAATGGAGCAGAGGGGCCAATTCGTTATGGGGAATGGGTCACGGGGACCCAGCCAGAAACCAAACCATGCCCTGCGCTCCCCATTCACAGGCTGCTCTGTTTGTTAAATGTTGTGAGTTTAGATCCCGTGGAAGGAGGAGCTTTGCAAAACGGCAACATGGCAAATGGGGCCTTGATGCTCAACCTATTTCAATGGATGCCAGTGGCAGCAGGTCTTCAACATTTGGACCGGGGCACCTGGAGAACAGGAGAGCAAGCCTGCAACACGGCTTCCCCTGCAGTCTGGGCTAGATTGTCCTTGGGGAGGGGACGGGGGCAAGACTCAAGGAGAATCTTCCCCTGGGTGCCACGGACAATTGCAGTTTCTGCTGTCACGAAGCTCAGGGACTGTCCCTTCCATGCATCCCCAAGGACACAAATTGCCCCACAAACAGCAGATGGCCAGACGCAGGGAGGGGAGCCGACTGTGCCATCCTAGGGGCACCAGTATGGTTTGAATCTGCATCCAGGCTTGGGCGCCGTTGCACACACATCTGTGCTGCTTGAACTAAAGGAGTAAGTCTGTAGTTGGTAGCAGTAGAGGGTCATTGTACCGGGACGCTGTGTGAGCGTGATACACATGTACCCACCGTGCTCCTCTGAGCCACAGAATCAGCGTGACTCCACCCCACCCTATTACAGACTGGTGACTGAAATGATCCGTCGTATGACTTGTATCGCTCTCACCTGCAGACAAAAACCTCCAAAGGCTGCAGGGTGTTGGGTGTCATTATCCATGGGGCCACCCGGAAGACCACGGTGTCTGTGAAAACCGGGGTGTCTGGCGCGTTCTACAGGCAACAAGAGATGAAAATCACTGAGCACCAAGCAAAAGCAAAACCCGGTCTTTGAAGGGACAAAAGGACTCGCGTCCAAGATTGCTGAGCACCTAGATAGATGCCCCATTCACGGCTGCTGGCTAACAGGATGGCTCCCAAACGAAGGACTCAGAAGCCAACTGTGCGCCACTCTCCACTAGGCTTACCGCAGCAGTGACAGGACTTCCGGGAACTGAACTGCAGAGCAAGCTGAGCAGAAGATGGAGAGCTCCTGGCAAGAAACACCTTTAAATTGCAAGTGTGCAGCTAAGGAGGGCCACCCAATGGTTAGATCCACGGCTGCCACTTCGCTTATGACGCCATCTCCACACAGGGTGCAGGGGGCGCTGGCCACTTTCATGGCTTTTTCTTAACCCCTTCTGTTACCCACGGAAGGGAGCAGTCTTCTCCAGTGCCACTCAAAGCCCCTTCCCATGGGAAAAGAGGGTGAAACCCCAGTCTGAGTTTTGGAAGGGCTCAGCAGGGAGAGCTGAGTTGGTTTAACATGTGCTGAATGTGGTTCCTCTCTGTTGGGGGGCCTGGCTAGCCTAATTACATAGACGTGGTCAGGAGGTCCTGTCTACACTGCACAGTAACGCCACTTTGTCCTGGTGTAACTGAGCTCATCTCTAGCCCTGGCAATGTTGAAACACGAATGTGGTTAGGAGCCGGGCCTTAACTGCAGCGTGTGTAGCCGGGACCCCTCCATCACATCTAAGGCTGCGATTTAATCCCAGGTGTTTTTAGCAAAAGTCATGGACAGGTCCCGGGCAAGAAACAAAAAAATTATGGCCCGTGACCTGTCCATAACATAAACCATAAATACCCTTGATTGAATCTCGGGAAGGAATCCCAGGGGCCGTGGCACCAGCTGCAGGGAGGGAGCCCTGGGGGGCCCGTGGCACCAGCTAGGGGGCGGGGGCCCAACTGCCGCTCCAGCCTCTGGTGGGGGGAAGCCCTGGGGGCCTCGCTGCCACTCCAGCCACCACCAGGCGGGGGAAGCCCCTGGGGGCCAGCCACTGCCCTGGCCGCCCCGAAATCGCTGCCGGGAGCCACAGAGCTGCAGTCGTTCCCGTGACAAACACGACCTCCGTGACTTCCTGCGACCTCTGTGACAAACACAGATCCCTAATCACATCACAAGCTGGCAACAAACGCAATAAAACATTGTAGTGTGTACGGCCCTTTAAAACGATGGTTCATTCAGGCGCAGGGTTCAGTCAGCAGCCCCATCTTTTCAGCCGGAAGAGGGCTCGAGGGGAGAGCCATGGATAGCACCAAACTGTCCAGGGGAAAGTTATTGATTGGGGGTACAGCAGGTTCTCTTCACGGAGACCCCGATGGGTGCCAGATTTGGTTGCAGAGGGTAGATGAGTGTCACAGGCCAGCCCACCTCAAGGGGGATCTGGGAGAGGCTGGTTTAATTGACTTTATTCTGTCTTATGCTTCCTGATGTGCTCAAAAAGTGCTCCCAAGGGAAGGTTCCTCTCTGAGCAACTGACCAGAAGCTCAGGTTCTGGGAACCCTTGTTCAACGCAATGAAAGCCATAGCCAGAGTTGGAAGGCTGGAAATTCAAGGTTGTTTCTGATTTGTCTGAGCCTTTTGGTCTTTCCGAAAACCTCCTCCAGGGCAAGGGGACTATGCTGGCCTGGGGAACCCCGTGAGGGCAGTGTCCTGGAGCCTTGCCTCCCTATGTGATCATCCTTCCACTGGCTGAAAGGCGCTGCAGTTAGAAGCATCTCTCTGTACTGCCCATAGTCCAAGAGTGTATTGTACCTTATCGGAGACCTCTAGCAGGGTGACACTGAAGGAAACCAGCCCTGAGAAGTCAGCGTCCGGGAAGGCTAATCCCTCGACATAGAAGGTTTCCTCTTCTTGTCCACTGGGACGATCCACTACGTAGGAGAGTTTATCCGACCCCAGCACATGCTCGTACTGGGCGAGTGAGCCACTGCCTAGGAACACAAAGGAATACACACCACAGTGTGACCGGGACATTTCACACACTGGAGTGGATGGGGCAGCCAGGGGAAGGTGGTGTATACCAAAGAAGAGCATCTCCTGCATTATCCAGTGGATACAGTTAATATTCCTTTGTATACCCTGGAGCCAAAACTTTCAAGTGTGAGTTGTCTAAAGTTGGCTCCCTAAATCCATGGCCTCATTTTGGATGGGAGCTGCAGGGGCTCTGCACTCAGCCATGGATTTAGGTGTTGAAATAAGAATCTGTTTGCCCAGCGAGATACCCAGCTTTGATCTAAGTGTTGTGCCCAAGTTCATGCAATAAGTTAGTGGCAGGATTAGAACTTGGGCAATCTTGGATACTAGCCTTGTATTTGTTCCCCTGGGTCACACTGCCCCCCTCTGAAGTTTGTCCTGCAAAAACTGACTTGCATCATGATTTGGTGGGGTGGGTGGGCTGGCAGTCATATTACAGAGCAGTGCCCACCACTCATATGTATTTGGGCTCTCCAGGCAGTCAGGCCTGCCTCAGGCGCGCTTAGAAATGCCTAATGGAACGTCAAACGCAGTTCATCGTCGGAGACGAACTGGTGTGAGAAGCAGACCTTGCCCTCTGAAATTTCAAACAAAGCCTTCTTCTTCTTTTTAATAACCCTAACTGTCTTGTAACCTGATCTTCTAAAAAGGTTAATGCAAGGGAATGCAGAGATGCTCAGAGGACAGGAAATACCTTTGAAATCGGAGGACATCAAATTGTACAGGAAAAATGAGTCGAAGGAACAGGAAAGTAAAATGACACAGACGCCTAAATTATCAGGATGATTACAAAGCCAGAGAAAGCAGAAGTAGAACGATATTGACTGTTGAGAGCTGTAGAGTTATGCTCCAAGTGTGTTGTCAGATCACTGGACGTCAAGAGACTGCCATGGAGGAAGGATGGTCTTGTAGCTAAGGCTCCGGAGAGATGGATTCTGTTTCTGGCTCAGCCACAGGGTACGTCTAGACTATGCGCTAGGGGCGGGATTCCCAGTTCATGCAGAAATACTTGTGCTAGCTCTTGTCTGAGCTAGCATGCTAGAAGATAGTAGTGTAGCCATGGCGGCTGGGGGGAGCTGCCCGGTGTACGTCCCTATGGGTTTGTACTCGGGTGGTGAGCCCATGCTTCTGCCCGTGCTGCTGAAGCTACACTGCAATTTTTAGCATGCTAACTCAACGAGGGGTAGTGTGAGTCTGTCTGTGCGAGCTGGCAGTCATGCCCCTCGCTCCTAGTGTAGACATTCCCACAGACTCCTTGTCCCTGAGCGAGGTAGCGGGGTCAGCGTTAAACCCCTTGCTCACCCTGCTGATCAGTTATTCACACAAGGAGGGGGACTGTTGGCAGCGTAAAGCATTTCCCAGTCTGGTCCTTAATTTCTAAGCACCTCTGTTAGGGTTGGTACTTTCCTGCTTCGTGCTGATATCGGAAACAGACAGTGGAACAAAGTCTTAGGAGTTGAACTGGGGGGACATTTTTGGGCAAAACTGTTTTCTAGCAAAAAATCCAGATTGGGCGACACTGAAGCGTGTTGCCAATTTGTGTCAATTTGCACTGAATTGTTTTCGGTCAAAAAACCCCCACAGTTCCGGATTTTGACCTTTTCAAAATGCAACTTTTCAGTTTTCCGATTCAAAATGACTTTTCTGGTTTGAAATGTCCTTTAATTTTATTTCAAAGTTTTTCCAAAAGTTAGAAAATGTTCAAAAATGAAATAAACATTTTATTTGGGGTTGAATTAAACATTTCATTTGACTCAAATCTATTTTTTTAAGTTTAGCAATTTTCAGCAAATCAAAACATCTGTTTTTTGTCTAGTTCTGCTTAGCCATCCTAGTTCATTTAGGCACTCAAGCAAATTCCACCTAAACTCATTAATATATGTGAGTGGCTCGATTTTCTGGTGATGGGGCCACCCAAGCCCCTAGATAGACAGGAAGGCTAAATGCTCACCATTGGCATGGAAAACTCTCACTTTATCCGCATCGGACACAGAAACATGAAGAACCAACTTGTAGTCAGCAAAGATGGCACTGGGTCCTTGGATCCTCAGGATCATAAGTGACATGTCTTGAAGATCTTGGAAAGAGAAGAAATCGGCATTAGCCGCTTTTATTATTTGTATTATCATAATGCCTAGACGCCCCAGTCATGGACCATGGTGCTAGGAGCTATACAAACACAGAACAAAGAGACGCTGCCTGCCCTGCAAAGAATTCATAGTCTAAGTATGAGACAAGCGACCACAGAGGGGTCAGATGGGCGGAATACAAGCAAACAATGAAACAACATTGGTCATCATGACAGGCAGTGATCTCAGAACACCAGCAACCCACCCGTTGTCCAGTTTTCTGTAGGCTTTCTGCCAGAGGGGAGTTTTAAGGAGGGTTTGAAGCAGGAGAATGAGTTAGTTTTGAAGAAAGAAAAGGAGTACTTGTGGCACCTTAGAGACTAACTAATTTTTAAGGATGTCTATAAGGACCTTCTCTCAAGCATGAGGGGGCTGCCTGGGAGAAAGCATGAAGGTGCTGGTTTGAAAATTTAGCAAGTGGGTGAAGGAGGCTGGCATCATGGGCTGATCGGAGGTGGGAGTCAACCTTTTGCTGTTGGATGAGAGATGATGGGAGTGGGGGGGAGGGAGGGGGGATATGTTGTGAACGGCCTTGAAAGTGAAGACAAGTAGTTTCTTACAGTGACCTGTTGAGGTTTTCAAGCTCAAGCCTTGAAACTTTGACTTTCCCAGTGTGTGTCCAGATACAGAGTTTATACTGAGCTTATACCTGGCTGTCAGATTATATGGCACACCTGCTATGTTTTTATGTTCTTGCTACTAGGGCTGTCAAGCGATTAAAAAAATTAATCCCGATTAATCGTGCTGTTAAATAATAATAGAATACTCTTTATGTAAATATTTTTGGATGTTTTCCAAATTTTTGAATATATTGATTTCAATCACAACACAGAATACAAAGTGTACAGTGCTCACTTTACATTTGTTTTTTATTATACAATAAAAGCTGTTTTATCCGGTACTTCACCAATCAGAAAGTTCTATAAACCGGCATTTCTGATCTTCGTTGAAAGTCCAGTTGGCGCAGGACTGGCAAGGGGCTGGGGCACGGGAGGGGGTGTGAGGTGCGAGCTCTGGGAGGGATTTTGGGTGCAGGAGGGGGCTCGGGGCAGCAGGTTGGGGCATGGGAGGGGGTTTTGGGGTGCCGGATCTGGGGGGCGCTCACCTCGGGTGGCTCCCTGCAAGCGGCGACCTCTCCCAGCTGCTCCTAGGTGGAAGCGTAGCAGGCAGCTCTGTGCCCTGCCCCCGCCCCGACCTGAGCACTAGCTCCACAGCTCCCATTGGCTGGGAACCTCAGCCAATGGGAGCTGTAGGGGTGGCATCTGCAGGCGAAGGCAGAGCACAGAGCCACCTGCTGCGCCTCTGCCTAGGAGCAGCAGGACAGGTCGCCGCTTGTGGGGAGCTGCCCGAGGTGAGCACCCCCCAGATCCAGCACCCCACACTCCCTCCCATGCCCCAACCTGCTGCCCCAAGCCCCCTCCTGCACACAAACTCCCTCCCAGAGTCTGCACTCCACACTCCCTCCCATGCCCCAGCCCCACACCCCTGCTAGGACCCAAACTCCCTCCCGCTTAGTTAACCAGCATTTTTCACTTACCAGTAACCCCCATTCCCCCATAGCATTTTTCAATTCACTTAATACAAGTACTGTAGTACAATCTCTTTATCATGAAAGTCGAACTTACAACTGTAGAATTATGTTCCAAAAAAGAACTGCATTCAAAAATAAAACAATGTAAAACTTTAGAGCCTACAAGTCCACTCAGTTCTATTTCTTGTTCAGCCAATTGCTCAGACAAACAAGTTTGGTTACAATTTGCAGTAGATAATGCTGCCTGCGCCTTGTTTAAAATGTCACCTGAAAGTGAGAACAGGGGTTCTCATGACACTGTTGTAGCTGGTGTCACAAGATATTTATATGCCAGATGTGCGAAAGATCCATATGTCCCTTCATCCTTCAACCACCATTCCAGAGGACATGCGTCCGTGCTGATGAGGGGTTCTGCTCGATAACGATCCAAAGCAGAGCAGACCAACGGAGGTTCATTTTCATCATCTGAGTCGGATGCCACCAGCAGAAGGTTGATTTTCTTTTTTTGGTGGTTCAGGTTCTCTAGTTTCCTCCTTGGAGTGTTGCTCTTTTAAGACTTCTGAAAGCATGCTCCACACCTTGTCCCTCTCAGATTTTGGAAGGCACTTCAGATTCTTAAACCTTGGGTCGAGTGCTGTAGCTATCCTTAGAAAATCTCTCACTGGTACCTTCTTTGCGTTTTGTCAGATCTGCAGTGAAAGTGTTCTTAAAACGAACAACATGCTGCGTCATAATTCGAGCCTGATATAACATGATATATCTGGCAGAATGCAGGTAAAACAGAGCAGGAGACATTCAATTCTCCCCCAAGAAGTTCAGTCACAAATTTAATTAATCATTATGTTTTTAACCAGTGTCATCAGCATGGAAGCATGTCCTCTGGAATGGAGGCCAAAGCATGAAGGGGCATACGAATGTTTAGCATATCTGGCACGTAAGTACCTTGCAATGTGGCTACAAGAGTGCCATGCAAACACCTGTTCTCACTTTCAGATGACATTGTAAATAAGAAGCGGGCAGCATTATCGCCTGCAAATGTAAACAAACTTGTTTCTCTTAGCGATTGGCTGAACAAGAAGTAGGACTGAGTGGACTTGTAGGCTCTAAAGTTTTTCATTGTTGTTTTTAAGTGCAGTTATGTAACAAAAAAAATCTACATTTATAATTTGCGCTTTCACGATAAACAGATTGCAGTACAGTACTAGTATAAGGTTAATTGAAAAATACTATTTCAGAGGCTCGTTTACCTGCACATCTACCAATGTGATTTATGTGCCAGCAATGCCCCTCTGCCATGTACATTGGTCAAACCGGACAGTCTCTACTTAAAAGAATAAATGGACACAAATCAGACGTCAAGAATTATAACATTCAAAAACCAGTTGGAAAACACGTCAATCTCTCTGGTCACTCGATTACAGATCTAAAAGTGGCAATACTTCAACAAAAAACTTCAGAAACAGACTCCAACGAGAGACTGCTGAATTGGAATTAATTTGCAAACTGGAAACAATTAACTTAGGCTTGAATAGAGACTGGGAGTGGATGGGTCATTACACAAAGAAAAACTATTTCCCCATGTTTATCCCCCACCCCCCCACTCCCCACTGTTCCTCAGACATTCTTGTCAACTGCTGGAAATGGCCCACCTTGATTATCACTACAAAAAGCTTCCCGCATCCCACCCCGATCCCGCTCTTCTGCTGGTAATAGCTCACCTTAAGTGATCCCTCTCTTTATAGTGTGTACGGTAAAACCCGTTGTTTCATGTTCTCTGTGTATATACATCTCCCCACTGTATTTTCCACCGAATACATCCAATGAAGTGAGCTGTAGCTCACGAAAGCTTATGCTCAAATAAATTTGTTAGTCTCTAAGGTGCCACAAGTCCTCCTGTTCTTTTTGCGAATACAGACTAACACGGCTGCTGCTCTGAAAACTATTTCTTTTGTTTATCATTTTTACAGTGCAAGTTTTTGTAATAAAAATAATATAAAGTGAGCAGCGTACACTTTGTATTCTGTGTTGTAATTGAAATCAAAATATTTGAAAAAGTAGAAAAACATCCAAAATATTTAATAAATTTCAATTGATATTCTATCGTTTAACAGTGCGATTAAAACTGCGATTAATCTCAATTAATTTTTTTAATCGCGATTAGTTTTTTTGAGTTAATTGTGTGAGTTAACTGTGATTAATTGACAGCCCGAATTGCTACTGTTTGTATAGTGCCATAGATCTGCGTGGGGCAACAAACAGAGAAATGACAGGCCCTCGCCTTGGGTCCAAACCAGACACAACCCGCCAAAGGACAGGATGGGATGTAACAGGTGAGAGGTGCATGGGGTTGGGGAGGTAATTTTGCAGAGGAAGGGAACCTGTCAATCTTCTGTCGTGAAGGGGTCAAAGGTTGAAAATTGGAGCCTCTTTTGAAGCCATGAGGATACAATATTAGACTCCCACTTCTGTTTGTCTACTCGGTTTGTTTTCCCAGCCAGGATAGCATCTAAGGGTTTGTCGAAATAGGGGAAAAGTCCCCCCTTTTAGTTAGTGCAGAATAGCCAAATAGCTGTTCCAGATGAGTTTCCTGTGTGGACATGCCGATTCCACACTCTGAGTGCCTTTGTACAGATTAGGTCAGTCCAAAGTGGATTAAGCCACACTGTGTAAAAGGCACTGTTTGTGAGGAAAAGGAGCATCTACATGGGGAGTTAATGGAGAATAGTTACTGAACTTAAATTCATACCCTCGCTAGCTGTTTTTGACTCACTTCCCTGTGTAGATGAGCCCTAAGAGGGGAGGGAGATGTGCAGACAAAGGGGGATGGCCCCCCCACAACAAAAGATAAGTAGCCGTGGTTGGAGACATGAGTCAAGGGACCGTCCGATCCCATCGCCAGGTGTTACGCACTGAAGCTCACTTCCCCTGTGTTGGAATCGTAGTGGTAGCACATGAGAGTTGGCCCATCTAGTTCTGCCCTGGCCTGGCTCACGGTCAGACCTCCCCCTGCACCTGTCTAACGTTTGGCCCAGAGCAGAGGTCAGTTCCCAGCGAGTACCTGCGTAGGACTGCACATACTGGTAAGCACTGTCCATATGCTTGGCGCCCGGACTGTCCCTGTCGCAGTTCACTAGTAGCACGGCTCCCTGCCCGTCAGGGCCCCACATCCATTTCATCTGTAGAGGAAACACAAAGGGATCTGGAACAAAAACTAACCAGGCCAGTGAGCCTGAATTCCATCTTCCTCCTCACCCGGAATCTACTCTTCCTCTCCTCCCTCCGAACAACCCTGGCAATGATCAGGGCATGGGGCCACACCTGTGACGGGGTGTGGTCAGGCGTGTACAGCAGATGTGCTGAGTCAGCACATCTGGATTGCAGCCTCCAGCAGAAACGACAGGTCCATCTGCGACGCACGGGGAAGGTGATTGCCGCACAAGGAGACGTTCCTGAGAGCAAAGCTAGCTCAAGAAACAATCGCTGTGAAGCCACAGCAGCTGGTGGCTGCATGGACTAGCCCTGTCTGGACAGGACTCTCGGTGGCCACTCACGTATGTACCCCTGGGTGGGCGGAGCCAGCCATCAAACCTCCCAATTGCAGTGCGGACATACTCTAAGGGTGCCCCTGGCTGACGAAAACCCAGAGCCATGTCTACACTAGGAAAATAGATTTTAACAGGTTAACAAACTAATGTGCTAAAACCCTAATGTAGACAAGGGAGTTAGTTGTAGTTTTAACCCATTGGTAAGATCTCAGCCCCATATTAAACTCACATTAAACCTACAGCTGCCGGGTCTACACTAGCATTTTAATCCAAATTAGGCCATGTCTACACAGAGATCTTACAGCGGCACAGCTGTACCAATGCGGCTGCACCGCTGCAAGATCTCCTGCGGAGAGACTCTCCCGTCAACATAATTAAACGACCCCCACCGAGTTTCAGTAGCTATGTCGGCGGGAGAGCGTCTCCCACCAACAAAGCTCTGTCCACACCGGCGCTTCTGTCAGTGAAACTTATGTCGCTCGCGGAGTTTCACACCTGTGAGCAACATAGGTTGTACCAATGGAAGTGCTAGTGTAGACATAACCTTAGTTAACCCATGGGGTTTTTTTCTAGTGTAGACATGGTTTGACGAAAAGCAGAAGCTACTTGCCCTCCCCTGGGAGAGTCCCTACAGGAGAGCAGCTGGGGTGAATCTATCCCTGTATTGTTCCATGAAAAAACATTCCCTGGGAACTTGGGCATCTGACTGTTTAACCTAGGCATGGAGCAAGCTGGGACCCACAGCAGATACACAGATCCAGGACCAAAGGGATAGTTTCTTTCTTTTTGCACAGCCCAATGGAAAAAGATAGGGAGCCAAATTCTTTTCTCTGATGCTACTTCTGCTCTCCTGACCCCTGACTCTGCACTGGAGAAGCAGGGAGGAGAATTTTGTCCAGGGCCAATGCCATGGTTTCATAGTGGTAGGGCATGGAAAAACAATACCGGGATTAGGCTGGCTTCTTCAGAGATCCAGAAAACAGCCTGTCTCCACACAGAACCTTTGTCACTGTCAGCATCTGGTGGCTAGTGCCCTTTAGAAACGGGAATGGAAGTGGATCCACCCAGTGTGTTTCAATGCCGAATGCTTTACCTTGCTCCTTGCTTGCAAATATGAACTAAGTCTCGTTACCTTGTTGGTTCCATTGCTCTTCACCATCCCGCTGCGGTCTGTGTCGGCATCTAGAGAGACTTCTGAAATCACAAAGGGAGAAGGAAGCCCTGGTCTCAGATGGCAGGAGAATGATCACACTCAAATCATTGATGTCTTGGGTGTTTCCTTAATGCTATCCATCCATACCTGGACAGCACCAACTCCCCCTTCCCCCCCCTCGCCCCCCGCCCACACACGCAACAGGATAGGGCTGTGTGAACAGGACTCCCCAGGTCTCCATTCAGAATCTGTATGTTCCAGCCTTTTCCTGCCACTTCCTATGATTTTCATCTGTCTACTCCCATCTTTGGTCCCTTGAGCAGGAAAGCACGGGTGGAAATAGTTTCATGGATGCACTTTTACCTGTTTCCTTGATATCTGCCTTTTGTTGTTGAATGAAAATTAAATGCAGTGGAAGCAGGAAGAAATGTTTCCAGAATATGGGCATGTAAACACCAAAATATTTGCTTGCAGTGATGAAATATTTTAAAGGGGCCATTCGTAAGCAAATGCTCCTTCCCCCCTCCCCCCAGGTTTCTGGCACCTTACTGGACCGCTAGTCAATAGTAGATATTAGGTGGTTCTCTGTCTGGTAGTCCACTGAGCTGATCAAAAAAGACAGTGAGAGAAACAAAGTGAGCATCATTAAGAGGGTATGGGAATGGAGGAGGAGGTGGCTACTTCTCTGAAAATCAAAAGGCAGGTCACAGTGTAGAGTGTGGTCAGTATGTTGAAAACTGTGTTAAAATGAGATGCCATCACTTTAATTTACAAGGGCCTTCCTGGTCCTGCTTGCAGGCTCAGAGGATCTGCAGGGAAGCTTGAAACCTGGTCTTTCAGCAGTCAGTCTGCAGAGAACCACCCTGAAGTACGGTGGGGTGAGTTGTGCCTCTTTGTTTTAGGGAGCAGCCTGCTTTGTCTAACTCTGGTTTTGGGTTCTTTTGTGTTAGGGTTTTGAATGCTAAGATATAAAGTAGTGTTACATTGCAAACTTCCAGCAAGAGAGTGCTGTGTTTATCTAACTTCTCTCTGTGTGTGTGCTGTGAACATTACATAGAGAAGCTGAATCACTTTGTGTGCCCTGGTAGAATTGGAGACTAAGGGAGTGCCCATACGTGCCCAGAGTTTGAGCCCAGGGCAAACATTGGGTTGAGAAGCCAGTGTCCATCGCCCAACTTCCTAGGGTGTACAGTAGAACTGCAGAGTTACGAACACCTCAGGAATGAGGTTGTTCGTAACTCTGAAATGTTCATAACTCAGAACAAAACATTGGGGCCATTCTTTTAAAAAATTTCAACTGAACATTGACTTAATTCAGCTTTAAAACTTTATTATGCAGAAGAAAAATTATGTTTCCACTTTTTTTTAGTAGTTTAGGTTTAACACAGCATTGTACTGTATCTTTTTTTTTTTTGTCTCTGCTGCTGCCTGATTGTGTACTTCCGGGTGGTTGACTGGTCAGTTCATTACTCTGGTGTTCGTAACTCAGAGGTTCTGCTGTATGTGCCTTTTTTGAAAATCCCACACCCAGTTTCCTTGTGCCCCTTGCTAGCCAGCCAGATAGTCGTATTGTTCATACAGGGGTGTAGAACACCGGGTGGGTAGGGCCATGACACAGCAGATGGATTTGCTGGGGTGGGCAAGATTAACACACTAACTTTCTATTTCTTGCATTCATCCACTTAATTGTAAGCTGTTCAAAGGGAAGAGAGAAACGTACAAACCTCCCTGCATTAATATATATATGGTGAGGGTGTGGGTGTATAATACGTTTATATCAGTGGGTTTCAACCTTTTTTCATTTGCAGACCCCAATAAAATATTGACTGGATGTGCAGACCCCTTTGGAAATCTTCAACTTAGTCTGCGGACGCCCAGTGGTCTGTGGACCACAAGTTGAAAACCACTGGTTTCTATTATATACTCTGCATATATATTAAATATACACGTAGACACAAACATTTTATCTATTTGAAAGGAATGTTTGTACATATTATATTTAATATATACACATACACATACACATATCTTATATATATTTAATGAAGGGAGGTTTATCCAGTTCTCTCTTCCCTTTGAATGGCTGATAATGAAGTGGATGGAAAAATAGAAAATGTTACAGTATTTATACACGCACACAAACTAATTCCCATTTGCTGAATAGGTTGCCTGTCTCGAGTGTATTTAGCCAATTGTTTTTACAATACTTACTGACACAGGTGAGGTACAACCAAGCCCCCTCTATAGGTGCATTCTCTTTCTGTCCATAGTACGAAATCCTAACCTGTGAAGACATTGCTTGGTCACGACCAATTCCAGCAAATGTCCATCTCATGCCATGCTCCCGTTGTCGAACGTGATCTCTTCACTGCCCTCAGAGAGGCATGATGCCCGATATCTGCTGAGGTTGGGTGATGGGGGTATGGAAACCACCCTTAATAAATCAACTGTAGGACCATCCTGCATGCTCATGGCAGTTGATGATTCAGTGCGGGGTCATTCATTCAAATAAAAAATCAACTGTCCAACGGGCCTCATTCACGCTAAGGGAAGTTGGGAAAGTCTCGGCAATGGATTTATACCCCCGGGCAATTGACCAATGGAACAGTGGGTGGGGAAGCCCATTCCATGGAATCCTCTGTGTCGTTTCTGGGCTCATGGAGCATGTGTCCTCAGCTCACGGCAGCGAGCCTCCCGGCCTGGGTTAACAAATTAGGGCTAGCAGGGCTTGCGTTCGTGCTCTAAACATAGCTGTGTGTTCAGTGCTTCGAAGTAGTGGCTTGGCCTGGAGCTTGTGTTCTGAAGTCCACTGCTATTTTTAGAGAATCTGCCGACCCGGGCTGGGAGGCTCTCTGCCCCGGGCTATGCAGACCAGCGGTGCGCAAGCTTTTCCAGTCACACACACACACCCCTTGCCATTCACAGAATTTGTCACCGTCACCATCACCGTCCCCCCCGTTACTTGTAATCTGAAGTAATCCCTTACTTCTGCGCTGCTGCTGACGGCGACGCTGCCTTCAGAGCTGCACGGCCAGAGAGCAGCGGCTGCTGGAGCGGGCATTCATGGGACCCGCGGGATCCCAGTTTCTTTTCGCCCCCCCGCCGAACCTCTTGTGCACCACCAAGAGGGCGCCCCCCCAGTTTACGCACCACTCATCTAGACAATGCCTATGCGCAGTTAATCTCCATTGGGGGTACCATTGCCACAAGTGCATTGCACCAGCCAAGTGAAAGAAGGGTTTTCCCTTCTCTTGCACCAGCTCCTGAGCGTCTACCACCAGACTTTTCAGTCGCTGAATTTCCAGCACGTTAACCCTTCCTCTCTCCATTATTTGGACAACCTCTCTCCCCTTCACACACACCCTTACTCACTTCTATGTCTTTTTGTGGCTGTTAACGACACAGATTTAACTAGGAATCTATTCTTTAGAAGTTGGGTGATCGCTGTGCTTCTGACATACAAGCACTCTGCAACTGAGCCGCATCCTGTAGTTAAAATATCCCCTTTCCTCTGATCCTGCAAAGATTGACCCCATGTTTCCAGGAGTGATCATGTGATACTTTCAAAGCCCAGCAATCCACGCACCTTGCTATCATTGACAGTACTGCTTGGGATGTCCATGGACACTATGACCTCCACTTGAGAATTGAGGGTCCATCTCGATGCACCAGCAGGTTTCTTCACAGCACTAGGGTTGTAGACAACATAGACCCTCACTCCAGAGGTGCCACGGGCATCAAATGACGTGGCACCACTTGGGATGGATCTGGGACAGAAAAGAGCGCTTGGTTACTGTCATAGAATCATAGAATATTAGGGTTGGGAGATCATCTAGTCCAACCCCCTGCTCAAAGCAGGACCAATCCCCAACTAAATCATCCCAGCCAGGGCTTTGTCAAGCCGGGCCTTAAAAACCTTAAAGGATGGAGATTCCATCACCTCCCTAGGGAACCCATTCCAGTGCTTCACCATCCTTCTAGTGAGATAGTGTTTCCTAATATCCAACCTAGACCTCCCTCACTGCAACTTGAGACCACTGCTCCTTGTTCTGTCATCTGCCAACACTGAGAACAGCCGAGCTCCATCCTCTTTGGAACCCCCCTTCAGGTAGTTGAAGGTTGCTATCAAATCCCCCCTCATTCATCTCTTCTGCAGACTAAATAACTCTAGTTCCCTCAGCCTCTCCTCATAAGTCATGTGCCCCAGCCCACTAATCATTTTCGTTGCCCTCTGCTGGACTCTCTCCAGTTTGTCCACATCCTTTCTGTAGTGGGGGGCCCAAAACTGGACACAATACTCCAGGTACAGCCTCACCAGTGCCAAATAGAGGGGAATAATCACTTCTCTTGATCTGCTGGCAATGCTCCTACTAATGCAGCCCAATATGCCGTTGGTCTTCTTGGCAACAAGGGCAGACTGCTGACTCATATCCAGCTTCTTGTCCACTGTAATCCCCAGGTCCCTCAGAGTTGTTCCTCTCACTGTTTATGTATACGCATAAAAGCACTAACTAAAGATCCCCATAGACTCAGGAAACTCCCATAGATGCTGTGGGTCATCAGTGAAATTGGCGCAAATTCATTCACAAAACATTTTGATGTTGCCAAATCTGCATTTATTTTTTGTGTGGAAAAGAAGTTGTCTGAAAAATTTTGCCCAGCTCTAATCCTGACTAAATGGGATTTTTATGAGGCTAAAAATTAATGATTGAGATTCTCAGATAAAAGGTGGCATTTAAATGCAAAATCCAGTCCATCTGCAAACAATAATTATTCTTTGCATGCAGCATATATGGCATGTCACGTTTTCAAAGCACCCTGTGAACATTAATTAACCTATTAACACCTAAATGTGCTGTGGGGAGGCATTTTTGTCTTGCATGTGACTTGCATCCCTCCTTTCTTTTCCCAAAGAAAAGGGATGAAGTTGTAAACATTAACCATAAGAAAAATATTTCAGGGATTTATTCCCTGTTTCCCTTTGCATGAGTATGTCAGTGCCTGAAGCAACTTGTAAAGAGAGAGATTAACCTATCGTCATTCACCCACCTCCAGAATTTTAAATCTACCTATAAACCTGTGTAATAGCTTCTTGCCTTCTGGTGGGTACTGCTGAAGTGTTAATGTCAGATTTATCGCATGCCGCCAGAACTAGTACATGGCTTCTGGGGCCACTTTTGGAAGACTGGCAAAGTGCGCGTGGGTTTATCGGCATGAAGAAAACAGCCATAGACTTTGTGTGAGTTACTTCCAGCCGTGGTACTTATGTGGTCCCTATCATTGCCGTATCTGAGCGTCTCATAATCTTTCATTGGCTGAGCAAAATGGAGTCTAATGTTCAACTCAATGGTGTTTGTCTGTAATGTGCTAACTTTGGGATGCCACGTCCCATCAACCCCTCACGTTTCAGGGGACATGGGCACACGACTACTGATTTTAATTTAAATGGGACCACTAAGTCACAGGAAATCGGGGCCTCTGGGCTGCCTTGTGCAGCTGGCAGAGAAATCTTTCTGCAGCCCCCTACTGCCGCCTATTAATATCAGAGGCAGCACCTTCATTTGCTGCACGGAGACATTATCTGTAGCCTGGACTTAAGACATAAGAGAGCCTTATAGGGAGGGTTTGTAGTGGGAGAAGTGGGGACCTGATGGGGGGCAAGCCAAGGGAAAGGAATAGGGAGGCTGGGACTGGAGGAGTGGACTTGGCAAGGGGGAGCAGGGACCTGCAAAGGAATGAGGGGTTGGGGGAGTAATGATGATTGAAAAAAGCAGGAACCCAGAGGGGCATAGGTGTAGTTTCACTTCTACATTTGGGGGCGGGAGCTCCAATCAGGCCAACAGGACTGCGCGTGGGGGCGGGGGGTGAAGAAATTCCATGCCTGACAATAGGGGCGCCATTTCAGATTCGGGGGGGGAGGCAACTTTAACTGTGATTCCAGGGGCTAGTCAGGCAACTGAAAACTCCAGTGTTTTTTGAAGATAACAACTTAGAAATATCTGACAGGAGCACTGTATCTAATTCCTATATCAAGAAAGAAAATTAAATATATATTAGATCCACTCAGCTCTAATACTGACATGTTCTGACATCTTGTGGCAAGTCACTTAAGGGACACTGGTTAGTTTAAAATTGTAATGTCTATTCGTACTCAGATACTCTTATTAAAGCCAGAAGGACCATCATGATCATCTAATGTGATCTCCTGCATGCTGCAGGCCACAGAACCTCACCCTCTGTTCCAGAACTTCGCTCCTCTGATGGTTAGAAACCTTTGCCTAATTTCAAGCCTAAACTTGTTGATGGCCAGTTTATATCCATCTGTTCTGAGGTCCACACTGGTGCTTAATTTTAACTTCTCTCCCTCCCTGGTATTTATCCTTCTGATGTATTTATACAGAGCAATCAGATCTCCCCTCAGCCTTCCATGGGTTAGACTAAACAAGCCAAGCTCTTTGAGTCTCCTCTCATAAAGTAGGTTTTCCATTCCCCAGATCATCCTCGTAGCCCTTCTCTGCACCTGTTCCAGTTTGAATTTATCTTTCTTAAACATGGGAGACCAGAACTGCACACAGTATTCCCGATGAGGTCTCACCAGTGCCTTGTATAATGGTACTAACACGTCCCTGTCTCTACCCGAAATACCTCACCTGATACATCCTAGGACTGTGTTAGCTTTTTTTCACAGCCACATTACGTTGATGGCTCATAGCTAGCCTTTGATCAACCAATACACCCACCTCTTTCTCCTCCACTGTCACTTCCAACTGATAAGTCCCCAGTTTATAGCAAACATTCTTATTGTTAGTCCCTAAATGCAGGACCTTGCACTTTACACTATTAAATATCATCCCATTTCTGTTACTCCAGTTTCAAGGTCATCCAGATCTTCTTGTATGATATTCCAGTCCTCCTTGGCATTGGCAATATCTCCGAACTTTGTGTCATCTGCAAATTTTATTAGCACATGCCCACTTTTTGTGCCAAGGAATAAACTGTTAGATAAGGTTGGTCCCAAGACCGATCCCTGAGGAACTCCACTAGTAAGTTTCCTCCAGCCTAACAGTTCACCTTTCAGTATGACCTGTTGTAGTCTCCCCTTTAACCAGTCCTTATCCACCTTTCAATTCTCATATTAATTCCCATCTTCTCCAATTTAACTAATAATTTCCCATGCATCCGATGAAGTGAGCTGTAGCTCACAAAAGCTTATGCTCGAATAAATTGGTTAGTCTCTAAGGTGCCACAAGTCCTCCTTTTCTTTTTGCAGATACAGACTAACAGGGCTGCTACTCTGAATCATGTGGAACGGTATCAGATGCCTTACTGAAATCCAGGGAGATTAGATCTGCTGCATTTCCTTTGTCTAAACAATCAGTTATCATCTCAAAGAAAGGTAACTTTCGTTATTACCTCTTGAATACAACAATTGTAAGCTACTTACTTTTTGCAGTTCACCAAGCTTGGAACAGCTCATTTAACTTTAGGAAACACCCTCACAGCCCTTTCTTATCTTAATCACCAGTTAATCACTCTATTTATAAACAAAATTCTGACTCCCTGCCTCAAGGGCATAAACTGGGAGCAGCTCCTGACAAGTCTCTTGTCTCCTCTGCAGAACTCTTACATTGCACACTCAGGCTGCCTGTCTGAGGCTTGCAGTTTGGGGAGGCAATGCCCTCCCATGCCCCCCCAAACTCCACCTATGGGGCGAATTGGGTGGATGGGCAGGCATGGAAGCGGGGACCCAGAGTGAGGGAGGGGAAAGCCCCCTGGGGGGAAAGAGGATGGGAAAGTGGGGTTGCATCCTATTACATCTTATTCAAGCTGGTTGAAATTTTGGTTTGAAGCAATTTTTCAGCAAAATATGGCCCTTTCCCCAGACCAAAAACATTAAACAAAATTTCACAAATGTTCTAGATTTTTGTCAAAACTCAAAATTTTAAATTGCCTGATTTTGATTTTTTAACCCTCCCCCCTTCCTTTTTATCCTTTTATTCCTTTCACAAGGTTAGAGAAAGTGTGAAAAGTTACAGAGTAGCCAATGGAAAGCGGTGGAGGGAGGGATGAAAAAATGGAAGAAAGAATCCGGAATGTCATTCATTTAATTGCATTCAACAGCACCAATGAGGAAGGGAGGGCCTGGGAGATACATTTAATAACATCTAAACATTTTGAAAAAGTTTCACGATTTTTTTGGAGGGAGAGGGGGAAAAAAAAGGAAAAATAGTTCCATTTTGGAGCCTGCAACACAGAAACAACGTAGACCATACCAAATTGTTCAGGACAGCTTTTCCGTTTTTCTGCTAGCTCTACATTTTGTGCCATTACATCAGCTGATGTAAATGATTGTAGCTCCTTTACAGTCATGAGGATCTGGCATGTTATGTACTCAGAGCTGTATCCTTATAGCAGAGGTGGCCAACCTGGGGCTCCGGACCCACATGCGGCTCTTCAGGAGTTAATATGTGGCTCCTTGTCTAGGCACTGACTCCAGGGCTGGAGCTACAGGTGCCAACTTTCCAATGTGCCGGGGGGGGGGGGGGGGGGGGGGGGGGGGGGGAGAGCTCACTGCTCAACCCCTGGCTTTGCCATGGGCCCTGCCCCCACTCCACCTCTTCCCGCCCCCTCCCCTGAGCCTGCCATGCCCTCGCTCCCCCCCACCCCCACCCCAGCATCCTGCACACCACGAAACAGCTGATCCGTGTGGGGAGGGAGGGGGAGGCGCTGATCGTGGGGCTGCCAGTGGGTGGGAGGAGCTGGGAGCAGGGGGAGCTGATGCGGGGGCTGCTGAGGCTTTTTGGCCATGTACATTGGTAAATTCTGGCTCCTTCTCAGGCTCAGGTTGGCGACCCCTGCCTTATAGGTTTGGGGGCAGATGATTTACTGAAACTAACAAATCGTTTCATAATTTTTTGGAGGAGTTGGGGGAAAACTCGATTATCTTTGGATACGTGGTTGATTTGTACGAGTAGAGTTGGACCAAATTCCCCTCAAATTAAGATGTAGGATGAGATGACCCATGTAGGGGAGAGAAAGAGAGAGATCCTGGAGCCCTGGGCCTGGTGCAAGACCTGAGGTCTCAACCAGAGGCTCTGCACCAAAGTGAGGCCATGTGTTCAAATGGATGCTCAAAAATTCACAGTCCAATACATGACCTTGGCAAAAGTATTGCTACTGTTCGTAAAACACAGGCACTCCTGAGAAGCAAGAGATACTGGATATGTGTGTGATTAGTCCAGGGACCTCCTGACCTAGCACCAGATAAGAGGGTTTGACAGAAGTGATGAATAGGGATGTTTTGCCCCAGACACGTGGAGCCAGGGACAAGGGGACCAAACAAACCGATGTCATGAAACCTGTAAGGTGGTATGTAAATTGTTTGTCTCAACCTATAAATGTGAGGGTACCTCGCCTTAACCCTTTGTGCAGCCTAGGGGACAGCAGAAAGTCCTGCTGTTGAGCTGCTCCTTGCCACAGGGCACTCGTGTTAGCCAGGGCGCTGGGATGGTAAACCTGGCCGAGAGCCTTTATCACTGAACCGTGCCACTGGTCATTCTTTCTGGGTAGTGCTATCGAGGCCTGCTGAACCTCCGATCTGCACAGGGCTGGGACAGCATCCGGAGAGCGCGCGCACACACCTAACTGACAACAGCCACTTGCAAGCAAAGTCTGAAGAACCCACTGATGTTGCTGATGTTGCAATCACACTGACCCCTAAGTAGCAAATGTAGCCATGGTCTCCATCGCTAACCATTCTAAAATCAAAGTTGGATGTTTTTCTAAATGATCTGCTCTAGGAAAAATTTTGGGGCAGTTCTCTGGCCTGTGTTATCCAGGAAGGCAGACTAGATGATCACGATGGTCCTTTCTGGCCTTGGAATCTATGAGTGACATCAGCTCTCACAGAACACAATTCTGACCTTGGTTCACATTTAAAGATTCCAACCCAATTTTTTGTGTGCGTGTAAAAGAACTATCTTTGCTCTAAAGCTAAATGCTTTGTGGCTGATTCCGGGCCCCTGACCCTTTCTGCTGCTCTGCTGGCTGCACAAGGATCAAGGGAAGAATTCCTGCCCCTCCTCACAAGCACATGAGCAACCTAGAGCCCCCCATCCCACTCCAGGCCCTTGCTTAGAGGGGATGCCAGGCTGGGAGTGGGTGGATGAGGAGTTGTATTCATACTGCTCAGTGCTACAAGAATTTTAGGCTACAGCACAGCCTCTAGGCAGCCACAGAGAGGCTGCTGTAAGTTAGAGCAGCCCCAGGGCTGCTCTAATATATGCCAAAGGCCATTTTGACCCCTACATCAGCACTGAATTCAGGCAGCACAAATCTTTGTCCCTGGACTGCATTTTCTATGCTGTGTCTTTCAGGAGATGCAGCCCAGAGCTTGCCCCTTTATTCAATAGAGAGGAAAGTGATCAGGAACAGTCAGCATGGATTCACCAAGGGAAGGTCATGCCTGACTAATCTAATCGCCTTCTATGATGAGATTACTGGTTCTGTGGATGAAGGGAAAGCAGTGGATATATTGTTTCTTGACTTTAGCAAAGCTTTTGACACAGTCTCCCACAGTATTCTTGTCAGCAAGTATGGGCTGGATGAATGCACTATAAGGTGGGTAGAAAGTTGGCTAGATTGTCGGGCTCAACGGGTAGTGATCAATGGCTCCATGTCTAGTTGGCAGCCGGTGTCAAATGGAGTGCCCCAGGGATCGGTCCTGGGGCTGGTTTTGTTCAATATCTTCATAAATGATCTGGACGATGGTGTGGATTGCACTCTCAGCAAATTTGCGGATGATACTAAACTGGGAGGAGTGATAGATATGCTGGAGGGCAGGGATAGGATACAGAGGGACCTAGACAAATTGGAGGATTGGGCCAAAAGAAATCTGATGAGGTTCAATAAGGATAAGTGCAGGGTCCTGCACTTAGGGCGGAAGAACTCAATGCACAGCTACAGACTAGGGACCAAATGGCTAGGCAGCAGTTCTACGGAAAAGGACCTAGGGGTGACAGTGGACGAGAAGCTGGATATGAGTCAGCAGTGTGCCCTTGTTGCCAAGAAAGCCAATGGCATTTTGGGATGTATAAGTAGGGGCATAGCGAGCAGATCGAGGGACGTGATCGTTCCCCTCTATTCGACATTGGTGAGGCCTCATCTGGAGTACTGTGTCCAGTTTTGGGCCCCACACTACAAGAAGGATGTGGATAAATTGGAGAGAGTCCAGCGAAGGGCAACAAAAATGATTAGGGGTCTGGAACACATGACTTATGAGGAGAGGCTGAGGGAACTGGGATTGTTTAGTGATAGCTGCTTTCAACTACCTGAGAGGTGGTTCCAGAGAGGATGGTTCTAGACTATTCTCAGTGGTAGAAGAGGACAGGACAAGGAGTAATGGTCTCAAGTTGCAGTGGGGGAGGTTAAGGTTGGATATTAGGAAAAACTTTTTCACTAGGAGGGTGGTGAAACACTGGAATGCATTACCTAGGGAGGTGGTAGAATCTCCTTCCTTAGAAGTTTTTAAGGTCAGGCTTGACAAAGCCCTGGCTGGGATGATTTAATTGGGGATTGGTCCTGCTTTGAGCAGGGGGTTGAACTAGATGACCTCCTGAGGTCCCTTCCAATCCTGATATTCTATGATTCTGTGATTCTATGATTCTATGACCCTGTACCTGGGACCAGCCTGGTTTGATTTTTGTTTATAACCAAAGGCTCCCCAGCATTTCCCACAAATCAGAATGCTGCACAGAAGCAAAATCACTGTTCTGCAGGGAGCGGGGAGGCCAGGAAAGGCAGTTTTACAGACAGGTTGACCCATTCATCACTGGGGCTCACCAGCTCAGCCACAGACTGTACCATGCTTCTCCTGCAAGTGGGGACCACTCCAAGAGGGAGGAAATACCTTGGCCTCGGGTGCATCTCCCAGGCTCTGGCCCAGCGTGGGGGCTGGGATGGATTCACACCACCCCAAAGCAAGCCTGGCCACTGCTACATACAGAGTGTGCTCCTCTCTGAGGCAAAAAGAAAAGGAGGACTTGTGGCACCTTAGAGACTAACCAATTTATTTGAGCATAAGCTTTCGTGAGCTACAGCTTATGCTCAAATAAATTGGTTAGTCTCTAAGGTGCCACAAGTCCTCCTTTTCTTTTTGCGAATACAGACTAACACGGCTGTTTCTCTGAGGCTAGTACAGCGGGAGCTGGGACATGACCCTACAGCCTCTTCCCTCTTCTGGCATGGCTTGTGTCCACACAGACACTAGCGGGGAGGGCAAGGGCCATAACTGGGCAGCCCTGTTTGAGGTCTGGGGGGGACAGGCTCCGTACACCCTCTCCTCCTTGTGGACCCGGACTGGGCTAGGGTGACCCGATGTCCCAGGTTTTATAGGAACAGTCCTGATTATTTGGGGCTTTGTCTTATACAGGCACCTATTTCCCTCCACCCTCCCCCTCATCTCAATTTTTTCACACTTGCTTTCTGGTCCCCTTAGCCGGGGCTGTCGAAAATGTTCACCAGGTCACTTCCAGTCGGCTCCTTAATTCTGAATCCAAATGGCCTGCATGGGATTTAAGTACACCCGCTCCGATGGGAATTTGCTTTTGGAGCACGTGACTTGATCCATCCAGAGCTCCATAACTGCTGCGAAAGGGGATCATTGACACCTTCCTCCACAAGACTCCTTCGCTCACTTCAATCCAGGGCTTGTCTGCACAGGGAAGTTGTGGTGTTTTCACCTCACATGTGACTTTAAAGCCATGTCATTAAACCCCCTTTTCTTTAAGTTTGATTTAATTGGATTCAGAACAGAGTTAAGTGAACTTAGCAAATTTCCAATGGGGCTGGAAATTCCCATCTGTCACCTGGCTCCAGCAATCAGCCTAGCTGAGATGAAGCAGTAGGATGATGTGGTTAGATCCCAGGTTGGCCTCACCTGCTCTTGTCTTTAAGACAGGGGTGGGCAAACTACGGCCTGTGTCCAGCCCATCGGACCTTTTAATGTGGCCCTCAAGCTCCTGCTGGGTAGCAGAGTCGGGGATTTGCCTCACTCCATGCGTGCTGTGGCTCCACGCAGTTCCTGGAAGCTGTGGCATGTCCCCTCTCCAGCTCCTACGCGTAGGGGCAGCCATGGGGCTCTGCGCACTGCCCCTGCCCCAAGCGCTGGCTCTGCAGCTCTGATTGGCCTGGAACTGTGGCCAATGGGAGCTGCAGGGGCGGCACCTATGGACGGGGCAGCACACAGAGTTGCCTAGCCGGCGCCACTCCTCCGTGTAGGAGCTGGAGGAGATATGTTGCTGCTTCCGGGAGCTGCTTGAGGTAAGTGCCACCCTAAGCCTGCACCCCTGACTTCCTCCCACTCCCCAACCCCTTGCCCCATCCCTAATCCTCCTCCGCTCCTCCAAACCCCTCGGTCCCAGCCCAGAGCACCCTCCTGCAACCCTAATCCCCAGCCCCACCCCAGAGCCTGCACCCCCAGCCCCACCCCAGAGCCCACACCCTCAGCCAGAGCCCTCACCCGCTCCTGCACCCCAACCCCCAATTTCATGAACATTCATGGCCTGCCATACATTCCATACGCAGCTGTAGCCTTCAGGCCAAAAAGTTTGCCCACCCCTGCTTGAAGAGGTGATTCTCAGACCAGTACGTTGCTCATGTTCCCTTAGTCATATGTTCTCAATGTAAATCATCCTGATTGGTTTACATTAGGTAGTAACCATGACAATGACTCAAGGGAATGGGGAAAGGAAGGAGGAGGGTGACTCCCTGGTTACACGGGGAACCACGTCCACCCCTGGATGGGTCCGAATTGTTCTATTATTATTTTTTTAATTCCGTCCCGAAGTCTGAGGCTGTGGCTACCAAAGGACGTGGCTGGAGATGGAAGAGAGGAATCGAGGCTTGGCGCCAGACGTGCGTGTGTTCTCCTGGTTTTATTGTACGTGTCTGGGGGAGAAGGAAGTCGTCTATTGACTTAGGCCTAAATCCTCCAACACAGCGAGGTGCCTAACCCCTGCTGATTTCAATGGATCTGGGCCGCAGCGTCTGTCAGGCAGCAGGACCGAACAGTGCCGTGATTGTGAAAGGCAGAGTAGGGCTGCTAGTGAGGGTGGAAGCTCCCAGCCAGCCAGGGCCTGGCGCCCCACCCATGCTCAATCTTCATAGCCAAAAACTATCGTTAACCCTTAATTTCCACGCTTACCTCCAACCCTGCAGCACCTGCAGTCAAATTCTCACCCCCACAACCTGGGCTCCTGCACCACCATTGCTCTTGTGTAGCAATAAGGCAAGAACAGGTCAATGTTGACCTTTAAATGACGACCATTGTGTTACCTAGACAGCAATGACTTTCGTTCTGTGGTTGTACAGCGCCTAGCGCGGTGGGGTCCTGGTCCCAGCCGGGGGCTCCAGTCATAGAAATGCTTTTAATAATCATGCGTAAAACAACATCTAGAAAAATAGGTTCCCAGCGTGGTTTGCCTGTAGGCGCTATATCCGTTCAAATGTCATTAAATCATAACAATGGAACAGCATTAGCAAATACAGCCTCACTTCTGTACAATAAAGTAACTCTTGGTCTTTGCACAGGAAAAATCTTCTTTTCCTTAGGTTACCCCTTAAAACTTTCTCTGGCATATTCGTGTGTTTTTATGCGCTTAGAAGAATGCATATTTATTCTTTCATCCAGTTTAATTCTTTACAAGTTACTCACCCAGCAAGGTTGCTGCCTAGCACTCTGATGGCCAAAAATAGCATCCATTTAGCAGGGGTGTGCACTGGCTTTAGTATCTGCAGTTGTCTCAGCTGTCTGTGTTTGAATCTATGCATTTCAGAACTGTTGTAATACCTCACGTAGCCATTTAGGGGACACGGTGATGCAAGGCCGTGGTCTCCTTCCAGCAGTGGAATGGACGCAAGGAGACCAAGGGAAAATTTCCAAAAGTGCCTAAGTCCCATTTTCAAAAGTGACCTAGTCACTTCCCTTGAGTTTCAGTAAGTGTTTGATTCCCTTTTGAAAATGGGAGCATTTCACCCCAGATCTCTCATTATGCTAAAGCTTCATAGGAAGTTGGGATGGAGGGCCAGAGACGGGATCCAAATTTCAGCGAGGGAGTTTAGATCCAAGTTTTTCATTGGCGCTCATCTGTAAAATAAACACGAAATACTAGAGGCTGCTCCCCACCCTATGGCCTCGGACAGTCGAAACGGATTAGAGAAAGTGACAAAGATCGGCAAATCTCCCAGTATTAAAAATGAATGTCTTACCCATAGATGTCTATAGAGACCTCTGTGCCCACCACACAGATGGTGTAGCTGGGACTCTCGGTGGACACCCGGACTCTCCGCTGCGTCATGGTTGGCCTTGGACCATAAACGTGTGTGAAGTGTGCGGCTGTGCTCCTGTGCTGTTCTGTTTTTACAGGCAAACCAGCATGACTGGATTACAAGGCATGGAAAATTTGTTCCACCCTCCTCCCTTCCCTTTCTGAACTGACTAGCTGGAGGCACAGTCCCTTCCCCCTCCAAGGTCTTTACCTACTTCTGTTTTGGCTTTATATTAGGGGGTGAGGGAAGAATGGGCCGGAGCTGTGTTGATCCAAGCCCCAGTTGGAGTTTGTCACTTCCAAGCATTGACTGCATGGTAGAGACAGGCTCGCGGCAAACTCAGGTGTGGAAGATAGGACAGTCATGGGCATTCGCGGTGTGTTGCTCCTGGGGATGATCATATGGAGCACTTCACACGGGCTAAGGGCTTTATAAGGTTACTTGATTCTTAAAACCCCCTCTTGGGGTAGACAAACGGGAGGGTTATAGGAGGTGGTGTCCAGACCCAGCTCTGGGTTGCATTCTGCCCAGAGGTCTGGGTTCAGGTTCAAGGCTGAATCGAGGCTATGGGTAGGATCAAATGGTGGCGAAATCCCATGCCATTTTTGGCTTCATCTGAGCAGAGCCGGCCTTAGGAAAATTGACACCCTGGGCCAACTTGTATTTTATCATCCCTGGGTCCCGCTGCCTCCCCACCCATCCCTCCATTGTCCCTGGCTCCCGCTGCCTCCCCCTCCGTGGCCTCCTCCTGCAGGCCCGCCCTGCTCTGCTCCTTGCATCATTACTGTGGCGCCTCCCCTGACTACGGCATTCACCCCACGTCACTCACCCGGAAGGCCAGCCCTGCATCCTTTTTGTTCTGTGTTTGTACAGCACCTAACACAATGGGGTCTTTCTCCAGGACTAGGGTTCCTAGGCACCACCACACTACAAATAATAAATAATAGTAGCAGGCTCCTTCTGCTGACCCCCTGCGCAGGGTGGAGTCCATCCTGTCTGACGTTGCACCAGAGGGGAGAAAAGAGAGTCCTTTTCACTTTGCACAGTGACTCTGGATCTCTGACCCCAACTGAGGTGGCTCTGTTTTACCCAGTGAAAATATCTGTTAACTTGGACTGGGGAGAAAATGTCTTCCCAACAGTCTCAGGGGTCGGCAACCTATGGCATGCCAGCCGATTTTTAATGGCACGCTGCTGCCTGCCGCCGGCCCCACTCAGCCCCCTGCCGAACCCAGGCCGGGACCCCGGCAGGCAGCAGCGAGCCATTACAAATCCTGCCCGCCCTGGCCCGCTCTTCTCCGCCCCCCCCTCACCCCGGGGCAGGGTGAAGAAGCTTGGTCCTGCCGGCTGCTGCTGCAGGGCAAGCAAGGTCCCCCCTCCCTCACCTCTTCCCCCGCCATGCTGGGTTCCTGCCCCTCGTCCTCTCCCTCCCTGCCACCCATCAGCTGATGGCCCTTGCTGGGGAGGGGGAGAAGTGGGCCTTGGGGAAGGGCGGTGGAATCAGGGCATATCCCCCCCAGCCCCCTGCCACGAGCCCGCTCTGGGCAGGGGGCTGGGAACACCCCCACGGCCCTAGCCCACACCCCCAGCCCTTTGCCCTGACCCCTGCACCCCCCTCACACACCCCCAGCCTCCTGCCTGACCCTGCACCCCCCCACACCCCAGCCTCCTGCCCTGACCCCTGCAACCCCCTCACGACCCCAGCCCTGACTCCAGCACCCCCAGACATACCCAGCCTCCCCACACCCCATGCCCTGACTCCTGCACCCCTCTCACATGCCCCCAGCCCTCTGCCCTCACGCCTGCACCTCCTCACACGCCCCCAGCCCTCTGCCCTGACTCCTGCACCCCCACACATACCCAGCCCCTCAACACCTTATGCCCTGCCTCTTGCACCCCCCACACATTCCCACCTGCATCCCTCGCACCAAATGGGAGCTGCCCAGGTAAGCACTCCACACCCAAACCTCCTGCCCCAACCCTGAGCCCCCTCCCTCATTCTAGCTCCTGGCCAGACCCTACACCCCAACCCCCAGCTTGCTCCTTCACCCCCAGCCCTGTGCTCAGTGCACTCCCACCCTCAGCTCAGTGCAGAAAGAGAGGAAAAGAATGGGCTAGAACCAGGGAGAAGGTAGGTACCCACTGTATGTAGGCAGGGCCAGGATCCCAGACTGGCAGCGGGCTGAGCGGAGCCGGCGGACTGAACCCTAGACCGGCAGCGGGCTGAGTGGCAGCGAGCTGAGCCGCTCAGCCCACTGCCGGTCTGGGGTCCCAGCCGCCAGCCCCGCTCAGCCTGCTGCTGGTCTGGGGTTCTGGCTGCCGGCCCCGCTCAGCCCACTGCTTGTCTGGGGTCCCAGCCGCCAGCCGCTTGCCAGCCGGGGTCCTAGCTGCCGGCCCCGCTCAGCCCACTGCGGGTCTGGGGTTCTGGCTGCCGGCCCCGCTCAGCCCGCTGCTGGTCTGTGGTTCTGGCTGCCAGCCCCTTGCCAGCCAGGGTCCCGGCCGCTGGCCCCGCTCAGCCCGCTGCCGGCCTAGGTGAACTGAACCCCAGGCCGGCAGCGGGCTGAGTAAGCCAGCGGCGTAAGATCTGCATTTTAATTTAATTTTAAATGAAGCTTCTTAAACATTTTGAAAACCTTGTTTACATACGGCAATAGTTTAGTTATATAATATATAGACCTATAGAGAGAGACCTTCTAAAAAACGTTAAAATGTATCACTGGGACACGAAACCTTAAATTAAAGTGAATAAATGAAGACTCGGCTCACCACTGCTGAAAGGCTGCCGACCCCTGGTCTAGAATGAATCAAAATAAGTACTGGATACCAAAAGGAGCCGACGTACTCATAGACTTTAGGACTAGAAGGGACCATCAAGGTCATCTAGTCTGACCTCCTGCACATCACAGGCCACTGAACCTCACCCACCCACTCCTGTAATAGATCCAGAACCTCTGGCTGAGTTATTGAAGCCCTCAAATCATGGTTTAAAGACTTCAAGTTACAGAGAATCCACCATTGACACTAGTTTAAATCTGCAAGTGACCCATGCGACAGAGGAAGGCGAAAAGACCCCAGGATCTCTGCCAATCTGAGCTTGGGGGAAATCCCTTCCTGACCCCAAATAAACCAATCAGCCGGACCCTGAGCATGTGGGTGAGAATCAGCAGCCAGACACCTGGGAAAGAATTCACTGTAGTAACTCAGAGCCCTCCCCAACTAGTGTCCCATCTCCAGCTGTTGGAGATATTTGCTAACAGCAACCACGGATCAGCTCCATGCCATTGTAGGCAGTCTCATCCTACCATCCCCTCATAAAGTTATCAAGCCCAGTCTTGGAGCCAGTTTGAGGATCTTAACAAAGCTTGTTCCAGAATCACTGGCCTTTTGCTGACAACCAGCAAACCCTCCTAGCATAGATGCAGCTTCTGCTGGCATAAAAATGCTTCTGCAAGCATAGCTGATACCTGTTCCCTGGGAGACACAAGCTGTACCCACAGAAGAACTTGTATGCCTATGTAAGTGTTTAGGGCTTATACCGACACAACCATATGTTGGTTAAAAAAAAAATCACACTTGTAACTGACATAGTAATGTCAGGATAAGTTGTAAGTGAATACCGGCCATAGTAAATTTAGTTGAAGGTTCTTTGTTCAGGGGTGTGATCTTTAGACAGGTTTCATTGTAATGCCTGTTATAATCCCTGTGTTTTCCGGTTGCCTTTTCTTTTTAGAAATATTTTAGTTCTAGAGCCACTTAATAGATACATTTTCTTCTCTCGGTTGGTCAGTTGCAACTCTGCCTGCTTCAGGAGCACTGACTGAGGTGTGGACACTTTCTACATTAGCGGAAGAGGTTTTTCCATCAATGCAGGTCACCCACATTTCTGAGAGGCCGAAGAATTCTTCTGCCAACCTACCTGTATCCACAGTGGGGGTTAGGTCGGCCCCAGTAAGTCACACTCTGAGCTAAATTCTTCACAGCCCTGAGCAACATAGCTAGGGTGACCTACGTTTTAGGCATAGACCAAGCCCAAGGCACCTTTATACCCATAGAACTCCATCCACACCGTATAGGGGGCTGTGCGGCTTTAATTACCCTGGTAAAGTGGTACGAGTTCTGTAGACAAGCCTTTAATGCCCGTGAAGGAGTTGGTCATGGGAAGCTATGACAGAAAAACTGCTCACAGCCATTTAATATTTAAATGTTTAAAACTCTTTAAAAACCTGCAGTTTGCTGGGTCTGATCCTGCCCCGTTGAAGTTCATGATTTCAGTGAGATTAGGGTCAAGGTTATAAAGAACCAAATTTCATGGAGGAGTGGTACTGAGGACTGCACCTTTAAGGGCTGAGCTTCCCAGACAGAGTCTGGGTGAAGTGCTGGGATAGCTCTTGTTTAACATGGAGTCTTGTTTGCACAAACATATTATAAGCTTTGACTGTATATACACTGATATACATTAAACTGCACAACCACCCCAGTGTGGACACAGGTGTAATAATACTGTACCTACCTCACAGGGAAACTATGAGAAGGAATTCTTATTTGTTATCTGTCGTGAGATCTGTGGCTGGAAAGTGCTATATAACCGTGCAAGTGACATTGTCACTGCTTATCAGTGAGTTCCTGGCTTGAGCTGGGCGTAGTGCTAGCTTCCTCAGGTTGTTCTGGCATCTGCAGACCAGTCCTGAGCCACCCGCTGCCCCGATAACTCCCCTCATTCCTCTCCCACAGTGCCCTGCTATTCCAGTCCACAAGCTGCAATGAGAAATGAACCAAGATCGAGAACCTTAGAATCATAGAATCATAGAATATCAGGGTTGGAAGGGACCTCAGGAGGTCATCTAGTCCAACCCCATGCTCAAAGCAGGACCGATCCCCAACTAAATCATCCCAGCCAGGGCTTTGTCAAGCCTGACCTTAAAAACTTCCGGGGAAGGAGATTCCACCACCTCCCTAGGTAAAGAATTCCAGTGTTTCACCACCCTCCTAGTGAAAAAGTTTTTCCTAATATCCAACCTAAACCTCCCACACTGCAACTTGAGACCATTACTCCTTGTTCTGTCATCTGCTACCACTGAGAACAGTCTAGAGCCATCCTCTTTGGAACCTCCTTTCAGGTAGTTGAAAGCAGCTATCAAATCCCCCCTCATTTTTCTCCTCTGAAGACTAAACATCCCCAGTTCCCTCAGCCTCTCCTCATAAGTCATGTGTTCCAGTCCCCTAATCATTTTTGTTGCCCTCCGCTGGACTCTTTCCAATGTTTCCACATCCTTCTGGTAGTGTGGGGCCCAAAACTGGACACAGTACTCCAGATGAGGCCTCACCAGTGTCAAATAGAGGGGAACGATCACATCCCTCGATCTGCTGGCAATGCCCCTACTTATACATCCCAAAATGCCATTGGCCTTCTTTGCAAAAAGGGCACACTGTTGACTCATATCCAACGTCTCGTCCACTGTTACCCCTAGGTCCTTTTCTGTAGAACTGCTGCCTAGCCATTCGGTCCCTAGTCTGTAGCGGTGCATGGGATTCTTCCGTCCTAAGTGCAGGACTCTGCACTTGTCCTTGTTGAACCTCATCAGATTTCTTTTGGCCCAATCGTCCAATTTGTCTAGGTCCCTCTGTAACCTATCCCTGCCCTCCAGCGTATCTACCACTCCTCCCAGTTTAGTGTCATCTGCAAACTTGCTGAGGGTGCAATCCACACCATCCTCCAGATCATTTATGAAGATATTGAACAAAACTGGCCCCAGGACCGACCCCTGGGGCACTCCACTTGATACCAGCTGCCAACTAGACATGGAGCCATTGATCACTACCCATTGAGCCCAACAATCTAGCCAGCTTTCTATCCACCTTATAGTCCACTCATCCAGCCCATACTTCTTTAACTTGCTGACAAGAATACTGTGGGAGACCGTGTCAAAAGCTTTGCTAAAGTCAAGGAACAACACGTCCACCGCTTTCCCCTCATCCACAGAGCCAGTTATCTCATCATAGAAGGCAATTAGATTAGTCAGGCATGACTTGCCCTTGGTGAAACCATGCTGACTGTTCCTGATCACTTTCCTCTCCTCTAAGTGCTTCAGAATTGATTCCTTGAGGACCTGCTCCATGATTTTTCCAGGGACTGAGGTGAGGCTGACTGGCTTCTAGTTCTCAGGATCCTCCTTCTTCCCTTGTCAGGGTGTCGAGGCCTGTGGTATAGAATTTGCTCCCATGTCGTGGGAGCCCCAATGTTTCTGTGGCTTAATCTCCAACTAAAACAGATACCACATATCACACCTCCTGCCGACACAGCTATGTCAACGAAACCCCCAGTGCAGATGCAGCTATGCCAACAGCTAATGACATTCAGGGAGGTGCCAGCAGAAAAACTCCTTCTGTTGGTGCACGCTGCGTCCATACTGGGGCAGAGGAGGAGAGATGGAAAAGTACCATGCCTGTGGGTACTGTAGCTGGACCCCTGTCTGTTTACGGCTCTCTGGGTCATTAGCAGCTATATTACGGGGGTGACCTCTAACAGTTCCTCCTGTTAACACACACAACGTTCCTTGCTCAAAAGCTACACCCACCTCTTCCTCCTCCATCTGTCAGCAGCTAGCACATGGCTCTTACCTGCCCACCAGCAGCAGGGGTGCTTCGAACTTTAAATCGTATATTCGGTCAGGGCTGAGTGTTTTCTTGTAATTATACCTTGTACCAGAGGCTGCTTATTAAAAGCTTGGAAGACACCCAACTAAGGGTGGGTGGAGGAATCTGGACCACAGAGAGATCAGTGAACTCCCCTCTGTGCTCCGGAGACGGGTTTCCCTGGAGTATAAAGCTCTCCTGTGGCTACTCTTCTCCTGTGGCCCTATCCTCCTGACCTTCTGATGTCTGCAGCCTGTGACCGACATGTCACGGTGCCTCGACACGCTACCGACATGCACGTATCTATTTGGTGGTAGCATTATTCCCCCCCCACCCCCCGGTGTCAAACTGAATTTGCTGAGCTGGGGTGGGGCCTGGCAGACTGTAAAGGAGCTGGTTTGGTCAGGCTTGTTTTTCAGCCTGACTCATTCCCCTGGCTCTGATTACAGCACTGGCCACCCAGGGAAGATTCTCTGCCCCGCCGTAGTTTCGTCTCCTGTGTCATCGTGTTTGAAATGGCTCCTGGATGCAGCCAGGCCTGTGCCAAGAACAAGCCACTTATTTCAGGGCCTAGGGGCGGCAAAATCATTGATCCGCCACTGCTCAGCGGTATAAGCAGGTGTTTTTTAAAGAGATGCAAGAGGCTACACTAGACACCTGTGCACCCTTCCTCTGTCTAGGGTGGCACTCGAGAAGCCCTGTGACCGGAATGATCTCTTCTCGGAAGCAGAGGTTGTAGGAAAATACCTGGTTAGCTCTAAGGCAATGATCTTGCCCTATTGAGAGAGAGGCTAGGAGGCTGCAGGGAGACAGACAGGAACCTGAGGAACAGGGAAGGGCAAGAGGTGGGAAATCTACTCCGTTGACTTTGGGGCTGCCAGAAAAATTCTTCAAGGGCGGCAGCACAGTTGGGTGCCAGCACAAAAGCAGGTCTCCATGAGAGAGAGCACAGTGTGCATCTCCTTTGACCCGAGCTGCAGCTGACCTGAACCCAAAATGGCAGCCACCTCCGACAGACCCCGGAACACTGAAAGGTGCAACACACACACACACACCCCAATTCAGGCTGCCCAGCTGCTTGTGACCCAGAATGGATTCACAGCAGAGCTCCGGGATGGTTAATTCATGAATGCTTTCTCAGAACGTTTTGTTGAAAATTCATTCCATGTGGTCCATTTAAACATTGCTGTAATTGTCATCATTATTCGTATTCCTAGAAGGACCCCATTGTGCTAGGCATTGTATGAACACAGAGCAAAAAAATGGCCCCTGCCCCGCAAAATACTGTTTAAGTTCATTTCGATCATGCTACACAAATCTCTCGCAAGGGGAAAATATACTATTTATAACTTTATAAGCAGTATTGCACAATTGGGTGTTGTGAAACTAACATCGCCCTGAAAATCGTGCAGCAGGGCTTGCAGAAATAGAAATGACTGTGTGACTGTACTCTAACAAGGGGGAGCGAGCTGCCTACACATTGGACCTGATTCTTTAATACCCTGTGCCTTCTGGAACTGCTATCAACTGTGCAAACTGCCTTCTGACTTGCACGGGTGTCAGCAAGTCCACACTGCACACGGGGATCAGGCCCATCTTTTATCTGGAAGAGACTCATCAGACTCAGGAACTATGATCAGGTGAAGCTGCGATGGGGAGATCATCTGAGGAGAGCCACCTTCCGGAGAAGGCAATTCCAGAAATAATTCCATGCCTGTTTGGAGTACCTTTCATGTAATATTTTCATACCCACCAGTCTGGCAAATGGGGTGTAACTTAATCCTGATCTACCCAGGGTCCTGTGGGTGAATTAGTAGCCAGGCTAGTGTTGGTAGAACCCAAGCCTGTGACATACCAAGAGGTCCCAATACAGGCACTCACTGATACGACTTTGGCAACTCCCTGCTCCCACGGTTTTGGAGGGTCCCAGATACAGCATCAACGCTGGGGCTGTGTAGTGCGGGAGTGAGACAGGCTTTGGAGTGTCTGCTCAAGGGGAGTGAGCCCGGCATTGTGTGCTATGACTCCCAGCAATCAGGGCTGCTGCGGATGGTGGATCTGTGGATGCATGGATCCACTGGCCGTATTGCCATCTGCGGCGGAGAGCTGCAGAATCCACTGAATCTGGAATAGTAGCCAAGGAACTAAGTTTCTGGTTCCATTGCCCAGGAAGGAGGCTTTTTCCTCACCCACCTAGGGCTGTGCAGCTCCCAGCCCAGTTACTCATGCTGACAACAGGGTTTGACATGGAAATGTGCACACACTTATGAGCCCTCACCATATTCTCTGTTCACTGTTTCCCTGATGGCGGTAGTTCTGTCTTTTCCCTACTAGGACCCACCTCCGAGCCAGGATCTACCAATCTCTCGTTTAGCAGTGTGAGTGGAGCAGGTTGGTTACAATCCCTTGATACCTATACATGCCCCCTATTGGGTCGTGACCCCTAGGTAAACAAATCCCTCCCTTATGGAGAAGGGAGTCAGAGCTGACCTGACCCTTTGCTGGGCATATGTTTTAAGCGGCCTCATAGCAGGAAAAGTTTGATAATCTCCCCGAGCTGATAATTACACATTATTTATTCCTCCATGTGCGTAACTGAAGGCAGTAATTTCAATATCCTTGTTGGCTAACTACCTGCAATAAAGAGAGGCATTGAACCAGTCGTCGCTTGCCCTTCTTGTTTGCATAAGGATTTATTTAATTAGAGGGGCGACTGTACCATATGGAAAGCCTATCTAATGAGCACAGAACCTCCAGCCAAGTTTAGCAAGATTGTCCTATGTGCTTGTGCTTAATGGGCTGGAGTGTTAACACTGAGGTGGTCCTGCGAACCTGCCTTCCTATATGTTGGTAACGCGCCTGACAGAATGGGGCCCCGATCCTGACGGAGGCTACCACGATACAAACCACTGATCGTCATCCTGGCCTGATTCATCAGCTGCCCCCTGCTGGCAGAGCTCAGAAGGGCTATTAAAGCTTCTCTCCTGGTGAAGGTTGGTGCCAGTGTCTACAACGGATAGAATCCGTGAGGAGCAGATGGCCTGTGGTATATGGAGATGACTGAACCTCAGTGCAGGATCTGGCTCCTCCTTGGCATGGAATCACACCCTTTCCTCTATGTCTAGGTCTTTCCATGAGCCTCAAGTAGACTGGAAGATCTGGTTCCTCAGTGGACTTGTCCAGCTCCTCTGCGTTTAAACTATTCTGCTTAGATTCTTGCAACCATCCTTCCCAACTATCAACTTCTTACCTGTTCTAAGAGAGGGCAACCAAATGCCTGGTGCTGCTGCCCATGAGAGCAAAAGCTGGGACTCTTTAAGTCACACAGTAACCAGATATCAAACCACCCCATGGCACCTCCACTCACACCTCTATGGCAAGAAAACAGCTTTGAGCATAGCACAAGGACCTGCAGGATCAAGGTTTAAGAACTAGATGTGTTGGACCCCAAACCTCAGGGAGACAAATTATAAAGGCAATGATATCTCCGTGGCTCCTTTTGGTTTAGCCTGATGTTTCATAATTCTCTTTCTCTCTCTGTGGTGCTTGCTTGGCTCACCTAAGGAGGTTTCCAACCAGAAGTGTTGGCCTTTGTGTGTCTTTGGAGCATGTCTCTGATCAAAGCATGTTATGTTCTCTTCCTTGCTGGCGGTCTCCAGCTGTGACACGCTTTGGGATTTCAGTTGTTGTTTAGCTAAAATTTGGACAAAAACCTATTGCCATTTGAAATTCAGGTAAATCCAGTTGCTTTTCTCATCCTGTGGGTGTCACTTTCCTGGCACCTTATACCAATGGCTACACCTTGGTTGGCTGTGCACGTACGCCCATTTTCCCATTCTGAGTACCAAGGTCAGCTAATGGAAACGCGGTATGTGTCTGTTTCACTTCCCGATCTGTACAGCTAACAGGTTTCAGAGTAGCAGCCGTGTTAGTCTGTATTCGCAAAAAGAACAGGAGGACTTGTGGCACTTTAGAGACTAACCAATTTATTTGAGCATAAGCTTTCGTGAGCTACAGCTCACTTCATCGGATGCATTCAGTGGAAAATACAGTGGGGAGATGTATATACACAGAGAACATGAAACAATGGGTGTTACCATACACACTGTAAGGAGTGTGATCACTTCAGATGAGCTACTACCAGCAGGAGAGCCAGGAGTGGGGGGAACCTTTTGTAGTGATAATCAAGGTGGGCCATTTCCAGCAGTTGACAAGAATGTCTGAGGAACAGTGGGGTGTGGAGGTGGGGAATAAACATGGGGAAATAGTTTTACTTTGTGTAATGACCCATCCACTCCCAGTCTCTATTCAAGCCTAAGTTAATTGTATCCAGTTTGCAAATTAAATCCAGTTCAGCAATCTCTCGTTGGAGTCTGTTTTTCAAGTTTTTTTGTTGAAGAATTGCAATTTTTAAGTCTGTAATCAAGTGACCAAAGAGATTGAAGTGTTCTCCAACTGGTTTTTGAATATTATAATTCTTGACGTCTGATTTGTGTCCATTTATTCTTTTACGTAGAGACTGTCCAGTTTGACCAATGTACATGGCAGAGGGGCATTGCTGGCACATGATGGCATATATCACATTGGTGGATGTGCAGGTGAACGAGGCTCTGATAGTGTGGCTGATGTGATTAGGCCCTATGATGGTGTCCCCTGAATAGATATGTGGACACAGTTGGCAACGGGCTTTGTTGCAAGGATAGGTTCCTGGGTTAGTGGTTCTGTTGTGTGGTGAGTGGTTGCTGGTGAGGATTTGCTTCAGGTTGAGGGGCTGTCTGTAAGTGAGGACTGGTCTGTCTCCCAAGATCTGTGAGAGTGAGGGATCACTTTTCAGGATAGGTTGTAAATCTTTGATGATGCGCTGGAGAGGTTTTAGCTGGGGGCTGAAGGTGATGGCTAGTGGCGTTCTGTTATTTTCTTTGTTGGGCCTGTCCTGCAGTCGGTGACTTCTGGGTACTCTTCTGGCTCTTTCAATCTGTTTCTTAACTTCAGGTGAAGTGAAGGTGGATATTGTAGTTGTAAGAATGCTTGATAGAGATCGTGTAAGCGTTTGTCTCTGTCTGAGGGGTTGGAGCAAATGCGGTTGTATCGTAGAGCTTGGCTGTAGACATGGATCGTGTGGTATGGTCTGGATGAAAGCTGGAGGCATATAGGTAGGAAAGCTTTCTCTTGCGCTCCCTCGTGACAGGAGTTCGTTGTGGGCCTAGATATCCTGTGTGTCATTCAGTGACGTAAGAGCACAGACACATGAAGGCAGGCCAGTTTTAAGCCAGACGGTCCTGGCTTTAAATGGTTTGTCCTGGGTCCAGCACCGATCATGCCGATGGAGGTGCAGTCGTGCTAGCAGGGGCAGCCCCGAACCATTCCCAGCAGTGCTGGAATGTACAATACTTGGGGGATGTGTGAGTGGCCGCCTTAGAAGCACAGGATCAGTTCACCAAGCAACGCTTGGGTCTCACAAGTAGCACACGGGAGCTAATTCAGCAGGCAACTGCTGCTGAGCCATTTTTTCATACTGACCACGATAGAACTAGGGTCAACCTCCTCGGGGGAAGTAGCGTACCAACGAGGGACACCGGGACGCTAAACTTGAAAAAGGGAGATTTCAACAATGAGAGAGGATGGGAAGGGGGAGGCAGGGAAGCTTAGCAAACTTCAAACAGCAACTGGACATTTCTCATGCTTACGAAGGAGTAAAGGATGCGCGAGTTTGGGGATTTACTAGCCCGTTTATCACTGGCCTTATAAAACTCCATGAGCCCACTGGACTAACTTTGATGGTTCACTTGTGGCACCTTAGAGACTAACCAATTTATTTGAGCATAAGCTTTCGTGAGCTACAGCTCACTTCATCGGATGCGTACTGTGGAAAGAACACAAGATCTTTTTATACACACAAAGCATGAAAAAATGGGTGTTTACCACTACAAAAGGTTTTCTCTCCCCCCACCCCACTCTCCTGCTGGTAATAGCTTATCTAAAGTGATCATTCTCCTTACGATGTGTATGATAATCAAGGTGGGCCATTTCCAACACAAATCCAGGGTTTAACAAGAATGTCTGGGGGGGTGTAGGAAAAAACAAGGGGAAATAGGTTACCTTGCATAATGACTTAGCCACTCCCAGTCTCTATTCAAGCCTAAGTTAATTGTATCCAATTTGCAAATGAATTCCAATTCAACAGTCTCTCACTGGAGTCTGGTTTTGAAGTTTTTTTGTTGTAATATCGCAACTTTCATGTCTGTAATCGCGTGACCAGAGAGATTGAAGTGTTCTCCGACGGGTTTATGAATGTTATAATTCTTGACATCTGATTTGTGTCCATTTATTCTTTTACGTAGAGACTGTCCAGTTTGACCAATGTACATGGCAGAGGGGCATTGGATTTGTGCTGGAAATGGCCCAACTTGATTATCATACACATTGTAAGGAGAGTGATCACTTTAGATAAGCTATTACCAGCAGGAGAGTGGGGTGGGGGGAGAGAAAACCTTTTGTAGTGGTAAACACCCATTTTTTCATGCTTTGTGTGTATAAAAAGATCTTGTGTACTTTCCACAGTATGCATCCGATGAAGTGAGCTGTAGCTCACGAAAGCTTATGCTCAAATAAATTGGTTAGTCTCTAAGGTGCCACAAGTACTCCTTTTCTTTTTGCGAATACAGACTAACACGGCTGTTACTCTGAAACCTTTGATGGTTCAGTATAACATCATTGGTTCTTTTCATTGCCATCTGAGTGGGAGATGGGGTGCCATTTGGAGGGGCGGAGGGGGCTCCTGCCCTCCCCCCGCACCCCCAAGTTTCCTACCAGAGGTCTTCTCATAGCGCACGCCCTAGTCCCAGATGGAATGTGATGAGTTCTATGCTGCTCCCAGCTTCCGTCCTTAGGGCAGGGAGTTTGTTTATAAACAGAGGCACAGTGATTAAGATAACAAAAGGCTTGTCATTAAATTAAATTAAATAAATTAAATTAAATTAAATTAAATTAAATTAAGGATCTTTAGATGATCCTGAAAGCATTGCTAGGCACTCCAGTTAAAATATAGGAAACAAAGGATAGGAATAAATGGTCAGTTTTCACAATGGAGAGAGGTAAGTAGTGGTGTCCTCCAGTGGTCTTAATGGGACCAGTCCTATTCAACATATTCATAAATGATCTGCAAAAAGGGGTAAACAGTGAGGTGGCAAAATTTGCAGATGATAGAAAATTATTCCAAAGCTGACTGCAAAGAGTTACAAAGGGATCTCCCCAAACTGGGTGACTGGGCAACAAAATGACAGATTTCAGAGTAGCAGCCGTGTTAGTCTGTATCCACAAAAAGAACAGGAGGACTTGTGGCACCTTAGAGACTAACAAATTCATTAGAGCATAAGCTTTCATGGGCTCCAGCTCACTTCACCAGATGCATAGAATGGAACATATAGTAAAATATATATATATATACAGATAAGTTGGAAGTTACCATACAAACTGTGAGAGGCTAATTAGTTAAGATGAGCTATAATCAGCAGGAGAAAAAAACTTTTGTAGTGATAATCAAGATGGCCCATTTAGACAGTTGACAAGAAGGTGTGAGGATACTTAACTTAAGGAAATAGATTCAATAGGGATAATGTCCCAGCCACTCCCAGTCTCTATTCAAACCCAAGTTAATGGTATCTAGTTTGCATATTAATTCAAGCTCAGCAGTTTCTCGTTGGAGTCTGTTTTTGAAGCTTTTCTGTTACAAAATTGCCACCCTTAAATCTTTTACTTAGTGGCCAGAGAGATTGAAGTGTTCTCCTACCGGTTTTTGATTGTTATGATTCCCGATGTCAGATTTGTGTCCATTTATTCTTTTACGTAGAGACTGTCCAGTTTGGCCAATGTACATGGCAGAGGGGCATTGCTGGCACATGATGGCATTTATCACATTGGTAGATGTGCAGGTGAATGAGCCTCTGATAGTGTGGCTGATGTGATTAGGTCCTATGATGCTGTCACTTGAATAAATATGTGGACAGAGTTGGTATCGGGCTTTGTTGCAAGGATAGGTTCCTGGGTTAGTGTTTTTGTTGTGTGGTGTGTGGTTGCTGGTGAGGATTTGCTTCAGGTTGCGGGGCTGTCTGTAAGTGAGGACTGGTCTGTCTCCCAAGATCTGTGAGAGTGAGGGATCACTTTTCAGGGTAAGTTGTAAATCTTTGATGATGCGCTGGAGAGGTTTTAGTTGGGGGCTGAAGGTGACAGCTAGTGGCGTTCTGTTATTTTCTTTGTTGGGCCTGTCCTGTAGTAGGTGACTTCTGGGTACTCTTCTGGCTCTGTCAATCTGTTTTTTTCACTTCAGCAGGTGGGTATTGTAGTTTTAAGAATGCTTGATAGAGATCTTATAGGTGTTTGTCTCTGTCTGAGGGATTGGCGCAAATGAGGTTGTATCTTAGAGCTTGGCTGTAGACGATGGATCCTGTGGTGTGTCCTGGATGGAAGCTGGAGGCGTGTAGGTAAGTATAGCGGTCAGTAGGTTTCAGGTATAGGGTGGTGTTTATGTCACCATCGCTTATTAGCAGAGTAGTGTCCAGGAAACGGATCTCTTGTGTGGACTGGTCCAGGCTGAGGTTGACGGTGGGATGGAAATTGTTGAAATCATGGTGGAATTCCTCAAGGGCTTCTTTTCCCTGGGTCCAGATGATGAAGATGTCATCAATGTAGCACAAGTAGAGTAGAGGTGTTAGGGGACAAGAGCTAAGGAAGCGTTGTTCTAAGTCAGCCATAAAAATGTTTGCATACTGTGGGGCCCTGCAGTACCCATAGCAGTGCCGCTGACTTGAAGGTATATATTGTCCCCAAATGTGAAATAATTGTGGGTGAGGACAAAGTCACAAAGGTCAGCCACCAGGTTTGCTGTGACATTATCGGGGATAGCAGTCCTGACGGCCTGTGGTCCATCTTTGTGTGGAATGTTGGTGTAGAGGGCTTCTACATCCATAGTGGCCAGGAGGGTGTTTTCTGGAAGATCACCGATGGATTGTAGTTTCCTCAGGAAGTCAGTGGTGTCTTGAAGATAGCTGGGAGTGCTGGTAGCGTAGCTTCAAAAACAGACTCCAAGGAGACGCTGCTGAGCTTGAATTAATATGCAAACTAGATACCATTAACTTGGGTTTGAATAGAGACTGGGAGTGGCTGGGTCATTACACATATTGAATCTATGTCCTCATGTTAAGTATCCTCACACCTTCTTGTCAACTGTCTAAATGGGCCATCCTGATTATCACTACAAAAGTGTTTTTCTCCTGCTGATTATAGCTCATCTTAACTAATTAGCCTCTCACAGTTTGTATGGTAACTTCCAACTTATCTGTATGTATATATATATATATCTTACTGTATGTTCCATTGTATGCATCCGATGAAGTGGGCTGTAGCCCACGAAAGCTTATGCTCTAATGAATTTGTTAGTCTCTAAGGTGCCACAAGTCCTCCTGTTGTTTTTAAAATGGCAGATGAAATTCAGTGTTGATAAATGCAAAATAATGCAGATGGCAAAATATAATGCCAACTATACATACAAAATGATGGGGTCTAAATTAGCTGTTAGCACTCAAGAAAGAGATCTTGAAGAGATTGTGGAGAGTTCTCTGAAAACATCCGCTCAATGGGCAGCGGCAGCCAAAAAAGCCAACAGAATATTGGGGATCATTAGGAAAGGGATCAATAATAGGACAGAAAATATCATGTTGCCCCTGTATGAATCCATAGTACGCCCACGTCTTGAATACTGCGTGCAGTTCTGGTCACCCCATCTCAAAACAGAGATATTAGAATTGGAAAAGGTACAGAGAAGGGCAACAGAAATTATTAGGGGTGTGGAACAGCTTCTGTGTGAAGAGAGATTAAAAAGACTGGGACTTTTCATCTTGGAAAAGAGGCGACTAAGAGAGGATGTGACGGAGGTCTATGAAATCATGACTGGTGCGGAGGCAGTAAACAAGGAAGTGTTATTTACCCCTTCACATAACACAAGAATTAGGGGTCACCCAATGAAATTAATAAGGAGCAGATTTAAAACAAACAGAAGAAATTACTTCTTCACAGTCAACCTGTGGAACTTTTTGCCAGGGGATGTTGAGAAGGCCAAAACTATAACTGGGTTCAAAAAAGAACTAGATAAATTAATAGAGGATAGTTCCAACAATGGCTAGTAGCCAGGATGGGCAGGGATGCAATGCCATATTCTGCATGTTCCTAGCCTCTGTTTGCCAGAAGCTGGGAGTGGGCAACAGGGGATGGATCACTTCATGATTGCCTGTTCTGTTCATTCCCTCTGGGGCACCTGGCATTGGCCACTGTCGGTAGACAGGATACTGGGCTAGATGGACCATTGGTCTGACCCAGTATGGCCATTCTTATGTTCTTATATATAACCCAGTTTTATCTGCCCCCTACCCCACTCCCCTACCAGAGCCGAGCTAGAACCCAGTAGTCTTGACAGGGTCTCTCTCTCTGCAGAGTTAGTAACAAAGTAAGAATATACATTACAATTTTAAACGTAACCAGGGTCCCTTAAGTGACTTGCCATAAGATGTCAGAACATGTTAGTATTAGAGTTGAGTGGGTCTAATATTTATTTAATTTTCTTTCTTTTATATAGGAATTAGATACAGTTCTCCTGGCAGCTAATTGCTAAGTTATCTGCCAAAAAAAGTAAAAATAAAATAAAATAAAATAAAATAAAATAAAATAAAATAAAGAGAGTTTTCAGGTGCCTAAGTAGCCCCCTCCAAAATCTGAAGTGGCGTCTCTGGTGGGAGAGTAAGTTTTGTTCCCATATACGCATGTGATGACTTTGCAAGGCTTTCTGAGTCCCCAGTCCCGTCCACCTGCTACGGGGCCATTTGAGAGAGATCTCCATGAGAGGGGTCAGCAGGAGAAAGGTTCAGACTTGGCGAAGTTATTTTAAATTGTGAAAAATCCCTCCCTCCCCCGTGTTTCCATGCTTGTGAGAGGAACCATGGTAGAGGGACCAACATCGGTAAATCCAGACATCTGCATAGAGGGAAGTTTTGTCATTCCTCTCCTCTCCCTCTGATTCCTTTGATGGCATTGTGTGTCCCGATTTTTCGACTGATCATTCAGGGTGGACCCGTCCCAGTACAAATGGGCCAGCACAGGGGCCTTTGCTTCATTGAAGTCAACAACTAAACCCCGTTTTGAGCTTGTGTTGACCCCCTGCCTGGGGTGAGTCTGGCCCCAGGGTCGCACCCGTGAAACTCAGCGGCACCGTGGCTCGACCCCTTGCGCTGCTGAGAAAGGCCGTTGAGGTGCCATGGAGACCAGCCGCAAGACCATGCTGGCCGCGTCCTGTCTGTACATGCTTGGCAGGTCTGGCAGCAGCCAACGAAATAAGCGCTTGTACGTTCAATGCCAGGAATAACAATCCCGCTTGGTAACTTCTCGGATTTTCTCATTTAAAGGAGGGGTTGAGCTCAGGGTGCAGAGCTGGTTTGTTTAGCAACTGGTTGGTTTGGTTTTACATGGCACCTGCTCGGAGGTTCTGCGGGGGGCGGGGCCGAACTTCTTGATTTAGGGGGTTGATTGTCCCCCTGGTTTCCTGGCGATCCCCAAGTTGGGCAGATCGGGGCAAGGAGGGGCACAGAAAAGCACGACAGCTGGCTCTGTGATGTGCTCCCCCTTTCCTTCTGATTCCCCCTCTCTCCCCCCAGTCCCTCCCCTGGTGCCCTGTGGGGACTGGGCTCTGAGCTGGGAAAGGGGTAGGTCTGGGAGGACAGCTGCTCCTCACTGGCCCTGCCAGGGCTTGTCTGGGCAAGGATCAAAGATCTTGATGATTCTTTGGGGTTTTTGTATAGGCGCTCCTTTCTCTGAGAGAAGCCACCGCTTTACGAGCTACCCATGACTGCCCAGGAGCTCACTTCCTGGTGAGCCACACGGCTATTTTATGCCTAGGGTTGTCGATTTTGGTTGGACGTATTCCTGGAGGTTTCATCACATGACATGATCTTTAATTAAAGCCTCCAGGACAATCCTGGAGGGTTGACAACCCTAGTTAGGGCTGGGGGGAGACACAGGGCCTGTGTGCTGATGGCCTCCCTTTCCCAGCGTGTCCCAAGAGCAACAGACGAAGCAGCGTGACCCCCGTCCCATCCCCTATTCCATGAAGGAAGGTGTGTGGTGGGGAGGGGGAGTTGTGTCTCACCTCCCCACAGCCAATGAGATTGCTTCAGTGGCAACACCTCGCGGCAAAATGAGACGTGTTTCTCAGCTCTTCTGTGGGCTGTTGCTGCCTACAGGAGAACGGGGCCCGTGGGCACGAAGGTGTCTGAGGGTCCTTGGGCAAAACTGTAAATGTTGTACTCAGATGGGTGAACCAGAGATCCGGTACTCTTTAAGTGCCATTGGTGGTGTGGGGTCTCCAGGTTACTAGGTGTCAGCTGACCAGGTCTTCTTGGAACTTGGTGTCCGTATGGACACCTTGGCTTTCAGAGGGGTTTAAATACTCTCTGACTCCTGGCTGAAGGAGCCTTACTCTGTGACCCACCGTAATAACCCAGTTATAAGAGAGAAGTAAAGACCCTTGTGTTGTCCGGGTTCGCTCCTACATGGTTGGGCACAGTGGGTTGGGGTCCAAGCTGCTGACACCCCCAACTGCTGCTGAAGTCACTAGCAGCTGCGGGGACTCAGCATCTCTGGGAAAAATCAGGCCAGGCCTCTTCACCTTCACCAGAAATACAGGGATGATTCCAAAAATATCAAGGGAGGACCCATTACTGCGTGTAAGTGGCAGCATTCCTGCTGAGGTCAGCAAGGAGCGGCAGAGCGTGACTGAAGATGGCTTTGAAGAGCGATGCCTTACCTAAGATAAAGCCATTAAGTGTGCAGTTAAGTGCTAATGATCAGTAAGAAGAGTATTTCCCAGAATTACATAATCATTAATTAAAGCACTTTACGTAAATGACCCAAATGGGGGAGTTGGTGGCCCTAAAGCAAAGCCTGGTGGGTCCTTTTAGCCTGGACTTTCCTTCCCGTCTCTGCCACTTCTCCATGGTCCGACCATGGGCAGGTCATTTAACTTCACCAAGCCTTTGTGGCCTCTGTGTAAAACGGGGATGCTGACAACAGAGGCGTGTTCTGACATGGTGCGATGTAAGTGACTGAGCCCAGGGGTGGGTGTGAGGAACTCCTGGGTTCTCTTCCCAGCTCTTGCTTACTGACTAGAGCTGGCTGGGAATTTTTCTACTCAATTTTTTTTCATTGGTAAATGCAAATTTGTTAAACCGGAAGCTTTACAGGGGAAAGGACCAGTTTCAATGAATTTCCTGTTTCGCAAAAAATTTTGGAAAAAAGTTTTGAAATTGTTGAAACGTCCCATTTTGACATATTTTCAAAACAAAAGTTTTCTTTTTTTGGTTAAAAACAACTTTTTCTTTTGGGATTAAGTAAATTTATAGTGTTTGAAAAAAATAAAAAGTCAAACTTGAAACAAAACTTTTTGATCGCACCGATCCAAAAAAGTTTCAATTTTCAGTTTGCAAAATTTTTTTGAGATTTCCACTTTTCATCCCAATTTGGATGGGAAAACAATTCTTACGCATTGTTGTGGGACATAACATTGTTTCCTGCCCCGCTACACTGGCTGACTTTGATCAAGTCGTTTTCCCATCTGCACAGTTGATTGATTGTTATCCAGCACTAGTGCAAATGTGAGCTGCTTTTCTGTCTGGACCTGGCTTCCAGAATGCCTGGGAACATCCTAAATAGCTCTCCTGTATCAAGAGATGGGCCCTACACCAGAACCATTTGCTAATGGCTGAAATTAGTTGGCCCGGGTTATGCAGGAGCTCAGGTGAGACTATCAGGATGGTCCTTTGGGGCTCTGAAATCTATGAATCACTTTACACCTCAAAATTTTGCAAGTCCCCCCTTAGTAAAAATGTGTCCCTGCTTCAGACCGTCTCTGCACTGGCGTGGAGTCTTGCACCCACCAAACGTGACTCAGACGGTTTTGCAGAAACAAAGTCATTACGATTATTCCTCTTCCATAGTAAAGGGCTACTCCCATAACAGACCAAACTGGAATGGGCTGGCGCCCAGACCAAGGCCACGATGAGAATTGTTGTGCATTTGTGCTTTGCCCACCAGCCGAAGCCGACGTTTTGAAAAGCTGCGTCTCGTTCCTGGTGGTCTATCCTGAGACTCTTTGGACCTTAGTTTTTCAGAGGTGCTGAGCACCCACAGCTCACACTGACGTCCACTGTGGTTTGAACTGGCCAGTCTTTTTAACTCCCCATGAAATACGTGACTGAAAACCAACAAAACCCTTAGGTTTTCATCCAAAAACAGAAAAATATTTGTTTTCCAGCTGCAGGAAACCAAAACCAAAACCAAAACAACACCCCCTTCCCCTCCCCCCACCCCTTTCTGTTTTGAGGTTTCTGTTTTTTTCAACAATAACCTGAAAATTTTTGAGGGGAATGGGATTTTTTGAGGAAAACATCCATTTGGTCAAAAAGCTATTTTTCACTGAATTTTCTTTCAACTATCTCCAGTGCTCGGCTCCTCGGAAAGCCAGGCCCCACCTGTCCCAAAATGCAGGCACTGCACATCAGAGACTGCTTAGAACTTGTCATCATTTTGCCTTTGAAAAATGTAGCCAAAGGATGTGTTCCGAGAGACTCCGTTAGGGATGGAGGAAGCAAGGAGACCTTGGTGGAGAATATAACCTCAGTGGAGGCCGGGCACCGGACCCTGCGATGAATGACTCCAGACTTACTGCAGCGTAGCCCCCATTGGAGTTGATGGAGTTCTATTAACACAAAGCTGGTGCAGCGTGATGGAGAATCAGGGCATGGCAGTGGAATGGCTTGGTCTGGCAAGCAGCAAAATCCTTGCTACCATGTGTGACTGGTACTAAACATTCGGAAAGAATCCTGGCTCAGACCTGACCTGGATAACATCTTCACAAGGTGCAAGGTGGGGAGGAAAATTAATCCTCCCTGGTTGCATCTACACGGAGACATTTCTGAATATTCTCCCACCGTCGGTCTAGCAGAAGTCCAAATTCCCAGATGGTGGCAACAGCAGGGATGCCCATGTATAGTAACTGCTGGTGTTTCCAACTCCCGGGTTGTCTAACCCTGCTTAGAACAGCTCTAGATGGCATGGTGATAAAACCATGATAAACCATGGTGATAAAACCCTGCTGGCCAGTCTACACCAGAGCTCCTGCCATTTTGGGTGTGTTACGGTAGTGCCTAGAGGCTCTGAGATCAGAGCCATATTTCGTTAGGCGCTGCAAATGGAGACGGAGAAGTCCCTGCCTCAAAGAGCTTGCAGTCTGAATGGAGATGACAGACAAATCACGTGTAGGGCCCATCTCTCTATACAGGAGGGTTTATCTGTGTGACTCATGGGGACCACAGTGGCACTGAGAGAGTAATTTGCCCAAAGTCGTGCAGCGGGTCTGTTATACGGACAAAACTGCACAGGATCGTTCCAGGGGACAAGACAAGATGTCACGTTTATTATAATAGCAACACAATTTGATTTAAGACCAATATCTAATATCTATACACAAACACACACCCACACACACCCCAAATGTTCTGCAGCTGCTAGATAGTTACCAGTCCTGAATGCAGCTTGAGTTCGTGGCTTGGGTTCGTAGCTTGTGGCTGCTAACTGGCCAGGAAAGCCAGGCACAAGGAAGAACTGGGTCTCTGTTGGGCATGCACCGATGCCCTTCCATGTTGGCAGCAGAATGTTACCCTCCAAAGTCTTCCATCTCACTCATTCTTTTTGTAGGCTCTAGTTTGAATCCAGAGACTACAGGTCTTGCTGTGTCACGCGGCCTCTGGGCTCGGTGTGATTGATCACCCGTCAATTGCAGATAATGACTTTCAGCCTGGGACCTGGCTTTGATGTTTCTTCAATTGTACTTTTGCTCTTTTCTTTTGAGGGTGGACTCTTCTTGCTTTGTCAGGGCTGCTGTCTGCATCTTCAGTGGTTGGTGTTTACACTTTATTTCATCAGGACAGCCTGGGGCTGGAGGTTGATTCCATCATCCATACATACCTCATTCCCACATCTAAGCTACACTAATCAGATTACAGCAGGGTTTTAAAAATGAAGTGAGCATTTTAAAATGGAGTTTGGGACAAGTTAAAATGGAGTCTGAGTTACAAGATGGACAAGGGTAAGGAACAACAAACAGTGAGCAGAAGTTACAACGTTGAAACAGTGCAAATTTCAGCAATTTCAGCAGCAATTAGATTGAAAGTGAAACTCAATTAGCCAGTTATTGGGGTACCTGGTTTTATGAATGAATGTAGTTTCATTCATCACACTTTACTTATGAAGTTATATTAATAAAGTGAACAATTAAAAATAATTTCATTTATCAGTTCTACAGGTCTTTATTCCAACCTGTGCCTAATGACAAGATCAACCATCTTCTCGGTGGTGGGGGGATTTCAGGAGAAGCCTCAAGGCAGCCAGAGCCCAAGCAGAGCTGGTTTGTGGGGAAATTTCACATTTTTTTTCCAAATTCCTTCCCCCTTCCTCCCAGTTTAGTTTTGAAAGTTCAAAACCTGTGCCCAGCTCCAGCCCCAGGAATCAGCCCCTCCTAAAGATGGCACCAACTTGAACAAAAGGGATGCCCGAGAGGTGCCGTCTGGGACACATAGTGGCAGGTTCGGCGTCACTCACAAGATCAGCGATGAAACCGGTTTGAACACTAGGAGTTCTCCCCGGATTAGTCCACTGCAGGAGCTGTGCTGTGGGAGCTTTCAACCAGCACCAGAGGCTGGGAACAGTGGATTGAACAATGCCAGAGCTGAGTGAAGTTTTGGTGATGTCAGGGTTCCTTCCCCACTCTGAACTCTAGGGTACAGATGTGGGGACCTGCATGAAAGACCCCCTAAGCTTATTCTTACCAGCTTAGGTTCAAAACTTCCCCAAGGTACAAACTTCGCCTTGTCCTTGAACCCTTGAACAGGAAAAGAGCCCACTTGGAGACGTCTTCCCCCAAAATATCCCCCCAAGCCCTACACCCCCTTTCCTGGGGAGGCTTGAGAATAATATCCTGACCAATCTGTTACAAAAGCATCAAAGATCCAAACCCCTGGATCTTGGAACAATGGAAAAACCAGTCAGGTTCTTAAAAGAAGGATTTTATTAAAAAGAAAAGAAAGGTAAAAATCATCTCTGTAAATCAGGATGGAAAATACTTTACAGGGTATTCAGATTCAAAACTCTGAGGATCCCCCTTTGGGCAAAACCTTAAAGTTACAGAAAACAGGAATAAACCTCCCTCTTAACACAGGGAAAATTCACATAAAACAAAAGATAAACTAATCCGCCCTGCCTGGTTTACCTATACGGGTTGCAATATTGGGGACTTGGATTAGGATGGGTTGGAGAAGATGGATTTCTTTCTGGCCTCTCTCAGTCCCAAGAGAGAACAAACACGTAAACAAAGAGCACAAACAAAAGCCTTTCCCCCCTCCCGCCCCAATATTTGAAAGTATCTTGTTCCCTTATTGGTCCTTTGGATCATGTGCCAGCCAGGTTAGTTGAGCTTCTTAACCCTTTACAGGTAATAGGATGTTGCCTCTGGCCAGGAGGGATTTTATAGCACTGTATACAGAGGGGTGGTTACCCTCCCTTTATATTTATGACAGGCTAGCTTCTCAAACCGTGCATCTCCCAGGATGAAATGCACGCCTGAGCCAATGTGAGTACAGCACCCAGTCATATGGGTGCTGAGAGCCCTCGATGCCTGGAGCTAGCTTAGCAAGGACACAGACGGGACCCTGAGGCTGAAGCCTTCGACGGCAGGTGGAGACAATGTCTTGGCCACCTCTTTGAAGGGTCTCCCCTTTGTGCCCAGCATCACTTTGGTCTTGCCAGGGCTCAGCCGCAGCCAGGGGCTCTTCACCCAAGAACTGACTTCCTGTGGACATTCTAGCAGTGACCATGGCTGTATCAGCTGGGAATAAAATGTACAGCTGTGTGGTGTCAGCATCCTATTGGCAGCTGAACTGGGGGGGTCTAAGATAGCTGGTTTGGGGGCGGGGGGTTATGGTTCATTTTATCATATAATATATGGTGATGCACTCTCGGCGGAGGATGGGGTCTGGACAGTGGACAAACAATAGGAATCCCACAACTGAACTATAAATAATCCTCTTCCTTCCCCACCAGGCCTGGTAACCCCCTCCTCCAAGGACCCCCTAGCCATGTCCTCCTGATCCGCAGCAGCGCTCAGACCCTAAAGCTCTCCCCGCTCCCCTCCTTCACCCTACAGCAAAGGGCCTGGGGACACCTTCCTGACGGGCTGGGCAGCAAATAGAGAATTCAGTTCTCCCATCTGAATTGTGTCACATCCCAGCCGGTGCTGAGAGCTGTGATGTGGTGCCTAGGCGACACCTAGTGGCCACTGGGGGGCTGGTGGCATTGCTTGCAGCATGTTTCCCAGCATGCACAGGTCAGGGTATTTCCCAACCTGGGAAAGGCTATTGTCAGGTGCCCCCCTCCCCCCAATCTGCTGACCCCAGAAATATGTGCTCCATCTCAGCCAGGAGCACACGCTATGGGGGGCTCTTCGCTCCGGATGCAGGAACTCTGTGTGTTGAGCAGCTAGGAGACCGTTTTATCCTCCCCCATATTCTGGGTTACCATTTTCTCTTTTATAATCCCAGTTTCTTCCTGGTGCACACACACACACACGGAGCAGCTCTAGCCCAGTCTGGGGTCCGTACACCCCCTCGCAGGGCTGTCCTCAGACGTGGTCCGAGGCGCAGGGGGTCGGATGGAATTAAGACAGACAAATAACCTCTTTCCAGACAAAGGAGTCACAGTGTTGACAGCTGTGAAGACTCTGAGCCGCCCGTTCGATTTTAAGATTGTTGAGAGGATGTTTAAACCCATTCAGACTGTTTCAGCATTACTAGATCCAATACTACCAATGAGAGAGCCCCACGGCGGTCCTTCAAGCCCAGAAGAGGGGACAATAGGAACTATGTTGGGCCAGATTTATCCCTTGGGTAACACAGCCAATTAAAACACCTTGGCCCCACAATTCAGGCCTCCCTGGATTTTCCAGCAGTGAAATTCCTCCCCTCAGTCAGAGAATCGTTCCTGGCTGTAAAAGTTCATTAGAGGGACACAATCTCTCGGGTCATTGTACTGGAACTGAATGTGGTGGTGAAGAGGTTGGCCCACCAAGCACCAGGCCCACCCTGTGAGAAGAGGGCAGGCAAACACAAGGGAACTGGATGGGGACACCAAGCGGAGAACCCCAGACAGCACCTGCTGCTCCATGAAAGTGTCCAAGGAGTCAATGGATGCTGCCCAGAGCCAGTGAGGGAACAGAAGTAGACCTGACCGTAGCACGGAACGTCTCTGGAGAACTTCTGCTTCCCGGATTGGTAGATGGCATCCTGGCTGGTACCGGGAAGAGGATGGCGAAGAGGCCTGTGGGCTCTGTGGAGTTCCAGATGTGGGGCGTGTTCAGGAAAAGCAGAGCGAGAACCTCAGCATCAGGTTCTGGAGGACCTGGAAGAGGGGCTGTGACCTGGTGCACTGAGGGTAGGGCACTAGGATCTCCTTGCTGCAGGAGGGCCAGGTGCCTGGAGCCTGTGCTCCATAATCATGCGCATGCTCATGGCTCCATTCGGGGGGCTGGCTTGAGAGCCCTGGGGAACGGCAGCCTCCTTGTAGCCATAAAACAGGTACAGGCTGGACAGTAGCAGTCACATCTCCCCACCAATGAACCTCAGCCGTGTCCACCAGTGCAAGAGGGGACGGCTTGGTCTGTACAGCCCTTCAGTTCTTAACCTGGCTGCTGGGACTGCCACTGAATGGGGTGCTGACCTGATACCTGTTCAACTAGCAACAGGACCCACTGGCCACTCTCCAGCCATTCAGCCTGGTAATCAGGGATGAAAATAAGTTAGAGGACTTACCGGTACGCCGGAGTCCTGAGCAGGGGGCATGGCCTCAACCAGAAGAGGCGTGGCCTTAACCGGAAGAGGCGGGGCCTTAAATCCCCGGGCCCTTTAAATCTTGTTTTAAAGGGCCAGGGCTCCAGCTAAGGGTCTGGGGCTCCGCTGTGGTAGCGGCTGCCAGAGCCCCGAGCCCTTTAAATCCCTGCCTGAGCCCTGCTGCTGAAGCCCTGGGGTAGCGGCAGCCGGGCTCCATCGGGAATTTAAAGGGCCCCGGGGCTCCAGCCGCCGCTACAGCCCCGGCCCTTTAAATCCCCGCTGGAGCCCCGCTGCCGTTGCTACCCCAGGGCTCAGGCAGCAGGGCTCAGGCGGGGATTTAAAGGGCTCCGGGGCGATAGCAGGGGCTGGAGCCCTGGGGCCCTTTAAATCCCCGCTTTAGCCCTGCTGTCCGAGCCCTGGGGTAGCAGCGGCGGGGATTTAAAGGGCCGGGGCGGTAGTGGGGGCTGGAGCTCTGGGGCCCTTTAAATCCCCGCCAGAGCCCAGCCGCCGCTACCCCAGGGCTTCGGCAGCAGGACTCAGATGGAGATTTAAAGGGCCGGGGCGGTAGCAGTGCCTGGAGCTCCGGGGCCCTTTAAATCCCTGCGGCAGCCCTGCCACTGCTACCCCAAGGTTGTAAATTGCCTTCTGGGAAAGCCGGTTCCGGTACGGCGCAGCAGCTCTTACTGGTGTGCCGTACCGAGGCGTAGCGGCTTACTTTCCCCTCTGCTGGTAATTAACGTTTGGTCCTTCCCGAACTAGGCTGGATGTAAACCAGCCCCTTCAAACTGAAAGGCTCCACAGCTCAGCGCTGGTCACATGAATCACCAGCTGTTCAACCGGGAGGCTTCTTTAGCCACTTCTGCTTTTGCTGCATCTGAAGAGGAAATAACTCATCAGGCCTCATTCCCACAGATGGGCACCTGTCAGCTACGCAGCTAGAAAAACTTACCCTGCTGCAGGGGCATTCTGTTAGAGTCATCCCCTGGATTAGGGGTTCCTGAGGCTGCTCCCCAGACACTTACAAAGACCACAGCTTGAAAGTTAAGAAGGGAAGAGTCTACCAGTAGTTAGTTGGGACACGGCCCAGAAAAACCCAGCTGCTACAAGGGCAGAGGGTCATGATTCAGTAGATGGCGCTCTTCTTCTTCTTCTCCTTCAAGCGATGGTCCCTCTTGTATTCCACTGAGAGTTATGCGCATGCGCTATGCACCGCAAGTCTGAGCTTTCGAAATGGGGTGATGAAAGATCCTATGGCCCTCTTCAGAAGGGTGGGGCTGTTAGAATCATAGAATCATAGAATATCAGGGTTGGAATGGACCTCAGGAGGTCATCTAGTCCAACCCCCTGTTCAAAGCAGGACTGATCCCCAATTAAATCATCCCAGCCAGGGCTTTGTCAAGCCTGACCTTAAAAACTTCTAAGGAAGGAGATTCCACCACCTCCCTAGGTAAAGCATTCCAGTGTTTCACCACCCTTCTAGTGAAAAGGTTTTTCCTAATATCCAACCTAAATCTCCCACACTGCAACTTGAGACCATTACTCCTTGTCCTGTCATCTGCTACCACTGAGAACAGTCTAGAGCCATCCTCTTTGGAACCCCCTTTCAGGTAGTTGAAAGCACCTATCAAATCCCTCCTCATTCTTCTCTTCCGTAGACTAAACATCCCCAGTTCCCTCAGCCTCTCCTCATAAGTCATGTGTTCCAGTCCCCTAATCATTTTTGTTGCCCTCCGCTGGATCTTTCCAATGTTTCCACATCCTTCTTGTAGTGTGGGGCCCAAAACTGGACACAGTACTCCAGATGAGGCCTCACCAGTGTCGAATAGAGGGGAACGATCACGTCCCTCAATCTGCTGGCAATGCCCCTACTTATACATCCCAAAATGCCGTTGGCCTTCTTGGCAACAAGGGCACACTGTTGGCTCATATCCAGCTTCTCGTCCACTGTAACCCCTAGGTCCTTTTCTGTAGAACTGCTGCCTAGCCACTTGGTCCCTAGTCTGTAGCGGTGCATTGGATTCTTCCGTCCTAAGTGCAGGACTCTGCACTTGTCCTTGTTGAACCTCATCAGATTTCTTTTGGCCCAATCCTCCAATTTGTCTAGGTCCCTCTATATCCTATCCCTACCCTCCAGCATATCTACCACTCCTCCCAGTTTAGTGTCATCTGCAAACTTGCTGAGGGTGCAATCCACACCATCGTCCAGATCATTTATGAAGATATTGAACAAAACCGGCCCCAGGACCGACCCTTGGGGCACTCCACTTGACACCGGCTGCCAACTAGACATGGAGCCATTGATCACTACCCGTTGAGCCCGACAATCTAGCCAGCTTTCTGTCCACCTTATAGTCCATTCATCCAGCCCATACTTCTTTAACTTGCTGGCAAGAATACTGTGGGAATACTGTTAGCCCTGGAGAGACTGGCCTGAGTAGAGCATGTCAAGCTATGGCTGCAATCTAGAAGAATCTCCTCTAGCGCTCAAGTGGAACTGTGTTTTCAGAGTGGAAGATCACATTCAGCTCCTGCTCTGTTGACCTCTAGGCTATTAATTGGCCAGAGTTCCCTGCACACATATGCAGCCATGGATTGTAAAGTGGATCCAGTATGTCATGCCTGTTTCTAGCCAGGGCTATCAGTCTTTCACTGTGAAATCTTGAATTCTGCCTCTTGGTAGAGAACAAATGTCTCCCGGTTGAATTTGTAAGACATGTGTCTCCCCTATAAATATATGTATACTTTGACTATGCTGTTCAACCATTCTATGTCTCTGTGAGCTTTATAGAATTTCCAGCAGGGTGGCATCCCTGGTACACAAGGGAGACAAAGCTGGGACGCAAGCTGTATGGAAACCTATTTGTCTGTGTCTAGAGTTTGTACTTTTATTTACCAAATGCCTCTTGTTTAAGACTCACTAATTTCATATTTCATAATGTTCCTGTAGTAAGATGAGGTCCTGAAACATAAGTCCTTGTATCAGAGGCCTGGTATGAAGCCTAAAGCCTGAACTAAAGTAATGGTCAAGACTTTGCTAACATAAAGCAAAGTTAAGCTGTTAGCCAGAGGCAGGCCCTCCCCACAGAAGCTGGCAAGAAGAAGGCTGATATTGCAAATATACACATAGCTAAAAGGTACTAAGCACAAGTAATATAAACATGTGCCAGGATGGTACCAGAACATTCCATTACAAGCACATTTCACATAGATAACAAGGAACAGGCTGACCCATCCTAAAGACAGGGGCAGGAGAGTAATAGGATAGAGTTGTTTTGTTCAAACCAACGTGTACAAGGTGAGAGGCGGCACCTTAATACGTAGAGGGGATGCACCTCTATACGTTGCGAGTGATGTGTAACTTGGTTGTACCTGTGTATAAAAGAGTTGTCTTTGTCTGGCCTAAGGCGCCCACCACTGACTGAGCTGGTCCATTGTCAGGGAGCACATATGTATTAGCAGAACTGCAGACATCTGATCCGGGGAGCTAGAGACTGTGTTTTGTTTGGCAATAAACCTGGCAGAGTGCCTTCGTACCTTATCAGAGTCTGTGGTCATTGGGGGTTCTCTCGGGGTCTGATGTGTCAGCAATCTGTAGAGCCGGGACAGCACACAGAGGGAACACATGCATGCAGCCGACTGTTATCAACATTGAATAGAGCAGAGCACCACACCTGACAACAGTTCCTGAATACCTAACAGTGGGAGGATTTAGTGTGAGAAGCTGTGGGGTTTCCTCCTCCACAGGCTCGTGTCAATGGATTTTACAGCCATTTTAGAATATAAAAGAATACCACCTCACTTCCTCCCTAGAACTGAAATCCACCTACGGAACATAAGAATGGCCACACTGGGTCAGACCAATGGTGTGTCTAGCCCAGTATCCAGTCTTCTGACAATGGCCAGTTCCAGATGCCCCAGAGGGAATGAACAGAACAGGGCAATTATCAAGTGGTCCATTCCCTGTCCTCCAGTCCCAGCTTTCGGCAGTCAGAGGTTTAGAGTCACTCAGAATGTGGGGTTGGCTAAAAGCCATTGATGGACCTGTCCTCCATGAACTTATCTAATTTTTTTTAAAAACCCAATTATACTTTTGGCCTTCACAACATCTCCTGGCAATGAGTTCCACATAGGGTGACCAGATCACAACAAAATATCGGGACATATATTGGGGTGCCGTCAGCCCCGCCTACAGTCCACCCCTGATCCTCCCAGGCTCCGCCCCCACTCTGCCCCAGGTCCTGCACCCTTCCCCCCACCGCACCCTTCCTTATCCCCCTGCCCGCCCCGGCTTGCTGAGTCCCTCCTCATTCCCCCACCCACTGCTCGCCTCCTCACACCCCCCCGCCCGTTGCTGGCCCGCCGCTCGCCTCTTCACCCCCACCACTCGCCTCTTCACCCCCCTGCCCGCCACTTGCCCTAAGGCGCCAACTTCTCCTCTGCCCGGTGGGTGCTCGCCCACCCCCCGCCTCTTCCCGCCCCTGCACTGCCCTTATCCCTCCCCCATTCCACCCCTGTCCCCCAAGTCCCCGCCCCTGCCCTGCCTCTTCTCCGCCTCCTCCCCTTAGCATGCCATGTCCCCACTCCTCCCGTTCCCTCCCAGAAAGTCCTAAGTGCTGCCAAACACCTGTTAGGTGGCGGAAGCACTGGGAGGGAGGGGGAGGAGTGGGGACGCAGCGCGCTCGGGGTGGGAAAAGGAGGTGAGGAGCGGGGAGCTTGGCTGCCGGTGGGTGCAGAGCACCCGCTAATTTTTTCCCGTGGGTGCTCCAGCCCCAGAGCACCCACAGAGTCGGCACCTCCCTCCCTTTTGCCTCCTTACCTGAATATCAGGACAAACGGGATCCCGATCGTACATCAATTGGGATGCGGGACAAAGGGTTAAATATCAGGACAGTCCCAATTTTATCGGGACATCTGGTCACCCTAGGTCCACAGGTTGGCAATTGTGTGAAGAAGTACTTCCTTATGTTTGTTTTGAACCTGCTGCCTATTCATTTCATTGGGTGTGCCCGGTTCTTGTGTTATGTGAAGAAGTAAATAACACTTCCTGTATTCATTTTCTCCACGCTGTTCATGATTTTATAGACTTATATCATATTCCCCTTTAATCATTTCTTTTCTAAGCTGAACATAGAATCATAGAATCTCAGGGTTGGAAGAGACCTCAGGAGGTCACCTAGTCCCACCCCCTGCTCAAAGCAGGACCAACTCCAACTAAATCATCCCAGACAGGGCTTTGTCAAGCCGGGCCTTAAAAACCTCTCAGGTCCCAATCTTTTTAATATCTCCTCATACAGAAGTTGTTCCATACCTGTAATCATTTTATTGCCCTTCTCTGTGCCTTTTCCAATTCCAATATATATATTTTTTGAGATAGGGAGACCAGAACTGTACATGGATGAACATAGATTTATACAGTGGCATTATGATATTTTTCATCCTATCTCACCCTTTCCTATTGGTTTCTAACATTCTGTTGGCTTTTTTGACTGCCACTGAAGATTGAGCAGATGTTTTCAGAGAACTACCCATGATGACTCCAAGATTTCTTTTTTGAGTGATAACAACTAATTTAGATCCCATCACTTTGTATGTATAGTTGGGATTATGTTTTCCAATGTGCATTTTTTTGCATTTATCAATGTTGCCAGTCATTCAGTTTTAGGAGATCCCTTTGTAACTCTTTGCAGTCAACTTTGGACTTAACTATGGTGAGTAACTTTGCACCATCTGCAAATGTTGCCACCTGACTGTTCACCCCCTTTTCCAGATCATTTATTAATACGTTGAACAGCACTGGTCCCAGTACAGATCCTTGGGGGACACCGCTAGTTACCCCTATCCATTGTGAAAACTGACCATTTATTCCTCCCCTTTGTTTCCTGTCTTTTAACCAGTTACTGATCCATGAGAGGACCTCCCCTCTTATCCCATGATAGCTTACTTTGCTAAAGTGCCTTTGGTGAGGGACCTTTGTCAAAGGCTTTCTAAAAGTCCAAGTACACTATATCCACTGGATCACCCTTAGCCACATGCTTGTTGACACCCTCCAAGAATTCTAATAGATTAGTGAGGCATGATTTCCCTTTACACCTGCCTGCTTATAATCAAAGAGCTAAAAGTGGGCAGTGAGCGAGCCCCACTAAAATGAATCCCTTTTATAACTGTTAGGTTTGCTTAAAAAATTGTTCTTGCAAAATTATGGTGATCACACATAAAAATAGCTTTAGCCGTTCTGTTTAGGTGTTTATCTGGGCCTCCTCATGGCAGTACTTATCACATTCATTCCTGAATTTATCCTCGCAACAGCTCTGTGAGGTGGGGAAATATCATTAGCACCTCCATTTTCCAAAAGGGGAACGGAGACACAAAGGCTGCGTTTACATTGCAAGCTAGGGGCATGGCTCCCCTGCTCGCAGACACATACTCAGGCTAGCTCTCATCGGACTAGCTTGACTATAAATAGCAGTGTAGCCACGGAGGCTCAGCTTAGCCATGCTGAGCATGGACCCACCGGTTTCGGGCAGATTGGTGCTTGGCATGGCTAAGCCACGCCTCAGCTGCCACTCCACATGCTACCGAGGCTATGCAGCTATTTATCCTCCTGTTCGCCCAATAAGAGCTAGCGCTGGTATGTGCAAATGGACTCACACCCCTAGTTTTTAATGTAGACTTCGCCAAAGCAGTGTCAGGCTAGATCTCTGAATGAACTCCTAGCATTCAGGCACCTATTGTGTCTTGCGCTTCTGACACAACAAAAATCACGTCAGGAAATCACAGAGGCACCGTGGGGTCCCAAACAACTGTGTTTGCTAACTGCGCATAGCAGCTCGATATACACGGCTGCTCAGGCTGCCTTCGGGTGGGTTCTAAGACACAGCACAGAGTGAGCACCACGAGACGGTCTCGGACTATTTACAGGGATATTGACCCTAGTGCTATCTCCCAGAGAGCCAAAGGGAAGTGACTGCATCTGTAGACGTGCTCAGCACCCAACCGTTCTTAATGAAGTGATGAAATCAAGGCTGCTGAGTTCTTTTGAAAACTGGCTTTGTGACTTGCCCACACCCATCCCTCCCAAGTCCCAGTCCAGTACCTTAATTGCAAGACCATCTTTCCTCCCCACACCCGCCAGGTCCTCTTCCTGGGGACCTCTGTATTAGTTAACAAGAGCAGATGATCCAATTTCTAATGAAAATCCCATCAAAATTCCCAAAACTCCAGGGCCTCTGAAATCCCCCAAAATCCCAAAGCTCTAGGGCCTCCCCAAACCCCAAAAGCTCCAGGGCCTCCCAAAAGCTCCAGGACCTTTCAGGGTCACTTGAAGTCTTTTTGGTTTCCATGAAAACCACCAGTGGAATTGGAACCCATAGCTACAGCACCGAGGAGGATATTCCCAATATGAATAGCCTCTCTTTAGCAGTGCTGAGTATTTAATCTCCTCGGAAGAGACAAATGTCCTTGTTACAGCTGATGAAGCAGGGGCTGGTCAGCAAGTCTCTGCTGGCATCACCTCTTGGCTGAGAAGGGTTAAATGGAAAACAAAAAAAGTAAATGTCGGCTGGCCATCGGTGTATTCCATACTTTTATGGCTAAGCTGCTCCCTGATTGGCTGAATCGCACTAATCTTGTGCCCGAAGCCAATCAGAATGTAGTTATTCCTAAACAGTGCACTGTGCATGTCACTCCCCAGAAGCGACATCCGCCAAGCACAATGAACAATGACATCTCCCTCCATTGTTGGCCTCATTGTAACAGAATGTTGTCAAAAGAGCAATGATCCAGCTATGCTTGGGCATTCCTTTTCCATAAATGCTCTGGCTCTGGCTCTGCATTTCATTGCTATCAACCAAGAACCGTCCCTGTCGCAGGGATGTGCATTGCTTTGCATTTATCAACATTGAATTTCATCTGCCACTTTGTTGCCCAGTCACCCAATTTTGAGAGATCCTTTTGTAGGTCTTCGCAGTCTGCCTGGGTCTTAACTATCTTGAGTAGTTTTGTATCATCTTCAAATTTTGCCACCTCACTGATTACACCTTTTTCCAGATCATTTATAAATATGTTGAATAGGACTGGTCCCAGTACAGACCCCTGGAGGACACCACTATTTACTTCTCTGCAGTCTGAAAACTGACCATTTATTCCTACCCTTTGTTTCCTATCTTTTAACCAGCTACCAATTCATGAGAGGACCTTCCCTCCTATTCCATGACTGTTTACTTTGCTTAAGGGCCTTTGATGAGGAACCTTGTCAAAGGTTTTCTGAAAATCACGATAGTGATAAGTACACTATATCCACTGGATCCCCCTTGTCTACATGCTTGTTGACCCCCTCTAGTAGATTGGTGAGGCATGATTTCCCTTTACAAAAAACAGGTTGACTTTTCCCCAACAAATTATGTTAATCCATGTTTCTGAGAATTTCTTTCTTATAGTTTCAACCAGTTTGCCCGGTACTGAAGTCAGGCATACTGGCCTGATATTGCCAGGATCATCTCTGGAGCCCTTTTTAAAAATTGGAGTCAATCATTTGGTACAGAAGCTGATTTAAATGATGGGTTACAGACTACAGTTGTTAGTTCTGCAATTTCACATTTGAGTTCCTTCAGAACTTTTGGGTGATACCATCTGGGCCTGGTGATTTATTACTGTTTAGTTTATCAATTTGTTCCCAAACCTCCTCTAATGACACCTCAACCTGGGGCAGTTCCTCAGATTTGTCATCTAAAAAGAAGGCTCAGATTTGGGAATCTCCCTCACATCCTTAGCTGTGAAGACTGATGCAAAGAATTCATTTCATTTCTCTGCAATGGCCTTATCGTTCTTGTGTGCTCCTTTAGCATCTCGATTGTCCAATGGCCCCACTGGTTGTTTAGTAGGCGTCCTGCTTCTGATGCACTTAAAAAAAATTTGCCATTACTTTTTGAGTCTTTGGCTAGCTGTTCTTCATATTCTTTTTTTGGCCTTCCTAATTATATTTTTACACTTCATTTGCCAGAGTTTATGCTCCTTTCTAGTTTCCTCACTAGAATTTAACTTCCACGTTTTAAAGGATGCCTCTTTGTCTCTCACTGCTTCTTCTACTTTGTTGTTTAGCCATGGTGGCACTTTTTTGGTTCTTTTACTATGTTTTTTTTAATTTGGGGTGTACATTTAAGTAGAGCCTCTATTATGGCAATTTGTCAGTAATAGTGTAGCCGTGACACGTTTTTGTATTTTTATGACTGATTTTGTAAGCAAGCAGTTTTTAAGTGAGGTGAAACTGGGTGGCATGCAAGACAAATCAGACTCCTGAAAGGGATACAGTAATCTGGAAAGATTGAGAGCCACTGCATTAGATCATTGGGGCCAGGGCATGGGTATCCAGAAATTAAATTGACTAAAATGTCACCCAGGGACCCAAACTGTAAGCTCTTCAGGACAGGGACTGTGCTTTGCTATATGTTTACACAGCATCTAGGACCAAAAGGGGTCTCCGTTCTGACTGGGATCTTTGGATGTTTCTAAAATTCTTTCAGGTTTAATCATTTAACGCTGGTTGTCTTGTAACCCAGGGAAGACATCTTCTTTTTAAAGCATGTTTCAAAAAGACATATTTAACTTGAGCATTAATAAACTCATCAAATGAGACACTATAACAAAAGAAAAATCTATATACATCTATAAACAGAGTGCATGTTAAAGGATTCAGTGGTGGATGAATTACGACTGCCCCACACAGCAGAGAGATTCATCTTGCTGCTTTTTCCCCCTACACACAACTTTTAGCTATGGCACTGTCCGTTTAACTTTAGTGTTAAAAAAGGTGACAGTTGTGAGAGAGAGACTTCTTCAAATCATCAGACAACTGTCTCTGCTTCGTAAGACCAGCAGCACACTGGAGGAGGAAGGAAAGAGATGGCAGCTGATTTGAAAGCCCCATAACCTGCCCCCCGCTAAGGACTCTCAGTGGCTCACCAGGCCATACCCCCTAACACTTGCACCCTCGTGCAGTGGGGCTTGCCCTGCCGCCAGGGACTGTGCCAGGTTCAGGTTTCCTCGGTGATACTTGTGCCGCAATGTCACCACTGAGGAAGATCTTGGGCAGGATTAAAGGGCTCTAGTGGCCCCGGATGTCTCCCTGGGCGGCCTGGGGCAGAGTGTGGGGCCGGGAGGGGGGCTGATTGCATTGGGATCGGTTTACAGCTCGGTCGGGTCTGAGTTTGGGACAGCGGGGGGAGCCCCTTGTCTGGGGGCTTGGAGCTGTCTGGGGTCTGCCCCCCAGCTCATGTTCATGTCCGCTGTACTGCGGATGCAGCCTCCGGGCTATGGGGGAGGGGACTAGGGGGGGTTGCACTAGGGGGAAATTGTCCAAAACTTCCCCCTTTCTAAACACAAAGGCGAGGCCCCACCCTGGGCAGTTGGCTGCCGCTGATTGGCTCCCTGTGGGCCCGCTGGGGCGGAGGGGCGTGTCTGGGGCCAGGGGGATAAGCCGGGACTCGCTGTCGCTGGAGCCGCTGCTCGCTCGGACTCACCTGGCGGCAGGTGGGGCAGGAGGGGGGAGCGAGCGGGCGGGCGGGCGGGCGGCGAGGGCTGGACAGCGCCGGGCGCCGCTCACCGGGGAGATGCTGCGGGATCGGACTCTCCGGCTGCAGTATGGGAGCCGCATGGAGGCGGTGTGTGTGCTGGGCACCCGGATCTCCGCCGACGTGTACGGGTGAGTGTCGGCCCCCTGGGCAGCCCCCGGCACCCTGCCCCTGCCGCACCCCCCCCCCCACTGTGCCCCCGGCACCCGGGCACCCTGCCCCTGCCGTACCCCCCCCCCACTGTGCCCCCGGCACCCGGGCACCCTGCCCCTGCCGCACCCCCCGCCCACTGTGCCCCCGCCCACTGTGCCCCCGGCACCCGGGCACCCTGCCCCTGCCGCACCCCCCGCCCACTGTGCCCCCGGGCACCCTGCCCCTGCCGCACCCCCGCCCACTGTGCCCCCGGCACCCGGGCACCCTGCCCCTGCCGCACCCCCGCCCACTGTGCCCCCGGCACCCTGCCCCTGCCGCACCCCCCCCCCACTGTGCCCCCGGCACCCGGGCACCCTGCCCCTGCCGCACCCCCGCCCACTGTGCCCCCGGGCACCCTGCCCCTGCCGCACCCCCGCCCACTGTGCCCCCGGCACCCGGGCACCCTGCCCCTGCCGCACCCCCGCCCACTGTGCCCCCGGCACCCTGCCCCTGCCGCACCCCCCCCCACTGTGCCCCCGGCACCCGGGCACCCTGCCCCTGCCGCACCCCCCCCCCACTGTGCCCCCGGCACCCGGGCACCCTGCCCCTGCCGCACCCCCCCCCACTGTGCCCCCGGCACCCGGGCACCCTGCCCCTGCCGCACCCCCCCCCCCCCACTGTGCCCCCGGCACCCGGGCACCCTGCCCCTGCCGCACCCCCCCCCCCCCACTGTGCCCCCGGCACCCGGGCACCCTGCCCCTGCCGCACCCCCCCCCCCACTGTGCCCCCGGCACCCGGGCACCCTGCCCCTGCCGCACCCCCCCCCCCACTGTGCCCCCGGCACCCGGGCACCCTGCCCCTGCTGCACCTATCCCCCCCCCCATACTGCACCCCGACACTGAAGCACCCACCCACACACTGCCCCTGCAGCCTTCACTTGGCACCCTCTCATTGCTCCGTCTGCACCCTGGCACCTTTCACCTCCTTCCCTCCTGAACTCAGCCAGCACTTCCTGCTCCTCTGCAGCCAGGCATTATGTTTCCTTTGTAGGTGCCTGGTCTGTAATGCAGCCCCCCCTTCTGCAGCTCACCTGCCCTCTTACGGGTTTCCCCACCCTGCCCCTTTGCACCCATCTCCCCTCCCCTAGGAAACTCTTATTTAATGAGTGTGCTCACTTAAACAGTGCCTGGGGGATCAAAATCCAGCATTCGACTCCCCGGGAGAGGGGCATGTGGGTGTCAGTCACAGCCCCAGGAGCAGTGGGTGCAGGAGTCAGATTCAGTCCTGAGCCCTGGATTCCTGCACTTCTGATTTTATGGCTGCTTGTGCTGGGGCAGGAGGTGGTGGAGTGGTTTGCCGGCTCCGGAGCAGGCCCAACCCAACCTTGCCAGGTCCCTGGGACTTTCGGTGTTGTACAAGTCTCTTCACTTGTATCTTAATGGCCATCGGAGATGCCTTGGGGGGTGAGATCTATGTCAAAAGGGGCAGGGTGCAGTATGGGGTTCTTTCTGGTAGAATGTAAGTAGCAAGGCATCCAAAGATCGCACACACACACACCTCTCCATGGAGCGCTCTGTTCCCACGGGTGTCACTGGCTGGTTGTGCTTGTTCCCCATTGTTAAACGGAGCTGTGTGCAGGGAACGCAATCTCTGCTTCCCTTTCCAGGACACTGACGCCAGCCACTCCTTAGGTTGAATGTGGCTTAAGGAAACACAAGACTTTGACCTTGGCAACATTAAGGAAATTTGCACCTATGCAAACAGATTGATGCAGTTACCCCAAGGCAAAGTCTTTAACACAAACACGCTGCAGTCACCAAAGCAAACAGCGCTGGCATAAACGCCCTCTTTGTGCCAGTGCAGGACGTCTCTACGAGAGGGTTGCATCACAGCAGTGACTTGCACTGATGGGCATTGCCTTAACCTAGGGACAGCCGTATTGTCCTGTCGGGGCAATCTCAAAGCCCTTCAAGTATTCATTAATACCCCCCCTCACAGCAGCTCCTAGGGTATTAATGAATGAATTAATTAAATTTGTTAGTCTCTAAGGTGCCCCAAGTCCTCCTTTTCTTTTAGCTCTAATCTAATGCTCTTCATCAGTGGATCTCAACACACTTTATAAAGGAGTTCGGTATCATTATCCCCATTTCACAGATGAGGAAATTGAGGTACAGGGAGGGGAAGTGACTTGTCCAAGGTCACACAGAAAGCTAACCGCAGACCTGAGAATAGAACCCAGGTCTCCTGATTCCCAGTCCAGTGTTCTGTCCGCTAGGTCACACTGCCTCCCTGAGGCCAGCGTTAATCCTCATTTGCCAATGGTTACGCTGAGGGGAGACCTCTCAGGCTGTCCAGTGCTTTCATTTACCTGGGTGCGGGCAATACACCACACTGTGCAGGAGCAGGCTAAAAAGACTTGTAGATGCTTTAAAGGTGTGCACTCAGCCAGCCTCAAATTTGTAATTATGGCAACAAAATTCAGATCCAGCAATCGCTGACACCCCAGTGATTGGGGGTAGTTCAATACGGGATTTTGGGTTCAGCTCTTCAGCGTATAGGCAACGCCACAAAATTCAGATCTGGGGGGTCCAGGTTCTGTTCATTGCCTCTGAAGCTTCTGGTACTGGCCACTGTTGGAAGACACGACACTGGGCTAGCTGGACCATTGGTCAGACCCGGTGTGGCCATTCTCGTGTGTCCTATCTGATGCATCCCCTGTCTGAGGATTGTGCCCTGCCTTTACAGGTGGATAGACTCAGTGATCTGAATGGTCCTCCATCCATAACGTCTGTGATCCTTCTTTCAGAGTAACAGCCATGTTAGTCTGTATTCGCAAAAAGAAAAGGAGTACTTATGGCACCTTAGAGACTAACCAATTTATTTGAGCATGAGCTTTCGTGAGCTACAGCTCACTTCATCGGATGCATACCGTGGAAACTGCAGCAGACTTTATATACACACAGAGAATATGAAACAATACCTCCTCCCACCCCACTGTCCTGCTGGTAATAGCTTATCTAAAGTGATCATCAAGTTGGGCCATTTCCAGCACAAATCCAGGTTTTCTCACCCTCTGGAATTCTGATGACTTTATTTATGAGTTACATATTATTTCTAGGAAGATGTCATGCAGCTGGTAGAGCTGCTCTGCAAAACTCCTGGTCAGCAGGTGGTAATCTGGGAAGGGAATAAACATTTAGCTGTCACTTTCTAGTCCGTGAGATATATTGTCTATATTTTAAACAGCCAGCCATCAGCTATGAGCTCTCTTAATCCAATATAAACCACTGTTGTCATTGTAAACTCTTATTTACAGCTGATGGTGCTCCGTTGCTCTTTCAAACACAGCACTTTTCCTGGCCCTCTGCCTTGGTGCTGGCAAATAGTCCCTTAGGCTTTAAAAACTGGGCCCGTGTGAACCCAAGGAAAGCAGAGCTTTAAAGACTTGAGACCTTTTTGCATGAAGCAAAGCATCTGTGCTGGGCACCATCTGTGAATGGGTTAGATTTACAGACCCTTTGTGTGGACAGTGGAAATGCGATATTCTCTGTCAGAAATGGACCCATTGTGTCCTGAAATGATCAGGGGAAAATGTGGTCCTACAGTAACGCTCTACATCACATTGTAAGCAGCTAGAGGATAATAGGGTGATAAATAATAGCCAGCACGGATTTGCCAAGAATAAATTATGCCAGACTTTCCTTTTCTGGTAGGGATACTGGCCTAGAGGAATGGGAGGAAGCAGTAAACATGATTTATCTCCACTTTAATAAGGCTTTTGGCTCAGTCCCGTGTGCAGTGTTGTTGTAGCCATGTTGGTTCCGGGATAGCTCTCTCCAACAGGGGTTGGTCCAATAAAGATGTTACCTCCCCCACCTTGTCTCTCACAGTCCCGTGTGATGTTCTCATAAGCACACTAGGGAAATGCAGTCTAGATGAAACTACTATAAAGTGCGTGGACAGCTGGTTGAAAAACTCTACTCAAAGAGGAGTTGTCAATGGTTTGCTGCCAAACGGGGAGAACATATCTAATGGGGTCATAGAATATCAGCATTGGAAGGAACCTCAGGAGGTCATCTAATGCAACCCTCTGCTCAAAGCAGAACCAGTCCCTACTTTTTGCCCCAGATCCCTAAATGGCCCCCTCAAGGATTGATCTCACAACCCTGGGTTTAGCAGGCTAATGCTCAAACCACTGAGCTCTCCCTCCCGCCCAGAGGTCTGTCCTGGATCTAGTACTGGTCAATATTTTTCCTAACGACTTGGATAAAAGAGGGGAGAGTATGCTTCTGAAATGTATGGATGACCCTGAACTCGGAGGGGCTACTCGCACTTTGGAGGACAGGATCCAAAATCAAAAAAACCTTGATAAATAGTAGAATTGGTCAGAAATCAACAAGGTGAAATTCAATGAAGACCAGTGCAAAGTACTGTACTGGAAAGGAAAAAATCAAACGCACAGCTACAAAATGGGGAATAACTGCCGAGGCAGTAACACTACTGCAAAGGACCTGGGGGTTCTAGTAGATCATAACGGGAATATGAGCCAGCAAGGCGATGCCGTTGCAAAAAGGCTAATAAGGGGGATGTATTAACAGGAGTGTTGTATGTAAGGCACAGGAGGTAACTGTTCCACTCTGTTCAGCACTGGTGAGGCCTCAGCTGGAGAACTGTGTCCGATTCTGGGCACTGCCCTTTAGGAAAGCTGTGGGCAAATTGGAGAGAGTCGAGAGGAGAGCGACAAGAATGATAACAGGTTTAGATCTATGAGGAAAGGTGAAAACCCTGGGCACATGTAGTCTTAAGAAAAGAAGACTGATAAGCCTTCAGGTATGGCTGTTCCAAAGAGGATGGTGATCAGTTGTTCCCCGTGGCCACTGAAGGTAGGCCAAGAAGTTAATGGGCTTAATCTACATAAAGAGATTTAGGTTAGATATTGGGAAAAGCATTAGAACTTTAAGGATACTTAAGCCCTGGAACAGGTTACCTAGAGAGGTTGTGGAATAGCCATCATTGGAGGTTTTCAAAAACAGGTTGGACAAACCCCTGTCAGGCAGGGCCGAATTAAGGCATAAACTAACTAAGCTACAGTTTAGGGCCTCACAATATGCGGGGCCTCTAAAAAAGAAAAACTGACTCTATTTCAAATGTTATCAAAATCAGTTGATAAATAAAGGAGATATGGGTGGGGGGGGAAGATTCTCTCTAAATATAGACATTTTCATTCAAATATGACAAAAATATACACATCTGGCTACACCAATACCCTTACCTGTCACTAATTGTTCATTATTGACAGGCGGGAGGTCAGGGCTGAGAAAAAATGATAATTGCTCTTGTAAAATCAGTATTTCTATGAATAAGTCTGCTATCGGTCTCCTAAGGCAGTGTTTTGTTGGCCAGCTGCTGCTGGTAAAGTTCGGACTGTGCCTTCAGATCTTATTTCAACAAATAAATAATCTCACTGCTGATAAACCCAGGACTTGGCAACGGCAGTGTCGTGAAACAATCCTGCCAAGCTCGTGCTCGTACGGGACTCGTCCGAGGAGTGACGTCACATATCGCATCCCTCGTGGCGGGTAATAGCCAGAGGGGCGCCATCTTTTGTTTACGGTCCAGCACACTCAGTCGTATAGTGCCTTCCCTCCTGTTTTTCTTCGTTTTTTAAGGGTCCGTGTGATCTTTCCTCTTCTGATCTGTTCCTACGGACAATTGTGTGTCTTAGTGCGTACGCCGCTTTCTGCTCCATGCGCTGTCTGTGCTTCACAGGATTGAGTTCGCAGGTGATCGTCTTATGGACGTGGGTCGAGTGGATTTTGAGGAGGATAAATTTGTGTTGGTTTCCCTCCGTCAGTTTCAGGAACCCTCACAGTAAATATCAGAGTGCTGACGAAAGAATAAATAAAAGGTTTGAGAGAAGTGAAGGAAGATATATATTCTGAGTACTTGGTGAGCAAGTTATTTCAAACTATGTGCATCTATGATTTATAGGCTGTTAAAGTCTATAATATTCATTATATTTGCTTGAATATAGGCTAGTTTTTCTCACTTTTTCAGTGCCTGTCTAGAGATTACCAGTTTCTTTTCTGGTAAATTCTTTTTCTTTCGCACATATAGCTTGTTGTCACTCTGTGTGCCTGAGGTGTTTACTCGAGATTAATTAGTGGTCCTGGGGGAGACAGAGGATAGAGAAGTGAATGCGAAGAGAGATCTCTGCCTAGAAAGTGCTGTGAGAAAAGCTACCTGCCCTAAGCATTCTGTGCATCAAAAGTGACAAACTCCGTAGCTTATCATTCGAGGACATCATCAGTATTTTGCTCTCCAAAAATCCTGACAGAAAATGTTTTCAATTTCAGTGTTAATATTAATGTGATGTGCAAACAGACATACTGCAGGTTGCTTCCATTGAGTAAGCTGATCTGTGTAACTGTAATTGCTTTTGTGTTCCTGTAGATATAAAGACAGGTTTCAGAGTAACAGCCGTGTTAGTCTGTACTCGCAAAAAGAAAAGGAGTTCTTGTGGCACCTTAGAGACTAACCAATTTATTTGAGCATGAGCTTTCGTGAGCTACAGCTCACTTCATCAGATACATACCGTGGAAACTGCAGCAGACTTTATATATACACAGAGAATATCCTCTCCTTCTGCCCCTCCACCCCCATGAACATGATACAGTTCTGTGGTGACCTAGAATCCTATTTTCGACGTCTCCGACTCAAGGAATATTTCCAAAATACCTCTGAACAACATACTAATCCACAGAGGTCTCCCTACCAACACTACAGAAAGAAGGATTCTAGGTGGACCCCTCCTGAAGGTCGAAACAGCAGACTGGACTTCTACATAGAGTGCTTCCGCCGACGTGCACGGGCTGAAATTGTGGAAAAGCAGCATCACTTGCCCCATAACCTCAGCCATGCGGAACGCAATGCCATCCACAGCCTCAGAAACAACTCTGACATCATAATCAAAAAGGCTGACAAAGGAGGTGCTGTTGTCATCATGAATAGGTCGGAATATGAACAAGAGGCTGCTCGGCAGCTCTCCAACACGAGTTTCTACAAGCCATTACCCTATGATCCCACTGAGAGTTACCAAAAGCAACTACAGCATATGCTCAAGAAACTTCCTGAAAAAGCACAAGATCAAATCCGCACAGACACACCCCTGGAACCCCGACCTGGGATATTCTATCTACTACCCAAGATCCATAAACCTGGAAATCCTGGGCGCCCCATCATCTCAGGCATTGGCACCCTGACAGCAGGATTGTCTGGCTATGTAGACTCCCTCCTCAGGCCCTACGCTACCAGCACTCCCAGCTACCTTCGAGACACCACTGACTTCCTGAGGAAACTTCAATCCATCGGTGATCTTCCTGATAACACCATCCTGGCCACTATGGATGTAGAAGCCCTCTACACCAACATTCCACACAAAGATGGACTACAAGCCGTCAGGAACACTATCCCCGATAATGTCACGGCTAACCTGGTGGCTGAACTTTGTGACTTTGTCCTTACCCATAACTATTTCACATTTGGGGACAATGTATACCTTCAGATCAGCGGCACTGCTATGGGTACCCGCATGGCCCCACAGTATGCCAACATTTTTATGGCTGATTTAGAACAACGCTTCCTCAGCTCTCGTCCCCTAAAGCCCCTACTCTACTTGCGCTATATTGATGACATCTTCATCATCTGGACCCATGGAAAAGAAGCCCTTGAGGAATTCCACCATGATTTCAACAATTTCCATCCCACCATCAACCTCAGCCTGGTCCAGTCCACACAAGAGATCCACTTCCTGGACACTACAGTGCTAATAAACAATGGTCACATAAACACCACCCTATACCGGAAACCTACTGACCGCTATTCCTACCTGCATGCCTCCAGCTTTCACCCTGACCACACCACACGATCCATCGTCTACAGCCAAGCTCTGCGATACAACCGCATTTGCTCCAACCCCTCAGACAGAGACAAACACCTACAAGATCTCTGTCAAGCTTTCTTACAACTACAATACCCACCTGCGGAAGTAAAGAAACAGATTGATAGAGCCAGAAGAGTTCCCAGAAGTTACCTACTACAGGACAGGCCTAACAAAGAAAATAACAGAACGCCACTAGCCGTCACCTTCAGCCCCCAACTAAAACCCCTCCAACGCATTATTAAGGATCTACAACCTATCCTAAAGGATGACCCAACACTCTCACAAATCTTGGGAGACAGGCCAGTCCTTGCCTACAGACAGCCCCGCAACCTGAAGCAAATACTCACCAACAACCACATACCACACAACAGAACCACTAACCCAGGAACTTATCCTTGCAACAAAGCCCGTTGCCAATTGTGCCCACATATCTATTCAGGGGACACCATCACAGGGCCTAATAACATCAGCCACACTATCAGAGGCTCGTTCACCTGCACATCCACCAATGTGATTTATGCCATCATGTGCCAGCAATGCCCCTCTGCCATGTACATTGGTCAAACTGGACAGTCTCTACGTAAAAGAATAAATGGACACAAATCAGATGTCAAGAATTATAACATTCATAAACCAGTCGGAGAACACTTCAATCTCTCTGGTCACGCAATCACAGACATGAAGGTCGCTATCTTAAAACAAAAAAACTTCAAATCCAGACTCCAGCGAGAAACTGCTGAATTGGAATTCATTTGCAAATTGGATACTATTAATTTAGGCTTAAATAGAGACTGGGAGTGGCTAAGTCATTATGCAAGGTAGCCTATTTCCTCTTGTTTTTTCCTCCCCCCCCCCCCCCCCAGATGTTCTGGTTTAACTTGGATTTAAACTTGGAGAGTGGTCAGTTTGGACGAGCTATTACCAGCAGGAGAGTGAGTCTGTGTGTGTATGGGGGTGGGTTTCTGGAGGGGGGTGAGGGAGTGAGAGAACCTGGATTTGTGCAGGAAATGGCCTAACTTCATTATCATGCACATTGTGTAAAGAGTTGTCACCTTGGATGGGCTATCACCAGCAGGAGAGTGAATCTGTGTGGGGGGGTGGAGGGTGAGAAAACCTGGATTTGTGCTGGAAATGGCCTAACCTGACGATTACTTTAGATAAGCTATTACCAGCAGGACAGTGGGGTGGGAGGAGGTATTGTTTCATATTCTCTGTGTATATATAAAGTCTGCTGCAGTTTCCACGGTATGTATCTGATGAAGTGAGCTGTAGCTCACGAAAGCTCATGCTCAAATAAATTGGTTAGTCTCTAAGGTGCCACAAGAACTCCTTTTCTTTTTGTAGATATAAAGTTTTCATATCTACTAACTAAAAAATCATAGATGAAAATATGTTACTTTGAAACTATTTTATAATGCAAACAGGCATCTTGCAAGATGTGTTTTAGTTAGATGATTATTCTATTTTTACAAGTTCGCCTTTGTATATATGCAAATATAAAGCTTTCGTGTTTATATATTCAATGTCCTTTCTGTGAAAATAATACATTATTTTTACACTTGACATAGTTTAGGGCTTCAGAATGTCATAATCCGGCCCTGCCAGGGCTGGTCTAGGTATACGAGTGCATCCTAACGATTAATGGATTTGTTTTCCCCTTTGCAACACTCCATGAGGTAGGGGAAAACTATCAGGTGAGACTGAGTGACTTGCCCAGCATCACACAGGAAATCTAAGGCTGAGCTGGGATATGAGCCCAAGTCTCCTACATCCCTGTCTGCTAGACCACACTACCCCATCGAGTGAAGTCGGCAGGAGCTGTGTGTGTGTGTGTTCACTGGGGTCTGAGGCTCTTTAAAAGATGCTAAAGAATGGGCTTGGGATCCTAGATACTGAGAGGATACTAAGGGGTTGGTTTGAATTCAGTCCATCACTACGCTGTTGAGAATTAAAAAAAGAAATACCAGCACTTTACTGTCCAGATCACAGGCGCTGACTCTGTGGGTGCTCCGGGGCTGCAGCACCCACGGGGGAAAAAATAGTGGGTGCTCAGCACCTACCACCAGCCCTGCTGATCAGCTCCCCCCCAGCCCTCCCACCCGCTGGCGCCTCCCCCCAGATCACCACTTCCCCCTTCCTCCCAGCACCTCCTGCCTGCCTCAGATCAAGTGTTTGTTTAGCGGCATGCAGGAGGTGCTGGGGGGGGAGGAGTGAGGGTGGGGCATGCTCAGGGGACGGGGCAGAACGGGGATGGGAAGAGGTGGGGCAGGGATGGGGCCTGGGGCGGAGCGGGGGGTCGAGCACCCATAGGGAAAGTAGAATGTTGGCACATATGGTCCAGATTCTGGTCTGAATGAAGTCAGCAGACATCTTCTCATCCGCTCCAGAAGGCTGGGCCCTTTGGTTTCTAAAGGCTTTTCACACAGTAGCTCCTATGAAAGCTGATGAGCGGAACTTTGCTCTCATTTACAACCGCCCTAGCCCGCTCCTAGGCCATGTCCACACCTTGGAAATCGAGGACGTCACCCCAGCGTGTAGCAGAATCCAGGCTGATGGTTTTCACTCCCCCTGCAGTCTGTGCAGCAGGCTCCCAGCCGCTCGCAGGGCTCACTTGCACCACTTCTCTTGGCAATGCTGCAAAGAGATTTTTTTTTTTTTTTTGCACCACGGGGCACAATGGACTCGCTGCCGCTCTATTTCTGCTCCATTGGACATCCTGAGTCAGTGGGGAGAAAATAATCTGTTTGTCAGAGGAGGGAGTTTCTATAGCACTTTTGTCTATTGGGATTTTTACAAACCCATGGTCAAATGCGCATGGTGAATTTTAGGATTTGACTGGGGTTGGCAGCCCAAAGAAACAATCAATGCAAGCACCTCTCTAAAAAGGATACGCTTCTCCTTGCCTTTTCTCGCTTCTCTTTTGCATCTCTGTCTGCCCCTCCACATGGTATCGGCCGTCAGGTGAAACTGCCGTGGGTTGTGTAGTATGTGTCTATTTCACAACCCAGACACATAACTGACGTTGTGGTTTAAAAAGAGAAAAAACAAAAGCTTTGTTGACAATACTGCTCCCTCTAGTGAGAGCCTGGGGTGGGGATTTTCCCCTAAAATCCCTGAATGTAAATATTTACATCACCACAGACCAGGACCCCATTTTGCCCAGCACCTAGCACACACAGAACAGAAAGATGGTCTTTGCCTGAAAAACGGACAATCTCTGTGTCAAACAGGAGACAACAGGTGGATAGGAGGCTAGGCAGACAGGGTTTCTCCACAGAGTTCGAGGGGACTAGTCCAGTGAGCTGGATTTGGCCCAGGATGGAGGTTAAGGATCTGGCAGGTTCTTAAAACCTGTAGAGGGGCCAGTGTATGGGCAGAACAGTCTCTGCTCTGAATGTTTCTGAAAGGCATCATGCACTTCTAAGCTTGCTGAAGGCCCTGTAGCCTATTTACTTGGAATTTCCATACACAGCCTTCCTGGAGGCCACAACCTGGGTGTCCCGAGTCTCTGCCTGTCCCTTGGCGAGCCAGCGAGAGGGCTTTCTTGGTGAGCATTACAGAGGGATTCTGGCCTCCGGCGACTCTCAAGATAATGAAAACTCATTTGTTGAGGAGTTGGCACCGCCAGTAGCTAGCAGCTGGAGCTTCCTCTCCAAACTCTCACGCTGCTCAAGAAAGCATCGCCCCAGGGCTTCTGTAATTGCCAAATCACAGTGAGCCAGCTTTCAGTGCGCGGGCCTGCATTTGCATGTGACTTTCAAGGGCATAAAGGATCACTCACCTATGCTACCTGTTTATGATACAGCTCGGGCACCAGGTGATGTTTTGTCAATTGTCACAGCCCTGTAGTTATAATATTAGGTTGTTTGATGGGTTGTTTGGTTTTTTTAATATTTTTTTAAAAAATCAAGCAAAATAGCAAGAAGGCCATTGCAGAGGGAAGACGGGGTGGGGAAGAAGAGTGAGGGTAGGTGAAGAGTTAGTGCGGGGGGGGGGGGGGGGGGAAGGGGGCTTTTCAGTGTATAGGAGTTTGGGCAAATGACATTGATTTTTATGGCGACTCCAGGTCCTTGCTACAAGGACCAGGTTCTCAGGAGTGAAGATTCAGATGCTGGAAGTAATACGGGGGGGGGGTTGGGAAGACGGTACTGACGTTGGGAGGAACCCTTAAAATGCTATTTTTCCTTGGAGTGTTTTCCAGGAATTTTCATGTCCTCGCTTGCCTTGATTCTAGTCTTTGGTGACGGGACACTCGGATCAACTCTGAGCGCAGAAATGGAAAGCTTCCCTTTGCACTGGTGGCACCAAACTCTGCTAGAAACTGGGGTTACTGTTAACTTGGCCTGCGCTGCACAAGAGTTAGCACTCGTGTTCCTATACTGATGGCTGGAACTGGGGCAAAATCCCATGGTTAACGAGGCCTAAGCTGCTAAAGACCCCTTCCCTCTGCAGTTCCACCTTTGTGAGCACCTGCCCTTCCTGTTGTGCTGAACTCAGCTGGCCTCCGACTCTGCCCAAGGTTCTAGAAATCTGCACCTGACCTGGTTGGTCTCTCTTACCGAGACTGACTGAATTTCCCCAGTAAATTGTAAATGGAAAAGAGATGTCCTCAAAGGGATGGTCCCAAGCTGAGACCTTTCCAACAGCAGAGCTTGCTGAGAAGGTCAGAAGGACGTGCTGAGGATTGACGGACAACTTCATGAACCAATCCCCTGCTCCTCTCCTGGACGAACCAGAAAATGTTCCTTATAGGGTATCGTGACTCAAAAGAAATGGTGTCAAGATGCTTAGCCCCAGTTCTTGTCGATCACCCAGGCCTCCTAGAGATGTGCAGGGCATCTGCTTGGGTTTTATGGTGCTGCCTCTTTCTTGGCAATGTCTGCTCTGTTGTAAGGCCTCACAAGGGGGTGGAGGAAGGGAGGGTCCGTGTCATTGGGGAGACAAGCTACCATTGCCGCTTGCAATGCACAGGGCTGAATGTATCTGAAAGCAGAGAGGCTCCAGTTACTAGACATGAGCCACAGGATTAGTTGCTTTGGTAACTGTGAGTTTCTGGTTACTTGTTGTACCACCGTGGGCTGATCATAGGATTATTTCGCAGTGACCCGCAGCAGGCGAGGGATTACAACAAGACCCGGTACAGCTGTGGTCAAGCTTCATGCTCTCCTGCAGCAACAGGATGCGTGGTGCAAAATCTAATCAGGATGTCCCCCCAGGTTGGCTTTCTGAACATAACGGTCTCTGTATTAATGTTCGGAGCTAGTTTTTGGACAGGGCCCATAATAACTGCACCTGGAAGCTTATGTTGCCAAAGCAATCAGCTCTTTGGTATTATGAAATCTGGCCCATTCACTTGCTAAGGGGATGGCAAGCCACAGTGCGGTCAGCAAACAAGACTTATTCTAGTAGAGGTGAAACCAAAAGCCCTGATTCAAACATGCACCCCCCCAGACATAGGAATTCATAACCCATATCCAGGTATCCTAGCTGCCCTGTGTCTTTGTAATGGGCTTGACCAAAACCAAGCACCTGCACACCTAACACCTGGGAGGGGTTTATAGTCTGACCCAAGTCTGATCCAAATTTTGCAGCTGGCCCTTATTTCTCCAAGAGGCTGACCTACACCTCCCCCAACCCCCATGCATTTAGGAACAGGTGTTCAGAGTTTACATGTTCTTTTGTGAATTTTGTAGCCCTGACACATCTCGTTATAACAGATTCCAGGTCCCACTGAGCAGGGCGGCAGGTAGCATCTTGCAGAAACACCTCAGCCACACCTGTGTATATTGACTACCACTTATGATGGCGTAATTGATGTCGCTGAGGCGGGTGGAATATTCTGACCCCGACCAACATAAGTTTTGCTGACATAACTGGTAGTTTTCAGAGTAGCAGCCGTGTTAGTCTGTATCCGCAAAAAGAAAAGGAGGACTTGTGGCACCTTAGAGACTAACCAATTTATTTGAACATTAGCTTTCGTGAAGTGAGCTGTAGCTCACGAAAGCTTATGCTCAAATAAATTTGTTAGTCTCTAAGATGCCACAAGTCCTCCTTTTCTTATAACTGGTAGTGTAGACATGGCCTCAGTTTCCCAGACCTGAAGAAGAGCCCTGTGTAAACTCAAAGCTTATTTCTTTTGGGCCAATAACAGATATTACCTCACCCGCCTTGTCTTTCTAATGCAGGGAACGGTATTTTTGAAGTGTTGGCCCCTGGGGAAATAGTGTAGACTGGTTTAAGCTGGTTCAAGATGGCCAACAGACAAAGGAACTAAAACTGTCTAAAGCAACAGCCCTGACCTAGGGCCGGTCTCCAGGGTATGTCTACACTGCAGTTAAAAACCCGCGGCTGGCCCATGCCTGCTGACTCAGGCTCGCGGGGCTCAGGACCCTGCAATGTGGGAGGGTCACAGAGCTCAGCTGCAACCAGAGCCCAGACGTCTACACTGCAACTGAACAGCCCTGTTAGCCTGAGGAAGCTGGCACTGGCCAGCCGCTGGTTTTTAACTGCAGTGTAGTCTAGACACACCCGAAATGACTCTTCCCCCGTTGCCGGGTTTCAGAGCCCGGGCTTCAGCCTGAGTGGGAATGTCTACACTGCTATTTTCAGCTCCACAGTCCAAGCCCCACAAGCCCGAGTCAGTTGACCTGGGCCCTGAGACTCGGTGCTCCGGGTATTTCTTTGTGGTGTAGACGAACCTTCACACGCTCACTCCGAGAACTGACATGACTCTGTGACCAGAGACGGGCCCCGGGAGAGGATGTGAAATACTTTAAAACCTGCCAGAGTTTCCACCTGGAAGCTGGTGTGACAGGTGCTGCGACCCCATCTTTGGGGACCATCGTGTGAATTTAATGAACGGTTTATGTGTGACCATGTTCTACTCTGGGGGGGGAGGGGTCCTGCAGCTCCTCCAGGAGCTAAAATGGGGGGAGAGGGAGGATTGCCCTGGGACTGTAAACAGCTCCAGAGAAATTCCACCCCAGGCCATGCTTTGCGTAGACTGGTTAAAACTGGGTTTTCCAGTGACTGAGAGACAAAGGAAGGGGTTTTGCTGTAAAAGGTTGAGGACCCGGGTGTGCAGACCCAGCAAGGAGAGAGGGTCAGAGCCAAAGTCCCACTGTGACTCGGGTGCAAGCCCTGTCATTTCGCCGTGTGGAGTCAGAAGAGCTGCGTAGTGCAGTGTGGACGCTTAGCACAGCTGGGAGACCCAGGTCCAGCACTTGTTAGCCCAAGTCTACAATGTAGTGCCGATGCGCAAGTGCAGGCTTGGAAGTGAGTCCGCAAGCCCAGGTCCCAAAGACCCAGGTTTACACTGTCATTCTCACGTACCCGCAAGTTCTCAGGCTAGCTAGCCACCGGGTCTTAAGTCAAACTCGCAGGAAAAATAACCATGAAGCTATTTGCAAAGAAGGGTAAGCTATTTTTCCATTTATTGTGGCACCCCGTCCAGCAAACCCTCTGCTGTTCGGAAACGTCTCCTGCCAAGAGAAGATGACTCCCCTTAGCAAATAGCCCAATGCAAACATGCTACGTTTGATCCTGTATTTATTAGACTGAAAGGAAATTGAATCTGTCTCCACTGGTATCGCTCAGCTCTTAGATTGTTGCCCTTGGGTTATTTTAGCAATAGCGAGAATGAGGCAGCTATGCTGGGCATGTGAAGAGTTCCTACGTGTCAGGATTCACCGGCATAAGCTGGGTTGACATGTGTCTGCTGCGATAAACCCGCCCACGATATTGACACACAGAGCGTTTTGCGGCTCAAGCTGGGTGTCTCACAGGTTCACCGCCGCCTACTCAGGACTGGTTGCGTGAGGTGTTGGGGAGCAGGGAGGCTCTGTGCAGTTATGAGCCAGCTGCTTGGCACACGAGCCCACTCATTACATGCCTGAAGGTGCAGGGGGCTGAGATCTGCACTCCCACGGGAGTCAGTGACAAGATCGGGCCCTATCTGAAATAACAGACAGCTCAACAGGTTCTGGGGGTTCCTGCTTCCAAGTGATAAGGTCAGACCCAATGTTGGTGTCCTGGATCTGATAGTGCAAGTCCTCCACCCCAGGACCTCCTGCAGGATCAGGCCCCTGGCACGCAAAGTTTCTCCAGGGTTTGCTATAGTGTCTGTCAGCGTGGCATCCCAGTAAACTAGATCTGCTTGGTGAGGACCCTGGTGGCCATCACGAGTTTTCTCTGTTCCCCAGCGGAGGGGGCTCAGCTTGGGATGGTCCGACGTCTTCTGGAGCTCGTTCCGCAGCCAGCTGTGCCCCGCAACAGAGAACAGTTCGCATCTGGGGCTTTCGTTTTGTCCTGGGCTTTGTGAGCCTGCTTTGTCCAGAGGACTGCAGAGGTCTTGGTGGAACGCAGACTGAGACGCGACCGCTGCTGGGAGCTAAGCGCTGACCCTCTGATGGTCTCCAAGATCAGAACGTGGGCCCTGACCTGGCAATGGAAGCAGCCAGGCAGCCAGTGGAGGGATAGAGGGGCGATGAGCTTGCATCTCACTGACGAGCAGGCTGCTGCTTTCTGCATGTGCTGGGGCCGCCACGTTGCTGGCCCCTTCACACCCAGATGCAGCGAGTTGCAGTTAACCACACTAGAAGCAAGGAACATATGGGTCGTGCTGGGCTGATCCTTGTCAGGCAGGAAGAGTTGAAGTTTCCTAGCAAAGGCAGAGGTGGAAGGGGGCATTACGTTGCTATCCAGACTAAATGCGGAATTGAGTAGGTTCCCAAGGCTTAAAATAATGCACACGTCCTTATCTTGTGCTTTCCATCAGCTGATCTCAAAGCGCTTTACAAAGGAGGTCAGTCTCATTATCCCCATTTTACAGGTGGGGAGACTGAGGCACAGGGTGAGAAGGGACTTGCCCAAGGTCACTCAGCAGGTCAGTAGCAGAGCTGGAAATGGAATCCAGGTTGCCTGAGTCCCAATCTGTTCCTCTTGCCATTAGGCCACATTGCCTCTTAAACAGGGAGCAGATGCCCTCGATGGAAGGGCAGGACAACCACCTGGCTAGTTCTCCAAGCATTTCCTGATCCGCATCACTTCAGCCTTGCCAAAGCTGAGTTCGCGCCAGCTGCTCTACATCCAGGAGCTGATCTTCTGTAAGGACAGAGTCATCTTAGAAGAGGCAGGGATTGCATTGGTGGAGAACGAGCGATACAGCAGGGGGACATCAACAGAATGTGGCCAATCGCTAAGTCAGCTGGCCCGTCACTACTTCCAGAGTCCTGTGGGGAGGGATGGCTGGCGCCAGGCAGAGCGCCTTCTACTCCTGCTACGTCACAGAGGCAGGCCAGCCGCACGCTGTGTTGAAAACAGCCGAGAGGTCTCGTCGTCTTAGCATTGAGAGGTGGCCTCCCCAGATTTGTCAGCATGCTTACGGGACGCCTGTCCCCCCGGACCACCCCAGACTTGCTCAGAGCCCAAAACGACTTCCACCACAATGAACGGCCCCGGTCTCATTGCTATCAAAGGGCGCAGGATGGGCCCTGAAAACACACAGTGAAGCCTGTGTGGGTCAGTGGGGCCAACTCCCATGTAAGTGGCGTATTGCCTTTGACTTCAAGGATAACACGATTGGGCCCAGGTAACTACTGTAAAGAGAACTTCACTTCGCTCCAGAGTCAGACCAGCTCCCGGGCTGCAACCTCGGCTCTTCCTGCAGCTGGTTCCCTCCTTGGTATATATGTTTTCCCTTTAATTTCCTCCACAGGTAGCTGCAAAGCCAAAGATCCCAGGGGGAGGAAGGAAAAGGAGTGAGGACAGCCTGGATCCTGTTTGCTCACACAGCAGACAGGTGCCAGCAGGCTCTGGCCACACTACGGCAAATGGGTTCCTGGAAAGATTTCCTGCTCTGATCTCCTCCCCCCATCCCCATTTTAAAAAATGTGACTTTCACAGGCCTGGGGCTTGTGCCAGCTGTATTGTTGTATTCACATTAGCATGGGGCTGCGAGGCTGGGCATGGGGGAGCCAGAGAATGCCTTGTACATAGAAATGGGTGAATGCACTGAACCTCCTCTGGGAGGTTTTTCAGTGAACTCGCTCCAGTTTCAGCCGCATCCTGTTAGCATTCCCTTGCCACTCCTATCCTAGCGAGCGCAGGAGCAGCACATCGTTAGACAGACGGTGAGGAGTGTTTGCAGAGAGGCCATTTCCGAGGTATAATCATGAGTATTCACGCTGATCCTAAAGGTGAGTCTACACTGCAAAAAAAAAAATATAAAGGAAATGAAGGTATGTTCCTAAGCCAGGTTAAAATAGCAGTGAAGACATGGCAACCTGGGTTTTAACGTGGACTGGCAAGTCAAGTTCAATCCCAGGCTGCCCTGGTGGCTCGAACTCGAACTGCTCACTGGAGTACACGGCTGAGTCTTGGCTGCTATTTTCACCCGAGTTAAGACCACCCCTTTTTCTGCAGTGGAGATCTACCGTGTTCAGCCAATCAGAACAGAAACAGGGTTCAAAAAGAACTAGACAGCCACTGATGGACCTATCCTCCATGAAGTTATTAGCCAGGATGGGCAGGGATGGGGTCCCTAGGCTCTGTTTGCCAGAAGCTGGGAGTGGGCGACAAGGGATGGATCCCTTGATGATGACCTGTTCTGTTCATTCCCTCAGGGGATCCTGGCACTGGCCACTGTCGGAAGACAGGACACTGGGCTAGATGGACCTTTGGTCTGACCCAGTCTGGCCGTTATGTTCTTAAACATATCTAAACTTTTTTTAGAAGAGACTCGGACTCCAGTGGAAGTTGAGGGCTTTCAGCCCCTTGCAAGATCATTGAAGTGAGTGGGAGTCATATGGCTAAATCCTCTGAGTTGAAAATCTCACCCAATGTGTGTGTTTCTTTGGGTGCAGTGGGAAAGCTGTGTGTTTCCTCAGGGATTCATTCCACTGGGTTTAAACCGCTTGCGTTTATAAGTGGTGGGTAGGCCAGGACATTACTGTCACGTAGCAATTTTAACTGGCACTTGACATGCCCATGTCGGGTTATGGAATAGATCTGTGATCCATTCATTGTGATCAGAGAAGTTAAAAAGGGATTGACTGGGTCCTAAAACTGGAGGGAATGTTCTCCAGCGCTCAGTTTTGTTGTGGTTTGGGAGGGGTGGGGTTTTTTTTTTGGGGGGGGGGGCGGTGTTGATTGGTTGATTTTTGTCAATTGCTTGAAGGGGTGAAAAAATATGAAATAAACATGTTTTTGTCAACCATCACTCTGATCACTCTACTAGAATGTTGTCTGCCTTTTCCCCACCCCCTCTTTTGTCTGTTTAGATTGTACGTCCTTGAGGACAGGGACTGTCTCATAAGTGTTTGTACAGCGCCTGGCACAAAGACTGGGGTCTGTAAGCTGTCCTATAATATTAAAACTAGCCATCAGTTACAACTAGCTGACATTCCAGTGTTAATCCTTTTCTAGACAGAAGTCTTTAATTGTGAGAAACTGGCTCAATGTCTCTTTAGATTTCCCGCATCCTAAGGGTCTTTGGGGGTCTCCAGCTATTCATGCAATCTTTGCCATCTGTAGTATGTACAAAATGTCCACGAGTCATTCCAAAAAGACGCCTGGCATTTGTCTAAGATTTCAGCATTTGAGCCGCATGGCTTGTTATAACTGGGGCTGGCTGGAAGAGAGGTCATGATCCAGTTCACGTGCATAGCATTAAAAGGCCTGGATATTAAGGATCAGGTTGGTTAATGTTTTCGAAGAGCTCTCACAGCTAGTTCCCATCTAGGAAATCCCTAGTTTTAGCCAGGGATCTGAGAGCTCTTGCAAAGGTGGGAAAATATGACTCTCTTCATTGTGCAGATGGGGAAACTGAGGCACAGAGGACCAGATTGTAAAGGAATTTAGTTGCTTAGTACTCTTTGAAATCAGTGGGATTTTGGTACACAGGTACCTTTACAAATCTGGCCCCAAGAGGTTAAGTGACTTCTTCAAACTAACCTAGCCAGTGGCAGAGTGGGGGAATAGGACCCAGGGCTCCTGGCTCCTAGTCCCTTGCTCCAACCGTTGGGGTAGGCTGCTCCCATCATGCACACAATGGAAGGTCTGATCTTTTCTTATCGGGGGCAGCAAGAGTCGAGAGTTCATTTTAACTGCAGAGAAGGCACCCTGCTTAGCCAGATCTGTGGGCAGCCAGGGAAGTGAAGGGCTGCACCATGCTGGCGTCAATTGTGTTACGTGGGCTGGTCAGTATTTTCAAACTCGGGTGCCTGAAACTGGGCAGCTAAATCCATGTTTTGGCGCTTGAGTGGTCTGATCTTTGGTGGTGCTGAGCAGGTGCTTCTCTATTGACTTCAATGTAAACTCAGGAGTGCCCAGCATCTCTTCCGGTGCCACTTCTGTAGGTGCCTTCATAGGGATTTAAGTGCTTAGCTGTAGCACCTGCGGGCGCTCTGCCTCTCTGAAAATCAGGTCACTAGGTATGAAAATGCTGCCGGGATGCACGTCTGCAGTGATCACTGAGCCACTTTTTCCTCTTGCCTAAGGTCGGGGGTCAGGGCTGTCGGGTAGGGGACAGTGAGGCATCTCCGATTCTTCTCTCCACAGCCCTCTGACTGATCCCCTTCCCTTTCTCTGTTGCAGAGCGGCTCCCGCAGGTGCTGTGTCATTCAGCGTGAAGCACACAGCCGGGGTTCAAGTTGAAATAGTTACCGATGACCAATCGCAGGTGGCCCCCGCAAATGGAGGGAAGCAGTGGCCTCTCGACCACGGGACAATCCTGAAACTCAGCATGAACAAAGCCAGCACCGAAGCCAATGACAACAAGGTAAAGGAAAGCCCAGTGAGAGTTCTTGTATCCTGGGCACTCACTTGGGTTGAGACAGGAGCAGGGATGAGGTAACAGTAGGTAACCACGTGAGGGGCACCTGACACAGGATCTTGCTGTACTAGGATGGGCCCAAAGCCAACAGGGTAATACCACTCTGTCCCTTGATGAAGGGTCAGTCTGAGGACATCCGACCGTAATGCTCCACTCTCTGTACTTTTCACTCAGGTCACTCCATGGCCAGGGGCAGAGACCAGCATGAAAAACTACCAGAGCTGAGCATTCCCGAGACACTGCCACGTTCGTTGGCATCCAAGAGAGCTGGCAAGCATTGGATGGCCACAATCTTGTTAGGAGTTGGTGCTGTTCTCATGTTTTAAGTGTTTCACTCACCCAATGAGGAAGCAGTTAAAATATCTTGTGACCTACGGAGATGGTTGCACACCAGGACCGGTTGTTTGCTGACAACTCCTCGGCTGAAATTTGTTTTGTTGGTCTGTTCATGAACAACTTGCAAATGAGGGAGTGAACGGGCCCAGTCGATCAGATCAATTCATTGCATGGGATCCTCCGTCCAACTCTGCAAGCTAGCTAGCAAACTTGGAGAGTTTGGGCTGGGCTGTGAAATAGATGCACAATCTGGCTGTTGGGATCATGAAACTAAAAGGTTTTTAACTGTAAAATCCTTGTGCTTAAACACCTGCTGTTCTCATGGCTCCCTATCTGAGGGGAGAGCTTCCGGGAAGGCAGCGACCTGGTGGCAGCTAATTGTCACAGCAGCAATTTGGATGGATGAGAAGGGAGCAAAGTTGGCCAGAGAGGAGCAGGGGCAGGAGTCACGGCAGGGACAGAACCAAGCCCCAGGCAGGGGTTGGAGCGCTAGAGCTGGGGCAGAAAGCGGCACTGGGAGAGTGGCACAAAGGATCTGGCACTGTGTCGCTCTCCGGCTACCGGGTGTAAATTGCCAGGCCCTGTCCTGCCCACCCCTCTCACTCACTAGCCTGCGTTGTGTGTTTCCAGGTAACGGTGAACTATTACGGCGAGAATGGAGGGCCTCCCATAGACCAAGCTGGCGTCTTCCTGACGGGCATTGGTAAGTGCAAGTGCTTTCGGGGCAGACCAAAGCCTATGATCTCGTGTCACTTGGGTTTTATGTTGCAAATGAATAGAGCTTTTGTGAGCTACTTAAAGAAATCAGCTTAGACCTGGGAACTCTGCCCCCGTGCTTGCCAGAAGCAGGACCAGCAGTTCATTTCATTCCAAAGACCAAGCAAATCCAGCAATGCTGAGCTTGTAGTCAAAGCGATGGCCCATGCTTCGCCTGCAAGGAGTTACCATGCTGCTCTGGACCCATGTAAGAGTGACGGGGGTTCTGGCCTCTTTAGGCTGCTGGGCTTAGCAGAAACAGTTCCAGTTTCCCTTTGGGTCCAGTGGCTGTGCTGCGGAGAAAGAGGGTGGCCTGGGAGCCAGGAGACCGTAGTTCTATTCCCACCTCTGCCGTTGGGTCGTCTTCCGGCACGTGGCTTGTGACAGCACAAGCACCGAATTAGCGGCTGGGGAAGTGATGTAGCCACCCTCCCGCAGCAGCAGCATCCGGAGACGTCAAGCCCATCCAGCCGCCGTGTAGATTACGAGCGCAATCCGTAACCAGAGGGCCCGCGGTTTGTTCTTGAGCCCCACAAGCTTTCTCCTTTCCCCACAAGTGCTCAAGCTCTGCTCAGCCCCAGGCCCTGCCCCAACTCCGCCCCAACCCGCCCCACCTCTTCCTGCCTCCACTCCACCCCCAAGTGCGCCCTAGCCCCACTCCGCCCCCTCCTCCCAGCACCTTCTGCATGCCACGGACCAGCTGATCGTGGAGGGCGTGGGAAGAGGTGATCATCAGGGCCACCAGTGGGCGGGAGGTGTTGTGGGGGGAGGAGGGGATGCTGGTTTCTGGTGGGTGCTCCTGCCGACAGTGCGCTGTTCACACAGGCACTTGTCGTGGCAAAACGTTTGTCTTTCATTGGGGGAGGGGAACACCTCTGAAAGACATAAGTTTTGTCCTTCAATTGCCAGGGTACACAAAGCCTTAGAAAGTTTGTGGCTGAGGTACTGTCTGAAAGGCACAACTCTTTCAGAAATTGGGCCTCTTGATTTTAGTCGGCGGTTTTGATGCGTCTTTGAGATGAAATTGGGAAGTCAGCTGTCTTGCTAGTTGGCTGCATGCAGTAATGTGGCCAGGGCCCACTGGGAATTTTGTTCTGACCCACTGCTGTGTCTTTGCTTGGTACCTGCCTTCCCAGTCAAAGAAGCATCTGAGATGGAGAATTCTTAGCAACAGAGGCACTTATGTGGGTGCAATTGTCCCCCACCCCTCTATTGTGTCTGAGAAATACACCAAGGCTCACTCAACCCACGGAAACAGCTGTGGAGACCATTACCGCTGGTGTTGGGCTTAGCAAGGGCAGGAAGAGATTTCAAACGCTAGCCCATTTAAACCCATTTTTATCTTTGTCAGAAGCTGGATCTTACATCAGGGTTTGTCTCTACATTGATACATAGTCATTCTCCATGCTAGGAGCGGTCTGGACATTGGGAAGCCCTGAAGTACTGAGCTAATGCTTTGCTACCTGCCTGATACTAACTGGAGACAGGTTAAACCTGCCGAATTTCAGTCACAGTTCCAAAATCCCGAAGTGCAGTGGGATTGCTGGGGACTTTGCTCACCTTGGTATATAGGTGTAATGCCGACAGACCCCAGTCATCAGTGGGCGGAATCGAACCTGGGACTTCTGGAGCGAAATGCATGAGCCTCTGTTGCATGAGCTAAAAGCCACAGGGCCCTTAGCTAAGGCTGTAGCAGACTCATTCATCTCCAAGTGGTCTCAGTGCCACTAGAGGGGACAGAGCACCGCACCCAGGAGCTGTGTGGGTTACATAGGTAAGAGATATGGATATGGGTCCAGGATTGGATCATAGAATCATGGAACCACAGGATTAGAAGGGACTTCAAGGGTCATCGAGTCTAACCCCCTGCCAAGAGGCAGGATTTGTTGTGTCTAAACCATCCAAGGCAGGTGGCTCTCCAGCCTCTTTTTGAAAACCTCCAGTGAAGGAGCTTCCATGACTTCCCTAGGCCGTCTGTGCCATTGGTCTCCTGCTCTTACAGTTAGGAAGTGTTTCCCGAGATTTAATTTAAATCTGCTGGGCTGTAGTTTGAACCCATGGCCGCTTGTCCTGCCCTCTGTGGCAAGAGAGAACAATTTTTCTCCATCCTTTTTATGGCAGCCTTTCACGTATTTGAAAACCACTGTCATGCCCCCCTTAATCACCTCTTTTCCAAACTAACCATACCCAGTTCCTTCAGCCTTTCCTTGTACGGCCTGAATTCCAGCCCTTTTATCATCTTTGTTGCTCACTTCTGGATCCTTTCCAGTTTCTCTACAGCCGTTCTATACAGCAGTGACCAAAATTGGACACAATACTCCAGCTGAGGCCTAACCAGCACCGAGCAGAGTGGTACTGTCACCTCCCGTGACTTGCATGCTCTGCCTCTGCCAGTGCAACCTAAATTTAATTTACTTCCTTTGCAACAGAATCGCATCGTTGAGGTTGTGATCCACCACAATGCCCAGCTCTTTCTCAGCAGTGCTGCTGCCAAGCCAGTTATTCCCCATTATGTATTTGTGTCATTTTCTCTCCCTCTTCCTCTCACTCTCATGCACACACAGCTGAAGGATGTTTGGGTAGTTAAGCACAAATTACCAGAACAAATTACCTAAGAAGGCTATGGAATCTCTGTCCCTGGAGGTTTGTAAGAACAGGTTAGACAAACACCTGTTCGGGATGGTCTACAGATAATACTTCATCCTGCTTCGGTGCAGGGGAGTGGACTAGACGATCTATTGATTTACTTTCCAGTCCTACATTTCCCTGATTCTGTGTTCTGATCTGGGGTTACTCTCTGGACTCATCTGTAATCCTAACAGAATTGGGGGGTCAGAGTCCAATGCTGCAACATTGTTATGAAAACACGCAAGCCCAGATGCACGATCTACTCCCTCGGATTTCCCGAGATGATGGAAAAAATAAACAGGGCTGGGGCTCTTTCTTTTTTTAAGAGCAAGTATTCTGAGCGAGCCTGTCCAGTTTGGCAAACACGGATACATCTGTGAATGAGCCGCTTGTCTGCGACTCAAGAGAGCTAGGTTCAATTCCTGGCTTGGCCATAGACGCTCTGGGTGGCCTGAGCAAGTTGCTTCCAGCCAGGTTTTCAGAAGAGCCCACGCTGAGAATTTCCAGGGCTCAGCACCCACTACAGGCATCGTCGTTTCAAAGGAGCCAGCAGCTTCCTTGGGGATGCAATTGGATGGAGGTTTTTAAAAAGGGCTCCATAAACCGCATGCGCCTAATGCATGGTGCTCTTTGGAAGATCCAGCCTCTCACTTTGGTGTCTAAATGGAAGTTGAATGCTTCAAAATCTGGCCCTGCCTGTGTGTGCCAAAAACTTCCAAAAATACAGGCATAAAACTTTCTGTGCCTCAGTTCCCCCCCTGTAAAATAGGGATCCTTTTCTCTACTGGTCCTTTGTCTGTTTTGGCTCTTTATACTGCAGGGCCCAGATCCCCAAAGGTATTGGGATGTCTAACTTCCATTGAAATCAAGGATCTGGGTCCAAGCTCCTCCGGGCAGAGAGCATCTCTGAGATGTGTCTATACAACACCTACCACGATGGGGCGCTGATCTCAGCTGAAACTTTTAGACACGTCTGAAATACAAATGCCTGACTTTTTCTGTGTGTCCTGGATGCTGTCCCCGCAGACACACAAGAGCGAGGCGAATTCTGCGTTGTTACACCAATACATCCATTTAGCAGCATTGTCGATTGATTTTCTTCCGAGTCACATCTGTAAAATGGAAATTAGAACCTAGCCCGTAGCATCTGGTTTGCGCAGGGCTTGTGCAGAGGACATGTTGGTAGTTTGTCTTCACCGTCTTTCGCTGAGCTTCTGCTGCTTTTGGCGCTGGGCCTTGAATCTCTTTTTCTCTTGTAAAATTCACTCGAAAGTAACCGGAGTTGCCCGAGCTGTTTCTGTTGTCGCCTTAGCAGCAAACCAGCTTAGCAGCAAACCAGCAGGGACAGAATTGTTTCACATGTCTCGAAGTGTGTCTGGAAACCCGATATACTGGAGCCTTCTCCCTGGTACTATGCAGCCGTGGAAAAATGACTCCATCGAAGCATGCATGCAAAAGGGGACTGGTGGCGAAGAAGCTGTGAGTTTGAACGGCAAGGCGGAGAGCAAACGGAAAGGTTGTGGGAGGCACTGGGGCCTTCATTAAACGCTTTGGAGCTGTGACTTCTTAGGAGAAGAATATGGTAATCGGCCCAAATCCATTTGCCTGAATAAAGAAAAAACGTATTGAATACTGCTGCTAATACTGAATAAAATCTAGAGTGTGATCAATGTGACTAAATCAACTAATGCCATGTACAGTGAGCATGATCTACACTCATGATCTGCAGTTTGATCGACTAATAGACATGGGCTCTCTTATTTGTAATGTAATGCCGTCAGGATTGAGGCCCTATTGCTGTCTGTGTTGTCCAAAAACACATGATGAACGGCAGTCTCTTCCCCAAAGGACACTGCAAAATGATGGCACGTTTAGAGCTGAGATTTTGTGCCAGGCCCGTAGCGACCGCATAGGGCCCTGATCCCATAGAAGGGTCTTTCTTGACTTCAGCAGGGCTCCGCACAGCTGCAAGCGTCCACCCACACACACCCAATTGCAGGAGTGGCACCTAAGGGCCTGATTCTCCAATGGTGGGGGGGGGGGGCAAAGGGGCCTTTGGCCCCTCACTTTTAAAAGAGCCCTCCCACTTTTTACTGGCAGTAAGGATGAGCAGCAGGGGGAGGGGCTGTAGAGGAAGGGGTGGTGCGTGGTGGGGTCTCGAGGGAAGGGGCAGCATGAGGGTGGAGGCTCGGGGAAGGGGGGGTGTGGGGATGGTTCAGGTTTCCCCCCACCCCCAGGAAGCTTCCACCGCCCCATTCTCTAACCCTTAGTGGGGCGAGGGGTCTCAGTGGGACTGTTAGTGCAAGGCCTACACGTAAAGTTTGCAGAATCAGCCCTGAGTAATGGGAGTCTTGCAGGTGATGCCAATAGTAAGGAAGCACCAGAGAGGAGTGTGAGGGTGAGATTTTTATCTTCCCAAGCAGGGAGATGACTTAAAGGTTGAGTGACTCACACTCGAAAATTCCTCTCCTAATGTGGGGGTTGGTTTTGCCCTGACTCAAAAGGTGCTGTTTATAACACCACAAGCCGCCTTTAAAAAGAAACGCCCTCGGTGCAAATACTGATGACACACCAAGTGTTGAAATAGATAGCTAGTGGCAAAACTAGGTGCTGAAATCCAACACTGCGCACCAACAAACCACTTGGCTTGCTACCGTGAAACTGCTTGGGAAGCACCACCGGACTCAGTGGGTGCCATTCGGACCCACACCTCTGTAAAAGACACTGTTTTGCTGTCACCGGAGGAGCAAAGACTGTCGTTCTGTTTGGTGTCTGTACAGCGCCTAGCACACGGGGGTCCCAGTCCACAGCTAGAGCTCCTAGGTGTTACAGTAATAATAATGGATAGCTGCAGGTTCTGGGAGCAAGTGGCTTGAATCGGGGACTTGGGACCTGATCCAAAGCCCATTGAAGTCAGTGAGAGTCTTTCTGCCCATTTCAATACATTTTGGATCATGCCATAAGAACCAGATTCTGCTCTCGTTTATACCAGTAGAAATCCAGAGGAACTCCCCTGATTTCTATGGAGTTACTCCTGCTTTATACCAGTGTGGAGGACCCCCGACCCTGTGCCCCAGAACAGTGCCGAGCCGCATGGTATGAGCCCCGATCCGGTGCCCGGGCAAGAGCGCCGGGTCGGGGGGCCTCACTATGCGCCTCGGCCCTGCTCCGGCGCTCCACCAGACGCCTAGCAATCCTATAGTGCTATATGAGTGAAAACTAATAATCACGTTGGGAGCGGTGATTTCAAACCCTGACAGCTTGCTAAAGCCTTTGAGCGTGAGCCGAAATGCTGCCTCAGACATTTCTTTATTGAGGATCGGATGTTCATTTTTAAACATGCACACCACTATGTACCCACCTGCCCATATCTGAAAACAAGCATGTCCTCATGGGAGATAACTGGACATGAGATTAGGCTCTGGCTTTAACTGACGATGTGTCTGTTAGAATGCTAAACACCCGGCATGCAGCTTGGAGAAGTTTCACGCCTCTGTTGGGGTCAACAGTACATGCCTTTCAATATTTTCTCCCGGCTTCGGTTTCTTGTGGCACGTTGGAAGAGCAAAGCCACCCTCTCGCCCCAGCTGGTTTGGTTTAGGGCCAGCACTGCACAGTACAAAGCCAGAGATCTGGGTTCTCCAGCACAAGCTGGCACAGAAGACGGCACTATGGAAAGGGGAAGCCGCACTCCTGGGCCAGAATTTCACCTCTCGTCGTTCTATCTGTCTGGGGTCTGTATCACTTGCCTTGTAGCTGAGAGCTTGAGCTGGGCCTAGAGCTGAGCGAAATCTTTTTGGCAAGTAGGAAATTGGTCCGAAAAATGCATCTTTCGGGGCACCAAAACTGTTCATGAAGTTAGGTCGAATTTGGCAAATAGTTTTGGCCAAACAAAACCCTCAATTTTCTTGTCAGACAGGTCAGCGTTTTCCAGAGCTGAAGAAGAGAGCTCTTTGTAAGCAGGAGCTTGTCTCTCTCACCAACAGAAGTTGGTCCATAAAAGATATGACCTCCCCTATAGTGTTGCCAACTTTCTAATTGCACAAAATCGAACACCCCTGCCCCGCCCCATCCGAAGGCCCCACCCCTGCCACGCTTCTTCTTCAAGGCCCCGCCCCCGCATGCTCCATCCCCCCTCTCTCCGTTGTTTGCTCTGCCCCTCACTCACTTTCACTGGGCTGGGGCAGGGGGTTGGAATGTGGGGGGGGGCGGGGGGCTGAGGGCTCTGGCTGGGGGTGCGGGCTCTGGGGTGGGGCCAGGGATGAGGGGTTTGGGGTGAATGAGGAAACTCCAGGCAGGGGGTTGGGGTGAGGGCTCCGGCTGGTGTGGGGCTGGGGATGAGGGGTTTGGGGTGCAGGAGGGGGCTCCGGGCTGGGGCAGAGTGTTGGGGTGTTGGGGGGGGACCCAGGATCGGGACAGGGGGTTGGGGTGGGCCGGGTCCTGGCAGCACTTACCGCGGCTCCCAGGAAGTGGCCACCAGGTCCGTGCAGCCGCTAGACACATGTTTGGCCAGAGAGGCTCCACACGCCACCCTCATGCCTGCAGGTGTCGTCCCTGCAGCTCCCATTGGTCACGGTTCCAGCCAATGGGAGCTGCGGAGCCGACACTCTGGCAGGAGGGCGGCGCACAGAGCCTCCCTGGCTGCCCATGCGCCATGGGGCTGCAAGGACCTGGAGGCCGCTTCTGGGAGCCACACGGCGCTAGAGCAAGTAGGGAGCCTGCTTTAGCCCCAAACCCCTGCTGTGTCACCGACTGGACTGACCGGAGCCGCCAGGGTCCCTTTTCGAGCGGGTGTTCCGGTCAAAAACTGGATGCCTGGCAACCCTACTCCCCCACCTTGTCTCTCTAATACCCTGGGACCGACACTGCAAGCAATGTTTCATTTTGACATTTTCAAAATGAACCGTTTGGCTATTTTGTTTAGAAAATAGCCATTCAAAATGACATTTGAAACATTTCATTCAGGGGTTCAATTTCCCCCTTTCGTGAGAAAGAACAGGGAGAAAATCATTTTGGGTTTGAAACAAGCTTAACTTTTTTTTTTCGGTTCAGCCACCAAACTGAGAAATCAATTATTCACTCGGACCTGCAGGCTGACTAGAGGCAGCCGCTTTCCAGGGGTCCGTTGTAGTAAACCAAGGCACGCATGCAGTCTGGAGGAGTGAAATAATATCTGGGGGGGAGGGGGCACAAAAGGAGGAGATTAGGCCTTTCTAATATGACGGCTGAAGTCCTTCCTACCTCAGCGAGCTCTCACGCTTACTAGCTGCACTTACAGACCTTGTGCCAGGGCAGGGCTCTTTACAAAGGTGAGTATTATTTTCATTTTTACAGATGGGGAAACTGAGGCACAGCAGGGCGGAGCTTACCCCATGTCACACAGCAGAACTCAGACATCCTGACACCCACTCACTTGCTGTAGCCACTGAACCACCCATACTCCTTGATCTCAGAGTGGAACCCACGAGTTCTGGTGTAACACCGACAGACTCCAGTCGTTCGGATTGAACCTGGACCTCTGAAGCTTAGTGCATGAACCACTACTGCATGAGCTAAAAGGCACATGGCTACTAGCTAAGGCTGTAGCAGACTCATTAATCTCTAACTGGTCTCCGGGCCACTAGCTGGGCCAGACCACCACACCCAGGAGGTGTGTGGGTTATACTGGCTCCTTGTCCTGTGCTCTAGCCTTTGGGCCATGCCCTACCAGAAACCATGACAGCCTAGATGGAATCTGGCCACCAGACAGCACCAGAGGGAGAGCTCCGGGAGAGCCGGTACTGAAAAGAGACAAGGGGAAGAGAAGAGCCAGCTGCTCCTTAGTTTCTTTCCCTTCTGCTTCTCGGAAGTTCCCTATGCCCGGTGAACACAATCCTTGTGATATTTCCCCTTAATCTGCCTAGCACCCTGGCAGAGCACATGACAGCGCTGGTTTTATGCTTGTGCGCTGAGCTGTAAGCAAGTTCCTTTTGCAAATGTGCTGTTCAGCAGGGCAGCCACAAAGGAAGATGCCTACACTAGGCTCCAGTGAGCGATGGTTCCAAGGGGCAGTTTGCAGGGAGCAGGGTAGCCTAAAAGATAGAGCACTGGACTGGGACTCAGGACATCTGGGTTCTAGTTCCAGCTCTGCTCTTAGCCTGCTGGGTGACCTTGGCAAGTCACGTCCCCTCTCTGTGCCTCAGTTTCCCCATCTGTAAAATGGGGATAATGAGACTGACCTACTTTCTCAAGTGCTTTGAGATCTAGTGCTAGGTAAGAGCTAGCTGCTAAGATAAGTGGCAGACAGCTAGGTTTGTTGTTAAGGCACAGACATGGGAGTCAGAAGCCCTGCATAGTATTCCAGCATGACCTTACACATGTCACTTTAATCTTCCTATGCCTCAGTTTCTCCATTTGGCCAATTAGTATAATGCAGTGGTTCTCAAACTTCTGTAACACCATTATAAATGCCAGAGGCAAAGTGAGGTTGGGGTGGAGGTTAACAGCTCACGACCCCTCCTCCCACCATGTAATAACCTCGTGACCCCCTGAGGGGTCTCGACCCCCAGTTTGAGAACCCCTGGTATAGTGATACCCATCTCACAAGGGGTCTGTGAGGCTAATTTCGTTATGAAGCACTTTGAGCCCCCTGAATGGATAAATTGGAGAAGTATAAAGCATCATTAATGTCTGTGTGATTCTAGGACCCCTACACCATACACACCCACCCGCCCTTCACCCCGCCCAGTGCCAGCAAATCACTGTCTCCATCTCTGTCCGCAGCTCTGGTGCTACTGGGCCACTACTGGCTCTGACGTCCTGAGTCTCCGTTGCCCTTGCATGTCAGGGTGGCACTTGACCCGTGCAAAGTGCACTCCATGGGCACGGGCGTAAATGCTTCCGTGAGGAGCAACATCAGTGACACATCGGCCCCTGAATGCCCATCCTGCCCTCTCCCTACTCAGGCAGGTGCACTGCAGCTCCCCCTCTGGCTTCCCAGCTCACCGAATGCCGCGGTCACTGGGACGTCTTCAACGGGAGAGGACAGAGGGGGCTGCGTGCATGAGGAAGCAGCGGGACTCTGGGAGGGGGCTGGATGGGGCCCTGTCTGCATCACTTTGCATAGGGCTCTGCAAACTGTCCTGTCAAGAGGGAATGCTGATACATCAGCACTGGGCATCCACCTCCACAATTTCTCCCTCTCCCCTCTGTGCTACTGAGACAAGGAGCGGCCAGGGAACTCATCAGTGTCTCTTGCCTGATGATGTGATGCCAATACTGGGCCCAGCTGCGCCTAGCGTGGCTGCTCTTAATGAACAGGCCCTAGCGCCCATCCCTGGAGTGCTCCGAAACCCGGGTGAGATTGTTCACCTGAACGAATGCACAGGGGGGTCTCCCCCCTGCCTGCTGCCGATGCAGACTTGGTCTCCCTGCAGATGTTTGCACCCATCCAATTCGCAGGGGTTAACTCACTTGCTTCCCAGGTGATTCAGAAGGGACGCCCACAGTTCATGAAGGCTGTTGATACTTTGGGGAGGGATCAGAGGAGAGTCACGAGAACAACGGAAGGATTGGAAAGCACACCATAGGCTGAGCCCAAGGAGCTCAGCTGAACAATTTGCCAAGGGTCATGGTGGATTCGCCATCCCTCACGATTTGTAGGTGGAGATTGGATAGGTTTTGAAAAGATCTGTGCTGGGAATTATTTTAGGGACGTTCTCTGGCCTGTGCCATACAGGAGATCAGACTAGATGATCACCGTGGTCCCTTCTGGCCTTACCATCTGTGAATCTATAAAATGGATTTGTTACATTCACTGAATATTATGTTCCATGCAGATTTTTTTAATTGCCTCTTCTGCCTCAATTCTTGTTTGCACTGCATGGCTCAGGGCTTCATAAAATCTCAGGGTTGGAAGTCATCTAGTCCAATCCCCTGTTCAAAGCAGGACCAATCCCCAATTTTTGCCCCAGATCCCTAAATGGCCCCCTCAAGGATTGAACTCACAACCCTGGGTTTAGGGGGCCAATGCTCAAACCACTGAGATGACCCTCCACCACTTGCCCTAAGGTTAGCAGTGATCTGTAATAGCAGTGTTGTATTCCTAGGGATCTCTCTGGACGTTGACGCAGATCGCGATGGAGTGGTCGAAAAGAACAACCCAAGGAAGGTAACTTTGCCTTTGATTCCACCATGCTAGCATGTGCCTACAGGGCACTGCAGACTCCGACAGGCCTTTCCACATTGTGTTTTTTATAGGATCCACTTGTTCCTGGCCTCTTAGGACACTTTGTGAAATGTGACTCCTTGGCCCGGGTGTGGAGCCTGGAATGAAATCGCTGTTCAATAAACTTGTGACTTTCCTTCCCTTAGGATATGTGTTTGACCCCTGGTGCCTACGTACAGCCTTAGTCAATCACAGTCATCCGATGCAGGGTTTAAATTGCACTTTAGGCTGATTGTTCTTCCCCACAGGAAGCTGGGGGCGGCAGAGTTAGAGAGAAGCTATGTTGTTTCCCACAGAGTAACAACATCTGACATAGAACACAACGCATCTGACATAGCCACTGGTGGCTGCACCCCTACACAGGTCTTGCTTCCAGGAGCTGCAAATCATGTGGCTGAGGGGGAGATCCATCCTGTGTGGTAATACACTTGGATGCCTCCGCGAGGGATAGATCAGGGTAGATTAGATGCTCTCACGCATTGTGACACATGAGGCAATCCCGAGTTTCCACCTCCATCTGTCTGGTGGCACATTTCTTGCTCCATTATACTCTGTTTCCATGACAGTGATATCTTTCTCAATGGTTTTTTTTATATGTCATCTGTTGTGCTCCGCTTTTCCATCTTCCACCAGGTGGTATCCAGTCAGGGACTTGTCTAGGAATCTGCACTATGCCCAAACCACTTCCGCCTTCTTTCTCGAATCATTGTCTCTACAGGCTGGTGGCCAGTCCTTCGAAGCACATCAGCGTTAGTTACTTTTATGCCACCAGTGGACACCATGTATTCTCTGCAAGTATCTCTGATGGAATGCATTGAGTTTCCTGTTGTGGGCTTCTAGTATTTGCCAAGTTTCAGTCACATATCACAGTGTAGGTATCACCATGACGTTGTATAACTTTATCTTGCTTCTTGTGTGAATCTCCTCATTTTTTCAAATATTAGCCTGTCTCAAAAAAAGCTCCATTTGTCTTTGCAATTCTTGCTCCCATCTCTTTATGGAGTTGGCCATCAGCGCAGATTGTGATCCCAAGGTATACAATCTCATTAACCATGCCGTATTCTACACTGTCAATCACATATATACCATCACTGCTAATTCCTCTTTCAACAGTCCTGATTTTAATTTTCTTTGGGCTGATGGTTAATCCTACTTTGGCAGTCTCACACTTGCAATTGACAGGAGTCTTTTTCATGGCATCATCATCTGTGTCCAACAGAGCAATGTCACCTGCAAAGTCAAGAACTTGAAGTGTTCCTCTATTCCATATAACTCCTGTATCTTCCTTTGATGTTGCTCTTCACATCAGGTAATCGATCATAATGCAGAAAAGAAAGGATGATAGGATTCAGCCCTGCCATACTCCAGTAATGATATCAAAATGATTGGTCTCGCCACTTTCTCTCCATTTTGAACCTTCGTACTCATCTTGACCCAGTGACAGTATCTTTCTTGGAAGCCCATATTGTCATAAGATCTTCCATAGCAACTTTCTATGAATGCAGTCGAAAGCTCTGGTGAAATCTATGATGTTCAAGAGGTTCTCTGGCAGGCTGGCCCTTTCTCAATCAGTTATCTCAAGGTAAAGATGTGATCTGCACACAATCTTTTCACTCGGAAGCCTGCTTGCTCATTACAATTTTTCATCTATGACCAGTTGATGCTGCGCGAGATACATGTCAATGGCATAGCCTGAGCGGAGAGAGGTGCAGTCCGAGGCCTGGATCCTCACCCACATAAATCAGCACAGTGCCACTGATTTCCATAGAGGTATGCTGATTTGCATACATTGAGGATCTGGCTGAGGTCCTGAATGCCTGAAAGGAGCTCAGCACCTAAATCCCTGGCTTAGGTATCTGAGTCACAGGTGCCAACTTCTCCTGGCACTGATGGGTGCTTGCTTTTAAAAAAAAAAATCTGTGGCCTGCAGAAGACGAGGCGGTGGTCCCAAGAATGAAGCAATAGGGGACCAGGGGGGAGGATCCATCACCATATTATGTAAGCACAGATCCCTTCACGGCAGGTTGTTTCCAGCCCTTGTCTCGAAGTCATTGTATCGTGAGTGACAGACACTTGAGTAGATGTCACAGTCCCCCTGGAAATGTTTCTAGAGCTATCTATTAAAACAAATGCTAGAGCAGAGGAATAATGCAAACAGGTAGGGGGGTGTCTCTGTCCTTGTGCCCCCCTCCATCTCACATGAAGCTTTGCTCACACACAAGTCACCATCACAATGTACATGTCACGACAGAACAAGTAGAATGCAACCAAGTCAGCAAGGCAAATGCATTTCCTTATCGCCCTCATCAGAGCTGCCTTCTCTCCATTGCGAGAAGGCCTCCACATGGCGCTATCAAGCCACTCGTTCTTGGATTTAAAAAGCATCCTATCCTTCCGAGGCAACTTCCTCCTTGCGGTCTCCACGCAACGCATGTGTAGTTCTCCAACTTGTTCAGAGGGCGCATCCTTTCATTAGCTAGAGATTCCCTTTCCCCCGCACATGCCATTTCCCAACACTGCAGAGCAGTTTAGGACCGGAAGGGATGGTAAAGATAGATTAGTGTGGTGTCTGACGATTGTAGCAAGTGCTGGGAAGGGGTGGAGGAGAGAGTTTCTCTGCTCACCTAGGCTGCTATGGGTTTTTGGAGATGCTCTTCCTAAAAGTGGCCTTCAATTTGTTTGGCACAAACTGGGGTCGCATGTGTGCAGACACCATTCTTATCAGTGAGGAGTGAATGCACTGAAACCACAGGCTTCCAACCCTGGGATCTAAAAGAATTATTCTTTTCTTTGAGTAACAGGCCTATAGTCACTGGGGTTGGCCACTAGCGGGAGACGTGAGAGCCCACACACTAAGCCAGAGTGTTATATTTTCAGGGAACATGGACGTGGGGCCCAGACGGGCAAGGAGCCATCCTGCTGGTGAACTGCGACAAGGACAACCCTTTTATTTCTGGACTGGATTGCGACGATGAAAAAGTATTCAGCAAAGAAGGTATAAGCAGACCCCTGTCCTTTATAACTCACAGTTGGGTTAAAACTCTTTGGGGAGTGTTGGTTTGTTTTTAAATTTCCTTTTCTATGTTGCTAATAACAACACAGGTTATCAAAGCAGGGAGAATTTTTAAAAGTGAATTTACCTTTCACTTTTCCGGTTTGCTGTCGCATTTGCACAGATGATGAAAAAAGTCCATTTCACATTCTCGTCGCTTTCACTGTTAAGGTTCTCATGTGCTACCACCGCGCTTCGGTGTTTAAGCTGCAAAACCTGCAAAGGAATGGGTTACTCATTAAGCCCCCCACTGTTTCTGATATGGAATAATTTATCTTTTTTAAAAAGTTTCTTTCCACTAAACTTGCATTTGGGGCCACATTTGACCCTTCAGTGTCCTTTTAAAGTGAGGTTCTCTCCTGGAAAGCAACTACATAAGCATTGACTCTGGACTCAGCAGATCTGCATCCCATGTGTTTGAGGCAGGTCAGAGGCAGATCAGTTTAGGGATGAGTTAAGTTTTACTTTGCTTAGTGTAGCGGGTTGGTCACCACGCTCCGATTCGGAAGGGGTTAAAAGCAGCCAGGGGAGGCTGGCTGGGTAAACAGCCACCGATGTGGCCACACCCAATTAGGGTCCAGCTGACCCTGATGAAAGGGCAGGCGGAGGGAGTGAGAGAAGACTTGCTCCAGCTGAGGAGCAGAGGGGACCAGGCTGCTTGGAAGAGCAAGCAGGGTACCTGAGGCAGAACAGGGCTGGGGAAAGGCAGGCTGAGCTGGGGAGCTCTGGCCTGGTGCGTCCCCAGGCTGAGGCCTTGCTAAAGGCCAGGGGAAGTAGTAGGGCTGCAGGGAGGCAGCTGGGGCTGGAAAGGCAGCAGGTCCAAACCTCCGTGCCAATGATGAGTGGCCACTTCAGACTACAGTTTGCCCCTGAGGGAAGGGGCTAGATGAGGACTGGCAGGGGGTCATTGAGGCGAGGTGGGCTTAGGGGATTGGGGTTCCCCGGGGAGGGGAGATCCGGACTGTGGGAGCACTGCTGTGGGGCAGCACCCCAAGGTAGGAGGCACTGGGGTGTGGGAGGGATGCAGGGCCTGAAGTGGTGGAGATCAGGAGGAAGCAGGCACCACCGGTAGGAAGACACCGGCTAGCAGGAGGCGCTCCGAGGCTGGAACTGAGCTAATTCCCAGATGACCAGCAGGAGGCGCCGTGGTGGTGAGTGCCTGCCGTGCTACACTTAGCAACCCATCCGTGAGTGAGCTGGCTTCTCTTCTGGCTCCTGCATCACAAACAGAACCCTTAACTAAGTTCCAATGGCGGGACCAAATTGCCTTCTCGGTTTGTTACATCCGTGTGAGCCAGTTGCCTCGGTGAGGTTACATAGGGGTAAAAGGACAGATCCTGAAGACAGTGGAAGTTACGCTGATACCACTGTGGGCAGAATTTGGCCTGCAGAGTCTTTATGACAGGTGCCAATGTGAGAAAAGGGAAGAACCTGGCCAGACTTTCAGAGCCCAGGGGGAGTCTGGGTACAAAGTGCTCGCTCCCCAGTTCTAAACCTCTGCCGGAGTGGAAATTGTTTCTCCAACATATGTGAAGATTCACAGGCCAGTAACAACGGGGAGGGGCAGCATCTCCCTGCACAGCAACCAGAGAACTTGTGAAGAGCAGATGCAACATGCTGGTTCCACTTCCTCCAGTAATAACTGGATGGTGTAATCAAGGGGAAGTCCCCAGGTTGCCTATCGGCCGCTGTAGCGCACACGTTGACCTACCACTCACTTGTGCCTCGTTACACTGGACAGATGTTACTGTTTTTATTTAACTGTACAGCAGGCTTCTCTGTGAGCGAGCTACTGGCAATCTCTCTCTTATTACTGGCAGCTGTTTGCATCAGAAATGCTGAATTATGACACTAAGGCAATGGAGCTGTTGCCCAGGCTAAAGAGATTGGTCTGCCCCGTGTGGTTCTCATCCTTCATTCTGGGGCTTGGCAGCAGGATGGTCGCCTGTGTGACCATGCGTCTCTAAACCAGGGATGGGATGCACACAGCAGCGTGATCACCGCCTTTCTCTCCAGAGTCCTCTGCGCAGAAGCAATCGGTTTGTGAATTCTCTGAAACTTTGGGTGTCTGCAACTGCCCTTTGCCATTGGTCTTTTCATGGATCACCTAGGGAAGGTGCTCTGGTTTTCCCAGTCTGACCCAGGCACCCACCTCCATATGTTTCTTGTTCATTAATTTGCCACACACAGTTGTTAGCTGATAACTTTAATAACCACGGAAGCGGTGAGAATGCTGTATCCGATGTCCTGCCTTCATTTGCCTTTGTTGTTGTTTTTTAGATTTGCGGGACATGTCTCGGATGATCTTGAGAACCGAAGGCCCCCAAAGGCTGCCTGCTGGGTATGAAATGGTTCTCTACATTCCTATGTCTGACTCTGACAAAGTAGGAGTCTTTTATGTGGAGAGTAAGTGGTTCCTCTTTTCTTTCTCTTCCCCTCCCCCCTGTTTCATGATGCTTTTTATCCCTCTCTGGTGCTGCAAACTCTTCTTTTCCTTTTCTCTTGTTTCTTGTATGTGCTTTGTTGAAGGTTTCCATGCACATCCCTCCCACTAAAACAATTGACCCTTTGGGAATCACTCACCCAGCGGGCAGTAGTTCACTGTTCCAGCACTTCTCTGTTGGCTCCAGCATTTCCCCCAGAATTTAAAGTTTACTGTCATGTAAAAGAATACCTGATCTTGCTCGGGCTGGTATCAATTAGGAGTCCTTGGAGTCCTTGGACAGACTAGGCTGCGGCCCTAGGCTTCTAGCTTTATAGTTGCAAAGATAGCTTTCCCAATATGGACCCTGAAGCGATGCTGTCTGTCCGATACTAGAGATGTGCCTGTCTCAAAGAGATGTGACAGAAACAACCGTTCTGGGAAGTGCGAACTGCCTCCTCCCTCCCAATGGGGTGTTGACTCTGAAGCGTTATGATGAGCCAAGCAGTGCTGACGTTTACGAGTTTCCCCGCTCGTTAATGTAGCAAAGCTATCTGACTTCTCTCCGTTTGTGGGTGGAGTTTGGGAACAGACCCTTCCTCTCTCGGTCTCCATCTGACATATTGGGAGCAAAACTAGCACAAGATGTTTTGTTTCCTGGGATCTCATGTCTGCTTTCCCTGAGGGTGGAGTTCACCCTCAATGAAAGTGAGGGCCTAGGGATAACACTGCTGAGAACAGACATGGTGAAGGTCTGTGTAGGATTCCCCCCCACCCCACTGCTCGTACCCTGTAATCTCAAGCCATAGCACGGCTGTGCCGGAATCCTCACCACGCCAAGTTGATCTTGTTATTTCACACTTGTGAATGGTGCTTTACACGTCTGCATGGTGCTTTACACAGCAAGGAGACGCACTGACCGTGTCCCAGCCTAAGGTGATCACAAGACAAACCATTAGGGGTAGTAACAGGCAATGGGGATAGACGGACGGAGGAATGGACTCAGAATCAGGTTATGGGGTCCTTGAGGTGACCAGGTTTGTATTAGGTTTATTCTTGGATGGTTTTGTTTGTCTTCTAAGGGAAGCGTGTGTGCGCTGTTGATTCCCGCTGAATACCCAGCATGCTTTGCTATAGCCCAGGGTGGCCAAACTGCAGCTCACAAGCCACATGCGGCTCTTTTACAGGTAAAGTGCAGCTCGCGGAGCCCCCCACTCCTCCAACTACCAGTGTCGGTGGGGAGCTCGGGGCTTCTGCCGTACGGTGGTGGGGCTAGGATCTTCTGCCCAATGGAGAGAGCGGTCTTGGCACTTCTGCCCCACGGGAGCTACCTGCTGGGGCTCGGGGCAGAATCCCTTGCCCCACCATCCTGCTGCAGGGTGAGAACCCAGGCAGGCACACCCCACAGGTCTGAAGCCCCAGTAGGCACTCCCAGCACTTGAACTTCTGAAGATTATCATATGCAGCTCAGAAAGTTTGGCCACCCCTGCTATAGCCTTTGGGTGTTGCTGGGCAGTCTCCCACCTACTTGAACAACCAGGCCCTGTGCCGCTTAGCTTAGGAGAATTGAGTGGATCTTAGCATAAGGCACCACCCACACAGCTTTACCTGTGCTAGTACCTTATCATTCGATGAGCAATCCTGTGGCGACATGAATGTATCTCCCATAGTCACACAGACGGGGCAATGCCCACCGGGCGTGCTATGCTTAAAGCTGCCAACGACCTTCACTTCCTATTGGAGCTGTGAAATGGTGAGGCCTTTCCCCCCAGGGATGTGTTCTGCCTTAGCTCAGTGCAATGCAAAGCCAGCATCCACCAGGCCAACTACCTGCCCCCCATTGAGAGCTGCCAGGGAACGAATGAATGAGTGATGAGTTGATCCCACTCCCTTGCCAAAATTCCACTCTGATTCCCCTGCGAGCTCCCATTGATGTGAGCACTGTGTTCTCTCTCTGGACATTAATTAAATACCTCATGTTACAGAGAGCAGGGCCGTTAGCATCTCTGGCAAGTGCCTTTGGCCTAATGTTTCTCCCAGAGCTGGCCGTTCATACCAGGGCAGTGCAGTCAGTTGCAGATGCCAGAGCATATTTGACTTGGGCTTTGGGCTGATTTAAAAAAAAAAAAAATCAGTGCCTGCCTATGGTTGGGTTCCAGTTAACAGCCAAAGAGAGACTTAGCTACCAGATCTTTACCTGCCACAAGCTGTATCACCCAGATGAAATTTTATTAGATTGGGAGAAATAATCAAAGCAAAGAGGCTTTTAGAAAATCATTGCCGGGAAAAAGTCTTGCCAGGATAATCCCTAGCTTTTAGGTAGCACGTTTTCATGCGCAGATTTTAAAGTGCTTTACAAAGAAGGTCAGGATGAATATCGCTCTTTTACAGATGGAAAAACTGAGGCACAGAGAGGGGACACAACATACAAGTCTGTGAAAAAGCCAGGATGAGAGCTCAGGTCTCCCGAGTGCTAGGCTAGGGCTCTAGCCACAAGGCCAGGCTGCTTCCTTCTCACAGCTTTCGTTCATTGGGACCTTGCTAGGAAGCCAGTGCCCGTCCGTTAAGCCAGGACACATGCATTGTGTTTGAAATGCTCATCCTGCCTGACCTCAAATTCTCTGATGCTTCTGAGTCATTCAGACAGGGAGTGAAGCTGGTACAGGTGTTTCGCAGGGTGTTGAGTTTCTTCCATGTGCATTGGAATCCTTTCAAAACAATGTAATAATATAATACATGAAAGGAAAGCTACAGTGTTTTCAAGGCTGGCTCGTTGCTCTTAAACTCGCGTTTTTTAAGCACCCTTTCTGGGACATGGGATTTACCCAATCTTTATTATCATTTTTATTTGCTTTAAGGTAAGGCCACTGTGCTGGGGTACACATGTAATGAGTTAGCCGCTGGCCCAAAAGAGAGGATTATTATTCCTGTTTTAATGATGGCAAACCGAGAGGTGAAGTGATTCTTCCCAGGACACACAGTGAAGCTGTGGCAGAACTGGGATTTGATCCCAGAGCACCTGAGTGGAGCTGGGCAAATCACTGATTTTTTTCTGATTTGGTGGCCGAACCCAACCCCTCTCCCCCAAAATTGTTTTGGGTTGAACGAAACATTTTGTTTCAGCCGAGGGCGTTTGTACTCCTTTTCTGTGTTTGTTCATTAAATCTAGCTGCATTTCTAAATGCAATGTTGTGTTGAAATGTATCGTTTTGAAAACAAAATGTTTCAAGGTGGCCTGAAGGTGCATTTTTTGGTGAATAATGTATTCCCCGAAAAAAATTCACCCAACTCTAGGGGCAGTGCCTTAACCACAGGGCCATTTTTCCACTCTCTAGAGCTCAGTCCAAGATTCCTTAACTGGCTCACCATGGTTTGGTTCAGTGTCCGGATGCTGGGTGGGGCTGATGGCCTGTGATAGACAGAACAGACCAGCTGATCTGGCAGTCCCTTCTGGCCTCAAACTCAGTGATGCTATAAGAGTATTATCCTAAATACCTGAAAGGACAAAATGCACGCCCTGGTGGCAGTGAATTAAGGAGTAGCCACAGCGGCTTCTCTTGGGCAAGAGGAGGCTCTAAAGCTGAATTTTGTGGTGTCATCTGGGACCAAGCCTGAAACCTCGCTGGGATGCGGCTTTGATCCTGCCTTCAAGAGGCCACAGAGCACAATCAAAACCCTAGAACACAAAGTGCCTCTAAAAACCTGGCAGCCGCAATGCTGAAAGAACAGCTAAAACAGAGACACGGGTTTAAACAAAAATCGTTCTCTGAAGCTTATAGGAAAACCTCTGTATGGGCTGCAGCTTGTCAGCACATGATCACGCCACAGCTCTCCAGTGTGCGGAGAGTCCTGCCTTTCTGGGACTGAAATCTAAGAACCTGGCTTGGCAAGATTGAGTGGAGCCATTCCCTTAGCTCAAATGACAGTGCACTGGTCTGGAGTGCTGGATACTTGGGCTCATAACCCCTCCACTTAATTGACTTATTAACTGGCTATTTAAAAGACTAGCGACAGTCTCCGCTTGTATCTGTGGAGCACAGTGATTTACTCCTGCGGGAATTCTGCTCCATAAAATTAAAAATTCTGCGCACAGTATTTTAAAATTCTGCATATTTTATTTGTCAAAATAACACAGTATAATCACGCCAGTTTCAATTATTTCAAAATACCTGTCAGCCAGTATGTCTGTAACAATACAGACAAAAAGAAAGATTCAGGAAATGTTTTTTTGACAAATAGATTTCTTACTAGGCATATTAATACAGAACTTTGAATTCATTTAAACTACAATACAGAAACGTATTTCCTGCACCCCTCAGAAGCAGTGCAAAGGCTTGGGGGAGTCGGGGTAATGGAGGAGCTGAGGGAGAAGGAAGTAATTGCTGGAAAGAAGCCTGAGAGTGAACCTGGAGGGTTGTTGGGTGTGGGTGGGAGAAGTATGGAACAGGGTGTTTTTTTTTGGCGGGGGGGGGAATTGTTAGGGAGGTGAGGAGCCTCCCCCATGCAGACCCTGGCAGACCCCTAGCCTTTCCCATTCAGTATGGCACATCTACCCCTGTCCTCACGTGGTCCTGCATCCCCACCTCCCTGTCCCCATGTGGCTCTGCAGCCCCCCTTCCATTCAGTCCCTGGCTCAATGCTGTCACCTCAATAGCTCGACCCCACGCCCCAGTGTGTCTCCCCACTAGCCCTTCTGAACCCCATTGCATGATCCCCCAGCAGCCCTGTGTGCCCCACTCTATCTGTCCCGTGCCTCCTCACCTGGCCCCACTGTGAGGACTGCAGCCTCTCTGCTGGCTGGCTGCCCTCGCCTCTGGCACCACAGCGGCCTCTGCTGGACGAAAAGTGTAACTGCAGCATCTCTCCAGTAGAATCTATATTCTGCAGAGAAAAAAAAATCTGTGGGGACATGAATTCTTTGTGTCTGCAGTGGTGCAGAATTCCTTCAGGAGTAACAACTGGTCTCAAATTATGGCCTGGAGCCACCAGTGATCCCCAGAGTTTTGTCATGTGGGCCATAGAACTAAAGATGCAAGCATGGACCCCTTAAGGGTGAGAGGGGAAGGGAGCCCCACAAAATTACATAGCTAGAGAGAATGTGCTACAGGAAAGTCCCATTTTTCTAAACATTCCTTCTCCCCAACACCCTTTTTTCTTCTAGATCCCTTCTTTGGTCAGCGTTACATCCATGTTTTGGGTAGGAGAAAGCTGTATCATATGGTGAAATACACAGGTGGATCTGCAGAGCTGGAGTTCTTCGTGGAGGGTCTCCACTTCCCAGATGACACCTTCTCTGGGCTGGTCTCCATCAACATCAGCCTTCTAGAGTCATTAACTGAGGTTGTTGGGCATGGTAGGGAGGGGAGGGCATGATGTCACCTGGGAACAGGATGTTTAATTGCATGGGTTTAGCAACACTACGGACATAGCAAGCTGTGAAATATCAGTCGACTGGCATGATGCATCCTTAGGTAACTCAGCTGACATCTGGGAGATTAATTTATTTCAGTAACTATTGGAAGCCCAAGAATAGGTCAAATGTGCTAAACCCAGGGATGTTTGTGAATTACATTTCCTTCCAGATGTGCTTTTGTGCCACTCTTGTCTTACAATAATCATTGCATGGGGACTGGATGTCTCAAGGAATCAGTAAGGCGATATGGAGTCTTTAGCATGTAGGTTGCTCCTTCAAATCTAGTCCAGGTCGGTAAGGCCTGAAAGGTGTTACGCAGACTTTTCAGTCTCATATGAAGTGAGTTTGGTGGGTCTCAGTTCAGTTTTTCATGAATAGACTCCATATCACATATGTCACCATAGTTGGCACCGGTTGGCTCCCTCACTGGCAGACTCACCAGAGAGGCCAAGGCGCGAATGAGCCATAGACATGAAGTCGCTGGTATCCCAGCCTTGAAGTGATCATTCCAACTGAGCGTTAAAGCACATGGGGTGGACAGCTTGTGTTTATCACTTTAGACCACGGCCTTGCACCATGTATCATCATTTATCCCCCAGATAAAGCAGATGCAAAATGCTACCAAATCAGGGTTTGATTCTGACCACTGCCCCCCCGGGTAAATCAGGAGCACTTCCACTGGAGTCTTGCCAGTGCAAAACTGGCGTGAGTGAGTTCAGAATCAGCCCCCAAGAATTCTCTGCATCCTCACACCAGTGGCAGAGTTCTGCAGACACTTTGCACGAGGGTAAGTGACGACACAAGGTGGGCACGAATCAGGTTTTCAGTCTCCATGGCTGCTGTGTCCTTCAGCACTAAATTCTCACCTGGGCAAAGCAAATAATGTCTCCGCAAAGCAAAGGGCTAAATGTGTAAATGTAACATAACGAAATCTGTGGTGGGAAGTGGAGCCTGCACCGGTTCTTAATGCTCTGCTGTGTGAGTGTTTCTGTTTTAGAGGGAATGATGATCCATGCCAAGCCCACAAGGGATTTAATGTTCCATGTCTCAGTGGGGTTGCGACAGGCGTGGAGGGAGATATATAACCTCTCTCTCCTGGGGCTGCACCCCAGTAGTAAACTCCTCCCACCTCTCCCTTTGAGAATTACAGGCATTCAGGTTAATCTGGGGTCTTCCCCAACGGGGTCCAGCTAGAAGCTGGTGCGAGCCATCGTCTTCCCCATTAGAGCTGTTATGTAACAGAAGAAGGAGCTGGTGATGTTAAAGCTCAACACGTCACTTAGCACATCTAATGTGCCAGCGTTAAATTGGCCCGGGCCTGAGATATTTATTTCAAAGTCCTTTTCGTGTTTTAAGTTGTCAGTGTCTTTTTGGAGCATGCTGCACCTGGTTTCTGGTGGTTTAGAGTGAGCTGAATATTATGGAGACACAGACCACCGACCTACCGCTGAGAGGCTCAGCCTTTCTCTGAGACCAGAGTGTGCCGATGCATGTAATATGACATGCATAGGGGGTTGGCTCTGTGATCTCCCTGCTAGGACCTGTCTGGGATGATTTAGTTGGGGTTGGTTGTGCTTTGAGCAGGGGAGTGGACTAGATGGTCTCCTGAGGTCCCTTCCAACCCTAATCTTCTACGATTCTATGACCTCACTGCTCACAGAATTGGGTTTACAGAACACAGCAATCATGGGTGTCTTTCTGTCAGGAAGTTAGTAGAGAAGCGTGAGGTTAATTCCACTAGGGATGTAAAATGTTAACTGGTTAACCTGTTAACAGGTAAGCATTAGTTTTACCGGTTAACCTGCCTTAACTGTTAACCCCTGGGCTGGCCAGCCCGCCAACCCCAGCAGCCCTGCGTCAGCTGGAGCAGCCCCAGCTGCCAGCCCCAGCTGCACCAGCTGGAGCAGCACCAGCCGGCCGGATCGGCCCTGGCCCGAGCTGCGCCAGCCGGCTCTTTAATCGGTTAATCATTTAAACAAAATATTTGTAGTCATTTAAACGGTTAACTTTTTAAACGATATTTACATCCCTAAATTCCATTGTTTTAAACCATATCTACATCCTAAATTCCACTGCCTACATTCCAATTTGGGCAAATCTGAGGTGCTGCAAGCCAGCTGGACCTGGGAAATATATCCCGAGAAATGTGCGCTTCCCTGGAATCTCAGTACCCAGACAATATCCGTGCAGAGCGTACTGTAGCTCCATAACACAATTAAGCAGCCACCTATGGAGTAAGGAATTCCTACAATGCAACATAAGATCCCAAATTAAAAGGGTACCCATGACATCCCTGCATCTCTTCGCCTCACAGCACATCTCGTGTCCTCATCTCAGTCATTCAGCTCTCCACTGCTTTTGCTTTATGGCTACACTGACCCTTCCAACTTCCAGGTTATGTTAGGACAATTTCCACAGTTACTCCATGGTTCCTGGAGATAGGGTCCAAAGGAGCAATGGAGAACGGTCTGAGATAGTCCAAAGGCCAGATCTGCACCTCGTGTAAATCAGTGTAGCCCTGTGGAAGCCAATAGAGCTGTGCCAATTTACACCAGCTGCGGATCTGGCCCATTGACTCCTCAGGGTTGGAAGGGTGTCTCATCTCACTGTGCCGAGGTGGGGTTGAGTGAATTACTCTGAACCTATCCCTAGCAGATGTCTCTCAACTCTGGGAGTAAGAGTTCAGCGCTCAGCAAATCTTGGTTGACCTGTTCAGCTGCCGGTTTTACCTGCGGCTGAAGGGACGCCGGCCTATACATCCATTGTCTACCCTTTCTGTTCACCCACCCATGCGTTGTTACTATTGAGCTTTGCAGCCCTATGAATGTGCTGATTGTGTGCAATGTTCTGCTTCCCCTCCAGGGGATTCCACGGGCTCCGATTTTCACAGACACGGTAGTTTTCCGAGTTGCTCCCTGGATAATGACTCCAAACACCTTGGCACCAGTGAACGTTTTTGTATGCAGGTAAAGAGCCAGTGAAGAGGCCTCCCTGTACACGTGCCAGCTTGTTGCTGGCATCTCTTGGGACACGAATGATTGCAGGGCATGGTGCAGGCCAACAGATTTTGTTGCCCTGTGCCTGTCTATATACCTATTAGAAACCCAACCTTCTAAAGACTTGAGCTGAGAGCAGTCCCATTGATTGTTAATCGATTAAGTATTGAGAGTCAGGATGGCCAGGCTCAACCAGCTGATTAAAAGTGAAGGATGATGGGAGCTCCAGTCCACAGTTAAGGAACACTCATGATGGGAGCTCGAGTACAAAGTATTGCACAGCAATTTCTTATTCTGAGGATCTATCCACTAAGGCAAAGCTACTGGACCTCATGCTTTCCTGCTTTTTCCAACATTTCCTGCTGCAATTCCACTGAAGTTGAGTTACACCAGGGATGATCCACTCAATTGACTATATAAAGTCAAAAGGAGGTTAGAAATACTGGCATGGTTGGTCCATAAACCTACTGTCGTGTCCACCTGGTAAGGAATCTGGGTGTGGTTATGACTGGAGCTGTGCAAATATCAGAAATGTTCTGAAATGTTCCAGGGCCATTCCCAGCCCAGAACTCTTTGTGTGTGGCATTTTTGGTGACAATAACCGTAGTCCCATTCAAAAATGTGTGAGATTTCAAACGTCACATGTTTTCAGTAGGAAATGAGTTTTCACCTGAAAGCAACTTGAAATATTGAAAATCTTGATGTGTCCTCTCTCAAGAACAGGTCTATGTAGGAGTGAAATCTAGACAAGAAAAGGTATAACACGATCCAGTGGCTGAAATCTGACTTGTGATCAGCTAGTAATACTCATAGATCAAAAAGTCATCCCCTTAATCTTCTCTTTTTTATGCTAAACAGATAGAGCTCTTTGAATCCATCACTGCAAGGCAGGTTTTCTCATCCCATAGATCGTCCCAGTATGGCAGAGTTCCCAGCCCAAAATCTAAACCCATCCGTTGGAACCCAGCTCAGCAATATGCTGCCAACAGCAGCCTAGCCTCATAGCTGTGGCCAGATCCATACATGTCACCACTGACAGTATTTAACTCCCAGCTTCCGTGCCCATCCCAGTAAGAGTTTGGAAGGGTATATTTGCCAGGGACAATTCACTTCTGAGGCCTGGGACGAGGAATGTAATTTTCGGCCCCCTCTCCTTTCTGTGAGCTCCCCCCCCCCCCGCCCCGCCTCCTCTTCCAATGTCTTCCCCTTTCCCTTTGTTTTCACAGTGTGAAGGATAATTATCTTTTCCTGAAGGCGGTGAAGAGCTTAGTGAGCAAAGCCAGTTGCGACCTGAAGGTCTGCTTTGGGTATGTGAATCGTGGAGACCGCTGGATGCAGGTGAGGTGGCGTGGGAGATGGCGGATGATACAAAGACTCTTCCTTCCTTTAGTACATTAAACAATTCCAGTGTTAGAACCTGCCAGCCAAAAGCCGTTGTTAAATGAAGTTGGTTTGTGTTAGTCTCCATGGCAAGACTTGCCCAGTCTGGCTTCAGACACTGCCTCCGTTTCCCCTTCCTTAGCGCTCTCCCTCCAGACTCATTCCTTTGCAGCCCTCCTAGCCGGGGCTTCTCACCTTCAGCTCCTTGCAGGTCTCTCTCTCCCATGGGAGCTCCAGCGTGTTCTCATCTGCTCTCTTCCCAGCAGCCTCACCGTCTCCTTGGCCTCGCTCCCCTTCCTAATACCTCCCAGCAGACCTAGTTCAATCACATGACATCCTTGTCATGTGATCCCCTAAACTCGTGCCCATCACCTGGGAAGCTGGGCAAAGCCTGGCACGGATGCAGCTGATCCCCAATCCCTTAAAGGGCCAGCTGACCAGAGACTGAATCGTATAAAGTACAAAGCTTCACTTGATGATGGTCAGTTCCTTTTGGCATTACTGTAGCTTCTTGGCGCCCCACTGGTGGACAGGGCCCCGTTATGCTAGTGGTGTACAAACACTGAACACAAAGATGGTCCCTGCCCCAGGGAGCTTACTGGGATCATCTCTGCTTTGGGTGGGGCACTCTGGGGATGGGGGAGGGGGCTCTGAATCCTAACAGAGGCTTACTGGCAGATCTGTTCAGGGTGCTGCAGGGCTGGATTGAGGGGCACTATCCAAGTGGGGAGGAAGGCTTGCACAAACCAGCTGGCTGGAACTGGGGGTGCGCCGCTTCTACAAATCAGACACTAGTTGTCTCCACACGTTGAGGACCCCCAAATGAGCGGATGCTTGTGAAAACGTAACTCTTCCCTTCTCTGCACCCCTCTCCCCATCTGTAAAATGGGGCCGATAGTTGCCAACAGGAGCTTGGGTGAAAGGCCCTCAGGCCCACATCCTCCACAGTAACTAGCTGCCTAATTCCTATTGACATCCGTGGAAGTTCGGTGCCTAAATACCTCTGAGGATCTGGGCCTCAGTCAGTGCTGAGTATAGGGTGCCCACCCATCCCGAATTGGGTGGGACAGTCCCAAAATGCTGAGTTCTAGTCCAGGTCCTGGGTTGAATGACTCCAGGACGGCATTTGTCCCGGATTCCCTGCGGCACCGCTCCATGCCTGCCCAAGGCTCAGGGGTAGTGCCAGCCTCTTCCTGGTGGGGTGGGGAACTGAGGTGGGCCTTAGCCCCCCCTCACGATGAGGCCCCCCCCGCTCCTCCCCCAAGGCCCTGCCCCTGGCCAGGCCAGAAGCCGGTGCCAGGCAGTAGTAAGAGCTGCCCACGGAAGCCAGGCCACTGTGGGCGGCCCTGGAGTCCCAGACCCTCCACCTGCCTTGGGTGGCATGCCCAGGCGGGGTGGGGACACAGGCTGGGGGCTGCTGTCAAGCACCCCGGCCCCCTGCCCAGGACAGGTGGAGAGTCTGGGACTTCAGGGCTCCCCACAGCAGCCCGTGCTCCCTGGGAAACTCTTTCCCGACCCAGTTCCACCTGCCTGGCCAGGGGGTGGGGTCTCAGGGGAAGAGGAGGAGTGAGGGTGGGGCCATGGATGGGGGCGGGGCTCCTGCTTGCGTCCTGCTTTTGCCTTTTGAAAAGGTGGCCATCCTAGCTGAGTATGAGCGTGTTACTAGAGAGGGATAATTCTTCTCCATCTGCCTGTATGTAATAGATGGCTTTTCTCACTTGGACAGGATGAAATTGAGTTTGGCTACGTACATGCTCCTCACAAATGCTTCCCTGTGGTTCTGGACTCTCCCAGAGATGGGGGCCTGAAAGACTTTCCCATCAAAGAGATTCTGGTAAGAGCAGCCTATCTGTTTTGCAGACATGTTTGGTCTCTCTTGTATTGTCTCCTGGCAGAGGGAGAGGCTTGTGGTTATCAATGAGCATCTTCTAGGCCAGGTGACAAAAGAATAGGAGCCAAATCTTGAGGCCCCCTGTACATGCAAACTCCCTTTGAAGACTACAGGAATTTGCTTGAGTGAGGGCTGGGATCTGCCTAGCCTAGAGTCCCATGGACTTCAGGGGTCTGTGTCATGGATCCTGAAACAGGACTGGGCCCTGTGAAAGCACTTGGTTATTTCCCCCATAGTCTGGTGTTGTATTGTGCTTTATCTCTACAAAGAGGAATCTGATGCTTAACCCAATTCTGGGTTTAAGATCTGTTTAGACCTTTCTCCAAAGGCTGCTCCCAGCTCAAATTCCCAGTGTGAAAGAACATAATTCTGTAAGGGTAGTTCACATGGTGTCAACATTTCCTGCTTTCCCTGTGACCAGAAAACCTGTCTGATTGTTTCCAAGCCTCAATCTCAAATAGCTCTTTATGCTAAATCTGTATTGGTAGTTAGATTCTCGGATTTTAATTTATTTTGTTTTGACAATGACAAAACCTATTATAATATTAAATGTATACAATCTTAAATATATGTGATATTAAATATAATCTTTTAAATATAACATATCATAATCAATGTTTTATAATATAAAAGTCAAAGTGAACTGAAACAAGAAAGGCCGAATGAAACACTCGATTTCAATTTTGAATTGTTTCAATTTGGAAAATTCATTGAAATCGACACGTTTCCATGAAACATTTTGATTTTGCTGAAACCGCTTTTCCTGATGGAAAACTGTTTCCGTCTAAAATTTTTCAAACAGTTTTGCTAAGAACCAAGAGCCAAATTCTCCTCTGCACTGTGACCGTGAAGCTATATGGATTTCACTGGACTCCCAAAAGCACAACAGAGAATGTGGCCCCAGTATTTTCTATTTCAAAGAAGTAGAGGAAATGCGTAGAAGAGAAACCGCGGAGGCTGGCAGGGAGACTCTGGAACAAATTGCTACAAGATGAGTTTTTAATACCATTTATTTGCTGTGCAGAGAGAGGTAACTATGCCCCTGTGTCCACTTCCAGCTTGCTGAGGCTTTTAAGTTATAGGTCATAGTTTAGTAAAGAATCAGAATTGTAGGACTGGAAAGGACCTCGAGAGGTCCTCTAATCCAATCTCCTGCACTTATGGCAGGATCAAGCCATCAAGGGAGATGTCCCATGAATCATCCTTTCTGCTAAATCCTTCCTGGTCCAGGGACCAGCTCCTCTTCTGCTTCACAGAAACATTCTGATTTCTCCAGCTGACCTTTAAGCTAGAAGGGGAGGGAACATCCCCAGCTCTCCTGCCGAGGCATCCCAGATCGAGGGGGTCATGGGATAGCCCTAATATCTATTTAAATTGAGAGGCCACAGTCATGTTTTCTTGCCACCATTCCAGGGATTCCTTGATCCTGCTTATTTGAGGCCAAGGGCTTTTTTGTGCCCCTGCAAATGTGCGGCATCCCCTTCATAAGGAGAGGAAAGGACAACCTACTAGGAGTCACTTACCCACTGGACCTGGAGCAGGACGGAGGATGCAGCCAGCTGCCACGAGGTTGTTTTCAGAGCTTATCGCTGCTGAATGTAAAGGGCCAGCTCTCCAGAAGTTAGGCTGGGAAAGGTTCCCATCAAAGCAGGGACTCTAACCTGGGGAGCTAGAGTAGAGAACAGGCAGCTGTGTGTGCAGAGAAGGGCTTGAATGCAAGGCATCTGGTTGAGAGCCATCCCCAGGCTTTACATGCTGGAGGCCGGTGTCTTTTTTTTTTTATTATTCATATAGGTATTCTGGTTCTGTTATAAAAATGGTATCCCCCTGCCTCTCAGTGTCCTTCTGTGGAGCTCTGACCCCTGTGACCCACCTTCCACAGCCAGATCCATCCAGAGATTGCCACAGACAGCTCCAGCTGAGGGCAGGCAAAATCCTTGTCGGCATCTAGCAATGCTATGGCATAGGGAGGGGTCAAGCAGGGAGCTTTCCACAGCCATTACTTCTTGCTCGGTGGTTGGATTCCTATTTGTTCTACAGAAGGTGCCCAGATCTGAGTTCATGGGGGGCGGTTTGGATCCCAAGCCAATGGCGGCAGGCCCATCTCTCGGCGCAGCTGGTAACTGGAGAAGAGAGCAAGGTGCCACAGAACTAACACAAGCGGCTCCCTTTGCTATGTGTCCACTCTGAGAAGGTTAATCGCTTTCAAATGCGTTGAAATATATCATTTACCATGCCTCAAATGAGTACAAGCAGTCCTGGAGTCGTCATGCAGGATGGGAATAGCACATTGACCATCTTCTTTACAAATAAGCCAGGCAACTACTTATCTCTGCCCCCCTTGATAAATTCTTTCCTTAGTATTTAGAGAAGCAATTTCAGCCTTGGGAGTGCTAACATATTATATTCCAATCTTGTGCTTTGAAGCCTCACCTAATCCCCCTTCTATCTCACCAATCTCATTTTCCAGCTGGCACAATTTAGCCCCACACACTTTTTCCCCCCCGCAGCATGAAAAAGAGATGCGAGGGAATTAGCCTCTTGGAGTGAAACTGAGCTTTGCTGGAGCTGATAGGGCTTGAATGCTCCCAGGGCAGCGGGGATGAAATGGCCGTGGGGAGGAGAACGAGGGTGTATCGGAGATTGGAGCCTTGCGGGCAGCCTCCCTCCCCATTGTGCATTAAAACAAAGATGGTTAGCATGTCTTACAGACCCAGTCCCTTCCCGCAATAACTAGGCAAGGCCTTGAGCAATTTCATCAGGGTGAGAGAGGATGGCGTTCCCTTCCCCTCTGCCCAAAGCCACAGAGCAGGAGTTGAGCCACCCCATGGTCACTACTCCAATCTAGGACCTGGGGGAAGATCCCCCCACCCCCAGCACTAGTGTGCCTCCCTTTGGCAGGGAGGGAAGAACTGAATGAGCTACCTGGTGGTGGATCATCTGCACTGGCCATCTCCAAACAAACAGTGTACAGGCAGCCGCAAACCCTGTCCCATCCCACCACCCCCACAAAGCAGATCTGTGCTGGTTCTGCTGCAGGTGGGGCCCTCTGAACCCACTGTATTAGCTCCTGATTCTCTTGTGCCATTTTAACCCACAGCTGAGACTCACACAAGAGTCAGGAGCTGCAGATCTTGCAGCACTGGGTGGGGGGGAAATACCCAGAGCACAGCTGAACAACAAATGGCCTTATTAGTCTTGCCTTTCGTTCGCTGAAAACCCACTTCCTTCCCCTGCCAAAATCAGCTGCTGACTCCTTTGATTGGATCCGTTGTGAAACAAAACAGATGTGCAGGTGATTGAGCACAGTGACTGTGCCCCACACAAGGGGTTTTTTCCAAGGAGACTCATCCAGGGCATGTTTTTTTCTCCACTGTTTATATTTTAGAATTAGATTTTCACTCGGCAATCTTATAACCTGCCATGTACAGTCATTGCCAACAGGCTAGAGCCATATGCCTGTGGGCTCTTTGCAAGCTGCGCCCATAGGATCAGCTTTGACCAGAGACAGCAACACCATGTGGCATCTCTGCAGTGTTCCAGCTGCTGGGATAAACCACTGATGGGATTTCAAGACCGTTCAGTCTCGGGAAGTTTCAATAGCATAGCTGAGATTTCAGCAAAGCTTCTCTCCTCATTTCAGCTCCCTTTTATAGACACCATGAGAGACCTCTTATCATAGAATCATAGAATATCAGGGTTGGAAGGGACCCCTGAAGGTCATCTAGTCCAACCCCCTGCTCGAAGCAGGACCAATTCCCAGTTAAATCATCCCAGCCAGGGCTTTGTCAAGCCTGACCTTAAAAACCTCTAAGGAAGGAGATTCTACCACCTCCCTAGGTAACGCATTCCAGTGTTTCACCACCCTCTTAGTGAAAAAGTTTTTCCTAATATCCAATCTAAACCTCCCCCACTGCAACTTGAGACCATTACTCCTCGTTCTGTCATCTGCTACCATTGAGAACAGTCTAGAGCCATCCTCTTTGGAACCCCCTTTCAGGTAGTTGAAAGCAGCTATCAAATCCCCCCTCATTCTTCTCTTCTGCAGGCTAAACAATCCCAGCTCCCTCAGCCTCTCCTCATAAGTCATGTGTTCTAGACCCCTAATCATTTTTGTTGCCCTTCGCTGGACTCTCTCCAATTTATCCTCTCTTGATCCACTAGCCTCAGTCAAGCAATATCCATTACTTGGAGCCATCAATGGGCCTTCTGCTCCCCCTCAAAAATGCAAATCTAAGTGAGGTTGTAAATAAGGATCTGGCAATGACCAGTGCTTAGAGCACAGGACTGGGAGCAGGGACTTTGAGGTTCTGTTCCTAGTTCTGCCACTTACTCATTTGGGATAAAACATTCAAATGGCTGCTGATTTTGGCTGCCTTGTTATTTGTCTGCCCAACTTGAGACATCCAGGGTCTGATTTTCAGAGACACTGATCCCCAGCAGTTCCCATTGATTCCATTTGGAGCTAGGTGCGCTCATAAGCTTTGAAAATCAAGCACTGGGGACCAGATAGTCCAAAGAACTTAGCTCCCATTTAGGGGCCTAAATAAAGAGGTGAGATTTTCAGAAACACTCAGCTCCCTGCAGCTCCATTGGAGAACAACAGGGGGTACCAGGTGCCAGGCACTTATGAAAATCGGGCTGCTTACGTAAAGCACCTTAATGGGAACTGAGCTCTTTTGGAAATCTGGCTCAAGGCGTCTCGGGTTGTGGAACCAAAACCTTGTGGCATCCCAAACCAATAGCCCCTTTGGCAAATTTTGGTCTTAACTTCTCTGTCTGTTTCCCCACGCATAAAATACATTATTTCCCAACCTTGGTAAATATCCTTGAGATTCTCAAATGAAAGGAATGGTTGGTGCCAAGTGTTATACAAAGCAGTGGAAAGGCTAGTAGCTGAGCAGGTTATGAGACCATGGTTCAGACCAGTGATCTCAGTGGTTCAGGAGCCAAATTAGCAACCGACATGACCCAAAAGAGTTCCAGTCATGTGAATTAATTGTTTCATTTACTATAGTACTGTTCATATTTGCTCTCCATGTAGTGGTGGAGAGGCTTGCTTGTCTCAATGACCCTGAGAGCGATGCTGCCTGGAGTGATGTACTCCCTTAGGGCTACCCATGGCAGAAAGGTTCCAGACAAAGTGTGATCCAAGAAGTCCCTAATGGCAGAACAGACGGAGGATAACTGTTGTGTTCTGTTACAACGGCTGTGAAGGTGGACGTAGGCTGCAGCAGATAGAGGATCTCCAATCGTCACAGTGCCCAGGCCATTGGTTTCAAGTCCTCTATCTGTCAAGGATAGCGTAGTGACTATTGTGCACCATCTCCCCACTTTAAAAGAAGTCCCGCACAGGAGTCTTCCAGTTTTGGAGAAAATAACATTTGCACAAATCAAAAGTCTGATGGCAATCGGCGAGTGGCAACAGGAACAGGACAGCAAAATCCGGAAGTTCCTAGTTACAGAACGACACACAGGCAGTGGGTGTTGATACAGTCATCTTGCTCGAGGATCGAAGTGGGTCGAGCATCTCAGCAGCTGCACCCACAACTGAGCAGTCCTATTTAGGATCCACTCTGCTCACCCCACATGGGGAGGGGGTTAGAAAAGGTACCCTAAAAATAGTCTTGCCTCTGTTTTTCCTGGCTGGATAGGCTCATCTAGCAAGATCACCACCTCAGCAGTCGAAAATGTAATAAACTTTTCAACTTTGGAACTTGGAATGTACGTACCCTGAATGACAACTCAAACAGCGACCAACCAAAGCGACATACAGCCATTATTGCTTGTGAATAGAGTTGATTTAACATCGATATTGCTGCTTTGTCCAAAACTAGAAGAGCTGATGAAGGGCAGGTGGGGGAGGAGAAAAGAGAATACACCTAATTCTGGAAGGGAAAATCTATGGATGAAGCCCAATTGCATGGAGTGGGCTTTGCTATAAAGAGCAAGCTCGTACGGTGCCTCTCTGAGGTACCAGTTGGCATCAATGAGCGGTTTATAACACTCCGATGGAGGCTCACCAAAAATCAACAGGCAACTATTGTGAGCACCTATGCACCAACACTGGATGCTGGTGAGAATGTAAAGGAAGATTTTTATTCTCAGTTGGAAACCATTTTATCAGAGACCCTTACAGAAGACAAGATCAGCCTTCTGGGGGATTTCAATGCACATGTTGGGCGAGACCCAGACCTGTGGAAAGGAACAATTGGGAAAGAAGGAGTTGGCAAAAGCAATTCAAATGGAATTCTGCTCCTGACCAACTGTGCTGAACATGAACTTATTATTACGAATACTCTCTTCCGACAAGAGGAAAAGTTCAGAACACCTTGGAGACACCCACGGTCAAAGCACTGACATCTCCTCGACTATGTCATAGTTCGTGCCCGCATTCATAGTGACGTACTTCTCACAAGAGCAATAACAAGTGCTGACGACTGTTGGACTGATCATCACCTTATTCGATCCACAGTGAAAATTAAGATCGCTCCCAAATGGAGGCTGCAAAAGAAGTAGATCAGGCGCAAGTTGAAGGTTCAAGATTTGAAGGACCCTATTAAGCATGACCACTTCCAAGCAGTCTTAGAAGAAAAGCTCCCATCAGAGTTTCTGGAAGAAATTGAGGAACATTGGAGCCAGTTGAAAGCAGTAATCATCAATGTCTGTGAGGAAACCATAGGCTACCAAACCAGAAAACATCAGGACTGGTTTGACGAGAACGATGCTGAAATTGAGCAACTCATCAATGAGAAGAGAATGGCATTTTCTGCTTGGCAGAACAACATAAACTGTAATATAAAGAGAGAAGCCCATGCCAAAGCAAGGGCGGAAGTCCAACCTAAAACCAGAGAACTCAAGAACAAATGGTGGACTGAGAAAGTGCAATAACTCCAACATCTCACAGATATCCACAATACATGTGGTTTCTTTAGTGCCACCAAGGCTATTTATGGGCCAATTTGCCATGGTACGAATCCTCTTCACTCTAAGGATGGAACCACACTTTTGAAGGACAATGAAGCCATCAATTCTTGCTGGAAAGAACATTTTGAAGAGCTCCTTAACTGTAATTCTATGGTTGCAGATGAAGTCCTTGAGCAAAACCCACACCAACAATTTAGGGATGAGCTCGGAGACCCTCCCGATTTGTATGAGGTACACAATGCCACCAAGCAGATGAAGAACAACAAGGCAGCAGGTCTAGATGGGATCCCCACTGAAATCTTTAAAGATGGTGGACCAGAGCTAATTTGGCAGCTTTACCTGCTTATCCTTAAAATCTGGATAAAGGAGGAGATACCCAGTGAAATGCGGGATGCCCTGATTGTTACCCTCTTCAAGAAAGGAGATAAAGTGGATTGTGGAAATTATTGTAGTATCTCCCTCCTAGCCATTGCAGGCAAAGTTCTGGCGTGGATCCTTGCAACCCGCTTTCTGCCCCTCTCAGAAGAAATTTTACCGGAGTCACAGAGTGGTTTCCGACCATGTCATAGAACTGCAGATAGGATCTTCACAGCACGGCAGCTGCAAGAAAAGTGTCAGGAGCAAAACTGACCGCTGTACATAGCTTTTATTGATCTAACTAAAGCCTTTGATTCAGTGAATCGCCATGCCCTCTGGACTGTACTTTCTAAGATTGGATGTCCTGATAAATACATCAATGTCCTAAAATTCCTTCATGATAACATGAAAGCTACTGTTCTGAGCGGCACTGGCTCCCAGAGTGAACGTTTCAAAGTACAAACAGAAGTCAAACAGGGCTGTATCATAACTCCAACCATGTTTGCAGTTTTTATTGCTGTCATTCTTTACCTGATTGCTGGGAAGTTTACAGCTGGCATTGAAATCATTTACAGAATGGACGGAAAGCTGTTCAGGGTTAGCAGGCTGAAAGCCAAGAGTAAGATCTCCACACCATCTCTTGTGGAACTCCAGTATGCTGATGACAACGCAATCTTTGCCCACCCTGAGAAAGATCTTCAAACTGTCTTGAACGTGTTTGCCGACGCTTATGCATGTCTTTGGTCTCACTCTTAATATCAAGAAGACTAAAGTGCTCTATCAGCCCTCTCCAAATGCGGTATTTCATGCCCCATCTATCAAAATCAATGGAGTGGCACTGGAGAATGTCGATCATTTCCTCTGCCTTGGAAGTCATCTCTCATCCAAGGCAGATGTTGATGCAGGAATCCAACACCGCCTGAGCTGTGCCAGTGTAGCTTTTTCTCATTTGCGGCACAGGGTTTTTGAAGATCATGACATTCGAACAGACACCAAGCTTCTTGTTTATCAAGCCGTTATTCTCCCAACACTGTTATATGGGTCTGAAACTTGGACAACCTATAGACACCACTTGAAAGTCCTTGAGAGGCACCATCAACGCTGCCTTTGTAAGATTCTGAAGATCAAATGGGAAGACAGGCGCACCAGTATTAATGTTCTGGAAGAGGCAAAGACCACCAGTATCGAGGCAATGATCGTTCGTCAGCAATTCCGCTGGACTGGTCACATTGTCCAGATGCCAGACCATCGCCTCCCAGAACAGGTCCTGTTCTCTCAGCTGAAAGAAGGGCACCATAATGTGGGTGGACAACACAAGCATTATAAGGACTTGCTGAAGGACAACCTAAAAAAGTGTAATATTGACACTTGGGAGACACTTGCCCAGGATTGCTTAAAATGGGGTGAAGTCCTACGTGATGGTCCCTTGCATATTGAACTTGCTCGCCGACAAGCTGAAGAGGACAAGAGGTGCAGGAGAAAGGAGAGACTGGCTTCCAGTCATGGTGAACAGCCTCCTGCTGAGCCTGAAAACATCTGCCCTCATTGTAATAGAACTTGTGGTTCAAGGATTGGCCTTATTAGCCACCTGAGGACCCATAACTCCCATGGAAGACAATCATACTCGGTAACAAGTGATCGCTTATCATTCATATTTAAACAGTGTGACTGGGAAATATTTAGTTTATATATTATTCTCACAGCAAATAAGTTAATAACTGAGTGCAAGTTGGTAACTTCACTGGTTAATAACACAGGGAAAGCATCCTGATTGGTTCATAACTTAGATTGGTTAACAGTGATATTACACCGTGTTTTAATACCATATGCTGCAGAGCCACAGGAGAGGCATTAAAGAGCCACTTGCGGCTCACGAGCCATCTGAGTATCACTGGTTCAGACAGTGCTTTCGAACCTGAACTGCTTAAGCAAAAATAAAGCCTGAGCTCCCCCAGGGAAATCCTGGCAAGGGAAGGATTTCAGGCCCTTTCAGAAAAAAAAGTCCAAACAACTAATCTCCGGAAGCTGGCGAGAGGATGGAAAGAGAAAGTGAGATCTTCTTCCCCGTCGAATAAAAGCAGGCTCCCTTCTCGTGCCTCTAGAGCTAAATGAGCCCAGAACATTTGGAGGAGTAAGCAGAAAACAACCTGTTAAACCGACACGTCCGCATTCTCGTATAAATCATTCTAATGGCCCCCGCAGAAATGGGGCCTACTGTGCGCGTGAAGGGATCCCTTTTGGGATCGCCTCCTGGTTTAATGTGAGTGTAGAATTCTGGATTGGCAGCATTTTGCACGGGTGTAAATGAGAACACAAGATGCAAGGTAGTGGAGAATCAGTCCCTGCCCCGTCCCCACCCCTAGCTGCACTAAACTAAGTGGCCCAAATTTATCCCTGGCACAACTAGGCTGATGTCAATGAAGTTGCACAGCAGCCTGCCAGTTCTGCCTGCCAGTTCTGCAACATTGCAATACATTTTCCCTTGCTAATGCAACTTCTTTATACCCAAGCGCGAGCAGCCTCTTCCATTGTCAGCTTTCCCCTTTCCCCTAGAATTTAAACCATAACATTGCAAATCAGATTGTTACTCACACATCACAGTGTGAAAGCAATATGTATGCACATCAATGGCTTCTTGTGTTGTCTTTTGTAAACCACTTGCCAGACAGTCTTACCATACCTCTGGAACGGCAGTGAATGGTTTTGCTGCACTGTTAGCATTTATTTCCCTTTTCAATATTGCCATGTTTCCCTGGTGCAGCTGACCCAAAATGTCAGCAAATTATTGCGGGCAATGCAGATCGTGTGAAATTCAACCCCTGCAGAGCATCACCCCAAGACCGCGTAAGTGCCACTTCCACTAGGCCCCTGAAAATAAGACTTAAGTGGGGCATAGTCCTTGGCATGACTCTGCACAGGGGTGAATTTCATCCTTCGCAACCCCATTGTACCATGAACATTTGCCAGCTTTCATGAAGAACTGCTCATTCACAGGTTTCCCTCTGCTAATGTTCTTGATATTTTGACCCTCTGGAAGTTGGAGCAGTGTTGAGTTGAGGAGGAGGACATTTTCCCCTCTGCATGTCTGACTGTTTACTGTAAACCATTCCAGCTGCCACTTTACCCTCCTACCTACTCATTTGGCCAGCAAAGGGTTTGTGTAAGTCAGACAGTGATCTTCTGATAATTGCATTGTGGGTGGGGATATGTGAGCCTGCAAACATCAAAACACCTGTCAAACAACCAGGGTGGAACCGGGTGGGATGGGGAGGAAGGGGTTCTAATCGGACGTAGTGAATCCCAAATGGTCCCTTCATTTTTCTGTGAGCAACAGCTGATTTGGGTAGTCAGTAAAGGAAATCACAGCCACATGTACAATATGGAGAGCCAGTCTGGTTGCACACCACCGCATGAAAGTTTGACCAAAAAAGAGATAAATGCAGATGAGTTCCTGAGCTTTCTTGTTCATCTGAGAGTATCACCAACACTTACAGAAACTCAGGGTCACGGCCTGCCCTGGAAGGGACACTAAGAGGACATGCTGCAGCGTGAGTCTCTGAAGACTCAGCCAGATTTCCACCTGGCAGCGCAGCTCCCAGGGAAGATATGCTCTAGAGGCAACTCCATCACCCTAGGACGGTGGGCCACTTGCACTTCCTTCCATGCCTAAACAGATCTGCTCAATTGTGCGGAGAAGAGTGAGGGCATCACATGGAGAGAAGGGGGTCCCTTGCCATGTAACCCCCTCCTCCTGAACCCTCATCATGTATCCATGACAGGTTTCAGAGTAACAGCCGTGTTAGTCTGTATTCGCAAAAAGAAAAGGCGTACTTGTGGCACCTTAGAGACTAGGTGCCACAAGTACTCCTTTTCTTTTCATGTATCCATGGACTGTCGGACACAATCAAACCTTCAGGCTGTAAGGGATGCAGTTAAGCCATTGTATCTATGAGCACTGTGTGTGTCAAATGCCAAAGACAGAGCAGGTCCAAGGGTGCTGCTCCACCATTAATCCCAAGTGCCGCACTAGCCCAATCTATGCCTACTGCTCTAGTTACATAGCAATCTTGGTAAACTAATTTTATTAATCTATGCTGAGTTCAGGAACTTTAGGCATAATGGGTGTGTCTGGTAAAAACCACATGGGGTTGGGACAAGGAAGGAGAATTCACTATAAACACTTGTGCTGATTGCTGTGTTCCCAGGGCCCAGACTTCGGCTACGTGACCAGGGAGCCTCTATTCGAGGCTGTCACCAGTCTCGACTCCTTCGGCAACCTGGAAGTCAGCCCTCCGGTGACCGTCAACGGGAAGGCATATCCCCTGGGGAGGATCCTCATTGGAAGCAGCTTCCCCACGTAAGAGAGAGTTAGGAAGATGGCGTGTTTCACAGCAGTCGGGGGTCGTAAGGATACCACTGTTCTCTGTTAACTGCCCATCTGTCTCCACACAGCTGGGTATATGGGGTGTGTGTGTGTATTTCTAGCCCGAGCAGTTCTTGATCCCTCCTGTAGGGTGAACTGTGGTTGTTGACACCTCGTCAACAGATTCGGGGGATTTGTTTGGCCCGTTATAATTTTCCATCACTGGCATTTTTTAAATCAAGAATGAATGTTTTTTCTAAAAAATCTGCTCTAGGTTCAAACACAAATTAAGTCAGGGAAGTTCTACAGCCTGTTTTACACAGGCCATAGTAGATTATTACAATGGTCCATTCTGGCCTTGTAATCTATAAATCTACGGAGGGGTGTGTGTAAAATCCAATTTGCAATTTGGGTTCCAATCGTCCCTCACAATCCCCTCCAAAGATCAGCAGCGTCTGGACTCCTCTCCAGTCGTGAGTGACTGTGGTTTAGCAAGGTCACGGGCTGACTTTTCTTAGCTGTTTTGGCCATGGCAATCGTTCGTCACCAACAATTTGCTATGAAATTTTATCAGCATCACCTTGGGATGGATGTTAAGTGGGTCATGCACTTGAGCTGTCTGTCCGCACAGGAGTGGAGTGACCTTCATGAACGTATTTGTTGGTATCTTTAGGAAACGCCAGTAGAAAAGGAATTGTTAGCATCACCACAATCTCTGTCTCTGCCGGGCTGGATGGGGATTGACGGGGCAGTCACGGTTTTGGTTGCATCGCTTTGTTCTTCAAACCATCGTCATTGTCACTTTGTCTCCCTTCTAAAACGTTATTTTCTTTTTTTTTTTTTTGCCCTTTGGACAATCAACCACTAGATCTGCTGGGAGGAGGATGACCAAGGTGGTGAGAGAGTTCCTCTATGCTCAGCAAGTCCAGTCGCCTGTGGAGCTCTACTCTGATTGGCTGACCGTGGGTCATGTGGATGAGTTTGTGACTTTTGTGCCCCTTCCTGACAAAAAGGTGACCTACCAGGTGGCAATTTTCCAAAGGTTACAAGGGAAAGGAACAAGCTTCAAGCCCCTGCTAGGTTTTTGTTGGAAATTTATCAAGCTCTTTGGGCATAATGTTTGCCCCATCTTTGAAAAAATGAAACTGAAATGGAAACCTGCCCCTGTTGTCTCAGGGCAGGGAAGGAGGCCGTTCGTTGATCTATTTGGTGTTAGTGGCATGGGCTGATATTTTCAAAAGCACCAATGGGAGTTCAGTCAGAGTTGAGTGTCTAAGGCCAGGCCTACTCTACAGGGCCCACGTTGGTACTGCTAGGCTGGCAGACACCACCAGTAGGCGTTCTGCCCGCGTAACTACACCACCTCCTGTATGACGTTCAGGGGTGGCGAGTTATATGGGCCCGTGGTGCCCATGCTCCAGCAATATTCAGGGCCCAGGGGGCCTGGCTCCAATAATGTTCGGGGCCGGGTCTCTGCTCCGGCCCAGCCTGCCGCCCCCGGGCGTCCCTCCCTGCGCCCTGGGGGGCTGCCCCCTGCAGCTCCATGCTCTGCTCTGTGCCCCGGCATCAACTGCCACCGTTGGGTCCTAGCACCCCCCAACTGCAAGTGCCAGGGCAACCTGACCCTGACCCTGCCCTTCTGCCTCGGATGGACAGACGGACCCTTCCCTTTTCTGGCAGGACCCTCCAGCAGCAGAGAGGGCCCCCCTGCCCGCAGTCACCGCTCCTGCCACATGCTGGGCATGGGGCAGCCCCATCCCCCACCCCCAGTGAGGCTACAGTGAGGGGCAGCAGCAGGGGAGGAGGTGCACATGTGATAGCAGCCCTCCCGCACCCAGCACCCACCATAGGGGAGGCGAGGGAGCTTCCTGCACCTGAGAGGGGACAGTGGTGCGGGGTGAGTGTGCTGCCGAGGGGGTAGAGGGGCTCCTCCTCTGGAGCTCACTGCTGCCAGCAGGGAGAGGCTGGTGGGAGTCGTCCTCTCTGGCCCCAGCCCCGGAGCAGCCTGTCTGCACCCCAAACTCGTCATCCCCAGCCCCACCCCATCCCAGAGCCTGCACCTGCAGCCAGAGCCCTCACCCCCCCCACCCCAACCCTCTGCCCCAGCCCTACGCCCCCTCCTACACCCCAAACCCCTCATCACCAGCCCCACCCCAGAGCCCTCACATTTTTACGTTATTTAAAAAAATATATATCGGCTTACAAGGCAGGCGGGGGGGGGTTTCCAGGACTTGGACCCGTTCTGGGCACCACCAAAAATGATACAACCCTGCCGCCCCTGATGACATTAGTGTTGCCAACAGAAGCACTGCTCTCTAATCATCGGCACATCTACACTGGGGGGGTTTGCCAGCATAGCTGTGTCGGCTAGGAGGTGTGATTCCCCCCCCCACCCGTTCCATATTCCTAGCTGACACAGCTATCCTTGCAAAACTTTGTAGTAGAGACCAGGTCTTTGTCCGCTAGATTCCTTTGATCATCCCAGGCCTTGTTCTGCCTGTGAGGCGCTTCGAGGCCTCAGTGATGTGAGACAGGTGCAAAAGAAAACTCAGCCTGCTCATTTCTGAATGAACGAGAAAGGTCTAAAATGTGGGTGACTAAAAGCAGCGAATAACTAAAGTGGCATAGGGTTAATTTAGCATTTCCTGCGGGCAAGACGGGTTCAGTGGGTGCTGCAGCTGCTCCTTACCCCTCAGGATGCAGCCCCGGAAGAGAATAGTTTGACTGCCGCGCCATCCCAAGAACTAGATCGTTGACCGACCGAAACAAAAACAAGTCCGGCCAAAAACAAATGGCCAGAAATGTTTGCATCTAGACATGTATTAAATTCTTCTGCCTGTGAAGTGTGTGCCCTAGTGGAGCGGGTTCACTGAATTTCCCTTGCTCATTGCACAGCCATTATAATGGACAGTTCAGTCCCCTTTGCCACAGCTGCTAAGCAAACACCTTCTTAGTCCTTGTTTTGACAGAAGCGGCTTGTTGGCCTTAAGAAGATCTAGCACAGCTGGTCTTTACCGATGACTCTTGAGAGCTTTGTAACCAGTGTTAGTGATTCCAGGACATGGGAGTAAATATATAGGGTTCAACGCAGGGTGAAAGGCGCCAGGTGCTTCTTAGGTTGGGAGGATCCGAGAAACTGCACCAGCGAGCTGTGGGTTTCCAAATCTTGATGAGGTACAATAGGGAGGCCGTGCCCAGTGGAGTAAGAGGGAGTTATAGTAACCTGGCTCTTTCCCATTAGCTCCCTTGGCTCTTAGGGGCGGTCCCTGACCAGAAGGAGTTTGTGTTCAGTGTGATGGACCAACTGTGCGTTTGTTACTGAGTTGTAAATTATTATGGCTGCTCTTGATTATAGTTATTTGGTGCTTTCCTCTTCGCGAGTCCCTTACTCCCTTCCTCCCCCTCTTTCTCCCAGCAATTCCGGATGCTCATGGCCAGCACGTCGGCCTGCTACAAGCTCTTCCGAGAGAAGCAGAAGGAGGGCCATGGAGAAGCCACCATGTTCAAAGGTAAGTTACTACATACCTGCTTCCCGGCAAAAAGAGGCAGTCAGTAAGGGGAGACAGTATGGCTTAGTGGTGAGAGCAACTAAGGGTGATAGAAGACCTGAGTTCCATTCCCCACCCTGCTACTGACTCATCCCAAGTCACTTAGCAGCTCCCTGCCTCAGTTTCCCCAGCTATAAAATGTGGCTTCAGGTATTGACCCTCAGTGAATGGTGCAGAGCCATATATTACTGCACACCCCCAGACTCAGGCAACTCTGACTGTAACCCAAAACTGAAACATCGTGTCCTGTCTGTGGAATAATTACTTTGAACTGGACATTCTATCTGAAGTGTTCCAAAGTATTTTTTTTCCCTACAGATGCATCTGATTTCATGTCTTTATTTTCTTTGTGCTTTAGGACAAGCCAAAGGAATTAGCGCCCCTTTACAAAGAAGGGGATCTACAAAATGTTGAGCTGGCACATAGAATGTACTTGTGTTTTTGTTTGAAATGTATCCAAAGTACTGTCATTTTCATCAGACGGGAGAAATTGATTTGGTCTCCGAAAGGGGCATCTAAAATGCTGGGGGTTTTTTCCCAAAGAGAAAAGAAGATTTGCCAAACTGGATGAGGTCATTTGGTCCATCAAGTCAGACGTCCTGCCTCAAGATGCATCAGTGGGAAAAGCCCACAATGCACCTGGCCAATTCATCAATGATTTCCAAGGGGGATTAAGAAAGGAATTCTTCCCTAATCCCGGAAGTGATTGTCTTACACTCGGAAGAATGAAGCTGATGTATTTTCGTTGTCAGCAAGCATGCTGGTTGTTAATTATCATAAGTAATCCAGCCCCCGGTATTTGACTGTCTCTAACCCCTGCAGCAGCCGATCCCACAAGATAACCACCTGCTGAGGGTGCAATTCATAAATGTCCCACTCAAGCTCTATTTTGAGAAGTTGCGTGGGATTTCAGCGATGCATATGGTTTGAGTTGGCCCTCTGCATAGGGGTGAATTTTCCCTGGGGTGAAATGCCATTAAATCTCTGGATTACTGTGTAACATGGAGGCCGTGAGACAATGATATATGGACCCACCAACTGTAGATATTTTAATGCTTCTGCTGACAGCTCTTGAAACTTGGTCCATAGTTTGCAAACTAGAGATTTTTTTTTTCCAGCAGCTTTTCTCCCATATAGGGCCTGACATGCCATGATTTATTTTGTGCCGGCTCTGCCAGGGACTTAATCTCTCATTTAGAAAGAGGAAGATTACCGAGATAGTGCAGCCGTTGAATAGCGTTCATGAGCAGTAAAGGCGTTAGATGGCTCATAGCACACAAAGCAGCACTGACATTTCAGATTCTTTGGACTGAGCAGTTGGCTTGGACACCTTCTAATTATGAGTTCTTCCCTTAGGATGAAATTCCCCCTAGTGCCAGGGACAAGTGCACCACTTAAACTCTTCAGCCCATCTCTGGTGCAGGCCTATGTACTGACACAGCTCCCATCACCAGAATTACTGAGAGCTTCGTCCTCACAACCCCCATACGAGGTAGAGAAGTATCATTAGCCATGTGAGGCCCAGAGGAATTAAGGGCAACATTCTCAGGATGAGCACAGCTTATAGGTGCCTCTGGTTTTGAGGACACAGCTTTAGACCCTGCTCGCCTGATTTTCCACAATCGTTGACCCCTACAGCCCCAGATGAAGTCCGCAAGAACCCTGGGTGCTCAGCACCCCTGCAAATGAGCATCTCCAGTCGGGCACCCAAAATCACTGGCCGTGGTTGGGAACTTTGTCCTAGTTGGTTATCTACATGCGGGGGAAAGCCCAGAGCCGCCGGCATGTGCTAACTCCCACGTGAACACTTTGGAAGTATATTAAGTTAAAGTGCACAAAGACACTCTTAGTGCGGAGCAAGAGTGTCCACACAGGGAGTTAATTTAGAGTAGTTAATGCACTTTAAAGTCACACCCTATCTGACTCCACACTAACTTCCCTGTGTAGACAAGCCCTTGATGACTTGCCCAACGTAACATAGTGCGACAGTGACAAAGCTAGAACTCTCGTTACAGTGTGTATGGTAACACCCGTTGTTTCATGTTCTCTGTGTATATAAATCTCCCCACTGCATTTTCCACTGCATGCATCCGATGAAGTGAGCTGTAGCTCACGAAAGCTTATGCTCAAATAAATTTGTTGGTCTTTAAAGTGCTACAAGTCCTCCTGTTCTTTTTGAGGATACAGACTAACACGGCTGCTATTCTGAAAGCTAGAACTGACTCCCAATCTCCTGAGCTGCTGTGCAGTGCCTAGACCACGGGACTTTCCATCCGGATTCCAGAAACCTCTGCTTATATCAACTATTGTAAAACAGAAGGTCTGGCTCACGCATCACTATGGACCTGCTCCAAACCCACAGAAGTTGGGAAGGGGGGAGTTGTTCTGTTGACTTCAAGATCAGGCCCTGTGTCCTTTATAATTATTGATGGACCTGATGTAAATTCAAAGTTCAGGGTGTTCTGATCCAGGGCGTTGGTTTGACTCGACTTTATTCATAATTTTAAGTACCTTGATCAAGGCCCCTGAAACTCCAGCATGAACTGGAATGTTCTAGTATAGGGTGCTTGCTTTGACTGTCATTTCATTAATCAGATGGCTGATTTTGTTTTCTCTGTATAGGTTATTCTGGGGCAGACACAAAACGGGTCACCATTAACAAGGTCCTGTCCAATGAGGTCATGGTGCAGGAGAACCAATACGTACAGGTAAATAGCTACCGAGGGCTGACTGTGGGGCTGTGGCATGCGGAGGACATCCCAAAAGGTGCTTCGCTGCTGCTGGGGAGGGCAAGGGGGAAAAAGGAAGATGGTATTGTCCCATTGAGTAAATATGTGGCACAAGAAACATAGCTGGCAAGGTTAAGCTACTGGAAGCACGGGGGGGTCATTGCAGGAGCTAAGAGTTTGCAAAGGCAGCATTTTCATTCCCTAGTGGGAGGCCTGATGAAAGGAAACCTTCCTACTCTCATGGCTGGCAGGCAGTCACTGCAATGGGGTGAAACTGAATGTCCTGCAAAAGACAGGAGATCAGAATGGATGATTCATAGAATCATACATTAGGGTTGGAAGAGACCTCAGGAGGTCATCTAGTCCAACCCCCTGCTCAAAGCAGGACCAACCCCAACTAAATCATCCTAGCCAGGGCTTTGTCGAACCTTTGTTAGAGGTTTTTAAGGATGGAGATTCTACCACCTCCCTAGGGAACCCATTCCCGTGCTTCACCACCCTCCTAGTGAAATAGTTTTTCCTAATATTCAACCTACACCTCCCTCACTGCAGCTTGAGACCATTGCTCCTTGTTCTGTCATCTGCCACCACTGAGAACAGCCTAGATCCATCCTCTTTAGAACCCCCCTTCAGATAGTTGAAGACTGCTATCAAATCCCCCCTCACTTGTCTCTTCTGCAGACTAAATAAGCCCAGTTCACTCAGCCTCTCCTCATAAGTCATGTGCCCCAACCCCCTAATCATTTTCATTGCCCTCCGCTGGACTCTCTCCAATTTGTCCACATCCTTTCTGTAGTGGGGGGCCAAAACTGGATGCAATACTCCAGATGTGGCCTTACCAGTGCCGAACAGAGGGGAATAATCACTTCCCTCGATCTGCTGGCAATGCTCCTACTAATGCAGCCCAATATGCCATTAGCCTTCTTGGCAACAAGGGCACACTGTTGACTCATAGATTCTAAAGCTGGAAGGGTCCATTATGATCATCTAGTCTGACCTGTGTATAACACAGGCCAGAGAACTGCCCCAACATAATTCCTAGAGCAGATCTTTTAGAAGAACATTCAATCCTGATTTTATAATTGCAAGTGATGGAGGATCCACCATGACTCTTGAAAACTTGTTCTAATGATTAATTACTCACACCATTAAAAATGTACACCTTATTTCCAGTCTGAATTTGTCTAGCTTCAACTTCCAGCCATTCGATCAGGTTATATCTTTTTCTACTAGATTGAAGAGCCCGTTATTAAATATTTGTTCCCCATTTAAGTACCCTGGCAGATCAAGTCACCCCTTAACCTTCTCTTTGATAAGCTAAATTAATTGAGTTCCTTTAGTCTATCATTGTAAGACATGTTTTCTAATCCTTTAAGCATTCTCATGGGTCTTCTCTGATGTATTGATTTCTTCTGGCCTTCAACACCATGAATCAACACTGGGACAAGGGAGTGAAATAAGCAAATCTTCAGGTCTCTAAGAGGGACCTGGGCAATGAATCTCCAGGCTCTTTTGGGGTCTCCTGACCTGCTTCGAGAGTCGAGGATGAAAATAAATGTGGTGATCCTGTGTGCCAGCTGCCTGGAAGTTTTCACGTTAGCCTCATTCCTTGAATTTCCTGTGGGGATCTTGCACTGCTAATGCAACTGCACCTTAATCATGCTAGAGAACCAAGCCAATTTCAATGGGAGCTGAGATTACCCTGTCATCAGATAATCATAAAATTGTAGAGCTGGCAGGGACCTCAAGAGGACATCTAGTCCATCCCTCCGCACTGAGGCAGGACCAAGAACACCTAGACTATCCCATACTGCTGTTCCACTTGTTGGACCAACTTGTGCTTGCCCATATTAACCCTCTGATTATCCTCCTTCTCTTCACCCCCCACCCACCCCCAGCGCTGTATCGATTGGAACAGAGACATCCTCAAGAAAGAGCTTGGGCTGACTGAAAAAGACATCATAGACCTCCCGGCGCTCTTCAAGATAGACAAGATGGGCAAAGCCATGGCATACTTCCCCAACATGGTGAGAGAGGCCCCCTCCCCTGGGACCGGTTGGCTCAGGGCCCCACCTATTCTGTTTCAGTGTTTCAATAGGGTGCCTGTCATGATCGCTGCAGGTACACAGGCAATATAAATTCCACGATATGTGCCAAGTGTCCACAGCCGACGCTGAAATGAACTACCAAGCCCAAATGACCCTTCTCCTGAGAACAAAGCCTAGGGCCAATGTTTCCTAAGAGACTCCCTGGTTTCTGGGGGGCCAATTTGGGACTCTGTGGGTCTGATTTTCAGAGCTGCTAAGTACCTGTAGCTCCCACTGACTTCATTAGACGTCACCGGTGCTCAGCCGTTCTGAAAATGGGGCCCCGAGGTGTCTCCTGTTGGGCACCCATCATTTAGTGATTTTTCTTTTTTTTAATTTAGGCTTAAATAAATAGACTGACCTGGCCCCTTGCCCACAAGCTCAGCAAACATAGGGTCTTGCAGACCAAGGAAAGGGAAGCAAATCTCATAGTTAAGAGCCCCCTGTTCAGAACACTTTAGCCTTGAACTCTCAGATGTTCAAACCCAACTTGAGTAGCCCAGCTGATCCACTGTCAGGGTAAAGCGCAAAGGAAGGGACAGAGCAAAAGATACCATATCTGTGACCTGAACTATAAAGTGCTAGATTTATAGTGCTAGATCAATACTGCGGCTGGTTGGGAATTTTCCGATGGAATTTTTTTAAAATCAGAATTAAAAAATGGTCCATCAATTTGTTGAAACCGAAACTGTTTGTAGGAATGTAACAGTTTCTACTCAACTTTCATTGGGAAATGTTTCTCATGTCCAGAATGGAATTTCTGGTCAAAACCAGAGAGACAGCCGAATTACCAACTGGTTAGAACAGGAACTTTTCCCACATCCAGGTGAGTGCTGTAGCCACCAGGCTATTCTGGTCTCTTCTGTTTTTTTGCAAACCACTTCAAAAGGTCCCAGTTACATCCTGACCCTGAACAGGAAAAAAAATTAAATCATAAAAATTTTCGCAGGACAGGAAAACCGTTTCCCACCCATCTATCATCAGCACCTTGCATTGCACCCAGAGGCCAATGGAAAGCAATGCAGTCTCCAAAGCACATGAGCACTGTGCTCCATGGATGTTTGTTTTGACCTGTAAGTTCCTCAGGGAAGTCATGGAGGGACAGCAAGACGTCAGTTTTACCTTTGCTTCCTACCTTGGTTACTAGCCTTTTTTATTCTATATGTTAAGGTGACATTTCAATCAAAACATATTCAAAACCCCATACATGCCTTGGCATTGGCTCCCCTGAAATGCAACCCTTGATCTCCTCCCTTATTACACAGGTGAACATGATTGTCCTATCTCAAGACCTGGGAATCCCAAAGCCATTCGGGCCAATCATCGAGGGAGATTGCTGCTTGGAAGCACATGTCCGCTCTCTGCTGGAGCCACTCGGGCTGATGTGCAGCTTCATCGATGACATTTCCTCCTACCATAAGATGCTGGGAGAGGTCCACTGCGGTACCAATGTCCATCGCAAGCCCTTCTCCTTCAAGTGGTGGCATGTGATTCCCTAGCTGCCGAGCAGGTGGAGATTCCTGCAGTCGAAGCTCATGTGGGCACTACTTTTTTTGTTGGTTGGTTGGTTGGTTGCTTGAGCTTGGTCGAATTAATCGCTAGAACTTTGGTATGGAGTCTCGGTGCTGTGCTTTGGCGCCTCTGTGTGTTTCACCCATTAGATGGGAAGGTCCTCCAGCCACACGCCATTCTGGTTTGCATGCTGCAGGTCCCAGCCCATTCCATTCTGGGTTTTTTCAAGCCCTTGGAGATTATGGCAGCTGGAGGTTGAACTGATCAGGGGCATTCTACCAAAAAAAGATTGATAGAAACTATGGTAGCAAAAGCCATCTTCTGCTGAGTTCTGATGGCAATAATTTGTAATCATGATAATTAAATGGAAAAAGTGTGGAAATCTCTTGGTCTTGTCTTTAAATACGCACATCCTGGCTGCACTAGTTCTCTGCACTGCATAGTTCAAGGTGTAGTCTCTTCATTAGAGGCAGAAACCAAGATTTCAGCTACCAAAAGGTGTGAGTGCTGATCTACCAGGTATATTTCATAGCACACAAACAGAGAAGTGAGATAAAAACATAAAATGCTTTTGCTGCGAGGTTGCAATGTAACACGACTTTATTTCTGAGAATTCAGCATGATAACACACAAGAATGCAAAAAACAGAGAAAGACAAAGCAGGCTGCTGCCTACGGCAGTGAGACACAACTCATCCCACCTTACTGTAGGCTGGCTAGCTGCAGAATGTCTGCTGCTAGACCCAGCTCACATACTTCCCTACAAAACGCCCTAGCAAGGAGGACCAGGAACCCCTCCCTCCACTCTTAAAGTGATACCTTGCAATTCCAACACAGTCCACAATACACCACACTAATCATCACTTCTGGAAATTTGGAAAGCAAGGTGTAAAGGGAAGAGTAATTAAAGGATGAAAGAAACGTAAATTCTTTTATAATCTGGCAATGGAATGTAACTTTTTTTTTAAACTTTAAACTGCCAGGGAACACACTAATCCGCTGAAAACATGGTTGCTTCTGGCATTCAGCAGTATTCTTATGCTATGAAGGATGTGTAGGGCAAATGAGCTGAACTGTTTCCAATTTAGGCTATAAGAAGTCCCTGCACAGCAGTTAACCAATCACCATTTATTTCAAAAGTCTAATTTTTTCCCTTTCTTGTTCCATGTAATCCAAGACATTGTTTTACTGGGTTTGAAAGTCTCAAATCTGCTGCTGAACATTAAGCATCAGTGGCCAAACTTATTCACGGAAGTCATTGGAATCACAGCAGGGGAGAATATGGTCTGGTTTTGTTCAAAAGCAAAATTTTGTTTATAAGCTTTCCTCTATGGAACCACCTCCCTCAAGGCCACCTCGGTCCCCCTTGTCTGTGGCACATAATAGTTTAGTCTCCTGTGGGCTGTGATACTTTGGTCTGATTTTGATTGTTGGGTTCAGTGTGTGGATGCTGCGGGGTGTTGGTGGCCTGTGATCTACAGGAGATGAGTAGATGATCTGATGGTCCTTTCTGGACTTAAATTCTATGGCTTTATGTGTAAGTGGACAATTTAGGGATTGCTTCCATCATCCAAACAAACAGGACATTCCTGCATTTCAAGTAGATATGGAAGACGAGCTTTGTTTACTCTCTGGAATCAGAGTTCAACCCATGTGAAGTGACCCCTCAATTAAGAGGAATGTCTTGTCCATGTATAAGGCTATCAAGCTGCCAGACTTGGACTGGACATCAGCCCAAAAGCTCTTGAGTCTCACACCTTTTGTTCCATGAATTCATAGAAATTAGAGTTAGAAAAGCCTAATAGATCATCCATTTAGTGTATTCCCCTGCTACTGTAGTATTGTTTTCAGCATTATGTTTGGTAGTATTTTTGTCGAGTCTACTTTTAAATCCCATGAGACGTGGTTTCCATAATTTTCCTTGGGAGATTATTCCATAGATCTCGCTGTGATGGGTTCCCCCCAGGGTGCCATCTGGAACTGGGGTATCACTGAGCCCTCTGACCCACCAGCCTGGGCTCCCTCTCACACTGTGCTGCTGTGACAAGTTGCAAAGCCCTCCAAGCTTGCACTTCCACCAGCATTCACACAGGTAGGGTCACACCCAGCTGCAGTCACATGCAGGCTCTCTAACCACCAGCCTAGGACCCCAGAGCAGTACCATCCTGCCCTAGTCAAATCTGGCCAGTATATGAGTTTAATACCCGGACCGCCTCTCCCTCAATGTGACGAGGACCATGCACACTTGTGGTAACCAAGCTGAGTTTTTCCCCAGACACGTTAGTCAAATGCACACTGGTGTGGATTAAAAGATAAAATAAGTTTATTAACTACAAAAAGATAGATTTTAAGTGATTATAAGTGATAACAAACAGCTCAAAGCAGATTACCTAGTAAATAAACAAAACTGCAAACTGAGTTTAACATACTAGATAGGATATGAATTAGCAAATTCCCACCCCGGAGTGATAAACAGACTGGCAGATTATTAAGGCACAGGCTGCCTTGGCTTTGCAGCTTGGGTTTCCCAGGTTTTCATAAATGGGTTAGCAATCCCTTAGCCTGGGATCATCACTTCCCCCCCATTCAGTCTTTATTCCTCAGATGTTTCCAGATGTGGTGTTGTAGGGAGAGTGAGGACCGCCCATGATGTCATTTTTCCCCTTTTATATTTTCTACCCACTTGCTGGAAAGCTCTTTTGCTATGACCCGGGTCAAACAGTTCCCATTGTGCAGTGCTATCTCTGAGAAGTTTCTATTGTACACAGTTCCTGGGGTAATCCCTGTGCTTGTGTGCATTTCCTGAATAAACCATTCACATTGTTTGGCCTTTTTACTGTTGCACCTGAAAGGCTGCTTGTGCCTGTTTTCAATCTCACAACATGTTTCAGTAACACACACAGAGCCAAATTTCAAAACTTCACATACAATGATAGCACATACAATCCAATGAGATATTACTGTCTAGCAGATCAAGACATGATACCTCACAAGACATACGTTGTGCAAAATATATCCTAATTACATGATAGTGGTGAATATTGTGGTGCCACGGTGTCACACTCGCTGCCAGGAAGATTTTCCCCTATTGTCAGCCTAAATTTTCCCTTTCTTAACTTCATCCCCTCATTTCCAGTTATGCCTCTTTGCACACCTTAAATATTTTCTCTTTCAGGTATTTACATACCTCAGTTAGCTGAGATCGTTACGTTCATGCATTACCCAGTCTCTGCACATCTTTCCTCGTAAATCAATCAATCCCTGAACCTTTCTTCATCGTTTTGCTCTTTTTTATACTATCCCCAGCACATCTGTATCTGTTGGACCTGAGGTACAGAAAGGGACACAATATTAGAGGTATGGTCTCTCCAGAACTGTAGAGAGGGGTCCATCCTCTTGGCTGGATGGCATTCTGCCCCAAGTGGAAGGAAACTGGTCCTTTTTAAAGGAGACACTCTGGACAGTAAAGAAATGGTCCCAAATATGATGAACCAGAGCCTAGTCTGTCCAGCCTTTGATTTCCACTGAATCTCTTTGTATTATTTGTACTTAGTAAGAGAAGGCGCAGATTGATTTTCAGCCAAATCCCTCTTCCCTGAGAATCCTACATAGTAACCAGGACCCAGATCCTCCAAGGGAGTTAGATACCTAAATACTAGGTGTCCAGAGACAGCAATTACCACTCTTCATGGCAGTTCTAATGTATCCCTGGCTGGTTCTGTGCTAGTCAATTACAGTTTACTGGGCTTTTTTTGCCCAGCTCTGAACCTAGCCTCATGTGACCATGCAATAGACCATCAAAAATTGGTTGCTTAGTAGAGATGGGCATATAAATGAAGGAGAAATAAAACTGCTCTGGAAACCTTGATGACACTTTACATTGTTGCTTAAAAGAGAGGAGTGCCTAATGGCGATGCTCCTGTGTGCAAGTTTCACTGTGTATTGGGCGGGGGAGTGGGAAATGCAGCCCTGGGATATTCTGAGCGTATCTTGTATTGTACGTTAAATAACGCCTTTTCGTGCTTGAAATGTTACTTTTCTATGAGATTAGATTTCACTATGAAAACTCTTCATTTTCTCTCCCCGCTCCGTCCATCTCTTCAACCAGCATTTCTGTAGGTTTGAGTCCATTCTAACGTGTCTAAAATGCAGATTTATTTTCCACTGCCTTGCATCTCGGGCAGTCATCCACGTTGATCCAAAGTGGGTAGAAAACTCTACCTTTCTGATCTGGCAGCACTTCTCACTGGAGTAAATGATGCGTCGTGAAGAATCTGGACTCTATAAGAGAGGATGCATAACACATGCAAATTGACTTATCGACTGATTTCTCTGGCACAGTGCCCAAAATCAGACCTATGTCCTCTGAGGATCCCAGTGTCCAAAGGCAAACATTATCACTTCTAATATTTTATTGTGAATTCAGCAACCTGCAGCACAAAAAATAAAGCTGGAGATGAGCGCACGCCCTCCTCCAGTCTATGGGCAGGCTTCAGTTACATGCCAGTCAAGGCAGCAGAGTGGCCAGTGGAAGAGCGAGACAAGCAATGACCACACACAATACTATAGAAAGCAACACAGACTATTAGATGACACAGGGTTCCTTCAACGGGGGCAAAGGCCCAGAAAAGACCTCTTTTTTTAACAAGAGGCTGCTCACCCCGTTCCAGGCTAGTGCTCCGGAAAGCCAGAACAAGAGGACAGCAAAGGATGAAAGGGTAGAAGCGCCATGAAAAGAGTCAGACAGCTACTCCCTGCTCCCCTCCCCGCTGAAATCCCAGTCATTGGGAAATTGTTTGGGGATTAGAATGTAGACAGGAGACAGCGTTATAGGTCTGCCTGTGGGGATATTGTGAAAGCCAACCACACAGAACCAAATCCTTCCCATCTATTATATGGAGTGTAAATTAGCTGCTGTAGCCACAATGTCTTTGGCATGCATTTGATCGTCCAGTGTAGGTAGGGCCCCCTCCCATCAGCAACATGCAAGCTGATGCCTCAGTCAGACCCAAGCAGCTAGTTGTATACCATTTCTTACACACCATGAGACCCCAGACAAGTGCCTTCCCTGCTCTGTGCCTCAGTTTCCCCATTTGGAAATAAGGCACACCTAGGGGGTGTAGTGAGGCTTGCCTCGCCAGTGGTTGTGATGTGCTTTGAGATCCATGGATAGAAGGCAGAATGGACCCAATCCTGTGAAGGGCTGAGTGCCCCCAACTCCCCATGTTTTTAGTGGCTTGACATATTTCAGGAACAAGCCCCAATATTGCCAATTACATACTAACACTGAGCAGGAGGTTCTCCTACTAGCCACGGAAACCAGGAACCAGTCCTCTTTTTAGCACAATTGCTGGAGGCAACACAAGGGGGCAGTTACAATGGCACATGGCTTACCCGCCAGAGACAGCAACTGGAATTGGACTAGGCCTCCAACCAATCAAGCTGGTGATCCTTGAGTTGCTTGCTTGATAGGAGGAAGTTAAATTGATGGCTTTTAGCTGTGTTCCTATGGAAGATTTTTACAGCATTAATTTGTTGGGGGCAGATTGTTCCCTATGCAGAAATAATCTGAGTTGGGGCTGGAGACGCTGTGAGGTTCCCTGGCATCATAGAAAGAAGCTGCCCCCCTGTGGAACTAGAAGGGAATTTGATCTCCGGTAGACCAACAGCTTCACTAAAGTCCTTTGCTTTCACGTTGGCATCCAGCTCCTTCTGACGCCAGAATCCCCAGGCAAGGGGCCCAAATCATGAAAGCAGAGGGTGCCTAAGTTACTGCTGGCCCAGTTCTATGCCCTATTCTGCCATTGATTCCCTCTGTAACTTTGAGCAAAGCAAGCTGGGCCTCAGTTTCCCCAGCCAGGAGGCTAGCACTCACCAACGTGGAGAAGTGCCTTGAGAGGCTCAAGTGAAGGGCACTATTTGCATGTGCAAAGCATTCTCAGCCGTCTGGACTGAGCCCAAACCCTCCAGCAAGGAGATCAGGTTAGAAAAAGAGCCGGAACAAGGTGCTGTGTGACAGGAGACGGCTGCAGCCCCCATAAAGCCGGAGCATTCACTAAGACAGTGTCACCGCTGATGCTAATACCACCGCCACCCTGGCCCAAGATTAAATTTAGTCTCAAGTGGCTCAAAAGATACTAAATGGCTTGTAGGGGGTGAGACTCCCAGTAAGGACAGGCCAGTCAGCCGGCTGCCAGGGAGGGCCAACGGATGACATCGCTGTCTGTTCTGGGAATCTGCCCGCTGGAGGAATGGAGAGTGGAGGCTAGAGAAAGATAGACCACATAACTGGTGAGCTCCAAACCTGCCTGTCTTTGTTGTGATGCCAGATAGGGTTACCATCCTGCTAAAGTGTTCAGAACTTGCAGCAGCTGAAGTGCCTCCAACTATGTGAAATGCAACCCAAGCAAGGGGGTGCATGCCCTCTTGCTCCAAATGGGGCTGTGCCGTCACCCCGCTAGCGGGAGGTCCGGGTCGGGCATGCCTGTTGACCCTCGTCCACCTGTCCTGGAAGATGGAGTCCACAGCTGAAGGAAGCTTTAGTCAGACATTCTTTCTCTCCCAAATGAAGGGTCTAATTATGCTCCTCAATTTGTGTGGAATGTTTTCGGAGGTCTTCGGCCAAAGCAAACAGGAGAAATAGCTGACTTGTGAGGCAGTGGCCATGCTGATTAGATGAGGACATCCACTTAATGAGCCCAGATCAAATTTCCACTGTGTTTAGTAACAAGCGGCAGTAACATATACATCGACATTTTTAACACCCCGATTATTAGATTTTCCACCAGCAATGAATGCAGAGGAAGATCAGCTGCTAAGACTTCTCTCAGCCAAATAAACTCCTGAGTCTTTTGACGCTCTTCAGTGTCATCTCTGAGCAGAGAAATCAAAAGGATTCTTTCTATAAGTTCAAGTCTTGGCATTGTTCTCCAACGCGGAGTTTGCGCTGAGCATGCCAAAGGACTTCTCCGTTCTGCTTGTAAGCTACAGTGGGCATATGACACCCCAGCCCTGATTCTCTCCTCCTTTCCTCAGTGGTGTAAAGCAGGAGTAACTCCATTTTCTTCTGCGGTGTTGCACCAGTGTGAGGAATGATTATTTATTTGTATCACAGCAGCACCTAGGGGCCCCCATCCAAAATTGGGGGGCCCCATTATGCTAGGCACTGTTTGTGCCCATAGTAAAAGACAGTCCCTGCCCTGAAAGACAGACAGAAGATGGAAGAAAGGACGTGTTACCTCTCTTTTACCCAAGAGGTTAGCCAAAATTCAAGGGCTAGCGTGGTGTTTTGCTTAGGAGGGAAAAATGGATGAGGGAGTCAGGTATTTCTTTGATGCGTTCCTCTTTATTTACAAAGAACATCCAAAGCCCTGTTTCCCTGAACACAGGAGGACTCAAACAGTAGGTGACAGTTTCTTTGCTCACAATACTAAGCCACTTTATAGCCAGCATTTAACCCAAAAGCTCTCTTTCTAGGCTGTCCTCAGTGGCATGTTCCCAGGGCTTGTTCTAGCTGTGTCTCCTGCTTCTCTCACACACACAAAGGCACAAAGCTCTCCCGAAACTCCTTCACCCACAAAGCCGAGGTTCCCAAGAGGCTTTCATTGTTTCCGTGTTTTGGGTGGAGGTTCCTATTGTTCTACAAGGCGCTTAATTGTCTCTTACGTTTATCCCAAATGAAGGGCGGCTGTTACTCCCACCAGTTGCAACAAGATTTAACTCACCCCTAACCAAGGGCTTATTCTCCTCATTTTACAGATGGGAAGTGAATCTCGGAGATTAAATGACTTGCCCAAGGAAGAGTGGTGGAGTCAGGAACCGAAGTCAGCTCTACGGCATCCCCGTCTCAGGCCGTGGCCACAAAGCCACCCTTACTCAGAACCAGCGCCTGTATGCACCCCAGCACCTCCAGCTTCATCCACGTCATTGTTACCCCAGGTGCCTAGAGATGAATGAATCAGAAAAGACAATGGACTGTATGACACTCAATCAGGTTACTGATCCAATGGGAATGAATTAGATAAGACTGCCCAGGATTATAGCAGACGGACAGTGATTTAATGTGTCCCCACCAGAGCTTTATAGGGTCTGATGAGCCCATGGGAATTCCGATGTAGCCAGTCATGAGGGGAGCAGAGCTAGGGCCATGTGAACTGTGCCATCCCACATGGTGCCCTGCCCCAGAGGCTCCCTTGGCAGCAAAAGTCTGAGGGTAGGGAGCAGTGGCAAGAAAGAAAATGGTGGAAGAAGTGCTAAGCCACCTGCCCGTCCCCCTGAAGTCAATGGGCATTGTGAATCACCTGCCTGTCTCAGCGTCAGGCCCTAAGTCAGGAGATGGGAGGGGTGAGAATGGAGGTGAGCCACAGCTGATGAGCAACCAGAGCAACAGAAGATCATGGTGGGAGGGAAAACCAGGAGTTTCGTTGGCATGAACAAAATCAGTGACTCCCCTCAAACGATCCTCACACTGGTGACCCTCCGTAAGCCAGCGCTGGAGTGAAGGCAGCATTGCAGGGGACCAGCTCACATCTGTCATAACGAAAGGTCCATTGAATATCCAACAGTGGATCTGCAGTCTCTACTCTGGCCTTGTGAGACCTATCCTGCCCCATCTGTTCTCCTGCCGGACGAGGCGTGTTCCGTAGCATGATAACTAGTGACAATACTGGCCTAATTCGCAGCTAATGAGCAACCCCAGCTCCTAGGTAAGTCAATGTGACTGCAAATGCTCTGCATCTTTGAACACCAGGCCATAAGTGCCTGTACTGCTTTGAGATCAATTTAGTTAGACCTTCCGATTGCTTCCTAGTGCTCATTCTGCATCTGAGCTGCATGGTCTCTGCAGTTTAGATTGTAGGCTCCTCAGGGCAGGGACTGCCTCCTCTTCTCTGTTTCCTGTGACTCACATGGGATCAATAACTGATCATTTCAACAAGGTCTAGATGAAGAAGGCAAGAGATGAGGCAGCCCTGATGCCTATCATGACCTAGATCAATTAGCCTAGCAGACTTTTAGCAACCCCGGGGCGGGGTGATGTATTAAGGACAAATACTGTGGAAGAGGTTCTAAAAGTAACGGCTGCCAACACACAGGACAGAGCCCCATGGCCCCTTGGCATTGCTTTCTCTGCCCTGAAGGAAACAGGGCATGCCAACTCCTGGTCACTTCTCTGTTATGCAAAGGGCACCTTGGGTTACCAGCGACCCTGGCTTGGGAGTGGGTATGTTAGCAGGGGGAATGGAGTTCTGTAATCTGCAGGCAGGTCAAAGGGTTTGAAGTCGAGGGCTGGAGTTGGGGCACAGCTGTGGAATGGGATGCATCTTTGGGACGAGGGAAACATGATCCTGCTTGAAAAGGGAAAAGTGCCTGAAATGCCAGAGCTATGCACAGCACAGAGCAGCAGGTCTCCCTCATCTGCTGTCTTGTGACCTCTCCCACCATATCCTTTTACCAGTGGGACAGGTTCTAACACACCTGTCCACTGGGCCTGCAATAATGCCTTGAATTCTATCTGCCACTTAAAAGGGAGAACGCTCAAATTCAGCACCTCTAAGGATGGGGAAATTCTGTCACCCCCAGAAGATGCACTGTTTAAGTGTTAATGTAGCCACAGCTTCTCCAAGTTGGAAAGTGAAATATTAAGAAGCTAGGCAAAGTCATGGGGCCAGGTCTTTGCTTGGTGTAAATCAACATAGGGCTAGATCCTCAGCTGGTGTCAGTCAGCATAGCTTAAAAAGACAGGAGTTTGCTGATGCTTTAATAAACAGATCTAAAATTCTAATATAGAAATGGTCTTAAGGAAAACCTGATGTGCAAGAGAGTGGGTCAGAAGTAACCAAGAATTATAACCTGGCTAACATAGTTGAAGATACTGAATGCCTTAAACAGTGTTTCTTTCCTGTAACTAAAGTAAGAAACCTCTTGCAGGAATTTCCATACTAACCAATTCAGGCATGTAAAATTTAACAGAATATTTAATTTGCTGTTTTCTCGCCCGTAATCTTTACAATGAACATTGCTTTGATGTTACAGATATTAACTCAACTGTCAGCATTCCAGCCATTTGGGTTTATTATTTTTAAAGAGCATCAGTTTTCATTAAGATCACTGTGAAAAGCAGACCAGAAAATTTTGTGCCCGAGCAATTCTCCCTGATGCCTTTGCAAAGCTGTAATGGCAATTGCCACCCGGGTCACAGTTGGGAATATAGGACCTGAGCCAGTGCCCACTGAAACCCATTGAATGTTCCCCCCACCTTGATTTCATGGGCTTTGGATTGGGCCCATAGGGCCAAACGCTGCTTTCAGTTACGCTGATGCAATTGCACCCAGGTAACAGAGCAGAAAATGGTACCAGGTGATCCGGGCCTGCCATTACTAGTCTTCAATTCTGCAAATGGTCAATAGAAAAGAAAAAGGTATTTCTTGCATAGTTGCTGATCTGACAGTGAAGGGATCAGGGAGGAACGATGCTATAAAAACTGGCCTTGCCCAGCCTAGGGGAGTCCAGGCACCGAAAGGGACCCAGACCAAAAGCAAGCTAATGGCCCAATTCTTCTCCCACTGAAATCAATGACATAACTCCCATTGCCTTTAATAATGCAGGATAAGATCTTTAATACTTGACAAAGCTATTCTAATCTCTAGAGAAAAGGTGACTTTTACCTAATGTAACAACTGGTTTTAAAGATAACTGCAGAACAGAGAATGTTCTTTTCAACATCTAAGAGCCCTTTGTCTGGTCATTAGGTTGCTCAATGTTTAAAGCAGAGGCATTCAGCTCCAGTGACTTCAGTTCTGTTTTAGATCAGCTCATAAGTGAAAATGAGTCACGTGGTTTCATCTGAGTCTGCAGTGGACATCTGCCCAGCTCCTAACACAACCACACATTTTGGCACAATTGAGCATGATTTGGCAATGATTGAGCATGATGAGAGGCCCAGGCCTGAAATAGCAAGGGGTGCTCAGGTCGGGAGTGAGCTGCAGCTGCAGCACTGTGAAGGGCCCAGGACAAGAATAGCAAGGGTTGCTACAGGTCAGGATAGAAATTAATTGCTTGAAGATGTCATAAGGGTTTAAAAGGCCATTCCCCTCCCCGCTACACCTCCCAACACGGAGGGCAGGAATCTGCTCCTGTAGGTATGTGTTTGAAGTGAGGGAAGGACAATCGCTGACAAAGATTGACTTGCAAGCTGCAGGAGAGGGTCAGCTTGCTCAGCAGCCAAACAACAAAGTAATTCACCCATTGAGGTTTTAATCTGGTAGTCTTAAATACCATCTATCCTACCAAAAATACCCTGTGCTACCAACAGGTGTCAGCAAAGAGTGCAGCTGATCAGACTGCTCAGTGTAGGCAGATATTCAGCATTGTTAAAACTATGTACAGTAGAACCTCAGAGTTACAAACACCTCGGGAATGGAGGTTGTGCAAAACACTGAAATGTTCGTAACTCTGTTCAAAACGTTATGGGTGTTCTTTCTAAAGTTTACAACTGAACATTGACTTAATACAGTTTTGAAACTTTACTATGCAGAAGAAGAATGCTGCTTTTAATCAGCTTAATTCAAATGAAACAAGCACAGAAACAGTTTCCTTACCTTGTCAAATCTTTTTTAAAATGTTCCCTGTTATTATTTTAGTAGTTTATATTTAATGCAGTACCTTACTGTATTTGCCTTTTGTTTTGTTTTTTTTTTTGGTCTCTGCTGCTGCCTGATTGCATACTTCCGGTTCCAAATGAGGTGTGTGTTTGACTGGTCAGTTCGTAATCCTGGTCTCATACCTCTGAGGTTCTACTGTCATGCACAGGTTCAGCAGCGTCCTCTGTGCTGACACCTGTTGTTAGCAATGATTCTTTCTACAGTGCAGGCAAGCCTGCAGTGTGCCGAGTTATAAGCAAAGAAACACATGAGAAAAACCCACTTTGGGGTCTACGCCAGCTTTTTAGCAACTATGGGCTGAGTGAGTTCTACCTCTCTTTTGACTATTAGATGGTAGCTGTTGTAGTAGGGCTCATTTTATAGATGCTAAGCACCCTGACACAGCAGGTGTGTATCAATGGCAACTTTCTCCATCTCATCCCAGCGTCTCCCTCTGCTTGATCATGCAGCAGAGTCAGAATCCATCAGTATTTAGCACATCTCAGCTTGATGGCTGCAGAAATGACTGATGGGCAGGAAAGGTGTCCCTAGTCTCTGTTTGCCAGAAACTGGGAATGGATGACAGGGGATGGGTCACTTGATGATTCCCTGTTCTGTTCATTCCCTCGGGGGCACCTGGCATTGGCCACTGTCTGAAGACAGGATACTGGGCTAGATGGACCTTTGGTCTGACCCAGTAGGGCCATTCTTATGTTCTTACGTTCTTAAACTCAGTACTATGACGTTGCTGCTCCACTATGTGGACTAGATGCAATGGGGGGGAGAACATGCCCTTATGAGCATGTGAACAGAATTTAGCCTCAGCAACAAGTGCCAAGCAAAATTATAGAAAACATCCAAAACACAAAACACATCCAAGTTTAAATCTGACGTTGCTGAAAGTTTTTTCCAGTGCAAATCTCCTTTAAAGTATTAAAACAACCCCATAGTGTCCTAATCTTATCTTTTCTGTTCTATTCTATATAGGTTCTTATACCACACTCAACACCATGGCATTTGAGCACCTTCCAGCAGGGCATTAAGTAATCTGTCTGACATCTGTCACATTTGTTCTCTCTTTCTCTCCCCAGGGGGAGATGTGTGTACAGAGGAGTGTCTTGTTTTGGATTATTTTTTAATGTTGCTAAATATTTAAGTTAGAGAAGGCAGGTCAAAGACATGCCTCTGGCACATGGAGTGGGGAAGGTGATGGTTTTTAGTTCCTGGGGGGATTTTATTCTAATCTTGGACTAGCCCCGAAGAAAGTTCTGTCTCCCACACAGATGGGCTTTACCCTTATTGTAGATAGTTCCATTGTGCCAGAGAAGTGAAGTTCTCACCCACAGTCTTCATCCTGGAGCCCTTTCCCAGTCTTCTGGAATATCTCCCATCTTCCATGACTTTTCAAAGATAATTGCTAATGGCTCAGGTATCTCCTCAATCAGCTCCTTGAGTAGTCTAGGATGCATTTCATCAGGCCCTGGTGATTTGAAGACATCTAACTTGTCTAAGTAATATTTGACTTGTTCTTTCCCTGTTTTAGACTCTGATCCTACCTCATTTTCACTGGCATTCACTATGTTAGATGTCCAATCGCCACCACATGTCACCGCTGACCTCCAAGGGACGGAATGTCAGACTTTCTCATGTACTTGTGACCTTTTACGCTCTAGCGGTGGGAGGCCTAGAAGCCCTAATGCTACTGTAGTAAAAGGAGGTTCTGCTGTACCTCCTGGTAGAAGGACTGCACTTTGGGAAGAGTAGGGCCTGAGATAGGGTTGCTACCTGTCCACGCTTTCCCTAGATCATCCCCTTTTTGAAGTATCTGTCCCCAGAAATCTGTACGGGTGCTCAGTGCACACTGTCAGACCAGCTATCTGATTTTATGGGCTCAGGATTGTCCTGGATGTCGTGGTTATTTGTATCTCAAAGGTGACATCCCGAAACTGAGATCTGTCCCTGGTGATAACTGCACAGTCCCTGCTGCCATCACTGATTAAAGATGCCATCATTTTTCCAGTGTGTTAACAAAGTCTGAAGATGAGACTCAAAGGATCCTGTCACAGCCCCATGCCCTTGGTGCCATACCACTGTACTAAAGGCAGGTGGAATCTCCTTAATTTTACGCCAAGTAGGAGCAGTTGGTAGGCTCCTAGCAAGTCACCAATGTGTCCTTATATTGTGAGGCATGGATGCTCCAGGGTCTGCCTCCAGCACTCTCCAGAGCCACTCCCAAGTTGGCTTCTCAATGGCTCCATCTCTCCTCAGCCACTCCCAGTCTTCTTCTTGTTATGTGGCATCTCCATTACTGGTGGTTTGCAACCACGACAGACCATTCTGAATGATCCTCTGCTAATCTTTGTGGATGAACAATCCTTTTTAATCCACCCAGGATAGCACATTGCTCCTCCAAGATCTTTTTCTGCCTTGTGTTCTTCTGCCATCAACTTTCCCTTCTTGTGCCCGTAGATATGTATTATGCACTGAACCTCTTCAAATGTTCCCTGCAAATCGAATTTTTCTTTTCATCAAATCTCTGACTAGCATTTGCAGTTTTCCAGTCATGTCCAATACTTTTTAGTTGATTACTTGGTCTACCCAGGGTATTTTCAGAATTCTTCTATAGCACGACCGCTTGTGCCGTCTGTATTATCGACTGTTTGAAAGTCCTTGTTTCACAGCTGTAATTTAACACAGACCAAATGTACGTTTTTAAGAGTCTGATTCAGATTTATGTACCATCTCATCAGACGTTTATGCTTCCGGAATGTCTCTTTCGCTCTTGCTAGTCCAGTGCTGGCTTCAGGATCCCGATCTTCCATCGTCCACCGTGATGTGCCCTAAGCAGCAATAATTTCTCATTGCTGAACCGCCATGTTGATCACTGTGATCTTTCGTGGTTTCCCAGGATCCTTGCAAACCACCAGAGTTTTTGCCTGGGCCACATTCAGTTCTAGACCCTATTCTGCCATTCATAGTCTTCTCCACCAACTTCATCAGACCTTCTTCTGAATCAGCCAACCGCATAGTCATCAACCAATCACCCGCCACTCCCAATATGGCCGCCTGTTGGCGCTATCTCCTGAGCCTCTCCCAATCTGGCCTCCCAGTGGCTCTATCTGCACGGGGCCACTCCCAATCTGGCCTCCCATTGGCTCCATCTGCCGGCGGCCTCTCCCAATGTGGCCTCCCATTGGCTCTCTCTGCCCTCTTGCGCTCCCAATGTGGCTTCCCATTGGCTCCATCGCTCCTCAGCGGCTCAGCCCCTCCCCATAGGCCCTTCCATTGTCTCCCTACTTAGCCACTCCCAGTATGGCCGCCTAGTCGCGGCTCTGTGGTCTTTAGGGAAAGCAGCGTCCTTTCCTGTTCCGTCGCGGTGGCCTGTGGGATTGTGGCGGCCCGTTTCGCGGTTGGTGTCCGCGCCCAAGATGGCGGCGGCCGTAGTTGGCGTCTCCTTGAAGCGCCGCGTGCCCGCGGTGACCCTGTGGGCGGCCGCGCGGCAGGTGAGGGGGGCCCGGCGGGCGGATACGTCAGGGAGCGGGTCGGGGGTTGGGCCCAGAGGGGAGGAGGTGGGGAGCTGCCAGGGGGCTGTGAGGGGAAAGGGGGCGGAGGGAATCCAGGAGTGAAGAGTCTCCTGGTAGTGCCCTGCCTGGGTCTCCGGCCCCCAGTGCCTCAGTTTCTCTCTGTGTGAAATAGGGGCGGGCGCTGCGAGGCTGGATAGATTTGGGGCCACCAGGGACACGTCGGTGACTTTGGTGACAGCTGTTCTGTTTGGCTAAAAATGAGGTTTTTGAGAGGCACGTGAATCATTTTTAAAATCCTCTAGGTTGGTCATGGTGCTCTCTACCGATTTATGCCAAAAATATATGAGTAAGTAATAGACATCTAGATAGGCTACGCCCTGTAGACGTTATATGTGGTGGTTACGCTACCCAAAATTGGATCTGTAATTCTCCTCTGATGTTAGCAGTGTTGGAAACTGTAGCAGGTATGTGGGTAAGGGGTAAGTATTATCTCTGTCTGTTTAATTAGAAAATGAAAATGCTGAGGTGGACGCTTGTTGAAGGCAACACAGTAAGTCAGTGGTCGATCCTGGGCTCCTGACTACAGATATCTTTAATCGCTAGGCAGCAAAATAAATCTCTTCCCAACCCAGCATGTGTTGTCTAGAAAAATACACGAAGGAAATCTAAGGGGCTGTGTTGTCATTGTTTGAGCATAGGCCTGCCGTGGAGCACAGACAGCAGCTGCAGCAGCACCCGCTGTTCAGGCCGTAGCCCCACGTATCAAGACGTTTGCTATCTACAGATGGGATCCAGACAAGCCTGGGGACAAGCCGCACATGCAGACCTATGAAATTGATCTGAATAAGTGAGTATGCATGTCAAATTATATGGATGCTGACCCCAGAGTGCTGCTCCACAGAGATGCCTTTTCCTCTGTCAGCTTTGGAGTGGTGTAAATCCTTTGAGACTCTAGACGTGGGTTTAATTTAGTCACTCTGTAGCAGTTAATTAAAGGTCATAGCAGCTGTATTAGTTTTACATGATCATTCAAGCTATGTTAGGATGATCAGTTACCGCACAGACGTGTCTCAATCATGTTATAACAAGCTTGATTTTGCCAGTGTAGATGGGACCAGATAATGTTGTCACCAGGTAAAGGAAGTAAAGGTACAACCATGTAGTACAATTCCTTTAGCCTGATGGTAACACAGGGCCAGAACATGATAAGTAGAACTGTGTCCAGAGGAGTCCAACACAGGTGTCTCTCAAGATGATTAAAAGGATAGTTCAATTTCAGAATGTACATGAGACCCTCAAATGTCCCCAAGCCATACTAGAAACGCAAACACATCCAAGGTTTTAACATGTTTTGGAATACATGATAAAGTTTCCATGTATATTCCAAAGTGGAACCATGCTGCATGTACAGCTCATGCTGGTATATCAAGAGAAGGATCCAGCAGAAATTATGGAGGTTACATCAGCTCCTCTCAAAGTGAGCATGTGTGCCTGCCATTCATCACTTGGGTTTGCAGCTTGGGGTTGTATTAGAGATGCTCAAGTGGTAGCTGTGGCCAAGAACACTTTTTCCCTCTGCAGTTAGCAAGAAGTGTGCAGCCTTTTCTTTGGGATGTAGGAAGGAACCTTGGTACGAACACCTGTGCCTCTGTTTCCTCAGGATCCATTGCACACTACTTGGGGTCCATTTAAGTCTATTCTGAAATTCTAAACTAATGCAGAACGTAGCCACATGCTTATTAAAAAAAAATCTCGCGGAGAGAGCTGACTCTGTTGCTACTCTGTAGTCAGCATTGGCTTCTGACTAGTTTCTGGGTGGAATTTTGTTTCTTACCTATTACATAAACCTATTTATTACATACTTGAATGATTTTGAGACCTGGCTTTCCTTATGTATTATCGCCTCATTTATGCTTAATGAGGACACTGAAACTCATAATAATAAACTCATAATTGATTTAAAGGGGAGGAGCCTGTAGCAAGGTCATTTACAATGAAAGCCTCCCCACTGTCCAACCCAGCCAGAGTTATTGATCTTTGGGGCACAGTGCGAAGCTCATCTGGTTTTTTGGTGGCTTCGTACCCCCCCAGGAATTTTGGTGAGGGTGTGCATTAAAGCACATGGGGTAGTATCTGTGTTTTATTTGATTGGGTGATATATATTTTGTCACTTGGGATTGGTTTAAATGGGCAAGCTATTGTATTTAGAATTTTTATCCTTAGTATATTTGATAGGCACTTCCTAATAGAAATGCGAAGAATAAAAAATCCAGTTTTTGTAGGATCTGTGTTCTGTAACAACAGACATATAGGCCGATAGCTGGGGGGTGCAGATACTGCTCCTCAAATAAGGAAATGAATCTCTTCAGAATTTCATCAGGAGCAAAGAGGGAGTTGTTGCAAACAAGGTCAGACAAGTAACTTTGTTTCCAGAATCTAATGTGTGAAAAGAGTGGAAAGGAAATAGCTGGGCTGTGGGGAATATGCAAGTTTATTAAAGTGACTGGTTTCCATTATAGGTGTGGGCCTATGGTACTTGATGCGCTGATCAAGATAAAAAATGAGATGGACTCCACTCTGACCTTCCGCAGATCATGTAGGGAAGGTGAGGTGCTCTTTTTATAATTAATTATAAAATCAGTTATGTTGTGGATCATTTGACACACTGGGTTCTGAGAAGATACTCATCTAAACAAAAGTGGATGATGAGAGTGGATATCCTATGTCCAGAAGAACAACTCAGGATAGACCTTAGTATAGGGTGACCAGACAGCAAGTGTGAAAAATCGGGACGAGGGTGGGGGTAATAAGAGCCTATATAAGAAAAATACCCAAAAATCGGGACATCTGGTCACCCTACCTTCATATACTATACTGCCTGTGATGCTATTAAGTACAGGCACTTGACATCTGTCAGGTTCAAGTGCTAGGCTCATTCATAGAGGAAAGTTATCAAATAACTTTGTTTCAATCTCAGTACATCAGTTAAAATTATTGGTCCTGAGTTTTGTTTTGTTTGCTGGGAATGATTGAAGGATTTTTCACTCTTGCCTCTTGACCAGGTTAAATAATTAGCGTCGGGGGGAAAATCAACCTTGATGATTTTAAAAGCCACTTCTGTTGTGTACCTTTGTGTGTGCTAGAATGCAGGAGGGTAATTGGCCAAGAATTGTTTCTGGTTTTGCAAATATTTCATATACTATAAGTCCAGAAGGGACCACTGTGTTCATCTAGCCTGACCTCTTATAGAACACACGCTTCCCTGAATTAATTCCTGTTAGAATTAGAGCAGATCTTTTAGAAAAACATCCAATCCTGATTTTAAAATGTCCAGTGATGGAAAATCCACCATAATCCTTGGTAAATGGTTCCAGTGGCTAGTTGCCCTCGCTGTTCCATATTTGCAGATTATTTCTAGTCCGAATTGTCTAGCTTCAGCTTCCATCCATTACCTTTGTCTGCTAGATTGAAGAGCTATCCCTCTAATATCAAATTTCTGTTCCCCATGTAGGTAATTATACACTTTAATCAAGTCATCCCTTAGTCTATTCTCTTTGATAAATTAAGTATGTAGAAGTCTTTGAATCTCACTGTAAGGCTTTTTTCCCAATCTTTCAGTCATTTTTTCAGCTCTTCTCCAAACCCTCTCCAATTTTTCCAATGTTCTTCTTGAAATGTGGACACCAGCACTGGACAGAGTATTCCGGTAGCAGTCACCTGAGTGTAAAATACAGGGGTAATATAACCTCTCTACTTGTAGTTAATATTCTCCTGTTTATACATCCAAGGATTACATTAGCCCTTTTAGTCACAGTGTCGCACTAGGAGATGAGGTCCCTTCTAACCCTATGATTCTATGTAAGTATCATGTGCAGCTGATTATACATCATGACCCCTAGTCTTTTTCAAAGTCCCTGCTTCCCAGAGTAGCCCTTTATCCTTTAAATGTGGCCTAGGCTCTTCGTTCTTAGGTCTTTGATTTGACTGTCTTGAAACACACACATGCTGTTCTCTTGCGCCGAGCTTACTAAGTGATGCAGATTGCTCGGTATCATTTACCTATCTCGTCATTATTTACCATTCCACCAATCTTTGTGTAGTCTACAAACTTTATCAGTTATCTCTTTTTCTTCCTGGTCTTTGATAAAAATATTGAATAGTGTTGGGCCAAGAGCCAGTCTCCTGTGGGACCCTCTAGAAACACTCCCAGTTGATGGCAATTTCCCATTCACAATTACTTTTTGAGATCTATCAGCTAGCCAATTTTTTATCCATTTAATGAGTACCATGTTGATTTTGTAGCTTCTCTGTTATCCAGCCTAGCTTCTCTTGCTCAGTCCCAGGGTGAGACCATAATTCTGTTGGTAACGTCAGTGTGCTGACTTGGGAACAGTTGTGCTGTGATGGCATGGGACAGAAAGATGGGTTGAAAGGGGCAGAGTCCTCATTTTTAACTAATTATACAAGGTTGCAAATAAAAACCAGAAACAAATGGAAGGGGAATAGATTTCTGTTTAGTCTCAAGTACTACAGTCTTTTCCCCAGAACTGTCTAAAAGGCATCTGGTTTTAAATGTTGTTGCCCAGTGTTGACTCTGGATATCACAACGAGGAATTTCACACTGTGCAGTTGCTTTCAGAATCTAGTGTTGAGGAAACAAATACCTAAGAGGTGGTGCTTACTCTCAGTTCAGTTCCCTATGCATTTGGAAGTAGTTGCTTTGAATATTGTTCTTTAAAAGTTTAACAGTCCCATATCGTGTTGGGCTGACCTAATATATGTCCTCTTCTGCCACAGGCATTGTTTTGCTCTCTAGTCCCTATTGATAGCTTGCTGGGCTGTCAGAGGGTGCAGGAATTCCACACCAGATCCAACTAGTGGTCCAGCTAGTCCAGTACCCGTCTAAAAGTGGCCAGTATCACATGCTTCTGAGAACAGTTCAAGAATCCGCATAACAGAATAAACAAAGGAAGCTCCTTAACCTGTTAGTTACTGTTTGGCTTATCCGCTAAACCTGGGCTTTATGCCCCTTAAAATTTTTGTGTCCGTATAAAAAGTGAATCCCTCTTTGGAACACTAAATCTCTTCGTCTCGGTGATATTTGGGACAGGTTCCACAGAATCTATTACCAGTGCAAAAAAGTGTTTCCTTTTGTTAGGCTTAAAATGGTTGCTTTTCAGTTTCATTGGCTTTCCCGTTGTTCTTCAATTGTGGAAAGATAAATAGCAGCGTCCAATATACCTTCTGTATACCATTCATTATTTTATAATCTTCTGCCAATCTTCTGTTTTCTAAGCTACGCCATCCCAATTTGTTTCAGTCTTCCCCTGTATCGAAGTTCACTGTGCCTTCAGTCTTCTTTGGTTTTTGGGTCACCTGTGTTAGGCCCCCTTCTGTTTTTGCTACATCCCTTTAGGGATGGAGTGACCAGATCTGAACACAGTATTCCAGCTGCGGGGGTGTGATGGATTTTATATAAAGATACTATAATCTTAATAGTTTCCATTCCATTCTTTGTAGAGCCTCAAATATATTTTGCTTGCGTGTGTTTTTTGAACACTGCTCCACATTGCACAGAAACTTCCAGGGAGCTGTCCACAGTTACACCCAAATCTATTTCCTGCATGGCTATAGCTTGGTAATGTGTATGTGTAGTTCATATTACTCGTTCCAATGTGCATTACCTTACCTTTGTCAACCCTGAATTTGCCAGCTTCTGCTACAGACCCAACGTAGTCAACTCTTGATGGAAGTCTGATGGAGCCTGTTTCATTGTTAAACAGTGACACTTCTGGCTGGCACAAGAGTGGCTTTGAATGAGATCCCAAGAGAATTTTGATCTTTCTTCTGGTAGAAGAGTGACAACTACACTAGCTTTTAAGATGGCATAATGGCTGGGGGAAAGGGTAGTTTGGGGCAGGAAGGCCCCCCCAAGAGGGTGAAAGGATACAAGTCCGATGCTCCATTGTCTCTTCTCTCCCTCTCAGGCATTTGTGGCTCCTGCGCTATGAACATCAATGGTGGGAACACCCTGGCCTGTACCAAAAGAATTGACACCAACCTTAGCAAGGTCTCCAAAATCTACCCTCTCCCCCATATGTATGTGGTAAAGGATCTCGTTCCGGTGAGTTTCTGCCTCTGTTGTGATTTGTGGGACCACGGATGACAGTGTTTCAGGCTATACCATGGTTTTCAGGAATAGAGCGGCACGCTGCTGAGAGATCATTCCAAAATTCGTACCTTTATATAATGTCTTTCTAAAAAATTTTGTGACAGAACAATGAGAGCTGGGGCAGAGAGAGGTGAGTAACTGATTCCTTATTCCTGTAGCTTCATAGCCAGTGGTTACACCTGTTACTGTTAAATAGGAAGTGGGAAGTTAAAGGGGCAAATGCAACACTTATTTTGCTTGAATGTGCGTACAGAATGTCTGATCTCTTGCTAGTACAAATCATAGTAAATAGTCAGTAAAATAATTTTTGTCTTTTTGTTTAAACTCAGGACATGAGTAACTTCTATGCTCAGTACAAAACCATTGAGCCTTACCTGAAGAAGAGGGATGAATCGAATCAGGGCAAAGAACAGTATCTGCAGTCTATAGAAGATCGTCAGAAACTGGTTAATACTCATGTTTTATTCCCCCCCACCCCGGTGCTTTAATTTCTTCCATATAAGAATTAGGTTAGATATTTTAACAAGTCTATCGTCGTACATAAGTCAGGGCTGTTCCTTAGAGGTAGGTGCAGAGTGGAAGGTGCAATCATTTCACATCCCTGCTAGAATCCTTTCAGAGATTCCCTTATGTGGTGGGAATTGATTGGCTGGAATGTGGATTCTGTGGGTTTGTCTGCATGGAGAAACTAACTACATAGTGTTAGTTACCACAACTCCTATGGGTTGTAGTCTAACGTGATGGGAAAACAAGCAGTGTAGACACAGACTTAAACATCAGATCAGCTGTCTGCACTGAGGTTTTGTCTTTGCTGCCAAAGAAAAATGTTTTTGTGGTTTTTTGTTTCTGCTTTTTTTATATCAAGATAACATGCATTAGATCTCTGTGATTTTTACAGCGAGGTGAGACTAGGCTTTGTAGGTATTACCTTGACGTAGCTTGGTGTGGTCAACTCTATACCCCCTATCCAAGTTAGACCTCAGCTGACTACATCATGGTAAAAACGACAGTGCCTTGTTTCCACTAGGATTTTACAGGGAAACAGCTAATGCATGTTAGCTAGCTCAGTGTGAAAACACATGTTTTTGGCATTGTGAACATAGCCATGGTGTTAAGCCACAGTTAATATTGTATAAGGTACCATGAGTCTTTGTTGGTCATGTTTTAATACACTGTTGGTTTCCCAGGTAAGTAAGCCCTTTGGGGGCTTTACACTGTTGACAGCTAGGATTGAAGATGGGAGGGCCTTTAAAGAGATTTGCCCACTGGAAAAGTCTTGAAGGAAAAAAGAAAACATTTCGAGAGAAAACATTTTACATTGCCAGTAACTTTCTGTAGGTTTCCCCTTTTGCTACAGTTGGTGGAAAAATACAGGTTTTTTCTCTTCACACCCCAGCCTGTCTGGAAAGATCCTGCGATCAAGTTATAATTCTGTGCTAGGGACATTGGTTTGTTGCTATGGCCAATACCATGGTGTTGCATTTGCAATATCACTGCAGTATCAAGGAGGAGCAGATGGGCTAGGTTGTCCAAAGAAGTGAAAGAGGGCTTAGTTTGAACTGCAAATATTCCTTTTTTAAAAAACAAACAAACAAAACAACCCTAAGAAATTGTTTAAAAACATGTGAGAAATAACAGGATATCATTTCTAAAGGAATATCTGAAAATTTCCAGTGTTTCTAACATATTAAGCCATCATATGACTGCTAAAAATGTCAGTGGTACCATAAAATACCAGCACAGAAAAAGGTGTGTTTATCCAGCCTTGTACCAAATGGAAAGCTCTCTAAACCGGTGTTTCTAATCTTCATAAAAAGTCCAGTTTATAGTCCAGTTGGCGCGGGGCTGGCAGGCTCCCTACCTTGAGCTCCCCAGAAGCAGTGACATGTTCCTGCTGCTCCTAGGCGAAGGAACAGCCACGAGGGGTTTGGTGTGTGGGAGGGGATGCAGTTCCCGGTCAATGGGATCTGCAGAGCCAGCGTTCAGCACGGGGCAGCATGCAGAGCCGCCTGCCGCGCCTCCACCTAAGAGCAGCAGGGACAGTTCGCCACTTGTGGGGAGCCACCCAAGGTAAGCGCCCCCAGATCCAGCACCCCAAAGACCCTACTGTGCACTTGTCCCGAGCTGCCTCCCAAACTCCCTCCCGGAGCCCGTGTCCTGCATCCCCTCCCACGCCCCAACCCCATCCCACACCCAAACTCCCTCCCTCTTAGTTAACTGGAATTTTTCACTTACCGGCACCCCCCATTCCCCCAGCATGTCAGATAAAAAAGCTTTTACTGTACATTGTTTAACAAAACCCCAGAATTTCCTATCCAAAGGTCTGAAAGTCTGGATTAGGGTATGGAAAAGATGCCATGGTGCCATCTGTATATGGGATGATTAAATTAAAAGTCCTGTCAGCTTTCCTTTTATAAAGTGGCATCCATTTGAAATCTCATCAGTTTAAAAAAAATGAATTAAAAGTCTTTTCAGTTGCTATACAGTGCTGGAGTCTGATACTACCAATGTTTCGGGTTTTGCTGTTTTTTCTAAAAGAAATTCTTATCTTGCTTTGTGAAAACCTACACAAAGCAAAACTGACCAGGCACGATGTGGTGTCAAATGCACAAAGTAAACTGAAAAAACAAAACATTTTTCTCAAATCTTTTATTTCTTGTAATCTCGGGTATTACTACTAACTGGTAAAAGTTTTGAGAAAGAAGCTAATTTCAGTTTGACTTTGTCCTTTTAAGTCTTCCAAAAATACATTGAATCCTTTTCTCCAGTCATACAGCACTTTTGCCACAAACTCTGATTAGCTTCTTGAAACTTAAGCTTCAATTTTTTAGGAAAATATAGTTGAAGTATTGAAAATGAGTTTGATACTTCCTACATTTGGAAGGATTTCACTGCAGTACAACCCATCTCTTCTCCTGTAGACTTATTTTATTGTTCCTCTTCGCTGATAAATTTATTCTTGTATTTTTAATTCAAAACCTTCAGAATTTCAGTCCTGTGCAAATAGGGTTCATTCTTTAAAAGGGGAGCCCAGTTAGAGTGTATCCCCAAGAAGCAATACTCAGAAATGAAGTTTAAATCAGATCAAGCAACACCCTTTAATTTGAGGTGGGGGGAAGGACATAGAGGACCCTCTTACAAAAATGACCCTATTACTTTTATTTTTTCTTACTTATCAGAGGACGCTTCCTGACTTGTGTTCATCCATAGTCTATGCTTGGGAGTTCTACTATGAAATAATGGACTATTGTGTTCCTAGCTACAGGCGTTGTCTACACTGGCCTAGAGGTCCAGTGCCGTACTGTATAGTACATCTCCTTTTTTTCTTTTTTTTTTCCTCTCAGTGTCCCTAATAAATGGAACTCTGAACAGTCAGGATACGATAATTATCTGTTTTCATATAATGTGCCGGATCCTGTGATGCTCCAGCAAATAATTAAAGGAAAAACACAACTCCAGTGTTTTGTATATAGAAGTGGCTTCATGTTGTGGCTGGGAGAGCAGGGATGGTATGACTGCCCTAAGTTGTATTTGTGGATCTGTTCAAAACACATGGTAAAATGCCACTTCTGTTCTTTAGTGGTTTTGCCCTCCTTTTTTGGTAGCCTTCACTATTTCCTTCTCCTCCTGGGAATGTTGACTTGAGCTATGATCAGCTCTTGATGCTTCCATGCTTTTCCTTACAAGCCCAGTGGGGCCTGCTTGAAACAAGCTGTTGGAATGTAAGCATTGTTTTCTCTTCCACTTCTCCTACTCCCCCACTATTTTCATTGCCCCCTCCCTCCACAAAGAATCTTATTACAATACAGCCAGAAGTAAAGGATCCCTGGTTTCCTGTTTCGAAGCACCAACTGACAGGAATCTCTCTGCAAGTGCAGAAACTGGTCCTTTACCACACTTAGCATGTGAACATATGGAAGTAGGAAGTCACAAGGGGGAAGAGGGTGGCCAGGGAAGCACATGTCTGTGAAGATCACCTTTCAGAAGAATTGTTTCATAGATAATGTCTTGCATTGCTGGCTGTCCTTTCTCCCATTTGTATTCAGGACGGACTCTATGAGTGCATTCTATGTGCCTGCTGCAGTACGAGCTGCCCCAGTTACTGGTGGAATGGAGACAAATACCTGGGCCCTGCAGTGCTTATGCAGGTAAGAAGAAGGTAACTGCTGTGTCGTGGGGGAGGGGCGGGGGCAGGGCGGCATGATGGTGTTTGATAAAACAGGGTTGTTGAGTTACTTTCTGGCACTTCCCCTCTTTCTGAAGCCAGTGGAAATGTGCAATGTGGCACTGTAAATCCTTTTAAGGGGGTCTTGTTTACTCAGAGCTCAAGAGCAAGGGGATTTAGTAAATAACCTCAAATATATTAAAACACTATAAAATATATTTGACACTAAACTGGGAGGAGTGGTAGATACGCTGGAGGGTAGGGATAGGATACAGAGGGACCTAGACAAATTGGAGGATTGGGCCAAAAGAAATCTGATGAGGTCAACAAGGACAAGTACAGAGTCCTGCACTTAGGACGGAAGAATCCAATGCACCGCTACAGACTAGGGACCGAATGGCTCGGCAGCAGTTCTGCAGAAAAGGACCTAGGGGTTACAGTGGACGAGAAGCTGGATATGAGTCAACAGTGTGCCCTTGTTGCCAAGAAGGCCAATGGCATTTTGGGCTGTATAAGTAGGGGCATTGCCAGCAGATCGAGGGACGTGATCGTTCCCCTCTGTTTGACACTGGTGAGGCCTCATCTGGAGTACTGTGCCCAGTTTTGGGCCCCGCGCTACAAGAAGGATGTGGAAACATTGGAAAGAGTCCAGCAGAGGGCAACAAAAATGATTAGGGGACTGGAACACATGACTTATGAGGAGAGGCTGAGGCAACTGGGGATGTTTAGTCTACGGAAGAGAAGAATGAGGGGGGATTTGATAGCTGCTTTCAACTACCTGAAAGGGGGTTCCAAAGAGGATGGCTCCAGACTGTTCTCAGTGGTAGCAAATGACAGAACAAGGAGTAATGGTCTCAAGTTACAGTGGGGGAGATTTAGGTCGGATATTAGGAAAAACTTTTTCACTAGGAGGGTGGTGAAACACTGGAATGCGTTACCTAGGGAGGTGGTGGAATCTCCTTCCCTAGAAGTTTTTAAGGTCAGGCTTGACAAAGCCCTGGCTGGGATGATTTAGTCGGGGATCAGTCCTGCTTTGAGCAGGGGGTTGGACTAGATGACCTCCTGAGGTCCCTTCCAACCTTGATATTCTATGAAAATAAATTTTGAAAAGTCAGTAGCCCCACACGGGGATGCACCTCTCTCTAATCCTGTGTAATTCATCCCCAGTTAGTGTTGGTTATTCACTCTAAGCCCTGCTTGTTGTGAACAGTGTGGATGGGGCATGATACAGATGTTATGAAAGGCCTTGTGATATTACTTAAGGGTTAGGTAATAAGCGTTTTTCATTATCTAACAGCCTGAAGAGCAGTAAGGCACAAATAGAAGGTATCTTGTTTTTCCACTGCTTACCAGAGGCTGGCTTGCTCTTCTGGATGATACACATAGACTAACTGGGTCATGTTCTTTACTGTCCTTTAGAGATCCCCTTTTTTTTTTCCTCATTCCAAAGAAGGGTATTAAACCCACTTCCTGGCTTGTTCCAAAAGATCAGTGGGTCAGTACTGAATATAATACATTGTAGAGAGAGAGAGACTGAGCGCAAGATAGAAAGCCAGGAATTCCTGAGTTCAAATTCCAGCTCTGAGACTCTCTCTCTGTGACTATGATATTTTCTCTAATTTTTCTCCCTCCGTTTCCTTGCCTGTGGTGTTAAAATGATAGTAATACTTGCTTACCTCACATGGGTGTTCTGAGCAAATAACACTTTCTAAAGTGCCTTAAAGATGAAAACTACTTAGTAGTTTTCATCTTCATCTTACCTGTCATGCTAATGCACTGAGCATATTGCACTGGCAGAGGAAGCAAATTAATCACTGTTCCATTGATGAAAGATCACATTAGCTATTGCAACAATTTCCAGATATTTTAACTAATTACTTCCAATAACAATTGCACCCAAGATTTTAAAGAAGTAGTTGGATTTTTGCAGCATATTAAAGGAAATGATTTAGACTCCGCACTGAAAGCCTTAAGTTAAATCATGCTTTTGATATGTATCTTTAATCAAATGCTTTTTTCCAAGTATGGAAGGATACAGCATGCCCAGTAACGCTCTGCTTTTCAGGCATATCGCTGGATGATTGACTCCAGAGATGACTACACAGAAGAACGTCTGGCACAGCTTGAGGACCCATTTTCCCTCTACCGCTGTCATACCATCATGAACTGCACACAGACGTGCCCCAAGGTACGTATCCCTCTGACAGCATGTACCCCTATGTTCACCCCTTTTTCAACACTATGATAAATTTCGTACAAAGTATGCCTTGTGAGGTATCATTTGAAAACTCATAATTTACTGATCATTATTGTTCTGGTAAAATATGTGGTGGTGATGTATATAAAGTTATAGGATTCTGCTGTATGATATTAACACAGCAATGTTCCAAGTCTGGGGAAGAGTCAAACCAGTTCCCCAGAGACACAAGTTTAGCCGACACCTCAGCCAGATGTCAGCAAGATCAAATGGACTATCACCTGATTAAGTGGTCACCCTTTGGCAGGAAAGAGGATGTGGGCAAAAATCTACATCTTGACAAAAAGAAACAGCTGGGGGTTCTGTCCACACAGACTTTGTCTCCTGAACCTCAGCTGGAGATGATCCTCAAAGAGGAGAAAGAGTTCTAAAAAGAGATAGGAGATGCCCCAAATTATCTGTTCCTCCTTTCTACCCACGGTTTCCATAACACCTGAAGAACAAATTAAACAGCTCCGGACTGGGGGAGGGATCTTGGCTGAAAGATTCAGGCTTTGTCTACACAGGCAAGTGAAAGACACCACTTTTGTCGTTCAGAGATGTTTAAAAAAAAAAAAAAACCACTCCCGCCCCCGAAAGACAGAAGTTTTGTTGACAAGAAGTGCCGGTGTGAACAGCGCTTTGTAAAACGCTAATGCCACTCGTTTAAGATGGAAGTTTCTCTCAGCAGGAGAGCTGCCGACAAGCAGTGGCTAGGCTGCACGTCTTTTAACAGCACAGCTGTGTCGCTAAACACTGCATAGTGTAGATATAGCCTCAGTCATTACCTTCTTTCTACTGTTAATAAACTTGTCTTATTGTTTTATCTAGACCGGTGGTTCTCAACCTTTCCAAACTACTGTTCCTCCTTTCAGGAGTCTCAAGCTCGAGCCCTCTCCTTGGGGCTCAAGCGTGTATCTTAGCTTTGTGGAGCCCCAGGCAGTAGCCCTGCTTGGCACCCCTAATGTAGGCCCTGCACTTGCGACACCTCCCCCCTCCCCCCAAAAAACCTGTCCTGTGACCTCCAGGGTGAGAAACACTGATCTAAATTAATTGACATACGTTAGGGGGCTTATTCCTTCACCCACTTACTTCCCTGGTCCTTCTCACATGAACAGAGAGGAACAATACCCGAAGTCCAAAGGTGCAAACAATTCGATGTTTATTGGGTTGAACTTCCAGCAAGCATGATTTCTGTTTCCTTCCTTAGTATCCTCCTTCCCAGTTCTGACACCACAGAGCCTTACACCTGTGTCTCTGTTCCCATTCCTGCCCTTAGCAAAACATGATTCCAATTTCCCCCCTCCCACCCACCCAACCACCCACTTCCTGATTGACTGCAGACTATATAGTAAAACTTGAGTTCTGCTTAGCTATACCTTAACCAATCATTTTCCTGAAATTTAACTAGCCAATCCTAACATATTGTAACATGATTATGTAACCAATTATATCCCACCACCTTAATTAGTTTACACCCAGCAAAATTAATTATACAGCAGACAGAAACAATCACAGAACCAGACAGAGATTATACAGACAAACAATAGCAAAGTGGGAACTATAATGACAAAACAATACAGAAGTGAGGATTTCACATCCCAGCTATTGATAAGTGAGTTCTTGCCAGACAGGATGCTATCAAACTCTAAGTTTCCTTTTACATTTTCTAGGCACTTCCCTTTCTCTGGAGGTGATACGCACTATCAGGACAGGATTGTATTCCTAACAGCCCAATAACACCTTATTTCAATGTGACTAGTTTGGAATGTGAGAACGTGACCGTTCACTTCCCAGCTTATGGCTGCCTCTGTTGCTTAGCCAAAGGCCTTAGCCTAAGAACAGGGCCTCAGACTGTCACAGTAAGAGAAGGCCCTTACACTGGCAGACAGTGATTTTGATTCTTTCTTTTATACCTCTATAACTAGCCAAGTGATAAGAATACACCTAAATTCTTAGAGTGTAGGCCTTTACAGACAGACCTGAATATCTATATCCTAACAACATACCCCCTGGAAGACATCTGTATGCACCCAGGAGTACACATACTCCTGGTTGAGAACCACTGTGACTGGAGTCCCAGGGGAGCCAGCTGAGGTCGCTCGATTAGGGTGAACAGTAAAGAATGGGGCAGACAATCCCTGAAGCTGGTGGATATTCCAATACTTAGATTTACCAAGCCAGCACACAACAGCTTCTACAATACCTCACTGGTTACCCAGAAGCCAACAACACTGTTCCCTTAAAGCAACCCAGCCTCAGGCCTCCACCCAGACACCCAAGTCAAATATGATGAGGATTACTGAAAATCTTATTCATCATATAAAAAATTCTACCAATCCCAAAGGATCAGACACATTACCTCCCAGGTTAATGAATATTCCAGATCTTACCCAAATAGATGCTTTCAGCCAGTTCTTATTAACTAAACTTATGAGGTTCAATAAGGATAAGTGCAGGGTCCTGCACTTAGGACGGAAGAATCCAATGCGCCGCTACAGACTAGGGACCGAATGGCTAGGCAGCAGTTCTGCGGAAAAGGACCTAGGGGTGACAGTGGACGAGAAGCTGGATATGAGTCAGCAGTGTGCCCTTGTTGCCAAGAAGGCCAATGGCATTTTGGGATGTATAAGTAGGGGCATAGCGAGCAGATCGAGGGACGTGATCGTCCCCCTCTATTCGACATTGGTGAGGCCTCATCTGGAGTACTGTGTCCAGTTTTGGGCCCCACACCACAAGAAGGATGTGGATAAATTGGAGAGAGTCCAGCGAAGGGCAACAAAAATGATTAGGGGTCTAGAACACATGACTTATGAGGAGAGGCTGAGGGAGCTGGGATTGTTTAGCCTGCAGAAGAGAAGAATGAGGGGGGATTTGATAGCTGCTTTCAACTACCTGAAAGGGGGTTCCAAAGAGGATGGCTCTAGACTGTTCTCAATGGTAGCAGATGACAGAACGAGGAGTAATGGTCTCAAGTTGCAGTGGGGGAGGTTTAGATTGGATATTAGGAAAAACTTTTTCACTAAGAGGGTGGTGAAACACTGGAATGCGTTGCCTAGGGAGGTGGTGGAATCTCCTTCCTTGGAAGTTTTTAAGGTCAGGCTTGACAAAGCCCTGGCTGGGATGATTTAACTGGGAATTGGTCCTGCTTCGAGCAGGGGGTTGGACTAGATGACCTTCAGGGGTCCCTTCCAACCCTGATATTCTATGATTCTATGATTCTAAACTAAAATTTATTAAAAAATAAGAGTATATTGGTTAAAAGATCAGTATACATACAGACATGAGTACAATTCTTGAGATTCAGATTCATAGCAGAGATGGGAGCTTTGTAGTTGCAAAGAGCTCTTTCAGAATTAGTTCATAGCTTATATTCCGATATATATTCAGGGTGGTCCAGTCAGGAATCTCAGCCTTGTGGCTTAAGCTTCTCTTGCATGAAGTCTCAAGCAGAATCTGAGATATAATAAAAGGATTGGGACCCATAACATCTTTATATAGTTTCAGGCCTTCTTGTAACAGCTCGGAGTCCTTCAGTGAACAACAGGCAATTAAGGAGACTTTTGAAGTAGATCCATTTCCTAAGCATCACTGGTAATTATCTACACAGATTAACATAAGGCAATTGCCTGTTTTTCCACCATTCACAGATGATTTGCTATACATTCCAAGGAGAGATGAATATAGGCTATCCTATGTTTACAGTTCATTTAAATGTTAAGATGTCCTTTTGATCTCTGAATTAACAATACAGCATAGCCAGGGACTGTTTGATTACATTGTTAACCTCTACCAATATATATGTAAACACACACAAACACAAATGTTATCTACTAATGTGTCTTTAAGAGTTGGATTTGTATCATTTATCCTGCGGGATGTTTAACCCTTTCTGGTCATGCGTCACAAACCACTGATCTAGACCGGGGTGTTTGGATTGAAGTGTTTGGGAAGCTCCATTTAGGATAACAAGATCTGTGCATATCATTTTCTATTAATAACATGACAGACTTTATATGAGCTTGTGTTGCCCAGTAGAGGGCTGGGCAGTACAAGGTGTTCATTTCTTGGGGGAAAGTCCGGGACTGGGAATTTGCTGGTGTTGCTCTGCTGTGTAATTCAAAGGTGGCTGGCCATAGCACCCTTCACAGTATAACAGGGAGTAACTTACATGCCGGAGGCTGTGTGTGATCAAATCAGGAGTGGTAGCTCTCACAACAAAGCAGTGTAAAAAGCATCCCAGGTTGGAGAACTGAGGGGATACAGCTGATCACCGGGTCAGATTGTGCCCTGGGTAAGGTCACACCCTCCCTGATCTCACTGCTAGGATGTTTGCAAAGATGATGTGCGGTGGGAGCAGGTGAGTAGAGTCCCATGTAGGTTGTTAGACGATCAGGTTGAGGAATGAGAGCGCATCAGGCTGAACAAAACTTTAAACTTGCCCTCTGAAATGTGCTGTATGTTCTTGTGTGTGAACAATCAGCTGCTGCACTTGTATAGCAATAAGTGAAACCTATCATGGAATGGAACGGTGACTGAAGCCCATTGTTTGTATTACAAGCAATTGTGACATCTCTTCTCCCTCACCAGTGGAGGTCATAGGTGCAAGGGTACTTGCACTCAGTCTGTGGGCCCAATGACTGGGGTGCGAGCAAGAAAGTCTCTTGACTAACATGTTTGTGAAATGCTGGGATTTTTTCCTAGGAACATATGCACCCCCTTAGCAAGGGGCCTCATTACCTCCCACCCGCCCTAAAGAAAAAAATCCAGGAAAGAGTCTTATGAGCTCCAAGAAAAGGAGTACTAGTGGCACCTAAGAGACTAACCAATTTATTTGAGCATAAGCTTTCGTGAGCTACAGCTCACTTCATCGGATGCAAGACTCCAGAAAGTCTTGAAAGCTGCCTTCTTAGGGGATATTTGCCATGCACTTCAACTCAATTAGGCACAATTAGTAATCTCTGCTTCAGAGATTAGGGCTATAATAGCAGTGGGAGGTGCAGGTAATGACTGCAGTGCATTCACTGAGTTGTGGTAGGCGAGGGAAGTCTATCATGGTTCTAAATATTGGTGTTAGACCATCAAGAGCAGTACGTTTATCCTCTAAATAAGTATCTGTTCATATTCCTGCCATTCAGGGTATCATTGAAGTGCTATATAGTGTGTGAGTGTGTGAAGACGCTAAAGTGGGCTTCAGCTATGTCTGGGAATTGTAATGCAGTGGGAGCCGGTTACCAGGGCCAGTTTAGGTAGCTCCCAGTTTGCTTGTTAATAATGTGCAGATCGCTACATTCAGAACCACGGGAATGAATTTTTCAAATCAAATCTGTGCAGAAAGTAAAATCTCCATCATGCAGTGACCTAGTGAGTTGTCATGGCAGATAATCAAGTTTGAAGGGGTCTAGCTCTCCTGCAAATAGTAGTATTCTTTAACTCTACGTGGGTTGCATCTGGAAAGGTGTGAAATTCTTCCCTATAGCTTTTTGAAAACAGCAAAGAAATTGCTTCTAATCAGATTTACAACTGAAAGCCCACTACCTAGTAGGCAGGAGGCAAATGCCTGCTCCAGGACTACATAACTCTTGGAAGTAAGATTCTCAGGGATCATCCATCTCTACAAGTGCTGATCACTAAAACTCAGTGCTTCTGTGCGTATTAAATTGTGATTCCAGGTTACATTTATTGCTGACTTCTACAGAATGTAGGTAACCAGTTACATTTAGAGCTAGATCGTCAGTTGATGTGAACTGATGTAGTTCCCTTGAAGTCACTGTTCATCTATACTAACAGAAGATCCTGTGTGCGCGTGCACAGGTGAGAGAGAGAGACAATTGTGTGAGCATTATAATGAAGCAGCTAATCATGGGTTTTGCGTTTCTTACCGGTATCTGACTTATTAGTTAATAATCACCATGTTTCAACCTAGACACTGTAACCCTGGGTCTTCCCTTGGTCATATCTGAATTCTCCATGATTAGCGGTCTGGCAGGGTGCTTGTGATTTTTCCCTTTTATGTTGAGATTAAGCATACTCATTTAGTTAGGCAGCACTACAGGATTATATAAAGTCCTTTCACAGCATGAATGGTGGCTCTACAATACAACAACAACATCCTTTGGAAAACTGAACAACCAGAAGCACGATGGTGTGCTAGAATCATTTTTGTGTTGTAGCCTGAAGTGCTTTTGCTTTCTATCCCTCAGGTTCCATTTAAGATGCGGTTCTTTCTTTTCTCCTAGTTTTAAATAAAACATTAGGTTTTGTATCTTGACTCCAGTGAAACTTACACAGAAGACCATCTTGATTAGGCAAGCTCCTGCCTTCGGAGCCCATGTGAAAATACCTCCAAATGTATTGAGTACAACGCTGCTCCAACTTAATCAAGAGATTTTATCTCTCTGAGCCATTAGGTTTGTTGTCAGTTCCTTGAGTGGGTGCTTGTTAGGTCTTGCTGTATTCAGACCAAAAGATAACAAATATTTTTGTTTCTTAAAATGACATGGGCTGGTGCTAGCAAATATATATTGTGGCCCAGGAAGGGGCTGCAAACATTTGAACGAGGGCCTTTTTTGGAGATTTTATCGGTCAGAATTGGGCACCGTTGCAGAGAGGCAGCTACCTGCTGGATATGTCCCCACTCACCCCACCTGGCTTGCCTCTTCCTCTCCTCTCCTCCCCCCACCCCCAGACATCGCTCCACTCCTTCCCTGAAAAGTTGGAATTGGGAGTGCAGTGACTTTGCATCTTCTCACGTTATGGTATGCAGAGACATCCAGGATATTGCCTGTCTTGTCTGGGGTAGATCATAACTGAGTGGCTCCCCTGTGCACCATATCATGCGAACAACCAAAAGGAGACACCATACTGGGGCTTGCCATGGGAGCAGGTGGACTCTACTTTTATTTTTCAAAATGAGAAGGCGTGGATTTTGCAGCCCACACTCTGCCAGCTTGCCTCAGTGGGGCTGGCGTGGCTGTGAGCTTACAACACCAACCCACGTTGATGTAAAGGAAACTCTATTAAGCGTAGTGTTAATTTCTCTGTCTGCTAACTGTTACACTTTGTCTTTGTAGGGACTGAACCCTGGAAAAGCAATTGCCGAAATCAAGAAAATGATGTCAGCTTACAAAGAGAAGGCAGTCAGCGCATAATGCTGTTTCTTAATCATAGACGTAAAACGCACATACTGTAGCTGAAGGTAATTTATATCTGATTTAGAAAGAGGGTTCCAGCAGGGACTCATGTTTTCCAGAGATATGCATGTACAATAAATACTGTAAAGAACAAATAAGAGCTCCTACTATATTAATATAATTGAACCAACTTCTCTCTCTCCCCTGTGCCTCCTGGATGAATTTATAAAGTCCAGCTGAAGTCTGAAATTGGTTGACCTCTGGTGTGTGCAGGTTATGGGAGTGCTACACCTCAGGCTTCACTCTAAGATTCTGGATATGGGGAAGTCATCTGTTTCCACATTGGCACCACAGCAAAGTAGTAACCCGAAGACGATAATTCATCTAATAACGTTCATTCAAATATAGCCATCGCTGAGGTTAAAGGTATGGGAGAAGCTTTCAAGGAAGGTGTGTGGGTAGAAATTACATGTGATGTGGGAGTCATCAGCCTGAAAATTTGGGAGGTTTTATGGGAAGAACCTTGCCTGTCAATGAAACTGTAACTACCTAGGCAAGTGCTATGCTGCCTCAGACCAGTGGTCTCCCAGCCCGAGAACTTAATGATCCAACCAGCACAACAAATTCAGGGATGAATCCTGGTCAGGCACTGCATACATTGCGTACATGCTAAGAAGTTGTCCGCATCAGATGCTTCCGAGTGCAAGAAACCCTGTAATGCAAAACTGTGGAATAAGCTACCCATAGTGGAATGTTATTTATTCCCCTGTTAGTTACTGGTCTGCTCTGAAGCACGAGGAGTTACATCCCTCCTGAAGCATACTTCTATTTAATGGAACCCTGCGTGTTCTTATTCATATAACTATCTGCTCCTTTTTTGAGTACTTAGAACTCTGGGGTGCTCTCAGAACTTGTGGCAATGAGTTCCATAGGTTGGCTATGGATTGTGGTTAAATCAGTTTCCATTTGCTTCCTTTTCAGTCTCATTGAGTGCCCCGTGTGCTACATATTTCACTCAGTTGCAGCTGACCTGTGGCTGCACCAGTTAACATCCTAATTGGATACAGATCCACAAGATTCCATGTGCAAATATTTTAATGGCTTTCAGCTAACTGCAGGCACATGTCCCCTTTAACTTATTGATATGTCTGTATTCTATTACATCTTCCCTTCTGCAAAATCTGACAATCTCTTCCATCTATGGGAAGAATTTAGTTTCCATATGAATAATTTGTTACCTTATAAAAAATGTACTCTCCATGCTCCCTATTGCTAAGAGGCAAAGGAGCGTCTGAGTCGATGTTCATATCTTCATCACATATTGTTCCTGAGTCAAATGAATAATCTCTTGAATTCTGGTGAATTTTATCTGCTGACAGCTTAAATCAATTTGCTACTTATCTTTATGATGCCAGAGGCAAAATCATATATTGAGTGAAAGAAACCCTGTAGAAGACAAGGAAAGAATGAGAATAAAGTTTGTGGTGCACCATCAGCATTATCCGTGTAGAAGGTTTCCTCTGTGAAACAAAGTTTTGATGATTTCTTAAGACTGTCTCTTCACCTAAGAATAAATAAATCCCGGCCATGCAGAATTTTGTTTTAATGGGAAGGAAAGGGAATGTACCGGTTGGCATATTTTAGGGGAATGTCTGTTTTAATCAGTTTCTACTAGTTGAGGATTGAAGTCCATGGCCTATACAAAATTAAAGATTTACATTTTTTGAGCTCTTCATGTCAAAAGCATCCCAAATACAGTACAAGGGCTGGCCGCTGTGTCCATCACTAGGGTGGCTTTACCTGTTGCTGAAATGCAGCCACCTCTGCAGTAAAGAAGGTAGCAACAATTTACTCTCCATCCTCAACTCTTGTGGAGAACACTGTATGTAGCTGAAAGTGCAGGGAACCTCGGGTCTTTACCATGTAATTACCAGAGCTGGAATTTGCCTGGAGTGTAGGTTAACATCCTTCTTCTTCAGCTGCTATGGCTTCTTTTCAGATCAGGGAGGGTGCTGCTTACTGGTTAGCTCCAGTTCCGAATGGCTACAGCAATCCAGCATTTATGATAAGCGCACTCATCTCATCCTCTTTATTTATGGGTCGGGCTCTAAAATTCATAGGCCATTTTGGTCAATTTCACAGTTGTAGGATTTAAAAAATTGTAAATTTCATCATTACAGCTATTTAAATATGAAATTTCACAGTGTTGTAATTGTAGGGATCCTGATCCCAAAAAGGGGTTGGGGGGTTTGCAAGGTAATTGTACGGGGGGGTGGTTACGGTGCTGCTGCCCTTACTTCTGCGCTGCTGCTGGTGGCAGTGCTGCCTTCAGAGCTGGGCAGCTGGAGAGCGGCGGCTGCTGGCCGGGATTCCAGCTCTGAAGGCCGAGCTGCCGCCAGCAGCAGCGCAGAGGAAGGGTGGCCTGGTGTGATGTCGCCACCCTTATTTCTACGCTGCTGCCTGCACAGCTGGGCCTTCGGCCAGCAGCTGCCACCGTCCGGCCACCCAGTTCCGCAGGCTGCGGCAGCACAGAAGCAAGGGTGGCAATACCGCAACCCCCCTAAAATAACCTTGCAACACCCCCACACACACGCACACGCCCCCCGCAAGTCCCTTTTGGGTCCGGATCTCCAATTTGAGAAATGTTGGTCTCCCCTGTCAACTCTGTTTAGGGCGAAAGCACACAAAAGACCAGATTTCAAAGTCTGTGATGCATTTTTTATGGCCGTGAATTTGGTAGGGCCCTATTTATGGAGGCATGGGAAAGAGACAAGTGAATGCTGAGCCTTTGTTTCAGCTTACCTGGCCGAGCGGATGCTCAGTTGGAAAGCTTAAAAGTCAACGAGGCATAGCTTGGTTTAAACAACAAAGGGAAACTGTAGAGTCATAAAGTTTAAGGCCCAAAGGGAACACTAGATCATCTGTGCTGACCTCCTGTGTATCACGGTCCACCCACCCCACCCCACACTGAAACTAGACTGTTTTGTGCCACAGGCTGAAAATAGCGGGGACCAAGGTGCACCAAGTCCCCTGTAATGACGGGGAAAGAATTATGTAAGATACACCCAGGTAATCCTAGCAAGTGACCTGGATCCACAGGCTGCAGAGGAAGGTGAAAAATCGCCAAGGTCACTGGGGGAAATTCCTTCCTGACCCCACCTATGATGACTGATGAGATCCTGAACGCCTGAGCAAGAACCAGCCAAGCACCGGAGGAAGAAAATGCTGGGTGCCACCTCATAGCCCTGCCCCATGCCATCCAATGTCCCATTTAAAGTCATGGCCATCACTGATGCTTCAGAGGAAGGAGATTTTAAAAAATAACAGAATACTTGGGGGGAGTGCCCTTTCTGACCCCCGGAGGTGGCCAGTTTCAACCCTGAAGCATGAGCTTTGAGGATAATAAGGTAAACACTAGCAATGAGCCACCCCCTACTAGCAGATATAACTAGCAGATGAGAAATAAAATCCCAGGGAGGGAGAGGAATTGTTTATAGTGCCTATGAGGGTATAATTAGGATTAATTGCCCCACTGAGAAGGTCAGCTCACATGAGGAATAGTCTCCAAGGGGAGATGGTGGAAGCCTCAGTAAGTCATTTAAAACCAGGCTTCATGGCACACTGGGCAAACAGTGAACAGAACCATCCTGCACTGGCTGAGTAGAATGGACTAGATAATAACCTGCCTGGCCCCCAAGAGTGGCATGGTCAGCGTCAAGGGGACTAATTGGGCGGATCACAGAAGAGAGAGAGAGAGTGTTCCATAACTGTACATATGAAGTATAGATGGATGGACACACAGAGTTCTAGATAGTGTGTGTCAGTAGTTGGGCAGCTAAAGCAAAGGAGGGGAAGTCAGGAGTGGACTTTGTCTCTGCCACAGAAGTGGGTTACCCCCTGCGTAACCGTGGGCAAGCCCAGTCCTCTGCTTGTGCCTCAGTTTCTCATCTGTAAACCGGGGGCGCTGGAGTGTGTCTAATACCCTGGGGCGTCCTCCCAGCTCAGTCCTGCCGCAGGCGGGCTCTTACCAGGGCTCAGAATCGGTGCCGGGACCGGGAGACCCTCTGCGGGTCATGATCTGGGGGCGTCGTGGCAGCTGACCTGGCGTCCTGGGTAAAGACAGGACCCTGACCCGAGACGACGCCCGGGCAGAGAGAAACTACAACTCCCAGCCGCCCCTGCGCGGCCGAGCCCCGCCCCGCTGACCCGCCAGCTGCGGCTCCTTTGTGTCTCCGAAGCAGAGGGGCCGGGGCGGCGCGCGCGGGTTCGGCTCCCGGGGGGCGCCGGGTGCTGCTGATGCGCGCAGCCGAGGCCGCCATGAGCGAAGGTGAGTGGGGGCTCGGGTGTGGCTGCAAGCTCCGGGCCGTGCACAGGAGCCCCCGAGGCCAGGCGGGGCGGCTGCGGGCAGGGCGCTCTCCCGGGCGGGCTGGAGCCCTGCTCTTGCTGCGAGGGGGGAGCTGAGCCGCAGGGGAAGGAAGTTGCGTTGGCCCCAGCTAGGGTAAGAGCCGGCGCCCCGGGGGGGGCTGTTCTGTGCATCCCTCTCGCGCTGCTATTCCGGAGCAGGGCGCTACGGGCATCGCACGCCCCCAAAGCCTGGGCTCTGCAAAGCTGGGGACGCTGCTGCTGGGATTGACAAGGATGCTGGAGCCAGACGGATCTTGGGGCGCAGCTGGTGGGATGCTTCTGGGGAGCGGTGGGAGGCAGTGTGGAGAAAGTGGGGTAACCGCCTACTGTGAGCGTGGGGGCGGGGAGATGAATAACCTCCAAGCTATGTGAGTCCGTTCTGATTCTCTCCTCCCAGCCCATCCTGCCCCACTTACTGGGGCCTTGGCTGGCTTGGTTTGGGGTTGTTTGATGTGCAAACAGTTGTGAGCCGTTGGGAACAAGCTGTATCTGTCCCTGCCAAAGAGGAGAATCGGTTTCATTCACACACACCTGCCTCCACCCCTGGGGCTCTGGCAGTCTGCTCTTTGAATGATCTATTTGTCTCTTCCCACCCCCAAAGCTTTCTTAAGATGGGCAGTTTGGACCTGCCCCATGACACGGTCCCTCTCAGGGGAGCAGGCTGCTTTGGGGGGTAGCCGTTTGTGGGGGCAGGAGGACTCACGCCACAGCGTTACCCAGGTCACGGAGATGGCACGCACCTGTTTGGTGGTTTGTGTTTCTGGGGCTGCTCCACTCAACAGCCCTCCCTTGCCAAACTGGGGAGCAGGGAACATTCAGGTCCCTTGGGCTGCGCTGAGTCTCCAACACACCTCTGATCAGCAAACTTATTTCCCAGGTACTGTCTTGTCCCATCCCTTGCGTGTCTTAGACCAGGGGTTGTCCAGCTTATGGCTTAGAGGCTCCCTATCCCCTTTACAATCACCCATTGTCCTTGGGGCTGCTGTCGAAGTCGCTTAGGCACCAGACTGACATTAGGGAAGTCTTGATGTATCTTTAGCTGTGTTTGACTGTGCGTTCGCAGCCCCTGGAGGGAAAGGAGCCCGCCAGGGATCTAGAGAGCGTTCTGCAGCTAGTCTTCAGTTGATAACCTAGGATCTACCACCCTGGAGTCTCTCTTCTCGAGTTGTAAATTGCTCCTGAGAGCAAAAGGGGAGGTGGCAGCTGAGTCCTGGAGTTGAGAAGTGTGACCCTCGCTGGGCGGCTTAGCACTTACTCTTTAAAAAAGGGGGTCTAATAGCATGGAGGTGACCCCCAGCGCACTGTTTGTGATCAGGCGCAGCACTGCCGGTGAGCCACTACCTCAGTTTCCCCTCACCCAGGGTATAAACAAGTCCAAGCAGGCCTTTCAAGTAGTAAAGAGCACCCTCTTTGGAAGGTGTTGTTTATTTAACCAAAAAGGGCAACAGGAAAACAAACAGAAGCTTCCATCAGCTACCCCATCAGGAGTTCTCTGCCAGTGGTTTGATCAGTCTGATCTCCCCTCACTAGCCCTGGAGCCCTCTCACGCCGAATTCCCTGCCTGGAGCTTGGGCCTCTGTGCATTCGGCCGGATGCCAGTCTTGCCCAGACAGTGCGCCACTCTTTGCTGAGCCAGGACATCCCACACCCAGTTCATTCTCCTGGGCTCTCTAGTGCCTTGCCTGGCTGCAGTGTGTTCTGGGCCTGTTCCTCTGCCTGTGAGACTCGCTCTCCAGGGAGATGCCACTGGGAGCAGCATCCGCCTTCCAGCCTGAGCCCTGCTAAGCCTTTATTAGGCCCAGACGCTCGTTACCTAATTAACTGTCACCCAGCTATGTAGGCAAGTAGTCACAGGGGGATCTGGGTTGGCTCATTCTCCTTAGTGGAGACTGTCATTGGTAGGCTGACCCCCCCCCCCCCCGCCCCCATGACAGCGGGCAGTCTAGCTAGAAATGATCCAGGAAGGTGGCTTCTAACGCATGTACAGCTTAGTCTACAGTTAAGTGTGCCAGGTGCACTGAACACACTTTTGCTGGCGATACAGTATAGCTGTCCTGGCAAAGCCTTCCCAGTATAGCCCTGGTTTTATGCCAGTCTCCCAAACTGGCATAAGCTGTACCAGTATAAGCGCTCAGAACTATATAACCGCATCCTTGCTCGGAGGGGTTTGATGGTTCAACTATCAACTGTCCTGATCGAATCATACTGGGCAGAACCTACCTAGTGTGGACAGGGCTTACCCAGGTGAATACACTGCAGCTGCGGGCTTTAGGAATGCTGAAGAAAACCAGATTTGTTTGCTGCTTTCTGTTTTAAAGGGCCACTGCCAACTTTCTTTTTTTTCCCCCCACTGGGTTTTTTAAAAATTCCAGTATCTGACAGAGCCCTCCTATAAATAGCGAGTCCTGGAACTTTTTAAACATGCTCTCCAAAGAGAGAGCTAAGGCCCTGATCCCGCAAAGACTTGAACACCGGACCTCTCACTGCCCGAAGTGAAGCACCTGCATAAGGCTCTTGGGATGGTGGCCTGAGTAGACAGGAAGCAGCGAAACTGATGGTAAAGTTCTGTCAAATGCACTGAGGTAACAGCCTGGAAACAAATCATGTCAGTTTCATAGATTTCCCCCGCCTCCCCCAGGCCTGAGCGGTTCATTATGATCTTCTAGTCTGACTTCCTGCATAACATAGGCCAGAGAATTTACCCTGTGAAATTAAGGGTGCCCCCTTTAAATCTGAATTTTCTTATGCTGATCACGGAGGCATTGATAATATATGGTAAATGACCTCTGGATCAGCGAGCCCTTTCGCTTCTGTTGCACTGGAAGCATTCACTCCGTTTTACATAAAAGTACATAAAACAGGGTTCCTGCCCAAAGCGGAGCCGCTCCCCAGGGTCAGACTGAATGCACCATTCTGCAAAAACTCCTACCTGGCGGTCATGAACCTCAGTCAGAATTTCCTCTTTGCAAGAGGAATCAAAACCAATAATGAACGTAAAGTTCCCCTTAGAGAAGTTCCGTGTGCGGCAGAGTAAACAGCTGGTCAGGGTTATTCTGGGGTTCCGCCTGCCGCCCCACTCCCTATACCAACTGACTTTGGCAGAACTGAAATCTTGTAACGTACTACTTCTCGACTTCATAATGGGTTTCAGTTCTTAGTTTCCGCAGGGCACATCAGAACAGTGATGTGAGAAGGTAAATGATTTGCATAGATGCCTGTATGGTAATAGACTATGTGCATTAATATTGTTATAAGAAAGGGACACGGTGAGCGTGGATTTGTCTTTCTGTTGTTCTAAATGAGCCAGTCAAATGCACTGTGAGTGAATAAACTGCTACGTACTGGCGAGATCCTGAAAGTTCCCCACAATGACATTAATCCAGTCGAGACTCTGGTGAGTAAATGAATGTGCCTTGCAAGTGATTGGGATGAATTTGCTGCTCCTGGGAATGAGAGGAGCTGATAGCACTGGTAGGGACCAGCTGGTTACTCTGCCGCACACGGAACTTCTCTAAGGGGAACTTTACGTTCATTATTGGTTTTGATTCCTCTTGCAAAGAGGAAATTCTGACTGAGGTTCATGACCGCCAGGTAGGAGTTTTTGCAGAATGGTGCATTCAGTCTGACCCTGGGGAGCAGCTCCGCTTTGGGCAGGAACCCTGTTCTATGTACTTTTATGTAAAACGGAGTGAATGTTTCCAGTGCAACAGAAGCGAAAGGGCTCGCTGATCCAGAGGTCATTTACCATATATTATCAATGCCTCCGTGATCAGCATAAGAAAATTCAGATTTAAAGGGGCCACCCTTAATTTCACAGGGTGTTACTAATGACAGGTCCTGTATAAACTTCCCAGGTGGTGCTTGACCAGTGCATCTCAGTGCTCAGCTGCCGGGCCCATCCTGTGGGCGCTAGTGCTGCCAAACGGTGTGATGGCTTTTATGACGTGGGTAAAATCCGTGACACATTAGATAAATCTAAATTTGTGCCATTTCTAACTCAAGAGGGGCCAATAGCTAACAGCCAGCGTTCACTTCATGTTCTGTAAGCGGTACAGCTCTGACTCCTCCATGCTGAATCCAACTGCCTGACAGCACTTATCACAGACATATTGTCTTTACCAGCCTTAGCCGGTGACCCCAGCCCCCCGCCTTAGTTCAGCGGGCTAAGAACATCCATTTATTCCTTTAAGGAGACAAAACTTTAAGGAGATTGTCACACCAGCTGGAGCTGACATTCACTTGTTAACATGACATTATTAACAAAAGAAGATCGGACTTTGAGTTCACGGATAAGAGAGCAAGTTAGAAATGGTTACCGGCAAATAAAAGTGAAATCACACATCTAAAACTTCAGTCTAACAAGCTTTGGTTCAATGCTTTGTCCAAGATGACTTGTCTCACCCACGGTCTTCCTGCAAGACGGTGTGAATCCCTCCTTGGTCGGGATCTCTTCCAAAGGCCCAAAGATGCTGGTTCCTTTGGCTTCTTAGGTAAAAGAGAGAACTTGGCGTTCTCTGCCTCTTTCTTTTATAGGCCGTTGACTCTTTGAAATGGGTTTTTCTGAAAGATGCCCCCATGGTCAAATTCCTACCAGACTCCGTGTCGCCCCTCTCACGGCTTGAATGAAAGAAGGCTCCCTGCTCTCTTCCCCCACCTGTGTTTGCTGAAATGCAAATTCTTTGAAAGAAGGCTCCCTGCCATCTCCCCCGCACACACCCCCCCCCCCCCCCGCCCTCCTGCTGCCGTGATGGTAATGGCCCTGTTCTCTACATAGGTATAAACTGACGTAAACACTCATTCCTTTGTTCAGGCTGGGCATGTTTAACAACTTTGCCTAGACAGGGCTGCCTGGGTTTAGACAAGTAACATCCTACAGGGGGAATTTATAACTTCACATATAATGTTGCTACCTATGCATTTCACCGTGATCTCATTGACCAGGGTGGTGGTAGTTTTCAAATGAGACCTCACAAGGTATATTTTGTATGAAGACTATCACAATGGTGTGTAGGGTGTGGATACAGGGTGCTTTGGGGTGCAAGCAGGGATCAGCATGTTCTGAAAATCCAGGCCTCCTTCACAGTGTCTAAACTTGCGATCCAGAATTCTTAGTCTTGGAAATCTTGGCTGTAGCCTGGAGTTGAGCTGGTCCTCTTCTTGTGTGCCTGCCTGCATGTTACTCAGAACATCTGCAGTAGGGATCACGTGTTTCTACAGCACAATCTCTAGCCCCTGGTCCAGCGGTTAGGGTAGAATTTGGGAGACCTCGATTTGAGTCCCTGATCTGCCACAAACTCTCTCGGTGACCTTGGGCAAGTCACTTAGTCTCTTTGTGGCTCAGTTCCCCATCTGTGCAGTGGGAATAACTGTGCCTTGCCTCACCGGGTTGGTGTGAGAACAAATGTATTAAAGACCAAGGCACCCATATCCTATGGTGATGGGTGCCTTCTCCCTTACATAGCTAGAACATACTGTATCATTCTAATGGAAATAGGAAAGATCTTGTTTTAGCTGGTGAAACCGAGGGGGAGCCTAGGTTTCAGCTCAACCAGCCAAACTGAGGAATAACTCCAACTTGCCCTGTTTACACTAAGATTCTACAGCATGAGACCAATCATGGTGCAAACCCCCTCACTTTCCCTAGTGTAGACAAGGCCATTGAGTCGTCTGTTTTAGAGGGAGGAAGTGACCGGTTCCTGCATGGCTCAGATGCAGGATCACAGTCCTGGTCTTGACGTCCTTCTGTTTGAGCAGATGGCTGTGTGAAGTACGACAAGACCGGCAGGTGTCTTCTTTCAGCAGCAGATGCATGGGTGTAGCTGCGCCACGGGGATGAAAGGAAACTGCTCACATATCGTCGTTGTCCTTGTGTTCTTTCCAAAATAAACAGTGTGGTTAATTTTGACCTCCGGCTCAAGTGCTGTAGCTTTCTGTATCTAAGAGTGAAGCCTAATGGCCTGGGAAAAGCTTGAATTGCTACAAAGCTCAGCAGATCATCTGGTTAACGGTGCTGTGAATTCATTTTCCCCCACCCCCACCCCAAGTCAGGGTCTTTGTCCTAATAGCCAAAGCCCTCGCTTGGGTTTGGCCAATGCTTTCACTCTGGAACCAAGACGGCCACGTTCCACTGGAACAATGAAGCCGATTGTGGAGACGCACGGGGCAGGACATGCCTCTTGCCGCTGTTGTTTCAGGCTCTCTGCAAACTCTTGCGTCAGATCTGCTTGGTTCGTGTTCTCCAGGTTTTCTTCTCGCCATAAGGGTGAGAGGTGAGATTCTGGAGCACAGAGGAATGAAATACACATGGGTCCTGGCCTTGAGCCTGTGCAGTAGCCCCCAGATCTGTTGCAGAGGGGGAGGGTAACGTTCAGGCCTGCCCTGCAGGTAACGGTCGTGTTGATTCAGAAGGGGGCGCTCTTACCTCTGAATCAGTACAGAGCCAGTGGCTCAGCGCAGGGCTGGTGCGCTCTGCCGTAGGACCCATCTGTGGGATAATGCACAGACAAGGTCCCAACCACTTGTGTTTGTCTGAGATCCCACAGCCCTCTCCTCTCAAGAACTGGCTGAATTGCATCTCTGGTTACTGCATTCTGGGTGGTACCTAAACTTCCCCTTTACTTTTAGCTGGTTAAGATATTCCTCCCTTTCTCCCACAGTGTATGTTGCTGGTTAAAACCAGGCCATGTTCCAGCTGTGAGCTGACATGACAGAGCAGCATCTCGGGGTTTGGATCTTGCAAATAGACGACATTACCCGACTTGCCCAGCAGGAGAGAAATGTTCTTGAAGGCCGTGCCACCAGCCCCCTGTCTTGCTGTGCCACCTAACCCAGTACTTCTGTTTTGAACAACCCTTCCTGCATCTGAGGATCTCCAAGCACTTTGCAAACGTGCAAGAATTAAAGCCTCCCACCCCCAAGGCAATTATTACCCTCCCCCCTTCTGTGAAATAGGGATCTCTCTCTGTGCCTCGGTGTCATGAAAGATCAGGCAGCAAGCTTGTGTTTAGAGCTGGGAACAGAGCCCAGATCTCTTGATTTGCAGCCCTGGGGCTTTAAGCACGCAGGCGTTCTCCGTCCCCGCTCTGCCTATGAGAAGAGGCAGCCCTTTCTCGAGGCGGGTGCTCCATTGCCCTTGGAGAGCCCCTGGGCCGAGCCCAGCCCTAGGAGTGTGAGATGCCCTGGGCATGCTCTGTTGGGACTTCCCTTCCCCAGTGACACTGCAGGTCCCACCCTAAACATGACCCGAACTGCCTCTTGTGTGCCAGCCCTGCCTATTGCCCCTCCTCTAATGGGCAATCGTGCCCCCTCCCACTTCCCGCTAAACACCTCCCCTGTGCCTGACCCATCCAGCTGCCGCTTGACCCATCCGGCTGCCCTGCGCCCAGGTGCTGTACGTGGGCTGCGCACGACCGGAGCCCCTGCCCTCAGGCGGGACTCGGCCTGCCTTAGCCCCAGCCCGCCTTTGGGCACGTCGTGGAAGCACAAGAAAGAAGCCCGAGAACTAAGCTGCCCAGAAGTGGGTTCTCCGGACCCAGCACCCTGTGCGGCCCTGCAGTCACGCTCCCCTCTGTGGCAGCTGTTTTGCAGGCCGTGCTACGTGGAAACTGTGAGATCAGCAAACAAAGTGACCCCAGTTTATTTTTAAGGAAGGCTTTTTAAAAAAAAAAAAAAAAAAAAAAAGCCCAGCTTTGCAGCGTCCCGAGTTTCCAGCATTGACCAAGGCAGAACGGTTTCTCGGCCGCGCTCCATATGTTCTCCTGCTCAGTCCTTAATGCGAGAGCAAAAGGGAAGTAAGTTACAGGCAGAAGGTCACACGCGTACATAGCTGCCTAGGGTTTCCCGCAATACTGTGGGATGTTTGTGAAACATCCCTAAGTAACAGCAGCTGCTTCTGTTAAAGTGCCGGCTCCGTCCGCAGTTATTCTTGGGGCTGGCAGATGTGCGTTTCCTTGGGTCCGGGTCCAAGTGACGCCTAACCAGTTATTCCTTCCAAAGGATCTAATTATCCTCGGTGATCCTTGTCTGAGGCTCATTTGCTTGTGAAACATCTGTCGGGGAGCTTCCCGCAAAGTGCCTCTGGAGCCTTCGGAATCCTTGGCGAAGTGGAATCGGACCCTGGCCACGCCGCTGCTTCCCATCGTTACCTATGAGCCTTTGCTGTGATCAACTGACGCGAGTCTCCTTGTCTGGCCTGTACCTAACTGAGGCCCACAGCCAGAGGTTTGGGCGTGTTGATCTAGGTGGAGGGCTCTAGGTTCTGGTGGTGTTAATTCAACACTTCCCTTTGCCTAGCATTGGGCCGTCTGCTTTGAAGTGCCCCCTGCCCAGGAATCCGGAGTCCAGAACTTGCAGAGTTAAACCTTTCACACTTGTCTCATGCACTAATTAACTTGAGGGGAGTTTTTCTCTCACGCCAGGCCTGACCCTGGTTGGTGACGAGGTTATCTAAAGAGCCATCCAAGTGCAAGCAGTAATAAAGCCAAAAGTGCTCCAGCGGGTGTGAGTCTGGATGAGCCTGGCTCAGTAGAGTTAAGCTCCTGCAGTTATAACGAGTAGCAGCGTAGCGGGTGATGCTCTGATCCTTTCTAATCCAGTGGCATGAGGCTGGCAGTGCAACTACACCAAGTCTGGAGGCATCACGGGGCCTAGTCTCAAGACCGACATGCTGTCCTTTATTGTAAGGATCTGCACGACGATTGGGTGAGACAGTGTGGTCGTTTTATTGGTAGAGTTGGGGGCTGAACCAGGGCCGGGACAGCTGGGATTTCCAAAGGGATGTAGGGGAATTAGGCACCCAAGTCCCTTTGCTTTCTTATTCTGCCCAAGGCTTTGGCGCCGTTCAGGGACAGGGTTTAAAGTCGTGTCTGCGCAGTAAGGTGGAACTAACCAGCGTGGCTAAGGTGGTGTTTTAAGCCTTGTCTGCACTAGGGGATTCTTACAGAAATTCCCCACCGTCATTATCTCAGGAGCGGCCGCAACATAGGGAGCTCATTGAGTAATACACGGTGTGGGCTTTCTTCATAGACCAAGCTGCCCAGTAGAGGGCACCCTTCTGCTGAAACAGACAGGGAATTTTGGCTTCTCTGGCCCTTTAACTTCCACTTGTGGGAAGGGAGAGACCTTGGTTTTAAGTCTCTGCTGAACCTCAACAACTAGGTTGGAAGGACTTGTTTGTAATCAGAGGGCTTGTGCTATGTGACCCACGAAAAGGAATGGGAGGGGGGCGAAAGAACCTCTTTGCTCTCCATGCAGGCTGCCCACGCTGGGGGTTACGAAGTGGATAGGGAAAGTGGGCTACCCCCTGCACTGGAGCAATGAGTGGGTAAAGCCTTCGCTCCGCCTACTCCACATTGCAGTCCCTGCAGCAGAGCTGTTGTGGAGTGGGACGTGAGCAGTGCGGGGGGAAAGGAGGGACATGGCTTAGTATCCCCCACTCCAGAGCAAGTGGAAAGCAGACACCAAATGATTATTTGTATTGCAGTGGGGCCTAGGAGCACTAGCCATAGGGCAGGCCCCCATTGTGCTAGGCACTGTACGAGCACAGAACAAAACGCTGCCTGCCCCAAAGAGCTGAGAGTCACAATTTGGGCCTTGCTCCTGGGTCCGTCCAGCTGCATGCTGCCCCTTGCGCTGGGCAGATTGCACCATTACTATCCCCAAACGATTGTCAGTGGCGGACAGTTTATCCCTCCACCCACGGAGGACAGGAACACTAAATTCCATGTTAAGTCAGACAAACAGAGAAAGGGAGAGTTAAACATTTGCTGGGTGGCCTGTATCAGCCCCAGTTGTTCTCTTTGGACTGTTGCTTACCTGATAAGGAGAAGGGAATGTGCTGAAATAACTGAATTGCTTTTTATCTCTGCTCCTGCCTTGGTTAGGCTTTAAAACGAGTGAGTGTTTGGGTTTTATGAACTTCCTGCTAGCGCAAAGATCTGTTCACTAGCCCCACCTGGGAAGTAAACAGCCGTGTCTGTCAGATGTTCCCATACTATGATTTCAGACAAGGCGTACAAATGTAGCTAGGAAGAGCTAGGAACAAAGCTGAAATTGACACTCCTGTTGGTAGAGGAATAACTCTTCCCCCACCACCCCCCGAAGTACTGCTGGAAATTACAGGCCCCACATGAGTGTCTGAGCGCCTCGCCAGCTATGAAGTTTATTCTTTCACCGCCCCCTGCGTGAGATGGGAGTTTTATTATCCCATTTTAGAGGTGAAGCCAACTCACGGGGAGCGTAGGGGCCAGATTTTTAAAGGTATTTAGGTGCTTAATTCCCATTGATTTCCATGGGCATTAGGTGCCTCCGTATCTTCAAAAATTTGGCCCTCAGTGTCTTGCCGGAGATCACACGGGAACTCAGTGGCAGAGACAGGACCTGAAACCAGATCTTGCATCCCTCCCCACTCCAGGTCTGGTGCTGTAATCCCACAGCCCCCTTTCCTCCTTGTTCCTTTGACTCAGAAACAGAGGCCTTCCAGCTATGCTAAGGAAGAGTTTCTGGTAAGTTTCATTGCGTGTGAATGTGCCCCTGGAGGAGAGCCTGATCTCTCTCATGCATTCATGGATCTCTCCCCTTCTCCCCCCATTCCCACTGCACCCTGATTTTCCACCTCTCTCTCTGCACACAGGGCATGGGGCTACCGAACTGGGGACACCCGAGAATGCTTGCTTCACAAACAACCTGACCAGGCCTAACTTCTAGAACAACGAGCGTTTCTAACCTCCGGGGGTGGCTGCATACCCTCCAGCTGAAATTTGCGCTTGATTCATCCCGGTCGCTCTCGTACCCTGTGTTCCCTTTGTGCTGGGGTGCCGCTGGTCCTTCCGTCATCCCGACAATGCTGCGTTTTGTGTGGCCTCCCACAAACGAGGGCTGCTGATAGCAAGCCCAGCCCTTTACATTCTCTCTCAAAAAGCAAGCGCTGGGTGCATCTCGCGTCTCCTGCCTACCCCTGGCTCTCGCCATCTTCTCCAGCAACAAATGGAAACAGAGTCGTTCCCCTTGGGATACTTAAAATTCTAGGTGGTCACATGGCAGCAGGTGCAATCTCAGGTACTGGTGCTGCCCGAAGGACTTCCCGCTGAGCGAAGATCATCTGGCATGGATTGGGAGAGGAGAGGGAACTTGAGAGTTAATGTCTTAAAAAAAAAAAAAAAGGGGGGGGTGACTCTTATTTTAAATTAGGGTGCTTTAAAACCCATTTATCTGGAACGCCCACATATGGAGGAAGGGGATGCCAGAGCCTAAAGGCTAATCTTTTGTTTAGAGCCTGGCACTGGGAGTGGGGAGATCTGGATTCTGTTCCCAGCTGTGACCGTCCCTTCCCTCTCTGTGTCTTAATGTCCCTCTCTGTAAAATCTATTTTAGGTCCCATGCAGCCTCCATTGCCATAGAATCTGAGCATCTCATGATCTTGAATGGATTTATTCTCTCCAGCAGAGTCTTTGTAAAAGCGATGCTGTCATTTGACCGCTTGGGATACTTGCATTTCACTGTACTAAGCGACCAGAGTGCACCCAGATTTGTTCCCAGCTACAGCAGCAGCCGCCTCTCCTAGGGAAGTGCAAAATCAAGAGTCAGTGGATACAAACCCTGGGGCCAGCCCCTGCAAATGCTTCCTGGGTTTGGTGCCATCCACTGGGAATTTGCCCTACTGACTCATCCCTAGAAGTGTGCACAAAGCAGGGCCCACAGATTGGACACTGGCGACCTTGCACATGTAACAATTTGCATGGCGTGTGATCCATCTCTCCCTAGCAGTGGGCCCACATAGCGGATAACAGCCTACTTCTGCTACCAGCTCAGGTCTGTGCATTGGTTCTACAGGTGACAAAACCAGCTCTACTCAGGAAATCTGTTTTGCAGAAAGAATATCCTTATAACTGCAGAAAAGCAAGCCCACACAGAGGTCACAAGGCGTGGTCACTCCTGCACGCTATCAGGAAGAACTAGTTCAAGAGGGAATCTGATGCTTAGGGCAGTTAGTCACTTAATAAAGGCAGGGTTTTTAATGCATTTTCCCTGTATTCATAGAATCGTAGGACTGGAAGGGTCTTTGAGAGGTCTTCTAGTCCAGTCCCCTGCACTCATGACAGGACTAAGTATTCTACCATCCCTGGCAGGTGGTTGTCTGACCTGCTCTTAAAAATCTCCAATGATGGAGATTCCACAACCTCCCTAGGCAATTTATTCCAGTGCTTCACCACCCTGACAGGTAGGAAGTTTTTCCTAACGTCCAACCTAAACCGCCCTTGCTGCAATTTAAGCCTGTTGCATCTTGTCCTAGCCTCAGAGGTTAAGGAGAACAATTTTTCTCCCTCCTCCTTGTAACAACCTTTTATGTACTTGAAAACTGTTCTCCTGTCCCCTTTTTCTTCTCTTCTCCAGACTAAACAAACCCAATTTTTTCAATCGTTCCTCATAGCTCATGTTTTCTAGACTTTTAATCATTTTTGTTGCTCTTCTCTGGACTTTTTCCAGTTTGTCCACCTCTTTCCTGAAATGTGGCCCCCAGAACTGGACACAACACTCCAGCTGAGGCCTAATCAGTGCGGAGTAGAGCAGAAAATTTACTTCTCGTGTCTTGCTTACAACGCTCCTGCTCATAGGTGCCGACTCTGTGGGTGGTAGAGCACCCATGGAGAAAAATTAGGGGGTGCTTAGCACCCACCAGCAGCCAAGCTCCCCCCTTCTGCACCCCCACTAGTGCCTCTCCTCCCCCTGTGGCCCTACTGATCACTCCTCCCCCTCCCTCCCAGCGCCTCCAGTCTTCTGCAAACAGCTGTTTCACAGCCTGCGAGGGAGGAGCGGGAGGGGGTGGAAAGAGGCGGGGAGGGAGTGGAGCAGGGACCAGGGACGGGAAGAGGTGGGGGCTTGAAAGGGGTGAAGTGGGGGTGGGGCCTGGGACAGGGGTGGAGTCGAGCACCCCCGGGTAATGGGGAAGTCAGTGTCTATGCTCCTGCTAATACATCCCAAATGTTTCCTTTTTTGCAACAGTGTTTCGCTGTTTACTCATACGTAGCTGGCGATCCACTCTGACTTTCTGCCACGCTCCTTCCTAGGCAGTCACATTGTAGTGAACGATCCCACTTTGGCAGCGAGATGCGCTCGGTCTCTGATTCCGAGAGTGAAAACCCAACAAGCGTCTCTCCTGGAAGGTCAGATTTCTATGCTGAAATCCGTGCCTAGGTAGGGTATTGGTGCTGCTCATCCACAGCTGACAGCGCAATGGAGGGGGCACTTCGCAGCTTCCCTGCGGGCATCACACCTTTGAAATCAAAGAGCCCTGGGCCTCCCTGCCCCCTCTCCTTGCCAAGGCTGTCATTAGGCAGGCTGTCAATCACTCGCCATTGTTCTGTGCTCCCCTGGCTGTGGCTAACAAAGAAGTTCTTGTTATTAGATTATTATCCACAGCCACTGTTACATGGCTCTGTGAACACACAAAGGACTTGCAAGGATGGGGGAAAAAATTGATGACGTGGAAGGGGGTGAGAATTCCCTCCCCCCTTGAGCTGTGTTTGGGCAGTAGGTGTGGTTGCTTTGTTTCATACTGGTAGTGCAGGCCTCTGAGGCGGAGCATTGTTACTGCCCGCCCCCATTCCTCCTCCCCACCCCGCCCCGAATGTTACCTGCCCTACAGCAGTGTCCATGTAAGGCAAGGCTGTGATTTCTCTGCAAGAGGACAGGAAATACCTTGGGAAAGGGGGAATCACCACCTGCTTTGAAACAGGTAAGCAGCCAGGAAGTCCTCTCTAGAATGCGCTTATTGGAAGGCAGCTGGTGTGAGGGGGAGATAAAAATGCAGGTGTGCAGGGTTAGCAGATAGCCGTGGCTTGAAGCGCTGTTACTCTAGAGATGCAGCCACATAAAAAGCATCTCGCTGTGGGCTTTTGAGGCCTGGATTTCTCAGGTCTGTTGAAACGGAAGGCCGAAAGGGACCCGGTCGGATACTGAAACAAAGCTCCTTATCTTGCCAACACCGTCTTTTTAAAAGGAAAAGACGTTTTAAAATGCTAATGTTCTCCTTCCTGTTTATGTGGAGAGGTACAGAAGCAAATTTATCACTTCCACATTCCTTTGGGTGGTCAGTTTCTAGTTAATTTCATTTGCAATTTCACATGCTTTAGCTGCAATATTTGGGTTGCAAAGGCAGCTAGGGAAGGCTTGTGTTTAAAACAATCCCTTTCTCTTTTCTCCCCCCTCCTTTTTAAATTTTAAATAGATTCAGAATACAATCATAGAACCAAAGGGTTAGAAGGGACCGCAAGGGTCATCCAGTCTAACCCCCTGACAAGATGCAGGATTTGTTGTCTAAACCATCCAAGACAGATGGTTTCAACCTTGTGTTCACGCAACTTATATGCATAGCTGACCTGCCCAAAATGTACGTATCGCAGACCCGCTCGTTCCATGGCGTTTGGTTGATAACTAATAGATCTGGAGCATGCAGTTAACCCAGCTCTCTCCCGTGCTTTTCACAAACTTTCTGGAGTCCTGCCTGTGAGGTTTGACTTTTTGATGAAACGGTTGCTCAGACTTGTTCCCTGTGAATTGGTGACATAGCCAGTAGGAAATGTTTGTAGTCAAACAACAGGAATGCGGAACAAACCGAACCAGGTTGGGTGAGTGGAGAAAGCGACCAGCTAGCTTCCCCTTGGGAGGCCAGATCTTATCAAAGAGCTCAGGGCCGGATTTCCAAGTGCTCAGCACCCACAACTGGGGGGCTGGATCTTCAAGCATGCCCAGCACCTAATGTGCACCCAGCTCCCTGGGCTCTTCAGAAAATCTAGCCATTTGTTGTGGTGCGTAAATGGGAGCTGAGTTCTGTTGTCAGATTCATAGCAACTGCCCCTCTGAATTTTAACCAGACTACGTCTACACTCGAATCTTCAAAGCGCTCCCACGGCAGCGCTTTGAAGTGCGAGTGTCGTCGCGCACAAGCGCTGGGAGAGGGCAATCCTGGTAATCCACCTCCACGAGGGGAATAGCGCCGAGTGCTCAGAGCCTGTCCTCAATAGCGCTTTAAAGCGCTCAGACTTGCTGGGCTCAGGGGGGTGATTTTTGTCACACCCCATAGCCAGCAAATTGGAGCGCTGTAAAATGTAAGTGTAGACAAGCCTTCAGTTGTAAGCTCCCTTAGAACAGACTTTCTCGCAATGGGATCTGTGAGGCCTGGTGGCAATTGGCTGCGACACCCCTTTGCTGTTCATGCAGAGAGAAGGGCGCAGGGACGTACACACAGTATAAATGTGGGACCTATTGGTGAGATGGTTCCACTTCAACTATTCAACAGAACACCCTCTCCCTGGGAAGATCTGTGTCTGTTTCCAAAGCTCACCAGTGGATTTAGCTGCATGGCCGCCACTGATAAGGATGTTGGCTGCATGACTCAGATCCCCTTGTCATCTTCGAGATGCTGAACTGTCCTTATCTTGGTGCTGCCATGTTAAGCCCTAAACTTGAGCCAGTGTGAGTCTGTCTACCTGGGCTGGGAGGCTGGCGTCCAGCTGCAGGGTAGACATGTCCTTAGGGCCATTTTCTGATCTCCTTTCTCATGCTGAATAGCCCCATCCTCCCCGAATAGTTCACCTGAAATCAAGGGGGCTGCTTTCGGAGCAAGGTACGATTCTGTCTATCAGAGTCTGGCCCTTTAGTTCCCTTTCAGTTTTATCAGCCTTCCCCTCAAACTGGGTCTCAATCTTTTAATGCACCAAAGACCCAAGTGCAATACAACAAATGAGATTTTGCACCTGTGTAGGCTCAAGGATGCTTTCGTCTTTCCCTTCTGCCTCTTTCTGAGCCTGCTCCAGAATCCGCAACCTCACACTGAAGAGTGAAATTGACCAGGTCGCCATCACCCAACTTTCATTCTATCTTCAAGGTGTATTCGTCTGTCCTGGGTACAAAAGGGGAAAGTGCCACTCTGAGGGCCATGCTGTGTAGCTAAACAAGGAAGCTAGAGTTCAAGGCTGCTGCCTCGCGGCCTCCCCCACCTGCTTCATTAAAAGATGGGTCTTAAAGCCAGGCGAGGTGGGAAATCTCCCCCCAAACTGCTCAGCTTGCTAAACACCAAATGAACAGTGCAAGAGCTGCATTGCACTGTTCATGCAAAGAGAAGGGAGAGGGGCACACGGACATGCACACTGTATAAATATGGGACCTATTTGGGAGATGGTTTCCACTTCAAAAATACAACGGGACATCCTCTCCCTTGAAACACCCTTTTCCCCTCACAGCTGCCGATGCTGTCTGGGTTTGTGTGAACACAATGAGCAAACAGCCGGCAGCAGGTGTATCTTCAGGGAGCACGCTGATGGCTCGCTTTTTGCAAATGTCCACTGGTATGGGTGGGATGGGTTTGAAAGCCATCAGCGTGTTCAGTGGAGAGCAGGTCACGGCTGCCCCTTCCCTGACGGAGCCACTGGACCAGCATCGCTCCGTGGCTCGCAGCTGGATTGGGTTACTGCACTTGACATTTCAGGAGTCTGAGGACACCAAATCCAGCCTCCGTCTGAGATTGATCCGTGGCTGCCGCCATTCCAGCTATCTGGTGCTGTCTGTCCATCACCTGGGCTCCTTGTCCCTTTGTACATAGCCCTCTCGATCAAACCCCGTCTTGTTTTACTTAGCCTCCTCCCTGGGAGCTGTCCTACATTCCCACACTTAAAGGGACAAACCAGCATGCCCTAGTTACCCTGGGGATTTGCCTAGGTTATGGCCAGCAGCAGCCAGCCTCCACTATAGCTGCACCAATGCAAACCCCTGCTCTAGTCAGAGTAGAGCCCTAGTTTAGTCCCATTTCAAGCAGGGGAAATCTGCGCTGGTATATGTAGCAGCTTTGCTTGCCTGCACCAGCTCTGACACAGCTGCTGCCTAAAGCCTGGTCTAAGCAGCAAAAACCACACACACACACTCTTCTAGCTAATACAGCTCTGCCATCAAAACCCCAGTGTAGACACAGCTCTGCTGACAGAAGAGTGCTTCGGTCGGTTCAGCTAATGTCATCTGGGACGGTAATGTGCCTACACGGACAGAAAAACTCCTCCTGTTGGCACACACTGCGTCTAAACTAGGGGCTCTGCCAGCACGGGCTCTGTAGTGTAGACGTGGCTTTAGCCTGGCGTCCCTGCATACTGGCCGTTACACAGCACTGTCCTCGCGCTAGCTCCGTGTGTTGAAATTCATGATCTTGGGTGGTAGCTCTATCCACAGCTTTCCAGGCCCAAAGGGCCTTGTAAAAGCCCCACAGCCGTGCTGGAAAAGGGTAGCTGGACGGTTCTACGTTCTTTCTCATGCTAGTTACCCACTGAAAGCTGTTGCTCTAGGACAGAGGTGGGCAAACTATGGCCCACAGGCCACATCCAGCCTGCGGGACCGTCGTGCCCAGCCCCTGAGCTCCCGGCCGGGGAGGCTTGCCCCCGGCCCCTCCCCTGCTGTCTCCCCTCCCCCGCGGCCTCTACTTGCTGCACTGCCGGGCAGCGCAGTGGCGTGGCTGGCTCCGGCATGGTAAGGGGGTGGGAGTGTTGGACAGGCGGTCCCAGGGGGCAGTCAGGGGACAGGGAATGGGGGAGGTTGAATGGGGTTTAGGATCCGGGGGGGGGGGGGGGGTTTAAGGGCAGGGGATCCTGGGAGGGAGCGGTCAGAGAACAAGGAGCAGGGGGGGTTGGATGAGTCGGGGCTTTGGGGGGGGGCAAAGGAGTGTGGATGGGGTTGGGACAGGGAGCAGGGTGGGGTCCTGGAGGCAGTTAGGAGTGGGGGTCTCAGGAGGGGGCAATCGGGGGACAAGGAGCTGGGGGGTTGGATGGGTCAGGGATTCTGAGGGGGGCAGTCGGGGGCAGGGGCCAGGCTGTTTGGGGAGGCACAGCCTTCCCTACCCAGCCCTCCATACAGTTTTGCAACCCCGATGTGGCCCTTGGGCCAAAAAGTTTGCCCACCTCTGCTCTAGGAGCTGTAAAGATAGCATGCTGGATTTCCTCGTTTTTAAGTGAAAGAGGCAGTGGGAAGGAGTGGGAGGAATAGGATGATTGCATCAGGAGGACACCAGTCTATTAACGGCTGCTGTGTCTTCATGCCTTTGGGTCCGGAATGCATGTCGACCTCGTTCAGAAAGTCTGGGCTGAGCTGTGAAGATCTGGTGCAGCTGTAAACAAGGAGAGAACAAGTGCAGAGATTTCATGCCACTCTGAGGACGTCGAATCCATTACTGTGCCGTCTTGAGGCCGGATACGGCTGTTGAATCCTTGTGGTCTGACAGTGTTGGCTTGTATGCCATGCTCGTCTGTCACTGAGTCACAGGAGCTGGAAAGCACGACAGCGTTGTAGACGCTGCTTTACAGTGTTACGTAGTTAGGCGGAAATGCTCTTAGCGAGGCATCTTGTTCTCGTCAGAGCTGGGATCCAGCTCCTGAGTTCCCAATCCCGCTGTGCCACTGACTTCCTGGGGGACCTTGGGCAAGTCTCTTAGGCCTTCCGTGATGGGAGGAAAGGGGAGAGGAAAAGGAAAAGGGGAAACACACATATATTCACACGTGCTCACGCAAGTCTGGTTTTGTTGAGAAACCGAAAAACTTCCATGAAAAATTTCCAAGGAGATTCGTGCATGTACAATACAGAGCATTTTCCAAACAGCTCTAGTTAGCTGAAACCACCAGCTTCTAAGCCAGGGTTTCTCTTCTGCTGCACGCTTTCTCTGTATGCTTTGCAGCTATTCTGCTTGCCCAGGGCTGTCTCTAACCACAGGGGGAGGCAATATTCTCACTCAAGCTTGGTCTACACCAGGGGATCTCAACCCTTTTTCTTTCCAAGGACCCCTCCAACATACTATTAAAAACTCCAGGGCTTGGTGGGGGGGGTTGGGGCTCCTGGTTTCAGCCACCGAGTGTGTGGGGTGGGGGGGCCCACGGGGCTTTAGCCCTGCAGGGCTCAGGGCTTCAGCCACCAGGCAAGAGGCTGGGGCTTCAGCCATGAGGTGACGGGGGCTCAGGGCAGTTGGAGAGCTCGGAGCTTCAGCCCCACAGAGGCATCAGGGCTCAGGACTTTAGACCCAGGGGGAGCCCCACAGCTCCCTGCAGTTCCGCTCCCGGCTTCAGCCCCCCAGGGGCCACTGGGGCTCAGGACTTTAGACTAGGGGGGAGTGCCAGGGCTTGGGACTTCAGCCCCTCGGGAGGCGCCGGGGCTCGGGGTTCCCCATGGCTCTGCTCCTGGCTTCAGCTCCTGGAGACACCAGGGCTCGGGGCTCCACACTTCAGGCACAGGGCCCTGCTGCCCCCTGAAACCAGCCTGCGAAGCCCTGGTTGAGAACTGCTGGTCTCCACTATGTCACTGCGGGGCGTGAAAAATCCACACACCTGAGCAATGTCGTTAGACCGACCTAACCTCTGGTGCAGACAGCGCTACGTCAACAGGAGAGCGTTTCTCGGGGACACACTCACCACCTCTCGCCGAGGTGGAGTTATTAAGCAGACAGGAGAGCTCTCTCCCGTCGGCTTAGAGCGTCTTCACCGGATGCCCTACCACTGTGAATTTGTAGTGCAGACCTGCCGTCGCTCGCTCGCTATGTCCACACCTCCGCTCTTCTGCGCTGGGGTTGGCTCATCAACTCCATGCAAACAGCACTGGCTTCCCATTCGTTTCTGGGTTCAAGTCAAGATGGCCTTTAAAAAAAAAAAAAAAGAAAGTCCTCTATGAACCATCCTCCACCTCTTTACCCTCACGTTCTCAGCGCTTTCATCGCAAGAGCTTTCTCCACTGCATCTCCTGCCATCTCTGCCTCCAGCGAGGCTCCAAATCGTTTCATTCCCCTGCTACGCTCCACATCTTTTGACACCCTCTCTCTCCTCTTTGTGACTGTAACTGTATAAAGTGTTTAGTGATACAGTTTGCACGGAAGATACTATATAAAATGCAGCTTCATATTGTGTTTGAATGTTCCGTCTCACACACACACACAACACTATTAACCTCTAGTGCCCATACACAGTCATTCCCCAGATGCACCCTGAAGCAGGAAAGTTTCTACAGATGGAGAAACTGAGGCATTTCAGAAAAGCGGGAGGGGGCAGGGAATGAAGTTTTCATTTTTGTTTGAAAAGCAAACTGAAAATTTCAACCAAAATGTAAATTTTTTCCACCCCTTTTTGGTCAAAAAATGTTTTGGATGAAAAACTTTCTCAGGTAGCTGGGTTTGTGGCCGGAGACTGGAGTCTCGCTTCTGCTGAATGAATCCCACTGCCGGCCCCCATAATCATTACCATCCCTGCCCCACAAGGGCCAAGTTTAATTCCCTGGTATCTGAGAAGCTCTTTGAAGATCCTTGGCTGGCAGGTGCCAGGGAAACATTAATGATTACTTGGCTGTTGCACTAGGTTTTAATGCCGTTGTCCGCCTCGTGCTAATGGCTGGTTTTATATGTCGTTTCTAAAGCCAGACGAGATCTCTGTGATCATAGCCTTACCTCCTGTTGAACTCGGGCCAGAGAGCTTAATTCCTGTTTGAACTAGGAAAACATCCATCCTTGATTTAAAATGTTTTAAAAGCTTTGTCGTCATTGTGTTTGCTTTCAGTGCCGTTGCGTGTATTTGTCTCTGTGAAAAGTCCTTGTTTAATACCACCTGCTGCTGTGAACAACCGAAACAAGGGAGGGGCTGGGAATGGGACGCTTTGCAATGAAGGAAACTTGCTGATGGCAAAGCTGAGGCAGCCGTGGGAGTGGAGACTCGAGAGCTGGCTTTGAAGTGAAACACCCCTTTGGGCAGGTTTCGGCAAGGCCAGGAGCCTGGCCAGCATCTCTTGCTACCTTTTCCACATAGACAATAGATCGCCTTCCTGCCCGACGCAGGGGTACGTGGCCTTGCAGCCTTGGTGAACAAAGCCCCAGTGCCCCGATGCTGGGTTGCTAGTCAGGGTCGGGTGTTGGTATCGCTCATGAGGAGAGCTGACCCAAAGGCACGACGAAGGATTCCTGGATGTTCTCTTACATCCCAGGGCTTGATTTCTCTCTGGTTCGTCGGGGGTTCGATTTTCATGTCTCTGTCTTGGGGGTTTGTAGTGCTGCCCAGCACCGCAGTATCTGAGCACCTCTTATGTAAATTCAACAGTAATGGTGGACTGGGTAATCTCTGGCACTTCTCCCTTTTCAGGGTGAAAACTGCTTGGAGTAGGGTGGTGGTTTTGGTTTTTTTTGTTTTTTGGTGGGTTTGGGGTTGGTTTTTAAAAGATTTTATTAATTTCCTTTTTTTTTTTTTTTTTAAGAAGTCAGTGATTTATCTGAAGTTTCTTGCTTGTTCCACTTTTGTTAATATATGCACTGGTGGTGGAGCTGTGGTGCTCCAATCAGATTGCAGAAACAGTACCGGGTGTGTCTACAGTAAGTCAGTTGGGATTGCAGCATGTAGGGTCATACCCAGCTAGCTTTAATCTTCCTGGATCTATTAACAAGAGCATTAGCACTGACTTCAGCGTACGTACCCAGGGTCCCAGCTGAGCTTGTTCAGCCCGTGCTGTCATGGCTTCGCTGCTGTTGGTACTCATGCTAGCTAGATTGACGTGTGCTACAATCCCCTTTCCAGTTGCGGTGTAGACATACCCTAAGACGACCGATTGGATAGTGAAAACAGTCTTCAAAGCGAACAGTTCTACCCATTTGTGGGCTGTAAACTATTTGGCACAGCTGTTCCCTGGTTGCCGTGACTGCTGTCTGCCTCGCATGTTACCAGCCTCCATTGGGAGCCCCCTTTGGTCACCGTTCCCCTCTGTCAGACCTGTGTGCTTCCCAAGCCCACTCACGTGGCTGGCTCTGGAAGCGCAGGCTGAGAATCGCTGCTCTGAGCCATTAGCAGGATCCCAAATGCAGCTGTCGGGACCCACCGTGCATCTCCGTGTGCTGGAGCTTTTTCCGATTCTGGGAAAATGGGGAAGTACCACCAACCCATCAAGTAACATGGTGTTCCTCTGTTTGCATTCACAGATAGCAGCAAGTTGCTGGGAAACCAGCCCCCTGTCTACGGGACGCTCCTGCAGGGCCCTGGTAAATCCTGCATGGTACGTAGGAGGATTTTGGGTGGGGAAATGCAAGGAAATTTTCAGAACGGATCATGAAAATATCTGTCAATGGTTATTTGCAAGGTCAAAAATGAGAGGGGGTATTTGCAAGCGGATGGCCAGCCATGGGTTCTCTGTAGGGCTAGGGGTACAGCTCTTCGAGGGAGCTGGTTTCAGGCATGGAGGCGTTAATATTTTCCGCTGCGTTATGCCACGCAGGGTGTTCAGTAAAGGACTGCGTGTGACGTTGTGAAAGGAGACACCTGATTGCTGGTGGGCGGTTCTGCTGGTGCCTCTATCTCGGGCCACTCTGCCGGCGCTGCATCATCAACGCGATCGACTTGATGTATCCAACCTCTTCCCGCCGTGCCCTCTGGAACCGTGCCGTCGGGGCACGTGGTCAGCCACGCTCCACCGTTGTCTTGGGTCCTCACCAGCGACACTTGAACAGCCTATTAGCTGAGCGGACGTGAGGCCTGATCTCATGCCCATTGACGTCCATGGCAAGCCTCTGCTTCTCTTCAGTGGATACTGGATCTGGCCAATGGTTTCCAAAACTTGGTTCTGGGATATCTTTGTTTCCCACTAAAGCAGCTTTGCTCTGGTTAACCCTGTTTTCAATCCACCAGTGCCAGGAAGTTTAGTGACTTAAGGCTTTTATCAGGAGGGGCTGTATGCTTTGCATTCCTTTTTTTTTTTTTTTTTTTTTGATGGTGATGATGACGGTTTTTTAAGAGAAACAATATCCCACCAATGATGGCGTGAGCACACCTCTGAGCCGCACACAGCGCCAGCCTCCATCGCCCACTGGTTGACTTTTCAGACCGTTACCTACGTGGTTTGTCCTAGGCTGCCCCTCATAAACTGAAGCTGCTCCCCATAAACATGGGCAAAGTGACCTCCTCCTCCCAGGCCACCGGTAAATCTCTCCTTTGCTGTGATGCCTGTGCAAAAGCCATCAGTTAGGCGGCTGGTGGGCAGAGCCCACGGTCTGTCATGCTGACCAATATTGTCGCGTTCTTTCCTTTTACTCCCCTGTTGGTTGAGCTGTATTTAGCTATTGTCTCTTCTACTTAAACTGTCAGCCCTTTGGAGTAGGGGCAGTCTGTTTGCTCTGTGTTGGTGCAGTGCCTAGCACAGTGGGGTTCTGGTCCATGACTGGGGTTTCTACATGCTATGGGGGAAGACAATCAGATAATAATTAATATATTTCTATTTTAAAGTCCACTGGCCTAGTGTCTCTCGTCTCTACCCTGCGATTGCTAGAGCAATTGACCTCTCTCCTATAGATATATAATTGGAGCAAAAGGTAGGAAGGAAGATTTGATGGTGGATCTCCATCACTTCGAATCTTTAAATGAAAAGTGGACTCTTGCTAAAAGATCTGCTCTAGATCAGCTGGTTATGGGGCTGATGCAGGAATCACCGGCTGAAGTTCTCTGGCCTGGGTTGCACTGGAGGTCAGGCTAGAGCAGTGGTTCGCAACCTATTTACCATTGTGGGCCACATCCAAGACGACCTGTATGGCCCTGAGGACGTCACATGGGCCACAGCCATGTGCTGATTGGGCCACGGTTTGAGAGCCACTGGGTTAGAGGTTCAGAATGGTCCTCCTGGCCTTGGAACCTGTGCAAATCCCCCATCGCAGGGTAAATGGGTAGAATTGAGAGTACATTGGATGTGAGTTTTTTCCCATAAACTCTAAGCAGCAAGACCCGGGGATCAACGTTACCCATGTCAAATGAGGCCGTTGTGTGGACTTGGCCTGGGTGGCGGGGCCCATTAGCAACTCCTTTAGGTGGCTCTTGGAACCCAGTGAGATCTTCGAGTCAGACACGCCTGGACTGGCAGGTTCTAAGGTCGGCCGCTGCCCGTTGCTGCTGCTACCGCCTCTTGCTCTCTACCCTGGAGAGCAGTGACTTGGTCTGGACTGAGCTCTGACCTCTCCTGCCTGTGCTCTCTTCCCAGGAGGTTAGCGGCTACCAAAGCAGAACATGGCGGATAATCCTTTGCTACGTGTTCTCCGTGCTGACGGCAGGAATCCTGTTGATCGTCTTCCGCTGGAAACCAAGCCTGGAGGTCCGAGCAAAGTGCAGGCCGTGTCGTCTGCGGCAAGCCGATTGGCTCATAGTCACCGTGAGTAACTGTGGAGAGGGAGGGAGGATCTGGTGGTGAAGACACTGGATTGGGAGTCGAGACACCTGGGTTCAATTCCTGGCTCTACCACAGTTTCCCTGTGTGACCATCTGTAATTTGGCGCCTTTCCTCCCACCCTCTGCCTTGCCTAATTCAGTTTCTAAATTCTTCAGGGCAGAAGCTCTCATCCAGGGCCTAGTGTGGTAGGGTCCTGATCTCCGTGGGAGCTGCAGGTGCCACTGTGAGACATGTTATCAGCCAGTAACCAGAGACTGTGCAAAGCGTAGAAGCAGAGCTCCCACAGCATGAAAAGGTAGGGGGGAAACTGAGGCACAGAGCGACTGAGTGACTTGCCCAAGGTCACACAGAGATTACGTGGCAGAGCAATGACTTGAGCCCTGGACTTATTGTTCCCCTGCAAGCACCCTAAACCCGGGGCCAGCCTTCCTCAAGCACTTGTTTTGAAATTGTATGTTCCAGGACCGGTTTGGGCAGTGCTTCGTTACCCAGGTGCAAACTGAACAGCTCGGCGAGGGCAGGTAAGTGGGACTTGTGGATTCACTCCTTCCTGAGTGTTTGGGTCAGTGCTCAAATGATCCCATTGTGATTTTGCCAAGAGAGTGAATGATCCCTCAGGGGCTTGCTGTGTGTTCCACTGTGGTCTGAAACACAATGAAATGGACGTGAATGGAGGTGTGCAAAACTGAACCCCTTGCAGCTATGCAGCTTTTGTTCCATTTCATGCACCCAGAGCGCTGATTTGCATTTGGGGTATGAACAAACCCACCATGCCACTGAAACGCAGTTAAATCCACTGAATATACGATTGATTATTACTCCGATACCTGTGGAGTCCAAAAGTCACCATCTCTTTGAAAGCCAACCAGCTCTGAAAAATTGGATTGTTTTATTTTATTGTCATAGCAAGCACCCAGTCACGGACCAGAACTCCATTGTGAAAGGTGCTGTACAAAAATAGCTTCAGATATTATAGCAGCCCCTGAATCCATCTGACAAGTGGTGTTTTACAATCACATTTTCCTGCTTTTTTTCTTCTCTCTCCCTTGTTGCTGTGTGAAAGACCCAAACAAACAAAAGAAATGGGTAACACTGTGCAAACAAACTCGTAAAATAGTGTTTTCTCCCCTCTGATCTTTCAGTTCTAGTGATCTTGGGTGTAATAAATAACAATGGTAGGTTTTAAAAAACAAAACAAAACCCTTTCAGACAGAAGTGTGATTAAGTTGATGGTTCCACTTTAATCGCTAGCTTACCTGGGTGACATAATGTTGGATCCTGCAGGGCTAACAGGAGTGAAAAGCACCAGAATATGTTTCTAGTTACTAAAGCAGGCAGATGTGATCCTGAATATGCACAGGGCGCAGATTGGCTGCATGAGACGCTGCCATTTCTTCATAGTCATTTTTCAGAGAAGAACCACGCTTTACACCTGCAGAGGGTTCTGCATCCCCAGAGCACTTTATAACAGCTAGCAAGGTCTCACCTGTGCAGGAATTGCTCTGGGAAACCCTATAGACCAGGGGTCGGCACCCTTTCAGCAGTGGTGTGCCAGTCTTCATTTATTCACTCTAATTTAAGGTTTTGCGTACCAGTGACACATTTTAACGTTTTTAGAAGGTCTCTTTCTAGAAGTCTATAATATATAACTAAACTATTGTTGTATGTAAAGTAAATAGGGTTTTTAAAATGTTTCAGAAGCTTCATTTAAAATTAGATGAAAATGCAGAGCCCGCCGGACCGGTGGCCGGGACCCGGGCAGCGTGAGTGCCACTGAAAATCAGCTCGCATGCCGCCTTCGGCACGTGGGCCATAGGTTGCCTACCCTGGCTACAGATCATGGATAACCGGAAAAGACCTTGGTTTTATTTTAGATTACAACTGTTGTTCGACTGTTTATTTCTTAGTGGAGTCAGAACCAGATTAACTCCCCATCTCATGGATTGCCTGCATGCATCGCTGGTATAAGAGGCACTGCAAGATGGGCTTGCGTGTAGTTGCAATTCAGGCTCCTGGAGTTCCCCAGGGTTCCCAAAGCCCTTGCATATTGAAGCTCTGTGCTCAGAGTAGCACCTAGAGATGGGGCCTTTATTCGGGAGCAGGGCTTTTTGACATTGCACTCTTCTTCCCGAGAAGCCTCGAGCATCATCCTGGGGCCAGAGCAGACGATGGGAGAACCAGTGTTGCCATTGGAGTGTTGGACGAAGACGACAGCAGAGACACCGTCCGGCTTCAAAGGAAGGAGGAGGTAACGTCCTTCCTTCTGCTTCCTGTTGGGTCTTGCCCTTGGGGCCATCAGAACCTCGTCCTAGAGGGGGCTGAGCCGTGCTGGGAGCTGGGGACTCTCCGTCACGTGTTTCTCTCTGTGTTTAGAAAAACGTCGTGCGCTACTATCTCTTTGAAGGGTCGCGCTACATCTGGATTGAAAGACGGCAGGCGTACTGCAAGGTCAGGTATGGCAGCCATCCTCTCAGCTGGAAGAACTTTCCCCCTCCGTGCTCTACTGAATGTTCTTCTGCACTCTTCTTGCCTGTGACCCTCAGTAACTTTATTTGCACAATAGTAGTATCCGGAGACCCCAGCAGAGATCGGGGCCCATTGTGCTGGTGCTGTAGAGACACCCCAGGTCTGTCTTCACTGCGGAGTTAACTCAGGTGAGCACCCCGGGTTGGCCTCGCTTGGGTGTGAGCAGCCAGATGGCAAAGCCCTGCCCGTCCTCAGAGGTGTTACGCTCATGCTTGTTTTACTGGGGGCACATTGTAGCCATGGTGCTTTTAGCTGTAGTGAGCTGAGCTTCTCTACAATCCTTTCCCAATGAATTGTGAGAGAACTTGTCTGTCCTTGTGGGCACCCGGGGAATGGTGGGAAGGTACTGGAGGACTGTCAGCGATCGAGGGATGCAGCCGACATTGTCACTGCAAAGTGAGCAGGCTACCTGCCCACATGGAAATGGCTTTTGATTTCTAACTCACACCCCAAGCCAGGCCAGCTAGCCTGGAATGAAAGCACCACCAAACTCAGGTGAGAGGGTTTTGTGTGTGGACGGGAGAGAGGTTGGGGGCAACAACTGAAAAAAGCCCAAGTTAGCTCTGCAATGAAGACCGACCTGCCCCACCCGCAAGGAACTTATAGGCTGAAGCCCTGATTCTGGAAAACATCCCCAGTCAGGACAGCATCTAAGCTAGTGGTGGGCAACCTGCGGGCCGCGTGCGGCCCATCAGATTAATCTGATTGCAGGCCACGAGACATTTTGCTGATGTTTACCATTGGAGGCTTGGCCACGGTTCGCCGTTCCCGACTAATGGGAGCCGCAGGAAGCGGCTGGCTGCAGAGACGTACAGGCCGCAGCTCCATTGGCCAGGAACAGAGAACCGCGGCCACTGGGAGCTGCGGGTGGCTGAGCCTCCGATGGTCAACATCAGCAAAATGTCTTGCGGCCCGCAATCAGATTACCCTGATGGGCCGCATGCGGGCCGCAGGTTGCCCTCCACTGATCTAAGCGCATGCCTAAAGTTCAACACATGCCTCAAGTGTTGTCCTGAATCGGAGCCCAAATAGACAGGCAGATACAGGAGGGTAGAGTGGGATGCACAAACGGGAGCTGGGGAGCTGAGCACAGTGACTAAGTGACTTGCCTGAGGCCAGAGCCAGGAACTGAACCTGGATCTTCTGATAGGCACATGTCTTCACCACAAGCCTGTCCTCCTTGTCTCTTGGCTGGGCGAATCAGAGAGCTGCCTGCTCTAGAAACTGTCCTCCATTGTGACGTTTTGGTGATCGCCCGGACCAGTCAGGGGTTCTGTCACCGCCTGCCCTGTAACTTCAGGGGCTTTTATGCTGTGCAACTTTGGTTCAAAGCCCTGATGCCAGTAGCTGGCCTATAAGCACAAGGTCTCACCCTGGCATCCACCAGCCTTTGCAGGGTGACACCAGCAGTCCTTCCCGTCCAGAGTCTCCCCAAATCTGTCCTCCCCGAGGTCTTAACCACCAGACGCTGACTTTCCCCTCCGGTGCGTCACCCTCAGAGGTGTGAAACCAGTCCCCCAGACACCAGTTGACTTTGGGCCCCACATCCGTGTGGTTTGCCCACTAGAGACCTGCGTGGGGTGAAAATAAACAAAAGGTTTATTGAATAGAAAAGCCACCGATTCAGAGATGAAATTGTGCGAGAGACCCAACCCATACGAGTGACACAGTTAATAAACACAGAGACACCCTCAGGCTTTACGCTTTTGCGTGAGATAAAATCCCTTTTCTCAGGGCTTGTCTACGCTTAAAACTCTGTAGTGGCCCAGCTGCACTGCTGTAGTGTGTCAGTGTGGACACTAATCCATCCCATCGCTGTGGTTAATCCACCTCCCTGAGAAGCAGTTGCTAGGTCAATGGAAGAATTCTTCCTTCGACCCAGTAGTGTCCACACGGCGACTTTAGGTCAGTTTAACAACACCACTCGGGGGGTGGATTTTTCACACCTCTGACGGCCATAGTTAAACTGACCTTATTTTAGTGTAGACCAGGCGTAATACAAGTTACCTGTTGCTTTTGAATGGTTTCCCAGTGTACCCCCTAGCTTTAGGGGGTTTCCAGTGTTTCATAGACAGCTTCAGGATACCAAAGCTCAGACACAAACCTGCTTTAAAAGGGTTCTTCTCCTCTCCCCCCCGCCCATGGTGACTCATGGTTTTTCAGTTGTGGGGGAAATTCTCAGGTGTCTCAATGTATGCAGTGTTGTTGTGGTCCCGGGATGTTAGAGAGACAAGGTGGGTGAGTTAATATCTTTGATTGGACCAGCTTCTGTTGGTGAAAGAGAGGAAAGCTTGTGTCTCTTACCAGCGAAAGTTGATCCAACCAAGGTATTAACCCACCCACCTTGTCTCTGTTGTCTCAATGGTTTTCCATTAACTTTAATGGTCCACCATTGTCTTTACCTGGGCTGAGCGACAGATGGTTATTTGAAGCTGGTTTCGTGTAAACACCTGACTTGGGTGGTGCCTCTTGTTGTCTGATCCACTCACCTCTGCTGTGAGATGGAGTTGAAGTTTCTGAGCACAGTTCTCTTATTCAACACATTTGTAGGGTACAATAACCCTGTTGATTTAATTGCTTATTTGGCGGGGCTGGGGGGTCCTGTTCTCTCTTGGGGGTGCCTGGACCCTCCTTGTCGCAGCCACATATTCACAATTTACAAAGATGAGCCAGTTGGAGGTGCCTCTCTTTCCCCCATCTACCCTGGGCTGAGAACCCGGTTGGCCGGACTGGATTCAAACTCTGTTTTGACCCAGCTTGAGGAAACCTGGTTCAGATGTTGTTGTGTCTCCATCCGGCTAAGCCAGCTACTGGGAGCAGATTCAGTGTCATGTGTGAGGTGAGATCACATCAGTTTGTGTGCTTTTGGATGAGGCTAAAATGACTTGCGTTCATATCCCCATATTGAGCATCTGCGCCATCTCCTCACCTGGTTTGGTGATGCCTTAAGCGTGGCCTGCACTGGGCAAATAACCTGGTGTTGACAGTGGGCGTTAAGAGCAGGTCTCATGGACCAAGGTGGAAAACGGTTTAGCAGCAAGTACCATTAGGATCAAGTTTTCTTCACTGTCCATTGCAGAAAGTGTCCCAGAGACCTAGAAGTGGCTAGTGCACCCCACCCCGCATGTCTGCCCTGGCAGCCAGATGGTACCAAGTCCAGTTGTAAGACGAAGGAGGCTGGTGACTCTTAATAACAGAAGACACTTTTCCTAGTGTAGATTCCCCCTTAGCAAATGGCTTGTGGGTGCCACTGCCCTTACCTAGGTCCATCTATTTAGTGGCAGAGGGTTCGGAGGAGAGGGATGATTTGGTTTTGTCTAATGGTGATTGCATGAAATCACCTTGACTCTAGATTGTAATCTCCCTGGAGAAGAAAGGATGGTATTTTCCCTCCTATCTGTTTCCATGGGGTCCTGATCCTGGATTGAGGTCTAAAGTGGTTATGCTACTGCATAGGTGAAGCCAAGCCTAAGAATAAGCCAACCCTACCAGAACCATGCCTAGGCAGAAAGAAAGTGATTTAATAGGCCAGCACAATGAAGTGGCTTCTTGCGTGCAGCTCTGCAATGCTGTGTGCTTATGAAACAGGAAACCCTGATCTGGAGGATGGGGATTCATCCTGGGCCAGCCCCCAGAACTAGCCTGCAAATCTGTAGAGCGTTCAGGCTGCCATCTGAAATGTTGAGGCTCCGAGCTGGAGTGTGGAGAGGAAATACACGTGAAAGGATAATTCTTGTTGACTCAAAGCTTTTTTTTCCCCCTTTGTGTCATGTATATTGAACTCAAAGTGGAGTTCTGATCCGGACAGTGACACCAAAAACTCGGCAGGCCTGTGCTGTGCAGGAGGTCAGACTAGCTGATCGAATAGTTCCTTACGGCCTTAAAAATCTTTAAACTGTACTTTGGTTTGTTTGAAGTCCAAACCGTGACAGTTTGAAGCCATCGGACTATGAAATAAGTCTCTGGTGTTACTCCTGAGGCCAGGGGGTGAGAGCTCTGGATCTGGGCACAGAAAAGCACATTGCTCCACCTCTCCTGGGAGGCTTTCTGACTGATCCCCTATCGGAACTTTTCATGGTGTGAACTTTCAGAATACATTTTTCCTAAGCTCACATAGGTAGGGCTTGTATAGAGGCTGTTGTACCCACAAATCAGTTGTGACGACACACCGATCACCCCTTTGGCCTTGTGATTTGAGGTTTCTCGTGATACCTCCTGACGATGAGATGAAAATCCGGAGCCAAGGGGTGCTTTTAAAAAAATTAATTTCTTAATCTGGCTAAAATGATCAGAGAAAAATTAAACCATTTAGTTTTGCTAGACAGATTTTTGTGAGCAGCCAAGCAGGTCTGTTAGCAGTGTTTCTGTGTGAATGCTGGGTTCTGGTTTATTTTCTTACCATAATAGAGTCTCGGTGTAATCGATTGTGATTGTACTTAGGTTTTATTGTTATAGGTTCTTGATTGCACCTTCTGTAGTTAAGAATGGAAAATAGTCCAGAGAAAGGTAGCGTAGCCCAGCAAAGAGATCACTAGACTGAGACCAAGGAGTCCTGGGTTCTATTCCTTCCTCTGCCACTGGTCTGCTGGGCGACCTTGGGCAAATCACTTATTTGTGCCTCAGTTTCCCCATATGTAAAATGGGGTAGTGATTCTGACCTCCTTTGTGCAAAGCATATAAATATCTTCAAGCAGAATCTGAGCATGAAAAGTATCAGCCCCAAAGGTGAATGTTTCAGAAAAAAATTCTTAAATTTGATCAAAAGTCAAACTTTAGTGATCAAAACTTCAAAAATATTTGGAACATCGCATAGCCATAGTTCTTTTTGGGTTAGTGTCCTTGCTTGGTTTGGGGGCAGGGACAGCGGACTGTCTGTAATTTAGCACAGTTGCAGCCATTTGAAAATGTCCGTGGCGCATGCAAGGTAGACCAGTCCTTTTAATTAGTAGGTGCGCACTAAGAAATATGCATTCTTGTGCATCTAGCTGAGCATATGCCTCTTGATTCAACAGCTTGGAAATTCTGGTAGCAATCCTCCGATATCTGTTTAAAAAACAAAAAGCCACACACCCACCACTTTGCAGATTAAATGCATAAAGCTTCCGTTAATGCAACACAAAGATTGAGTTGGGGGTTCACAACTTCTTCAGGGTAATGATTCTTCAGAAGACCTTTTCATCTGGTTACACGGTACATCTGTAGTGTTGGTTTGGGTGGCCTCTTTTAAAACTCCTTTTTCCCGTGTTGAATGAATGTTTTCCGCTCTGCAAATATGTACAATAAAATATGCAGCAAGTGCCCAGTGCCAGCATTAATGTTGCCAGAGCTGCCTTAGGCCAGAGTGTGAGCTGTCTACTCCCACCGGTGAACAATGTCCTGGTTTCTTATGGCTTGACCTTGTAACCTTAATCATAGAATCTCAGGGTTGGAAGGGACCTCAGGAGGTCATCTAGTCCCACCCCCTGCTCAAAGCAGGACCAAGCCCCTGATGCACTTGTGTTAGCGTTTAGCATTTATAGCTTTAATTCAGCTTTATTTACCTGTCCGTCTGCTCTGTCAGACCAATTGATCTGAAAATGTTTTATTTCAGTTATTGTGCTGTTGAGATCTGCAGGTACTGACGAATGTTGAAACCCAGTCGGAATCCTGGCACGTGCGTGTGCTGCATAGGTCTATAACGTAGAAATGTAGGGCTGAAAAGGACCCCGAGCGGCTGTCTAGTCCTGCCCCACCCCCCAAGCCAGGACCAAGTATATTTAGACCATCCCTGACAAGTGTTTGTCTAACCTGTTCTTTAAAACCTCCCTTGATGGGAAACCTCCCTTGATGGGGATTCTGCAGCCTCCCTTGAAAGCCTCTTCAAGAGCTTAACTACCCTTAGAGTTGACAAGTTTTCCCCACTTTCTAACCTAAGTCTCTCTGGCTGCCGATGAAGCCCTTTGCTTCTTGTCCTACCTTCAGTGGACACGGAGAACAATTGGTCGCCATCTTCTTTGTAACAGCCCTGGACGTATTTGAAGACTGTTCTCAGGTCTCCCCTCAGTCATCTTTTCCCAAAGCTAAACCTGCCCAGGTTTTTAGACTTCCCTCAGAGGATGGGTTTTCTGAACCTTCCGATCAGTTTTGTTGCTCTCCTCTGGACTCTCCCCAGTTTGTGTAATACTGTAGATTTAATTGTAGGAGGCTAACCGTGACAGCCATCTCTGCATAACTGATTGGTATGTGATGGCATCAGCGTAGTATTGTTTGAATGGTTAATAAAACTAAGAGACAGGTTTACGTGGTTTACTTCCCCTCATAATGCAGGATATTTGAGATAATATCCATGTGTCCCTGAGTTCTGGTCGCCTTCACTTCTATCCACATACCCTCACCTGGATTTGGCTATTATTGGACGTGTGTAAATCCAGGTTTCTTCTTTTTGGTGCATGTATTTTTCAGCGTCTTAGATGACGGCTGGACCTGTGCAGACATCCATCTCTCCCGGTCAGGCCTCAACCACCAAGACCACAGCACCAGGTAAGTAGACTATGGCTTTGTTAACGATTGGGGACGGGTCTGGCTGCAGATCGGGCTGTTTCAGGGAGTGGCAAAGCTGGTTTGGGCAAGGAAGCGTAAAAAGCTTGGTGTGTAGTTAACCTGTGGGAGGGGGAGCAGAGCTGTCTCAGATCAGTGCAGGATTTTAATCCCTCCATGCCAACAGTCTGTGCCTTGTGCGTTCTGGCTTGCTTTGGCCTTCCTATAGTCAAATGCAAAGCTCGTGAATTTGGAACCTGGCTGATCAGCTCAGAAAGCCCACTCAGGTGTCAGTGTAGTGCAAGAGAAATCGGAATATGGTCACACAAGGGCCCAGGTTTATGCAAAGTCCCTTGGACAAGTGTTCACGGCCCCTCTCAGGTCTTCTCCGAAAGATTTCACCTCCAGCAGGACAATGTCCCCAAATGCCCTGCTGGGGCCTGACTCTATCCTCTGTCCACCACCTTCTGAATCACCAGCGCTAGCTTCAGAGGCTTCCCCTCCAGTAGCAAACCAGGCACGACCCTATGAGCTTGTGTGACTGAAGAGATCACTGCCTGGCGCAGCTACTTGCCCCGCAGATCAGCTTTCGGGTGACTGATGGCACCTGCGAGAACTAGCAGGTGGGCTCTGGGCAGTGGTTTTCTGGCGAGGCGGCGCCGTTCTGAGCTGCAGCTCCTGCTATCCCAGCTTTGTGGACACTGTCTCAGGTAGACCCTGATCCTGCACCGTTAACGGTAACGGGGGCTTTCTCGTTGACTTAAATGAGCGCAGGATCCAGCTCTGATTAGCAGCTTTATTGTTCCCTGTACGGCCCCCCCCAGAATGTGCCCAGGCACTTCCGCTGTCAATAGAAAAGCCTCGCTTCTTGCCCCAAAGAGCTCGCTACCTGCCACCTCGGTACCTGTTGTTAACGAGCAGCAACAAAGCTTGGGTGGGGAGCATGGCGGTCATAATGAATTAGGGGATGTGGCTGTTTGACTGCAGAGTACAGGCCCTGATGACCGGCTGTAGATACAGACGTGTGTCCGGAGCAGGGCGGGTAGATGTCTAAAATGTTCATTCAGCTTTAACATCAGGGTTGGGTTTTTTTTAAATTATGCAATAACTTGGGTGATGTAAATAAGGATTCCCTAGCTATTATGTGGAGATCACAGTGTTAATTTCATTTGTATCCTAACCTACCTTGAGAGTGGCGCCCCCCCCCCCCGAGGTCAAAGGGCTAATGACCACTCTGAGTGCCCCTTTGCCCAGCCACCACTTGGCATCCATCTTTACAGCTGCCTGACTTATTTCCTGGCGCTATATATTATGATGGCTCAGGGCCCCATTGTGCTGGGTGCTCCCCAGAGAGGTCAGATTCTCTTCTCACGCCCAAAGAACTTATGACTACTTAACCAACTAGATGCGCTCATGCGTTTAACAGTGGGGGGGGGTTATAGTTAACCTCAGGCGGGATCTGTGTGCGCTGCTAGCTGGCGTAGAGACTTCCCTAACGGCGGTAGGCTGGCTACCCTGTGCTCCGCTTTAAATTGGCACTGCGAGCCGGGGGTGAGATCTGGGCAATGTGTAGCTTGCTTAACAGGAAAGTTTGAAATTCCGAGTCTTCACCTAAAACCTCTGGCTTCTGTTCTGTTCTGTACAGGAGAAAGGTCTATGGGCCAAACCTGATTGATGTGCCGGTCAAATCCTACCTCCAGCTGTTGGTGGATGAGGTACAAAGCTACAACGTGTAATGTGGCTGTTGCCTTTCGCAGAAGGGAAAGAGCAGCTTTCCCCTCCTCAGACCTGGCAGAAATAGACTCCTTGTTAGCCAGGCCTGGCGGGACAAGATGGGGCCCTCTGTGAAGCCCCTTGTTAGGGAAAAACCCTGCTAAATATGTACTAGTGCAGGGGCCTAGTGGCTAGGGCTCTGGACTAGATGTTGCAAGTCCTGGGTTCTATTCCCAGCTGTGCCACTGATCTATGGGTTGACATTGGGTTAGTTGCTTCCTGTGTCTGTCTTGTCTAGTTAGTCCCTGCCCCAAAGCGCTTACAAACTTCCTTGCTGTGCGTTTGTCCAGCACCTACACGATGGAGTCCTGATCTCAGTTGGAGCCTCTAGGTGCTACTGTAATGCATTCTTCTTCCTATGTCCTTCCGTGTTGGGCATATGGACATGACCCAGTCGGGAGCCCTGGCAAGATCTCCCTTGGTCCATGGTTCCTCCAGGAGCAGGCCGACTAACAGATGTTCCGTGGTTTGCGTTTCACTGTCTGCGAACCCAGCTCAGCACCTGCCCCATCTCTAATACAGTGACCCATAATGTGGATTTTCAGAAGAGACCTTTGAAAAACACCCACTGCTCTTCCCATATCTCCACTCAGTGGCTGGGCTGGTGTGGATGGGGTGAACTGCGTGGTGGTTTCTCTCTCCTCGCACCCCCCTCTTGGTTTGTAATGCATTGCCAGGTCAGGTCTTTGCTGTTTTCTTGGAGGACTGGGGAAGTCCCTTTCCTAACTCTGAAGGGGTGGGGATATTGACTCACCAACAGCAGGACGACGACCGTTTTAGCAGATGCCAGTCAGCCAGACTTGATGGGTGTGGGTGAGACGTGAGAGGCGGGGCAGCCAGGCCACAGCAGGTTACGGTTAATGGCGGGCAGGCTGCGGTACCTGCCGCGGACAAGCGCTGTAGCATCTCCTAGCTCAGACGGGGCACGCCCATCAGTAGCTTGCGGGAGTTTGCTTGCGCTCCTCAGGATGTGGAGCCCTGTGCTCTGCACCAGCGGGTGAAGAACCCAGGGCCGTGATGTGCTCTGTCCACCAGCTTTCCCAGCACGGCCAATAGCACCCTAATCTCCCTGTCTTTCAACCAGCTGCCACGTACTGAGTCTGAGAGTTTCTTTGTATGCTGATTGCCCTAAAGGCCCCCTGCTTCTTCTCTTTTCCCAGGTGTTGAATCCCTTCTACGTCTTCCAGGTTTTCAGCATCATTTTGTGGCTCTGTGACAATTACTACTACTACGCTGCCTGCATATTCATCATCTCTGCAGTATCCATAGGGCTGTCTCTCTACGAGACTAGAAAGGTGGGTGTCCGGCCTCTTGGGAGGGGAGGGACAAATGGCTGCGTTCTCCTGTCCCCTCCGCATTGCAGGGTTACTCCGGGGATGCTGAGGAACTCCCGCTCTGCACCCATGGAACAGAAGAGCAGCCAGACTGGGTCAGACCAGTGGTCCATCTAGCCCAGTATCCTGTCTTCTAACCGTGAAACAATGCCAGGTGCTTCAGAGGGAATGAACAGGACAGACAATCGAGTGATCCATCCCATGTCATCCATTCCCAGCTTCTGGCAATTAGAGGCCAGGGACGCCCAGAGCATAGGGTTGTATCCCTGACCACCGTGGCTACAAAAATTACTGGCTTGGGGCCAATTTTATTTTATGTGGGGCTAAGAGCTCTTGAGAAGTATTCCTTCCATTTTGTCCCCATTCTTCCTGCAGGCCGGCATTCTGCCGCATGTGCGCTGCTTGCAAGGGGGTGGCTTGTTTGCATTCCTTGTACAGTTGCAAGCCTTTTTCCAATAGTCTTTTCCTATCCAGGAAGACTGGCGAAGGGGGGATGGAGCAGCAATTATCAGCACACAGCCAAATCAAGCTCTCACTTTTTCAGTCATAGCACAAGTGCATTTAAAGCGTGTGACGGCCTATTGCATCCCCTGGCTCTTGTCCCTGCGGCACTGCCTGGAAACAACCAGCCCTAGCAACCCAAGGGCGCTTCTGGGGTTTGTATCCTCCTGGGCGCAGTGCATCGCTGCTCTATACTGGAGATGCCTTTATTGCATAAAAGGGAAAGGGGATGGGGGAGGGGGATGAAGAAGGAAGAGGAGAGATGAAGGAATGAGACGAAGATGGTATAGGACAGAGCCAGATCTGGTGGATTCTGCAGCAGTGAAGTCTGGAAATCAGCACTGAAAGATTCGCTCTAGTACAACCAGAAGTTATGGGCTTGGTGCAGGCATCACGGGGCCAGTGGAGGACTAGATTGTCCCTCCTGGCCTTAACGTCTATGAATCCAGGGGGGGGGGGCGGGGAGGGGAGGGTTTCCTGCCGCCGTCACGTGGTGCCATTTCCGTTCTGGACTAGCCCCCGCGAAGTGCGGGTGTAAAGCCCTCCCTGCCCTGCTAGTGGATAGTTCTCTTTGATGTCTTGCAGCAAAGCATAACGCTGCGGAACATGGTGAAGATGGCCATCAGCGTGAGAGTCCACCGAGCCGCTGGAGGTGAGCAGCAGCAGTAGGTTGTAATTCTCCACTGCCGCATGAAAGGCAGGCAGATGCCACGAGCTTCTGCACCATCAGCGCTGAGGTAAATGGGCCTTTGTTGGCAGAGCTACAAGGGGGAAGATCACACCGTGTCTGTGGTGCCATCCTCCTCGCTCTGAGCAGCTGGGTCGGCTGAGATGGTGAGGGTAGCCTGGACTGGATGCTTCGCCTGTTGCAAAACGAAACGGCTACGCTCTTAGGCCCTGATCCTGCAAATGCTATCGGGCATGTATGCTTGCTCCTATGAGCACTTGCAGTAACTTCAGTGGGGATGGTTGAAGTATTAAGATCCTTGCTCATAAGATGAAATTCACCCATGCACAAGGTCCATGTGCCACTCCAGTCTCCCTGAAGCCTTTCAAATAGGATTCAAGTGGTGCACCAGCCTTGTGCTGGCTGCACGGCTGTGAACTCCCTCCCTTCCCCCACCCCCACCCCCGTCAGGCCTTGCACTTCCCCTGAGCTGCTGACGTAGTGAAATCTCACGTGTAAACTGCCAGGCTTGGTGAGGGTTAAGGCATTGTGAAAGAGTGCCGTGTGTAAGGACGCTGTTAGATTTAAATCAGATAGAACACACAATTTGCTCCCCTGTGATTATGAAGGCAGTGTGGTCTGGTGGCTAGAGTACAGGACTGGGACTCAGGAGACCTGGGCTCTATTCCCTGCTCTGCCACTCACCTGCTGGTTTTGTGCCTCAGTTTCCCCATCTGTAAAATGGGGACGGTGGTATTTTGTAAAGCACTTTGATTAGAGAGCTTCAGCATTCCAATGAAAACAGCATTTGGGATTTTAACTTTTCCTTCCAATGGCCCCAAGATTGTGAACGTGTAAGTTGGCTCCACCCACCCGAGCAGCTCCATTCATGTGAGGAAAGCCATGCGCAGGTCTGCAAGATAAGGGCTTGTATGTCTGTAGTGCGCATGGAAACGCCCTTGGCAAGGAGAAGGGGAACATATGCGTTTATCTTCATTGTCCAAAAGGAAGCGAATGGCAGAAAGTAACACCATATAACGAGTGAAAGGAAAATCCAGCTTTTGAAATGCTTTTCATTCTAGCAAGCTAGGTGCTGTTGTGAGGCACTCGGGATGGTGGTTATTATGTAGTATCGAGTGCTTTTCCATCAGTAGATCTCAAATGCTCTACAAAGGAGGCCAGGATCATGATTCCTGTTTTACAGATGGGGAAACTGAGGATGGGGCAGTGCAGTGAGTTGCCCAAGGTCACCCAGCAAGCTAGAGACAAAGCCAGGAATGGAAGCCAGGTCCCCTGAGTCCCAGTACAGCGCTCTAGCCACTAAGGCAGGCTGCACTCGGCTTTGTAAAACCTCTAACACAACATCTAAACTTGGAACCTAGGCAGGTCGTTGCTCTGTCCCTTTCTAACGTGAAAAACGTACCTGCTGTTTAAGAAATGTTGCGTACGAGTTTTCTTGTAAACCAGCCCAGCTGAGCAGCTTAATCATGCTCCATTAGGCAGAATTTCTTACAACTGCCTCTCCACTGAACTCCAGTAAGCCGCCTTATTAGTTCAAATTAAATTTTCTCGGCAGATAAAAGGCTGGCTTCTTTTTTTAACTTTTGCTAAGCAGCTGTTTGCCTGGGGTCTCGCGCCCTGTGATCACAAGATTGAAGTTAAAAGGTTAAAAATTACATGAGACTTAAAGAACTGATTCCCGCCAGCCCCTGCTGACTTGTCTTTTTGTATCTAATCTTTGGAAGGTTCTCTCTCTTACGGTGGCTGGCGGGGATTTAGTTTCGCTATCTACCCGCCGCGGGATGGCATCTCCTGCTGTGTGTGCCTATCAGTGCAAGGCTAACATGATATAAAATAATTGAGCAGCCACTCAGAGCACAGATATTAAATGCACCATGGCACATCCTTTTAAGCCTTTAAAGTGGTGATTATGAACCAGTTAGCTCCAATTTCAGCCTTAATCCGAGGCAGAGCGATCTGCATAAGTTCTTTAGTGGGGATATGGACTTTAATGCCTTAATGATTAAATGGAGGCTGATCCATTGCTTTAAGGCAGTGGCTTTCAACCTGGGGGTACGCAGAGGTATTCCAGGGGTACGTGAACTCATCTAGATATTTGCCTAGTTTTACAACAGGCTACATGAAAAGCATTAGCAAAGTCAGTATAGATTAAAATTTCCTACAGACAGTGACTTTATGTATACAGTATTTATATTCCAGCTGATTTAATTTATAATTATATGGTAAAAATGAGAGAGTCCGCAATTGTTCAGTATTAGGTCTGATTTTGTCAGCAAGTTGTTTTTAAGTGAGGTGAAACTTGGGGGTACGCAAGACAAATCAGCCTCCTGCAAGGGGTACAGTACGCTGGAAAGGTTGAGAGTCACTGCTTTAAAGCACCGCAGGGAAGAGTTGGAGGACCGAATCTAGGAGGGCTTGTGCCGGGAGTGGTATTGCCAGACTGTCCCGCAATGAGCAGAGGAGGAAGGTACAAGACACACCCATCCACATGCACCCAAAGTGTACTGTTGCTGCGGCGATATTTGCTCATGATACGTGGCCTGTGTTGCATTTCCTTGGTCCCAGTCTAAGGCCCTGGGTTCTGTTCCCTGCTCTGCTGCTGACTTGCTGCGTGATCTTGGGGGAGCCCCTTCCCTGGGCTTCTGGGTCCCCGCTCTGTAAACCGGGGGCAGTGCTATTTAACACCTTTTGGAAGCCGCTGCGAGATCTGCCGGTACCAAGCACCACGTGCCTGCTTGTTACAGTGGGAGGAGTCTGAGTGCGCTGTGGCTTGCCTGCCTTTGCAGAGGAGGCGGTGGTGAGCTCTCTGGACCTGGTGCCGGGCGACTGCATCAGTCTCCCCTCCGACGGGTTCGTCATCCCTTGCGACGCTGCGCTGCTAACCGGCGAGTGCATGGTCAACGAGAGCATGCTGACAGGTGAGCAGGGGCGGGAGCGCGAGAGAGGTACGTTGTGGGATGCAGAGATCTCTGCTTACCCAGACCTGACTGTCCCCCTCCTGCCATTAGCAGTGCACACGAGGAATCGGAGCTCAGCTGTCTGCCCGAGCCTGTGTTCCCTGACGCCAGCAGGATGGGCTGTGAGCGTCACCGCTCAACTAATAGCAGTGAAGCCGCAGAAGGGCAGGCTAGTGACTCGAGTGTATACCCGGGGCCTGGGCAGGCTTGTCCAGCCCATGCTGCCATGGCTTCGCTGCTATTCTTATTGGAGCCAGCTAGAGCAAAGCTAGTTCAGGCAAGTCTACATGGGCTACGCTCACACCTCTGAGTGCCGTGTAGACGTACCCTAAGCCTCTTTTGGGATGAGAGGGGGAAGCTCTTCAGTGACCCCTTCTGGCCATCCATTGGAACACAAGGAGACTTGGTCCCGGGGTTAGGGCAATAGTCTGGGACTGGGGAGATCTGTGGTCAATTCCTTGCTCTGCTACTGACTTCCTGCATGACCTTGAGCAAGTCACTTAAGGCCAGAATTTTACAGGTATTTAGGCACACAAAGATGCAGATAGGCGCCTAGTTTGTGCCCAGCTCCCATTGATTTCAGTGCTTGATTTCAATGGGCGTTGACACCCAGGTGTTCTTGAAGATCCCACTATGCACCTGTCAGCATCTTTCGGCACCTAAACATCAGTGTCTCAGTTTCTGGTCTGTGCAATGAGGATGACAGCCCTGCCCTGCCGCACAGGGGCACTGGGAGGATAAATCTACTTGTAAAAGATTGTGAGCTGCTCAGATATTACAGGAATGGAGCCCAGATCAGAACACGCAGCCCTCTGTGGCTGAAGGGTGGATCTGTCCAGCAAGGGGGCTTTTGAAGAGTGTGTTGGGGAAACTAAGAGCATGGATGGTGGATCCTGAAGGATTCCCAACCTGCCCTTGTTCTCCCCCAGCCCCACTCCTGCGCAGCGAGAACTCAAACACTGGCTGAATATGAAGGCATGTTTGTACGAATCTGTCTATCCATAACCTCACTCTCCAGCTGATTTTCTCCTGTAGGGGAGAGTGTCCCAGTGATGAAGACACCTTTACCCAGCGGACCCCAAGCTGCCAACATGATCTATTCCCCCGAGGAGCACAAACGGCACACGCTGTTCTGCGGGACTCAGGTTCTCCAAGCCAAATCCTATGTGGGCAAGGAGGTCCTGGCTGTGGTGACACGCACAGGTAGCTGCATCGGGGAGCAAACCCAGATCCCCCCGGTCCTTAGTTCCCATCTGTACCGTGCCCAAGGCCAAGACTACAACAGGGTTCAAAAAAGAACTAGATAAGTTCTTGGAGGTTAGGTCCATTAATGGCAATTAGCCAAGATGGGCAGGGATGGTGTCTCTAGCCTCTGTTTGCCAGAAGTTAGGAGTGGATGACGGGGGATGGATCCCTTGATGATTCCCTGTTCTGTTCATTCCCTCTGGGGCACCTGGCATTGGCCACTGTCGGAAGACAGGGTATAGGGGTAGATGGACCATTGGTCTAACCCAGTTTGACCATTCTTATGTTCAAGTATCATTGCTCCCTGGATTTGACACATGGGGCTGGTTCTGTTTTATTCTGGCCAGATAACAATTCTCCTTCTGTCCAGATACACTTGTACTAGCGACTTCGCTGTTGGTTTAGCTCTGGTCCATTGAACAGAATGTTCTTAGAAGCCAAATTAAAGTGTATTGTCTCCTTGGCTAGCCTGGCACCATGGCAGAGCCGTTCTCCTGCTGAAACCTGTAACATTCCTAGGCTGCTGGCTACTCCTCGTTCTCTGTAGTTAGCCTGTTACCCCCTAACGTTCTCTGCCCTGCCCTCCTTGGGACCCTCCCGCTCTGCAGGGAGAGCATGTGGAGTGTAACGTGGACACTGACCCTGCTCTCTCGTGACTCAGAGCACCAACCAGGCAGCATTTTCACAACGTGTTTCACTGGCCCGCGCCAACAGCCTTGGAGACTTGGATTCCCACCTGTGCTTTTGGGGATTCCCTGCCCCCCAGGGCGAGTGCAGCTGGAGAACACTGAGCTCTGCAGAAAGGGGAAGGAAAGTCTTCTCTCCTTTCTTTCAGGGCAGGTGAAAAACCAACTAACCTGGACAGACGGACAGGCATGCATGCACCCCATGCGCACAGGCGCTTAGGGGATCCCCTTCGCACAGCAGAAGAATCGTGGTTACGGCCTGTCAGTGTTGTTGCAGCCAGGCTCGTGAGCAAGGGTTGAGAGATGCTACATCCCCACAGTCAGGAGCTCTGAGCTGATCGTGTTGGATGTGGACAGAAACCCTGCTTTTGAATTCAGTGTTTCAGCTGTGTTGGAAGAGCCTCTCTGCTCTGAGATGAGCTGTTATGTCAAAGGGAATCACAGGGCGGCTTCTTCAGTTCTCCCAAAGATCTATGGCTTTTAATGGCCACAATTCACAATGTGAGTTTCCAAGTCCCATAAGCATCTCTTTTCCTTGCCTCCTCTCTCCCGCAGGGTTCTGTACAGCCAAAGGGGACCTGATCAGCTCTATCCTCTACCCCAAGCCTGTGAGCTTCAGGTTCTACAGGGATGCGGTGAAGTTTGTCCTCTTCCTTGCAGTTCTGGGTACGTCTGAAAGCAGGCGGCCTTGCAAGCAGCAGTCGTCTGGTGCTGAGTGTCTTATTAACTGATGAATCCACTTTACAGCCGTCCCTTCTCTCTCTTGCAGCTCTTATCGGCACCACATACAGCACTGTGATTTTGATTAAAAACCAGGTAAGTTGCCAGTGATGGGGAAATCTCTCTCCTCCCAGCCCTCTCCCTTCTGTGCCCCTCCTTTGATTTGGATCCAGGGCTTAGATCAGGAATGGTCCAGACAAGTTTGGCTCTGTTACAGATGCTGGCATGGGAGAAACCCTAGGCATTGCTCTGCCTCCAGTTTTCTCTAACAGCCAGCACTGCAGACTCCACCCGGGATCTGCTCTGGGTTCCTTCTGGCTCTCTCATCCCTCCTAGTAACAAACAGCCTGCAGATGAGTTGGCTGACACAGAATAAACCCCCCAGTTCAACTTTCCTGGTCCCTGCAGGGCTAATGGCAGACACAGCTTGTCTTTGTTGAGGAAGGAAGCAGAGGCAAGATGTTAAATTTAGAGACTGCAGGTGGGGGACCTGCAGAAATGCCTAGGTGCAAATCATCAGGCACTGTGGGCTAGTGTGTCCTGCAGAACCCCCACTCCCGAAGATCCTACACCCTATTTAAGCTGAGCTCTCGTGTTCTCTCTCCTCTCCCACCCCCCGTTCCTGGCTGTCGCTCCTGGACAGGTTCCTCTCCGGCAAATAATTATCCGTGCGCTGGATCTCATCACAGTCATCGTGCCCCCGGCTCTCCCTGCTGCGATGACCGTGGGCACAATCTACGCCCAGAACAGGCTGAAGAAACATGGCATCTTCTGCATCAGCCCTCCCCGGATCAACCTCTGCGGGAAAATCCGCCTGCTCTGCTTTGATAAGGTGAGTCCCTGGGCTCGTGCACCGGGGCTGCAGCTGGCTTGACAGCCTGCCAGCTTGTGGGCTGATCAAATTGTCTTCTCCCCCTTGCTGCAGACAGGGACCCTCACAGAGGAAGGCCTGGATGTCTGGGGCGTCGTTCCCGTGGAGAATAACTGCTTCCTGCCCATCACCCACGAGCCCCGCTGCTTGGCCGATGGCCCCTTGCTGTACTCGCTGGCCACCTGCCACGGTGTGTCTCTGCTGATGGAGCAGCCCATAGGAGACCCCATGGACCTCAAGATGGTGGAATCCACCGGCTGGGTAAGAGGGAGAGGAATCAGGGTGTGAGCCAAAAGGCTTTGGACTGATTTTGGGAGTGCAGGGGGAAGTTTGGAAGCTTTCAGGGGAGTGTGTATTGGCTTGCGTCTTTGGGTGGTTTGCAGAAGTGGTGAGATAGCGGCTGGCCTTCTGTATCCCGCCGAGCCTTGGGGCCCTCCCTCCCCCCCCCCCCATTTGCTTCCTCTTTCCACCTCACCCAACTTCACAGGCTCTGCATCGCAGCCTTCATCCCTCTAGCCAAGAGAGACCAGAAGACACACCTTGGGAAGCCCATTTCTGCTGCAGAGAGGCTGCTGTTGAGGTATTGACTGAAAGAGATAGCCACTAGTTGACTCTACTGGGGAATGTTCAAGAGACCAAATAACCAAGCTCAGCCAGATCTATTGTCTAAAGACAAAGCAATGCGGTACAGGAAAGAGAGAGAATTCTCACAGTGTGGTCAGTTCAGCTTACACAGAAGGTGTGCTCCCCTTAAACTTGCCACCATAGCATGGCTGTTTACAAGTTACACAGTGCTGGTCAAGTTACTTAAAGTTTAACTAACCAGCTGGTGCCAGCTTTGTCTTTGATGCCTCCCTGTGCCTTCTCATCTCTTGCTTTGAATATTGAATTCCAAGCGTTAGGGGGCTTGAAGATACTCCTTACAGCGTTCCTACATCTTACATGATTCCTTGTGCCGCGTTGTTCCTTTGTTCCGGATATTACTTTTTGGTACATGATGTGTAACTCTTGACCGTTTCTGTATTTGCCTATACCAAGTGCTTAGGTATATGTGTCCCAGGCCATCTTGGGATGTATGTCTTAGCATAAGTGAGCAAGAATAAGCATAATCCAACTTAACATGATTGTCCGACACTTATATATCTCATGTTAATACCTTGCAAATAATACCTCGTAATGTGATGTGTGTATAACCCATATGCGTTGGCTAACCGTCCCCCACTTGACAGCGTAATAATTTATATCAGGGTTACACCGTAGCCAAATTAATATATGAGGCAACGGTTAGAGGTTTCATGGCAGATTGACACTGTTTTAGCAAACTGCATAAGCAGCAGTATTAGTACAATTAAAACGAATACACCTTGTCGTAGACGCAAAACCTTCAACACAACTTCTGCCCAAGTGCGGGAAAGTAGTCCCGCCGGGTCACCTGCATGGATAAGGTTATCCAAGGTTTGGGCTGCTTTAAGAATGCCAGTGCTCATCTGAACCAAGTGGAGTATCTTTGTGTTCCGATAAGGTTTTAAAATGCAAAGTTAGGGGATCCCTATATACACTTAAAAACTGGCGCACACATATTTTTTACTTCATCCTGGTGCTGGGACTTACTTCGAACTGTGTATTTATTTTGTAAACCTGGGATGGGCATTAGTATTGTATGACACCGTACCGACCTACGTGGGGAGTAAAACAGAAGTTTTGAGTACAATTATAATTAGTAACTATGCAGTGCTGCCTATTCATATTCTAGGTCGGAGGTGAGCAAACTACGGCCTGTGGGCCACATCCGGCCGGCGGGATCGTCCTGCCCGGCCCCTGAGCTCCCGGCCCCTCCCCTGCAGCCACGCCGGCAGCGCTCTGGCCCGCCGCTCCTGTCGGGCAGCATGGCGGCGTGGCTGGCTCCGGCATGGTAAGGGAGCAGGGCGGTTGGACAAGGGACAGGGGGTCCCGAGGGGCAGTCAGGGGACAGGGAGCAGTTGGATGGGGCAGAGGTTCTGAGGTGGGGGGGGGGCAGTCAGGGAGCAGGGGGAGTTGGATGAGGGTGAGGTCCGGGGGGCGGTTAGGGGGAGGGGTGTGGATAGGGGTTGGGGCACTCAGGGGACAGGGAGTACGGGGGGTTGGATAGAGGGTGGGGTCCTGGGGGGCAGTTAGGGGCGGGGAATCCTGGGAGGGAGTGGTCAGGGGACAAGGAGCAGCAGGGTTAGATGGGTCAGGGGTTCTGAGGGGGGCAGTCAGGGGGCGGGAAGTGGGAGGGGGCGGATAGGGGGCGGGGGCCAGGCTGTTTGGGGAGGCACAGCCTTCCCTACCCGGCCCTCCATACAGTTGCGCAACCCCAGTGTGGCCCTTGGGCCAAAAAGTTTGCCCACCCCTGTTCTAGGTTACTCTTATTGCGGGTGATTGCCTCTTAGCCACTACTGTCTCATGCCATGGGAAGCTTGCTAGCTTTGCTTTCTCATTATACTGGTCCAGGCCTGCATGGGCACACACTGAAGATGCAAAGTGAAAAAGAATTACGTATGTATTGATATTCCTTAACAGAAAAACAGTGATTTTTTCCCCCCTCCAGATTTGCATTGAAACGGGTAGCTTAGGTAGATCCATTTGTTCCTTGTAGATTCCTCTTTTTTTTTTTTTTTTTGGTAACCTACTGAGTGCACAGTAGCCAAGTTATCGAATGTTTCAGTGTCAGTATCTAGTATTTGTAACAATACCGTAAAAGAAATATACACAGAACCAGACACTGAGCAATATGGTTTTAGGATGCAGCGTCACTGACCCCAAAGTACAAATTGTGCAAAAGAGAATTTGTCCGCACAATTTAGTGCATTGCCAATTTATAATTGTTTTTTGTTCTACACAGAGCAATACCACCTTGCTAATTGCTTATCATTAATAAGTAGGGCCCTACCAAATTCACGGCCATGAAAAACGCATCACAGACCATGAAATCTGTCCTTTTGTGTGCTTTTACCCTATAGTATATCGATTTCAGGAGGGGAGACCAGCTTTTCTTAAACTGGGGGTCCTGACCCAAAAGGGAGTTGCAGGGGGTCGCAGCATTGCCACTCTGACTTCTGCACTGCCGCCTTCAGAGCTGGGCGGCTGGAGAGTGGCCGCTGTTGGCCAGGTGCCCAGCTCTGAAGGTAGCGCCCTGCCAGCAGCGCCGAAGTAAGGGTGGCAATACCAGACCGTGCCACCCTTACTTCGGCGCTGCTGCCTTCAGAGCTGGGTGGCCGGACGGCGGCGGCCGCTGACTGAGGGCCCAGCTCTGCTGCTGACGGCGGCTCGGCCCGACGGCGCCTTGGCCTGACGGCTCCTCGGCCCGACGGCGCCTCGGCCCGCCCGGCTCTGAAGGCAGCGCCGTCGCCAGCAGCAGCGCAGGAGTAAGAGGAGAAGTACCACAACTCCCCCTCCTCCCCCCACAACTCCTTTCTGCGCCAGGACCCCTACAATCACAACACCGTGACTTTTCAGCTTTAAAGAGTTGAAATCATGACATTTATGATTTATTTTTTTTTAAATCCTATGGCCACGAAATTGATCAAAATGGACTGAATTTTAGGCAGATTAAGCAGGTTTTCCTTTTGAATCTTATGGTAGTTAATGCATAACTCCCACAAGCAGCTCATTTAATTTTGGGGTTTTTTTACCTACACAGTTTTTCCTGATTATCTTACTATCCTTTGTGACTAATTCATAGATTTTTTTCTTGTTTGGTTAACCAGTTTAGCAGTGTTATGCCTCTTATATAGCACATCCCATGTTTATAATAGCTCGGTCCTCCGTGTCACAAACGATTGGTTTAGAGACCGTTTCAGCTGCCCGATGTTCAAAATAGTTCATGACTTTTTTTTATTTTCTATAGCAGCCCTGTTCCAGATAGACATTTTAGATCCAAATAGTCCTGAAATACAATCAATAATTCCATCTCGTTTTTGGAGTCTCCTATTTGAAAGATGCCAGACTGTAGAACAGTCTTTTGCCCAGCTATTGAGTTTTATGCACAATCTTGATAAGACGCTATTATACTAATTAACAAAGACTGCCCACAATGATACGTTTGCTTTTAAACAAAAAACAAATTTAGCTATATTCTAATGAGAGAGAGTCAAAACCACAGGTGTATGCATAAACCCACTGTATTTAATAATATACGGTTTAAATAAGTTAGCCCTGCCCTGACTAGTGGTCTCTTTAATGGTTCTATAGTTCATTGCTTACACAGTCGTCCATAGATGGTAGGTTGAAGTGGTTTAAGAACTTAACATTATTAAGGCAATTCTAACCATCAGAGGAGTGAAGTTTTGGAATAGCCTTCCAAGGGAAGCAGTGAGGGCAAAAGACCTATCTGGCTTTAAGATTATCCTCAATAAGTTTATGGAGGAGATGGTATGATGGGATAACATGATTTGGGCAATTAATTGATTTTTAAATATTCATGGTAAATAGGCCCAATGGCCTGTCATAGGATGTTAGATGGGGTAGGATCTGAGTTACTACAGAAAATTCTTTCCTGGGTATCTGGCTGGTGAATCTTGCCCATATGTTCAGGGTTTAGCTGATCGCCATATATGGGGTCGGGAAGGAATTTTCCTCCAGGGCAGATTGGAAGAGGCACTGGAGGTTTTTTGCCTTCCTCTGTAGCATGGGGCACGGGTCACTTGCTGGAGGATTCTCTGCTCCTTGAAGTCTTTAAACCACGATTTGAGGACTTCAATAGCTCAGACATAGGTAAGAGGTTTTTCATAGGAGTGGGTGGGTGAGATTCTGTGGCCTGCGTTGTGCAGGAGGTCGGACTAGATGATCATAATGGTCCCTTCTGACCTTAATATCTATGAATCTATAAGTGTAGTTGGCCAATCTGTAATTTATAAAGCACTTTATCTTTTCTGTTTCTTCGGACGCCTGGGAGTTTCTTCCCTGTTCACTGATATATTCTTGTCTCTGGTTTGTGGGATTCACCTTTCAACTGCTTAAGTTGGCTAACTTGATAAATTTCTCCACATTTCTTTTGTTTCCAGTAACCCAAATTTATATACAGATGAGCTCAGTTTATTTACCATGTAATAGGGACCAAGTCATTTATAACACGAGTTATGCTTTGGTACAGCATATGACAGAAGCATGACCTGGTTCTTTTTTTTTTTTTATTCCTTTGTTATATATAATTTATTTGTACTTCCTTAACATGGGCGTTACTAGTTTTCCGTAATAAATATAGTACTTGACAGCTCAGTCTGATGCTCGCTATCTTCTGTGAGAAGATGTATTGCTCTTCCTCCTGCCCCAAGCACTCTGTTTTAAGAAGAGAGTTAGCAATAGACTTTTTACCCAAGCTTTGGAGAGTTAATTTGCTTGTTGTAGCAATTAAACTTTCGGCCAATATTTGAAAGCACAAACTTTAATAATCAACACTTTTGTCAACAGAGCACAAAAGAAAACAGTGTAAAAACTAAAGCAAAATGAGGTTTAAATGCAGATTTATTCGAACACATTGAGGGTAATGAACTTTTATGACATTTGCTGATGCTTGAGAGAGACCGACGGAACCCTGTTGCAGTTTATTTGATTAGCTATCATGTTTTGCAGTATAACCAGACATACTGTGTATATTTTTTAATAAAAAATTAGCTATGGCCTAGCTATAACTATATTTTAATAGTGATAAAGGCACAAACAGGTTTATAAAGCCTTTAAAAAGTTATGGTTTTATTAATATTTTTGCCTCAATATTGAGGTTCTCCCCTTCAGTTTTTTTATTTTTTTGCTTTGAGCAAAAAAGCTTTGATTAATAATAAAAAAGAAACCTTTGTCTGCAATTGAATTGTTTAGTGGGGCAGAAATATATGTACATATATTAATCACTGTCGCCTTTTAGAGCTTTGCAAAAAATTGAATTGGTATTGTGAGGAAATGGTTATAACCCAACCACTGGGTTAAAATACTGTGGGACCACTAATATATATTTGATAACGAGTGCAAATTTGATTTTTGTTGTAACAAAGTAAAATCAAAAAGTCATATGGCACACGCACTGTGCATAAAAGATAGGACAAGCTTACGATTAAAGACGAGTGGTGTCAAAATTGTATTTATACTTCTACAAGCTAAGTCGTTAAGATCTTAATGTTAAGGCAATGTATTTTAGAAAACAAACATTAAAAGAATTAAATACGTAATATGGCAGGTTCTTTGTTTTGTTACCTTTTTATTTAAAACTACTTATAAGAATTGATAAAAATCCCTATGAAGTTATTTGCTTACGTCTTTGTATTAGTTTAATTAACTTAAGGCATTTTACGTTACTTTTACCTTAAGAATACTACTGTATAGGAATAAAAAAAACCACCATGTTTCATATATTAGTGGCTAGTTTTTAGAATTAGCATTTTTGTTTCTTGGCAACCATATCTTCGGGAAAGTTTGGAGTTCCTTTAGTTGTTGCATTCCTGAAGGGTTAAACCTATTAGTCTTGCTGGACTTATTTAAAGTAAAGTTTTTATTTGAAGTACTTTGATTATTTCTTTGTTGATTTTTTTTTTTCCGTTTCCCCCATCTCTTTGTGCAGTGGGTGTTTCTGTAATAACTATAACCCTTAAAACAAAGGGGGAGGACAGAGATGGAGGAAGCAGCATAGGAAGGGAGGGAAGCATAAGCCAGTGGAGATTAATTAACTTTGTGAGGGCATTTGAAAGTACAGCACCAGCAAGCGTAGCAAACTGAGCTGAGTGAATAGTACAAGAGAAGAAAAGAAAGGGTGCGAGGGGCGGGACAGAGAAAGGACATAAAGGAAAAACCTGACCCAAATGTAAAAATGTTAGTGAAAGAAGGTTATGCCGTTAGCTCTGTAGCCAGTGACTTCACTTTATCATTCATTTATTGTGCGATGTTAGGATTAACTAACACGTCGTGTCCTATATAATCACTGTATGTGAAATAGATTTAAATTGTTGGATTAGAGCACTATAGGATTGATTAGTAGTTAGAAGGGAGAAGTATGCATTAGGTATCTAAGTAAGGAGGGCTGAAATTTAAGGCCTACAGGCGGAAACCTGTAAAATGCCAGCTTCGCCGTGCTAAGCCATAGGTTTAAGAAATGCTTGACATAAGTAAGTGACCAAAGAATGACCCTGATGCCACAAGATTACGGGAAACGAGGTGCCAATGGGTGGAACTGCAAAAAATTATCAGTAATTTTTTTTGCTTACAAGATACCCAGTAGTTATATTTTTCTAACACACGCCCTGGATTGGGTTCTCGGACTGGGGGTCGGGACCCCTCAGGGGGTCGCGAGGTTATTACCTGGGGAGTCGCGAGCCGTCAGCCTCCACCCCAAACCCCGCCTTGCCTCCCGCATTTATAATGGTGTTAAATATATAAAAATGTGTTTTTCATTAATAAGGGGGGTTGCACTCAGAGGCTTTCTGTGTGAAAGGGGTCACCAGGACAAAAGTCTGAGAACCCCTGCCCTCACCGCAGGGTGCACTGTGTGTGTAAATGCTAATGAGGTGTAGTTAGAATCACGTTATAAAAAGAGGGTGCCCAGATTGGGTAAAATGAGTTCCCTACGGGAAAACTCCAGCAGGAACCATCCCTCTACTGAGGCTCAATGGGCAAGGCAGCCATCAGAGTTTAAGAGTATCATTAAGGATGTGAGTCCTGTATAATTATATTTGTAGCTCGTGCATTGGTCTTTATAGGATTTCTATACGCTTGGATAATTATAAGCGTAATTGTAACGTTAATAACGTTGATAAAACAGACTAGACCTTGTACTTGTGAATGTCTGTGTGGTGGTCACTCTCCTTGATCTTTGTGATCCTAGAGACTATAATCTGAAGCAAGTCGCAGAGGTGACTTCGTTCTTTTGAGCTTGAAACTGTAGTGACCAGAGACGAACCTGCAGTGGTGTCTTACCACTTTACTACATTCACTTTAAATCAAATAAAAAGTTACAGCTCTGAGAAGGGAGTGGGATCTGGTGGGTTAGAGCGTGGGGGGGGGGGGGGGCTGGGAGCCAGGACACCTGCGTTTTATCCCCACTCTGGGAGGAGAGTGAGCACTGCTACTGTCCCTGCACAACCTGAATTTGTTCCCCAAGTCTCTGTTGCTTGTGCCTGCACTCCTAATGCTCTTTCTTGCTGCAGTTAACTGTTTCTGGGCCACTTAGTCCAAGTTTTAAGGCTTTTTAACCTGTCTTTGCCAGCCTAACTTCTATCCCTCTTGTTGGCTGTACCTTACCTGACAATCTCCTGGTCTTCCCTTCACTTCTTGTAAACTGTAAGCAAGGTACAACTGCATTACAGTTGCTGATATTGTCGGTTTGCTGTTTTAATTTCCTCCTTTGATCTCATTCTAGCTTTAACCTCCTTTTAGTCCTTTGACTTGTTTCCTTCTTTGTTTAACTTTCATTTCACAAAAAGGTTTCAGAGTAACAGCCGTGTTAGTCTGTATTCGCAAAAAGTTAGTCTGTATTCCCAAACCGGTTTGTGGGGGTGGGGGAGAAAACCTGGATTTGTGCTGGAAATGGCCCAACTTGATTATCATACACATTGTAAGGAGAGCGATCACTTTAGATAAGCTATTAGCAGCAGGAGAGTGGGGTGGGAGGAGGTATTTTTTCATGCTTTGTGTGTACATAAAAAGATCTTCTACACTTTCCATAGTATGCATCTGATGAAGTGAGCTGTAGCTCACGAAAGCTTATGCTCAAATAAATTGGTTAGTCTCTAAGGTGCCACAGGTACTCCTTTTCATTTCACAGAAAGAATCCCAGGGTTGTGACCCGCGTGGGTGAACCAGCCCCATAATTAGTTACATGTTTTCATACAAAAGATTCTAGAGCTCTTTTATGATGGTTTTTGGCCATCATTACTGCTAATTCTCGGGTTTTGGCATTTTGCTGTTTTAACGTTTGTCGTATCTGGGCATTCAGCCCAGAAAAAGATTGCCTTGTAATTAGTCTTTCTGTATTCTTAAAGTATGACTTTATGCCCAGAAAAATAGTTTGCTTTTATTAGTTTAACTGGTTATTTAAGGTGTTGTGCCAATTTAACACTTATTATAAACCCTCCTTACCCCCCCCCCAAACGGGCTAGCCTGCTGCACGTGTAGTTAGGACCGCTAGCCCCCAAAATCCAACCACTATGAGATTGCTATCCTGAATTCAAATGGCCCATTGCCCCATGCCAAATTGGTTTAGCAAACGGCTCCTGCCTGGCTCGCCAACTATTCACTGAAAGGTGTAACCAACTAATTGGCTACATTTGTGGTTCAATATTAATAATGTTCAAGAGACCCAATAAATCTGGCTGAGCTTGGTTATTGTCCAAAGACAAAGTAATATGGTACAGGAAAGAAAGAGTTAATGCATCACCAGTTCTTCCCAGGAAGTGAATTCTGGCTTCATGTTCAGTTCACCTTATGCAGAAGAGGTGCTTCCCAAATGCCCACTTAAACTAGCCATCGTTTATAGCATGGGTGTTTACAAGTTACACAGCACTGTTCATATCACTTAAACTTCATGTTGAACTAGCCAGCTGGTACCAGCTTTGTTTGGTGCTTCCCTGTATCTTCCCATCTCTTATTTTGAATAATAAATGCCAGGCATTACAGGGTTTAAAGATACTCCCTAAAGCAGGGGCGGGCAAACTTTTTGGCCTGAGGGCCGCATCGGGTTTCTGAAATTGTATGGAGGGCCAGTTAGGGGAGGCTGTGCCTTCCCAAACAGCCAGGCATGGCTTGGTCCCTGCCCCCTATCCAACGCGCCCCCCCCCCCCCCGCTTCTCACCCCCTGACCGCCCCCGGACCCCCCGCCCCTAACTGCCCCCCGCCGCCCCAGCCAACTCCCCTCTCCTTCCTGACTGCCCCCCCAGGACCCCTGCCCCATCCAACCGCCCCTTCTCCTTGACTAACCCCACCACCCCATCCAACCGCCCCCTCTTTCCTGATTGTCCCCCCGGGATCCCTGCCCCCATTCAACCACCCTGCTCCCCGCCCTCTGACCGCCCCAACCCCTATCCACATCCCCGCCCCCGGACCACCACCCCCGAACTCCCCTGCCCTCTCTCCAACCCCCCCGCTCCTTGCCTCCTTACTGCGCTGCCTGGAGCACCAGTGGCTGGCGGCGCTACAGCTGAACCGCCCGGCTGGAGCCAGCCGTACAGCGCGGAGCGCTGGGTCAGGCCGGGCTCTGCAGCTACGCTGCTCCGGGAGCTCGCGGCCCCTCCCCACCCCCGCCCGGAGGGTTGCGATGGCAGTGCAGTGAGCTGAGGCTGCGGTGGGAGGGGGAACAGCAGGGGAGGGGCTGGGGGCAAGCAACCTGGGCCAGGAGCTCAGGGGCCGGACAGGACGGTCCCACGGGCCGTAGTTTGCCCACCTCTGCCCTAAAGCGTTCCGACATCTTACACTATTTCCTTGCACCGCATTGTACTTTTGTTCCAGATATTGCATGTTAGTACATGATGCTTGTCCCTAACTCTTAACGGTTTCTGTATTTGCCTATGCCAAGTGCTAAGCTGTACTTGTCCCAGGGCATTGTGGGGTATACGCCTTAGCACAAGTGAGCAGGAATAAGCATAATTCATAAGGAAGTGTTGTTTGCTACTTCTCATAGCACAAGAACTAGGGGTCACCAAATAAAATTAATAGGCAGCAGGTTTAAAACAATCAAAAGGAAGTATTTCTTCACACAACGCAGTCAACCTGTGGAACTCCTTGCCAGAGGATGTTGTGAAGGCCAAGACCATAACAGGGTTAAAAAAAGAACTAGATAAATTCATGGAGGATAGGTCCATCAATGGCTATTAGGCAGGATGGGCAGGGATGGGGTCCCTCGTCTCTGTTGCCAGAAGCTGGGAATGGGTTGCGGGGATGGATCCCTTGGTGATGACCTGTTCTGTTCATTCCCTCTGGGGCACCTGGCATTGGTCACTGTCAGAGGACAGGACACTGGGCTAGGTGGTCTGACCCAGTTGGGCCATTCTTATGTTCTTATAATTCATACCCAACACAGACACACTATTAATACCATGAGCATAATACCTATTAATGTGATGTGTGTTTGTGTGTAATCTGTATGAACTGGCTCCAGGGCATTTTCCCTCACCCCCACTTTTGCTCTCAAAGTGCAGGACTCTGGCACTGAATCTCAGGCCTCCTGTGTAGCAAAGCGAGAGGTCCTTGGATGGCCTCGCTCTCCATGTTTGTTTGCTGCCCACCTCACCTGGGAACTGTTCAGGGCATCCACTGGCCTGAAGGGAGAGATGGAGACATTGGGGCAAAGAAGTGTTTGCCACCAGCTTGGTTTGTAGCTGAAAGCACTTTGCCTCACATGAATTGTCTGTGCATTGAAAGGTCTGGAGTGTGTCCAGCCCATGTGACTTAGTTCAGAGGGACGTGATCGTTCCCCTCTATTCGACATTGGTGAGGCCTCATCTGGAGTACTGTGTCCAGTTTGGGCCCCACACTACAAGAAGGATGTGGAAAAATTGGAAAGAGTCCAGCGGAGGGCAACAAAAATGATTAAGGGACTGGAACACATGAGTTATGAGGAGAGGCTGAAGGAACTGGGGATGTTTAGTCTTCAGAAGAGAAGAATGAGGGGGGATTTGATAGCTGCTTTCAACTACCTGAAAGGGGGTTCCAAAGAGGATGACTCTAGACTGTTCTCAGTGGTAGCAGATGGCAGAACAAGGAGTAATGGTCTCAAATTGCAGTGGGGGAGGTTTAGGTTGGATATTAGGAAAAACTTTTTCTCTAGGAGGGTGGTGAAACACTGGAATGTGTTACCTAGGGAGGTGGTGGAATCTCCTTCTTTTGAGGTTTTTAAGGTCAGGCTTGACAAAGCCCTGGCTGGGATGATTTAGTCGGGGATCAGTCCTGCTTTGAGCAGGGGGTTGGACTAGATGACCTCCTGAGGTCCCTTCCAACCCTGATATTCTATGATTCTATGAACATTGATCGTGGGAGTTGTGTCTAGAATAGCTACAGAACCAATAACACCGATGAAAGTCTTGTGTCTCACCCAACAATGTTACCAGGCTCTGTCATTGTTGAGCAAGGTGGTGCCCTCAGTTGGGAAAGTCGAGAAAAAGCCACTTAAATTGCAGCACTTTGTTTTTCCAACAACACATTTAGTCTACTCAAAGCCTCTCCAGCAGTGTATAAATAACAGTGCTGTGTAAGTACTTCAGGGAGGCCATAGCAAAGCCCTGAAGAGGATTGTTTGTCTGCACTGGGTCCAGTAACAACACACAGACTGGTAGGTTAAAAAATGTAGTTATTTAGGCTACAGTTTAGGGAAAGATTCCAAAGATTCACGGGGCCCCATTCGTGAAAAAAGTCGGGGCCCCAAGTCCAACCCCTGGAGAGGTGGTCAGAGCACAATTCCTGGAAATGTTCAAAGAGAGGTTAGATGAGACACAGTCTGTCCCCACTTGCCTGCCTCATGGATCAGGTGTGACTGAATGAATGAAACAGGCATTCCGCTGCAGGCAGGAGCTGTGGAGAGGCGACTCCTGCAGCTGGGGAGAGCTGGATTTTTTTTCTTTTTTAAACATCATATCAGTAGATCTAAAAGGTCAACATGTTTTCGAGTTACTCTCTTCCATCCAGCACTGTCCTGGCTCCTGTGTCTGTGCGTTAAAGCCATGGAAGCACCAGCTCCATCAGCAAAGCTAAGGGTATGTCTACACAGCATTCTGGAGCAAGCCTCCCAGACAGGGTCGACGGATTAAAGGGGCTTGTGCTAGTGTTTGAAAAACAGCCGTAGAGACACTGCTTTGAAGTCGCAACTTGGACTCTGAAGCCCACCCCCTAACCAAGGCTTCAAGTGCTAGCACGAGCCCCTCGACCCTGGCTGGGAGGCTCACTCCAAAATGCTGTGTAGACATATCCTAAGAGGCCACATCTGAAATGCAAATCGCTGCCTTTGTTTAGCGAGCCCATTGGTTTTGTGTGGCTCGGTGCTGTGAGCTCAGCTGTTGGGTGGGGAATAGATGCTGGGCTTGCAGAGAAGGGGCATCTTCTAAAGTGCCTGACTTTGTTGGTTTCAGACCCTGGAGGAGTCCACGTGGGAGGAGGCCAAACTGCGTGCAGTCCAGCACTTCGGGACAAAGGTCCTAGCGGTGATGAGGCCGCCCCCTCTGGAAGAACAGCCCCACGGCATGGTAAGCCCCTGCTTAGCTGGTGTCCTGATTGCACAGGGATGGAAGTGCCATGGCTGGAGTGGGAGGGAGGGGATGTTTTGTACTGTACTTCAGAGGGGAGCAGCTTAGTTTCTCTTAACTACTAGGCTGGCACCTGCTGCTGGGGTGACATAGATTCCATGGCCACAGAGGACCATTGTGATCATCTGGTCTGAGCCCTGGCTAACACAGGCCGGAGAACTGCCCCAAAGCAATTCCCAGCACGTACCTCCTAGAAAACACGTCCACTTCTGATTCCAAAATAGCCAGTGATGGAGAATCCATCATGACCCTGGGTAAATTGTTTCAAGGGTTAACCCCCTCGCTGCTAAAAATCGATGCTCCACTTGCAGTCTGAAATTGTCTAGGCTCACGTCCAGGCCTTTCTCTGCCACACCAAGGAGCTCACGTAGAAGAGGCACCAGAGCTGAGCGTATTGTTTTGGTTCGGGGACCTCAGCAAAAAATCCCGGGGGGATCAGCTCACTTCGAACCATACTGAATTCTTTCAACATTTCATCAAATTGAAAACTCCAAAACCCTTTTGTTTCAGATCAACCAAAACCTCTCAGGTCGATTCAGAATGAAATTTTTCCCTTTTTGTTTCAAGTGGACCAAAAGGTTATGGGGCAGGGACGGATAGCTCAGTGGTTTGAGCACTGGCCTGCTAAACCCAGGGTTGTGATTCAATCCTTGAGGGGGTCATTTAGAGATCTAGCGTAAAAATTGGGGATTGGTCCCGCTTTGAACAGGGGGTTGGACTAGATGACCTCCTGAGGTCCCTTCCAACCCTGATATTCTGTGAAAATAAATTTTTTTTTCAGGTTTTCCATTTTGATTTGGTCATTTTCGGGAGGGTTTTTTTTTTTGCTTTTTTAAATTGGCCAAATATGAGTTTGAAACACTGGTCCCAAATGAAAAGTTGAAATGAAACATTTTAACACTAAAAAATAATCATTTTTCAGTCGAAATTGTTTAGCCAAATTCGACCTGAATTCGTGAATAGTTTCAGAGCTCACCAACATGCATTTTTGACACCCCCAAAAAACAAAATCTCCCACGGCTCCCATTCAGATGTGCCATTCCTACCATCCCGGGAGCAAGCAGTGCTTCTGGCGGGTGGGTATGCACCACCTTGTGACTGGAACCCTGCCACCCACGGCTGATGTGCCATGTAATCTTAGTGTCGCTCGGCACTGTCAGGGCATGTCACTGGATTCCATTCCCTCCCCAGAAACACAAGGTATCCGCTGGGATTCTCCGTCGGTTCCCGTTCTCCTCTTCCCTGCAGAGGATGAGCGTCCTGGTGAAGCTGCCTGGCGACGCCCCTTCGGAGGCATACATGAAGGGGGCTCCAGAGATGGTGGCCAGTCTCTGTAAGGAAGAAACAGGTAAAGGGCAGGGACCCACATCTCACAGCTAGGGATGTCTGACCTGCCTGCTGGGCTTGGCAGTCGGCAGTGGAAACCACCCGTTAGCATTTCCCTTTGCTCTCCAAAGACAACCTAGAGAGGAGGCAAATGGTTCAAATTTCATGAGCAGCAACAATAGTGACACCTCTGTTTATGGCAGCCTGATGTTGGAGGCCATTGTCTATAGCAGACCAAGCAAGGAGATCAGCTGTTAGGACTTGGAGGGCGGGAGGAGCAGGTACTCACTGAGCAAGGCTAAGAATCTCTGCCATCCAAATCTCTCTAGATCATGTACCTTGATTGCCAGCTATTTCAACTTCCTGGCCCCTTATCTTGGGAGGAAAAGGGAGGAGATCAAGCCACCCTGTGGGCAGTAGGTGAAATGAGTTGCCTCTTGAATTTCCAGTAGCCCTGAAAGTGCTGATATACACTAGATCAGCCATTGTTCCCAGACTCACTCTGCATGAGGTCCCAGGGACCTTGGACGTAGTCTGCATTTCTGAACTGATACAGCCCTTTTTTGCAGTCCCTCTGGATTTCTCCCAGTTGTTACGACACTACACTACAGATGGTTTCCGGGTCCTGGGGCTAGCCTACAAAACGCTAACTACCGTCAAAACCTTTGAAGAAGCTCAGCAGCTGACTAGGTGTGTGAGCCTGCATGAAGTTTTCCTTCCTTCTCACTTTCCTCTCCTCCTTTTGTTCCTTGTATGAGCCTTGGGGCACTTCAAGTTCCCTGAGTCAGCTAGAGCTGGGCAAAAGTTTTTGACCAAAATTCTTTTCTGAGAAGAAAAAAGTTGCTTAGTTACTACACTGTACCGCTCCACAAATTTGTGTCTGTTTCACTGAGTTGTTTCAGCTGGGTTGGGGAGGAAAACCCATAAATAATAATCAAACAATGGATGTGTTTGGGGTTTTTTTTGTTTTGTTTTTTTTTATCCAAGGCTTCATTTAGAAATGTTCTTTAATTTTATTAAACTGTTCAAAACTGTTGAAAAATGGTCAAATGTTTCATTCAACCCAAAATGATTTTTTTGTCTGTTTGGAATTGTCAGCAAACATAAAAATCACTTCTTGGGATCACTCCAGGGTCAGCATTGAAACAAAACTCAGTTCCTGGAAGGTCTCTGTCCTGTGTAATAGGAGATCAGGCTAGATGATCGCAATGGTCCCTTCTGATCTGAATCTATGAATATTAGGAGATCTAAACGGCTTTTAAAGGATCAGATACTAAAGTAATGGCCAGTCTAATTCACTCCCCTAATCTTGTTTTGGCATCCGACACTTATGCCAAGTGCCATCTTGTGTCCTGACAGGGATGCCATAGAGAGTGGAATGACTCTCCTTGGCTTCCTCGTGATGAGAAACGTTCTCAAGGCGGAGACGGCCCCCGTGATCCACCTGCTGAGAAATGCAAACATCCGCACCATCATGGTGACAGGTAACCAGCAGAGCTGCTTCTGGGGTTGGGACAGGAGAGGCCGGATCTGTGGAAGAGATCACGGGTTTAAAGCTTATTGCAACTGCAAAGGAGTAAACAGCCTTTCTTATAAGTGTGGGGTCTAATGGTTAGAGCAGAGGACTGGGAGCCAGGAGTCCTTGGTTCTATTTTTGGCTCTGCCACTGACTCCCTGTCCTTGGGCAAGTTGCTCTGTTCCTTAGTTTAGTCATCTGTAAAATGGAGCTAGCAAAACAGACCCCTTCACAGTGGGAGGGGGACTTGGAGGCTCATGTGTCCACAGTCCCTTATTTATTAACAACCTTGGCAAGATCAGCAGTGTTAAGTCTGGTTCTGGTTGTGAAACCATGAGCTAATGCAGCACTGTTCTGAGAGGTGTGAACTCCCCCATTCCTCTCTCCTTGCCAGGGGACAACATGCTGACCGCAGTGAACGTGGCCAAGAGCTGCCGGATGGTGGAGCTGAAGGAGCGGGTGGTTTTCGTGAATGCCTCGCCACCCAGCCACGACAAACCCGCCACCCTCAAATTCATCCTCTCCGATGACCCCCAGGGGCAAGAGCAGCCACAGGTGAGTCTCGGCTGGGACTGTGGGAAAACCCAACAGCCTTGTGTGTGAATCCCTGCCCCCCATGCAATACTATGGGTTATGGAACAAACAGGGCCATGCAAGAGCCCTCTTCCGTCCCCTTCTCCCCCAGCTGGGCTTGTGAGGCATCCAGCTGGTTCAGTGGTGAGCAGAGAGCTGGATGCCACATGCCCCATAGCTCCAGGACTCCAGGGCCCTGCAGTGGGGTTCAGTAACTTGCCCTCGTCTGTTCCTCTTCTTTATTATCTGCAGTGTCATGTTGCCCCGAGGCCCCTGTCTGGAGCTGGGCCCCATTGTGCTGGGAGCTGTACACGTGTCCTATATCTTGCTCCTGCAGGCAGGCTGGTTCCCCACCCCCAAGAACATACTCATCCCCTAGCTGTAGCTGACCCCCTTACGCCGGAACAGGCAGGCCCAGGCCGGAGCACGGCAGGCGCAGCTGCTCCAAACTTCCGGCTGCTTTAGGCAGTGGGATCCGATCTACCCTGCACTTCCTCAGCCAGGGCAGGGCACGTCAAAGGAGCCACTGCTCGGGCTCAGCGAGCTGGGGACTGGGTCGTGGATCGGGGTGTGACCCTGATTTGGGGCCGACGGGGGTGGCTCAGCTCAATCAAAATCCAGCTCTTGTTTGGGTGTGGAGAGGGGTGATCTCCCTCGGCCATCTCTCCCCGGCTGCTGATCACAGACGCTGGGGCTAGGTTAGACTGTGGAAAGAAGTGAAGTCCACGAAGAGCTGAGCGGCTGGTGGTGTGGTTTGCTCTGCAGGGCCTGTACCAGCAGGATGGCTGTTTCCTCGAGCAGCAGCCCTGCCACTTAGCACTGAATGGGAAATCCTTCGCTGTGGTTTGTGAACACTTCCCCCACCTGCTACCCAGGGTGAGTCCTTCCCTCTCCCGCCGTCTCATGGAAACAGCCTGCTGGTGGTGAAGCCTGCATTGCAGCTGCAGGGCAGTGGGGATGGCGAAGGTCTCCTGCCCACCACCAGTCTGTGCTTGACACTTCTCCTTGTTTTCTGCCCGTGCCTGGCAGTAGCGGAACAGAGGCGCACAAGCTGCAGCGTTCCCGGACTGCCATAAGTGTATCTCCCTACAGATCGTGTAAGGAGGCAGCCCCTGCCCTGTGGGATTTCAGCGCCCTGTTTCATTGCAGCTAGGAGCATGGGTGATGCATGAACTGCCGGCTGAGGGAGGCTAGCCTGTGGCCCCACCCCTTCCGCCCAAGACCCTGCACCCGCCAGAGCCCCCACAACCGCGGCCACCAGCCCTTGCACCCAGCTAGCGCCCCCGAGCACCAGGAGGGCAGGGAGCAGAGCTGCAGCCCAAGTCAGGAGCATGGGTGGGGCCACACCTGGCTGTTTTGGAAGGCACAGCCTTCCCCAGCCTAGGATACCACCACCCATGGCTAGGAACCTCTCCTACGGGTAGCTCCTTGGGTTCCTGTCATAACTGGTCATTTATGAGGCGTCTCCTGGACCAAACACTCCCGAGTCCCCATGGGAACCAGCAGTGGATACTGCATGGCCACATTGCTTGCCCCGACCTAACCACTGTGGAAACAATCCAGGGACCAGAGTCACAACAGCGAGGAGAATGGCCCTTCTCTCGGGCAGCAGCCACGCCCATCGTCCCACAGCCACTCCCATCGTCCCATTGCCTTAAAGCAATGGTCCATTAGTCTCTACTGAGTAGCCACACTGGTTGTAGCTCTGCTTACATGCTTCTGATGTCATGACTTACCTGACCATGAAGCCCTTTCCCTTTCAGATCCTGATTCAGGCCACGATTTTCGCTCGCATGTTGCCTGACCAGAAAACACAGCTGGTTTACAGTTTACAAGACCTCAAGTAAGTTGGGGGGAAGAGGAGGGTGACAGGACGGTTTAAGACCTAACACTTCCTTCCAAAGCGACGTCTTGTCAATGCAAAGTGGTACACTTCCTTTCTCATGGGCTATTGGCAACTGTGAAATCACCTTCTGACCGACCACACCATCGGATCCATTTCCATCTTTTCCCTCCCCCACCCAAAAACTGGGGGTTACCCTACTTTCATGCTGCAAAACCTGGATCCATCTTTTTCCCCAAATTCACAGGGGAATTTATAGAGGAGGGGGTCTGAGCTGTGATGTTCAAATCGGAGTTTTCCCCAAGATCTGAGCTTGTTGAGGGCCTGGCTTTTGATCCATATCCATCTCTGGTTTCTCTAGGCAGGTGGAAACAATGATTTTTCTAACTACAGATTGCGGGGGAGAGATAAGAAGTTCATGATTCAAGAAACCCTTAGGAAAGCCGTAGAGGACTCGGAACCAAAATGCTATGGTGCTTTGGCCGTTTTGGAAGTGGAGATCTTGGGGTTTTTTTAGCTAGAGGGACATACATTTAGTTAATCTAAGTAATTGAGAAATTAGCGCATTTGTCCTTAAAGCTGAATTGACTTCTCTTATTGATTTGAGTCTAAACAGTTTTAAGTAGAGTTATTGTGGGGGGATGGAAGATTTTTTTAAAATAAAATAAGCATTTCAACTTCTTTTTCAGGTTTGTTTTTAGTACCTACATAGGTCCAAAGAAATTTAAGAAGTGACTTGATCACAGTCCGCTAGTATGTATGTGGTGGTCGGCATTTCTGTTGCTTTTTCATCTAGCAAAAAACGGTACATAGCAAGAAATTCTCTGGCCTGGGTTATGTAGGAGGTCAGCCTATATGATTCTTAAAGTATTTTCTGGCCTTAATCTGTGGATTCTGTGAAATGCTGAGTGCCCTCCTCTTTTTCCAGAGTCAGTGCAGGCTGAAGTTGCTGCATGGAACAGGTGGAAGCGTGTGTTGCCCTTATTAATAGAGGCACTAGGTCCCTGCCCCGAGGAGGTTACAATCTAAACGTTATACCAGGTTGCAAATGTCTCCCCTCCTGTAAGGGGATTTGAGTTAATCTTTATGGAATGATTGTTATGGGGAGCAATGTTTCGTAATTAAATGGGGGCAGGGCAGAGAGTCGGACTCCTGGGTTCTACTCCTGACTCTGCCACTGATTCTGGGGCAACTTGGTCCCCCCCAGCTCTGTGACTCCATTTTCCTGTCTCTAAAATGGGACCGATGATCATTCTAGCCCATCTCCCAGTGGGTTTGTGAAGCTCGGTGCTATGAAGAGCTTTGCACGGGCTTGGCGCCTTTATCGGAAGATCTCAATGTACCATCAGTGCTTTTAACGCTATGTGCCCCATGCTTTCCGACCTGGATCCAGGACGCTCCGTTTCCTGGCAGGGAAGAGGTGGGAATCCTTCGGCTTATCCTGTTCGTGTGTGCGTGTCTCTTGCCGCAGCTATTGCGTGGGGATGTGCGGGGACGGCGCCAATGACTGCGGAGCGCTGAAGGCGGCCGACGTGGGGATCTCTCTCTCGGAGGCAGAGGCCTCCGTGGCTTCGCCGTTCACCTCCAGAATCGCCAACATCGAGTGTGTGCCCATGGTCATAAGGTGGGCTGCGTCCGCCTGGAACCGCATGGCGGGGAGCGGGGGGGGAATGGAATATGGGGGCAGGGTGGAGATGTGAACACGGCAAGGGGCTGGCAAATTGGCTGGAAGGGCGTGTAGTGGCTGCCAGTGTGCGGCCTGGAACGCGGAGATTAATTAATGTTAATTAACAATATTCTGAGAATCTCAGTGCTTGTATTTTAGTGACCTGACCATGGCCTCTGACTCCCCATTCCCAGATCATAGAATCATAGAATACCAGGGTTGGAAGAGACCTCAGGAGGTATCTAGTCCAACCCCCTGCTCAAGGTAGGATCAGCCCCAACTAAATCATCCCAGCCGGGGCTTTGTCAAGCCAGGCCTTAAAAGCCTCTAAGGATGGAGATTCCACCACCTCCCTAGGGAACCCACTCCAGTGCTTCACCACCCTCCTAGTGAAACAGTGTTTCCTGATATCTTCACCCCTTGCCCTCTCTCCTCTTCACCCTGCCGGGAGTTCCGTGACCTGTGCGAGGTCCTAACCACGAGGCTGGCTGCCGAGCTGTGTTCATGAGCAAAGGGAGTCTCCCCTACCCCTCACTCTGTCCCCTCCTCCTAGCCCCTGAGCTAGGGGCAATGTCACTTATAGGGCTTTTGAACTAGCCATGGAGGCGGCTGCTTGGCCCACAAACCTGGTCTTCCTCCCTGCTCCAAAATGAAGTCCTGTCGATTCATACCTCTCCTCCTGCACAGAACTGCCTGGCGCCCTTGTCTACGAATGGCGGGTCCGTCAAGTCTTTCTGATCTCTCTTTCAGGGAAGGCCGATGTTCTCTGGTCACCTCCTTTGGGGTTTTTAAGTACATGGCCCTGTACAGCCTGGTGCAATTCGTCTCCGTGCTTCTACTCTACACAGTGAGTGTTTCAGGGACCATCATTTGTGGGTTGGAGGAGAAAGGGGGACTGGATGGTTCTGGGAAGCTGTAAGGAGACCCTGGAGCCTCCCACCTCTAAACCCCCTGGTTTGAATCCTGCAAGGGCCTCTTGCTTGCTGCTGTCTCACAGCTGGCTGGCCAGGGCAAGTGAGGTGATGGAGCTGGCTGCTTTGGGAGTGTGGGCAGAGAGGCCAAGAGTCAAACGGGCCCTGGAGACTGAACTCTCCTGGTGCCCTGAGAGATGTGGCGTGTCCAGACAGGGCCAGAGCGAGGCGCGCTGGTTGACTGGAGGGGAGGTAGCATTGCTGTTCCGGGTATAACCAGAGGCCCCGGATCACTGAGGCTGTTAGTCAAGCTCCTTTCACCAGCATACTGCCAGAGCTGGGAGTCCCAAGGGAGGCAAAACACAGAGCTCCCGTGCTCGCCAGTGTCTCCAAGAGCCCCCCTCCAGCGAGAGGGGGTGGGCTTCAGAGGCGATCTCCTCCAGGCCTCGGCTGCAGCGTCGGGGCTCAGCAAAAGTAGGGGGTGGTTGAGATGAATGGGCAGAGGGAAGCATGTGCATCTGGGGGGGGGCAGGGCTCAGAAGCTGGGGAGCATCCTGTGACGTGGGATAGTTTGTGGCTCTGTGGGGGTCCTCTTTGTAAACTGGTGTTTGTAACTTTGAAGGACAGAATGATAGAGACCATAATGCTCCACTGCCCGCTGGAATTGGAACCGCCCAACCATGTGTCATAGCCCCCTTTACTGCCAAGAGCAAACTGGGATTCTCCTTTAGCTCATCTAGTCAGGGCCTGTGCTTTTCATAACTGAGCTCTCTTTCTCCAGCACACAGGCCAGTCTGAGCAGCTGGGCTCTGCAGCATAGCAGCCACCGTAACGTCCTAGTCAGCCACTGATTTGTTGCAGTATTTTGAATTCGGGTCTTTCCTCACAAGATTCTGCTTTAGTGACTTTCTGTCACTGTTGGATTTGAACCAGTGACCTTGAGATGAGGCTCTGTATCCCACTGCCCAGTCCCCTGAGCCATCCCAGTCTGCTCCTGAGGGAATATTCCATTTTTCCTTCTTTCCTGCCCACGCCCAGATTAACACCAACCTGAGTGACTTCCAGTTCCTCTTCTTTGACCTGGTCATCACTATGACCGTGGCTGTGCTGATGGGCAAGACCGGACCTGCCAAGGAGCTGGGCGCAAAGCGCCCCCAAGGAGCACTGATCAGCATTGTTGTCCTCGGCAGCCTCCTCCTCCAAACGGCTCTGCTGATCACGGTTCAAGTCATGAGTTACTTCATCACAGTCTCGCAGAGCTGGTAAGTGTCTGCCTGGGGCACAGCTAGTTCCTTGCCTGCAACTGGCTACAGCAGCTAAAAGGGGAGGCCCAAAAGCTCATTTTGGCCTCGTGAAAGGCACCGTGTTGGGAATCCCCCAGACTGAATCAGAGCTGGGGGCATCCTGTCTCCTCCCTGGCCAGCACCGTCTGCATCAGGCACCAGAACAGCAACCTGCCCCCAGAGGAAGTTCCTTCCTAACCCCCGTCAGACGGCTCATGTCCTTTCTTGTCCACTAATCCTCAACTGGGAACCAAATGCGGCTTTCGGCAGTGACTCACTCCAGGCCAAGCCAGCTGCACGTTGCAGGCAGGTCCCGCCGGATCGCGCCGCTCCCTGCGTTCAGAGGCTCGTGCCTGATCCCTGCCCCTCCCCTCCTCACCCAGGTACGTCCCGCTGAACAGCACGGTGAGTGCCCCCCAGAACCTGCCCAACTACGAGAACACCGTGGTGTTCTGCATCTCGGCCTTCCAGTACCTGATCCTCGCCGTCACCATGTCCAAGGGGTACCCCTTCCGGCAGCCGCTGTACACTAACGGTAAGAGCCAAGCCGGCCTCCTCTCTGCAGGGGGTGGTTCCCGTGGTCACTTGGCTCCTGTAACCAGCCCTTTGGGGGCGGGAGCTGCGTGTCCTGGGTCCGTGATGTCTCCTCTTGCCCCCCCAGTGCCGTTCCTGCTCGTCCTCGTCGCTCTCTTCGGCCTGACAATCGGGATAACTCTTTACCCGCTGGGTTTCGTGAAAGCCATGCTGAAGCTGAAAGACGTAGGCGACATGAACTTCAAGCTGCTGCTGCTAGGCATGGCCACGCTCAACTTCTTCACAGCCTTCATGCTGGAGGTAGGAGGGTCGGGGGGAGCTGAATTCAGAGGGAGCACCCAGCTACGGGGGCAGGGTTCCTGTGGGATCCCCCTCTTATTAGTACCCCTCACTAAGCCCCCCATGGGCTGATGTTCCCGATGGGCTGGGGAGTGCTGGGCACTGCTCCTTCTAGAGCAGAGGTCCCCAAAGTGTGGGGCACACCCCCCTGCGGGGGCTTGGAGGACCGTCTGGGGGGGCACGGCGGGGTCCAGGCTAGCCCCCACAGAGGTGGGGGGGAGCACCACCCAGCCTCTTCCCACCCCTAGGTCTGCTCCGGTTAGGCTCCCGACCGCGGCCACAGCCACACACAGCCCAGGTCCCAGCCTCAGCCAGAGCCCAAGGCCAGGAGTGGAGCCACACCTGGCCAGGGGCCTGACTGCCGGCCCCCACCACAGCCTGGCTGCAGCTCTGCTCCTGCCCCCAAACCCACTCCCAGCCTCACTCTCCTTACTCCTATCCGCATCTCTCCCTTCCCGTCCCCACCAGCCACGGCCCCGCTCCCAGCCCTGGCTTTGGGGGGCGGCGCGGTCAAGGGTAAGGGTGGTGTGACCCTCAAAGGTTTGGGGACCACTGTTCTAGAGCCAGTCAGTGCTACAGAGCGCATCAGCCAGAGGGTACCACTCTGGATTGGCATGAGTATGGGCTCCCTGCCTGGGCCCTTCTGACGTGTGTCCCTGCACAATCCTGATCCAGGCCTATCCTCCCAGCCCAGATTCACCCCTTCTGCCAGAGACAGGTGGCCAATGAGCCATTCCCTTCCACTGCAGTGCTGTGGGTGTGATGGGAAGGGAGCTCGACACTGGTATGAGCTCCCCTCATTCCCTGCTGAGGCTGCCTTGACCCACGTCCCTCTCGTCCTCCCCCCTCCAGACCGCCCTGGATCACGGCATGCTCACCTGCCTGCGGCAGCTGCGCCAGAAGAGGGCCTCCAAGAAGCTGTTCAAGAGGCTGGAGCAGGAGCTCAGTCAGCAGCAGCCATCCTGGCCACCATTGAACGAGCCGCTCTTTGCCACCCCCAAAATGTCCATCTCCGGGAGCTAGCCCCAGCTCCTGGAGAGCCCTCGCTCCATGGACAGCGTCCGTGAGTCCAGCAACAGCCTGGAAGAGCTTTCCGGCCTTCCCCAATACAGCTCCGTTTATTTACGTTCGTCTGTCCGTCGCTGCCTTCCCCATGGGCTCTGGCTACAGCAGGGTTCTCAGCGCCCCGCCCCAATGAGAAACCTCCCGCTGATCGCCCCAAGGTGCTCGTCTCAGGGGAAGGATGTGGGAGGCAGAAGAAGGCCGGGGAGCCCATCGCCCCTGGGGTGCAAGTACTCCCTCGCTCTGGAAAGCAGGACAGGTGCGGTTACCTCAGGGAAGCCCTCAGCAGTACTAGCAGCTGTCCTCCGCCCAGGAAACTTCCAGATCTCTGGCGTGCGTGGGTCAAGCGCCAGTCAGGATTAGACACGGGCAAGTGACTGGTCCAGTTGCGCCTGTGACTCGGGAAGAGGAGCCGTCAGGGACTGGTGCTATGTCTTAGTCACAGTGCCCCGTCGAATGGTTAGCTTCCCCGTATGGGGCCCCAGCTGATTCCTTCATCCCCCTTGGGACCCCACTCTTCCACTCGCTGTGGGTGGCTGGCTCAGATCCACAGCTGGGTGATTTGCCCTGGACTGGGCAGGGAGCAGTCCTCACAGATACGTTACACCTTGTCAGGAAGGGCTGCGGGGGGCAATGTTTGAAAAGGGAGAACCCCTCCCACCCCACACCGTTGTCCTTGGTGTTAAAAGCCACTAATAAAAGATGGCCGCTGTTGCCACAGTGCTGCCCTCGTCTTGCGGCTCTTCTCGCTGTGAACAAGCCGCCGGCATCCCTCTGCAGTCGAGGCAGTGACCTCCAAACGGCCACGCGGCGCAGACTCTGTTAGCTTGCCGGACCTGTTTGCAACCCAGCTGCTGTAGCAAAGGAGAGTGTTACCTGGCACGTGTGATGCTCAGCGCTCATTGAGAGACCAGGCATGACTAGCTGCTGGAACGTGACCAAGGATGGGATTAGAGATATTTAATTAAGAGCTGTATTTATTCTGCCCCCCCACCCCCCTCGCCTGTTCATCAGAGCAGGTAGAATTGTAGCAGTCAGCCGTAGTGTCCATCCAAACCGATCCTTGCCTCCGCTCTTGGGGAGCGCATGGATTGCTTCCACTGTTCCAAAAAGCTGGGTCGTTTGCAACCACTGTAGCCGAGAAGCTGCGTGCCAGATTCCAGTTTGAAAGCCAGGTTTGTGCACTTCCACTGCTGATGGGTCCTCTGCTAGAACGTTACTGGTGATGCTTCGGCAAAGCGATGGAATTGAAACGGAAGATGTGTAAGATGTAAGCTTTATTTTTATTCGTCAAAGAGTATAGAGAGTGGGGAGGAGGTGGTGTGTAAATCATGTACAATCTCCAACTTTGCTGTGTTGCTTTTTTGAGTGTATCTAATAAATCAACATTATTTTCTTGAAAACTAGCTTGTGCCATTTAATTCTGAGGGGCTGCATTCCCCAGTGCATCACAACTAGGTAATGGAGAACAGGTACGGAGATCAAACTGGGCTACCCGGAGACTAACACGTGTCTACCAAGAAATAAGAAAATGTATTTGTGATTGCATGGAAAAATTCCTTTCTTCAAATAACAAGTTAACAGTAATATTCAGTATTGTTCATGTTTTTTGACTGAGTGTTGTTGGTTGTGGTATTTTTGTTTTTATATCTGCTTCTTCTGTCACTTGCCTAGTCTGATGGCTTTACTGATACAAACCCATTTTAAAGCTGCCAAATGTAAGGTCACACATCTATGAACAAAGAATAATAGGTCACTGTGACATACCCAGGGTACAATCTGGACTGATGAACAGCTGTGTTCCCTCAGTTCTCCAAGCTAGGGTTCCTTTTACACTGCTTCACCATGAGAGCTACCACTCCGGATGTGCTCTCGCACAGCCTCCAGCATGTAAATCACTCCCAGTTATACTGCAGGGGTGCTACAGCCAGCCACCCTTGAATTACACTGCAGAGTAACACCTGTAAATTTCCAGTCCCGGACTTTCCCCCAGAAATGTGTCTTGTACTGCCCAGCCCTCTCCTGGACAACACAAGCTCATATAAAGTCCGTCATTTTATTACTAGAAAATGATGTGCACAAATCCTGTTATCTCAAATGGAGCTTCCCAAACACTTCAGTCCAAGCACACTGGTCTAGATAAAGCAATAAAACTAGTTTAACAACTACAGAAAGATGGATTTTAAGTGATTACAAGTAATGAGGCATAAAAGTCAGAACTGGTTAACAGAAAATAAAAGTAAATCGCAACTAAGGCCTAACTGAACAAGTTAGAGTGAATTCAAAGCCAAGGTGTCTCTCACCACACGTTTCATCAGTCTTACTGGCTGAATGTTTCCATCAGGGTCCCTCCCCCAGTCCAAAGCTGTTCCCTTTGTTCTTCAGGTGTCGTGGATGCTGTGGGAAGAGAGAAAGGAGGAACCATTAGGAGCATCTCCTCTCTCCGTTTTTAGCTCTTTCTGTTCTTGGAGAATAATCTCCAGCTGAGGTTCAGGAGACAGAATGTCTATGTGGATGGGAACCCCCAGTTGTTTCTTTGTCAAGATGTAAATCTTCACCCACATCCTCTTTCCTGCCAAAGAGAGGCCACTTAACCGGGCGATGGTCCATTTGATTTTGTTGACACCTGGCTGAGGCGTTGGCTACATTTTTGTCTCTGGTGAGCTGGTTTGTGGCTTCTCCCCTCCAGACTTGGAACATGTCTAGTAATATCATACAGAGGAATCCTATAACTTGAAATCTGTGTGGCAACATTGCATGTAACCAGGATAATAATGATCACCAAATTATGAGCTTGCAAATGATATCGCACAAGTCATACTTTGTACAAAATTTATGTTCACCCCTTTTACAGGACTATGATGGGGTACAGACTGTCATAGTCACCCTTATGATTAAGGCCAGAATTCATAGAGTTAGATCATCTCATCTGACCTGTATTTCACAGTCAGTATTTCACCCAGTTATCCCTGTATTGAGCCCAATGACTTGTGTTTGAGTAAAGCATCTCTTCCATAAAGTCTTGATCTGAAGACATCAATTGATGGAGACTCAACCACTCCCCCAATGGTTAATCACCCTCATTGTTAAAACATTAATGTCTAATTTGAATTTTATCTGGCTTTGGCTTCTGGCCATTGGTTCTTGTTTATGCTTTTCTCCAAATGACTGCATCCTGGAGAGAAATGTCTCTGAGAAGGATTTTGGGGTCTCGGTGGATAACCAATGTTACATGAGCGCCCAGTGCAATGCTGTAGCTAAGAGGGCAAATACGACCCTTGGATGTAGAAGCAGGGGAGTAACTGAGCAGGAGTAGGGAGGTGGCATTACTTCTGTATGGAGCATCAGTTAACCTATCACTGGACAACCGTCCAGTTCTAGCATCCACTCTTCAGAAAGCATGTTGACAAATTGGAAAAAGTTCAGAAACCTGCTGCAAGCACAATTTCAGGTCTGGAAAGCTGGGAAGAGACTAACCAAGATCAGTCTGTTTAGTTTATCCCAGAGAAGGTGACTTGAGCATGGTCTACACGTGCCTACTTGGGGAAGAGATTTCTGATAATAGACCCATTCTTGAAAGCGGCAGAGGTCCAAAGGCAGGCAACTGAGGCTAGACAAATTCACACAAGAAATGAGGAATCCATTTCTTAACTGAGGGTAATTCACCGTGAGAACAACTTAGCAATGGGCATGGTTGATTCTCCATCACGTGAAGCCTTCAAATCAAGACTTTCTAAAAGATGTGCTCTAGCTCCAACAGATGTTATGGGCTTGATGCAGAAGTCACTGGCTGAGCTTCCCAGACTGGTCTATGAAGCTTGCTCCTGAGCTGAGCCAGCAGAGGTATTGGGGGGAGAGTCGATTTTCCTTTGGCATTGTGCATAGCAAGGAAATCATTCAGTTGCATTCGGACTGCTGAGACTTTCATCAGCCCCAGCAAGAAGCCCAGAGAGCACAACCTGGATAGAAATCTATTGCTTCTCTTTTTCTTTCCGACTTTGGATTCTGCTCACCTGCTTAATAACTTGTGACTTCAGAACTGAATATCTGACACAGACGTCACCAAGGAGGAGTATACAAAGACCCATCCAACTGTAATATTCAGAGGCCTTCTCAGATTATAAGAGCTTAATCTAAAGCCTACTGTAGTCAGTGAGAGTCTGTCAATTGACTTAACTGGTCTTTTGGATCGGCTTTGATCTGCATTTGCATGCACTGATTCAGTATTTCCACCCATCTGCAAATTAGAGAGACAGGGTGGGCGAAGTGATATCTTTTATTGGACCAGCTTCAGTTGGAGACCGAGACAAGCTTTTGAGTTTACACAGAGCTCATCTTCAGGCCTGGGAAAGGTACTGCAAATATCCCCTAGAGGGCGACGTGAGACTTGAGCTTGAGGCTATGGAGGAGAAGCCGTAGCCTCTGAGTCAATTTCCTTATGGATCTACTTTCAGTAACACAAGATGCCTCTTCTGCAGATCTGAGCAAGATTAGAAGAGAGAAGACAAAGCTTTGAGGCCTGTACTGTTTGTAAATTCTTTTGGGGCAGGAAATTGGTTTTTAGCTGTAAAGAAGCTTCAGTGATTTCTGGAGCCTGTCTCCAAACACAGCTGCTTTTCAGGTCCAGAGTTTGTTTGCACTTTTTATTGGCCATATGACCTCGTCCACACTAGGGCTTGTAAAACTTGTTTGGAAACCATCTCCAAACACTGTGACAACCCAACTCAGCCTGCGTCCAAATGCAAACCATTACAGCGGCGTTAAGAGGCTGTGTTAAGAGCCTGATCCACTCAATGGCAATCAGTGTTGTTAAACACATTCGATCTAAATACTTCTATGTCGTTCTAATACAAATATTAAATATAAGCACTCACAACAGCCAAAGTGAATCGAAGCAATGTTGTGCTTTGGTTATTGGAATGAATTAGAGAATCATTCGGACTTTGTCTCCACCAAATTTTGTCAAAATCGACACTTTCCTGGGAAACATTTTGATTTCGACAGTTGCATTTTTCAATGGACAACTGGTCCATCTAAAACTTTTCAACCCGGCTCCGCCCAGGAATTATGATCCCCGTCCTTGAGTGCCATCTACTGGCCTGTTATCCATAAACTCTTTACATATAGACAGACATAAGCACTCTTGTCACAAAGGCCTCCTGACCTATGGTGTTTCCTCTTATGATTTTTCTCTTCCTTCTTCTTCCCCACAACCAAATTATCTTCGTAGCAGAGCAGCCAGGCTCCTGCGAGGTGGAAAACTTTCAAGACAGTAATGTTCCCAGCTTCCACTGACCTAAGAAGTGTTAACAGCCGTAGCGAGGTGCAGTGCTCCTGCGCCGATTTGCCCCTCAGCCAGCCCAGGTGAGTCTCATTAGCTCCCATGGAGCAGAGTATGCCTCTCTGAAGAGGGCAGCAGTAAGAGAGGGACAGGGCAGCTTGCAAGCAGGGCAGCTCCGGGGCTGGTCGGCTCAGGAGCATAGCCTTGTTTCTAGGGGGCTGGTTGGAAGCATGGCTCCTGCTTAAGTCCCTCAGGAAGGTGGATAAATTCAATGATCACGAAAGGGGGTGAGCTTTCATAGAGATTTCATAGAATATCAGGGTTGGAAGGGACCTCAGGAGGTCATCTAGTCCAACCCCCTGCTCAAAGCAGGACCAATCCCCAACTAAATCATCCCAACCAGGCCTTTGTCAAGCCTGACCTTAAAAACCTCAAAGGAAGGAGATTCCACCACCTCCCTAGGTAACCCATTCCAGTGCTTCACCAGCCTCCTAGTGAAAAAGTTTTTCCTAATATCCAACCTAAACCTCCCCCATTGCAGTTTGAGACCATTACTCCTCGTTCTGTCATCAACTACCACTGAGAACAGTCTAGATCCATCTTCTTTGGAACCCCCTTTCAGGTAGTTGAAAGCAGCTATCAAATCCCCCCTCATTCTTCTCCTCTGGAGACTAAACAATCCCGGTTCCCTCAGTCTCTCCTCATAAGTCATGTGTTTCAGTCCCCTAATCATTTTTTGTTGCCCTCTGCTGGATGTTTTCCAATTTTTTCACATCCTTCTTGTAGTGTGGGGCCCAAAACTGGACACAGTACTCCAAATGAGGCCTTACCCATGTTGAATAGAGGGGAACAATCACGTCCCTCGATCTGCTGGCAATGCTCCTACTTATATAGCCCCAAATGCCGTTAGCCTTCTTGGCAATAAGGGCACACTGACTCATATCCAGCTTCTCGTTCACTGTAACCCTAGGTCCTTTTCTGCAGAACTGCTGCCTAGCCATTTAGTCCCTGGTCTGTAGCGGTGCATGGGATTCTTCTGTCCTAAGTGCAGGATTCTGCACTTGTCCTTGTTGAACCTCATCAGATTTCTTTTGGCCCATTCCTCGAATTTTGTCTAGGTCCCTCTGTATCCTATCCCTAACCTCCAGCGTATTTACCTCTCCTCCCAGTTTAGCGTCATCTGCAAACTTGCTGAGGGTGCAATCCACACCATCCTCCAGATCATTAATGAAGATATTGAACAAAATGGGTCTGAGAACCAACCCTCGGGGCACTCCACCTGATACTGGCTGCCAACGAGACATGGAGCCATTGATCACTACCCGTTGAGCCCGACAATCTAGCCAGCTTTCTATCCACCTTATCGTCCATTCCTCCAGCCCATACTTCTTTAACTTCCTGGCAAGAATAATGGCAGCCACTGCACAACTGTTGATGGGCGGGAGTCGAGAGTGTGTCTCCGCTGTGGCTTGCCTTGCTGCCGTCCCTTGGGGTGGGGGAGGTGGCCCTTTCCAGCACAAGACCACCACCAGCTGGAGGCCAGCGGGGCAGAGCCAGGAACATGATGGGACTTTGGGGGGGTGGGGGGGGCGAAGTGACCTGTGGGTGGAGCCAGTGCTGACAGGCAGGAGGGAATAGGGGAGGGGGGTATGGGTTGCTGGGGTGGTGGGTGCGGACAAGGGTGTTACTTTGGGTGATGGTTTTGAGGCAGATTGTGGTTGTGGCCGGGGGAAGCCCAGGAAGGGGAGTCTTCCCATTCACTCACTTATTGCCCATGGGTAGGATTTTCAAAGGGTCCAAGGGACTTAACCCCTCAACTCACCCTGAAACTCAGCGGCCGATCTATGCTCCTTTTGTGAGGAAATGTCTCGTTTTGCTCGTTTGATCTGTCAGGTTTGGAGCAAGCTGCCAGTACCCTTTGGGCAGTGCAAGATCCTGGGCAGAGGGCAAACAAAAGTCTTCCATGCTAGAGTTTCAGCCAGCATCTTGTCTCTTTGGAGCGCTGGGTTCAAAGCCTCATTCGGGTTCCAATTGAAAAGACCCACGTTTATAAAGTCTGGCTCTGGAGTTGGAACCACCCCAATGGTTCAGATCCACGTTAGATCAGGATGGGACGCTCATTTCTGCTTCCCTCATCTCCAGCCTCGGTGCGGGCAGCTCGCGTGAGGTTTAGGTCTGGCGGGTTAGTGGCCGCTTGCCGTATCCTGCTGCCGAGTTCAAAGTCGGGCTTGTGGGTCTGGGAGCAGCCAGCCGGCCAGGCTCCGACTCTGGATGTGCACCCAGCAATTTAATGTGCTTGCTCGCATCTTTTGTCAGACGATCACACAGGGAACGTCTAGACAAAGGCGGCAGCAGCCACCATCGCTAACATCAACACCAAGGCCAGACAAAATAAACAGCGAATGTTCCCAGTCCGGTGGGCTTGTCTGTCTCTCCCACAGAGATCTGTGGGGCTCTTTGTTTTTAATTCATGTCTGAGTGCTCAGCTGAGATTCAGTATCTGGATATACTAGGTGCAGGGAAGGGGAGGGTCCTGTGGTTTAAAACCCAAAAGACGGGACTCCTGTATTCTACTCCCAGCTCTGCCATTGACTTGCTTGGTGACCTTTGGCAAATTGTTTAGTCTTTCTCAGTCTGTTACCCCATTTTTTTTTACAGATGAGGTTAGTCCTTAGCTTCCTACTAAGGGTGGGGTTGTGAGGTTCATTAATAGCTGTAAAGCGCTTTGAGTGGCTTGGCAGAAGATGCTGCATAAGGGCAAAGTTTAGTGGTGGTGGTCTTCAGGCAAGGGACTGCTTTGTTTAGAACCAGAGCCCAGGCAGAAAGGCTGAAGGCTTGCGTTATCCACCAGGTCCAAATCTCTCTCTGGTCCCTCCCACCCTGTCTCCCGATAGACCTGCATTCTTCCCTCGTCCAAGGAGAAGGAGGGGCCTGGCATGCTTCCTGCCAGCCAGCTGTGGGTGTCTGCTGTCCCCCACTACGTCTACACAATGAGCTAGGGGTATGACTCCTCTGCCCCATCGAGGCAGCACAAGGATCAACAGCAGCATAGCTGCAGCAGCATCAGTGGTGGCCCAGCTGATCCGGGCCAAACGGAAACCTACCCTGAAGACGGTGGGTCTGTATTTTCTGCTGCACTACTACGGCTGCCCTGCTATTTATACTCACGCTAGGTCAATTCGCATGGAGTATGTGTATGCAAACAGGTGACTCTCACCTCTAACCTGGGCCTCATCAGAATGGTTTGTATGTTACCCATGTACAGACCACCTGTCCCCTCCTGTTGAGATGGTGGTGGTTACTTTGTGTTAAGGTACCATCTGGAGGCCCCCGTCCCGCCTAGAGCTTTTCCCACACCATGCGTATTTTCAAGAGTTCAAAACTTTTGGGCGACAAAAAGCCAGCTTCGAAAATATTCACAACCTAAAAAAAAAAAAAAAAAAAAATGTACAGGTCAATTGAAACATTCTCATTTTGATTGTGACCCTTTTCTTCACCTTTTTTTTTTTAACATCCTAATTAGCTGAAATTTCCAAACAAAAAGCAGTTTCAGACAGGAGAACTGGAATTTTTCATTTCGATAATGTCAAACTTTTGTTTTCTCAACATCATTTCAAGTCAGGAAGTTCATTGAACCCCGTCCTGTTTCACAAATGGTTTTGGTTTTTGAAAACTTGGGTTTTTTTTCAATGAAAATTAAAAAACACCCCAATTTGTCAGAAAATTCCCACCCAGCTGTCATCTTGACTGGGACCCCATCACACCGTGAGCCGTGCAAACACAGAATGAAAGGTGGCCTCTTCCTGAAAAGCTTGCAATCTCAAGACAGAACGCAATGAGTGGGTTAACTATCATAACGAGGTTGGGAGGGAAACAGGAATCAAAACCAGGTTGTGGAGGAAGCTGGGTGGTTTTGAGTCAGTTAATATTAGATGACAAACTTCAGAAGCTCCTACTTGCACCTACCTGGCCATGATCAGCTGGCAATTTTCCATAGGCAGCATGATAGAAATGGTTTTTGTGGCGGTGATCTTGCAGCACAGAGCGTTTGTGTTTAACGATTCAACGACTGTATTATTCATACATTGCAGGACATTGCCACGAGCCACCTGTAAGTGGCAGTGGGCAGAAGCTCATCCCCTCACCCTGTAGTCCAGGAACCTGCCTTTGACCTGTGCAGCCACATCCTTAAATAGCTGTTCCACAAAAGTCTTGAGGAGGGAATCAGAGGACAGAGTAGTGGCTTGGAGGCCTGGTTTGGAGCAGATGGAGAGTAGGCATCACTGGTGACATACAGAGGATGCTGGTGCAACAAGGTACATGTGCAGACATTACAGAACGTATTTGCTTTCTGCAGGTCTGTAAGAGAAATATCAGTGTCGTTGCAGTCGTGCCAAGGAGCCACGGTCGTGGCCCAGGCCCTCATTGTGCTAGACGCTATACAAACACAGAACAAAAGACCATCCCTGCCCCAAAGAACTGACAATCCAAGCAGATAGCAACAGAACCACATGTGGGCTAGTTTAAAGTTTCTTTGGGTTCACAGTTCCAGGCATCTGAATGTCTCTCAAAGGAATGCCCTTATGGAACATTCCTACAGAACTTAATAGGGATGAAACCCACAGGGTTCTATAGAAGTAACTTAGAAACCTAGAGAATGGTATTGTCTCACTAGCGTTTTTAAAGCGACTTACAGACCTGGATAGAGAGCCCCATCCCTGTTACAGAGCTCTACAGGGTGGAAAAGTTACCATGCTCTGTTAATTTCTTTCCCCTGGATGCATTCTGGGATTTCCTTTCACCTTCCTCTAAAGCATCGCCAGCTGTGGCTAAACTGGGATAGGAAACAGAACAGGGTGGACCACTGTTCTGAGATGATACAGAGAACCTTCTTTCTTAGATGCGTGGCTGATGTCTTGCTCATATGTTTTGGGTTGTTCCTCATGTCCAAATTTGGGGTTGGGAAAGAATTCTCTCCCAGGTCAGATTGGCAGGGACTTTGGGGGGATTTCACCTTCTTCTGCAGCATGAAGCATGGGTCACCTGCTAGGATCATCAACCTAATCATTTCCAGCTTCCAGCACCGGTGGCACTTCGGTCTCTCTTGGTCTCAGCCTGTAGCACACAACAGTCAGTCTCCTGAGGGCTGAAATGGTTTAGTCTAACCCAAGTTAACGCAGGGGTAACCAAGCGAAATTTAGTTGGGTGTGATATACAGGAGATGACCTAATGGTCCCCTTCTGGCCTTAAACGCTATGAAATTCCGTAGGGATTCTTGAGCAAATGTGAGGTTAACTAGACTTTAAATTGTTGACATTAAATTTTAATAAGCTTTAATTTAAACAAGTGCCTTTACTTGCTTATGTCTCTGATGTCCCCTGTTTTTCATGTACCTTTCAGCTGTATGAATAATTTTCTCTGGCAACTCGCATCTTTCATTTTAGTATGCAGTGTGGTTGTAGCTGTGTTGGTCCCAGGATACTAGAGATACAAGGTGGGTGAAGTGATGTCTTCTATTGGACCAACTTCTGTTGGTGAGATAGACAAGCTTACGAGCTTACACAGAGCTTGAAAACTTGTCTATCTCACCAACAGAAGTTGGTGCAGTAAAAAATATTACTTCACCCAACTTACCTTTCACTGTGCAAAGTTTTAAAACTTTTGTGTCAGTTGCTTTGAAGTTTTTATTTTTTCCAGTGAGAATAAAGCTCTCCTCCCTCATCTTGAGTTCTTCATCCTTATTACCGTCTAATGGATGCTCTCTAGGGGTGCATGTGTGAATACATGTATGTCCGGAAAACATAACCTTCCAAAATCAAAGTTTTCATACTTCCTATTAGGGCTGTCAAGCAATTAAAAAAATTAATCGGACAATTAATCGCGCTGTTAAACAATCATGGAATACCATCTATTTAAATGTTTTGGATGTTTTCTACATTTTCAAATATATTGATTTCAGTTACAACACAGAATACAAGGTGTACAGTGCTCACTTTATATTTATTTTTTATTACAAATATTTGCCCTGTAAAAAACAAATAGTATTTTTCAATTCACCTCAGACAGGTACTGTGGCGCAATCTCTTTATTGCGAAAGATCAACTTACAAATGTAGAATTATGTACAAAAAAAAACTGCATTCAAAAATAAAACAATGTAAAACTTTAGAGCCTACAAGTCCACTCAGTCCTACTTCAGCCAATCGCTCAGACAACCACATTTGGTTACAATTTGCAGGAGATAATGCTGCCCGCTTCTTGTTTACATCACCTGAAAGTGAGAACAGGTGGTTGCATGGGACTGTTGTAGCTGGCATCGCGAGATATTTACGTGCCTGATGCACTAAAAATTCATCTTCAACCACCATTCCAAAGGACATGCGTCCATGCTGATGATGGGTTCTGCTTGATAACGATCCAAAGCAGAATGGACCGACACATGTTCGTTTTCATCATGTGAGTCAGATGCCACCATAAGAAGGTTGATTTTCTTTTTTGGTAGTTTGGGTTCTGTAGTTTCCACATCTGAGTGTTGCTCTTTTAAGACTTCTGAAAGCGTGCTCCACGCTTCGTCCCTCTCAGATTTTGGAAGGCACTTTTGATTGTTAAACCTTGGGTTGAGGGCTGTAGCTATTTTTAGAAATCTCACATTGGTATCGTCTTTACGTTTTTGTCAAATCTGCAGTGAAAGTGTTCTTAAAACGAACATGTGTTGGATCATCATCTGAGACTGTTATAACATGAAATACATGGCAGAATGCAGGTAAAATAGAGCTGAAGACCTACAGTTCTTCCCCAAGGAGTTCAGTCACAAATTTAATTAATACATTATTTTTTAAGGCGCATCATCAGCATGGAAGCATGTCCTCTGGAATGGTGGCCGAAGCATGAAGGGGCATATGAATGTTTAGCATATCTGGCACGTAAATACCTTGCAACGCCAGCTACAAAAGTGCCATGTGAATGCCTGTTCTCACTTTCAGGTGACATTGTAAATAAGCAGGCAGCAGCATCTGTTGTAAATGAAACAAACTTGTTTTTCTTAGTGATTGGCTGATCAAGAAGTAGGACTGAGTGGACTTTGTTTTGTTTTTGAGAGCAGTTATGTAACAAAAAATCTGCATTTGTAAGTTACAGTTTCAGGATAAAGAGATTGCACTACGGTACTTGTATGAGGTTAATTGAAAAATTTTTTATCATTTTTATAGTGCAAACATTTGTAATAAAAATAATATAAAGTGAGCACTGTACACTTTGTATTCTGTATTGTAATAGAAATCAATATATTTGAAAATATAGAAAAACATACAAAATATTTAATAAATTTCAATTGATATTCTGTCAGTTTTCAAAGTAGCAGCCGTGTTAGTCTGTATTCACAAAAAGAAAAGCAGTACTTGTGGCACCTTAGAGACTAACAAATTTCTTTGAGCATAAGCTTTCATGTGAGCTGTAGCTCATGAAAGCTTATGCTCAAATAAATTGATATTCTATGGCTTAACAGTACAATTAATTGCGATTAATTTTTTTGAGTTAATCGCGTGAGTTACCTGCAATTGAGAGCCCTGCTTCCTATCCAGGTAAAGCCTGGAAGAAGAGGTAACACAAACAGATCCTCTGCTTCTGTGTTATTGGAATAGGTCCTGTTTGTACAACAAATGTAGTATCAGTTTAACACTCATGCAACCTCTACTGAGAGGCAATATGGACTATATTCTGCCTAGAGCTGGGCAGGAAATGGTTTTCCTTTCCAGTGAATATTTTCGGGTGTTCATTTTTCCCCCCATCTCAAATCAGGATCAAAAGTCAAAATTTCAGATATTTTGCAAACTGAAAATCCAATTTTTTTCCCCATGTCAGGTCCATTGAAACATTTGAATTTTGCTTTTTTTCTTTTCCATTTTTTTTCAGTCTAATGGCTTACATTTCTAAATGAAAAGTCATTACAAACTAGAAAACTGGCATTTTTTGGGTGGAGAACGTCTTGACAATTTTTTATTTTTTTTTTTCCCTGTTGGTTTTCAAGGCAGGAAATGTGTCAAACCCAGCATTGTTTCGCGAACAAGTCGGGGTTTGAAAAAATGGGCATTTTTTTCAACAACAACAAAAAAGATTTGTCAAAAAAAAATCTCAGCCAGTAATATTCCTGCCTTTGCAGGGGGGTTAATTTAATCTTGTGTGTTCTATTTTTAGGGGAGCAGCGGGGCCAAGTGCTTTGAGAAATGGAGTCTGGGGGGTTCTGTTCCCAGTTTTTCTCTGACTTTCAGTGGGACCACAGACAAATCGCTCCCCTTTCTGTGCCTCAGTTCTCCCTTCTGTAAAATGGGGATAGTATCCAGTTTTGTGAAGTACTTTGCACTGCTGTAGTGCAGAGGAGCTTGGAGATCTGGGAATGGTCTTCACTTTCTTACTGCAATGTAGTGCTGCTAGTCTGTGGACTGCCATCTTCTGTTCAACCACAAAATGGAGCAGCCAAGGCCACAATAATGCAAGCTCCCGCAGGCTGCTCTGCCAGCAGGGCCTAGGAGAAGTGACTGGGAGGGATGCCTCTAGGCACGGAAGAGAGCTCTAGCATGGAAAGAAGAATTCCATTCTGTCCTTGGCCTCTTTGCTCTCACTGCCAAACACTCAGAGCCTGATCCAAAGCCAATTAGACCAGCCATTCTCTGGGGCAGGGTTGGATGGTGGTTTGGTTGGGTTTGTCCAGCACTTAGCACAATGGGGGCCTGGTCCGTGGTGCAGGTTCCTAGGTGCTACCACGATACAAATCATCAGTAAGAGTGTATTCGGGTAGCCGTCTCTGGGGCGAGATGCACACTGCACTGCCAGCCCAGCTGTGTGGGAGCCGCACTCGTGGACTCACTGTTTCCAGGCCTGAGCTCAGGCTGGACCCAGGCCTCTCGGCCGTCTGAACACGTCCTTACTGCGCTACACGCAACTAATTTGGGTCTGCGGCTTGTCCTGCGTCCACACTGCAAAGTGACGGCTTGGCCCTGAGTCTCAGTGGGGCTCGGACGCTCACCGTCCCATCTGCAGCAGGGGCCGGGGACCTGAGCCTAGAGGGGCTCTTGGACCAAGGTCTGTGTGGATGGAAGGGGAGTTTGGGCCCAAAGCCAGGGTTTATGGTGCAGTGTAGACCTCTTAATTGGCCTGAGAAGGACTTTGGATTAATTATAATGGGGCCTTTGCTAGGTGCACACTAGTCTGCTGAGGCCTGAGCTAAAACCACCAGTGTTTTTGTTGTTCCCACTGAAAAGCTGGTGAAGGGGAATGATTCCTGACCACCACTGTGACCACCTGGGCTGTGCTGGCACCAGTGAGCCAGTGTGGGAGTGCTCTGCATCCCATTCCCAATCTGTTGAGCCTCTGTTCTTAGTATTTCAATTATCTGCCTTGCAAAAGTGCCTGAGAGTGCCCAATCATGGATCAGGATCCCATTGTGCTTGGCCCTGGACAAACAAAACCTCCAGCCCCTCTCTTCTTTCCTTGATCTCTCAGCCGCTAGGGTTTGAGGAGTTTAAAAAATAATCCTGCAACTCAGAGACTGGCAGTAACTTCCATTTATATTTTCCCTTTAAAGGAAGCAGGACTGAGATTGCACTGGGTGTAGCATTAGGACCCAGTGGTGCAATCATGTTGGAGGTAGGAGCTACTTGTCCCATTTTGGAGCTTTTAGACCAGACAGAAGGGATCAGGGCATCTGGAAAGGAACAAACCGGCACATAGATCCCAAACTGGTAAGAGAATGAGAAGGGGTGAGAGGACACGTTGGGATAATATCCCTTTGATTTGGGGAGCGGAATGCTTCCCAGCTGGAGAGGTGACATCTTTGGGTTAGACTTGGAGGGACGATGGGAGGTATGATTTTAGTGTATAGTTAGCTCAAAGTGCGGAAATGCAGAATTTCTCGGTTGAATGGGGGGGGGAGGGAAATCCCCTCAATTGCATTTTTTCTTCTTGCCAAATGTGTTTGTGTTTCTCCAGCCTAAGGTGGAGCTCAGCTCTGGAAAGCTGTACTCTGGGCTTTAAGCAAAAAGCAATTGTTCTGAGCAGCCAAAAAGTTTGATGGGGGGAAAAAGGTTTGGGGGGACGACGACATTTTTTAAATCTAGAACTAGACAATTGTAGAATTACAGATGTTTAGCCATGAAATAAATCTAAAAATATCCTAACTTTTGAAGGAAGCTCTAACTCCCCCCCCCAGAAACTAACTGTACAAAAGATAATTTAATGTCTCCCCCCAAAAAGTGTGTGCGGGATGGGGGGAATTAAGCCCACTTCAGTGAGTTTTACCTTTGGTCAGTGGCCAAAAAAACCTGAAACCTCTCTCATTCTCTTTGTTCTCTCACTCTCTGGCAGCTGGATTGCTGTGTAAAAAGTTGGGGGAGGGGGCCAGCCTTTTGGAAGGTGGGGTTTAACTGAATGAAAGAGGGCGACTGTGTTGTTCTTTCTCTGAGATTGATTGTTCCCAGATGTGCATTACAAAAACATCTGGTTTCTTGGAGCGCTAGACCCCTGCACAGAGCAGAAAGGAAAGTTCCTCCGTAAACTTGGGCAGATTTTCCCACTTCCAGCTCCCACCTCCCGCTTCCAGCAACAGCCACATCTTTCATAGCAAAATCTATCCTCTTTCCAACTCTGCCTGGGTGTGGGGGTACATTTAATGGGGTTCTTCAGTTCGGTGAGTTGGAGCCTGGAGTGTGTATGTGTGTCTTGGTGTCTGTTGACTGATGATGTTCCATTGATTTGCTCCAAATGAGACACTGGGATGCATGTGGCTAGTGCCCGTCTATCGGGACCCTTCGACCACTCACTCTTAGTGGGGAGCAGGGGGCATGCCCAGAGTGAATGTAGCAGCATGTCACTGGGTGAGCTTCCCAAGAAGGGGCAGGGGCTGACAGCTGAAAGGATGAATTGAGGACTCAGGGCGGGGGAAGAGGGAGCTGGTGGCTCGAATGCGGCTTTGTGGAGAGTCAGAGCTTGTCTACACTTGGACGTTTTCTGGACTAAGAGGGATTTCAGTAAATTGCCAAGTGGAGACCGGCTCCAGCAGCTTGTGGAGACAAGAGGACAAGCTGTGACATTAACTAACCAGCAGTGGCCACCGTGACCAGTCTAATGGCTCAAAGGGCCATCCTTGGTCGTGGCCCTTTGTATCAGTAAACAGACCATGCAGCCCAGGGACCAACTCTACGGAGCAATATTGTTTGGTTTTGGTATTACGGCAGTGCCCAGAGGTACCGATCAGATTAGGGCCCCGTTGTGCCATGTGGTGGCCAGACCCCTGATAAGAAATAGTCCCAGCCCTGAAGAGCTTAGAGTAGAAACGGGCAAGACAAAGGGTGGGAGAGGAAACAGGCACAGGGAGGTCAAGTGACTTGCCCAAGGTCACACAGCAGATCAGTGGCGGAACCGGGAATGGAATCCCCTGGCCCATGCTGCCTCCCCTAGGCAGGTTAGCTCAGAATTTTGACATCATTTCAGTTCGTCACCAATCTTGGATGGCAGTGATGAAAATAGAGCTAATGGAGTTGATTTGTGCTTGCTGCACGGGGAAGTGCATTGGAAAGCTTATGCTTAAATAAATTGGTTAGTCTCTAAGGTGCCACAAGTACTCCTTTTCTTTTTGCGAATACAGACTAACACGGCTGCTACTCTGAAACCTGAGATAAATGCTGGCTTTTGAGGTGTAAGTGAATCTCAAAGAATTGATTAGAAAAAGATGAACTGACCGGGCGTTGCCACCCGCTGTTTAGGGATACGAATGTTCAGACGAAAGACGTGATCTCTGCCCACGTCCCCAGTCTACATCGCGCGCACAGCCACCCCACCTGAGACTGATTGATCCCTTTGTCACGCAGTCCTGGCTGATAGGCTAAGGTCTGAATGGGCCGGCATGGAGCCTGTACTTCCCTCTCGCTCCTGGTAGTGCTCTACCCACTGTGTGGATAGAGGACTTGATGTGTGGGGTTGCCATTGTCCCCGTACCCTATGCCCACCACACTCACACATGCTAACAACCCAACGAATTAACATATTTCAACCCTGTAACTTAAAGAAAAAAATAGAATAACATGACATCCAAAGTCTGGCAAATAGCAATAGCCGAAGCCTGGATTTGATCAGTCAGGGGGGCCCTTCCAGGCTGATGTTCCTGTGTGAATGGGCCCAGTTCTCCCATCTCTTTGTGAGAACTACGAGTCTGGCTCGGTGGAATTGAAGCACTGCGCCGCTCAGGACAATGCAATCAGGCTTGAAATCCAGGGAGGCAGAAGTCAGAGGTGGGAGTTAAATGCACCCTCCTGGATCCAGCCGCACGAGCGGTTGGATTCTGCGGTAGAAGAGAGACAAGTGCCAGGCTTGAGTTGTGCTTAAAAACAAGGATGAGTCCACGTGCTTCTCTCGTTGTGGCAGGTCAGGCTGAAGGATGGGGCTCCACAAGACCCAGTGCCTCTAGGGATGCCAAAGGAAGGGGCCCTGGGTCCATCTGGCAGTGGTGGGGAGCTGGGCAGGGAGGTGGCCCCATTTTCCTTCTCAGCACCCCCAGCTCTGGCAGCTGAATTCCAACGTCCCGTGCATGTGGGCTGACAACGGGGGGTGTTCCTCCTCCTCACCTCACTCACTAGAAAAGGCGGGATTGGCCTTTTCCCTGCCCCTGTGGGACTCTGAATCTGTTCCCCTCTCCTTTATAGCCCTGGTGGGGTGAGAACTGGCTTGGAACCAGACCCCTCAAGCTTCAGAGCTCCAGATGCAGCCCGTGGGGGAAGGGTTTTTTTGAAACAGTGCCCAGCTCCAACTGGTCCCCCCTCCTGTGGACGTTTCCACCCCCTTGACCCAAGGCAGTTGCCCTTTCCTGTGATGCCACCCACATGCCTGTTCTCTGGGCTGCCAGCTGTGGGGTCCGAGCTGGCAGGTTTTCATGTGCAGACACATGTGTTGCACCCTGGGTGCGGAAGGCTCAGCCCTGGCGCCTTGACTCTGGGCTCTTAGGAGGAGTGAGAACAGAGCCTACAGACCACGTGCAAATCACAGCACCCTCGTCTATCATAGACGTCAACGGGAGACCAAAGCAAAGCTTCGAGATGCTGCAGTACCCCTGCTGCATAGCCAGGGCACGGGCATTTTCTCCACTGGCGCGTGCTTTTGTGACGGGTGGTAACAACCTCCGCAGGTGTCAGCACCCATGCAGCTGCACCACTGCTGGACCGTGGGCAGTAATCTTTCCGAGTGGAGATAAGGCCTGAAGGAGCGAGGACTGGCCAACTGAGGGCTTCAAAGACTAGCACCAAAACCTTGGAGCTAGTCCACTGCTGGCTGGGGTGGTGTGCGCTCTCATCAGCGGGTGTTGCCTACTGGGCAGGCTGCTGTCTGCTGGGTAGCTGAATCTTCAGTGTGAACCCCACATTAAGAGGCAAATGAGCCTCATTCACTCTGGTCTCTGTGTGATCTTGAGCAACTCTCTTCCCTGGACTGTGCCTCAGTTTCCCCGTCTGTATAATGGGGACCATTATCCTTGCCTATCTCACAGGGGCCTTTGTAAGAGTTTGTGTCTGTAAAGTGATTGGACTCCTTCAGACACAAGAGGCAGGAAAAGAGTTAAGTGTTTTATTAGGGCCGGGCAAGCTCATTTGGCCTGATTTCAAAGGCACTGGAACATGGTGGGCCTGGAAGTTTTGACTTGGATTTATTGGCTTCATATGCCTCTCAGAGGCAAGACTGAGACAAGAAAGGGAGAGGGGAGAGTGTAATTGGGAGGAGTGAGAACAGAGCCTACAGACCTTTAGGATGATGGGCTTGTCCCTAGCCGACACACAGGCTCCCTGTCCTGGAGCTAGGCCAGTGGTTACCACCTATTTACCATTGTGGGCAGCATCCAAGACGACCTGTGCCCCTGAGGAGGTCGCATGGGGCGCAGCTGTGTGCTGATTGGGCTTCCAGAACGAGACACAAGAGGGTTTGCAAAACTCTAAGTGGCTTTGTCAAGCCAAAAACAAATGCCGGGGCTCTCAAACTCTGACCCCCATCCCCAGTGACAATATGTTGGAGGATTTTGTAGTCCTTGCTATTCATTCACCAGTGTTGTACAAGATGCAAAATACCCCTTGACACAAGGAGCATATGAAATAGGGGAGCAGTCGAACTCTGTCTGTTTCACCCCCGAGCTGGAGAAATCTTGCAATAAGCTTTCAGTAATGTTGTGTATTTCACTGCCAGCCGCAGGGGCTGCAAGTTAGGATGGTGGGGTGTAGAGACAAAGTGGTGGAAGGCCTAGGGCTGGAATAGCAGGAGGTGCTGGAGATCTGGATTGAGGTGTATTGGCAACGTGGTGGGTGGTGGAGGGCAGGACTGGAGTGCCGGGGGAAGTGGGAAGTCGCAGGACGGGATTGAGGAGCGTGGGCAAGCTGGAGGGGGAAGAGGAAAGGGCGGACCAGCAGGAGGCACTGTGTGTGGGGACTGAGGGGCATTGGCAGAACTGCATATGGAAGCTTTGCAGCACCTTCCGCCTTTCCACGGTTGCCTACAATTAACCATCAGTTGTTTCTCTTAAATGCAATTCTCGAATCTCACTTCCCAAAGCTATCCCGGCATTGCTTGTGCTTTGATGGGAGCCTGGCGTGACTCTCCAAACCAAACTGCTCCTAGGAAGGGACACACAGAGCCTTCCAAGGAATCCTTCCCAAATGGGCTCAAATCTCTGCAAACCACTGAAAGCCAAGCACGTGCAAATAGCGAAGAACCCAGCATGGTCTTGTCTAGCCCGGTGTCCAGTCCTCAAATGCTAAGCTATCCCATCCTGCCTTGGGGCAAAGGCCCCACTCCCAGCCACCCGTGTGCTCAGACTAGGACTCCTGGCAGCCCAAGAGGAATCTAGCTTGCTTGCTTGAAAAGTGCTTTTCTGGATCATTGACCTCATTCCTTTTCCAGCTGACTGCATCAAGGGGGCGTTTGGCCCTGGATTAATTGATTGGAAGCTGGGGAGGGGCAGGGGTGGGGGGAGAAGAGCATCAGCATGGGCAGAAATGGCCTCCTTCGATGCTCTGCGCACGCAAGCAGAGTTCCACAGCATTTCTTCAAAGGGGGGGAAATACCAGGAAACTTTCCTAAAGAACGAAGCGTATTACGTCCAGGCCTGTTTTAAGGACACTTTGCCCAGAGCATAGAGCAAGTATTTCCTTTTCGGTGAAGGACCTTGGGGGTGGGTAAGGGATGGGGGGGGGGGGAAGCATTCCAAGGAAAACGGGCATGGTCAGCGGGGGGAGAAAGAGGAAAGAAATTCTCCCCTCTGTAGCTCAGGAGAGCAAGTCTCTATTCATGCATGGAGAAATCAAAGGACACTTGGAAAGAGCTGCTGGATGCATTAGAAGTGGGACTTTCAACCTGTCCGCTGGCCCCTTAAATAGGAGGCTTTTGACCACAGCCTGTGCTAATTGCAGAGTTTGGCTATGTGATCCTACTCTACACACACCCACCACCCCTGTACCTCTGCTATTTCTTAAAGGGGCACACGCACTAAAGCGGTGATCTATGCCAGTGTATTTTTTCAGTTCACATCAGTCTGGAAAAGAATCTTTTAAAACATATCCTTCCCCCTCCCTCCCCATGTGATTTGCTGTTCCTGCAGCTGCCAGACTGTTTTTGGCTGCTGTTCTGCAAACCCCCACGCTGCCCTTGACTCATACAGTGGCTACTCCTGGGGGTTAAATTAAGCATGTGGGTAAGTGCATGGGGGAGCCGGGCCTTTGTTTTGAGGGTGGGGACTTGATAGAGGGGAATCCCCCCCCCTTTTTTTTTTAAATGTGCTTAGCAAAGGTTGTGCAGAGGTCCGTTAAGCACAGGTTAGCGGTGCTGGTCACAAAGGAGTTTTGGGAAATAAGCTTCCTACGCTGATAACAGGGATGACTTGTCTAGAGGAGGAAGGACACGTTCCACCTTGCATTGGCACTAACGAGATACCGGCAGCAGTCCAGGCAGTGGGTAAGCTGTCACAACGGCATCTTTGCCAGAGAAGCTGGTAAACAGATGGGCAAAATATAGGGGAAAGACGAAGGGCGAAAAAGACGCGGTTTTTGTTGGCACGTTACCACCCCTTTGTCCCCCCTCCCTTTACAAGCTGCACCAGCAAGTCAGCTGTACAACCTGCAGGGTGTAGTCGAGTCGAGGAAGAGCTCTGTCTTTCGCCAGCAGAAGTTGGTCCAATAAAAGATGTGGCCTCCCCCAGCTTGTGTCTCTGATATCCTGGGACCGACATGGCTACACAACACTTACGCTTAAGCAGCGTCTGCTCCTATCAGTACTGAGGTGCGAGTTCTCCAACGAAGCCCCAGCTGCTGCAAGAACGAGGCAGCATCCTGCCGTCTGCATGAACCCACTGCCCCAGCAGGACGCCAGGGGGCGCTACGCTGCTGGAGTTGCTTTGTCAGGTGACCCATCGACGCGAGCTCCCTGCCGCTTGTAGCAGTTGAAGATTCCACAGCACTATTTCTGTTTGTTTCTTTGTAACCTTTTCAAATGAGTATTTGCATATCAATCTAAAACCAAGAAATTGGCTAGTTATTATAGTTATCCCACCGCTCCCACCATGTCCAGGTTCCTTCCCCACTCTGAACTCTGGGGTACAGATGTGGGGACCTGCATGAAAATCCCGCAAGCTTACTTTTCCCAGCTTAGATTAAAACTTCCCCAAGGTACAAACTATTTTACCCTTTGCCCTTGGACTTCCACTGCTACCACCACCAAACGTTTATCTGGGTTTATAAATCTCCTCACTGTATTTTCCACTGAATGCATCTGATGAAGTGAGCTGTAGCTCACGAAAGCTTATGCTCAAATAAATTGGTTAGTCTCTAAGGTGCCACTCGTACTCCTTTTCTTTTTGCGAATACAGACTAACATGGCTGCTACTCTGAAACTAGTTATTATCTAGCACTCTTCATCCAGAGATCTCAAGGCACTTTACAAAAGTATGAAAGAATCATCCCTTTTTAATAAATGGGGAAACTGAGGCACAGGGCGGGGCAGTGACTTGCCCAAGGACCCAGGAATACAACCCCGGCCTCTCTTTCCTACTCTCCCCCCAATTCACATCATTAAATTGAGCTGAACTCCAAAAGGAAACCCACTTACGCTACAGTGTATTTAATGAATCGGTGGGAATTATGCCAGCAATCCTTCCTTTATAGAATCTCATGTCCAAAACTGATTTTTCCAACCTGGGATCCACTTACTTAGTAACTAAGGGTACGTCTACACAGCAAAACAACACAGCGGCTTCCAGTTTCAGAGCCCAGGTCTACAGACTTTGGATCAGCAGACTCGCACTACAATTCTAAAAATAGCCATGTAGACGTTCTGGCTCCAGCTGGTGCTCCAGCTCTGAAGCCTGGAAAGGGAGATCAGTTTCAGAGCCCCATCCCAAGCCGGAATGTCCACATGGCCGCCAACCCAAGTCTGTAGACAGAGGATCTAAGACTCACTGCTATGTCGTCTTTTGCTGTGCAGATGTATCCTAACGCACCTTGGCTTTCAGTTCTCCATGGGCAAAACCAGGCTACGTCTTTGGTTTCATGCCCAAATCTGAAGTTGTTTTGGTGTATTTGTTAGTTCTGTAAGGGATACAGAGCATCCATAGTTGGGCCTGGCTTCTCAGATTTTACTGGAGAGCTTGTTAGTTGTGGGAAGCGTTTACTTCCTTGCTAGAGCGTTTTGTACAGATATTGTAATACTGGTAGGTAGTTTAACATGCTGCAGAACTGGGGACCCTTCAAGAAATTTTTCCAAAAAACTTTCTGGCAAAAGTGAAATATCCAACTACGTTATTTTTCTTATATCAGGGTTTGCATATTTCTCTTGCCCCCTTGGGCATTGGGAATGACCCCATAGCAAGCACTGCTTAGCCACTCAAACTCCTCTGGGAGCAATGACCATACTTTCTGCCCCATGATGTTCCCCTTGAGTTTCAGTGGGGTTGGTTGGTTTTCTTCACTTCTTGTGCCAAGCTATGGTGTTTATACTTAGACCTGAATTTTTTTTTTTAATGGAAAACATTGAATTTTTGCTGAAAAAAAAGAAAACTTCCACCCCAAAACCTCAAAATTTTTATTTGAAATGCTGCCCCACTGCTTCATGGGAATTTTAGTTTGGTGGTCTCATGCCTCCATTTTCCTCTATGGGCCAGCTCCCTGGTCAGACTACATCTCCCACAATACACCACTGTCACCCTTCGTGTTGAGCCACCATGGTGTATCACAGCAGATGTAGTTGGAACCTGCCTGTAGAGGAGAATGGGACCACGAGCTGAACACCAGCTCCCAGAAGGCACCGCAGCAGCATTCCTGAATCAAATTTTTTCAGGTATTCAGTTTTTCAACTAAAAGTTGAGATTTGCAGTGGGACTCAGACACTTTCCACAAAAAAACTTCTTTAGTCTATGCTCCAATTTTCCATCAAATAAACAGTTTCCACCGGGCACTCTATCGCACAGCCATGACATTCCACCCCAGAGGTGGCTGCAGTTCAGTGGGAGGAGAAGAGAATGCTGAAGCATGTGATTAGTCAAGGACTACTGATGAACATGTGAGGACCATGCTGATATAGTTACCATCTTTAAGCAATACCCTGTGTGTTGAGAGAGGAGAACAGGGGGTTCAGGTGAAGGTTGGGAAGGCAGGGCAGCGATGCAGCATAGATGTGTGTCAGTGCTGACCATCGCTTGAGGTTTTGGACTGAGTCAGAGGCCATCTTTGGAGGTGACCCAAGACGCACCCAGGGGTACTGCCTTGTTCTGCCTTCCTTTGAGGCTGATGCTACCTGGATTCACTTCTCTGCCCTCCACGTAGGGCACCATCCGTGATGCCTCCACTGATTCCCCTTTGTATGTCTCCTGGCTTCAGATGATCCTGGTGTTAAAAACAGCGAAAAAACAAACAGCTGAGTAAAGTCAGGCTAAGCATTGACAACCCTGGTCATGTTTTCCCCATGTGATGGGATGGGGATTGATGTAGACCAAGAGAAATCACATTCTCGCCACTTGTGCAACGTTCTCCTGAACCAGAGTGGCTGAGATGAGGTCCTTGCAAATGAGTCTGTTCCACTCCAAGATCAGGTCGCCATCCCACTCCTTGCGTCCCCCAGGGATGCGGAGGAGGAAGATGGAGCAAGTTCGCCTGTGTTGGCTTGGATTGAAAGCCATTTCTCTATTGAGACATTGGAAGACTTTCAGTTTCACATGAACGTGGGGGGAGGGGGAGGCGGCGTGAAAGGCTGGAAGATAATGCACTGGATTGGGACTCAGGAGATCTGGGTCCAGTGTCTCCCTGTGTGACCTTGGGTAAGTCACCTCATCTCTCTGTGCTTCAGCACCCCGTCTCCACCGTGGAGATCATAATTCTCCTACCCTTTCTGGCTTGGATGCAAAGTTCACTAGGCAAGGACTCGCTCTTGCAGGGTGTATGTACTACCCCTAGCATAATGGGACTCTGATCTTAGCTGGGGCCTGTTAGGAGTAGCAGGAAGTGAACGGTGCTGGATTGACAGCACTGAAGGCCTCTGTTTAGCCGCAGGATAGAGATCACACGTTGGCGACAGTACAGGCATTCTCCAGGTTGCTGCCCTTCCCTCCCTGCTCTCCCAGCGTGCCTCCATCCATCCCCAGAGGGACCCTCCCTAGGGGCCGGAGGAGAATTCAGTCAAAAATGGTCCTTCACCTTGCTGGAGAAGTAAGTGCCTGTCCCCACAGTGGAGACTTTGGGATATAGACACCAGTCCCGCTAGGAGCTGGACTGAGATTCCCCCCCCAAATCCTGCGCTGAGGTGAGGATGAGCTGGTGACTCTGATGCTCCGCACAACAAACCGTATCAGAGATCACAGATCCTCCTCTCTGCAATCCAGCATCCGTGATGGGCTATTGCCAGGAGATGATTAGCCTGCTCCCCCCAGAGCGCTGTGACTCAGATAGGCATCTTGTTTTGGGAAGAAGGATGCTCTCGCTCACCTCCCACCATCAGGACACGCTTGGGGAGATGTTAAGATCCGCCAGCCACTTGGCTCGGTGTCAGCCAGCTGTTCACCCTGTGTGGATACAGTAAGAACAAGGAGAGTACGTGCTTATGTCAAGTGACCTTTGGAAAATGAGCCCAGCATGTGTTCTCACTTAGCCGGGCTGGGCTTGCCCTCCAGAAACTTCCATCACCCCAGTGGAAAGAGGCGGACTGTGTGGATTTTAATTGGGAACAGCCTGCCTTCTGCACTGGGGTTACCAGTGTGCACAGGCTGTTGAGAGCGCCAAGGAAAGTGGCCGATGGCATTGCCTGTTTCTTGTTGGGGAGCTCGGGTTCAAATCCAGCCCTGGTCACTTGTGCAAGGAGTTTGGCAGCATCACTTCTTGGCACCCTTTGGATACAGCATTGCTCTGTTCTTGAGGCCCAGTGTAGGAGAAGCAAGGGTTTTGCAGGCCAGGGCTGAGTGCTTTGTTGGATGGGGAGCTTGGAACTGGATTACTATGGGATGTTGCAAGACAAGAGTGTGGGGCAGTGGCAGAAATATGCATAGGACCCAGGACTGGGTAAGGTAGGGTTGCCAACCCTCCCGGTTTCACCAGGAGTCTCCCGGAATCAGGCCCATCTCGCAGAGGATACTGAAGCCAAACCGGGAGATTTGAGGCTGTTAAAAGTCTGGCAGTGCAGCGGGGCTCTGCACACTGCCCCCGACTGCAGGCTCCCTCCCCCTGGCTCCACGCAGCTCCCGGAAGCTCTCCATTGGCCAGGAGCTGCAGGGGGCAGCACCTGCAGGCGGGGACAGCGCGCCGAGCCCCCATGGCCGCCCCTCCCCCTAGGAGCCGGAGGGACATGCTGGCCGCTTCCTGGGACCCGCCTGAGGTAAGCGTCACCTGGAGCCCACAGCCCTCAACTCCTCCTGCACCCAAACTCCCTCCCAGAGTTTGCACCCCTTCCTGCACCCCAGCCCCCTGCCCCAGGCTCAGCCCAGAGCCCCCTCCCACACTGAAAACCCCTCGGCCCAGCCCAGAGGCTGCGCCCCCCCCCCCCCACACCCCAACCCCCTGCCCCATCCCAGTGAGGGTGGGGGAGAGCAAGCGACGGAGGGAGGGGGGAATGGAGTGAGCGGGGCGGGGCCTAGGAGAAGGGGCGGGGCCTCGGAGGAGGTGGAGGGGTGGGGCAGGGGCATGCCAAGGGTGTTTGGGTTTGTATGATTAGACAGTTGGCAACCCTAGGCCTGGGTTTCATGGGCCTGCCCTGCTTTGACCCCCACTAAAACCCCTGTCCTGATTGAAGGGCCCCCAAACCGAGAGGTATACAGACCTAGTGCAGAGGATCGCAGTGCCACTCCGGTTTGGCCCGTCCAACCCTCTGTCTCCATCTGCAGCAGGGCAGAAAGGCCGAACCTGAGTGGCGGGGCGGGGTGCTTTAGCCATTGGAAATGTTGGGAGGGATGAGGAAAGGTGCGGTGGTAGAAGTGTGCGTTTGTGCGGGGGCAGGGTCCCAGCCTGCTAGCAGATGGTGCGACGGAAACCAGAATTAAGGTGCACTGGCTGGTCAGGGATAGATGCTGTCTGCTGTGTTGTCTCAGAGCAATGAAATTCGTCATGTTCCCCGACAATCCTTCTGAAAAAGAAATGGTGAAATATCGTCAGTTCGCTCTTACGGGGCCCCTTGCACCTGATCTTTAATGCTTTACAAAGGAAGGTCGGTAACATTATCCTCACTTTGCTGATGGGGAAACTGAGGCATGGCAGTTGTCAGAGGTCATACATCTGCATCAGAGCTGGAAGCCGAACCTGTCTCTTCTGGCTCCCAGCCCGGTGCCCTATAGATCTAGCAACAGGCACTGGGCATGCTCCTGGTAGAACGGTAGTCAGTGCAATTCTATCAGCTCTGGACCTCTCTTTTTAGAGCTTGGAGAAGAGCTTTCCAACGAGGCTTTCTGCCATGTGCACAGAGGACACGCTCTGCTTCCATCAGGAAGGGAAGGAATGCTGCATGTTCCGGCGATTCACCAGCATCTGGGGGCTTGGGTGGGGGCTTGGGCCCATTATAGTAGACAGCATGGAACACGCCTTTAAAAAACAGGCTGGTCTTGGCAGGGAGCATGCACATGGAGGGGCTGCGGATGGTTTCCTGATGGGGAGGAAGGGATGGTCTTGTGGTTAAGGGGCGGGGGAGTCAGGGCATGGGTTCCAGTCTCTTTTCTGCCACTGACATACTGTGGGGCCTTAGTTAAGTCACTTAAATTCTCCAAGCCTCAGTGCCTCTGTCTGTGATGGGAGGATGATCCTTAAAGGGTGGGGGGCAGTTCAGGCTTCATTAATGTTTTGTCAAGTAGCTTTGAAACCCGTGGCTGGGAGATGGCACAGAAATGGCAGGTGTTCGGAAGTGTTAATTCTCAGTGTTTCTATGGAGGAGAGCTTAGAGCTAGATGTGCAGGAGCCGTTAATGGGTCAGACTTGTCCAGCCAGCAGCCCACAGTAATTCCACCCCCATTGGCCTGGGAGACGACGATGAAGCATCAAGAAGAGGAGGGTGTAGAATGCCCCTTTGGTATCTCGGCAGTATCCCTAGGAGACACCTAGGGATTGTCCCTGTAATGACATGGTTGGGACGACGTCCAAAGCCTCCTGCTAATCCCTTCTCCCATCTTCTTTTCCAGACTTCCCAAAGGTCCTCCAGCTACCTCCTGCACTGCACTGCTCCGCTCCTCCCCGCTGCCCCCCGTGACCATGAGAGCAGTCTGTCTCATCCTGCTGTGTCTGCCAGGTGAGTGCAAGGCATCCCAGCCCCGAGCCCGCTGGCATGGGCAGGCCAGCATGGCATGCATGAACCTTGGAGAAAAGTGACCTGGTGCACCTGGTAGAGTCACTGTGAGAGATCCACCCACCTGGTCAGTGATGGACCAAACCCAGAGGGTGGGGGGAGGCACAGTCCCTCTCCCACAGAGCCTCTGATCTAAGCAGAAGAATCACACCATTCAGGTGTACGATGCACTGACCGACCGGCTCTCCAAGTGTGGCAGAGTTTTCATCTCCTGAAGCTCGGACTCAAATGCTCGGCCTCCCGGAAGAGGGGCGTGGAGGGGGAGGAGTGATCCGAAGCGATTTGAAGGGGAGAGGGAGTTTGAACTCTATGGGGCAATGTGGCAGAAGGTAGAAAGTCAAGAGCAGGGGGAGGGTCCAGAGGAAGGGGCGAAGCAGTCTCCATCCACAGGGCTTCAGGAGTGAATAGAAAAAAAGGGAACTGAGGACAGGACCGCCTAGTGGCTACAGCAGTGGTTTGGCCTTAATGGGCCTGGGTTCAATTCCCTTCTCTGTCACAGATTCCCTGTTTGTCACTTAGACTCTCTGGGCCTCGGTTTCCTCACCTGTGAAATGTGACGACATCCCTTCCCTACCCTCCGGCAGTGCTGGGGGCCTGGCCGCTGCTTTGAGATCCAGGGACACAAGGGCCTATGTAACAGCAGATTATTGCATCATTAATGACATTTTATGCACTTCTCCCTGTTGCCGTGTGGAGGAATGGGGGGGCGCCAGGGAGATGGCATCACTGTTGATTGTTGGTTTATGTGGATAATTAACGAGGCTGTAGGGTGTCTGTCCCCGGAGCAGGGCAGGAGGATGGCGGTGGCTCTGTGAGGTTAGACTGCATGTCTCCAGCCTGGGCAGCGAAGAGGCTGCTGGTCCTAGTTAGGGTTGCCAACTTTCTATTTGCAGAAAACCGAATAACTGTGCCCCACCCCTTCCCTAAGGCCTCGCCCCTTCTCCAATGCCCCGCCCCCACTAACTCCTTCCCCCCTCCTTCCATCACTTGCTCTCCCCCAGTCTCACTCACTCATTTATTTTCGCCAGGCTGAGGCCAAGGGGTTTGGAGTGCAGGAGGGGGCTCTGGGCTGGAGCAAGGGGTTGGGGTGTGGGAGGGGGTACGGGGTGTGGGCTCCAGGAGGGGGTTTGAGTTGCAGGCTCTGGGCAGCGCTTACCTTAGGTGGCTCCCGGAAGCAGTGACATGTCCCTCTGCCTCCTAAGTGGCCCCGGGGGCTCTGCACGCTGCCCTCACCCGCAGGTGCTGCCCCCGCAGCTCCCATTGGCTGTGATTCCCGGCCAATGAGAGCTGCAGAGCCGGTGCTTGGGGCAGGGGCAGTGCACGGAGCACCCATGGCCATCCATGCCCCTAGGACCCAGAGGGACATGCCGGCAGCTTCTCGAGAGCCAACTGGACTTTTAATGGCCCAGTCAGTGGTGCTACCAGAGCCACCAGGGTCCCTTTTCGACCAGCGCCTGCACAGAGGATAACAAACGTGGGAAATGTTCCCAGGCGGGGCCGAGAGAGACCAGAGCATATGTGCATTGGCGCTGGACAGGGAGTGGGGAGCGAAAGACTAGAGGAGAGGTGAGGCGTGTGGGGGGTAGGGGAGGGGATCAGGCAGTGCATAGAACAGCTGGTGACCCATGTGGTTCCATCTGTTAGAGCTTTCCTTACGTGACAAGGGTTGCAACAAGAGATCTCAGTGGAAGGCTGATGAACCCGCAGGATGCCCCAGGCCCAGCTACTCGCAACGCAGCAATTGTGCAATTAGGACCCAATCCAACAAGGCACTGAGCACCCCGCGCACCCGCCATTCAACAGCCACAGGGGAGAGGGTGCTCAGCACCTAGCAGGTGGAGACCTGATGTGCAGAGCAGGCCCGTAGCAGGTGGCATAAGAACCATGCGGCAGCCGGGCGCTTGGGCTGTGCCTTGGTCAAGCAGTCGGAGATGGGTCTTCCCCTCCAACTCCGGGCGCTCCCCTGAGATTGTCATCAGACTGCCTGCTGCCATGCCACGCCCAGCTGGTACCCCTGAGAGCAGGCCCAACCAGCCCACGCAGAGGCAACGCCGGTGGGGAGAAGGAGCCAACCCATCTTTGCCCGGCTGCCTGACGGCCACTGTCAGGTGGGGAGGGAGGGAGAAGGTGCTGCTCAGAGCTGGCTCATCCTGCCACACATCCCACAATACAGAACTGGTGGCAGGAACCCGGGCCAGGCAGGTAGAGGTGGGAGGGGTGTGAGCGGGTGGGCAGACAATCTAGGAGGAGATGGAGCCGGGAGAGAACTTTGTTGAGGAAACCGAGAGTGGGACATAACCACCAACGCCGAGGTGGGTCGGGGGCTAACTGAGCTGAGGCGCCTCTGTGCCCTTGTTCAGAGTAATTGGACTGTGCTGGGGATTTCCCTCTGTCTCTCTTCAGCCTGCCCTGTTTGGGATCCTCCTTGCAAACCGCCTTGCACTGCTGGAGTTTCTGCAGTCGGCTCCAGCTGGCAGCCAGGGGGTGGCTCCATGGCCGGCGTTCCTCCGAGGGACCCCTCTGGGACCCAGACGCTCTGTGCTCTCCAGAGGGGGGAGGGTTAACAGCGTCACCTTGAAAATGGGGAAGGGGAGGAATTTGCAGACTCAGCAGGTGACCCCGAGCCACTGAAGAGCGGGGAGGTGGGTGGTGGTTATGTGACAGGAGCGCCCTGAAATCAGGGCCCCCTTGCACTAGGAGCTGCACAGACACTCAGTAAGGCAGTTCATGCCTCTGGAGCTTGCAATCCAACTAGCTCAGAAAAAAGGAAGTTTTGCTACCCTCATTCTACAGATCGGGGAAACTGAGGCATGGAAAGATCATGGTTTGCTCAGTGTCGCACACAAGACCTATGACAGAGCTTGGAAATGAACCCCAGTCTCCTGCATCTCCATCCAGTGCCATAAGCACAGGGCCGTCCTTTCTCTCAGGGTAAGTCTCCACTGCAGAGGAAAAACCCGTGGCAGCAAGTCTCACAGCCTAGCAGTAGACTAGCCGTGTAGACATTCTCATTCGGGCTGGAGCCCCAGCTTTGAGACCCTCCCCCCTCGCCAGGTTTCAGAGCCCAGGCTCCAGCCCGAGACTGAATATCTACACTGCTATTTTTAGCCCCGCATCCTCTGAGCCCCATGTACTTGAATCAATTGACCCAGGCTCCGAGACTCGGTGCCCTGGGTTTTTCTTTACAGTGTAGACGTACCCTCGGGCACGTGCCTTTCACTAGCTTGTTCACTGATTTCTGTGGGCTCCTGTCTCCACTATGAAAGGTCTCAGACCCTGTGATGAATCTCAAGATTGGGCCTTGAAAACACATTTCAGGTCGCGTGGTTTTGATGGCTTATGTGGATGTGAGGAAAACTTTGAGACTAAAGTCCAAACTAGACCCAGTGCAAATCCATTGACTTCAGTGCAGCAACAGCTGCTTCCACCAGGGCTGAATTTGCCCCCACTTCTTAATGATTTTCCACAAGCTCTTCCCATTCATTTAATTTTTGTTGTTTATAAAACGATGTGTTCCTGGAAACATTTCCATGGACTGATCCTGGAACGCCGTCCCGGGGTGAGAGGAGTTGCGTGGGATGAATCAAGTAATCAGACCCTGGCTACATTAGCCAGGGGTGACAGGTGATTTCATGCACAAGCCCCCTGCCCATCTCCCCAGATGGGGTTGAAACCAGTTTGCTCCTGTCTACACTAATGACCAACTCACTCTCGACCCCAGTTAAGGAGTCTGGGAGAAATGGGGGGGGGGGCTCTTGTGATGCACACCTGTTGTTAACCGTGAGTCATTCCCAAATACAGTCTATAGTTAACCTCTAATACTCCTCCTCACCTTGTCCCAGGAGGTGACAGAGCTCACGTGATAGTCTGTGGGCTACTACAGCTGAAAGATGGAAAACTGGCCTCTCGGGTGAGAATGAGTTTCTGGGTACAGCTGAGTCTAGACTCTTCTCCGTGTAAGGTTTTAACCAGTAGAGAGCAGATTCCCTTTGTGAGTTTTAGATAAATCCTAGGCTGACTAGGGCAGGGGTGCCTTAGGCATTCATGGAGTCCAACCCCTTGCAAAGACCCATCTTTCAGAAGTGTCTGATTCATAGATTCATAGATACTAAGGTCAGAAGGGACCATTATGATCAGCTAGACCGACCTCCTGCACAATGCAGGCCACAGAATCTCACTCATCCACCCACTCCTGCGAAAAACCTCTCACCTATGTCTGAGCTATTGAAGTCCTCAAATCGTGGTTTAAAGACTTCAAGGAGCAGAGAATCCTCCAGCAAGTGACCCGTGCCCCATGCTACAGAAGAAGGCGAAAAACCTCCAGGGCCTCTTCCAATCTGCCCTGGAGGAAAATTCCTTCCCGACCCCAAATATGGCAATCAGCTAAACCCTGAGCATATGGGCAAGATTCACCTGCCAGATACTACAGAAAATTCTTTCCTGGGTAACTCAGATCCCACCCCATCTAATATCCCATCACAGGCCATTAGGTCTATTTACTATGAATATGGCTCATCTCTTAGAGTATTGATCAAGGACAGTGGTGATGAGCGTGTCTGTCGCGCAAGGGAATACTGGTACCAACGCCAGCCCCCGCTCTGTGCTAGAAGCAGCTTCTACAATGTAGAGCATAGCTTCAGTATCCCCAATCCCAAGCGTTAAAAAAATCACGAGTCCAACCCCCAAAATCATGAGATTTGCTTTAAAATTGTGAGATTTAAGAAAATATATGTTGGGGGTGTTTTTTCCCTTCCCTTCCCTTCTGGTTTGTGAGCCTTTTGGATGCACTTGGCTGGTATTTGCAAGCTTTTCTCCATACTCATGAATGCTAGAAACTTTTTTTTAAATGAAAGTTGAGATTCTCGTACATTCACATGACTCCAGGAGCTGGGGACTTTTAAATCCAGTATCACAAGAGCTGGCAACACTACAGCTGAGTCCTCAGGCTTCTCTAGACCTGAATTTGCTGTTGACAACAAATAACAGCTGTGAATCATTAAACGTGCAAAACGTCTCAGCAGTTAAATCCGATACATAAGTGCTGTCCAAGCAACAAAGGCACAATCTCTGCTCTCAGGAAGAATCTGTCATGTACAGACAGTATGTCTAGACTAGGATAGAGGTGTGTTGGAGAGGGGAAAGGCGGTTTAAACATATGAGCTAAAACCTTTTAGCGAACATGGCTTTAAACCCTAGTGTAGTCAGGGCTCCCCTGCTGTGGAAAAGCTTTCCAACTTATAAGGACAGATAGGCACTGGAAGAGGTTACCTAGGGAGGCTGCAGAGTTGCTGGAGGTTTCTAAGAACAGGTTGGACAAACACCTGCCAGGGATGATCTGGGTTTACTTGATCCTGCCTCAGCACAGGGGGCTGAACTTGGTGACCTCATCCAGCCGTACATTTCTATGATTTGATGAACCAGCTCGCACATCTCGTCTTGCCTACACCACGGTTTTAAAATGTGTTAATAATGACCCCTGGCGCATATCTGGCGCTTTCCATCAGTAGCTCTCAAAGTGTTTTACAAGGGAGGCCGGGAGCGTTACCATCACTTTACAGCTGGGGAAACGGAGGCACAGAGTGGGGACATGACGTGCTCACCCAGCCCTGGTAGAGTCAGGGATAGAACGCAGCTTTCCTGAGTCCCCCTGTATGCTTGTGGATTGCTCTCAGTGCACAGAGTTGCTGTTCAAACCTTCTGCAAAATCAAAGGTCACTAGAAACATTTCTCTGAATTTCTTCAAATATTCTGATTGCGTCATTACATTTTGGGCTGGGAGGGACCCCAGTCCCTAGCAGCATTTGCAGCCCTAATGTTGCAGCCTCCTGCTATTACATGAGATCCAGCAAGTGAAACCAGCCAGCCTATCTGATCCTTGAGTGGACCTGAAAGAAGCAAAGTGGCATTAACAGTGAGAAATATGCGCCAAATGTGAAGAGTCGCGTTTGTGAAAGAACGTGCTTTTTAACGCGGTGTCACTTTAAGACTGCGTGTACATGGGAGCTAGAGAGGAACCAGTTTTACCATCCCATGACAACTTTTGAGGGAGTCATATCCCAGGTGAGTCCTCTTCCACGCCATTGGCTCGGCTGCATCTTTCTCTCTCTGGTTGAGACCAGAAATTCCATCCTGGACCTGCGAAATCTCCGTGAAAGTTTCGTCAGAACTGTACATGCCCTAGGAATCTTTCGACAAAATTCTTTTGACCAGCTCTAGTGTGTGCTTTTTCCGGCAAAGCTTCTTGGGACATCTCCCCCGTGCCAGCAGGAGCATGAGTGTTGACGGCGCTCGGGCATTTTCACCATCGTGTCATCTGAACTTGGCAGGTCTATAAAATACCTGTGGTCCCTGAGGCCTGTCTACACTTGGGCTCTCGCTGCCACTGGCAGAGCTGTGCCTACGATCGAGGGTTGGCGGGGGAGAGACTTGCCCAAAATGGCTGATTTTGAGAAGGCTGAAGTTTGACTCAGATGACCAGTGGCAGCTGTGGCGAGCAGCGTAGGGTTGGGGTTCAGAAGGGTGGCAGCCAGGTGAGTACGGCGGCAGATTTCATAGGCCGGCAGGGGCTCAGCTTGGGCTGGGGTTCAGCTAGCCGGTTGCTTCGGGGGTCGGGCTGGCGCTCAGGGGCTGGAAGGCGGCCTGGGGGTTGAGGTGGTTTGGCGGGCGGGAAGGGGTGGGCTCGGGGCTCTGGTGGGCGAGGGGGCGGGTCCTCAGTCAGAAGGGGTGGGACTAGTTGGGTGTATTTTTTCAGCGGTGCAGATAGGGAAGGGGCAGTGGGTAGTGATCTCCACTGGACGTTCGGCCTGTGTTTGTTTTATACATGAAGTGTGTGTGGCAGGGAGGAGAGACCCTGTGGGAATTTCCAGACTTCCATGTGCGTCCCGAGGGGAAGTGCGTTTTCCAACCCCACTGAGGGGCCTGAAGATGGACAGGGGAAAACAATGGGTGCTGAGCAGTGATTCGGCTCTTACAGCTTCTTGCAAGGGTTGGGGTTTTTACCTGGTCTTGAGTCATGTTAGGCTGTTGTTCTTTCTGGGCCTAAGCCAGCTCTTCCCCTTCCTCCTCTGCCATCTGCTGCTTTGTGGAGGAGCTCTTGTTCACTCAATGACTTCCAGACGGAGGGAGACTTGTCTCAGTTTCCTGCGTCATTTGCAAAGCCCTCAACTTCCAGTGCATCGGCTTTCCTAGCTGCATTTGAATGCAATGGCTGAAGAGGCTAGCGTGCACGCATCCCATAAGCACAGCAGAGTTGCGGGTATGTTTCCATCTGGACGTGGGTACCCCATCGACACTCAGGGGGCCGTGGGTGTGACACGTGCTCTGCACATCCAGAGGAGAGGGCCTTAAATGTCCACTTTGCTCTGCGTCCGGCATTGTCGGTAGCTCAGCCCAGATTGGACCCCAGGGTGGTTTTAACTTGGATCCAGCCACGCGTAAATCCGTTGGGCTGTCAGTCAGGTGATTGTCTGTCTGTGCACCTCGGCGGGGACGCCCATTTCTAATACACTCCCTGAACTTGTGCTTGACAAGACAGATTTACCAAGCTGCCAGCCAGCCAGTTCCAGGCACCAGACCTTGCTGTGGGTGTAGGAAAGGATGAGGGACAAGGATCAGGAGCAGACGGACTCCCTCAGTTTGCAGGCCTGCCCCACACTTGAGATCATTCATTTGCTGATTTTGGGACCTAGCACTGTTCGTGCTCTCTGAGATTGTGGCCCTCATTTGTGCTGTCTCTGTGTAGCATGACTCACCCTACGATTGGCCTGGAATTAAAGATTAATCTTTAATTAAAGATTTTGTCATGTGATGAAATCTCCAGGAACACACCCAAAACTGGCAACCCTAATCCTAGTGCTTGAGTACACGGCTGGACGCATCATCCGAGAGGTGGTGGCTCACAGCTGGGTCTAAATGTTCACGCACTTGGCTAATTTGAGGCCTCATAAAGTTCCCACCTGCAGTGAGGAGGAGGATGTTTGAGGCAGGACAATGCCAAGCACACTCTCCCAGGACACCTGCGAGTCCCTGCCTGGGGTGGGGGGGAGGCAGTCCACAGTGTGTGCATCTGATCAGCGGAGACGGAGAGCACTGGCCCATGTAGCTCAGTTCAATGCACTGTGCGGCCTTCGGGGTCGCTGCTATGTGAGTTCAGCTCCCGCTAGTTCAGGCTGCTTCGGTAGAGCCATTGTGGGACAAGTAACTGTCTCAGACTCCCGCCTGGCTTGCGCTGTCCCTCCTGGTTGTACGGTGCTGGTGCTGGTGCTGTTCGGGTCGACCTGGAGTCCTCTCCTGAGAATTCCTGCTCTGCAGGCGGCCCTGTCCAAACCCTGCCAAGGGGCAATCACAGCGACTGAGCCCCTGCGGGCCTGAGCCAACCTTCCCAGCTGCCAGGAATGGTGGCTGGCCACGCTGCATGGAGACACGCTGGCGATCCTGGGGCTGAGCGTCAGGTCAGCTCTCTTCATGCAGACGAGCCCTGATGATGAAACTCTCAGGGAAACTGAGGCAGTGAAGGGCCTGTTGTCAAAGCAGCACAGAGAGGCCACTGCCTGCCGACTTCCAGGCACTGAGCCCTTCACCCACTCAAAGGAGCCATTGCTACTGGTCTAGCATTCCCCCGATGGGCTGTCCCGGGGGGGGGGGGGCTGGTGAACCAGTTCAGACCACGACCACCCTCGTGTGAACATGGCGGTGGAGTCCAGTTGTTGATTTCCAAGAGCTTTGCTAGGCCAGCAGATTGGGGCTCTTCCAGGGCTGCTGAGGGTGTGGTGTGGGAGGGGGGATTGAACTCAGACACCTGGATGTTGGCTTGTGCCTAGGATGCTGGCTCCCCTTCTACGTGTCCATCCCACGGGCAGTGGGGGCAGCTTTCTTACACGGTGTCTGCCCACACTCAAGGGACAAGCAGCGGAGGAGCGTGGGGGGCCGTTTTGAAAGGGTCAAATACTTTGAGCACTCAGTAAACCACAATGATTTCTCTCTCCTGTGTGTGTGCATGTTCCCAGCAGCACTCCTGGCCCAGGGACAATACGATCTCGAAGGACCCCCTTATCTTGACCAGCTGCAGTATTCCCAGTACGACCCTCAGTTAGGTGAGTGGTCCTGATGGCTTCACGTATATATCTCCCCCCTCCACCTGCTCCATCCCTCAACATACACACCTGCTCTTTGTGTGTCTCGGTGAGACAGCTTCATTGCGTAACAGATCTCGCCATCTAGGAGGGTTTTTTCCTGATGTTCAGTCTGAATGTCCCCTTTTTGAATTTCATTCCAGTTTGTCCCACGCCAACCCTTTCCTCTCCCTCCCTGGTATTTACACCTTTCGGGTCCTTGGCGAGATCTCCTCCCAACCCATGCTCCAATCCCAGTCCACAGATGTCGCTCCATTAAACTTCCCCCTAAACCAGTCCCTGGTAATCAAAGAATCTCCGGGTTGGACAGGACCTCAGGAGGTCATCTAGTCCAACCCCCTGCTCAAAGCAGGACCAATTTTTGCCCCAGATCCCTAAATGGCCCCCTCAAGGATTGAACTCACAACCCTGGGTTTAGCAGTCCAATGCTCAAACCACTGAGCTATCCCTCCCCCCCAAATGTCTGATGCGCTTCACTGAACTCTTCTGATTTATAGGATTGTAGGACTGGAAGGGACCTCCCTGGGTCATCTCAGTGCAGGGGACTGGACTGGGCAGGATTTGTTGCTATCTCCCTGGTAACAAAGTGCCCAGAGACAAACAGAAGCACTCCCAATTCTACATTCCAGGATGTTGTTGCCTTTAAACTGCATGAAATGTTTCTCACTGTCACATCGCCCAACAAACTCACAACTGATATGCTGCCCACGATCATCCCTAGCTGATAGAGAAGGTTGGGCAATTTAGGGTCCTCCCAAGTAAAATAATCTGCCTTTTCCCATCTGGCAAAGCTAATTTAGTCCATTAACAGAAGTTTGGCTAACTCAGGTTTCTACTTCCCCTGTTCAGAGTGGCTCATGAGATTTCAGGGAAATGATTATTGCAATATAGCAACTAAACTCCGATGGTTCCTGGTATTCTGTTGTGCTAGGCTGCTTCCAAGAAGTGTATTCACTGCCCATGAACCTTGATCAGTCTAAGATTTGTTAAAGATACAGACGTGTTGCGTTCCAGTACGGTAACTGTCACTGAATTAAACTGAACGTGCTTTATAGCCCAATGCTCTTTGCAACACACTAGTTGGGGGTGGTACCAGGCAAAGGTAGCAGCTGCTATGCCTTCAGTACCTGCTTTCTCTCAGCCAGGGTCTTTCAGACGTTACAGTGAGTGAGTGTTGTCCAGGCCGCTGGGATTATCATTTAATCTGATCTGGAAAAAAAACAATTATTGGGATTTTACATTCCCCCTGGAGAGTCGCTGGAAATGGGCTGAAGAGACCAATGACCAAGATTTTCAAAAGCGACAAGTAATTTGGGGGGCCCAACTTGAAACATCTTTCAGAAAGTGCTGGACACCTGATCTCTGAAAACTAGGCCCCGTACAGTGTCTTTATCACTCCACTAGTCGCTTTAGAAAGTTTTGACCTACTGTGTCCTCGCTCAAACCATGTCTTCCCCTACTGCAGTGGGTGAAAGTTTATGCCTTGATTTTTCCCCCAGAGATGCTGATCACTTCTCCCTCCCGTTGACTTGGGCGATCAGCAACTCAGAGCAGACTTGTAAACCCTAGAGTGGATTCCCTGTACAATGCAACCACCTGGGATTCCATTGCCCTTGGGGTTAGGAAATCTGTCAGTATCCCAGGCGAGATGCAGCCACCACCGAGATGACTGGGCTCTTCCAGGGCTGGGCGAGACAGGTTTTGTGCAGGGAGAACAAGAGCAGTTTGTTTCCTTCTTCCACATGCTGTGTTAGGTCTTTGCTGTTCCTAAAATGAGACCTTTCTCTGTGCTTTGTTTTTGTTTTGTTTTTTAGACAATCAAGATTACTATGACTATCAAGGTAAGCACTTTCTCTGTTGAGCACTCATCTGCTCTTCTGAGCTGCCCTGTTTGCTCCAGCTGGCCAGCACTGGCTGGAGTGTAACTAACGTGCTGTGGAGTCGGCATAATTGTGCTTTGTTGGGAATATGAATTCTGCCGTTCCCAGCCTGGCTTCTGTTTTGCCTTGATCTTGCAGGGAAGGTCTAGTCCTCTGGGGTTTTATGATGCAATCTGTTGCCCCAGTTACTATGTGGCATTGATATGTCACTGCTGGATTCAGGAAGAAATGGAGGAGGATCCAAACTGCAAAACGAGGCTCCCGGGGAAAACTGGAAAAATGACCAATAAAACAAAGCTCCTGGGGAGGGAGAGTGCTGGGGTCTCTGGCCCCGTTTGGCAGAGGGTGTGTGTGGTGCCTGATTAACCTGAACTGAACATGTCCGTTCTCCATGGCAGATGTCACCCAGCGCACTCCCGAAGAGCAGTTCCAGTATCAGTCCCAGCAACAGACCCAGCAGGAGATCATCCCAGCGCCAACCCCCGGTGCGTTGTGGAGCCTTCGCCACTCCTGGCGGAGAGGGGCTGTGGGCAGCCGTGTCTGCTGCCGGTGTAGTCCTATTGTAGTCAGTATGTCCGCTGCCGTACACTAGCCGAGGAGCAGATCCGCTGTTTAAATGTGGAGCAGAGTATAAACAGTGTCCAGTGTGTGTGTAGCTTTCCTGGGCAGTAGCACTTATCCCAGAGAGGGAGGATGGCCCAGTGGTTAGTGCACTGGCCTGGGACTGTGCAGACCTGTGTGCTCTGCCATAGCCTCCCTGTGTGATCCCTGGGCAAGTCACTTGGTTTCTCAGGGCCTCGGTTCCCTATCTGCACAATGGGGATAATGGCCCGCCCTGCCTGGCAGGGCATGGTGAGGATCAATACATCCGAGATGGTGAAGCGCTCAGATGCTGGGAAAAACAGGGGCCCTGTATGTACCGTAGATAGACAGGAGCATGAGTTATACCAGTTTGCAGCCCACTCCCAGCCTGGTGCTGTGTTCTCAGCTCCACCTATTGTCTTTCCCCTCCAGCTCTTCCCGAGACTGAACCCACAGAACCTGGACCTCTTGGTAAGACCCGCAGCCTGTTGTTCTCCGAACCGTAGGGTGACTCTGGGAGCTGCAGATGCCTGAAGTCAGCTCTGAGTGGGAGGAAGGGCCTGCAGGAGGCAAGGCTGGAAAGTATAAAGGAGGTGGAAAAAGCTGCTCACTCAAGCTCTGAAAGAGGAGCCAGGGCACTGGTTTCCCTCCTCCGCCCCCAAGCATGCAGGCAGGACAACCTGGGGTGGAACGTGCAGGAGACACCACAGCTGGGAGGTGGGGCTGGGGACTCTCTCCAGCTGGCAGGGGCTGCCTGGTGGATTTCTAGCTTTGATGACATTTCGCTTACAGGAAATGCTTTAAATTGAGCAGGGAGTTAATGAGGCCACCCTTGCACCTTCTAATCCTTCAAACCACCATTGATCGATTGTGAGCATATCATCTGAGGTCTGCCAGAAGCGCAAGAAACCTGTATCTCCTCCGACATGGCTGCCCCACATATCAGCCAATCTGCCTTTGATCCGGGGCTGCCTTGAGTCTGAGAGAGAACCTGCGATTAACAAGCAAGATAGTAGATGGGGACAGAGCGTTCTCTCCTTGGACCAGATCCTGCAGCCCTCCCTTCTGGGAGCAGCCCTGCTGAATCCAGCAGCGCTTCTCCCGGCATTGCAGGATCGGGCCCTTCCAGCTGATGCTCTCGGTGACCCTTGGTTTTTTAACTGATGTTGGAGAGTAGCTTAAAGACCCTGCACTGCGCAGCCCCTCCTCTGTGGGGAGAAAATGTCCAAACCCCAGAGAAAGCACAAAGTCCCCCTTGATTTCCCCCCGCGTGGATAGATTTCCAAGCTGTGGAGCCCTGGAGGCTACGAATGAACCTTGTTACATTTAGCAGCATTTCTCTGGCTCTTTCACTCCAATGCACTTGTTTGACTTTCACTTTATTTGTTCCTCAATCCCTCTTCCTCTCTCTCCCCCTCACTCACAGCTTCAGGAGCAGTGGGGGGTGGTCTCCTCCGCCTTCTCCCTAAACTCTACCTGCAACACTATCTGCCATCACTGCCCAAGAGTTAGACACAAACCAGCTGAAAGCCCCATGGAGTTTCCTTCTCTTGCCCACTGGTTACCGCTCTGCCTTTGGGTTAGGAATCGGACCTGTGTGTGTAGGAGGAACATTCAGTGGCAGAGCTAATAAGGGTGGGGAGCAACCGCCCCCCCAGTGGCCTCCAGGTGTATGAGGGATGCCTTTTGGGGACCCTGCAGTCACCCAGCAGTGGCCACTCCTGTCCCGCAGGGCTGTACCCAGTTCCTCACTCCGAGCATTGCAACACGGTGCCCGGGATCCCATGGCGCTGTGACCTCACGTGCTACCTTGCAGCGCCACTCACTCCAATTTGGCCCAGCCGCCTGTCCATCATGACACCCATATGGCACTGCAATCCCACGCGCCAGCTTGTACCGCCCAGAATGGGGAGCCGGGCACAGGACAGGAGCCCACTCTGCTAGGTGGGTGCGGGGACAGGCTCACCCTGCGGCCCGCCACCAATGACCCATGACTCGGGTTGTGCCATCTGGCTCCGCCCCTGGGAGCATTGCGATGTCGGGGGTGGACACGTTGCTGAGAGCAGTTGAGAGGGTTAGAAGTCGGCCGTCTCCTGGTGACGTGTTGCAGGGCTGCTACACGTGCAGCTGGCTGACCGGCCGTGGTTGCAGGGTGGGGGCGGAGGGACAGCGCAGGCCAGCCGAAGCCATGCTCCAGGCCAGCACTAGCGATCCTGCCGAGCGTGCACAGAGGCCAGGGTGCTCTGCTCCGCTCCGCTCCAAGCTAAACACAGATCGGCTGCTTGCAGCACAATGGTCCCACTCTGGCACGTGTCGCAAAATCACATTTTTCCTGCTTTCTCTCCCGCCCCCCGCCCCCAAAAAAGGGAAAATCGAGATCACCTTCCAGATTGAACCGGGCCAAACTAAAGGAGGCGGAGAACTCCTGAGCCCTGCCTAGGGAGGCCAGCTTTCCAGGAACTGCTGGATGGCCCCACTGTGGCTGCTGGCACCACCCAAGGGGCTAGCTGCCTGGCTTCTGCCAAGTGCTGGTTACCCTCCAGCCCCATGCAATTCAAGGCCCTTGCAAGATGTGGCTTTTAGCTTGTTCATTCTTTGCAGCAGGGTATTTATCTGTGAAGCCACCCCACCCACGGTAGCAGCACGAGATCAGCACCTGCCCTTTCACCCATTGAGATACTAGCTGTAGGCATTCCTGCCCCTCTCCGGGGGGGGCACTTTGCCTCCTGGTCCCTACAGCTGTGCCAGTAGCAGGGTTTGAAAGCTAAGCAAGGCTCCGGCGTTCATGCAGTTGAGGGGCGTCCCCCTCTGACAGCTGGGTCAATGCCCCAGCATTCTGCAGGGGGCGCTATTGTGCTTTGGAGATGTCCTCGAAAGCTGAGGTTCTGGCCACTCTGCTCTTTAAAGATCCGTGGCCCTCGCCACAAGAGGAAAGGCGTTAACTCAGCTGTCCGGCTCCAGTAACTAAAATCTCCTTTCCTGAAGTCCCTCCGCCCCGCCCCCCCATCCAGTTTTCATTGGAGATAAAGTTCTTCACTTTCTGCCCTAAGCTGTGGGGCTATTTAACCAGTTGTGCTGTTCCACCCTAGAAGTGGCCGCATTTCACTGCTCCTGAAAGCAATTCCCGTGCACGTGGGTACAGTCGTTTGGGATCCTACGGGATGAAAAGTGTAATAGAGAGAGGACATTCCTACTCCATCTCCACTCTGCTTGTGTGGCACTTCATTAACTCAGGGAAGCAGGACTAGGCTGAGGCTGAGGAACATCCGAGTCAGTGCCTGGCATGGCACTCCCATTGAGATGATGACTGGGCCCACTGAAGATCTCCCCCAGCCCTGCGCTGCCCCAGACTGGTCCGAACTCCAGCTGGGCTCATGCTGCAGAACCAGCAGCCAGTGCAGAAGAAACAGGAGAGGCTGCCCTTCAGGGAAGGGTTAAGGGAGATGGGTGGCTTGCTGACCAAGGGATCTGAAATGAAATTGTGGGTCCCTGTTAAACACTCATCCCCACCTCTCAGCTTCCCCCCCGAGCCAGGCACCGCCCATGCACACCAATGTCAGAGCAACAGCAGCTGCTCTTGAGTTTGCGGAAGTCAGCGGACTGTTCAATATGGTGCTAGTGCTCGGTCCCCAGTGCCTGTGTTCTCTCGTTGGGCAGATTGCCGGGAGGAGCAGTATCCCTGCACCAGGCTCTACTCCGTCCACAAGCCCTGCAAGCAGTGCCTGAACGAGATCTGCTTCTACAGGTAAGCGGCAGGCAGGGCTGCACCTGCATGGCCTGGCTGGAGGGCCAGGCCCCGAGTTTTCATAGGCCGTCCCAGGAGCATCCCCCAAGATGGCCCAGTTCTGCATTTAATAAAGGAAAACAAACAGTTGCATCTGGGCTGCTCGGAGTTCGCGGTGTGACGAACCGTGGTTGGGGCTGCCCCTTTGCCCGGAGTGAATCTGAGCTACACACGGGCAGGGGCTTGTAAGGCTTGTCCTCACTAGCCAGTGAACAGGAGCTTGTAGCGTGAGTGGCCCCGTTCACTCGCCCCGTGTCCACGTGCACAACCCACTCGTGGTAACACAGGGGGGGCAGGGGAGATAGGGCAGACCTTGAGTGAGCCTCCCTTGACAGCCACGAGCTAGTATGGACATAGGTACCAGAGAGCCCCTGGTGCTCCAGCACCTTCTCACGGGCCCCCAGAGCCTTTGCCCTGTGGCTTGTGTTAGAGGGGAAGAGTTCTCCCCCATTTTGCTGCTGACTCAGCTGCTGGCAGTGAAAATACAGGTCACTTTGCTCTCTGCCCGTGCTTGTGCCAAAGAGCCCTTCCCCCACTCTCAACGTCCAGGACTCCCTCCACCCTGGTGTCTCAGGCCGTGTGTTCTGGTCTCCCTTTCAGCCTTCGACGGGTGTACGTTATTAACAAGGAAATCTGTGTCCGCACTGTCTGCGCCCACGAAGAGCTGCTCCGAGGTAAGGAAGTGACGCACCAGCAGCCCCCGGGGCTGAGCTGCTGCCGCAGTGTGAATTGGTCCATAAGATGGGACAGGTCCTGGTCTCTGGAGGACCCCGGGCGGGGACATTTCAGCTGGAGGCTGGCTGAATGGCAGCTCTCCAAAAAGCGGGGAGACTTGGCTCACACCCTGTGGGGACCCTAAACTTGTGCAGTGAGTGCAAATCACTCCTCAATCAGTACAGAGAGGCTGGTGAGGCAGGTGTGTAAGCTGGCAGAGGATCCAGCCACTAAGTCCTCGCTCTGCCCTCCTAGGACAGGCTGGCCCCTCTGCCCCTAAGATGCTAAACTCCTGGACACAGCTGCTCAGGAACTGATTTCTTTTATCCCCTGGGGGAGACAGGGATAAAAACAAATCTTCAGCTGTAGAAACTTTCTGGAGTTCTGGTTTTCAGTTTTGACAAAACCCTGAAATTTCGTGTTCTGTTCCCCTGAGCTCTGCTCTGTTCCTTCATGGTTCCTCGCCTCCCCTCCACAGCTGACCTATGCCGTGACAAGTTCTCCAAATGCGGCGTGCTGGCAACCAGCGGCCTCTGCCAGACCGTGGCTACCTCCTGCGCCAGAAGCTGCGGCGGCTGCTAAGGCTGGACGGCGGATGCCCCAGCAGACGCACAGGCCACGACTCTGCTCAAGGCCAGGCCAAGCCGACCCAGAGGAAAGCTCTCTCCCCGAGCTACCTTCCGTCTGCCCTGGTAGAATAACATTGTCATTGTGCTCATGAAATCAATGGTGCTAAGGAAACATGGTGCATGAAACAGCATAGAAGTCCATTTTGTGCACATAATATAGGGATTTTTATGTTTTTTTATTACTTTTTATGATATTGGAAGAGTCACCGGCAGGGGCTGGGCTGAGCCAGTGCAGTCTGATTGGACTCAGCTGGCGCACGCCAGCCCAGCCGGGCTGCTGGCTCAATTTATATGTAGAGTATCCAAGAGAACAAGTGTAAGGGGTTGTCTGAATTTCTGGTCTGTTCCCCCCACCCCACCCCACCCTTTTGCTGCTTTCTTAGACCATTGCCCCCGTCTCTCCTTCCTCCTCCTCCTCCTTTCCAGTGGATTTGATGGCTGCTGCTTTATTCCTTGGTTTGGACCAGGGTGCAGTTTGAAGCTCATCCTGGATGCTGGCCCAAGGGTCTATTGTTTGGGGCCCATCTGGCCCCAAAGTTGTGCCGGGCTTGGTCAACTCTGTAGCTGCCACAACGCTGCTGTAGCTGGGCTCTGCCCGCTGCGTCCCACCCCCACTCTGCCTCACGCCCTGGTCTCCTTGTGAACGCGCCAGCTGGCTGAGTGGCAGCTTGGCACATGCCCCCATTCGCCTCTGCTCAAGTGTCAGGATAGCACCGATTGTTACCTGACCCGCGGCGACTGCCGTGAGGGAAACAGTGGCTCGGCTGAAGATGTCTGAGCTGGGCTGCAGCAGGTACATTGTACTGCCCGAGAGGCAGCCCGGGGCGTATTTTGACAGCTGGCAGTTTCATCGATGGGAGAAGCCCATTCTCTCCGTGCAGGGACTTTGGATCCCATGGGGGAGATGACGGGCTAGAGAGGTCAGCTGCCAGAGCAAATTACTTACGCCCATTGCAGCTGTAGGAGCTCGGCCCTTCAGAAACTCAGAGCTCGGATGATGCTGGTGCCTGCTCCCACCTGGTCCTTACTTGAAGAGAAAATGACTCTTTTGAGGTAGACACCGCCCAGACGGGTGGATGGAGGCCACTCGTACCATCTCCCTCTGTGCTTTACCAAAGTCAGCCCTTTTCAGGTGCGGACTTTAACTCTTTCCCCATGCTCTTGCTCCTTCATCTCATCTGCTTCCTCGGGCGGGTGCCAGCTCCCCGGTACCACTCCCGGCTGTGTCCATCTGCAGGGGAGCCTTGTGGTCCACTGTTCACTTAAAAATCATTGGCCGTCTCTGCCTCAATGAGCCAGGAATCTGTCTTTCTTGCAGCTCCAGACCTGATCCAACCGGGGGACCCCTCCCCTCCTTCCCTTTGAGCCAGGTATTTAGGGTTACTGCGCTCAGCATTTCTGTGCGTAAATGATTTAGGAACCTAAATCCCATTGGCAGTCAATGAGATTTAGGCTCCTAAATGGCAATGCTGAGTACAGCAACTGCAAAGTAGATTTTGTAAAAAAGGAGCTGGGCCATTGATGCAGATGTGGCCCTGACTGCGGGCGGTGAACTGGCCCAGGCTCACTTGCTCCCAGGGCTTAGAGGGGCCCCGCAGCGTTGCATTCTCCTGTACTGTTCTGGTTTTCTTGCTTTCGCTGTAGCGTTGTACGGATAATTCCTTTTTTTTTTTTTTTTTGTACAAAATGAATGTTTTAAAAAAATAAACAACCCGAAAAGGTCACGGCTGGCGGCACTGAGCTTGCTCACAGCTTGAGCTGGGGGAGGAACAGCTAGGGCTGGTCAGTGACTTGCCACACGCTCTACTATGAAAATAGTTTGCATTACGCCACTGCGGCTTCAGCAAAATCCCGACAACAAAGAGCATCCTGCAAACATTGTAACCGAGCCAAATGCCAGAGTCCTGGTTAGGCTGAAGGGAGTAGCCTAGTGCTTTCTGCTGCAGCTCCCCCTTTCCTCTTCCAGCCCCTCATTTTCACTCCAGTAGAACCTCCAAGATATGAACACCAGAGTTACAGCCTGGCCAGTCAACCAGACACCACGTGAAACTGGAAGTAACCAATCAGGCAGCAGCAGAGACCAAAAAAAGAAAAGCAAATACTGTACTATGGCTGTATTGCATCTCAAAGGTCGGCACATCTGGGCTGCCTGTCTCCACCCCTTCACCCTCACGCAGGGGGCAGCCCCGGGAGGGGCTCAGCTGCTGTGGAAACCTGGCCTGGCGTGTCAGCTGCTGGATGTGGAGCCTGAACTCTGATTTGTTCAGCGTTATGAACATTCCAGAGTTACGGACAATCCCCAATCCCAAGGTGGCCATAGCTCTGAGTTCTACTGTACACTTCAATCCCTTGGCGGCCAAGCAGGAGCTGATTAAGCAGCAGTAACTTGTCCCTGGGCTCAGACCACATTCCCTCCTTGCCAGCCTAGAGAACCTCAATCCGTACCAAGACAGCGTTGGATGAAGCATTAGCTTCCACGAGTTCGCCTCTAGCTTTCCCCAGCAGGAGCAGGATGATTTAGGTCTACATGGGAGCATGCTAAAAATGAAAGTGGAGCAGCGGGCTGGACTAGCTGCCCACATATGTATCGATGGTCCCGACTCAATTGTACTCAGGGCAGCTATCCTATCCCGCCACTGTGGGCACACTGCTATTTTTAGTGTGCTAGCTTGATCGGAGCTAGTGCAGGTATGGCTCCAGGAGTCAGATAGTCCAGCTCCACCTGGTGACAACCTGAAAGTGACCATCCTTGTCAGTTTCACCGCTAGCCTGAGGGGATCTGTATGACAGCAGTAAAACTATATACTCATGTTAACTCAAACACGAATTAAGTCAGGAGGTCCTTCCTGGCTTTATAATCTACAAACATGAATCAAATAGCAATCTGCTACGGGGTAAGGCCCAGAATTGGCTCTTGCGTTACCCTCCAGCCCTATAATTCTAGTCCAATGGCAGGAACCTACTGCAGGAGAGAATGAAATCACACACACTCACTTGGCACACATTTTTCTTCCTGTTTAATGTGACTTTGGACCGGGTACCGCTCCCTGACAGCAAAAGCGGGGAGACAGGCTGAGCACGGTCCTGTCTGTGGTGTGTTGTGGTTTTTTTTTTTTTAAAATCCCCCTGTAAAACATTTATACAAACTTTGGACATGTTTAAAACTCTGACGCAGAGACACAGAGTTCCCTGGTTGGTCTTTCCATTGCCTAAGCTTCCAGGGAACTGACCACTAGGGACTTCAAATGCCAGGTGAGCTAGTTGACAGTCTGACATTCCCCGCAGCACCAACCCCGTGTGGGGCAAGCTCTCCTTTTTCCTCCCCCAATGTCCAAATTCATCAAGAAAGTACCAATGTAATCTATTAAAAAAAAAAAAAACCCTCTTCCTGGCATGATTAATTGTTACGTAAGTGAAAAACAACAACAAAACGTAGGAATTTCTAGTAGAAAACTTGGTCACTTTAAAAAGAAAACCATCCACCCATCTGTAAGAAAACTTTTGTGCTAGAGAACCAGGATTTCAGTAACACCCTCCTAGCACACTGCTGCCGTGGGTGCTCAGCCTGAGCCTTGTCAATTTAGTGTCACAGACTGGCCGGGAGAGGAATTTTTCCAGGCGTGAAAGGACTAAAAAAACTACAGCCTGAAAGCGTGCTGTTTTTTAGTGTTTTTTTTGTTTTTTTGTAATTAAGTCTTGGCTCCTGCAGGGCTAATACCGTCTGAAAGGGACACGTGCATTCTGGCTTCCTTGGGCAGCCTCAGAGCTGTTTGCTGGATTCCAATCAGTTACACCTGCGTCACTGAGCACGGACAGACCGAGGGCGGTTCCTGCAGAAGCATTAGTGCTGATGCAGGCGAGGGAAAGGGCCCAGGTTGACTCGGAGCCTAGAGCAAAAGTTAGGTCGTCTGACTTGTGAATGGAGCACAGCTAAGCTGAGAAGGTGCTTGCCTGGGCCCCAGATAAGCTAGAGCTTGGCCAGGCGTTCTAAGTAAACAGCTTATGCTATGGCTGAGTGAGCCAGGCTCACTTCTGCCCTGGGCTGCCTCCATGGACTTAATTTGACTTCCTCCTTTCCAGCTGCACGGGCTAGGGGGGGCAGAACTCTGTGCTAGTGGGGGTTACGTTACACTAGTGCTGGGGGCTAAGGTCAGAGCCCTCTGGGTGCTGTTCTAGTCACCTTACCAAGAAAGCCAGGACAGTGGTTATTAGAGAAAAGTTCCCTGCAAATGCCACCTCCACTAAGTGCAGTTCCTTCTCCTGCTCTAATTTAACAGCTGCCCTTCTTCAGCCGATTCTTTCATTTGACACACAACCAGAGCAGCCAATATGGCAGGAGAAAAGTCTGAAGAGATGCTGCTGTAATTAGCCTAGACAGCTCTGCTCATCAAACTGAGTGACGGGGCCACCGCTGGCTCAAAGGCGTGGCGTTTAACAATCACACTTTCCGATCTTAACCCACCCCCCCATAAAACAAGGAACACAGTGAAACTGACTAAACACACAGTGCTGTCAACTTCACAAACTAAACTTTGAGAAAAATAAATGCTCATGATCTTGGTGTTACCTGGAATAAGTTAAAACTTTTCAGACATCAGTACCCAAGCTGGCAGGGTCTCTTTAAATAGACACTGAGGACAAGGCTACTCACTCTAAGGGACACTAATGATCAACTTGTTACTATTGTGGAAAAAGAACTTCTTCAGGGTCAATTTGTCTCCTAACCCAGTTATCTCAGCTCTTCTGGGTTTCAGGGTCATTCAACTTTCCACGCCTTGATCACTAGCACTGCAGTAAACTAGGATTTGGCTGGCACAAATAATCACTAGCTCTGATGGTGGAGTTTATTCACCTACTGGTTTCAGGAAGCAGCTACAAGCTCAGGGTGTACTTAGAGCACATATTGCTTACTACAGTAAGCCATCCCAGTGCAGGCGCTGGATGTGAGAAGGGTGCTGGGAGAAACGGGGCCCTGAGATGGTAATGGACACACGGTCACGCTATGGGTACATTCTCAGACAACATGCTCAAGCAGAGCATGATGCTCCTGGAAAGGAGAAAACATCTGGAAAGGAGGAGCAAACATTCAACAGCTGTTTAGACTTGGGTTCTGTGAAACTGACCCTTCTCTGCTCTAAGGGAAAAAAACTGGGAAGGCCAGCATAGAGCAGAGCACCCAACTCAAACACTCACATCCTTGATACAACAAAATCTTCCACCTTCCATTTTATAGAAAGGGTTATGGGGCTTCTGGGCAACACCACATTGGATGAACCAGAGCTGCAGAAGCAGGTTAGGACAAAGTATTGAAAAGTTTCCAAACCTCTGGTAAAAACTGCAGTAGAAAATGACATGTATCAAATATACATTCTCCTCCATGAGCGTATTACCCTTAGGAAAGTCCTGTTTTTTTAAAAAATGGAATGGCAGAAATGTCCTTGCTGAGAAGATAAATGCTGGTTTTGCAAGACCTAGTTCAGCTTGGTTGTAGATTTTTTTTTTTTTTGGTCCCCACCCACCCCCAAAATATATTTTTGCTTAAAGGGGCCTTTTAGGTTAATGAAATAGCGGGACGACACAGATCAGCAAACGCATTTCACTGGTGACTGAGCCCATGTTTGGTCTCCAGGCACCCAGGGGCATTCAATCGTCGGCCTGCAAATGCACTCTCCTCTTCAGAGGTGCATTTTAAATGTTAGCCCCCAACATGACCCTCTGGACAAAGAAGCCACTGTTTCTGTTAAACTTAATAATATTGCTTACGAATAAACCCATTGCAGAGCACCTTCTAGCAGAGGATCTCAAAGCACATCACAGGTAATTAGTTAAGCCTCAGAATTCCTCTATGAGGTCAGTATTATTAGCCTTGCATGAGATGGGGAAACTGAGGCACAGAGTGAGGCAATCATACGATGTGTCAGTGTCAGGAAGAGAACCCAGGAGTCCTCACTCCCCTGCTCTGAATACTAGCCAACGTTACCTTCTATCCCCGCTTCAGAAGGAAGGGGGCTGCTATTCAGTGTAACAATTCACCCGCCATTGGAAAGATGCTACAAAAGGATTGAAGGTGGCTTCTAAGCAAGGCCACCGGGGCCCTGATTTCCCGGCGCGGAGCATCCCTAGCTCCAATGGACTGTACTTTTGAGCTGGGGGTGCTCAGCGCTGCTGAAAATCAGACCCAGGCTGACGGTTGTCACTGATTACCAAGCTACTTTTCATTCATAGCGTATCAGTAACGATACGTTCATGGAGAAGGCAACTTAGCAGCTCTGAGACGCTCCCCGATTCCACGTCAACCCACTGGGGCCCTGACTCGCTGCACGCTCAGGGGAACGTGTGCGCGTGCTTGTCTTTTGTAGAGGGCTGAGCACCCAAGGAATCCACAGGGCCGTATGGGGAGGGTGGTCCCCATGGCAGGGGCATCCCCCCTCTATACAAACCCAATTTCCCCACCGCAGGGCTGGAGCATAAAGCCGGAGGGGGCTTAGCACTGAAGGCTCCTTGGTCACAGTGTCGCTAGTGAGTGGCAGGGAGCCTAGTTCCCTGAGAGGAGGGAGGAGTGAGAGTAATGGGACTGGCACCGCTGCAGCTCCTGCTGCAGCTGATCCTTCAGCGTCGAGATCTGCGAAGGAGAGGGTTAAAAAAAAAAGGGGGGGATCCAGTCAGCGCTTTGGCTGCATGGGGGTCCCCCAAAGCCATGGCAGAGCCAGACGGTGCAGCAGGATTTCAGGGCTATTTCCCCGAATAGGCAAAGGAATCCGGGAGGATGGGAGCTGGAAGGGAGCGGTGGGAGGGCAGTGGCTGGGGGGGAACTTACTGCTCCAGCCTCTCCCAGCAGCGGGCACTGTAGGGACCCTGGCTGCTGGGGAGCTCCCGGCTAGTCAATTTCCAGCCGCTCACCTGCTCCTCCAGCCCCTTGACACGCTGCCTGTGTGCTCGCTCCCTGGCCTCCAGCGTGCGCTCTGCCTGCAGCTGGGAGCCGCGCAGCCGCTCGATCTCCAGCTGCAGCTCCTGCCGGTGGCGCATGGCCGTCTCCACCAGGCTCTGGGACTGGGTCTGCTCCATCTCCGCTACCTGAGCCTGAACAAGGGAGAGGAGGGTCCATACATCCAGGCTTCCACAGGCAAGGGGCCACTCTGATCTAGTGACCACACAGGCCCTCCTCTGAGGGTTGATTTATTCCAGCTTGGGATTTCTCCCCCCTCCCCCTCCCACATGCAAAAAAAAGTCCCCTGCACCCCTTCTGTCTGTGAGTTACTGCTGAGGGCCACCGGCCTGCAATCCAGGCTCTGAGCCAGTCGGCTCTCTCGGGGCTGGGAGAGCCTTGGCTCCACGGCTTAAGCTGGTTAAGTATCCCTTCGGGGGGGGGGGGGGGGGAACACGGCTCTTCTCTCTCTTGCAGAGACACACCCGCTCCCTTCTGGCTTCTGCTCCAGGCCCAAACAACCCCCCTTGTGATCACATCACTCTGCCCTCATTAGCCACCACTGGCCTCGTTTCCCGCCCCCCGTCCCCGCTCCCTACTGACACAGCCCGCGCTGTCTCACAGCCAGGGCCGCAACAGCCCCCCCACGTGCGTCCTCCCTTGCTTGGAGACACCAGGGACTTTAAAAGGAAACAGAGGCGCCATCCTACCATGCCACTGTGTCTGACACAGGAAGGAGCCAGCCTCAGACCTCGGTTCATGTGGAAGGGCCACCATCCACCTTGGCGAGGAGTCACCTCCTCCCACACTCCCTCATAGGCTAGCGCCCTGTTTACAGCTCCAAGTGCCCTGCCACTGCAGCAGCATCTGATCGGTTACCCGCGCTGGGTTTGTCTCTGTCTGCAGCCTGGGTTCTTCCAAGTATTGGCTGAAGTCCGCTGCACAGTCCCTCGGCTTCTCTGCTGCCTTGGACGTGACCATTCATCACCACACTAGGTCTGGTGGACCTCAGCACTGCACTGGCTTCAAATTTAACCCCACCTTCAAAGCTGGTTGCGTGGCTGCTGTGCGATAAGGCGGCTATTTTAAGGGCCCTAGGCCCTGCCCAGGGTTCAACCATGATTACCCATGCCCACGCACAAGCATCGTTCCCCTTCCAGCCTGCTGAAGGTTTTAATGCAAGCTGGGGGACATATTTTGACCAAACAAATTTTCCTGGCAGAGAACAAAATTCTCCAGGGGACAATGGCAGCCTTGATTCAATGCTCCAAGCAGGACAATAAAACTAATGGTTTCAAAACTGACCCAGCGTCACTTCGTTTCGGGTTTTGGAAACCAAGACGGTGCCATTTTCTGTTGGGATTTTGAGGCCCTCTTGCCTCCTTCCCTCCTTTTTTTGAAAAGATCTCCCCCGCCCCCGCAAGTGGAAAAAAGTTAGAAAACTGAGTTTGTGGGAAGGGAAAACCCTTAACTGGCTCCCAACTGGAAGACATTTGCTGACCAGTTTTGGTTGCAACACAGCTGAGTGGCGATGGAGTAAGTGCTGTAGTGTAGACGAGGCCCTAGGACTTTATGCGCTCACACAGGCCAGCGACCGCAGGGGGCTCCCGCAGGCTCCGGTTCATAACCACCTGCTCCTGCACACCCGAGAACGTGGGACAAAACTCCCTTAGGGCTCATCCGGACCAGAGTGAGAGCCCCAGAGCAGACTCAGGAGCCAGAGTCCCCAGCGTGTCACGCGGCACCCTGGCTGCTGGTTTCTCAGAAACACCCACGGCAGCTTCTCGCCTCAGTCACTGCCTGTGTAACACACTCAGAGTGCGTGTTACAGGTCCCTGGATGTCCTCACGCCACAGAGGCTATGAAACCGTTAGAGCCCCCAGCTCAGGAGTCTGGGGGCTTTCGTACAAGCCGTAGCAGCTCATGAAGGGCCCGAGTTCAATCCCCAGTGAGTTGTTTGCACTCAGCTGCAGCGTATTCAAACCGTGGCAGCTTCTACCCTATTCTCGGCTCTGCCACTGAAATGCTGTGTAACCTTGGGCGAGATACTTCTCTGCTCTGTGCCTCAGTTTCCCCTCCCACCCCCTGCCCATACAGATGGTAACCTGGCAAGGTGGTCTCCTACTCCAAGCCTGTATGGGGCCTCCCATGATAGGATCCTGATGGCAGTTATGCTGGCTGCAATATGAGTAACAATAATGCGCAGCAAGCCCTGGTCTGCTTTAGACTGGCTCTCTGTTAAGAGGGGGAGCGTCGTACGGGAGGGACTGGGTGAGAGGCTCCCGCACACAGGACTAGCTATAAGCACTGAGCCAGTGGCGTAACTCACCCAGGAACACGTTATCGTCCTTCTAACCATGCTTAGGTTCTCCTGCAGGGACCAGCAGCCCAACCAAAAGAGAGAAGTCAGTAAGCACACCTGTGAGAGCCAGGGTTCAAAGGTTATCTGAGCTAGGGGAGGGGGCCAGGTGAGCGAGGCTCCCCGCTCCCAGGAGAGCCAAGGATTCCAGGTGACAAGGGGGTGAGGGAGTTGCACATGAGTCTGATCAATGAGCGTCTTTCAATCGACCACAATGAGCTTTGGATCAGCCCCTGGGCAGGGATACAGCTGCAGGGCCCCTGCCTGCCTCAGTCCTGGGGGCTTTGCCGCTTCTGTATCTGCTCAGTGCAGCCGTGCCCGGCGCCTCTGGTGGCAGCAGGGCATTCTGGGAATCTGGACACATTCAGCACCCCAGGCTGGTGCTGGGAGGAGGGTGCAGGTGTGTAACGAGGTGATGGGTCTCAGCCCGTGTAGGGAGAGGCTGTGCCCCGGCTCGGGCAGCTGGAAGGGAGGGCAGCCTTGGGACACGCCTCGCTAGAGCTTAAGGAATGGGGGGGAGGGTAGCTGGGAGGCGCTAGGGAGGAGTTTGGCAGCAGGGGCAGGTCACTGGCTGTTAATCAGCACACCTATGGGTGCTGCTCACCCAATGCTCTTCCCCCTCCTCTGCTCCCCGCTATCCGTCTCCCTAGAGGAAGTATTAACCCTTCAATGCCAGGGCAAAGTCGAGGCTGGGTCCCCCCTAAACTTCTGACGAGTCGCACTTCCACAGCACCTTGCCTCCACAGCTCAGCGTCGCACGCCCCAGGGCGCCGTCCCCATCCCTGCGGAGGCACAGAGCGGGGAAGCGCCAGGCCCCAGCTTACATGGCGTCCCAGTGGCCAAGCGGAGAGAGCGAGCCCGGATCTCCTGACCTACACTCCGGCCTGGGCTTTAACTCCCAAACCACCTTCCCCCTCGTGTTATACCCACTGGCAGAGATGACGTCATGTCCACCCCGCTCGGCTCTGGGGCTCGTCCACCGGGCCGGAGCAGCTAGGAAACAGCCTGCAATGGGAGCTCGGGGTTTCCGCCGTTAGTCTGTTTGCAGGGAGAGGGCCAAGAAAACAGGCAGCACTAGCCCTTCCTAGCACACCTGCCTTGTAGATTAAACTGTATTTGACCCTTCTCAGACCCACGTCTTCACCATCTGTGTCCCTTCAGCCCACTTCCACCCTGTCCTTTCATCCCTCACCTGTCCCCACCCACCATTCTGGCCCCTCCTTCCCCTCACCCCCAGTGGTTTTTTGTGCAGAACCATGAAAATATGTCCTGCCTGAGGCCACAAAGACCCTGGTTAAGGTCAGGCAAGGGAGCCTATGAAGAGGCCCCGTCGACAGCGCCCTGACCCTGCAGCATAATCTGGGTAGGGTGCGGCACACCCTGAATCTTGGCTACGTCCTAACAGCCATGGCAGCGCGTGATTGAAGCTGCGAGCAGAACCGCGGGGTGTTTCCACCCCCAGGGGTCAGCAGGAACCAGGACTGTGTCTAGGGCTTTGGAAAGATGCCCCCCCACCCTGTCTGCTCAGGACAAAGCACTCAGTGAGGAAGGTTTGATGGCTGACCTCGAGCAGCTGGATCTGCCGCTGAGCCTCCGCCAACTCCTGCTCCACCGTGTTGAGGGAGCGGTCCAGCCGGCCCTTCTCTGCCGACAGCCGCACCGAATCCTCGTGCGTCTTCAGCTTCTCGCGCTCCACCTGCCGGCCAAGCAAGCCCAGGGAGAGAGGGTGGGTCAGGCCACACTGATTATGGCTACACTCCACACTACGCCCTGGCCCGTGGCAGCCGGGCTGGCAGACTTGGAGATTCCAAGCCTGCACTTGAGCGTCCACACTGCATTGTAAACCTTCACTTCTGGGGAGCAATAAGGCCCCCACTCTTCACTAGAGCCCTTATACCACAGCTCTCGGGAGGGGGAAACGACTCCTCCAACAGGATTGGGTCCCCAAGCTGTGCCCTCCGGAGGATTGCAGGCAGCAGCTGAGGATCATGGGAGTCTGGCTATGTTTCTCTCTGCCCTGAGTTTGCTGGCTCAGAGCACATTGCCAGGCACAGCTTTATGGGGAAGTAATTGAACGTGGATCACTGTTGGGTGGGTTTTCCCCATGGCAGACGGGTGGGGGGTCGCTCAGGAAGGGGCTGTCTGCTACAGCCAGTCTAATTCCACGGGTTGCCAGTTGAAATCGCAGGCAGAGGAGCACAAATGCAATGACCGAAGCGCCACAGAACGGACAGAGGAGATTTCAGGCCGTTCCCAAGTGTAACGCCCTGCGATGCCAGGGATAATATCTCTCACGCCCCAGCAGTCACAGCTGATTGGAAGCCAAGCTGAGCATTCACCCCCATTCGCTCTCAGTACAAATGCCAGCTCGGGATTCGAACCTAGTGCCAGACCCAGGATCCTGTGGAATTTTGCAACCCCTGCTTGTCACCCCCATACTCTGTCCAAGATCAGGCAGCCCCCTGCCAGCAGGGAAGATGGCATGGAACTAGCGAATTCCCAAAACAATCTCCCCATGGCTAATCCTGGTGCCATTTCGTGGAGGGACATTGGATAAGAAGCCTACAAACAGGCTTGTACCATTCCGGCTGTGTGTGCCGGGGGGAGAGCACCGGGAGCCATGCATACGAGCAGAAGGAAAGAGGCACAAGCCCCAACCCCTGCTCCTGCCGCTCACCTTGTCCAGGGTCTTCTTCAGGGCCATCTTGTCCTTCTCCAGCCGCAGGGAGGAGCGCTCCGCCTCCCGCTTTTCACTCTCCAGCTGGGCCAGCGCCCGCTGCAGGCTGCCCAGCCGCTCCTGCAGCAGGTGCTTGTCCTCCTGCAGCTTCTGCAGGCTCCGCAGGGCCGTGCTCTCGCTCTCCTGGCACTGGCGCACCAGCTGGGCAGCAGGGGAAGAGAGACGTGGCTGAGCGCAACATCGCAGGGCAGGGAGCCACTCCAGTGATAGGCACGTGGGATTGGCCCGGTAGCCTAGTGGTTAGAGATCAGCTCTTCCATGGGGGAGACCCGAGGTCAGTGCCTGTGCCCAGCACGCGGCTGTCGGCACAGAACAGCATGAGAGACAGCGGGGGTTTAACAACCGAGGGGCTCAGCCCCCTGGGAACGCTGGATTGCGGGGCAGGAAGGGCCCAAACACTGAGGAAAGGCAGCTTCAACTCCCAATGCCCTGGCTTGGACAGGCAGAGGTCACAGATCCACAGGGAGCCCTGTGTACAAATGCTCTCTGGGGGGAGCTACAAGTGACCCCACAGGGGATGCTCCAAGGAAAACCTCCCTCCAGCCCCCCATGACTATATAGCACTGGGGTCACCATCCCAGCACAGGACATGAGTGGCACAGGGTGCTCTGGGGAAACCGCTCTCCCTGCCCCACATACGCGTCCTGTTCTCTGTGCCGGTGGCATTCAAGTGATGCTCTCACTGGGATCACCATGGAAAGCCAGACATGACCCAGTGACCCACTGCAGCACTCCTACGTCTCTACAGAGTCAGCTCCCCTACTGCCTCCCTGCCCCGATACCAGCCCAGCTGATCAGCAGCAGGACGGTTCTCTGGCCAGCTCAGACTACATTCATGGGACAGTCACCCCCAATCCCGACCTGGTGCCGTGTCCTCACCTCCTGCTGCTGCCGGACCTGCCCTTCGAGCTCCTCCTTCTGCACCTCCAGCTCCAGCTGCTCAGTTTTCAGCACCTGGACCCGGTCGGCCAGCCCGCTGTTCTGCTTCTTGGCTTCTGAGACCGCCTGACGGGCAGCGTCCAGCCGCTCCTGTGACAGGAGGGGAGACGGTGAGACCCCAACGGCACAGAGGGGCCAGGCTGTGCAAAACAGATCCCGGCAGAGCTCCCCGCTTCACGAGCTTGGACCGATTAACCCAGCGCTAGCAGGACGGAGCCACCCGCTCGCAGCAAAGACAATGGGGAGGGAAACCGGTCCCCATGTTGTATGGAGGGGTGGCTGGCACGGGGAGGATGGTGTGGGACTGAAGGAGGTGTCTACCGTCAGGCTCAGCGCCAGCAGTTTCCCCTACAGCTCCTGATGCCCCTGCAGCCCCTCCTGGCTCGGCCAGTCCCGGCCCATCCAAGTTAGATCTACCAATGCGCCCAACCCCGACCTGCTGGAAGCCTTGGGGAACTCCAGTCCTGGCCCGATTCCCCGCCCACCTTTGCCAGTGTCCCTCAATCCTGTTGGAAATCTCTGTCCGGACCCCCCACACACACTGCCTCTCTGCACCTTGCAGCCCCGGGCGAATCCCACCTGCAGCACTCGGCGGTCATGCTCGCTGGCGGTCAGCGCCTTCTGCAGCTGGAGCGCTTTCTCCTGGGTGGCACCGGCATTGGCACTGCTCTCTGACAGAGACAGGGCCAGGCCCTGCACCTTGTCCTTCAGGGCGCTCTCGCCCTCCTCGGCCCTGGCCAGGGTCAGGTGCAGTCGTTCCACAGACAGCTGCAGGGCGTTGGCCTTCATCTCGCTGTCGGTGACCTGCAGCGGGATCGGCACAGTCCGGCAATGAGCCAGGGCCCCCGGCTGCATCTCCCGAGTCGCTATCCGATGTCCACGAAGGCTCTGCGGTCAGAGCCCTGCCCTTAGTGGCAGGGGCCGCACTGGGATGGCTGGAGCGCTGCCAGCCCTGCTGGCGTTACCCAAACCGGCTGCCGTTAGGGATCCTTCGAAGAGGAGCAGCGGGCGGAGCCGGCGAGTCCAGTGTGCTAGGCCACGCCCCCTAGCCAGTAGGCCACACCCACTCGGGACAGCAATGTAGTGGACTCCCGGGGAGATCAAATCCACACCCCAGCTCATGGGTAGGGAGCTGCTGCCTAGGGGCTGGACCATGGTGCTCACGCACCCACCGCACCAGGATGATGACCCCAAGGCAACATAATCACAGACCCACTAGCCACGTCACTCCCTGCCCCCCACGCTGAGGCAGAGTTGGCCCAGAGCGCCGCTCTATGACACGCAGGGGCAGCCCGTCAGCAGCGTGGGCCTTTGTGCCTTATCACGGCTCCTTCCCCTCAAACGCAGAGAGAGCCTGCAGGAGGAGAGGGCGCAGCCGGTGCCAAGAGGCTGCCACGGCCTCGGGCTGCCACGGGGCACAGGCCCGGCCCAGAAGCCACGGCGGCGCTACCTGTCTCTGCAGCGTGTCACCGCGGTCCTGCAGCACCTGGATCTCCACCTCGCGGTCACTCAGCACCAGCTTCACCCTCTGCAGCTCCCCCTCCAGCGAGCGCCGCAGCAGCTCCAGCTTGGTGCAGCGGCTCTCCGAGGCGTCCAGGACCTCCTTCAGGCGCCGCTTGTCGTTCTCCAGCTTGGCCTCGTTGGCTTTCATCTTGCTGATCTTCTCCTGGGGGACAGCGGGGAGAAGAGTCACCAGCCGCCTCCCTCTCCCCAGGCTAAGGGCTCATCTGGCTCTGGGGCCTTACAGGGTAAGCTCAGGGCTCACGGAAGATGAATGGCATGGCCAGTCCTGAGCAGTCTCTGCCTCAACTTCCACACCCAGCCCTGCTGACGTCCAGCTGTAAAGATCTGCAGCCCCCTTGCTAGTCCAGCCCTAGGGTCCCTATACAGCAATAATGACGTGCCTGCATTCTCGCCTGCACCACCCCAGTGAGTCCAGTCCCAGCTCGGCTGATGTTGCTCGGTGCCACCCTGCAGCATCCCCTGCTATACCAGCTTGGGCTCCCCCCCAGCTCACCTGATGCCCCTCAGTGCCACCCTGCAGCATCCCCTGCTATACCAGCCTGGGCTCCCGCCCCAGCCCAGCTGATGCCCCTCAATCCCACCCTGCAGCCCCCCGCTGCTATTCCAATCTTACATCCCCCTACAACTCTGCTGAGGAGCCTCAATGCTCAACCCATGGTGTCCCGCCTCCCCCTTCCAGCACTTGGGCCCAGCCCCCAGGTTTGCTGGTGCCCCTCAAGCCTGACCCGCAGCCTCCTCCGTTATCCCAGCCCTACACCCCTTCTCCCCCTGCGACTCTGCCCATGCACATCAGCCCTGAGCATTGCATAGCAAGAGCAGGTCTGCTGCAGCGTGACAGGGGGGCCAATGTGAAACTGAACCGTGCGGCCGCTCACAAGGGTGCGCGAAGCAGCCTGGGGGGCGAGTGGGAGAGCAGCACCCAGCCCTAAGTCTCCATCTGCAGAGACTACACGGCCCCATTGCGAGCCCAGCTGGGCCCCATTCCACCTCCAGGCCCTTCCCCCCTTCGCTCCCATTCCAGGCATGCAGGAGGCTGGTTACAATAAGGCAGGAATTCAATACAGCTCCAGCGCCACACAGGAAGCCATGGCTTGGCTCAGCTGCTGCTCAATGCTCGGCCAGAGAGACTGTGGGCTCCCACGTCCAGCCGTCACCCCGCATCCCGATGGATGGTGGGGAGCAGGGGCTGACACACAGCAGTGGGGCTGGCTTCCCCTGCTATCGTGGAGGGGATAGGAGACAGCATGTGCTACAAGCCAGGGCTAAGGGGGGGCTGGCAGCCACAGCCCTGGCAGGTCAGCTCTCGGCATTGCAGGTGCCAGCAGGAATCTGCGAAGAGTGGCCAGGGCTCAGCCCTGGCCTTTGTGAGCCAAAAGCCTGAAAGATGCACCACCCCTAGAGCCGAAGGGCTATCAAGAGATGGGGGGGCCCTATGAACTAAGCTCTTTGGGGCAGGGATGCTATCATGTTGTTCTGTGTTTGTACAGCACCTTGCACAAGGGGGTCCTGGTCCAGGACTGGGGCTCCTAGGTTCCACCACAATACAAATATTAAACAGTAATAGGCAGCCCCAACCCTGGGAGAACACTGTGCTCTGCTGCCCAGCCTACTCGCCAAGTGACAGTCCCAGTTGCACGCAGAGACCATGATGGGGGACAGACACCTCTCTGTCCCCAGGAGCGCAGTGCATCAGTGACCAACATGCGTGTTGGCCACCAATCTGCCGGCCTCCTCCCCAGAGTCAGCTCAGAGATCCCCGGAGCTGGAAGATCTTTGCGAGAACGGGGGAGGTGAATTATCCCTGGGATCCGGGACAAAGGCTGGTCGGGCAAGGGTTAATTCCATGCTCTAGCGCAGGGTGCAGGAGGGGGTAGTAGACAACACAGGATCCAGCATGCACTGCGACAAGGCCGGCCAGAGCAAGCCGCATTGCATGCTGGGCACTGTAGTCTCCCCAGGCCACACGTCCAGCCAAGAGCCAGTGTGGCGGCAATTGGCTCTGTTATAAGGTGTAGCCCTAAGTGTCCGTCTGTGCTGAGCAGGGCCCTGCCAGCCCTACCCTGGACAGCCAGGCTCTCAGGGGTGCCCATCTGCCTGGCCTTCGCCTTGAGGGGTGCCCACAGCCCCCTCCCCTTTGAGTCCACAGCCCCAGGAAGTTCTCCTAAGAGACAAAGATGCAGCAAGTTTCCTCCTGCTTTGCAAGGGCAGAATGCAGGGAGAGCCGATGCGGCTACACCCTCCCCCGTCCCGGGACCTGGCCCTTCCCAGGGCTTCGAGCGCGGCTAGTGGCAGAGACCCCTGCAAGAAAGACAGTTCCTCCCCTTCCCAGACCGCTCCCAAGCTGCACGCTCAGCAGAACGCCTTCTTTGGCCTCCATCTGAGCCGACAGACCCAGGCCCTGCCAGACTGGCAGCCTCCCAGCGTTGTTCCTTAACCCAAAGGCATGGCTGGCCTCCAAGCCCGGCAGACATAACACACACAGCCCAGACACGGGGCGCCCCTGGGACCGTGAGCAAAGAGTTCCGCCAGGCAGAGAGGCCCCCTCGCTGCCAAGAGCCAGCCCCACAAGGCACAGCAAGGGTGCACACCCGCTGCAGGCGGAGGATGGAGCAGACCCCCCTCCAGCCCCCTGGATTTAGCCCCAGTGCCAGCCTGGGGGGCAGGGAGTTACTGGAGGAGTCTCACCTCTCATGCCCTGTCTGTTGCCCAGTGCAGCTCAGCAGATCCAATACCCCGCTGGATCTCTTTCCCAATGCCTCTGGGAGGCCTGCGATGGCACAGAGCCCCATAGCCTGACAGATCAGGGGCAGGCAGCTTTGTCTAGGGGACAGGGTACCGGACTGAGTCTCAGAAAACATGGGTCCCAGCTCTGCCACAAGCCTGCCGGGGGGATCTTGGTCAAGTCACTTCCCTTCTCCCACTATGTCCGTCTGGTCTGTTCAGCCTGTAAGTGATTTGGGGACAAGGAGTGTGTGTGAATGTGTGTGTGTGCGAGTGTCCACATGTGTGAGTGTGTCCATGTCTGAGTGTACACAGGTGTGCGTCCGTGTCCATGTCCACGTGTGTGAGTGCCTATGTACATACACACACAACGCACAGTGCAATGGGGCCCTGATCTCCATGGGTGTAAGTAAATCAGAGGTCAGGCAAGCAGATCCCGGTCACATTAGCATGCAAAATGAAGCCACTTCCGAGCGGATCTGGACCTCGATCCACATTCTATCCCACAGAAACCTCGCAGAGATGATGGGGCTGGGGCGCCCCCAAGTCTAAGGCCTGGTCTACGCTCCACAGTTAGGTCGACACGAAGCAGCCTACGTCGACCTAATTATGCCAGTGTCCACACTACAGCTGTGCTCCCGCCCATGTAAGTGCCCTACTGCACCGACATCGTAACTCCACCTCCACAAGAGGCGTAGTTAGGGCGACGCAGGGTCTGTGTAGACTTATATCGGCTATTGGCCCAGCTCCCGGCTCCCCAGCCAGGCTGCTGCCCAGCCTCTGCTCCAAGCCAGGCTGCCAGACTCCCAGCTTGGGCTGCTGCCCGGCCTCCCCAATCCCTACACCCTGCTGCCCCCACCCCCCCCAGCTCTTGGCTCCCCGCCAGGAGCACGGCAGTGGACTGGACTCCACGCCTGGATCTCCCACCGGAGGCAAGGAGATCTGCGGTAATGATCTCAGTCCCTGCCAGGAGCTGCAAGCACCGGGCATCCCCACTGCAGTCAGCCCAGGCCGTTCACCACCAGCCAGGGAGATCGAGCTGGGAAAACCAGATCCTTGCCCACCCAGGGTGAACGATGGTGAATCTCTAAGCACCCAATCCAGAGGCGGGTGCATCAAGCTGGTATTCAGTGCCCACTGCAGCCAGAAGAGAGGCCCTAAACACTCATTTTAACCCCCTGGTGCCCCAAATGGCCTTGATCCCCCCACCCCAATTCCAACCAACGAGCGCACACAGGGCTCACTTCAACCCATCTGAAATGCCTTGTTCCCCTGGTGTCCTCATTCACCCTCTCTTTACGTATTTGCCTTCAGGTTCTGCTCCTATCCCTGGTCCATTAGAACCTCCCCGGCCAGCGACCTGCCCCGGCCCTGTGCACCTGGGTGGTTCGCCGGTCGCTGTCTGCCGACTGCAGGCTCCGCTCCAGCGCCGTCACCTTGTCCATCAATGCCTTGTGCTCCCGGTCGTTGCGGCGGAGGGTCTCCTCCTGCAGCAGGAGGGCGGTCTGGGCGCTGCTCAGCTTGCCGTCCACGCTGCGCCTCCCTGAAGCAGAGAACGCAGGCGCAGAGCCAGTGAGGGGACATGCGGGCACTTTGCACCAGAAGCCAGCGGCAAATAGGAGGCACAGAGCACTTGGGTTCTAATCCTGGCTTTGACACTGATGCACTGCGAGATCTCGGGGCGAGTTCTTTAAACCCTCCGTGACTCAGTTTCCCTATCTGTAAAATGAGGCTAATGCTTGCCTACCCCAGAGGGCGAGGGAGAGAAAATCCATTACCAATGAAGATGTGAAGCACTCACTCTCAGAGCTAAGTTTTACTATGCAGCTTGAATAAACACTTGTCCCTGAAGGGGACATCTTCAGCACCTGAGAGGGGGCTGCCTTTTGGAGACTCAACGTATAAACCCGGTGACAGCCAACTTCTTCACACAGCATGGGCCACGTTTCACAGCACCGGGCTGGGATCCAGGAGAAGTGAGTTCAGTTCCCAGCTGCATGACGTGGGACAAAGTGGGAATTTTTGGTAATGTTTTTATGAAGCCGACGTGTGCCTCAGTTTCTCCCTATACTTTGCATTGTTACCAAGTGAGGGGGAAGGGTTACGTCTGCTCTCAGGGTGGACTAAGGGTACGTCTACACTTAAACCACTGCTGCTGCACCACTGTATCGCTTCCGTTTTGGGCAGGTCTGCACTGCAGAACTACTTTGGTATGTTGCTCAGGGCAGTGAAAAATCCACACCCTTGAGTGACGTAGTTACTCCGACCTGTGCGCTGGGGCAGGCAGCGCTATGTCTGCGGGAGAGCTTCACCGCCTCTCACAGAGGTGGATTAATGATGCCGACGGAAGAGCTCTCTCCCATGGGCGTAGAGCGTCTTCATTAAAGTGCGACTGGCGCAACTGCACCGATGCAGCCTTTTAAGTGTAGACACTTAGACACTATGTACATGGATGGGAGGGGTTCTCCCTTTGGCACAGGTAATCCACTGCCCTGAGAGGCAGTAGCTAGGTCGACGGAAAAATTCTTCTGTCCACCTACCACTGTCTACACCAAGGCTTAGGCTGACAACACACAGTCAACCAGTGGAACTCTTTGCCACAGGATGTTGTGAAGGCCAAGACTCTAACAGGGTTCAAAAAAGAATTAGATAAGTTCATGGAGAATAGATCCATCAATGGCTATTAGCCAGGATGGGCAGGGATAGAGCCCCTAGCCTCTGTTTGCCAAAGGCTGGGAGTGGGCGACAGGGGACAGATCACTTGATGATTCCCTGAGGCACCTGGCATGGGCCACTGGAAGACAGGACACTGGGCTAGAGGGACCCTTGGTCTGACCCAGTATGACCGTTCTTATGTTCTTAGCTATGTCTCTTAGGGGTGTGGACTTTTCACACCCCGAGAGATGTAGCTATGCCAGTCTAAGTTCTCACTTGTAAACCAGCCCTAAGAGACAGACATAGCAGTGTGTTTCACCTCCCTGTCTGGGTGGGATGAATACAGCCGTTAAGGAACTGCCTGAAACTGACCCAGATCAACAATGGGTCCAGAGAGACAATGCAAGCGTCGATGACTCATGGATCGACACTCAGTGGGCTGGACACTCCAGCCAGCAGGGGTCTGCCTGGAGAGTAAAGGCCCGAGCCGTGACCGGGAGAGAATAAAGTGTTGACCTCTGGAAGAGGCTGGGAGCTCTCGGACCAGGGAAGCGACAAAGTCAGAGAGAGACAGAGCCTGAACATGGAAGCCCACTACAGCTTGGCTGGTGAGCTGCGGCTTGACCAGAATGGACGATGCTTTAACCTTTATCCTCTGTGCTAAGCTAAGAGCTTCCTCTGCTGTGTTCCAGCTGACTAATCCACCCAGGGGATCACTGCAAATACTGGCTGGGGTGCATTCGTCCCCAAAGAATGCACGCATCTCTCCCAGGAGTCTCTCTCAGTCCCACTTGCTGAGCACAGCTCACGGCGTGAAGCAGGAAGGCTGGAACCCCGTAGCTCAGTCTAGGAAGCGGTGCGGGGCTCTGGCACACTGAAGGGGTTCTTCCAAGAGACAAAAGCTGGGGTGTAGCACAGATCCTGCAGATTTGTGACAAGAAGACACACTGTGTCTTGCTCCTCTCATCCCTGGGGGGATAATAATACTGACCGTCTGCCCCCTGCTCTTTGCCTTGGTTATTTAGACTGGAAGCCCTTTGGGGAAGGGGCCGACGATCACTACCTCTGCACAGCTCCTAGCGCGATGGGGCCCTGATCTCAGTCGAGGCCTCTGGTCGCTACACGTAACAATAAGAAGGATCAAGTGGTTTTGAAGCCCCACGTAAAAAAGTTTTAGCCTCTCCTTGTGGTTCTCCCTCAACCAGGGAATTAATTTTGATGCTAAAATAATGCTTGAGAATGAATCGATCTGTACAGCTGGATTTCAAAATGGCCCCCTTCCCAGTGAACCTCAGAGGAAACGTTTAAGGGGCACAGACCCGGGCAAGGGGAAAACATGACACCCACAAAAGGAGAGAGGGCAGGGAATAACCAAGCATCCCCGAAATGCTGAGTTCCCAACACCGCATGTAGGAACAGGGCTCTGGGAGCCTGGGAAGACATTGCTGTCTTCTGAGCTTTCCTAGCTGTGGCAACTTAGAGAAAGGAGGAAAATGGATTGTCCCTTGAGGGGGGAGGGGAGCAGCCCAGCAAGAGGGCAGCCAAATACAGAACGTCAGAGCCGAGACACAAAACCCCAAGTGTCTGGAAATCCCCAGTTCAGGATTAAACCTCCAGTTGCAAGTGTCGGCAGGCGGCAGCCATACCAAGCGATGCCCAGGCTCTGCTGGGGGCTAGTGGTTCAAAACGAGGGCTGGTATTTCCTAGTGTTCCTCTCATTCCAAGTGATCCCATAAACTGTATACAGGGATCCTTTCACCCACCACTGAAATGCAGCCACCTCTGGGGGGTGGGTGGTAACAAGCTGTTTAAAAGAGCACAGAGCAGCGATACACAACAATCTAGTGCTTGATGCAGATGCCACAGGGACAAGATGCAGGTGCATGGGAGAGATGGCACACACAGGCTTGAATGGGAGGGGACTCTGGAAAATCTCACAAGCCCTGGCCTGGAGACTCACTAACTGCCTCCTACGGTCCTGCTCTCGTTCTCTGGGTCTGTCCTTGCATTTCCAACAAGAGAGATGAGCTAGGGCCTGCTGCATGTTGCAATGGACCAAGCCTGCGTGCCTACCAGCTGGGTATAACCTCTGCATGGTAGCCCAGCCCACTGGCCTAAGGGCATTAAAGCACCAAGTTTACAAACAAAAGGTACCACTGCAAAAAGTAAAAATCCAGGAGCACCATGGGTAACAGCATGCAAATTACTATGAAGAGACAGTGCAAGTAGGGGCTTAGAAGAGTGGGGACCCTGACCCTGCCACTGGCTGGGGCAAGTCATTTCCCCTCTCTGTGCCTCAGTTTACCCCTCTGGAATACAGGGCTATTAAGACTAACCTAGGGTAAGGGGTCGTGAGGCAAAATGCATCCATCTGCACACCGAGTGCTTTGAAAGGCCCTAGAGATGGGCCAAGCATTGCCAAGAGCGCTCATTATTACGATGGGCACAGGCCCCTCTGCACGCCCCCACCACAGCCCTTACCTTCCTGGCTTTCGGTCACTAGCTTCTGCAGCTGCTGCACTCGGGTTCTGGCACTGTCCCGCTCCGACTCCATCTCAGCCAGCTGGCGGGTCAGGCTGCCCAGCTGGGCCCGCAGGTCATCCTGGATTCGGAGAGGAGGGCGAGACAGGAGGGGGCGATCAGCAGTCGGGAGACCCGCCAGGCTGCTCGCCCTTCGGGCAGAGCAGCATGGGCAGATGTTGACCCCTTCCTCCCCACACCGGTACCCGCTCGCGCTGCGTCTCCCGCAGCTCCTGCAGGAAGTCCCGGAGGGCGGCCCGCACCACTTCAGGGTCGATATCCGCCACCAGCTGCTCGCTGCGGCCGGGCGAGAGGGCGCGCTCCGGAGACAGAGGGCGCGAGCTGGGGCTGCGCTCGGGGCTGCCCGCCTGTGGGGTGGGGCTGCCGCGCCCGTCCGTGGTGCTGTACGCGTTGTCACCTAGGGGGAGACGGGCACAGGGGAGAGATGGTGGGCCCCGGCTGGGCTCCGGGAATCCAGCACTAAACCTGTCAGGGTTTTCCTAGCCCCTGGCTCTGATCCCACAAGGAGAAGGGGGACACCTACTGGCAGGAAGAGGAGCTGCAGCCCGGCCAGAGAAGAGCCTCTCCAGTACAGCAGGGCCGCAAAGGGCCCTTCACCCCACCCCGAAGGGCTCAAGGCAGCGAACAGGGAGGACCTGAGGGAGAAGCCACTGGACAGGCATGAAGAGCAGCGCAGGGTCTGGAGTGAATCCCAGCCAGCCATTCAGGCCAATAGTTCTACCCCACCCTCCTCCAGGACCTTCCACCTGGGCATCCCCAAGTGCTTTGCAAGCGTCAGTGATTGAGCCTCCCAACCCTGCCAGGACGCCAGGGTCTTACTATCCCCATTGCAAAGATGGGGTACAGGCAAGGGAAGTGACTTGACCAAGGCCCCATGGCAAGCCAGTGGCACGGCCAGGAATAGGACCCAGGAGTCCTGGCTCCATTCCACCAGATGCCACTCCCACACAGCAGGGCACTGAAGACAACCAAGCCCTCAAGGTTTGGGGAGGAGAGAAAGGGGCCTCCTCAGGGCTGCATCCGAGGGCTCTCCTGACCCGTTACCTTTGGTAGGAGAGAAGAGTCTTTTGGGGGAGCTGCTACGCCCCCTGATGGCTGGGCTGGGGGCCCGGCCTCCCCGGCTGATGCCCAGGGTGCGCCTCAGGGCGGAATGCAGGCTCCCCAGCTTGAACTCCACGTCCCGCTTCAACCCCTCCACTCGAGCCAGCTCAGCCTCCAGGCCGAGGGCGCGGCCCTCGGCGGCGCTCAGCCGGAGGCTCAGCTCCGCCGCCTCAGCCTGCGCGTTCTCCAGCTTGATCTCCAGGTTGCGGGCGTTGTCCAGCAGCTTCTTCTCATTGCCGCGGGCCTCCTCCAGGCTGCCCAGGAGGTCCTTCTCCCTCACCCGGAACTCGCCCTCCTGTTCCGACAGCTTCCGCTGCAGGTTGTGGAGCTGGGGAGGCAAGAGAGAGGGCTGAAAGACATTCTGGGTAGGGAGAGCCAGTCCAGTGAGAGCACACAGGGTCAAGCGTGGCACAGCCGCCTCCGCGCAAAAGCCACATGGCTACTCCAGAAGGACGTGGTCTCCACCACTTTGGGCCACTCTCCTCCATTTTATCATGCCAAGTGGGACAGGCAAAGAAGACCAAGGAGGAAGCATGGTCGGCAAGTTCTGGAGGCAGGAATTACTCGGGAGGTTCTCTGGCCTGGGTTACACCAGGCGTCAGACTACAGCGCTGTAATGGTCCTTTCTGGCCTTAACCTCCATGAGCCTCCTTCAAGTTGCCCTGGAGGGACGCATCTGCTCCCCACACCCGGGCCACATGGGCAGTACACAGCATGACCAGTCCCTGGCAGCGGCAACGCGATGAGCCAGAGCTGGGTGGCCGACAGGCACGACCAGAAGAGAATTCCTGGGCGGAGGCAGGAGGAGCATGCGAGACCAAAGGAGCCCCATGCTCACCTCCTTCCTGGCAAACTCCCTGCTGGCTTCGCTCTCCACGATCTTCTGCTTGAGGCCGAAGGATTCCCGCCGGCTTTCCTCCTCCCGCTGCTCATCCAGTGCCACCCGGGCCTGCAGCTCTGCCACCTCCTTGTTCTTCTTGGCGTTCTCACTGTCCAGCATCTTGATCTGGGGGCACCGGAAGGGGGGCAGGGAAGTACATGACTGCCCTGCAGACGGGAGTGGTGCAGCGCAACGGAGAGGCACCAAAGCTGTTCCAGGCCAGCGAGGGGAACTGTAGCTCGCCCCAGGGCCGGAAGGGCGGGATCCTACACACTCACGGCCCCTCCTGAACTACAGATGCTTGGCCCGGTGGCCCAGACTCTGCTATGCCAACTGTGCCCACATCTTCCTGTCCTCCCGACAGAGAGTCGTCAGCGTGGGCTCGGGGGCAGCTGGGCAGAGCCTCCTCTTCCCCAACGCCTCGCGAGCCCCTCACTCAAAGCCCTGCTTCGCCTTCCCCCACGGCCTCTCGGAGCCGTTCAACCTCAGACAACCCTGAGGATCCGGCACCATGGGCCTGCCCAGTCCCAGCCCTCACCAGGAGGACAGAGGAGCATCCACCTCTCATCAGCTCCGGCGAGGAGGGGCCTGCAGGGCACATTTCCTCTGGGGTTTGATTCCCTGCCCAAAGCTCCCAGCCATGGGAGGTCGAGCCCCCAAACGCGGGGGCAGCAGCCCCACAGTCCGGACAGGGGTCATACCCAGGGGGTAACTCGGGCACCGCGTCAGGGAAAACAGGCTCATCCGAGGAGCAGGGCCCTGCCCCCAGGCAGCTTCGCCCGCACAGAGGCCAGATCCTGAGCACTTGGGGAAGGTGCAGGCCCAGTTTCCTAGTGCCGGGGAGCCTGCTCCTTCCAGCCACGTCCCCCTGTGCCCCCCCAACCCCGTGCACACACACACTCACACACCTGTCGCCTCAGCTCCTGCAGCTCCCTGCGGGCCTCCAGCCGCGATCGCTCCACCTCCTGCAGGCTGCTCCTCAGGTCGGCGGCTTCCTTGCCCACGGCTGCCCGCGCCTCCTCCAGGGTGGCCAGCTTCTGCTCCTTCTCCTCGTTGGCCCACTTCAGGCTGGGGACCAAGGCAGCGTCAGATCCCAGCGGGACGCAGCGACGTACCCCGCTCCCACCCCCCACGGCGGCTCCCCCCCTCACCTGATGCGGTCGCTCTCAGCTCGCTTGACGGCAGCCCGCAGCTCCTGGTTGGAGCTCTGCAGTGCCTCCTTTTCCTTGGCCTCGTCGCTCAGGCTGCGCCGCAGGTCCAGGATGTCCTTCCTCTGGACCTCATGGCCCTCCTGGCTCTCCCGTACTTTCCGGTGGGCCTCGATCACGTCCCGCCGGATGCTGTCCCGGGCATCCTCCACCATGCGCAGCTGGGTCTTTAGCTCCTCCACCTTCGTGGCAGAAGACGGGTGCGGCCGCCCTCAGATCCCTGCTGCCCCAGCACACATGGGGACTGTGTACTCGGCAGGAGGCGGCCCTGGCATGATCTCCAAGCACCTGCTCCCCACCCCCCCCGGCACCCTCCTCTTCAGGAGTCCCACCTGCCATCTCCAGCGCAACACTGTCAAGCCCTGCTGCAGGAGATCCACCGTGGTTCATGGCTCCACTTCTGTCCCCCGGTGACTCTCTCCTGCCCCCCGCTTCCATCCCCTTCTGGAAGGGGGAGGTTGGCAGTGGGGCCCAGCCCACTATCCCCCTCCCCATGCCCGCACTCACCTCGCGGAGGGTGCATTCCCGCTGCCTGGCCAGCTCCTTGACCTGCTCCTGCAGCCCCCGGGCCTCCCGCTCGCGGGCCGCGACGGTTTCTTCCAACTGCACCCGCAAGCTCTTCAGCTCCGAGGTCAGGGCGTTGATGATGCTCTGCGAACAAAGAACGGCCCAGCCCTTACTGACCTGCACCGGCTCCCCCCTCGCTGGGGTCACATTTACCAGGTTCACCCGGCCAGCTGCCAATCAGCAGTTGCCCGCGACATGCACTGCACAGCCACCAGGTACAGGCAGGGGGCATTCGCCGTGAACAGGAATCAGCTTCTCCTTGGTGCTCCAGGAGGGGAGAAGGCATCTGGCTTCCTCCCCGTCCTGCGTCACGGAGCTCAAGGCGAGGCGTGACCCAGCGCAGCAGCCAGTCTCCGCCCAGGGCTAGGCTGGGAAGTGACCTGCAGATCAGGAGCGAGGTGGGAGGGGACACTGGGGAGACAGGAGGGGAGCAAAAGAGGGGGCTGCAGGCCAGGAGCAAGGTGCACAGGCATTGCTGCATGGGGGGTGGCTGCGGGCCAGGAGTTAGGTGCAGTGGCATTGCTGCAATTCAGGTTTGAAATGTCTCAGCAGAGGACCTGAAACTGGCTCTGCAGATACAGATTAAGCATCTATGGAGGTGTGTGGGGCAATAAGAGGCAGTGTGGCCTAGTGGATAGGGCACTGTCCCAGGACTCAGGAGACCTGGGTTCTATTCTCAGCTCTACCACTGGCCTGCCCGGTGACCTTGGGCAAGTCACCTCTCTCTGTGCCTCAGTTTCCCCAGGTGTAAAATGGAGCTAATGCTGGTTTGTAAAGTGCTCGGAGATCAACTGATGGAAAGCGCTACCTAGGAGCGAGCTGGTGGTGGTATTTGCTTCCCGAGTTCTGCTTCGGTTCAGCGGCAGCAATCAGCACCCCCCTCCACAAACACTGCGGTGAACGTGCTCACCACCACCAGCGACCGTCTCATGTGTGTGTGTCCATCTCCCACCCTCCTGATGCCCGCATAGCACCCACACCAACCCGATCCTGCTCCTGCCGGCTGATGGCCTCTCGCTTCTGCCGCTCCATCTCCAAGGTCACGCCGGCGAGGCTGTGCTGGGCGCAGGCCAGCTTCTCCGACAGGAGGGTCTTCTCCGACTCCTTGAGGGACAGGGCCTGTGTGGCCGGGAGAGATCCCAGCGAGGGAGAGAAATTCAGAGGGCGTGCGACAGGGGTGAGATCCAGGGGGTGAACTCCGGGGGGCAGGGATGGCGATAAAGGCGCAGAGGGGCTGGAGCTCCGGGATTCTGGGGTGTGGGTGGGAGCCGCAGCGGCTGTTCTGCCAGCTGGGAGCCGGCACATGCTGGGGCTGGTGTGGGGCCGGGCAGGCCCTGCTCTCTGCCCCGTTCCACCTCACACCGTCTGCTGCTGCTGCTCAGAGTGCTGAGCGCCTGCCAGGACCAGCCCCAGCTCTCGGCTGGAGTTAATGGGAGCCTCCCCCAGGCCGGGGCTGGCAGCAGTGCCAATCCCCCGCGCACCCTCCCCTACCTGCTGCTTCTCATTCTCCGCCTGCAGGAGGCTCTCGTCCCGCTCCTGCTGCAGCGCGGTGATCTCCTCACTCAGCTCCTCCTTCTCCGCCTCGTAGCGGGCCAGCAGCTCCTCCCGCTCGTGGCTCAGCCGGTGCAGCAGCTCCTCCCGCTCCGACTCCAACTCCAGGCGCACCGTCTCCTGCACGGACCAAGCAGCAGATGCCAGAGCTCTAGGTGAAGGCTCCAAAGCTACGGCTCGGGCACGAGCCCCTCCCCGTTACCAGAGGGGATAGCAGAGCTGCACATGGGCTAAAGGTTCACAGGGCCCGCTGGTGGCGGGAGTCCAGCGAGGTGCACGTGAGCCCTAATACTGACACAGCTGATGGAGAGTTCCAGGGCTGGAGGCCTTTGCTTTCAGAGCTGCGGGTCCCAAGGAAAGTAACCAGCAAACCAAATTGCCCAAACCCATGCTAACTCCTTCATAGGCCTGGCAGGCTCCGTGGCCCTTTCCCCACCAGGGTTGCCAACTTTCTAATTCCAGAAAACCGAACACCCTTGCCCTGCCCCTGCCCCAAGCCCCCGCCTCCCGCTCACTCCATCCCCCCTCCCGCTCACTCCATCCCCCCTCCCTCCGTCGCTTGCTCTCCCCCACTCTCTGTCACATGCTCATTTTCACTGCACGACCCAATCAGGCATATTTCTTGTTTTGACTGATGTGTTATGCTAAGTTCAGTTGTTACAGGACGCTACAACTGGCAGCAAAATAGTCAAAAAGGGTCATTTTTTAAAAAAAATGAAATTTCACAAAAAAGTTTTTCTGATTCTTTCCCTCCCCTCTTCCCATTTGTCGTAACCAGCTCCATGGTTTTTGTTCACTAAAGTTATTGTAATTTTGTGTGTGGAATTAGGACACACATTATCACAGCTGCTCTGAGTCCATTAAAGGCCCACTCCTGAAGCCCAAATACAAATCCAGAGAGCACAACCGCAGAAATGCCCCTGCCCAGAAACCTATGTAAATAAATCTGTAGAAACTGACTCCCACACCTACATGCAGAACCACACGTGTACTCATGTGTACACGTCTAGCACGCACTAACACATGTACTTCCACATTATTTACTATTACAACTGTTATTTAGTGCCTAGAGACCCCATCTAAGATCAGGGCTCCAGGGTGGTCGGTGCTGGACATACACATAAAAAGAGAGAGTCTGCAACAAAGCGTTTATAATGTCGCAAGACAAAGGTGGGGAGACGTGTGTGATACATCGGCTCTTCTGCAATGCCTAGTCTACAACATTCACTCTTTAAGAAAGAATACGTTTCTTTTAGAGTTCCCTTCCCTCTTAAAAACTTGTTATGAAATGAATACCCACACATTTTAGGCCATACACTCTTTTTGTGGGCAAGCCAGTAAAAGGAATAAAAGTCAAAGAGTTAGGCTGAAAATTGTATTCACACAGGTATACACACAGGCGACAATACATGCACCTCCCTACACAATGACACACAGTCTCTTACGCACATACAATGCACGCACACACTTGCCTACACAGAGTCACTTTTTCATACACTTTTCCAGGGGCTGCCTAAGTCACCCAGCTGGGAAGGGAGGAGGGTGGGCTGGAGGGGAAAAGATGGGGTGGGGACGGGGTGGAGGAGAGAGGATGGCGAGGGAAAGAGGCCAAGGACAAGAGCAGGGTGGGGGTGAGAGGGGGCAGTGAAGGAGAGAGGTAGGAGTGGGGGGGGATGTGGGGGGATGGGGATGCAGGGGGAGGCAGAAGGCTACAGGTGCATGAGGATGTGGGGGGGCACAGGGGTGTATGGGGACATAATGGGAGTGCAGCAGTGTATGGACGTGAATGGGGTGCCGGGCTGTGGGGGGTGGCCGCTCTGGGAGGTGGAGAGAATGGGTGGGAGAGCGCTGTAAGGGGTACAGGGCTGGGATGGGTAGGTGTGGGGGGCAGGATGGGATGGGACTGGGGAGGAATGCAATGACTGGGGGATGGAGGTGCGGGGGGGTTGGGGAGGGATGCAATGATGGGGTGCGAGGGGTGGGACGGGGTTGGGACAGGGAGGGATGCAGTGAGTGGGGTGGGGGTGCAGCTTACTGCCTCTCCCCCTGAAACCCACAGGAAAGATTCGTGCACTCCCACTGCAGGGTCTATGCCGGCACCATAGAAGGCAAGGAGATGTTGCCATTGACTCACTGGGATCCCTTCCCCCAACTGCCTGAGCCAGCCCGGCTGAGCCGCTGGGGTACGTAACATGGCACTGGTCTGAGTCAGAAACAGGGCCTGCCCTGTGCCGTACCTTCTCCTTTTGGAGCCGATCCACGTCCTCCTCATGAGCCACCTCCTTGTTTCTCAGCGTGACCTGGGCCTCCTGCTCCGTCTGAGCCAATTTCTGAGCCAGCAGCTCCTTATCCCTCTCCAGCCGGGTCACGTCCAGCTCCCTCTGCTTGCGGATGCTGGCCAGCTCCACTGGGGATAGAGCAATGAGGATCTGATCAACATCCACAGCGTGAAGGGAGATCTGCTAACTACAGCCCTTCCCGAGGTCTGGGAGTCTTGGCAGCATGGAGGAGACAGGGACCCTGACTCTCTCACAACACTTAACTAGGGACTTTCAGCCACACAGCTCATTACAAAGGGGAGGGGATCATTCTCCCCAGCAGAAGCAGGACTAGAACTCAGGGCTCCCAGTCCTGTCTCCTACCCACTGAACCAGCCTCCTCCTCCCTCTCAATCCAGCCACCAGAGCCTGGTGGGCCTCAGGACGCCAGCAGCAGCTCGGCGAATGGGGGACAGACACTGGAAAGGGGTGAAGGCGGGAACTGAAGGAAACGGTAGGGCAGCCAAGCCCAGGTTACCCTGCAGCATCTCCTTGGCCAGGAGCAGGTTCTGGCTGTCGGCCTCCAGCTGCTCCTTCCGGGCGTCCAGCTGAGCACGCTGCTGCTGGATGTCAAAGAGGGTGGTCTCCAAGGCATCCTTCTCCGACCTGGGAAAGCGCGAGCAGAGTGAGTCCTCCCAATCACCAGCCCCTGCCCGCCCGCCCCAGGTCTCAAGCGGAGAGAGAGAGAGAAAACCGCCGAGGAAGTGATGAGCAGGCCCCCAGTGTGCTAGGCGCTGGACAAAGCCGGAACAAAACGGCCCCTGAGCGGACGATCCATGACGAGAAGCATGTTGCTTTGACGACTGAACAGGCACGCTGTGGGTCCTGGCACATGGCGGCACCCTGGCCTCTGAGTGGGGGGGCAACCAGCCCTTAAAATCCCCATTGGGCCCCTCCAAGGAGGCGTGGAAAGCCACCCCAATGCACCCTCCTACCACGGGCACAGTGGTGCATTTCAGAGTGCCAGGAAGTCGCTCCCTCTGCAAACCTCTGCCCCGAGGTCAGGAAGCTCCCGGCAGCGGGGCCTCAGGGACCCCTGGAGAGGCCCGCACCACTGGGCACTCCCTGCAGAGGCACAGGTGTGGGGTCGTCTGCAGGGCAGTGGGGAAGGTGCCCACGCAATCTCACACCTCCTGACAGCGCAGGGGGGCGGGTGAAGGGCCAGCTCCGTCCCAGCCAGAGCGACTGCCCCAGCACAGATCTGACCCCAGGGCTGGGACGTGCATGGGGCATAGAGAGGGCAACAAGGAGACGGGACAGGAAAGGCCGGAGCTGGGGGGGGGGAGACACTGACCTGCCTGGGGATTGCGACATGAGAGATTCCACCCGCTCCTACAGACCCAGGGCTGCCGTTCGGCAGGGCTCCCCCACTCCCTGACCTGACACACCTGTTTGCAAACACTGCTCCCTGGTAACCATCACTCACACAGCTGCTTCAGGGAGAGCTCGCTGGGCACCTGGCCCCTGCAGCGTGCACCCGTAGCTCGCCACGCCTGGATCCAGCGGCCCCAGGAGCCTCTCTCGAACCTCACAGCTGGAGCAGCAAGGAGGCATGTGCTGCCTCCCTGCACCTCAGCTCAGGCCCCTCGTCCTTGTTCCGGGCCCACCTATCCCAGGGGGGTTGCCAGGGTTTCTGGACTGGTGCCAAGCACTCGGGCCTCGTCTCCACGTGCCGCTAAGCCTCACCCGGCCGTACTCGTGGGCGAACAGCACCTTCCCAGCGCAGGCCACGCAACAGAGGCCCGGGCGAGCCAGCAGTGAGGGGGGAAGGCAGGGGCGGCCCGGGCCGTGGGGACAGCCTGGCCATGGCAAGGGGACGAGCCCCCATGGGAAGGGGAGGGGAAACTCAGGCTGGCCCCACCATGGAGGGGAGGTGCCGGGGAAGCCTCCTCCCCCCCGAGCGCCAAGTCGCTCCAGGATGGCAGTACCCCTGTAGATGGTCTCAAAGGCAGGGTGCCCATCGAGGGATCCCCATTCACAGCACCCATGGGGAGGGAGAGGCCGGGGCTGTATGTGTCCAGCCGCAGGAGGGACCCCGTTGTTCCTGGCCTGCCCAAACCTTACCGGAGCCCAGCGATCTCCTCCGCCAACCCCCTGTTCTCCCGCTCCGACGCCGCCAGCTGCACCACCAGGCTGGCCTTCTCCTTCATCAGCCCCTCCTTCTCCCTGGCGGCTCGCAGCAGGGCCTCGCTGAGCCGCTCCTGCTCCCGGCGGGCCTGCCCCAGCTCCTCGCTGGCTGCGTTCCTCTGGCGGGACAGCTGGCGGGGAGGGGAGGGGACAACAGGCAGAGCTGAGCCTGGAGGGGAGGCCATGTCCTGGGCACCCAGGCCCCTAGCAGCGAGAGAGCCAGGCTCCAGCCACTCTCAGAGGGACCCATCTCATCTGTGGTGCCCGCCTGCCTCCCCGGCTCCCAGCACCCCCAGCCTGCTCCTCTGCCCCGTACCGGCCGTCTCCCAGCAGCCCCAGCCTGCTCCCCACCCAGGCCCTCCCCCCGCCTGCTCCCCCAGCTCCCAGCGCCGCCCAGCCTGCTCCTCACCCAGGCCCCCACCACCACCCCGCCTGCTCCCCCAGCTCCCACCACCCTCTAGCCTGCTCCCCACCCAGGCCCCCACCACCCCCTCCTGTTCCCCCAGCTCCCAACACCCCCCTGCCTGCTCCCCACCCAGGCCCTCACCACCCCCCAGCCTGCTCCCCCAGCACCCCCAACTTGACCTCCAAATCCCAGCGCCCCTGCAGCTCCCAGCATCTGGCAATCAGACCCCCACATGCACCTCCCAAGTGCATGCCCTCCATGTGGCTCCTGCGCTCCACCCCACTACCTGCCCCAGCTGCTCCTGCAGCTGCACCCTCTCCTTCTGCAGGGCCAGCAGCTCCCTCTCCAGCCTCTCCCGGCTCCGCTCCACATCCTGCAGGGAGTGCCCCAGCCCCTGCCTCTCCGTGTCCAGCTCCAGCTTCTCCTGCTCCAGCCGGACCAGCTCATCGCGGATTGAGGCCTTCTCCTGCTCCACCTCCCGCTTCTGCCCCAACACGGCCCCCTTCTCCTCCTCCAGCTGTCAGGGGCAGGACAGGAGAGACCGTCACCTGCCTGGGAAACAAAGCCCCCACCCCAGGTACCTGGGGCAGCTCCTTGTTCACCCCCTGCCCATCGCTTCCTCCAGGGGCCTCAGCCATAACCCCTCTATCCCTGCCCATGGGAAGGAGCCATGGGCCAGGCCAACCCTCCATCGATCTAGGACAGACTGGGCTAAGGTGCTTGTCCCCCATTGAGGCTCCCCCATTTGACTAGGGACCAAATGGCTCGCAGCAGTTCTGCGGAAAAGGACCTAGGGGTTACAGTGGACGAGAAGCTGGATATGAGTCAACAGTGTGCCCTTGTTGCCAAGAAGGCTAACGGCATTTTGGGCTGTATAAGTAGGGGCACTGCCAGCAGATCGAGGGACGTGATCGTTCCCCTCTATTCGACATTGGTGAGGCCTCATCTGGAGTACTGTGTCCAGTTTCGGGCCCCACACTACAAAAAGGATGTGGGAAAATTGGAAAACGTCCAATGGAGGGCAACAAAAATGATTAGGGGACTGGAACACATGACTTATGAGGAGAGGCTGAGGGAACTGGGGATGTTTAGTCTGCGGAAGAGAAGAATGAGGGGGGATTTGATAGCTGCTTTCAACTACCTGAAAGGGGGTTCCAAAGAGGATGGCTCTAGACTGTTCTCAGTGGGAGCAGATGACAGAACGAGGAGTAATGGTCTCAAGTTACAGTGGGGGAGGTTTAGGTTGGATATTAGGAAAAACTTTTTCACTAGGAGGGTGGTGAAGCACTGGAATGGGTTACCTAGGGAGGTGGTGGAATCTCCTTCTTTTGAGGTTTTTAAGGTCAGGCTTGACAAAGGCCTGGCTGGGATGATTTAGTTGGGGATTGGTCCTGCTTTGAGCAGGGGGTTGGACTAGACGACCTCCTGAGGTCCTTTCCAACCCTGAGACTCTATGATTCCCCTGGAAAAGCAGAGATTCAAGTCAATGCCCCTTCTCCCTGCAGGCTGCCTGCCAAGGTCAATGTCCCCAGACCAGAGCCCCCAGGAGGCGCTGGGCCGCACTGCCAAGCCCATGGCAGCACCGACCTGGCTGATGATCCTGTTGAGTTCAATTTTATCCTGGGCCAGCCCCTCGTTCAGGGAGCTCATCTTGGACAGCGAGTCGCGCAGCGAGGCCTCCTCCGCCTTCAGCTTGCTGGTGGTCAGCTCCAGCTCGGCCCGGCTCGCCTCCGCCTGTGAACATGGGGCAGAGGGAGAGAGATCAAACAGCCGGGGTCACTGCAGCAACTTGGGCACAGGAGTCCCCACGGAGCACGGCAGGGAGCGGAGAGCCGCCCAGCAGGGGAGGACGCGGATAGAAGCCTGGATAAGCCAGGGGTGTGAATCCCACTAGCCAAGCTGAGGGCTAGGACCCCTCCCCCAGCCCTGGCGCAGCCCCCCTACTGTCCCAATGTGGCATGCATAAAATAAAGCAAACGGCTGCAAGAAACGCAGCGCCCTCCCATGGTTACAGCTGGGGACGGCGTTCTGGGGTCTATTCCCAACTCTCACACTGACTCGCTCGGTGACCTCAGGCAACTTCTATTTGCCCCTCTGCGTCTCAAAGGACCTCCGAACACTGTCTAAATATTAATCAAGGCTACGACACCTGCGTGAGGCCGGGACGATCCTTCTCCCGCTTTGATGGAGGAAGCAGAGAAGGTCAGTGGCCTGCCCAAGAGCCCACAGCAGATCCATTGTTAGCTAATTATTTGTATTACCATCGGCTCTAGGAACCCCATGGCCCGGGACCCCACCGTGCTTGGCTCTTTGCAAACCCAGACCAAGATGGTCCCTCCCCCAGATTGCTGACAATCTAAGTGCAAGACAAGAGAGAACAGGTGGATACAGACAGACAGAGGAGTATCATGAAACAATGAGCCAACAGCGGTCAGCGTGACAGGCAACAGAACGCAGGAATCCTGCCTCCTGGTCTTGTGCTCTAACCACTAGGAAGTGCGCCCCCTCTAGAATGGGGGCAGCATCTGCCCATCGGATCAGGGAGTTGTGAAGGGCAGTTTTGTTTGCAGGCCTAAGAGGAGAGGCGCTAGAGAGGGGAGCATCCTTCGTCAAGATCTCCTCAGGGAGCTGCCTTTAAAACAGACCTGTAGATTGGAAGTGGCAGAACGAGTGATGCTACCATAGCATTATCCATCAGACGCACCCATACCAGCCAGCCCAACAGCTACTCCCGAGCCCCACTGTAATACCTGCCCCCTCCCTCCCAATCCCCGACTGCCTCTCGGGGCGCAAAGCCCTACCTTGGAAAGCGCCTCTGCCATCTCCACCTTCTCATTCTCAGACACCTCCTTCTCCAGGGTGGCTTTGTTCAGAGCCTCCTTAACAAGCATCAGCTCCTTTTTCAGACTGGATTTCTTCACTTCCAGCTGCTCCAGCTGTTTGTGGCTGCAGGGCACAGAGAGGGACTCACACACAACCCCCTGTGCTCTGGCAGCAGGGGACCTTTAACACCCTTTGTCACTGGCTATCCTTGCAAGGGAGCACAGCAAAGGGTCTTCAAAGAGCTAATTAGTCCAAAGGGTGGAACTCTCCAGCCTGTGTTATGCACGAGGTCAGACTACATGATCCAGCCTTGGAATCTATGCAGGGCTTAATTTGTACTGGGGCCTGGCAGTTCAGAGCCCTGGGCACCTCGGGGCCTGGCATGTCAGTTATGAAACAAAAAAAATTGCTTGAGCCCTGGCATCTCTTCCATTACAAATTAAGCACTGACTCTATGGCTCTATTTTGTCCCCACTGCAAATTTTCCCTCCCCAAGCCTCTTCTGGAGTCCTGCCTTCGCTTTCTCCAAAAGCTTCCTTTTTGCCTGAAAACATTCAGGACAGAAATGAGGTTTTTGGAAATTCTGAAGGAAATCAACAGGGTCATTTCTGAATCTTTATGGCTCTGAAAAAAACGATCATTTTTCTAGGTATAGCCAGAACACACACACAAACTATATATATGTGAGATTATTTGCAGCGTTGTAGCCGCGTTGAGCCCAGGATATGAAAAAGACAAGGTGGGTGATATCTTTTATTGGACCAACTTCTGTTGGTGAGAGAGACAAGCTTTCGAACTCCACAGAGCTCTTCTTCACTCCTTATGCTAAACAATCTGTCTCACCTTGTCTTTAGCTGGGACACACCAAGTCCCTTTCCCAGAACTGAAGAAAAGCTCTGTGTGGCTCATGCTTGTCTCTTTCGCCACCAGAAGTTGGTCCAGTAAGAGATATGACCTCACCCGCCTTGTCTCTCTCTGGATATGATTGAGGAGTGGTTTGCCCTCTTGTGGTGCCTCATACAAGAACGTCTGCTTTTACCAGCCCTGCCCATCACTCAGCGCCCTCCCTTTGAACCACCACGCCAACAGGAGATTAAGCTTAAACAAGCCAGGCAGAGGGTTTGGCCTAGGTGTCCGCAGTAAGAGAAGGGAAAACACCACTAACGGGGTTGTTTTTATAGCAGCTCAGCTCAAATGACCCATGGAGAAATCTCACCTCACCTGGAAGCCAGGCAGCCTGGGTCTGCAAGACCTCAGCTGGCACGGAGAGTTGGGCCCCAGGATCAGGGCTGGGACGCTGGGCATGGGCACCAGCGGGGCTTGCCTTGGGGTGCTCAGGGGAGGAAGGCCTGGCACGTTGGAGCACCAGGCTAGGGTGCTGCTCACTGGAGTGGGGTAGCTACTGAGGAGCTTCTGTCTCTGGCTTGGTATTTCCTCCACACCCCTGGCCACTCTCCCCATACCAACCCGCGCTCAATCTCCTTCTGCGCCCGCTCCTTGTCCTTGGCGATGTCCTCCTTCTCGTCCTCCAGGCGTTCTCGCTGCCGCTGCAGGTCGCTGTTGGCCAGCTGCAGCCTCTCGCTCTCCTGCCGCAGGGCCTCCACATGCTGCTGCAGGGCCTGCAGGCTTCGCTCCAGGTTGCTCTTCTCACTGACAGACGGGCACAGACAGACAGATTTCTGGGGGCTGAACAGTCCTTTAAGGAACAAAAATCAACCCTCCCCACGTTCCAGGGCCCCTAGAGCAGGCTCCGCTCCCAGGATGTCAGCAGGGCAGAAATGCCCATGTGACACCCGTCCCATCAGCCGGGATATGCTGGAGCACAGGGGGATGGGCAGGGGGGAGCGCCCATGGAAGTACCTGCCCAGCAGGTCAGCCGAGGAGCGGAAGCGGCTGGCATCCCGCACGGCATCATCCTTGGCCCGCAAGGAGCAGTCGACATCGTCCTTCAGCTGCAGGATCTTCTGCTCCAGGGAGCGTCGCTCGTGATCTCTTTCCACCAGCTGCTTCTTCAGGGAGCCCACCAGCTCCTGGATGGCTTCGTACTTGCCGCGGATGTCCTAGCAGAAACCCCAGCAAGTCAGCTCCTCTCCCTCTGCAGCACTGCCCACCCCCTGTGCACCCCGCCATCCGCACCGCCTGCCACCGGGGCTTCCTGCATGGCTGACCACACTCCATGCCCTTTGGACGACAATCTCCCATGGGAATCCCACCCATTCCAAACCCCCCTCCCCAGAATCCTATTCCCTGCAAGGCACGAAAATCCCCCAGATGTTTCCAGCCAGGAACTACCCTGTCAGGCTGCTTTATCAAAAGAGCAACGCTTGCAATCCTGTTCGCTTCCCACTCCCCTGGTGGGCACCAAACAGCCCCACAGAAATGCAGCCTGAACAGCTATAACCCCACAGATGGCCCTCGTGGCTCAGCGGCCCCACTCCACGCAGTCTCGCAGAGCTGGGGAGCAGTCGAGGGCTGGCCCACCGCCATGAAGGAATCCCATGGCCACGTGCTCTGGGAGGTCCCGTCCCCTCACCTGCACCTGCAGGTGCCTCTTCTGCAAGGCGGAGTGCACCACGGCCAGCGTGGAGTCGGAGAAGGCCGGCGAGAGGCTGCGCCGGGGGGAGGAGCTGCGCCGGGGGGAGGAGCGCCGGAGCGGGGACGGGGTGCGGAGGCTGGAGGAGAGGCCCCGCAGGCTGAATCCCGTGGCGTCGCTGTCCGAAACGTCCGTCGTTCGCTCCGTGCCTGTGAGGTGGATGGCGCTGTCGGCATCGGACAGGACGGCCTGAGCGGGAGAGACAATGGCGAGCCACTGGGTACAGGCACCAGGATGCCAAACCAGTCTCTAGGCTCCTGTCGCCACAGAGGCCGCTAGCCGGGGGCCTAGGCCGCCAGCCTCCAGAGCGCGACACCGCCACCGCTCAAAGCCTGACTGGAGCAGGGCAACGTTTTCCCGGAAAATTAGTTTTTTCATCAACAGTTTTTGGGGCCCGGAACTCCCCATGGGCGTCGGGGTGAATTCAACCACTAGCTTCAGGGGAAAAAGAAAATGTAGTAAGAGTCAAAACGTTTCATTCCGACCATTTCGAAAAGTTTGGTTGCGACTTTTTTTGTTTCAACTTCAAAGTTTTGCCAGGTTAAAAAGGGGAACCCCCCACCCCAAAACTGAATTTAAAAAAAAAATCATTTTGAGTCGACTCAAAACGTTCTGGGTCCATTCAAAACTTTTTTTTTTTTTTTTTTTTAGTTTTTCGAGTGGACAAAACAAAACGTGAAGACCTTTTTCTTTTGGTTTGACTTGAACCTGATTTTTCCTCTGGATTTTTCAGTTCAGCCCCTGATGACTCTGAGAAAACAGCTTGTTCTTGAGAGGGGCAGCTCCTCCCTCCAGGTGATCCATTTGCTGCCCTGCCCATCAGCTGGGTGACAGGCCCGCGCCTCTCCCTGATCTTTCCCCACAGGTCAGACTGGCAGAGAGCTGGGGGGGTTCACCTTTCTCTGCAGCATGTGGGTGCAGGTCACTTGCCGGGATTACCTGGGTACATCTCACTTGATCAATTTCCTGCCATTGCAGGAGCCTCGGGCACTGGTGCCCCGGGGTCCCTCCCGTTCTCTGCCTGTGGCACAGAACAGTCTAGTCTCCTGTGGGCTGTAAAACGTTGGTCTCATTTCGGCTCTTGGGTTTATTGTACGGGTGCTGGCGGCTGAGCTATACAGGAGATCAGACTAGATGATCGGGTGGTTCCTTCTGACTGTCAATTCTACGACTCGGTAACGGCTCACAAGTCGGAGAACCCTGCTCTCTGGGGTACCCCGCCTCGCTCACGGGACCCGCGCGCCCTGTACCTGAGCAAGGTCTCGCAGCGTCTGCTGGAGCATCTCCGACTCTGTCCGCAAGGCCTCGATCTCCTCGGCCTCCAGCGCTGCCTGCTCCTGCGCCCGCACAGCCTCCTGCAAGCAGAGACACGGCATCAGCCAGGCGGCGCTCGAGACCCCCACGTCCGCTCCACGGCTCGTTTCTGGCTCCAGCTCGCAGCTCTCCCCAGAAGGCCCAACACTGTGCTGTGATCAGCCAGGGAGTGGCAGGCGGACTGCTGGTGGGCCTTTCGCTGGAGCACAGACACCAAGATGGATCGCTGTTTCAGATGCTCCCATCTCCTCCGGGAACCAGCCAAGTCATGCTGAGCCTCTCACCAGATTTTCCAGCTTCTGGGTCAGCGTCTCGACCGTCTTCTCCTTCTCCGAGTTCTGGGCTTTCAAGCGTTCCACGGTGGCCATCGTCTCAGCAACTCTGGAGCAAGGGAGGGGGGCTGGTCAGGGCAAGCAGAGGAATGGCCAGGAACCCATACTTCACGGCACAGGGCCAGAACTCAACGGCCATGGGCCAGGTCAAGCATTTGGAGATCCCTGGACCCCCAGCCGTCCTAGAGAGAGGTCTACCACTCCACGTTTGGTCCAGGGACCGAGATGCTTCATGCCGACAGTGCCCTGGGAAAACCCCCACCCCAGTATCTCAGCCTTGGCTGGAGCACATGGCAGCTTCCTCTCCTCTCCATGTCCCAGTAACATCCTCCAAGTACACCATGTCCCCTCCCCCAGCCCTTTCCCCACAGCGCTGAGCTTGCCCAGCTGATGTCTAGTAAGAGGCGGGGGGAGACCAGGCCACACCCCATGTCCTGGGCCTGGCACCGGTGGACCCAAAGGAATGGCTCTGCGGGGAGCCCCTGATCGGCTGGAACCAGGAACCATGTTACTCTCCAGCAGTGATGCTCAGACTGCGGCTCCGGAGCCACGAGCAGCTCGTTAATGTGTCTCCTGCGGCTCTTTGCCGCACACGATATTAAACACCACGGGATGTAATTATTGATCTAAGTTATTAACCAATCAGAAGGCTTTTCCGGTGAAAATTGATAAAATAACAACACTGGGTCAGAATAACCAAGAATATATAAATAGTAAATGAAACACTGAACCCCCACGGCTGGGGCTCTTTTGGGTAATGCCAATTGCTAATTTGGCTCCTGGAGAATCCGAGGCCAACACCGCTACCCAGGCCCGCATGAGATTTGAACCGGCAACCTCCTCGTTCTGAGACCACCGCGCTAACCCCCTGAGCTAGAGAGCCAGGCCCCAGGCCTCTTGAACCACTGAGGTCTGAGTATCGCCGCTCTGCAGGGCCGGTGGGAAGTTAAGGCTCCAGGATGGTCATAACATGGGACAGACGGGCCCACCTCTGCCCTTCCTTCTCCCGTGAGCAGGATATGCTCAGCCCACTAGCCCCATCCACCAAGCCAAGGATCTCCAAGGAGGGGCAGCGCTCCCTGATTCCCTGTGGATGCACGGTGCATCTCCCAGACCGGCGAGCTCCAAGCTTCAGGGCCTGGGACACTGGCCCTGATCGGGGGCATCCGTACCTGGTGCCGAGCTCCGCTTTCTCCATGTCACACCTGACCTGCAGCTGGATCATGTCGCGCACCTTGTCCTTCAGCTGCTCCTCCAGCTGGGCCAGCAGCAGGGCCTGCTTCTCCAGGGCCACGCTGGCACTGCTCTCCGACAGGCGCAAGTTGCTGCTCAGGTTCAGACAGGCGGCGTGGATGGTGCGGCCGGATCGGGACAGCTCGTTGCTCAGCTCCGACAGGTCCCTGCACCCGAGTCCCAAAGAGAGGGGCGTTTCCGGGGGCCCGGGCACCCCGAGGAGCCCACGCTGTGGGATCTACAGAACCCCATGCCCCATAACCTGCAGGGCATCTCCCTCCGAGGGGGCCTGGCTGGGATCTAAACCCACAGGAACCCGAGTGTTCAGAACCGACATGGCCTCCCCTGCCTGCAGAACTTACAGAACCGCCCCTGCCAGGGAGAAGGTCATTAAAGGCCCCCAGGCAGGACATGCAGAGAAGCGGAAATCAGGCCGGGCAGCCAAACATGGCTCCCAGAATGGGCTAACGGGTTTGTCTGGGGGTGCGGGGGAGATCGGGAGGGCTGTTCTGCACTCAGGTTGTTCTCACAGGGATCCTGGAGGAAGCACTGTAAGCCACGGGGTTCTGGGCCGCTCAGGTAGCTTTCCCAAGCCCAGCTCCTTGTGCTTTTCAAAGAAAAAGAGCCCAGCAACCGCCCACCCCACGCACACACCCTGCCCCCACACTCCTCCTGACCTCTCGGTCATGGTCTTCATCTCACTGAAGTGGCGCCGGAAGCCCACCACCTGTCTCCAGAGGGTCAGCAGCCGGCTGTGCTCGTTGCTGAAGTAGGTGTTGAATGACTGGGAAGGGAGAGAAGAGGAGAAGCAGTGACAGCCAGATCCCCCTCCCCAGGCACCCCCCCACGCTGCCACGCCCCCGTTCAGAGCGACGCGCTAACGGGAACGGCCAGCGCACCCCGGGGGAAGAACAGGGCACAGCAAGGCACTTGCTGCCTGGCTGGATACAGAGCACCTGGCCCTGACTGTCCATAACGCCCCACAAGTGAGTGAGCCCTGCTCCATGGGGCGCCCTGCATTGCTCTCGGTATCCCGAAGGCGCAGTCACCGCTGACCTCAGTGGCAGCTCCAGGCAGGACTCTTAGCAAGAGCTAAGTTTATACAGAGTTTTTGATGCTGCAGGACCCCTTCCCCCACACAAAGGGCTTGAACCAGCTATGCACAGACAGCCCCACTGAAATGCAGCCACCTCTGGGGCAATGCGGTGACCGTTGGCACAGAAAGGCCTGGAGCAGAGAGACTTGGCTCCCACTGATGGTAAAAGGAAGTTGCAGGGGAGGGGACAAATCACCTCTCCAGGGACTGGTAGCATGCGTGCGGATCCGTCTCTGCCCAGCAGGACGGTGCACACACGTTGGGCATGCACAAGGGAGAATGACACATGCCAACCAAGGCCGCACTGAATCTCTCTGGCCCTAACCTCCTCCTCTCGCCTCCACTCCACCTCCCGCTGCTCCAGCTCGTTGCGTGCTTTGGTCCAGTCAGTCGTCAGCTTCCGGATGTCCTCGCTGAGGGCCTGGTTGGCGGCGTTGGCCTGGTCCAGCTGCTCCCGCAGCATGGCATTGACCTGGGCCAGGCTGGCGCTCCTGGAGACAGGGACACAGTGAGAGCAAGGGCTGAGAAGGAAATGAGGGGCCCGTGCAGAGCCGGCAAGGGACTGACTCTGGCATGGGGCAAAGGGCCCAACGTGGAGGATGGGCCCTGACATCACAGCTCTGAGACACCGAACAACACAGATCCAAACACTTCATTCAGAATAAGACAATCACTGCCCAATTCAAGCGCCTTCCAGCCGAGCGCCTCATGACCCTTTCCAGGCATTAACTGAGCCCATTGTCAATAAGGGAGCTACAGGGATCAGTTCACCCACCACTGCCAGGCAGCCACCTCTGAGGCACAGCGTGGCAGCTGCACACAACAAGAAGCAAGAAAAGAGCCTGTCCAATTGAATTTGAAGAGGAGATTTGGGGAAACCCAATGTAATAACCTGCGAGGGAATTTGGCCGTGAGGCTGGAGTTAACACCCTGACTCAGCTAAAGCACCAGGGGACCAATAGTGAGCAAAAGTGCTCAGGACAGTTTCACACCGCAAAGTACACGTCACTTCCAGTCGCGCAGCACCCCTAGGCCTGTGCTAGGGATTAGTACTGCAGTACTTCTGGGGAGCGGCGGGTAAAACCCGGCAACACCACTGCCTACAGTAACCAGGCATCCTTGGAGTCACCTGTCCAAATATGAACCCAGCCGGACCCTGTTTAGCTGGAGAATCACAACCCCCGGTGGCTCAGCTGCAGGGAAATGCTGGGCCTACGTGCAGGTGATACCAGGAGCACGGACTCCAATGGTAGATTCCTGGCATAGCCCAGACTCCAAGGAAGCTGCTGTCCCAGCCCAGCATGAAGCCCAGCCAGGCAGCAGGTGCAATAGAGGCCCTGAAGAATGGGGCTCCAAGGATGCAGCAGCCCAGACCCACCTGAGCCCCAGGTGGAGCCCCGTGGACAGGACCCCTCCAACCACCTCCCCCGACACACCTTTGCTGCTCCTCCTCCAGCCGGATGAGTGCGTTCTCCAGGTCATTGCTGTGCTCTTCATCCTGGCGCAGGCGCGAGTCCGTCATGTCCAGCCGGCTCTGGGGGAGGGCATGGGCAACGGCTGGTTAGCAGGGGGCTAGGGGCTCTGGATAACCAGGCCGTCCCTTTCGGCCATGGGATGGAGAAGAGCAGCGTGGGGCAAGCGCCCCCCAAACACCACCCCAGGCCTGCCTGGACCCACCGCCACGAGTCGGTCAGGCCTTGGCCTGGCAGCCGAGGCTGGGGCAAGGGGGCCAGTTAGAGCAGCTGCGGAGCTGGCTGGTGCAGCCTGGGCTCCCATCTACCTGAGCAGGAACTGGCCGGGGGGGACAGGCTCATTCCAGCAGGTCCAATCAAGCAGGAACACAAGAGGGCCGCCTGCCGTGACCGAGTCCCTGAGCCAGCCGGCCCCCGGCACGTGGGCAGAAAACAACGGCAGGTGTAACCCACCCCCACGCCGCCTGGAGCCATCCCCGCTAGTCACAGACTTGGCTCAGAGCTGGGCCTTTCCGCTCAGACAGCCACTGCTCTTACTGTTCGATCAAGAAGTCGCTGGTTCAATCCCACTGACAGGGACCCAGCCAGGGACATCGTTTCACTAGTGGGCGTGGGGTCCTTCGGGCTTTTCGCTGGCACTGGGAGGAGGGCGACACTCACCGTGAGTCTCTGCTGCTCCAGCTCAGTTGATTTCTCCAGCAGCTGCTGTTCCACCTCCCCACACTTCTTCTTGTACTGGAGAACCTGCAGGAACGCAGCAGCTCAGAGCCCGCTGCCAGCCTGGCTCCGCGGATGCTCGGCAGGACAAGGAAAACACAGCCACAGAGCTGGCCGGCCCCCCACCCTCCCTGCCACACCCACAGTGCCCTGCAAGGCCACTCACTCCTGAAATCCTAACCATCATCAGCCGACCCCCATGGCAGGCCCCTTCCACCCCACCTAAGTCACTAGTTCGGTAGGTTCAGCTACCTAGAATTAAGCACTAAGGCATTATGCACAGTCCCTCCAAGTGAGGGGAGGGGGACAGACTGGTCTCCACACCCCATAAGCTGAGAATCTTCAGTTATCTCCAGCAGGGCCCTAGCTCTCCCACAGCTAACCCCTTCCCCCTCCCGCAATGCCCCACCACCCTCCAGCTGACAGAGAGCCCTCGGCGATGGAGCAGCTCTTTGAGGAGAGACTAGTCCATGACTCCAGGGAGGACTGAGTCACCTCGAGGCCGCTGCACTGAGCCCCCGGCCATTTTGGGGGCCGGGGGCACCTTTCCTTCCAGCCCAGGCCCTGCCCACTCTGCATGGACATTACAGATCCCGGAGCACTTTGCCAGTTTTGCTCAGACATCCTTAGCCAAAATATTCTGTACAGTGCAGGGTGCTGGGTTGGCTGCCACTCCACACTCCCCCCCAGAGGTGGCTGCACATGGGTGCCGTATATACACAGCTAAATCCGCAGCCTCCAAACCCCACCTATGCAGATCCCAGAGTGTCCAAACCGCGATGATCAGAACGACTGAAACAAGCCAGAGCTGAGTGGGCAGACGAGCTTGGAGAAAGCAGATGGGGCCTTCTCTGCAGCAGCCTCAGGGTTCCTTGCCTGGGTCAGGCAGCTTCTTCCTTTCCTTCAAGCCACTCTAAGAAGTCACTGCAAGGCTACATCCCCTCGCCGCTCGTCTCAGAGCCCGTGCCGCCCTGGGCACACCTACACGGCCATCAGGAGGGGTGAGGGCAGCCTGGGTAGACGTGCCCAAGCTGGCTTGGACCCCACTAGATCAGTGGCTCTCAACCTATTTACCGCTGTAGGTGGCATATGCAGCTCTCTGTGGGTTCGGGCGACATACTCCCTGTATGGCCCTGAGGCTGTCACAGGGGGCCGCAGCCGTGCGCTGGCTGGCGGGCGGAGAACCAGTGCGCGAGATCGCTGCTAGCTCAGGTAGCCAGGCTAGTCCCAGGGAGAGCGAAGCCAGCTCAGGCGGGCCTGCTCCAGCTGCACCTCCCGCAGACAGACCCCCCCGAGCAGAGCCCGGCCCGTCCAGTGCCGGATACCCACCTTTGCCTGCAGCTTCTGAACCAGCTGCGCCTGCCGCTGCTGGCCCTCCTGGTAGGCCTGGAGCTTGCGTTTGTAGGCGGCCTGCTCCTCCTCCAGGTGGCGCCGCAGCTCGACGTTCTGCTGGGCCAGGCTCTTGTTCTCCAGCGACTCCCGCTCCCGCTCCCCGGTCTCCAGGCGCAGGGCCTGCTCCAGCTGGGCCCGGAGAGATGGGGGACAGGGTCACTGCAGACGCGCCTGCCAACCGGCCTCCTGCGCACTCGATCTGGCCCCTTGAGCCACCCCTTTCCCCTGTCCCATTTGGGAGGATTAGCCCCCAGCAGAATCCAGGGCTTCCCCCGGGAGCCACAGTGCCCAGCTTCTTTGAATTCATGCTCTGTAGAAACCTGCTGCCAGGACAGGGTTAAAGGGACATTCTTAGTACTTTTTACATGGCAATAGCACCTACGGGCCTGTCACGGATCAGCACCCCCTTGTGCCAGGCGCTGCACAAACCCAGACCACACACGCAGCCCCTGCCCTGAAGAGCTTGCAGTCAAAGTAAATATCCAGCAGCGGAGGCAGAGAAAGACAGAGCTACAAAAAACTAATATGAACAGAAAGGGTCATCACTATGTTTCAGTGAGAACATGCTACGTTTGCACAGAAAGGCCTCTGGACCCTTCCTTTTCGGTGGCCTCCGCAGATCCTCCTGCTGCTGAAGGAGCAGAGCGTTACTGAGCTGTTCGCACCCGAGAAGGAATCTCGCCCTCAACAGCCTTCAAGCTAGAGCAGAAGGCCTGGAAAGTGAAACTGACCAGTCTAGCCTCACCTTCCCCAGCTATGGGCAAAAGATCAAAGCAGCCACTCAACAGCTGACAGTGCTATTAGGACCAGAGTATTTATCCTCCGCCAGGGGCCAGAGCTTTGGGGTTCCCACTGGGGTCAGGTATAAATATTATTTCTCTGCAGCAGAGGCCTCTCTGAGTCACATCACATTCTGATGGCACCGTTGGTGCCAGCCTCCCTGGTCGGGGTTGGTTTCTTTGCACCGAACCCAGCTGAACCTCACGCCACCCTGCCCCCTCCTCAGCAAGGGGCAAAGACACTTTGAACAGCTTGTTGCTGCTGCTTTGATTAGCCACCCTGACTGTCGGGTCTCCACCACTTCCAGCCTCCCACATGCCTGCAAAGCAGTCCCCTCCATGCTGCTAGGTATTCACCTTTTGCCGAGTCAGAGATACCAGTGGCTTTTCATCTGTAGATGCTACTGTAACAGAGAACCCAGCCAAGATCAGAGTCCCATCATGCTAAGCACTAATCACACGTTCAGTACAGTCTCTGCCCTCTTGAGCCTCAATACATCAGACAGAAATGGTGGGAGGGGAAACAGAGGCACAGAGAGGCAAAATGATTTGCCCAAAGGTGTCACAGACAGATCAGCATCAGTGGCAGAACCCAGGTCTCCTGACACCCAGACAAATGCCCTATCCACTAGGCCACACAGCCTCTCTAAATCCTTGATTTCCATTCATCTTATCTAAGAGAAGAGACTCAATGTATTACAGACCGGGTCCACTTCTGCTCCACTGCGGCCAACAGAACAGAGGCCATCCCGAGCTCCTTACCATTTGGTTCCTCCTCCTCAGCTCCATCTCTTCCAAGCGGTTGGTGCCCAACCCCCGACAACTCCAGCTGATGGCTTGCTCCAGCTTCCACAGCAAAAAACATTGCGAGATCAGTGCTTGGAACCACTCCACATACACAGCATAGCGCCCGGGTGACACAGGGGCTGCATGCTGCTAACCGTGCATGCTCTTCCCTGACTGTCAACAGAAAGAGAGCCCCGCGGCATGCAAAGCAAACCTTCCCATGCGTCAGAACACAGCAACGCAAACCATGCACCGAACCCCTGCCTGGGTGAGAAAAACGTCACTGCACGGTGCTCCCCAGAGTTCTGAGAGCAAAGACAGCAACTCTGCGTAGACAGACATCTGCATGCAAAGTTAAGATCCCAAGGGACTTGGCGATGAAATGTTTTGCTTGCAAAGACGACTGCAAAAAAGATCACATATACATAGCTAGCCTCCTGGGCTACCAAAGCCTGAAAGAATATACAGCAACCATACTGCTTAGCTGGGGGGGTGGCCCTGCAGGGGCAGCCGTTGTAAAGGCTAGGAAAGGGGTCTGGAATCTGTAGCAAGTGGCTGCAGACTGCTGGGTTGCTAGCCTCAGAATACATAATAGTGAGACCCCTTCCAAGAGCCATGAGGGACACAGGGCAATTCACATCAGGGCAACATCACATCTTGCATGATATGGGCAGGCAGACTCCTGATCGAATATCATCTGCGTTATCACATGACCCCAGAGTCAGAAACCAGGCTGGAGTGAACAGGACTCCACCTGTCTGCACTGGGCTGGGAGGGAAGGTTACCCAGCTAGTGGAGAGAGGACACACCTATAACACCAGTTCCCACTGCTGGGCACAGACCCTTGGGGAGCTGCATAAGCACAAGATGACGTGGGCCTGGCCGACCGAGGGGAAACGTAACTCCTGGGGACTTTATGCCACATTAACAAGCATTAAAAATACCTGGCACATATTCTAACAAGGGCAGAAAAAATAGATCATCTACTGGGGGGGGGAGGATTTGTTAATTTATTTGCTGACCAAGATAAAAGTCTCTCCTGTACATGCACACAGACCTTGGTAAGGGAGCTCCCACCCAGGAGCCATCCAACCTCCAATGGGGATTCCTAGTATAAAGCAGCGGTGACAGGACACATAAGCCACAGAGCTTTCCCTGGGAATGTTACACACAAGCACATGCTAGGTCGGGGTTTGGTTCCTTCCATGAACGTAAAAACGGGGCCAGGCTGATCTGACAAGGCAGAGGGAGCTGGGAACCCTAACGTGTGATTTATGAGCTACCATGCTCGAGGCTCAGCTGTGTCTCACGAGGGACACAAGGGCCCGGGAGATGGGGGCGAGGGGTCTAGCTCCTGTCCAGTCAGTCAGAAGACGGACCATCTATGAGCAGCATCTGTAGGAACTCAGGGCCTGATCCACGCTGAAATCAATGGAAGCCTTTCCACCGAGTTCAGCAGGGTTTGGATCAGGCCCATCCCAGGGCCTGAGTGGGTGTTAACTTGGCACAAGTCATCCCGTTCTGTAGAACTTTGTGGGTTACGGGTTTGGCTCCTGCTCCGTCATGGGGAGGAGAATCCTGCAGGGACCTTTGCAGGGATGTTGAGTGGGACATTCAGCCAGGAGGGGGCTGGTCCAAGCCCCTCATCAGCTATTCTAATCAGAGACAGGTTTGGCAGCGTGGTGAGCCATGTACCCAACTAGCCGGGGCAGTGGGGAGGTCTTGAGTATTTTGAGGCAGCCAGGGTCACAGGGCTGTACTCGCTACCCATGTGCTGTACGGGGTTCATGCCTTTCCAGTCAGCAACAGCCTTCCGCTGCAGGATACCCACGTCAGCATTGGTCACCGGGTCCGTCCCCTTCAGGCGCAAGCTCTCCTCTAGCTGTGGCGGGGAAGCAGGTGGAGAGACAGAAAACAGACAGCATGAGCACAGACACCCGGGAGGAACCAGCCCCGCCCCGAGCACAGACACCAGCCCCATGCCCACAACTGGACACAAAGCAGGGAGGGGAAGCACCAGATCTCCCCAGGAACGGTACAGCTGAGCTGCAGGGAGAAGGAGCGATGGAGAACTCAAAGAAAGAGGGGGGGGAGAAGGAAGAGATGGGGGGGCGGCCTTAAGAAAAGCGGGGGAAGGAGTTTGACTTATTTGCTTGCGCAGCAGAATTTAATCATCCCCAGCCCATCCCCTGCAGCCCTGGGTGAGCCAAGCGCAGAGAGCTGCCATCTCCACCAGAGCATCAGGCCAGACGCAAAGAGCTCGTCCATTGGCTTTTCGTCACCCGGGGAATCCAGCTGGATTTGTTTTTAAATGGGCCGCCGACTCATTTGGTGCATTTTTAGGGTTCATTTAAGTCAGGTACCAACAGCTGATTCGCCAGGGCCAGCACAAGCTTCGCACATGCAGCTCTGCCAGGGCGTTTCCGTCCTGATCTGCAAGACACCAGTCCTGGGATCCCCCCCGTACAGCTTTGGCAAGATGCTTCAGTCGTCACCCGCACCATCTTCTGATGATATTTCCAGTCCTACCCTTTCCACACACAGCTCAGCCGGTGCCCCGCCACCCTGCTCTGATGCCCCACCCCGCTATCCCAGCCCTGGATTCCCCCCCAACACCGCTCAGCCGGTGCCCCGCAACCCTCCTCTGATGTCCCCCCCCAGCTATCCCAGCCCTGGATTCCCCCCCAACACCGCTCAGCCGGTGCCCCGCAACCCTGCTCTGATGCCCCCCCCTGCCCGCTATCCCAGCCCTGGGATCCCCCCAACACAGCTCAGCCAGTGCCTTGCAACCCTGCTCTGATGCCCCCCCAGCATCCCAGCCCTGGGATCCCCCCAACACAGCTCAGCCGGTGCCCCACAACCCTGCTCTGATGCCCTTCACCCCGCATCCCAGCCCTGGATTCCCCCACCAACACCGCTCAGCCGGTGCCCCGCTACCCTGCTCTGATACCCCCCCAAGTATCCCAGCCCTGGGATCCCCCCCACCCCACCCCCCAGCCCCTACTGAATTCTTGGGGCTTCTAGAGCGAAAACAGCCAATTGTGGCGGCCAAACCGCCCACTAGGGTTAAGGTGTCAACTCAGCCAGCACAAAGAGGGCTCCCAAAATCATCCCTCCGGGGCTGGAAGCAGGTTTCAAGCCAGAGACCCAGCAGCGAAAAGCCAAAGCTTATTGCAACCCCCGCGGTGGTGGTTGGCGTCCAGATCAGCAAGCCAGCAGCTGCCTTCGGAGGGGGGCGGGAGACGGACGGACGACTGTGCACAGAACAAAATCCTCCCCGGAGAGCCCACCCCACTGCCCAGCAACCAGCTCCCACCACCTGCTCAGCCGGGTCCCACTACCCACTCTGCCTTCCCCAGCAAATGCCAGCCGGACAGGCCTATAGCCAGTGGGGGCCAGCCTGTCCCACAGAGAGAGGAATGGATTGGCTCTCCTGGCCAGCACACTCCAGTCCTGTCCCCCAGGCTGACCCAATGGGTCACCATAAGGTAGGGGGCCCAGGGATCTGGACCCTTGGTGTATCCAGCTACTGTAGGGGGCTCTTCCAGGCCAGAAGGAAGAGCAGGGAGATCACAGACCCTCTCTAGCCTGGAGGGCATCAAGGCAGAGCAGGGCCCCCTCTGCCAGGCTCTAAGAAGGGAGGGAAATGCGCAGGTTGAAGAACCTCCCAAATTCTCTCTTTTCTACTCCCGTTTTCGAAGGAAGAGCCCCCTCACTGCCCCTGCCCCCATAGGGCACAGCCTGGCACAGCTCTGCTCCCTAGGGCAAGGCATGTAAGAAGCCAGCCTGTGTGCCACAATCCCTGGGAGGGGCTCTGCAAGTCAGTTCTTGCACCCAGTGATGGTCAGCCATGGCTGGCAATGGCATACAGCTCCCCAGGCAATAACCTCCCTGCCCCCCACCCCCACCCCCAGGTTCCTTCCTGGCATCCCTCTGCCAGGGGACACGGCAGCCCCCACTCCCTCCCCTGCACCCCCCGCCCCAGGCATCCACCGGCGAGCCCAGCTCAGCCCAGGCTGTAGCCACTTGCCCGCTCCACTCGCTTCTTCACGTAAAGCCCAGGGGGGTCCTCGGGGGGCACGGAGGGGGCCGGATCCTCAGGCTCCATCCTGCAGGCAGCGTCGCCAGACATATGCGTGCCCAGATCCTGGCACAGCCCTCCCTCTCCCTGCTCCAGCGAGGCACAAAGCCCCGGCGCCTTCGAGACACAGGCTAAGAAATCCAGCTGCTGGCGGGGCCCAGTTTGTGCATTGTCTCCCCTAAGCCGCCTGGAGACGCATTCACATTCTAATGGGCAGCTCGGAAACGAGACACAGAGCGACTGTAATCCGTGGCCTGGCCACCGCTCCAGCCTGCCTGCACAGGCCCAGAGGGGGTCGCGTGACCAACCCGGTGCCAGGGGGGTCTGCGGAGCAGCCAGTTCATGCTCAGCTGGAGACTGCTGGCCAGGTGTCTGCACCAGACATGGACAGACAGACGCTAGCCCCCGTCCTCGGCACGTCGGCAGACCCGCCAGGCAGCCAGAGAGCGCCGTGCAGAACTCCCCCAAGCAGCGTCACTACGGAGATTCAGAGGAGTTCAGTTTCGTTTGGTATTGGAGAGCTCCAGTGATATTCCCCCCCGGTTCTCCATCCTCGAGGGTCTTGATCCAGGACACTGCCCCTCCCCACCCCGCCCCCAAACTAATCAGTGCCAGCCTGAGGGGGTGGTTCATGAGCAGGGTGCTCCCCCTCCACACACACCGTGCCCCAGGGCATGTTGCCTCTGCAGGAGGGCTCAGGACACAAGGAACATGTCAAGGCTCATCACTCCCTGACATGCTCATCAGCTGTGCCTCGGTTTCCCCATCTGTAAAGTGAGCACTACAACATGCACCCGCCCCATACGGCGCTTTCGTGAATGACGTGCTTCGAGGTGCTTGATGTGTAGAGAAGGGGGAAGGGCTCTTACGTCTACTCCAGGCAGAGGTGTTTCAAACCAAGAGACGCTGGCTCATTTCCCCAGCGACGGCGCTCGGGGGGCAGCTTGCTAACGCAGCAGAGAAGGGGCAACATCTCAACAGCCGGTGGCACCGCTCTTCCCATGTCCACTTCTGGACACTTACAGCACACGGCCCCAAGAGACAATGGTAACGGGCACTTCAGAAACTCTACAGGTTTGAGAGACAGGCCACTCAATACCCGGTGAAGGGGCCGCAGGGCCAATCCGAGCCTCCCCACAGAGAAAAGGGCCCATTAGCGGCTGTGCCTGTCTGGAAGTTTAACGCCCTGACTTCACCTTCTTTAAAAGACAGGCTTGTTTCTATGCTTAGAAAATACAACGGATTTTAGCCATGCAGCAGCCCCAGGAGATCAGGTCCGCTTCTTCTCCAGTCAGATCGGGTGAATCAAGCAGAGCTGGGTTCTATTCCCAGATTTCCCAGTGACCGGCTGGGTGACCTAGGGGTTGTCCCTTCCCCTCTCTGGGCCTCAGTTTCCCCATCAGTACAATGGGGTTAATATTATCGGTCCATATTTGCAAGGCATGTTAGGAGCACAGTACAAGAGCTAATATTAGAACTGATTCATATTTTTGTTTCTAATCTGTCCCTCTTCTCCTAGTCACACGCACTCTCTCTTACGTCGAGCCACATACGAGCCTGAAACATACAGATTTGCTGGGTGTCCCGTTTGCTCGGCTCCCGCACTCTGCACCTGTTTGCTTACAGACGTCTTACCTGTTGCTGAAAATCCAGTTAAGCCATTATTTTGAACAGGGGCAGGAATCATGGGGAAAAGAAGAAAAAAATAAATTATCAGGCAAGCGAATAGATGAGCCAGATCACCTTGGGTCCTCCGGCTACAAAACGGGAGCTAAAAGGAAAATCATTTTTTCTCTTAAAAAAAAAAATTAAATTGTGTAATAAAATAAAAACCCAACAACAATACGTAATGCTTATTGGGCAGTCTGCCATCCCTACATCTCAAAGCACTTTACAAAGAAGAGTCAATATCTTTGTGCCTGTTTTACAGCTGGGGAAACTGAGGCTGCAGGTCAGTAGCACAGCTGGGAATTACCACCAGGACTTCCGACTCCCAGTGTGGTGCCCCATCCCCTGGATTTTGTTGCTGCATTTGCGACGGCGGTTACATGCATCAAAACCACCTCTGTGGCCCCAGAGAAGCCAAGCAAGGTCCCCGAGACCAAGAAGCCAGAGTTACCAAGCCTCAGACATGTAGCCTTCATTTTCGGGTGCCTCCCATTCACATGGGGGGAAAAAGATTCCCAACTGCAGGGGCCAACCTGCTCCCAAAGAGATTTCCGTCAGTGGCACCAAGATCTGGTCCGCTGGTATTTCGAAGCTATTCTCAATTGTTTTCAAGTCTCTCCAGTATTTATATCGTCCCAGCTTGGTGGAGCCTGGAATAAACTCAAGGGGTGACCCCGCCCCACCTCTCTGCTCATCTCATTATTAGTATTATTAAGTATTCTGTAAAAGGGGCCTTTTCCAAAGGCTCAGGCCCTAGAATGAACAAAGTTTACCATCTCCCCTAGCAACTGCTGCCTTAGCAACCAGGGATTCCTTCCATTCTTCTGCCCCGTTGCCACGGACACCAGGAATGTCGCTAGCCCAAAATGCTCCCTCCAAAGAAGATGAGAAACCCTGAGGGGGCTCGCGCCGCCCTGCCACAGCCCCTGCTCCACCAGTTTCTGGGCTACAAGTGCGGAGATGCCACCAGCCCCCATAATTTGGGGGTCTGGAATATAACGGTGCCGGGTTAGGCTGCACAATTCCCAACTGGCGTGCTGCCCCGGCCCTGCGGCACTCCGCTCTACCAGTCAGTGCCCCCTCGCCACTCTGCCCTTGGCCCCGGGGCTGACAGCAGGGGCCAGTTGGTGCCAGCTGTGCCGGTGATTTCACAACGGGGACACTAATCCACCAGGAAATGGACAGAGACCCATCACCGTCCGCAACTGCTGTAACACGGGCCATGGCAGCAGCACCAGCTGGGAGCACCTGCCAGTCACCACCAACCAGGACGACACTTGAAATAGTGACTGAGAAAGGCAACATGTTCCTCCAGGGATGGGCTGGGCTAGCAAAGAGGAAGGTTGCCTCGCAGATCAGGCACAGGACTGGGACTCAGGAGACCTGCATTCTGTTCCCGGCTCAGCCACCAGCCTGCTGGGTAATCTTGGGCAAGTCACGTCCCCCCTCCGTGCCTCAGTTTCCCCACCTGCACAAAGGGGATAATGATCCTGACTTCATGGTTTGAGATCTACTGATGACAAGCACTATCACAGAGCTGTGGTTTATTAATTATTATTATTTCCATTTAGCATGCTAAATATAGACATGTAGCCTCAGCGGCACGAGGGGCTAGCTGCCCCAAGTACATACCGATGGCCGCAGACAGGATCATTCTTGAGGTGGTGAGCCTAAGTCCCCTTCCCCACTCCAAACTTTCTCCCTTCTCCCACTGCCCCACACTTGGGAACAGCCTAATACCACCCCTGTCCACTCCTTCAAACAACTCCCAACCTCCGGCTCCCGCAACCGCCCCTGGGTTGGGGTCTATACTGTGACCTACTCATGCAAACCCCTCTGCACCGCATGTTATTAGCTGGGTGCAGTTCAGCTGCCATACAGCACTACAGATGCCATCTACACACCCAAGAACACACGCAACCACCACCCACCACCCTCCCACCCCTGGGGTCCAGAGCCCACCAAGGGGCTCTGACCTAAGTGCTTTTCACGGAGATTTGTTACTGCACTTAGAGAAATCCCTGCACAAAACCTCCATTCAAGCAGCCCGACGGGCGGGAGTTGGGAGTGGGAGGGTCCCTCTGGCCCAACTTCCCCCGCGGGGCCTTCGCTGCAGCCGGAGTCGCACAAAGGACGCGACTCCGAGCCTCCGTTATAGCTGCTGGTTTCAAATCAGATGCTCGGTGTCACTGGAAGGGCCTTTTCTGTGGTTTAACCACCGCAGCCCACCTGGCTGTGTCGGGCGCAGGTCAGTATCCCATCCCCAAGGTGAGTGCCAAGGACACCGACCGGCTGCTATCCCAATCATTAACCACCAGGCTGTTTATTTCCTCTGGGACAAGTCCCAGCAAGCCCTTGGTCACATTCCCTGCAAGAACATGCCCAGACAGGCCCGTGATCCCGGCGTGGACAAGAACACACACAACTTCCCTCGGGATCAGCCAACCTGCGTATCCCACCAGGTCACTGCCCCAGACGGGCCGCTGTGCACAGGGCCCCCCGGCAGGGAAACACATTGCATTGTGCGCTGCCAGTTTTGGTTGGACATGTTCCTGGAGGTTTCATCACATGACATAATTCTTTCATTAAAGATTAATCTCTAATGCCTGGAGACTCCAGGGCAATCCTGGAGGGGTGGCAACTCTACACGCATTCCGGGCTAAAGCCCAGGAGAGACGTGTCACCGCTCAGCCCCCGCAAGCATGTTCCCACCTTGGCACATCAATGCAAGAGAGCTGGGACTTTCCGCCCAGCAGGAGGTCGAGATCAGCCAGGCATGCAACTGCACGGGCCCCCCTAGCGAGGCAGGAGCAGCCAAGGCCGCTGCAACAATGTACAATGGTAGAGAAGCAACAACCAGGAGCCCTCTCTCCCCCGAGCATTTACTGGCCAGGGCTGAGTTGAAATGCTGCACAGACGCTCTACAAGCTGGAAACTCAGCTGCTGTATGCCCTGCGATCCAACTATCAGAACATGCTTCCCAGCCCTGCTGCAGTTCTTAATGTGGTGGCAAAGGAGCATCATTGCCTGAGGACAGCAGTTCCCTGGTTCCTAACCAGCTCTCAGCTGGTTTCAATGTGTTTATGAAGGGGAAGAGTTGGGTTTAACACCAAGCGAGCTGTTCTGAGCACATCGGCTGGGGAAGAGTCTCGAAGCGATGCGGGTCCCCACACCAGGTCGCCAACCCCGAGACCAGAGCCAAACCAAATTGAACCTGGAAGATTTGCTTCCAAGCCAGAACACACAGGGCCCCATCCCCAGTGTATGGGCCTCCTCCACACACACCCTCCCAGCACAGAGGAGGAGGCTCCAAGCAGACCCCTGGGGGTGGGAAGGGCGGATGTTTCTTCAGACTCAGCTGCCCTGCTGCATCTCACTAAGGCCTGATGACTAGAGCTGGGCAATTAACTGATCATTCAGTTCACTGCAAGTAATGCCAAAAAATGGGGGGATTGGAGTTATTTCGAGTCACCTGAAAAAACAAGATTTTTCTAAATTTTCAGCCAATCGAAAAGTTGGGAAAAAACAATTGTGGGTCGATCAAAGAAACATGGCAGCTCAACGTTGAGCATTAAGGGGGGATATGATAGAGGTCTATAAAATCACGACTGGTGTGGAGAAAGTAGATAAGGAAGTGTTATTTACTCTTTCTCATAACACAACAACTAGGGGTCACCAAATGAAATTACTAGGCAGCAGGTTTAAAACAAACAAAAGGAAGTATTTCTTCACATGACGCACAGGCAATCTGTGGAACTCCTTGCCAGAGGATGTTGTGAAGACCAAGACTATAACAGCGTTCCAAAAAAGAACTAGATAAGTTCCTGGAGTATAGGTCCATTAATGGCTATTAGCTAGGATGAGCAGGGATGGTGTCCCTAGCCTCTGTTTGCCCCGAGCTGGGAATGAGAGACAAGGGATGGATCCTTTGATGATGACCTGTTCTGTTCATTCTCTCTGGGGCACCTGCCATTGGCCGCTGTCAGCAGACAGGATACTGGGCTAGATCTGACTCAGTATGGCCGTTCTTATGTTCTTATTTTCCCTTTAATGTTTTTGTCATAAAATTCAAGGGCATTTCAAAGTGAAAAGTTGAAACGTTTTCTTTGGAAAACGTCAAAAGGAAATGTTCTGACATTTTTAGAATTTTTTTCAGTGTGTTCCTCCCCCGCCCACACTTCAAAACACTTTGGTGAAATCGACTGGAATCGGCGGAATGTTTCAGTCAACCTCACTCGTAACTCTTTTGGGGGGCAAAAAATGTTTTGAATGAAAAGTTTTGCCCAGCTCTAGTGACAACCTCCCCTCCCCACGCATTACAAAGCCCCATTTCTGGCACAAAGGACTTCTCCCTGAGCACACAGCACCTGCCTGAACACAGACCTGGGGGGCGGGGGAGGATCCACTCCCATCCGGACAGGCATGGCTTCCCACACCTACCCTCTCGCTGATGGCATTGTATTTGATGGCCAACTCATCACGCTCGGCCCGGCTCTGCGCCAGCAGGTCCTCAACACGGGACAGCTCCTGCTGCAGGATGTGGTTCTCCTCCTGGAGGGAGAGCAGCGACGACATCTCCCCAGGGCAGGCTGCTGTGGGGAGAAGAGCGAGAACCGTAGCAGAGCAGGGTAGGATGGGCATTAGCGCCCAGCTGGGGGGGCCCACAGCTGGGGGGGCCCACCCCAGAGCCACAGGGAGGCAGCTGCCTGGAGAAGAAGCTGGCCCTGTGGTTCTCCTAGCAGGGGTCCAGATCGCCCCGGTTTAAGGTCTTGGTAACAGGCATGACATCAACAATACGAGTGACGCGGCCGCATGGGTGATCACGCACGTTCCATGTGACGCACCCATCGGTGCCACAGAGTGAGGTGGGGCTAGCCCAGCCCTGTCCCCTTCCTGCCGAGCCCAGGGCAGCATTGCAGCAGGGAGTTCCAAGGAGCCCTCAAACACAAGACTCCCAAGGCAGTGGCCAGTGGCAGCACGAGATGTAAAGGTCTTTGTGGTAAGACAGAGGCAGGACTGAATACAGAGGAGATACTTTACAGAGGCTGATGGATAGAGGCAGGGTCCAAGAGGTGGAGAAGAAAGTGGGGTCGGGGGCACTGGGGGGCGGATATCAACTGAGGTACAAGGCAGCCGTAGCTCCTAGCCCCTCCCTGGGCTGCATCGCTTTGCTGCCTAAATCAGCGACCACCTTTGGCAGTGGGCCACCAGGCTGGGTGCTCCACCAGCGCACAATCCCGGGCATTGAAAGGGTTAATCTGGCTGTCATGGGTGGCCCAGCTCTTCCCTGGCTTGGTGGGCCCCACAGCAAGGGAGGTTTTGTAGGGGGGGCCACAAAGCACCAGTTTTGCCCAGGCGACATTCACCTCTGCATGGGGGACGGGGGATTTAGCAATGCAGCTGCCCTGCTTGGATCCAGATGGATCACTGCAGGCTCGGGTCTAGTCTCTGCAAAGGCGGCTACATTCTACACCATCCAGCCTTGGTCCTGAGGCTCCTGGCAAGCTACCAGTGCAGCCATCAGGTGGGCACAGCCCGGCAAGGGCCAGGAGCCGAGAACCCACAGAGAAGCTGCTCCTTGGTGGCTGTGGTTTAGTGTGGCCAGGCAGAACCCACGTGCTGCCGCAGCACGAGGCTCAGCCCAGTAGGCTACGGCAGTGAGCGGGTTAGCCTGATGGACCCGGAGAGCGGCAGGGGGGCAGGACTGCCACAACCCTACCTGGGCTCTCCTGCTCCGACAGGTTCTCGGCGACGATCTCTCGGATCCGGGCGAGCAGGCGGGTGGGTGGCGCGTCCTCAGAGCTGCTCCGAATGGTAAAACTCTTCCCCTCCCCTGAGGTCAGCACGCTGCTCTCCAGCTTCTGTTGGGCGTGAACACAGCAGGCTGAGCGCGGGAGCCAGGCTAGTTCCCTCTACGGACAGGAGCTATCCCAGGAGACCTCCATAGCCCATACGGCCTCCTCCTGGCCCTTCGTGGCCCTGTGCACCTTGGCAAATCCCTTGAACTCACCCTGAACCTTCCTGGGACTGCAACTCTTGCTCCCCAGATGGTCATACTGGAAGGCAGCCTTGCGCTGCTCAGACACCAGTCAGTCAATCAAGACACAATGCCCGGCCGTCCACCCCTCCTAACCAGCTGTGACTGGGATACAGGTGACTCACTGTGGAGAGGCCAAAGACAGGAGCGTGGGATGCTCAAGACTCCGTCTAGCTGGATTGGACCGAGGTCCACAGAAACGTCACAGGCAAAGCCAGCATGGAACCAGGGGATTAGCATCCACCCTGCTGACCTGGGTTCAAATCCTGCAAGTCTGGCGGGTTTCACCCTATCCCATATCCAGCCCTGCTGCAAACTCACTGCACGCACCTGCTCAGGAGAGGGCCAAGCCTGCAAGTGGCCCAGGACGGAGGAGTGGGGCAGAGATGAGGGAGGAGCAGCAAGAACAGCGGTGGGCATGGGGGAGTTTACACAGCCCCCGGCTACTCTACTCGTCCTTTGCTTTGCTAAGAACAAAATTCACCCCAAACAGGAGAGGAAAGAAATGTCAGCAGGAGCTGGGAAAAGGAAATATTGGGGGGAGGGAGAGATTTAGCGGCCCCTAACCCCCAGATGCTAGTGTAAGAGATCAGTGCCCCAGCACCCCCATGATGGGACTCAGCCAGGGACAAATAAATAAACTGAATCCACTGGACTTTATGACATCCCACAAAAATCCCTGACAACACCCAGGCTGTCGGCTACTGCGGGTTCCATTTTTCATCCTCATTTGCTTAAACGTGGCAGCATTTTTCCCAGGGAGGATGAGAGCACCTCTGGGGTCCTGGTCACATCCTGCCTGTCCTGGGTTCAGATCACGCGGGAGAAAGTCCACATCAGGCTCCTGGGTCATTTCCCCTTCACTTGTCACCAGCAAGGCCGATGGATGGTTGTTTCAGATGCAACGGGACCAATCCCACCCTTCCCCGAGGGAGATTCACGGGGCCAGGCCAGACCTGATAGTCACTGGGGTCAGGCTGAGAATGAGAGGACAAGAGGATTTTTACTGTCAGCCCCAATCAAGGGGGCGCCAGATCCTAGCCTCCAGCTCCTGGCCCTGGGGAGAACAATCCTCACATCCCATCGCTCGCTCTCTAGTGCTGGGCTGACAACGCAGGAGGCTGAAGTCCTCAAGTAGGGCCTGATCTAAAGCCCACAGATGTTGATGGTGGGTCCTTCGCAGGCAGGGCAAGCTCCCACCGGGACACCATCCATTCAATCCTCGGCCTCACCACAGAGGCAAAGGGGGCTGGAGGTGAGAAAGGTTTTCGTGGGGCGTGGAAATCTGAGCACTAGGGACCTGGTCAGAGACCAACCCACTCACTTTACACAAGCCACTGAACAGTCACCAGGATGGAAGCAACTTCCATCGCTCCTGGCAGTTCAGAACCCAAACCGAGAGCTTGGAGGCAAAAGGCTCCCGGTTCCATTACCAAGCCCCAGCCCCTCCACTTACCCCATGAGGAGCCTGGATTTGGACCCAAGCTACTCGGGGTGCAGCTCAGAGCTGTGACACCCCCAGAACCCAGGAATGGGCAAAGCACTTTGCAAACACTTTTGAGGTGCAAACTCCCCAAGAATCCCTTACAAACACGATCCTAATCTCTCCCTGCCCCACCACGCCCGTCCCCGCCAGGGCAATACGGACAGGCATCCTTTACCCGTTGGCTCATCTCACACCTGAGAGCTCTACGGTATCTTCCAGAGAGACTCTCCCCCTGGCCTGGAATGGCTTGGACTTGGAGTCGGACCCAGCCCTGCCTCCGAACCTGGTTCCTTGGCAGCTTTCATTTCAGGGGATAAAAATAGTGCCCTAATACATTGTGGTGACCTGCACAGGGGGTAGAAAAGTTGGGCTCATGCCCTTTTCTGCTTCTTTCCCATTCTACGATAGATAGACAGATAGATAGAGGCCTGTAAGGGGGCCCTCCCCGGCTGTTTTTGAAACAGACGTCGGAGTTCTTGTCCACCCTGTTCCCACTGGAGGACTCTGCAGCCAGCAGGAGAACTTTGAGGATGATGCGATTACAAGCTTGAAACCGGAGCAACGGATGTTTTTTTAAAAAAACACTCATATAACTCCAATGCCTGGCACATGCTTGGAAGACAAACACTCCAGGATGGATTGAAATACACCACCGCTTCTTTAATAGCTGGCTCATACATCTCCCATCCTGAGTCTCTAGGTGTCCAAGCAACAAGTGGGAAGGCAAGATATAATATTCCAGATATTGTATGGTTAAAAAAAGGGAGGGGGGGAGAAAACAACCTTTCAAACTTCACCTATACATCCTAAAAGCTGCATCAGCTTGGCAGGTCACCCTTAAAGCAACCAGGATTTTCAAGGAGGCCCTTCAGGACTGGCACACACACTGTTGCTACCCAAACAGTCAAGTATTTGGAATATACCAGGGCCCTGATTCACCTCTCGTTGGCCCCAGTATAAATCGGGTTTCAGAGTAACAGCTGTGTTAGTATAAATCCGGAGCAGCCCCACTGCAAGCAGTGTGAAACCGGTGTGAAACCCGAATCAGGCACTGTGTCCCCCAGCAATTCTCACTGGCACTGGGAGGTGTAAAATAGCTAAATAGCCACAGCAGGGAGAGCCGGAGCCCTGGGCAGAGAGGGGGAGTCGGCGCCTCACTTACAGGCTCCGCTTGCAAGGCGAGGAACCGCGTTAAATCCAGGACAGCCCTGGGGTCCCGCAGGCCGAGTTTCTGATCCGGAGTGAGACCAGAACCGGGCGCTCCCCCCTCCCCGCTAGTCACTGCCCCGGATCCTTTCAGCTCCGCGTCTGGACCAGTCCCTCGTAAAAGCGAAACCTCCCACCAACCTGGATCACCGCCTCCAGCTTCAGCTCGGCGTCCGCTGCGCGCTCGGGGGCGCTCATGGGGAGGGGGGGTCCCCCCGAGAGATCCGCGAGCCCCCCACCAGCCGGCCCAGCCCCTCTCCCCGGCTGCTAGCGGCTCAGGAGCGTCCCATCGCCGGCGGCCACCCGCGGGCTCTGCCCCGGGGACAGCGGCTGCTCCGCGCCCACGGCGCCACAACCGGGAACTGGGGTTTAGGATTAAGTCCCGCTCCCGCATGTGACCCACGGGCAGGGAGCCCCCCGGACGGAGGGCAGGCGGCCTGGGAATCCCGCCCCTTCCTGCAGCTCTCGCTCCTGGACGTCCTCTCCCGGCTCGGGGTCCTAACGCTCCCCGGCCGCCTGCCGGCAGAGAGCGGCGAGGCGAGGCCCGGGCCGCGCACACCGGGGCGGGCTCACTGAGCCGGCCGGCGCCCGGGGCCGGGGCGTAACCCGGCCCAGAGCTTTGGGCCGGCTGTCGCCACCGCAGGAGCCCCGAGCGCTGGGGGAGAGAGCGGGGAAGTGGAGTCGACGTTTACTGGTGCCCCCCAAGAACTTTGGGGAGACGAGGATAAAAGGGTGTTAAAACGTGCTAATCAACACGTTTTAAAGCTGAGTGTGCATAGGGTGAAGGGTTATACTGAGGCCAAGAATTCAAGATTCAAACAGGGAGTGGACATTTCTATCCAGCTGGAGAATCTGCAGTTGCTATTACTGACAAGGAAAACTTTGGAAGGGATATTCAGCCTCGTGCTTCAGGGCTTAAGGCAATCTCTAACTATTAAAGAGCAGGATAAGACCCCGTGTGGAGGGCAGTTTACCCCACATCTGCCCCCTGAAGTGGGGGGTCTTGAACAGTGGCGGATTAGCCACTGGGCCAACGGGGCCCATGCCCAGGGGCCCCAGACAACTGGGGGGGAGGTGTAAAAATGGGATCCCAACCCACTCTGCACACCCACCCGGCACTCCTGCCAGGGAGCCGGGTCAGGGCACAGGGGCTTGCCCCACTCCGCCCGCCCGGCACTCCTGTCGGGGAGCCGGGTCAGGGCACAGGGGCTTGTCCCACTCCGCCCGCCCGGCATTCCTGCCGGGGTGTGGGGGAAGCCCATCCCCATTTCCCCAGCAGGAGCATGGGGGAGGGGGCAGGGGAACTGCAAGTGGAAGGGGTGGAAAGGGGCCCCCACTTGCTCTGGCCCAGGGCCCCACAAAACTGTAATCTGCCTCTGGTCTTGAACCTTTTTCTGAGGCATCTGATGCTGTCCACTATCAGAGGCAGGATAGGGGGACAGACAGACTGATCCAGTCCAGCACCTGCTATCCCTCAGCATCCCGGAATCTCACAGACAGCTTGGGCCTGAAAGCACCTTCCTTTCAGTAGCTAGCAGGAAACACAGATTCAAATTATCAGACTCTTACTAGTCAAAGGCTGATGTGACAGATTAAGCCCCCAAGAAGGGTCCAGAAGAGAAATCACCCTGCTAGAAAACCCAGCACCTCTCCCAGGCCTGAGAATTTTGCTGTAAATCACACTATGCTTAAAAAAGTACAGTACTCTCAAATGTGTTCATTAACTCCTCCCCCCTCTGTGCCCCCTGCCACTAAGGGATGGGGAGAATCAGACGAATACTTTGCCCTTCTCTGGAGCCTTTTGCCCAGGAAAAGCCCAAGGCGCTTTACAGATGGTAATAAAGCCGCACAGCACCCCTGGCAGGTGGATTGTATTAGACCCATTTTACAATAGGGAAACCGAGGCACAGAAAAACAAACGTGACTCGCCCTAGGTCACCCTGCAAAGTTGGTGGGAGAAGCTGGAAATGGAACTCAGTGAGTCCATCTCCCTGTCTCCTGTTCTACCCACTAAGCAACACTGTCTTGAATAAAGGCAGCTTCAACCTAGCAACCTGGTCTCCTGAGAAGCCAGAGGGATGGGCAGCAGGATTTACAACAACCGAAGCAACTGGCCCAAAAAGGCCATTATCCTGACCCAATCAGGTTAGACTGCGTCCTCTTGCCTACCGAGGCACAGTGCATCTAAGGGTATGTCTCCACTGCACCGGGCAGTGTAACTGCAGCTCAGACAGGCATGCCAGCGCTAATCCTGCCAGCACAATGGAGAATAGCAGGGGAGACGCAGCGGCACGGACCCGCTGTACCTGGGGCTCCCGCTGGGCTTGCCCAGGCCGAGCTGAAGCCCGGGCCACCACATCTTCACTGATTTCTTTAGCCGTATTCCTAATGGGCATGCCTCCCCGAGCTGCACTCCCACCTCGGACTGCAGGGTAGACGTACCCGAAGACACAGGATTCACACGGTCTTTCTGGGCTCGCAGCTGGGACCCCGACTTTACACTTCTCAGCTGTCTCTGGCACAAGCATTTTTAGAAGAATTTCCCACTGCTGCACTAGCGCTGGGGCAACTCTGCTGGTGCTAGCGATCGTGCAAACCCCAGCAGGGGCCTGTCACTGGTGTTACCACCACTGCCTCAGCTCACCTGCCCTCCGGTGGACGAGGCTCCAAGGGGACATCTCTGGTGTCACCAGCATCATCCTCCGCAGGCAAAGCAGGGCGCACTAGGACCCAAGAGTAGCCTGGCTTTGGAGGGGGGAAGGGGGGGATCAAGCCAATGGGGGAGAGGGATGGTGCTTCACCCAACCCCTAAGCAACCATCACTATGACAACTTCAAACCTCCATTCCTATGGTGATACAAATGTGGGCAAACTCCAATGCTGAAGAATCCCGCCTTTTCAGACCTTGATCGGGCTAAAGCAGAAGAGAGGCTCTTTGATTTCAGTTTTTACTTTGCTAAACTTTCCTGGTAACTTATCAGTATTTATTAGTAAGGGAGAGGGATAGCTCAGTGGTTTGAGCACTGGCCTGCTAAACCCAGGGTTGTGAGTTCAATCCTTGAGGGGGCCATTTAGGGATCTGGGGCAAAAATTGGGGTTTGGTCCTGCTTTGAGCAGGGGGTTGGAGTAGATGACCTCCTATGATTCTATTACAAAAATTAAACAGCGGGTGAAAATCAGTGCAAAAAATTAACAATTTTCAGGATAAAGATCAGATTTACTATCAGGAGAGGGGAGGACAGTAAAAAAGCAACTAATAGAAAAAAGTAAAAGTATTGAAAGTCAAAGCAGTTTAATATTGTGGTTTACTTCACAAATTGGACATGAACCGTATTTACACACATGCACACGCATGCGTGCATCTTCCACTACATTGCCTTATTTTAACAGACAGCCTCATTTCTAACACTTCGACTGACTTCTTATTAACATAAACGCTCCCACCTAATGGAGTGATTAGATTTCCTTACCATAATCAGTATTTTCATGTACCCAAGTGGTCCCAAATTTGGCTGTAAATCAGTAAAAATGGAACAACCGCTTTTGTGAAACCTGGAAATGTTTCCGTAAAAAAAGAGTAACTGAAAATGAAAGGCCCTAAGTAGAAGCAAAGGTTGGAAGAGCCCAGTGTTCCCCACCAGGCCATCTGCAGAGAGGTTAGGTTGGTAAGAATCCTTCCCAAACATAAAAGTATTTTCATCTTAAAATCAGCCTGTAAACTAAGAAAATCTCATACAAATAAACTGAGAATGAATGAGGTAGAAATTAACAGCTGCAGCTAAGCCCAGAAATCCTGCTGTCTCTGCTTGTCAGCATGTCTACACTAGAAACACCCTTTTCGGACACTGTTGTTAGCACTACCTATGTTGCCATGCTCTATACGTAGGTGTTCCTTTAGAAACTCCTACGACAGACAGACTGGTTCTGGAGCTGACTGCTCAGATCTCAAACACCCCAGATTTCATGGGAGAAATGGCAGACACTGGATTCAAACCCCCCAAAGGCTGTCCCGCCAGGTGCTTTGATCCTAAATCAGATCTCAGGGCAGAAGAACCCTGATTTCTAGGTCCAATTGGCTCCCAGTCCAAGAGGGTGGAAAACTGCCATTTGAGGGATGTGGATGATGGGCTCTTCAAAGCCACAGGATTTTCTCCCCCAGAGTCCCATCCTTACACAATGAAAGGCTCAGGTGAGCCTCCGGCTGAGTCCCACTGAAAGTCAATAAGGGCAGCAGGGCTAGAACTCTGCATGAGCAGACACACACAGCCAGACAAACTGGGCAGAGCCAGGCCACTGTAGCCTCGATGCTTCCCACATCCGTGGAAGGGGGGTTTCTGTGGATGCAGTTAATCCACCTCTCCAAGAGGTGGTAATTCAGCTGACTGAGGAATCCTTCCATTGACCTACCTGCATCTTTAGTGGGAGTTAGGTCGACTTCACTATGGCGCAAAATTTTTTCCAGCCCTGAGCAACGTAGCTTGGTCGATCTGTTTTAAGATGTAGACCAGGCCTCAGTAACATGACCCGTGTGACATGACGATGAAATGTGGCCTCAACTCGACCACCCTTATTATTATATTACAGTGGTGCCCAGATCAGGATCAGGGCCATATAGTACGGTGTACTGTACAAACAACATCAAGTCCCTAAACCAATGAGCTTACAGCGTAATGCCCTGATCCTGTCCTAAAAATCAGGCAAGTGAGCCCTGCTGGTCACGCAGAACCATTCTGAGGCACCCGGGTGAGCAAATTGCAAGGTCAGGGCTCAATTTCAGACAAGATGCAGTAAGTGCCTAAGGCAGAGAGAGGGGTGCTCAGTTTACAAAGGGAAAACAATATTTTCCCCTAACTGCCACCCCTGCAGAATCACCCAGACTCACAGTCAAGCTGGCCTCTCCTTCTCAGACATCACCAGGCATAGAGCTCCACCAGGTCACGTTCTGCCTTCCCCGACAGCTGTGCCATGCCCACTGCTTTCAGTGGGGTTGTGCAAGTGTAACTGACCGGAACTTAGCAAACAACACACAAGGAATAATAGAGTCCAACTCCCCCCTCTGCCAGCCGCGTTGGCTCCTACAGGGAAACGGGAGTAAAAACTTATGTGAGGGTCTAACAAGTGGCGCAGTGATGCTGAGATGCCCCTGGGGCCAATCGAATGGGGGCCACTTGCCCAGATTCACTTTTTAGAGGAGACCCACATTGCAAACAAGGGTTGTGCTCTCAAGGTAACCAAACAAGAAGCCAGCGACTTAAAGCCCCACAGAGATCAAGTACAGGTGTCACAGACCTATCCCTACCCCAACCCTTCTGCTGGCTTGACCTCAGCGCCTCTTCCCGCAGGGGGCTTTGCGGACGTCCCTTGGGTTTACAGGCAGCACGGCTGACTCTCGACCACGTAAACCCAGCCCTGCTGACCTGAGGCGGGGATGCTCATGATATTGTGAACTGACCCTGCAGGGCAGCCATGCAGGCCTGAACCAGGGTGATTCTGGATCTGGATCCTTCCCGTGCTGTCCAAGGTAGGTTAGGGAACCCCCAAGGCCCCCCCCATCCCTGCCTGCTCTGAGTTACTCTTTGCAGGTCCCCTCTGCTGGTAAGAAGCAGTGCAACAATTGAGCGTCACCCAAATAAACAAAAGCACCAGCAGCAGATGGCTCAGCAGTGAGATGGGTTTACGCAGAACAGACATCATGAAAGGAGGGAGCAGGGGGATTAAGGCAGGAGACTTGGGATCGAGGCAGCCAAGAGTATCTGACGGGAACTGGGGAGGGTGGGGGGAAGGTCATGGGAGCTGAAAGATTGATGGGGAAGGAGACTGGGTTTGGTAAATCTGGACCCTTTGTAGTTTTGATCCAGACCCCAGCCGTGCTCTGGCCGGGTGATTAGTGCTCAGTCTGTGCAAATATACTCCCTCTGTGCAGGCCTCCCCTGCTTTCCGGTACCAGAATAGTTCACAACTGCAGTAACGCGCCCGAAGAAGCAGCATTAAGCTGGATGCTCACAGGCCTCAGGTGTAAAGGGCCATAATTTGGGATAGCAGCAAGCTTTTGGGGGACTGTTTTTTTGTCCTGCATGTGTGCTCTCCAGCAGTGTAGCCTGGGGGCTAGAGCAGTGGCACGGGGCCTAGGAGACTTTGGTTCTGGTCCCAGTTCTGCCACTGGTCCGCTGAGTGATCTTGAGCAAGTCATGTCCCTGCTCTGTGCCTCAGATTCCCCTTCTGTGACATGGGGCTAATGATACTGAATCTTTGCAAAATGCTTAGAGATCTGCTGAGGAACAGCACCTAGCCCAGTGGCTTGGGATCCCGCCAGGCTGCCAGAAGATGTCACAGATAACAACAATGCCAGGTGCGTGTTGCTAATTCTATGATTTAACCTTTCGGCTGCAAGAGTCCATCAATAAATCGATTCTCCCGACCCTGTGATGGGAGCCTTAGCTGTGATGGGAGGGGGAGGCGGGGGAGTCAATATCTTTTATTGGACCAGCTTCTGTTGGTGAAAGAGACAAGCGTGTGAGCCACACGGAGCTCATGAGGAGCATTTCTGCCCGGATGTGCGAGATGCCAGGCGTGCCACTGAGACGGGCGGCAAGGCCATTAGCGCCCTGCTGGTCACGAGGAACCTTGTGTTCAGCACCAGAGCCCCCCGCAGTTGCAGAGTGTTGTATTTACCTGGCGTGGGGGGAGCAAGCTAGGGAGGAGCCAGCAGAGCAGAAAAGAAGAAGGAGGGTTACAGGGTTACCAGTGGCAGGGCCAAACACAGCTGCCCCCTGCAGGGGTCTGGTCCTGCCCTTCCCCCTTCACAGATAGAGCCAGGGGGCCTCCTCCCACCACAACCCCCAGAGAGGGGGGAGACCTGCCCCTGGACACCCCTCACAAATAGGGGTGCTCTGCCCTGCTGCCCCCACAATACCCCTGGGGCAGGGTCTCCCCACATGCTCCATTAGTGAGATCTCCCTCCTTCCATGTCCCACCCCACAGGGATGCCTTGGCCCCATCCCACCCCTGCATCTGTCCCCGAATGCACTCCACATTCTCCCTTCCCAAAACTAAGGGGGTGAAGCCCTCAGGGTCTCCCCACCACCCCAGAATGCTCCCAGTCCAGGCCACTCTTGTTTTCATGGGGTCCTGCCCCATATACCCATCCTCCTGGCTCTGTGCACCAGTGGCCCCTACACATGCATGGAGGACTTGACTCCTCTAAGCCAGTTTGGCCCTTTGGTACCACAGCGATGCATGTCCCGTAAAAAAACCTACAGTAGAATGAGGCCAGGCTGTGTACTGGAATCTTCAACCAGGTTCAATTTACATGCACAGGGATCGGGGCCACCCTGCATCCACCAGCACCCTGGTTCCGCACCAGCTCCAGGCTCATCCAGAGTGCACCGAAAGCCCAATCCGTGCCTGGGTTGAACAGCAGAAGTGCACATGCTATTATGAAACTGTTGCCATCTAGCATAGATTTCACCAGGGCTACTGTTGGCTTCCTTTAGTAGCCTGCTTAGCCCCCCCATCTGCACTAGTCAGTTTCACTAGTTTGGCTACCAGTCCCTCAATATCTTCTGTTGTGTTTGGCCCGCACACGCTTCAGATTATTATATATGATTTGTATTATCCCAATGCCTAGGAACCCCAGTCACGGACCAGAACCTCAGGGTGGAGGATCTGTACAAAGTTTCTGCCTCAGAGAGCTGACAATCTAAGCATAAGTCAAGAGACAAACAGCTGGATACGGACAGACTGGGGGAGTACAAGGAACCAGTGTGATAGCTGTTACTCAGAGCAGGGGTTCTCAACGTTTTCTTTTCGAGGCCCCCCCAGGGTGCTATAAAAACTCCATGGCCCACCTGTGCCTCAACTACTGTCAGGACCAGCGTTAGGGGGCAGGAAGCAGGGCAGTTGCTCGGGGGGGGGGGGACGACAACCACGCCACAGGGGGCCCTGCAAAGCTAAATTGCTCAGGCTTTGGCTTCAGCTCAGAATGGTGGAGCTTGGAGCCCTGGGCTTCAGCCCCAGGCGGTGGGGCGGCAGCTTTCTGCCCTGGGCCCCAGCAAGTCTAATGCCAGCCCTGCTTGGCAGACCCCCCTGAAACCCGCTTGCAGTCCCCGGGGGCCCCAGACCTCTGGTGGAGAACCACTGATCTAAATCATTGATGACGATCTAGAACAGAACCAGACCCAGAACTGATCCTTATGGGACGCCACTCAATATGCCCTTCCAGCATGACTGTGAACCACTCTCCGGGAACAGTTTCCCAACCAGTTATGCACCCACCTTATAGTAGCTCCATCTAGTACTCCATGGTACTTTCTATGTACTTACTTTCCTCAGCATTAAACAAAGCTTACACGTATCCATGAAATTCAATACCTTCTCACCAGATAACTTGATCACCATAGCTTGAAAGGCCTCAGTAACTGGACTACACTAGGGCTGGAGGTTGGCCGTGCCCGTTACTTTGCCATTTTAAAGCTGTTAAATCCTCCTGAGCTCGTGTCAACACATAAGTCTTGTCTCCCATGCTTGGCAAACTGCTCCGAGCATCACACACAAGGCAGATATTAGCAGCTGGGTTTGACAAAGCACTGGGCCATTCCTACTTAACTGTATCCTTCCCCTTGAAGGAGCCCAGGAGACCTGCCAGACTTCCGGGCTTCCCCGTTTGGTGAGATCACTACAGCTCGTGGAACTGTTAGTTACAAACAATGTGTTTGAGGAATGCAGCCATTTTTTCTGCTTGTTACTTTTCTGTTCGCATCGCTTTACAAATGTGTTTGCCATGAAAGCTATTTAACTAATAGCTTTTACAAACACCTAGAAGCTACAGAAGCTTTGGAGGAACTGTTCGGCTGCTTATTTGATATTCAGCTATTTGAGCTGTATGATTGGTCAGCAAAGGCACATGGTAATTTCTGTCCCTCTGATTGGATAACAGCTTTCATTTATCATCTACATTTCCCTTCCACTCCAAACAAGTTTAGTTTCTTGATTAAAGGCATCTCAGTGACATGCCCTGAATTCAGAGCTCTGAAACATTTTACAGCAATAAAACTCTCCAGCAAGGTATTAAGATTTTGGATACAAACAATGCTTTTCATTTGTAGATCTCAAAGCACTTTACAAAGCAGGGTCAATGTAAGTGTTATCTATATTATACATAGGGGGTAACTAGAGCACAGAGAGGTGTAGAAACATGACCATGGTTATATAGCCAGTCAGTTGCAAGGTTGTTATAAAAATGTAAATGGTCAGTATTCGCCCTAAAGGATTTGAGAGAACTTAAATGATATACAGGAATCATTTTACATGGTGCAAAAATGCAGCCACCTTTGGGGTGGAATGTGGCAGATGTTTGACAGTCCACATTAACACTATAAAACAGTATAGGAAAGGAAATTTATAATGGTTTCTTCCCTGGAAGATTTAAAGAGATGGAATGTACTTAAAGGGACACCAGCTTGAATTTCTTTGAAATTCACTAGCTTTTTTTTTTAAGCAGGATCCTTATAGAGAAAAACTGAAAGTTTTAATCTGTTTTCAAAAAGTGCATCAGTGCCTTTTTCTACTCCTCAGCTGATTCTCTGTCCAGGAAGGGAGAGCGCCAAGGCCTGAGAATAACACTATTAAAGATGCTCAGGCCCCACTCCTATCCTCTCCCCATTTCCCCAAAACTGTCTGGTGGCCTCTTCAGCATCAGCATGGAAGAAATGCAGAGCCCAGCATTAACATGGGATCTGCAAAAGAGTCCCCTAGCTCCACCACAAGTTCTCGCTGCCGCTGTTCCTAGCCCCCTGCGTGGAGCTTGGAAAGTAAAGAAGGAGCTTCTCTTAGCCATTGCCCTGACTCGATGGAGAAGGAACTGTCCTGCCCCCAAACTCAAACTGCAGCAGCTCTGGTGCTATATTTCTTGGCCAACACCCAGCTGGGGAAGAGCATGCCGGTGACCCCGTTTCCCTGCCCCAAACAGTTTACAGTCTACATAAATTTGTTCTAATTTAAGCCCTGATCCTACAATCCCAGACCTGTGCTAGTGGACACAATCCCAGGATGTGGCAACAGAAACCAAAAGTGACATAAAAATGCTCCATGCATGAGACAGGAAGCGAAATTAACGATTAATCAACCACTGAAACCAGCTAGGCATGAAGCACTGCCCCCAAAGAGAGAGAGAAATCTTGAAGTGTTGGCTTGAAGCTTGTTCACTTCTAGCCATCAGGTGATACCTGAGAACAATACACGACCCATTCTCAGACAAAACGGGGCCCAGGTTAACCATGTTTGAATTTGGCCAGGACACAAGCGCTAATGAGCATAACTCCCGCCAAAAAAAAAGAAAGAAAGAAAATAGCATCTCTGGCTTTTTAATGACAGGTTTCAGAGGGGCAGCCGTGTTAGCCTGTATCAGCAAAAACCACGAGGAGCCCTTGTGGCACCTTAGAGACGAACACATTTATTTGGGCAGAAGAGAAGTGGGCTCTAGCCCACAAAAGCTCGTCTCTAAGGTGCCACAAGGACTCCTCGTTGTTTGGGCTTTTTAATAGCAGCATCTCATGTGTAAAGCCCCCTACGACTGGGCCAGCAGTAACTCAAAGGGAAGAGCACCACCTAGAGAATCGCCAGGGTTGTGCCTTGAAGGTCTCTCAGCCAACTGCTGACCCAAGCCTGGCTCTGCTTAGTTTGAGTGATCGCACAGTACCCCAGCACCAGGTGGTATGGCTTCAGACTGGGAGAGCTCTACCCAGGGAGAACCTCAGCTTGCTTTGCCTTGGCTAGCAGACGGCATGACCGTTGGCCAACAGCAGTGCGACCAACAAGTGCTAGTGACTGTGAAAACGAGGGTGCGTAGACCAAGCGCACACAGGGGTCTTCAACCTGATAGCATGAAACTCATCCCCATCTCCACTGCTGCTTACACCATTGCTGGTGGAATACAGGTTCAGCCGCATGAAATGCTGTAGTGTAAACGCACCCTCTGCGTACCGAACAAAGATGGATTTTGGCTCGGGATAAAACTGTATTTTGATTTATTTTACTTTAGAAATTGCTGGAGGTGTTTGGCCAGGGAGACATTTCTGTGCAGCAGCCAAAAAATCATGCACTGATAAAATCCTTGCTCTTGCTGAAAAGGCCTCCGTCTATGCCCGGGCTACACCTGACCTTCCAAGAGTCCGAACCGTCACGCGGTACAACTCCGGGACATTTGTACGCACCGTTCACATACATTGTCGCCTTTGGATTTCACAAAGGGAGATTGACACCCTGACCAGGTTTCCTTCTGCAGAGAGGGGTTGGATCCACTCTCCTTCCCAGCGTTATGTTTAGCTGGTGGGGTGACCCAGCAGACAACAGGCCAGTTGCAGTTAGCAAGGTCTGAGAAGCGTTAATAACAAGACATCAAACGGCTGCAGCAGGAAGGGCGATGGGAAGTTAAACACCCTAAGAATCCCTCCACTGTCTGCAAAGCAACCACTTTCAGAGCCCTTTCCCTGAGCACCTTCCCAGGAGGTAGAGGGAAGCTGAGCTGGATTTAACCCCTTGTTCACCAAGCACCAGATGGCCCCTGCTCCCACCACAGCCAGGGTGCGTAATTAGTGTTAAACCTCACGCTCCCCTTCCACCTTCACGCCCGTACTCACCTGTAGTGATCGCTCTGTTAGGTTGCTCTGGGGCTTGCTGGCGTGTTGGTTACTCTCCCAGGGCTGGTTACTATAGAGCTGGGCACATGCTGCCAGTGCTACGTGACATTCAGGTGAGGTCTCTTTTGTTGGACAAGGTCACTGCCGGCTCCAGCATGGCCACACTAACCCCTTGAATTCCTGCTGGTAACCAGGTACCAGGAGCCCAGCCGCCCACATCATAACTCAGCCTGTCGTCATACGTGCTGCCCTCCTTAAGCTCATTAGCTGGTAGGGGTTATGACTCCACAGGGTGCTGATAAACAAAACCTGCCCGCCCAATCAGTGACACATTGCTATAGCAGTCAGGTTTTTCCAGGACTTGCCAGTTTTTGTTCATAAATTTTGACTGGGCGCGAAGGGTTCTCTCTCCCCAGATGGCTTCAGTGAACTGGCCAGTGGTATAGATTAATCACAACTGTGATCGTGAACATGTCAGTAACAGTGCAGGATGCTAGCTGCCATCATGGATTTCAATTCAGGACACTTGCCCTACCTCCATTCCTCAATCACTGTTCTTTGGCCCTGGCCCACCCAGACCCTTTCCCTGTGCCGAGGAAGGATTCAAATCCATCCTTAAGACTCACAAGTGACAATTCTTTAAATCCCAAACTTCTAGTTGGGGGTGGGGAGGGAAATGACATCTGCCAAGTATGACTGCTTAGGGTCAAGGGCTACAAGATAATTCTCCACCCTCCTCCCAATGATCCGTGACAGAGATGGTAATTTCCTGCAACGTATTTGGGAGATCTCACTGTATAATGTTTATGCATCACTATGGTCCAGGAGTTGTCAGGAATTCCATGGGTGACAGGAACCATGGCTCCACAGGGACTAGGAACAGTGTGGGGGGTGAGGGGGGCAATTGTCAGGTTTGTAACACCTCCAGAGAGGCACCACCTCCTGGGGAGGCTCACTTGTACTCAGGCAAACTGGATTCTCCCAAGTCCAGCAGACAGAGAGGCGCCTTGGGGATAAATAGCCGGGGTTTAAACTGACTCGGGGCCTTTTTTCTGATCCAGCCAACAGACAAGACCTTCTCTCTGAGGGGAGGGCCCCACTCCTCAGGGGAGAGGTGGAAGGACTGACATGGACCAGAATCTTTTTAGAGATAGGGGGTGATCTCTGGTAAGCTTATTAGCATGCACGTAGGTTCTTTTATTGTTTTTAATGTTTTCTCTGTCATGCTTTTACCTTAATAAAGGTGCTTGCTTAGAAAAAGCTGTGTTGTAACATACAGACATTGGCAATTACCCTGTTCATAACCTTCAAAGAGTAAGCAGAGCAGAGACACTGGGCTCTAAGCACTCTATCCTGCTGGGTATCACAGTATAGGCAGGGAACTGCAGAGCCCAGAAAGACCTCTGTCAGGAGGGAGAGACGGGTCTCTGCCCAAGAGAGGTGACAGCTTGTGGAGCCCCAAACCCTTAAAGGGCCACACCATGTGATGGGGAGGGATGACCAGTGGGAAGTACTGCCCTTAAAGGGCAGATTACCCTGTCACCTGGCCCACTCACAGTTCACAGGTAGGAGTCTCCAGGATCAAGGCCTTGGACTGTAAGGTCTTCAGGGCAGAGACTGTGTCTATTTGTACTGTGGAGCCCTCAGCAGTTTTGGGCACTAAGTAAAAAATTGCTTTCACTTCTGGTGCAAAAGAGGGACAAGCCTAGAGACACTGCATGTGGTCTGAGACTCACTGGTATAACGAGTCTCTAAATAATCCAGCAGGATATCCCAGGGCTCCAGGATTCTCCCAACCCTTCTCCCTTGCTCAGCATTAGCAGATGGGGCAGAGGATTTGCTTGTCCAATCAGTCCAGACCAGTGTTCCTCACACACTAGCTCTTTCAAAGCCCACTGAACACAAAGGAAGAGTTTCCACCGGCTTCAGCTCAGGCCCTTAGGAGGCTCTGATCTCTCCCCAGCAGGAGGCGCCAGCCAGCCAAATGACACATTTTCCCGAAGTTCCCATCTGTGCAGGATTCTCACTTCTGCTCTCAGCTCCTTGGCAAGAGACAGATGGCACTGCCCTCACTCTTGGGGGGGTGAGGGGGTTTGATACTTGAAGACAATGGAAGCAGGGTAGGGTATATGCCAGATCAACGCTACTGGTGGTCATGCGCTGCCTCATGAATGCTACACTCTGAACATTCCACCTAATTCATTCTTCTCACCACCACAGGAGACCACCTTGCCAGCCATAACGCCAACTGTTCAACAGAACCCATCACCTTGTCAGGTTATTCGTACCCTTCATTCCACTTGGGTCCTGTGTGGTTGTGCTAGATGTTAAGGTCATTGTTATTCAGCACATTTCTACTGTGCCTTCCCCACATGCCCTCAGACCATTGGCAGCTGCCTTGGTATTTCAGTGCATATACTTCTGGTACCCAGCTGCGACCCTCTCTATATCAGGAAGAAGAAAGAAGATAAATCAGGGAATAATTCCCTACAATCACAGCAGAGCCTGTCTAATTCATGTCGGATAACTCTGAAAAACAAACAGGAATCATACTTACCCTCAAAACATTTTATTGTTAATTTAATGTTACATTTCCCACCTGTTTTTCCTACGTGCTCTTCCAGTGGCTCAAAGAGGCAAAATTAAGCACATTCTCGGGATTTTTTTTTTTAAATACCAGAAAATCAAATCCTCATCATCCAGTTTGAAATTAAAAAAAAAAAAAAAAAGACAGACAAAGTTGGAACACTTAAAAAAATAGCAGGACTTCATACTGGTAAAGGCCTTCACCTCGAAATAAATAGATAAGAAAATATTTTTTTTTTAAAAGAGAAATCTTAAGCCCAGCTCCATAAAAAAGGCAACCATAGCTCTGTCCTTCATTGCATCTAACTATGTCAGAGACTTAATATCAAACCATGAAAACTTAAGGAATTTCAGAGTTTTGCTCAGTTACAGCTAATTAACCAGAGTAGTCCAATTAACAGCTTTTCCCCATCACAGTTACCTATTGTAGTTAATCTAAGTGCTCAGAAGCTCTCAGGCCATTTGTTAGCACCTTTCAAAAAGGCACCTCTCAGTGACAAGGCAGCACTTCAGAAGACATGCACCAATTTGCTGTAGAAAGGTCTTGGCAAGGATGACACTAAAACAGTTCTTGGCAGCATTAAAAGGTCATGCTGTCTCTATATCAATCCCACTGTCCTTCCTACTGCCAGATGGGGAGTATTTCTTCCGCCACCACCCCAACAACAAACTATTCAAGGTGAGAAGTGCCCCGGCATACAGCTGAGGCATCTCATGGCAGCACTCAGCTGCCGTGGAAGGGGTAGCCAGTTGTTAACCCTGCCGATCCCTTGCCGCACATGCTTGCATTGCAGGTGTCATTCCACATCTATTGCATAGCCCATTAGCACATCAGACAGCAAATGCTAACAAGATTTAATCCAAATTGGAGTCTTCGAATACTGCTCTTCACTCCCCCCTCACCACAAGCTCTTTAATAAAGCATCTGTTTGTCGAAGGGTACCAGGTCAAGTTACTGTCTTTGGCTATCCTCAGTTACATTAGTCAACAGGCTGCAAATAAGGAGAGGGAGGAAGAAGCGATACGCAAAGCATCCTTGTTGGAAATATGTAAACACCACAGTGTGCTGGTTTGGAGAAGGCGGGGGAGGGGAACAATCGTTCCCCCCCCTCCAGGTTTATAGTCCTCTACAGTTTGCTGTGATCTCAGAGCAGAATTAAGAGCCCCAGCTGCTGGGGCTGCTGGTATCTGTTGAGAGTTCAGAGTTTAAGGCATCACTCTCCCCAGCACTGGGGAACTTATTTCCACACTGCAGTCACAGGGCACTTTTTGGTTTTTGCATAGCTCTCGCCCCTTTCTTGTAATGCCCAAGAAAGCTACAAAAGGCTACAACCAGTCACGGACTGGGATCTCTTGAAATGGCCTGTTAGCTCTGCGTGTAGGGGGGCTTCCCCCAGGCTTTGGTCCACAGTGAAGTGAAGTGAAGAGGTTCCTTCCCCAGCATCCACACAGGAAAGCAGACAGGGTGTCTGGTTTAGAACTGAACCCAGCCCGGGCTCTGCTGATTTTGGGTAGATGCAGACCTGGAAGAAAACAAAACCGTGCTTTGAGATGCTGAAGGTGGTTTGGGCTAAGGCTGCGGGTTGTCTCTTGAAGGGCTGGTCGCGCCGACCCGGACTGTGAGTGTTGGCCAAGCTGCCATATATTGCAGAGATCAAAACCCCTCATAGAGTCTGTCTTCAATGCAGAGTTAACTTGGACTCTTCCTAAGGAGCTGCCCCTATCGGCCTCCCACCCACCCACAAAACCCTCTCACCTAAGTTTGTTGGGGCTTTAAACTTGGGCAGGCTGGCCTGGCTGCAGGAGAGAGTTAGAGCTTGGGTGCTGCTTTCTCTTGGGCTGGGAACCCTCCCACTTTACAGTAAGGATGCAGGCAAAATCAGGCGGATAGTCCTCCAGTGCCTTCCCATGATTCTCCTGGGTGCCCACAAGGACAGACAAATTTGCCCACAATTCACTGAGAAAGAATCCTAGAGAAGCTCAGCAAAAAATGATGGAATGTTCCCCCAGAAGTCTTAGCAACACACACAGGGGAGCACAATACCAGTGAGGACACAGTAACTCGACGGGCTGCTCACACCCAGGCTCCGCTAACCCAGCTGCCAGTCAGCCAGGCTAACTGCAGTGATGACAGACCCTTAGTTCACACTCAGGCTTTATCTTCACTGCTTTGAAGGGGGGCTCTACAGTGAGAGAAAGATGCGGTAATTATGGAGACAAGGCACTTTTTGTGCTTCCTGGAGGTAGCTAGGCAAGGTCAGCACTGTACCCCACATCCAGTGTTGACCTCACCTAGTTTACCTTGTAGTAGACCTACAGTGCCCTGTCTCCCCCCCCGTTCTCCCAGCAGGATGGCTATGTGGGATAGTTATCCCATAGTAAACAGGCTGCAGTCACAGACAACAGGGATGTTAGGGGACAATACAGAGCGCCAACAAATACCTTCGCACTCAGTCCTCTTTCTAATGGATGAACGTCCATGTTAACTCACCCCTCACCTGGCTGGCAATTTAAACAGAGGAGTCAAGGACAGCTATCCCTTCTCGCCCAGAGAACGGTGCTCTTCTAGTTCAGGGGAGGCATGCATTGGGAGCACCCTGGAGGATGCCTGCGTTGCCACTGGCTGAGCTGAACTGTCCAGTGGTGACGGGGATTTGCTCTCCAGGGCTGCCAACACAACGTAACTGTTCCCACCCAGAAAGCCACCCCTGCTCACTCAGCTACACACCACACTGAACAGCAGGAATGGCCTCACCCTGACGCTTTGGCAAAGTCTCCCCAGATATCGGTGCTGGAGGCTGTGGCGGCACCACCGGGCTGTGGCCAAGACCAAGCAGCATCTGCCGGAAACCAGGAAATTCAAAGGAAGGAAAAGAAAAAAGAAAGATCAGATTTCACCCCCCATCAGTTATTTCCCACCAACCCTAGTTCCTTACGGCCCCAGGAAGGCACCACATCTTTACCAATAAAACTAATACAAGCCAGATGGAAACCTAGCTAGCCATGTCCACCTAGCTCTTCTCACGGGCTTAGCTAAATTGTTTTTTAAGCCAATTAGTTGAACGGGTCAGCTTCTGGCTTGAGAGAGGAATGCCTTGAGCTGCTTCTTTGAGATCTCTACAGCAGACCAAGCAGCAGCACTGGTGGCCTTGGAAGGTGGAGACTGATGGCATTAGCCAAAGCCAAACATAACATGACAGGTTCTATTTACAGCATGATTCCATGCTGAAAAGTGACTCTACAAATGGTACCGATGAGGGAGAGGAGGCCACAATTTTTGCCTCTGTCTAGAGATATAATAGACATTCCTAGCCTCACAGACCTCACACAAAAAGAAAAGGAGTACTTGTGGCACCTTAGAGACTAACCAATTTATTTGAGCATGAGCTTTCGTGAGCTACAGCTCACTTCATCGGATGCATCTGATGAAGTGAACTGTAGCTCACGAAAGCTTATGCTCAGATAAATTGGTTAGTCTCTAAGGTGCCACAAGTCCTCCTTTTCTTTTTGCGAATACAGACTAACACGGCTGCTACTCTGAGACCTCACACAATGCATCTGCCAGGCTGAATTCTTACAATCACAGACTCAAAGTGCTGCCAGAACGAACCAGAATTCTGAGCACCCAGACAGATACCTGGGTTCTACTCCCATTTCTGCTACTAGCCTGCTGGGAGACCTTGGGCAAGTTACCGCTCTGTGCCTCAGTTTCCCCTTCTGTAAAGTGGGGATGATACTGATCTCAAAGTGCTTCACAAAGATCTACTGATAAAAAAGCACCAGTTAGGAGCTAGGGATTATTAATAAAAGGTTTTCTACCGTTAAAAAAAGTGATCACAAGGTCTTGGCACAGGCACAAAAATAATCCCAGGGTCCAGCACAGATTTAGTGCTCCACAGAAGATACAGGCGAAGTGAAATTCACATGTTGCTCAGCTTCTTTGAACTTTGCCTCACACACCTGCTCTGGAAACACAGCTGCATAAACCCAAGTGACCATATTGATCCTACCTGAACAATTCCCTTGGAAGTAAGATTTAACTGGTTCCTTAGCTGGACGGCAGAAGGTACCATATGGGCATAAACAGGTGGTCTCTTAGGAGACCAGGGACACCTGCCATCTCAAGGTATGTGCGGGAGTTCCCGAGGGAAGTGATGTTTATAATCCATGCAGATGCAAGCCAGGAGGAGGTGGTAACAATCAGAAACCACATGATAATGCCACACATTGTTATACTATGACTGGCCAGTATAGAAACCTCTGTTAGCTCCTATGCTGATGCTTTAGCCTCCCTTTTGTCACTGTGCTAAACGAAGGCTGCAACGTCTGAGGGAAAGAGGAAGTTTTATGTTAACTTCTGCCATGATGGGACTGGGCCTGACTAGTCTATGTGGTTTCCATTCCAGTTAACCAGTGTGATTGCTGGGTGATGACGATTCAACTAGTCTGATCGTATCAGATCTACTACCTGATCTAGTTAGCCATGTCAGCTCCCTTCAAGCAGCCTCTCTCGAGCCTGCTTAGATCTAGCTGCACATCTGACCAGCTTCTCAGGTGCTGCTGAGCCCCACTAAAGATTCCTCAAAAGGGTTTTCAGCCCCCTGCTCCTTACAACACTAAAGTGATCAATGCATTTGACACATCAGCACTATACTACTGCAATTCACATGACGTGGGGTTGGTGCAGGGAGGTATCTGGATGCTGCAGCAGGTGAGCAGCTCACCATTTAAACAGAATCACAAACTTGTGAACACACCACACCAGCCCCTTGCATTGGCTGTGGGTTGAATTCTAGGATTAGTTCAAGACCTTTCTTCTCATCTTCAAAGCCCTGGATGGCTCAGGGCTGAGTTACCCGAGGAGCAGTCTTCTCCCTATGTTCCCCACCACGTGCTACACTCAGTTGGGATGCTGCAGCTGACAGAGGCCGGGTTGAATCCTGTGAGGCTGGGGAAAGCTGTAGGATCCAGTGAGTTTTACAATCATGGAACAAACTTGCCAGCCTGATCCTGAATCTTGCCACGTTCACAGCACACCACAAGGCACCTGTCTAAAATCATAGAATCTCAGGGTTGGAAGGGACCTCAGGAGGTCATCTAGTCCAACCCCCTGCTCAAAGCAGGACCAATCCCCAATTTTTGCCCCAGATCCCTAAATGGCCCCCTCAAGGATTGAACTCACAACCCTAGGTTTAGCAGGCTGATGCTCAAACCATGGCGCTATCCCTCCCCAATAGCTAAACAAGCATCTTCCTAAACAGTGTAGAAACAATATCCAAATCAGAAGGAATCAGCCCACCAAGGAAAGGGAACTGCCTTAAAAGGAAAAGATCTGTCTTTCCTAGAGGTAATTTTGATATGTCTCACACCATGCTGAGAAGTGCCATAGAAATGCCTACAGAAGCTCCCAGATACCATGGTAATGGGCACTGGCAGGTATAAATAGACCTAAAGAAAATTAAGCTTGCCCATGAACACAGACCTATGTTAGCAGTGCTTGTTGGCTGGGAGTCCACAGGGCATGATGGAAGCTGCTCCCCTGGAGGAGGGATCAGAGCAGGAGATCTTCCTGCAGGAGGGGGTGGGAGCAGGCTGAGGCCCCCAGGCCCTGCTGGGCGCAGTTTGCTGTTCCCTGCTGCTCCTTCTTTTTTCTTCATGTTCTAAAGGGAAATGAAAAAGACACAACTCGTAACATCAGCTTAAATGCAGCTGTTGTGAGCATCAGTCAATGCTTTGGCACAATTGTCTCCAGTGGTTATTGCACATGGGAAGCCTCTTATGTCTGCTGATTCTTTTATGCGGCTGAGCACAGACTCCCATCCCCCGTGGATCGGGCAGAGGGGGACACAACACCCCCCCCCCCGACAGATGCATTACACAACCATTCCTCCTGCAAGGGATTTCCAGGGCTTCCCCACTGCAGCCCAGCCAGAGAGTGGGGAGGGAGCGTGGCAGGCTTTGGCTACCTCCACTAGCTAAAGCAGGTCGTATTTTGCCAATTACAAAAACTGAATTTAGCAAAAGAGAACAGGGAGATGGTCTGAAACATTCCCCACATGGCTCCTTTTTTCAACCCATCTTACATGTTGGTGTGACCGGGGACAGGGTTATTGGAATTGTAGCAAAGCCCCACCACACTGCTAAGACCTCATCACTATTGCAACCAATAACTATCTGGCTTTGGCAGAGCCAGGCTGATCATTCTTAGAGGGCTGGTACCCGGTAAGTCAGCCTTACGCACCTGTAAAGGTGAGCTTCCATGTGTCTCAAACAATAGACTCTACAATCAAACTACATGTGGCAAGAGGAGCGCTGGGAGCGCCTCTACGGAGTGTGCTGGGGAAGTTTTACTTGGTGGAAGCAGCAGACTAACCAAGAAAAGCATCTCACCGCAATGTTCAGTTTGATGGTCTGTCCCTCCTTGAAGCCCAGGTCTAGTTTGGGTCCCTGATCTGGGTTCTGGGCTTGTTTTGCAAGCTCGCTCTGCTGTTTAACCCATCTGTACGGGGAAAACGAAAGGTGTAAAATGAGGACAGAGCACATATGAGAGCTGCTCATGGCTAAGTGCAGTGCTGGTACAAGGAATGTAGGCCATTTAAAATCCACATTGGAAACAAGTTGCGTTTCTTTCATTACCAGCACAGTCTTAACAACGAATTTTAAAAATCCAATTTGGGTTTTTTTTGCATGTCTCTGGGCCCTGACAGTTAAAATCAATGAAGCCAGTTTCACTTTTGGGCCGTCAATTAGAGCTGGGCAAAATTTTTACTATTTGCCAAATAACGCATTTTGGGGGCACCAGAGCTCCTAGTCAAATTCAGCAAAGAGTTTCTGCCAACAAACGTCAGAACAGTTTGTTTTGAAAAAAATCAAAACAGGTGGTTTCAAAATTGTTGCTGTGAATAGACATTCGAACAGGATTGTTTCTGCTTGACCGAAACTTTCTCCAGTTTTCTGTTTCAGTGAGAAACCACAAAAAAATCATTTTCGGTTTGAAATTAACTTCACTCCAACCCCCTGGTTTGGTCACCAAACAAAAAAAAAATTTCAAATTATTCAGTCAGCTCTGCTGTTAACACCGCATTGGTTGGAAAGCACACTCTATAGTGGAAAACTTATTTGCTCAAAACCAACCTACTTGTGTATTTTTCAGCTAAATCACCAGGTTTTATAACAAATTCTCAGTTGGGGCTGTGATGCAGGCAGACCAGCTGTCAGCTCTTGCCAAAACTGTAGGTCATAGCTGGAAACCAGACCAGCTCACTTGTATGTTAATATTGTTCAAGATAGGTGTTAGACTTGTAAGAATGTGTTTAGTCTCTATGGAACGCTTGTGAGTTGCTGCATGCATTAATTTAACTTGCCATGTCTATATCCCATGCAATAAGAAGATTATGTATGTTTTGCTTTATAACTAAAAATGACTGCTCTGAACCCAACCCAGAGGAATGGTCCACCGCCCATCAAGAAAGGCTATCAAAACTAAATGGGCCACTGTGGAACATCATGATACAAAGACTCGGTAAATGGCCCCTCTCACGCCCATGAAGATGCTACTTGCAAGAAACCCAGCCCATCAGCTTGAATGTTGGAAGAAGGGGATAAAACAGGGACACAAGAAAATATTCTGACTCTCACAGGGCTGGAGCTAGGAACCAGACGCAGAGATTCCCAGGATCAACCTGGGTGAGCCCTAAAAGACATTCAGTGCTAATAGATTATTACAACTCTGTCACCTTTCGGAACCACAGACTAACTCCTTTGTGTAAAATATCTTGTACATAACTCATTTCTTTTTCCTAGTTAATAAATCCTTAGCTTACTATAAGATTGGCTACAGGTGTTGGTTTGGGTGAGAGATCTCAGGTACAAACTGACCTGGGGTAAGTGACTGGTCTCTTGACACTGGAAGCAACCTGAATCTTTTGTGAGCTTCGGTGTATGGCAATCAGCTATCACTAAGTCCAGCTTGCCTGGGTGGCAAGATAGACTGGAATGCCCAAGGGGACTGTCTGTGACTCCGTGGGAAGACTGTTATTGTGCGTTAGGAGTTCACATTTGTTACTGGCTTGGTGAAATCTAATTACAGAACATACCACCAGCTTGGGGTCTCTTCCTTGTGTTTTGACAGTCTGCCCTGAGGTCGGCACTCTCAGCCATGAACCACTCCAGACAGCGTGATGGGGCCATTTTGAGTTGTCCCTTTAAACAAATCTGACTTGCGTGGATTTCTGAAAGCAGCTCAGTGGATACCCCTGGTAGCGGGCAGTAAAGAAAGTGTGCAAAAACCAGCAGGTTGTTTTAAGGAAATGTTACCAAGTTTATTTTTAAAGCCTGCCTGGGTGCAGTAGTGACTCTTTCAATATGCATGTGTGTCCTGAGGACCAGCCAGCTGTAGTAACTGCAGTGAAGCAGCGCAGACAAAGCTACTCCTGCTATTCACAGTGACAGCAGCCCAGCACGTGCGATGCCAGCAAGGAACAGTTGCTCAGTCACCGTCTCACTGCTCCGCTCATCCCGACAGGCCCACAGTGCGGGAAGGAGCAAATAACCTCCCTGGGCTAGTGCACAGCCTTGCTTTCTGCTAGCAGTTAGAACCACAAGCCACGCCTCTCAGAGGTGGTCACTCACCCGTTCTGGCCATGGGACGAGAACAAAAATGGCAACCAGCGGCTTGGAGGAAGGAGATAAAGGGGAAACAGCAGCCAGGGAGGAACCCGTGTGGACTGGCATGTGAGGGCCCAGCAAAGATAAGTCTTACTCCCTCTGTGGGGGGCTTGGGAAATTTTGGCAAGACAAAAACGTTCCACATTTGTTTTCTGTACAAACAGGACCTGTCTGCCCTGTAACACTCCCCTGACCATGTTTCCCCTCCCTAGTGAGTCAAGAGCTAACAGCTTCCAACTGCAGCAATTTTGGCAAACATCTACCAAACTGTGTGAATGCCACAAAAACAACCCAGCCCAGAGAGCAAAGGAAGAGAAGAAAACTCACTTAAAGTGGTCTTGAATGGCTACATTGAAGTCAAAAGCATCCCCTCGGTCTACAAATCCAACTCCAATAAATGCACGGCGCCCTGGGAAACAACGGAGAGCGAATGCTGGATTCAACAACAAATTAACAACCCTCCACAAGTGAAAAGGAGACACTCGCTCTCCCTGCATTGTGCTTTCACACATTTCATAGCCCTGCCATTCTCTTAGGACTCAGGAGAGCATATTTAATAGCTGAATTCTATTTCTTATCCCAGCCTCTGCCTTTGCTCAGCCTACCAGCCGGGGGTGTTTGTTTCTCCTCTACAGGGTAGTTGGATCAAATGGCCCATCTACCCAACAACGCTAACCAACATTTCCAATTTACATCAAATGAAGATGCAAAAGCTGGCTTTCAGGATGGACCTTTCCAGTGTCAGGAGTGTCCCAAGATCACGTGGGCTAAAGGCTAGCTTTCCCCTTCCTTTCCTTTCTCCAACCTCCAACGGTTACCGAGGTTGGAGAAAGGAAGTGGAGGCAGTATTAGATATCTGACATGAACACTCTGCACCAGAAGAAGATACTGTTCAGTGACATCTAGCTGCACCTCAGCATCCTCCCTGGCCTTTGCCATTGGATTTGTTTTGTGTTTGTATAGCACCTCACACAATGGGGGCCGTGGTCTATAACTAGTGTTTCTAGGTGCTTTGGCAATACAAATAAGGCATTTACTAGGGCCTCTGATTTTCTTTGGGTGCCCTGTGGCACCCACAGCCACCTGCAGTTTGTGGCCCCATTTAAGAGCTGCTCAGCCCCTGCGGCATTTACCCTAACTCCAGGTTTGAACAATCTCTCCAATAGGTATGGATCAGAATTTGTTTCCTTTACAGTTAAAGTGAAGCCCATCCCCTCAGCCCTGAGAATATTGTTCAGCAGTTGAAATTTACCTTTCAGAACCTTCCCGTTTGACACCCTTCTCCCCTATATTCTCTCTCACTCGCACACTTAAGAGAAAGCAGGCTCTCCTCCCACTGCAATAGCCAGCTCTCCACCCTGCACCACAGCCAGCCTTTATTCAGGTTATAAAAAAAATCTAGGCCTGGAATCTTCCAGCCTTGAGATGGTTCCGTGAAACTCATTTAAAACAAATGAAGTGGATTTAATACTGGTGAAAGTTGTTAAGTTGACAGCACTGGAGACAGATTTTGTTTATCCACAGAAATGACAAGTATAGCCAGCACCAGTACATGTTCCCCTATATTCTCCCACTTGTTTCTCACCCATGACCTGTAGCCTATTTTAGCCTTGGCCTCTCTGCTGAGACTGCCAATCAAGAATGCTTTTTGTACCGTGGTGTCACTTCCTACTAGAAACTGGACTACTGCCTGGTCCACACACAAAGTTGTCCAATTTAATTAAAGGTGCAATTCTAAACAAATTTCATTAAACCAGCATAACTGAGTGTGAACTCTCTTATATTGGTCTTATATCAGTTTAGCTTCTATTGGTAAATTTACAGGAATAAGCTAAATGGACATAACCAGTTTTAAACGAATATAAATGTATCCACACAGGTGCTTGCACAGCTTAAGAAAATTGTTTTTTTTTAAACTGATTCAGTGTGTAGACTAGAATTGTGTGGAGGATGGAAATCCCATTTCACAAAGCATTTTGAAATCTGGCTTTGTTTTGAATTGGAACAAAACCCCAAAATTCATAAATTCTTTGAAAAGGAAAGTTCTGAGAAAAAATTGTTTTGGATTGATCAAAACTATTTCAATTTAGATTTGTATTAAAGATTACACAGAATACAAAATTTTAAAAAAATTCCAAATGAAAAGTAATTTCTAACAAAAAATTGAAGTTTTTGGCACCAAGAATGTGGAAATGAGACATTTTGACACAGTCAGAACTTTTATTTTGTTTTTTCTCCAAAACTAAATTTTGGAAAAATTGACATGATTTCGCAAAGTGTTCCAATTTTGATGGAACTGCAATTTCTGACATAACACAGTCCTGGGAAAGTTTTTCCCATCAGCTCTAGTGTAACAAAGAATTCATTTCATGCAGGAGGCTGAACCATAGTCTGGCGGTAACAATTTCTGATCATTATTGACTTCAAGATGGATCTGGACTGAAAGGCTCCTGATCCCATTACCTATCTCCTTTGCAATCAACTGCCCTACACTTCTAGGCTGGACTTTAGATGTAATGTACATTTATCCCTTTCAAATCAAGAACCTGTATCATCAGAATAATAATAATGGAAACCTGCTAAAGAAACTTATTCCCCAAGACTTGTATGCCTCAGTATGCAGAAGAAAAGTGATCTATCTGAACACCGCCCATACCACTTTCATCTTCAACCCGGATGACAAAGTATCTGCTGGAATCTGTCACACCCTCTACAGCGATGCTAGGAAACTGGTCCACAGGTGCCTGGGCAAAAAGTTCTCCTAGAAACAAGAGTAGGAAACACACAATAGTTCAATAACTCAGTGTTCTCCTATTCTTCATCGGGATACAATACATACAAAAACAGCACTTTACACACAATGAATTAAGCGTGACAATTCTCCTGGATGATAGGTTTTAGCCCCAGGATCTAAGGGATTCTCATTCTGGGTTCTAACAATTCGACCACATTTCCTTTTTTAGACTGAGACCCCTTAACTCTTCCAGCCTTAGATAATAAGTCTCTTCTAGCACAGCTACCGACCCAGAACGAACGCACTTACTGGGCTACTCGGCTGATCCCAAGAGCAAGGCACTGCCACACAAGAAAGCCTGGGAGAAAGAGGGGCCAAGGACACTGCAGTCACAGAGAGCCCAGGCAATTAGGGGTGGGGAGGGGAGAGAGAGAACTCTGTTTCTCTTCAGTGACCAACCTCTTTCTGACCTGAGCTTGGCATGGGGAGAACAATGGAGCTCTAGAGGCAGCCACATGGAGTTCCCATCACCCAGAGTGAGAACTGCAGTGATGAAGGTCCCTGCATGGGGAGATGGGAGAATTATAATGAACACCCCAGTCCAGCAGAAGTGTTTCCCAGAATGCACCACTCATGCAGTTGTCTGTACATCTGCTTATGAACACAAAAGCACCACCTCGTTAAGCCACCGTAGCTACATCTAAAGTTCTGCTGTAACATCCACTACCCTGGAAGGGCTAGCAGCCTCCCTCTGGGAAGGAGGAAGAGAATTATTGGGCATGGGCTATAGATGGAAAGTGCTTTTCTGTGGATTTCACAGGCTGGAGCCAGACGGGTTTTCCCAGTTGTTGACCTGCAGCTTTTTATCAAGAGCACAGACCTGGCTCATTTCACACCGCAGATACTTGTATGGCTTCCTTCTCACCAGCCTCTTGGTTAGCTTCCAAGGCACTTTTCAGCACTCACATGAAGTCATTCTGCCACATGGGGAAGATGGCAGCTCCAATCCTGTTACTGAAGTGAGTTTTTCTCCAAGGCACCTATTTTCGCAGCATCCAAGCAATGCACAAGATTAAGGAGCATAAAAGCCCACAGCAAAGCGCATGGCAAGTGGCAACCCTCTCCAAAGAATTACAGTACAGAGAAAGGAAGAAGCCTACTGAGCAGGCAGCCTCTTTGGCTTTAGCACCACTCCCGCTTGTAAAAACACCCCAGTACACAGTTTCAAATGAACATGACTATACATCCGGGATCTTTCAGGTTCCAGCACTGAGCATTTCTCTTTAAGATCATTCCTGACAATAGCTAACAAGGCTGGACAGGCCTGCCTGAGGTGGGAGCCCTTTCCTGAAGGAAACAGAGGGGAGAAACCCTAAGTCTAAAGCACATGAATGCTGTATGGCTTTCCCTTTACCTGAATTTTTATCCTCCAGTTTAATGAAGGCCATCTTCCCCTTGGATGTTATCCGCAGCCTGCCACTCCATGAGGGCTGATCCAGCTGCCACTCTGCAGCTCTGTGGAAGAAAACTACTGTTAACATCAGAAAAGTCACTCAAATCTTAAAAAGAAAAGGAGTACTTGTGGCACCTTAGAGACTAACCAATTTATTTGAGCATGAGCTTTCGTGAGCTACAGCTCACTTCATCGGATGCATACCGTGGAAACTGCAGAAGACATTATATACACACAGAGACCATGAAACAATACCTCCTCCCACCCCACTGTCCTGCTGGTAATAGCTTATCTAAAGTGATCATCAAGTTGGGTCATTTCCAGCACAAATCCAGGTTTTCTCACCCTCCGCCCCCTCCCCCCCCCCACACACACACAAACTCACTCTCCTGCTGGTAATAGCCCATCCAAAGTGACCACTCACTTCACAATGTGTATGATAATCAAGGTGGGCCATTTCCTGCATAAATCCAGGTTCTCTCACTCCCTCACCCCCCTCCAAAAACCACACACACAAACTCACTCTCCTGCTGGTAATACAGACTTACACGGCTGTTACTCTGAAACTCAAATCTTAGGCTTCAAAAGTCCCTCTATTTTCCCTCTTTGTATTGCAGTAGTGCCTAGGGCACCATAAAGAAATTGACTATGCTATTATTAATTGTACTGTACTACTGCGTAGTAGCCTAAATCAGGGATCACTGTTCCCTTGTGCTAGGTGCTGTACACACACAGAATAAAAAAAGTCTCTGCCCTAGAGCAGTAGGTACTCTACAGACCTACAAGAAGAGAAAAGACCCTGCCCAAAAAAGCTTATAATATAAGGCCCTGATCTTGCAAGCTGCTCTGCCTAGGCAGGCCCCTTCACCAGTCCAGAAGACCATGGGGCTCTGCCTAAATGGAGCAGCTTGGAGGATCAGTGACATGGTTATAGCAGGACATAACAGGTGAATGAGACAAACAAATGGGGAGTAGAGCTGAGGAGCAGGATATAACTATGACTCAAGCAAATTACATTACATAATCCAGGCCAGACACAGGTTAATATGTAGGTTTGTTTTGGAAAGATCTTTCTGCTTGCTTAACCTCCCTCCTTGGATTTTCCGCCCAATTCTCTCTCTATCAGCTGAAATCCCATTTGAACCGATTTTTGCTTCGGAAGACAGAGGCGGTATTCATCGCCACCTCCGCTCAGACAGTTCCCTCAATTCAATGCCGCCGTCCTCAGCTCAGACAGTTCCCTCAGCGTGCCATGGCAAAGAATTGCAGGCCTGTCCTCCAAAGCAGGTGTTAACACAATTGATAACACAGTCCTTTGAAATCTCCCCACTGTACTTTCCACTGCATGCATCCGATGAAGCGAGCTGTAGCTCACGAAAGCTTATGCTCAAATAAATTTGTTTGTCTCTAAGGTGCCACAAGTCCTCCTTTTCTTTTTAGTCCTTTGAAAGAAGCAGCTGCACATCAGGAGACTGTTTTGGGGAAGGAAGCTCTGTTTTGCAGTTAGAGCCAAGACTGGCAGGCAGGATTCGAGCTCTTCTCTTGGCTTTTTACCTGACATAGTGTGAAAGTCGGTGCATTTCCCTTCTTTGCTGTACCTCAACTTCCCCATCTGTAAATGGGGATCATTTTTCACAGGAGTGTTGTGAGGCTTTCCCCTAAGGAGGTTTGAGATTGTTGCATTGTATAAAAGATGCTACTGAAATACATCTCATGAACCCAATGCAGGTTTTACATGACCACCACATGTGGTAGGTGAATCCCTGATACAGGGAGTGAACACAGCCAGTTTGATGCTATTTTAAGTGCCATTGTTGTGCCCTGTTAAACACAGTACACTGACATACTACAATAGAGCGAAAGAGCCCATACTTTAATTCATTTTTGTGGTTTGCAATTGCTGTTGCATTCTATAAACCAAGTTGAGACTGGATCTAAAATGATCACTTTAAGGAACTCATTACTATCTCTTTTTCCATCTCTAACCATTGGATTAGAAGACCGCTCATGCCACAAGCTGAGAACGTGATAACCTTCTATAAAGCAAGTCAGTCCCAAGAATCCCAGAAGGGCTGCAAGAAAACAGGCCGAGGGGTCAACATCTTATAATGCAGTGGTTCTCAACCAGGGGTACACAGAGTTCTTCCAGGGGGTACATCAATTCCTCTAGCCATTTGTCTAGTTTTACAACCGGCTACATAAAAAGCTCTAGCGAAGTCAATACTAACTAAATTTTCATATAGACAATGACTTGGTTATACTGCTCTATACAGGATACACTGAACTGTAAAAACAATATTTATACTGTAATTGATTTATTTGATAATTATATGGTAAAAAATGAGAAAGTCAGCAATTGTTCAGTCATAGTGTGCTATGACACTTCGTATTTTTACATCTGATTTTGTAAGCACATCATTTTTAAGTGAGGTGAAACTTGGGGATACACAAGACAAATCAGACTCCAGAAAAGGGTACAGTCGGCTGGAAAGGTTGAGAGCCACTGCTATAATGCAACAAGTTTTCACTTCACTTTTCTTTGATCTGTATTTCAAATGCAGTTCTACATAGTGTGACAGTCAGTCGTATTAACTTATGGTTTCCGCACTCTCCATGTTTCCTCTTTGAATCTACTATTTTCTCCCTACCTCATTACCTATTTAAAAAAAAAATCATATTAAAAAATGCTAAGATGCGGTCTTGGGTAACGATGGCTGTAGGTGTCTGATGCAGAACACTGCAGTACCACCACACTAATGGCGAAAATGTAGCCTACAACATGGAGGAAAAGGAGATCCCTAGAAAAATTAATTAAGTTAGTTTGTAGAATGACTTTAATACTCAATGCCTAACTGAGCGGCAGCGTGTCTAATGGATAAACCACTAGGCTAGGACTAGCAAGATCCAGCTTGTACCCCTGATTCTGCCACTGCCATGCTGGCTAATCTTGGACAAGTCCAGGGCAAACGTGTTTGGCTATTACCCCTCCCTGTATCCCCCCACACTCAGCCAGGGTCTCAGCGACCACAGGGCTCAGCTCTGCCTCTGCTTCCCCAGGAAAGGTAGGCCACAAGCTTTCTCCCTTGGTCACAGCACCAGGTTCAGGGGCGTTACGTGGGAGCCAGTGTAACGCACATCTCCGATGTGAAGATGGGGGGGGGGGCGGCCATTCCCCTCCTCGAGCCTCAGTTTTCACTCTCCCCTTTGTCGACTCACACCGCCAGCCCTCTGGGGCAGAGACCGTCCCGCTACGGGCGGCGCCTAGCGCGACGGAGGCCGCGAGGTGCTGCTGTAACAGCAGCCCCACACTTCGGACACGAGCAGGGAGAGAAATGCGGGGGGCCGGGGAGGGAGGGGGCAGGAGAAACGGGGCAGGCTCAGACACTGATCACGGAGAGCGGGCGGCTGGAAACGGGGCTGGGGGGAGGCGCCAGCCAGGCCCCACGGAGAGTCCCCGGGGGGGGGGGGGTCAGGCCCAGCCCAGGGCTGCCCGGAGGCGGCGCTGGAGCCCCACGGGCGCGCGAGGCTCCGTGGATCCGCGGCCTGGGGCCCAGACAGTCGCCCCCGGTGGGAGCCCAGAGGCGCCGGGCCGGCCGCCGGGGGGAGTGGCTCGGGCCGGGGCCCGGCTCACCTGTAGCCGCGGTTGGAGGCCCGCGGCGGTACCCGGTACACGTGCACCTCCGGCTTCACGCACAGCACCGACTCGTAATCGCTGTCCGCCATCTTCGGCGGGAAGGGACCCGGAAATCCGGGGCCTTCGCTGCCCCGCCCACCCGGGGGGAGGGGGCGCGCGCGCGCGCGAACTCTATGGCAGAGGCTGCAGGCTAGAGTGTCCCGCAGGGGGAGGGGCTCTTCCCCCTTGGGCTCTATGGCAGAACCTGCAGGCTAGAGCGCCTCACGGGAGCTCTTCCCACTTGGATTCTATGGCAGAACTTGCAGGCTAGAGCGTCTCACGGGAGTTCTTCCCCCTATGGACTCTATGGCAGAGGCTGCAGGCTAGACCGTCCCGCAGGGGGCGGGGCTCTTCCCACTTGGACTCTATGGCAGAAGCTGCAGGCTAGTGTAGCCTATCCAGAAAAAAGGTTTCTTCTCCTCCCACTCCTCCTGTAGCGGACGGATTGAAGCTAGAGTGTCTCCCTCCCTAAGCCCCGCCCCCTTGGAGGTCTGAAGCTCTGGGGGTGCTGCCAGGCCTTGGCCCATAGACTTGGGTGGTTCCAGAGAGGGCGGCGCACAGTGATGGGGGGAGGCCTGGGGGCCCTGGGCACGTATCCCGTGGTGCTCAGTCAGCTCTGCAGTTGGCTGAGCCGCTCTGTGAGCTCTTTCCCAGTGAATGGTGGGAGAACTTGTCTATCCCGTGTGGCCGCAGGGGCGGTGGTCGAAGTGAACCAGTTCCAGCCCGGCACCCCCCAATTGGCAGCTGTGGCCTTTGTGGTGTGTGGGGGGCAAGGTCTGGATCCTCCCCTGAACAGTGGCTTGCGCCACACGCGGGCACCCGTGCTGCTCCCACTGGGGAACGGGAGGCAGGTGCAGGGCGTGAGACATGGTGGAGAACATTTCAGCAGCAGCTTGGTGCCGGGGAATTACAGACCAGTCAGCTTCACTTCGGTACCCAGACAGATAGTGTAGCACATAATTAAGCAATCAGTTTGCAGACGCATAGATGATAATAAGGTGATAAATAACAGCATGGATCTGTCAAGAACAAACTGTATCAAAGCAACAATAGCTTTCTTTGACAGGGTAACAAACCTTGTGGATGGGGGGAAGCGGTAGATGTGGTATATCTGGACTTTAGTAAGACTTTTGATACTGTGTCGCATGACCTTCTCATAAACAAACTATGGAAATACAGATGGAGCTACTATAAGGTGGGTACATAACTGGTTGGAAAACCGTTCCCAGAGAGTAGTTATCAGTGCTTCACAGTCAAGCTGGAAGTGCATATCGAGTCAAGTCCTACGGGGACTGGTCCTGGGTTAGGTTCTGTTCAGTATCTTCATGAATGATTTAGGTAATGGCATAGACAGTACACTTATAAAGTTTGTGGACAATACCAAGCTGAGAGGAGTTGCAAGTGCTTTGGAGGATAGGATTAAAATTCAAAATGATCTGGACAAACTGGAGAAATGGTCTGAAGTAAACAGGACGAAATTCAATATGCAAAGTACTCCACTTAGGAAGGACCAATCACACACACAAAATGGGAAATGACTGCCTAGGAAGGAGTACTGCAGAAAGAGATCTGGGGGTCATAGTGGATCACAAGCTAAATATGAGTCAACAGTGTAACATGGGTGCAAAAAAAGCAAACATAATTCTGGGATGTATTAGTAGGAATACTGTAAGACATGAGAAGTCATTCTTCCACTCTACTCTGCATTTATATGGCCTCAAGTGGAGTATTGTGTCCAATTCTGGGTGTCACATTTCAGGAAGGATGTGGACAAATTGGAGAAAGTCCAGAGAAGAGCAACAAAAATTATGAAAGGTCTAGAAAATATGACCTATGAGGGAAGATTGAAAACATTGGGTTTATTTAGTCTGGAGAAGAGAAGGCTGAGAGGGGACATGATAACAGTTTTAAAGTAAATTAAAGGGTGGTACAAGGAGGAGGGAGAAAAATTGTTCTTCTTAACCTCTGAGGATAGGACAAGAAGCAATGGGCTTAAATTGCAGCAAGGGTGGTTTAGGTTGGACATTAAGAAAAACTTCCTAACTGTCAGAGTGGTTAAGTACTGGAATAAATTGCCTAGGGAGGTTGTGGAATCTCCATCGTTGGGGATTTTTAAGAGCAGGTTGGACAAACACCTGTCAGGGATGGTCTAGATAATACTTAGTTCTGCCTTGAGTGCAGGGGACTGGACTAGATGACCTCTTGAGGTCCCTTCCAGTTCTGTGATTCTATGAGAAGGGAAAGTAGATCAGCACATGCAGAAACGGAGGGGTGGAGACAGCTGATGCTGCTTGTAATGGCTGATACATCTTATGCTAACCAGCAGTTCTGGACCATGACCACAAGCACTGAGTGGTGGGAAACCATCACTGAGCAGATCTGAGATGACCAGCAATGGGTTCAGAACTTCTGCATGAGAAAACCCACATTCCAGGAGCTCTGTGAGGAGTTCATCCTGGCCCTTCAGGGCCAGGACATGCTGATGTGAAGGGCCATGGCAGGCTAGAAGCGTTGCTGTTGCCCATCAGTCATCAGATGATGCAAGAGCTCAGTGGCATAGGTGATAGTTTTCTACCAGAGTCTTGGAATAACTGTTCTCTTTTCCAGGAAGGAATCTCCAGGAAAGTTCATACCATCCAGTGCCACCACAGCCTGAAATAGCGCAAAGACCAGCACTAATTGTGACAGTGCCCGCCTCATGCTGGGTGCCAGCCAAAGACGCAGAGCGTTCCATGCTCTTAAGTGTTCACAGTTAAAGGAGACATAAAGCAAAGAGGGGCTAGAGCAGGGTAAAAGCTGCAATTCCCCCTTTCTAAATTCTTCCCATTGTTCTACAGAGTCATTTGTTCTAAGATCCAATAAATACCACACTGAGTTTCAGTAGCTCAGACACTTTTTTGCAGGATCAATTTGTACCCTCAAAAATATGCTCGTGTTGTTCATGTCTGCAGATATAAATCTCTATCTGTGGCACGTGCATGGCTTCCCATCACTGTAGTATCTGAGCATCTCACTATCTTTAGTTTATTTTTCCTCTCTTTCCCCCCACTCCCCCGTGTGTGAGGCATTTCAGAGCTATCGTTCCCGTTGTACTGATGGTAAACCAAGGCAGAGAGAGACTACATAACTTGCTCAAGGTCACCTAGGAAGCCTGTGGCAGACCAGGGACTTGAACAAAGGACTGAGCCACTGGACTATCTTTCCCATCAGTAGCTGCATCTCCTACCTGATACCAAGATAACGTACACCTTAGAAAAAAGAAAAGGAGTACCTGTGGCACCTTAGAGACTAACCAATTTATTTGAGCATAAGCTTTCGTGAGCTACAGCTCACACCTTAGAAACACTGTGACATTCTGGCGTGCAATCCAGACCAGTGAGAGGCTGTGTCACCCCTGCCCTGCAAACGTGGGTCCCTCACTATGCTTTGCTGCTGTAGCTCCTACCTGGGCAACTCACAGTCAAACAGCCTGCAGGTCACACCCTGAGTGTCTGTATGTAGCTGCAGCTCACAAGTCACACATCAGTCACACTCTGGCTTCCATCACGCGTTGGTTACCACTTGCAGGGTGACTCCAACACATTCCCACTTCTGGATTTCCCCCAAAAATGTGTGTTCTGCACTGTCCAGCCTTCTCCTGGACAGTCCAGATATATTAGGTCTGTTGCCCTCTAAGGGGAGCAATATAAAACAGTTTGCTACCAAAAATGGAGTTACCCACATAGTTCAGTTTAAAGACAACACTGGTCTGTTCTTAATTAAAGAATAAAACAGGTTTATTTAACTGAGAAGAGGGAGATGTTAAGTCATTACAAACATAAGGCATTAAAGTCAGAAATGGTTACAAGAGAAATAAAGATAAAATCCTTCCTAGGACTAAAACATAACGAGCTAGACTTGGGTCAAGATAAAATTCTCACCACATGCTCCCAGCAACAGGGCTGACTAAATTTCAGGTCAGGATCTCTCCCAAAGTCAAATGGGCTTGTTTCTTTTGAGGTCCTAGGTGAAAGAACGAGAGATGGATAGGGAGAGAGAACTTGGGATGTTTTTGTCTGTCCCTTTTATAGTTCAGTCACCCTTTGAAATGCATTTTCCTGAGGGCTGTGCCTAGATAAAGTTCATTCCTCCTGTGTGGATGGAGACAAGCAATTTGGTGGTGAAAGAGGGTCCATGCTATTGTTTGCTAAGATGCTGATCTGTTTGTTCCTGCCCTCACTCTTTGCCAAAGAATTGGCCACTTGACTGGTGATTGTCCATCAGTTTTGATGACCACTTGGCTAGATGCATCAGCTTGTCCTTTGTCTTTAAGAAACAGGTTCACTCCCTCCCCAGAATTGTCTAGCAGACGCACTTCAGCCATGATTTCAGCTCAAGTCCATAACTGTATTACACACTTTTCATCATATTATTGACCAGTGAGTTGTTAGTTTTCAGATGATACCTCATAAGGCATATTTTGTACAAAGATTGTTACAGTAAGGTGCAGGGTGTGAACAGAGGGGTGCATTCCATCACAAATACCTAGGATGGATGCAATGACACAGATCAAGCAGTTAGGCCTGGCATTAAGGTTTGTGCCCACCATTCATTTTGGACACACTTCTTGCTGTACAAATTATGTAGACACTTTCTTCTTTTCCTTGCCTCCCTTCACACAAATAAATGTGTCCATTTTACAAAAGGGTTGTCTCTATATTCTCTCTGGTTGTTGCCTTCAGCTGTTGTCCAAATAAAGGGCCTTAAAACTTTACGCTATATTTGCTGGAGATGTGGTGGAGGGAAATGGTAGCCATGGATGTATAATTTATTTTGGGTGTTAGTTGAGCCCATAGAACCTGCTAAAGACTACCCATTTATCTCATGTGAGCCTGTGTCTGCAGGGTGGTGGTGGAACGGCCCTTCATTGTTTTGAAAACACATTGTACATTTGGGCTCAAGAAAAGCTAAAGGAAGTAGCTGGAGTTGCCAAGAGGTTCCATCTCCCACTGTCTAGTTCTCATTCCCTATTTTCCCCCTCCACCTCTAAACGGCCCTTGGCTGGATTGGAACCAGTGACCTAGAAGTGAACAGCCACCAGCTCCCACCTTCAGTTCAGGTGTGCTTAAAGCAGAGGAAAGATGGCATAGGTATTAGGGTGCTCACTTAGAAGACCCATGTTCAATTTCTTGTTCCACCACAGTCTTCCTGCATGACCTTGGGCAAGGCACTTCCCCACTCTGGGCCTCAGTTCCGATCTGTAAATGGGTCTAATAGCCCTACCCTGCCTCACAGGGCAAATACATTAAAGCTTGTGAGGAGCTCAGGTACTGTGGCAATGGGAGCCAGATAAGTCCCTAAGACAGTAAGTATTTTATCAGCAGCGCCATGCCTGGGTCCTGCTTGTCTGGCATTGTAATGGCTACATTTTGTAGTGTAGTTTCCCTTTTGGTTGTTGATGGCCATATTGGGGGAAACTATTCTGTTGTTTCTGATTTTTTTTAAAGCAATAAACAAAACATTTAAAACAAACTTCCACTGACCTTAGTGGGAGCAGGCCCAATATTAGTAATTCTCTTTTTCAGGTGCATCCCAATCGTCAGTTGTTAATACACTCTCCACAGGAGATGTGATTTGTAGGGCCAGGCAGTGAAAGGTGCTGAATCCCTCAACTCCTGTTGATATCAGTAGGAGCCGAGTGTTCATCAGCTCCGGGGATCTGGCCTCACAACCATTCAGGTTGAAGTCCGTGGGAGTTTTAACACTGATTTTCCTGGGACCAGGATCAGGGTCTTAATTTACTCCAACAGCAGTTCAATCCATTAGAGCATCAAGGAATCCTTGCACTGCGGAGTCAAGGGGGTCAATGTAGTTTGCCAGGCACCCCACCACCGTATACCAGCCCTCCCCAGGCTTTGAGATCAGCCTAGCTAGTTCCAAGGGACTTTCTTTTTTGGGTTGTTGCTGTGTCATCCAAGTTTTCCCCTGAACTCAGTCCCTCTGTGAAACATTCCCAGAGCAGAGAGCCAGCTCCCCGTTGCAAGCAGAGGTGGTGAGCTAATGGAAGCTGCCAAGGCTCCATCAAAGCATTCCCAAGTCCCTGTGAGCGCTGAGTCATCAAGGAAGGGAGGAGATCATGAGCAATGGTGAACAATTCCAAGGACCATGCAGATCAGAAGGCGGTGATGCTAGAAGCAAGCCCAGTAATTAAACTGGCAAAGGGACCAGCAGGGATAACTGGTAGGTTTGCTTGGATGAATGTTTAATAAATAGGACATGACAGAACATGCGTTACTGTGCTATGATCACCTCATCCATGCATCAGAAGAAGCCTTATATGGGACCTTAATATTTAAGGTCAGACTTAAGGCTGGCTGGTGGTTGTTCAGGATGAAGGTAAAGCTACATGGGATGTGGATTGTGGAAAGGAGCTGGAGCTGAGATTGCAAAGGGGAACTGACTAGAGCTTATGCGGGGTGATGTTGAATGACTCAACTGCTTCTTTCCTAGCTGCATGTGATTTGCATTGGTGGGAGGTGCAGGGAAGCATCTTAATAGGTTAAAGTTTTGTCTGAGAATTTCCCAGCTTTATAATGGATGAACATTGATAGTTCTTCACATGAACGGCTATGACCGCGGTTGTGTATTATTTCTTGGATGTCTCCTGTGCCATCCTGAGCTGCATGGTTTGTCCTTATCCCACGATAGAGCCATTTCCCCTCTACTTCACAGTAACCCCATTGCCCAACTCCAGAACGTTTGCCCCCCTACATTCTGCATCTAGGCATTACTGTAATACACAGTATTCCATGTCCTGCTGTTACGTCTCAAGTACTTTGAGATGCCCACATACAAGGTCGCATAAGATAGCGTAGCTGTAGTCTATTCATGAGCTTTTTACTGTTCCTGTAACTAAGATCAATGCAGAAGGCCACTGGCTGGCACCTTGGATTCATAGACAGCTGCAAGAACAGTAGGTTTGCAGCAGGAAAGGCAAGTCTGAACTCCTGAGAGCCCCATGAAATCCTGTTCTAAAGCTTCCACTGAGAGTTCTCACAACAGGAAATAAAACATCCTACTTGCTGCACTTCTCTTGCCCCTGGACCCCAGATCAATAGTTGGACTGCGAACAGAACATGGGTTACCGCGACTTCAGCGTATCAGATGAGGGGTAGCAATTATGTCCCAATTGTGGCCAATACTATAACGGGGTTCAAATGGGAGCTAGATAGATTCATGGAAGATAGCCAGGATGGGCAGGGATGGTGTCCCTTGCCTCTGTTTGCCTGAAGCTGGAATTGGGTGACAGGGCATAGATCACTTGATGATAACCTGTCTGTTCATTCCCTTTGGGGCACCTGCCATTGGCCACTGTCAGAGGACAAGATACTGGGCTTGTTGGACCTTTAGTCTGACCCAGTATGGCCGTTATGTCCTTTATGTTCTCCAAACAGCACTACAAGCAGTAGAGGAAGTGAAAACTGAAAGCTCCACAAAGGAGAGCTTAGTTCTGTTGTATGGTTGCTCCTAGGAGTTCGGTACCTAGCAGACAGTCTAGCCTATGGTGCTGTGACACCAACCAACTAATCCCCAGCTACTGAAGAAACTGGTATAAACCTGAATCTAATCTCAAACTGCGCCCAATTTCCTTGTCGTTCCAGCCTTAATGCTCTCTATAGAAATCACATCTTTTGCCTTCTCTCCAAAGATAACGAGATGGGATTGTAAAGTGAATTTGGCTCTGGAGAAATCTAAATTGTGCCACGCTGTATACAGACAGGGCACTAAGCTGTAAAAGAGCTGATGCTGTTCCTAAGCTTGAGTGCGCCAGTGAAGCTGGAGGATGTGATGTAGTAGGATATCTGAATATATGGTGACTGACCATTCCTGCCTGAGGTCCAGGTCCGGTGATATGAGGAAAACTCATCTCCCTCCACTCAGGGATATGCACATAATGCTTTCTAGTGTTCAGTTCACTTAAGTCTCACATAAGACTGTTTGCGCTACCATCCCCACAGCCTGGGACTTACACAGAAACTGTTAGTTTCTGTGATTTAGGAGAACTCAAAAGAAAAGGGAAGTGTGTTTTGCAGAACAGAGGCAGCTTTCCACCCATGCTGCTGTCTAAATCACACGTTGTAAAGGACCCCTTGAAGGCCACTCTGCTTGTTGTGTAGGTGACTTGAGGGTTCAGGATCCTACAGATACGTTTCTGTTTAGTACAAGGTGCCTTAGGACTTTTGACTGCTTAACCCATTACAAAGGCTCTCAGACTTTTCATGTGATCTAGACTATGGAAGAGAGCCTGACTAGGATCCATGACAACTGCATGAACCATCTTGCCTACCATCCATGGTTACTTACCATCCCAGGGGCAATTGCTACCAGTTACTTTGCTGGGATTAGCTGTCTAGGTAAGCAAGGTAGCAGTAGCTAGTTTCTAGTGCTTGCTTACTTCCCCCTCCTTAATAGGAGAGCCAGCATCCTAGAGCAGACAGCTCTCTGAACCATCCCTCCACCCCTGCCCTCTGAAAGCACCCCTTTTAATTCAAGTTTCAGAGTAACAGCCGTGTTAGTCTGTATTCGCAAAAAGAAAAGGAGTACTTGTGGCACCTTAGAGACTAACCAATTTATTTATAAATTGGTTAGTCTCTAAGGTGCCACAAGTACTCCTTTTCCTTTTAATTCAAGTAGTTTTCACATACATGGGAGGAGACCCTATTTCAATGACCTGCCCAGTACATTAAAAGCATATTATAGAAACCCCAACAAGGAGTCTATATAGGAGTCAAGTAGTTTCAATCCACTCTCAGCAGGAATAAACTCCCCTTGGCCAACAGTTATTCACAACCCCTTGTCCTCCCCTTCCGGTGTTGTGCCTCTTGCATGTGTTCTCACTCCAGGTTAGACTGTAAACTCCTGGGGCAGCTTCTAGAGCCCAATTTAGCCCTGGGGCGCTCCAGGAAGAGGGCACACACAGTTTGAAAAAATAAAACGGCATTTTAAAAAGTTTAACACATTTATTTAAAATACAATTTATAAAATGTTTTTCTGCATACTTAGGAGCACTTCCATGGGGAGACAGACAGCTGTGTGTCCTGTAGCAGAGGCACACAGCTTTGCACTTACCACCTGAATACACACACGCGTGCACACGCATACACACACACACACACACACAGATAACCATAAAGTGCCCCTAAGAACACACACAAAAAACCCTATAAACATGTATTAGAACAAGAGCTCTAGCCCCTCTGCAAACAGGGCCTTTGACTTATCCCAACACTGATTTCTGGACAGGATCACTGACCTACTGTCTACCTGGAAGAGGGGGCCTAGTGGCAGGTTTCTCCAGGAACGTTGCCCCCCCCCCGCCTGCAGGTTGGAAGCATCCTGACTGACCACGCTATAAGGATGAATAAGCTGGAGAGGGGTGCTCTGGTTAGCTCCCCCCACATAATCTTATATTAGTTATGTGAGGTTGATGCTGGAGGACCTGATTTTGTCCTATGAGCAGCTAGCAAGGATGTCAGACCCCTGATATACAGGTACCAGGTGGCAGAAAAGGGATACTGTTGTCCTAACATTGGCAAGATATCAGAAGCTACATCAGGAGGCTTTTGCCAGCAGCTGGCCAGCCAAAGTAATAGCTATTTTAATTATTGATTAAGGAAAGGCGTGGTGACTACACAGTTATCGCAAATGTCTTTCCCCATCCTCTTCTCTTCTACCCTCCCCCATCCAGCTACTCTTCCCATCAGTTTCTCCTTGCTGCCATGAGGGAAAGATGTTTCCTGTAAAGCAGCTGCTGGTGGCTTGTACAGGTGCTCATGCAGCACATTCCAAGCCCTACCTGAGAGGAAGTTAGGTAAACATCAGATTACAGTCTTATAAAACCACAAGGACTTGAGCCCAACTGCAGGCCTAATGGGACATCTGTACACCTGTGCCCACCTCTCTGATTACAGCAGCGTAAAAAAAAAAATTATAATCCTTTAACAAGCATTCCAAGGGCTCACTTGATTTAGGGAATCGCAGGAGGGCAGGACAGAAAAGAAATTCAGTTAAAAGATCAACGTTCTAGTAGATTTCATCTTTTGTACACAGGTAGTTTATTTTACCAGTTGTTTGCTGTATTTCTGTACACATCTTGGTTTACTGTATGGGAATCTCCCATACAACTCACTTTAGGCAGAGGTTCTGTACAGCTGCTTCCTTTCAGGCAAAAGAAGATGGGTTCAGGTGCCCAATATTCAACCTATTAAGCACAAACAGTGGCCCATGTCATATTGCACCTGTACAGAATACATCCTCCAAAAAACCAACTGTGTGGAAAGGCAGCTTCTGGAAACACAGTGAAGCAGACTAGCCCACGGTCCTTTTAGGTGAAGGGATGATCTAAATCCTTCTTGGCCTCTGGCTGCTGTCACAGAAAGATCATCTGTTTCTATGCCACACATGCTGTCTACAGTAACAGGTCCTATCAACATGCTGAGACATCTCTACTACTGGAGTCTTTCCAGCATACAAGATACATTCTTGTTGCCCCAGCAGAAGGAAGCTTTAGTGTTCATCTAATCCCTTGAGACAATTAATATTAAGAGTTGATCAGCTTCCTTGTTGTCTAATATACAGTTAGACAATGCAACACAATAGTATAGGGCACAGGAGAAGCAATGGAGTAGCTATATTTGACAGCTTGCAACAGCTGATTTGGTGGTACCTTAAAATTCTCTTCCATGGCCAGGACCCCTTCCTCAGACCCCTTTCTTTTTTGGGGGCTAGAGGACAGAGCTTAGCAGAAAGCCATTTGTTACCACCAATGCATGAAAACAGGGATTTTTTTTCCAAACTTTATTGAACATGGTTTGTTCCCGATGTCTATGATTTCTAGAAGTAAATGCATCAAGTACAGCACTGGAATTGTACCATAAGCCATCGGTCCATCACAAGCCACTTAGGGTTCAAACCTTTGGAGCAGTGGTTGCCCAGCCTCCTGCCATACGTCAGCCTTCCAACAAGCACATGCTGCACAGAGCCAGGCTCGTTACCATGCACTAACCGGAGTGGACCAGTACAGTATTGAACTAGTCTATTCCTAGCTTGTAAACCTAGATGCAACAGAGCCCTGTTCCTTCACCCTGCTTTCTCTGCTGGAAGCAGCAGGTGTCTCCATGGGATCTGTCGACATTCCCTTCTCCCCAAATACAAGAAATGTATTACTAAGTTTTTCCTCAAGCCAGCAGAAAACTAGCCAAGCTTATGACAGGTGCAGTAAGCGAACTAGGCCACTGGACTCCACTGGCTTCTGGGGCCAAGGCAATTAGAAAGCCCAGGTACCTGGAAGTCCCCTTCCATTTGCTTGGCAGCAGTGGAGATACAGAACGAGAAGCTAAGCTTGCCAAATCCTAGCCATTATATTGTGGAAATTCCTAGAAACTCCTTTTTTAGAACACTATCAACTACCTCTCTCAATTAAAACAAACTAAACAGTTAAAACCCTTCCCATGCACTTGGTTTAAAGTTGATCTGATTTACAAACAAAAAACAAAGATCCTTTGAAACAGAACTCGCTCAGAAGTGAGAGAGACAACATGCACATGTGGGGAGGCTTCCCATTCCTCTTTTAAATCCCAGGCTAATGAGTATGATAAACATTATTGCTGGCGCTAGCTTCAACTGAAGTGGCACACACGACTCTGCACCTGTTCAGAGTCCTTAACGTACCCCCCTTCCTTTTACAGTGACTTGGGACAGCCCTCGTCGGTGTGCCAATCACAGTGGGTGGAGCAGGGGGTCACAGTGCATGGGGTTCAAGGTCACAGTGGGCAGAGCAAAGGGATCACAGTGCAAGTAAACCAGGTAGTTCCCTCTGCTCAAGTCCATTTGTCCACCACGGCAGTGCAACCCGTGGCAGTGACCCTGCTTTTGACAGCGTGATCTCTTGCCCATATCTATCTGCGTTGTTTGAAGCCTTGTGAACCATCAGGACCCAGTGGTTGCCGTATCACATTATTGGGCTGCCTGGAATCTTCTGGCTGGGAGATCCTTGTTGGCCTGCAGGAAAGAAATCAGTCTTAAAAAGAAGAAATACGTCTACCTCCCCCATGCAATTCCAACTAAGATGGGGAAGAGTCCATCAGTGGAAAGTCACCGCCATGGTGAAAGTGCTGCTGTACTCTGCAGGATCTCACAGGCAATTGAGAATTGACTAGTGCTCCATTTCCCCAAGCCCTGCTCTTCAGCAGCCAAAACTCAGGTAACTTCAAAGTCCAAGTTCCTACCCTACCCGAGCGGAATCATCCTGCTCTGGTTTTGTTACCAACCCCTTTGTTCACTGATGTTCTTTAGGAACATTTATCATTTCTGTCTTTTGTCAGAAAGCCATTCCAGTGATGCACCTTTTCCCACCCCACGCACACCTTTTCTTTTTTTAAACTGAAGTCCTTTGGTCTTTGGAAAGAGTGGCTGCTGGTCTGTTCAAACAGGACTCCAGTTTAAGTTGATCCCCCCCTCCAAGGTTATGTTTAGTTGGAGAATACACTGGGAAAGGACTACAGAGCCAATTAGATGTCGATCAGAAGGCAGGGCAGAACATGCAATATGGGGTGGGAAAGTGCCTCTGGAGCAACTGGTCTGTCCCTTTCTAATCTCCAATCAGTGATAAAGCAGCATGGCTGTGGGGGGGGATGTAAATTCAGCTTGTTCCACACCATTTGAGTGAGGCTAGCCAGCTCAGCTTGATAGTCACAGACAAGACTCTCAACTCGGTAGCCCCCTTGCTTGGGGAAACAGTCACATTTTGTTGAAAGGTTATGCTCCCTGTGTAGACAGACAGACACTGATCTGTGCAGAATTATTTCTAATCCTTTTGTTTTACTATTAAAGACATTTGTATGAAACATGGCAAGTCCTTCCTTGCAGAGTCAACCTGCTCCTGCTGCCTAGTCCCCTGGTTATGTCAGAGAAGGTTTTGTCCTCGATGAAGGTGTTTAAAAGCCCACAATCTGTATCTAAACACCTTTGCTTCCAATAAGCATTTGCTTTCATTTCTATGCATTTGAGCTATACCATGTCACATTTGCTAACACCATGCGCCCACCTCTCCGTGGGCTTTAGGTATGTGACATATTAGGTATCAGCCTGGCTCCTCTTCCCTCTGGAGGACTATCATCTGTAGGATGGCATTTGCTGAAGGACTTCCTACAGGGGTTAGTTCAGGGATGCGGCTAGAATTGCCATTAAGCCCCAGCCATTCTCACCTGTCTAGAATGGGTTTCTCCTGTTCCTCTTCTGGGCTTGCGCTGCCCAGAATTCGTTTTCTGGCTTCTGCGTATTCTGCTTCTCTCTGTGCCAGAGACTTTACTGGAAAAGCTGGTCTGCTCACAGAGTTGGGGTTACTAAGCACACCGTTAGTTGTGGGCCTCTTTAAGATCCTGATCTGTGGAGGAGGACCTGAGGGAAGGCTGTCGTCCTGAATGACAATCGGCACTTTAGGAGGAGATTTTGATTTTCTGCTGTTTAAGAAAAGACACAAACATTTAATTAGTATCTATATCCCACTGACAGAAAGCGTTAACTGCTGGGAGCGGGAGCCCTACCAGACGGATACCGTCTTCATGACTAGGAGGTGTCTTGCAACAATTAAAGACCTTGTTATAGTTGCAACTCAGATACTGTAGTAGAGAGCATCCTTATTTGAGATTTGCCCACTCAAGTCAAACGTGTGGAAGGGCAGAAGATAGACCTGGTGCTTTGGTTCCTCTCCTTTAAAAAAAAAGAAAAGGGGGGGTGGGGGAAGAAGAAAAGGAGGGGTGCTAGGACACGGACCAGAGAATCTCACTTTCAACTGGGTGGGATGATGAATTAGAGTTTTTTGTTACCAGTTTCAATCTTAAAAATTAAAAGCCCAAAGTTTCTGAGTTGGGGTGTCCCAAGTTAGCTTGTAAATTCTTTGAGGCAGGAAGTATTCTATAGTTTTGTGAGGCATGTGGCCCATTCCTGAGTGCTAAAAAAACCCATAGCACCTACATTTGAACATGTAGGAAGGAAAATATACTTAAGTCATCTCAGGATTTCCTACAGCATGCATCAGCATTTGATATTCTCTCTCCAGCTCCACCCACCTTCCTTTCTGGAATTATGTCCCCACAACCCCACTTCAGACTTTTGGTACAGTCCCTCTCCCACCTAAAATCACAACAAAACAATTCTGTTAGCTTAGGCATTTGCCCTTATTGAGCCACCAGAAAACTGAACCAAAGACTGACACTCATCAGAAGTTTAGATTTTTTTTTTTTTTTTTTGGTTTGGGGGGGAGAAAGAGAGGTGGGGAGGGGAGGTAGAGCAAGCAGGAAGATAGAAACCCAATTCACATCACTGAGAACAGTGACAAGTCATAGAATCATAGAATATCAGGATTGGAAGGGACCTCAGGAGGCCATCTAGTCCAACCCCCTGCTCAAAGCAGGACCAATCCCCAATTAAATCATCCCAGCCAGGGCTTTGTCAAGCCTGACCTTATAAACTTCTAAGGAAGGAGATTCTACCACCTCCCTAGGTAACACATGCCAGTGTTTCACCACCCTCCTAGTGACAAAGTTTTTCCTAATATCCAACCTAAACCTCCCCCACTGCAACTTGAAACCATTACTCCTTGTCCTGTCATCTTCTACCACTGAGAATAGTCTAGAACCATCCTCTTTGGAACCACCTCTCAGGTAGTTGAAAGCAGCTATCAAATCCCCCCTCATTCTTCTCTTCTGCAGATGAAACAATCCCAGTTCCCTCAGCCTCTCCTCATAAGTCATGTGTTCCAGACCCCTAATCATTTTTGTTGCCCTTCGCTGGACTCTCTCCAATTTATCCACATCCTTCTTGTAGTGTGGGGCCCAAAACTGGACACAGTACTCCAGATGAGGCCTCACCAATGTCAAATAGAGGGGAACGATCATATCCCTCGATCTGCTGGCTGTGCCCCTACTTATACATCCCAAAATGCCATTGGCCTTCTTGGCAACAAGGGCACACTGTTGACTCATATCCAGCTTCTCGTCCACTGTCACCCTTAGGTCCTTTTCCGCAGAACTGCTGCCTAGCCATTCAGTCCCTAGTCTGTAGCGGTGCATTGGATTCTTCCGTCCTAAGTGCAGGACCCTGCACTTATCCTTGTTGAACCTCAGATTTCTTTTGGCCCAATCCTCCAATTTGTCTAGGTCCCTCTGTATCCTATTCCTGCCCTCCAGCGTATCTACCACTCCTCCTAGTTTAGTATCATCCGCAAATTTGCTGAGAGTGCAATCCACACCACCCTCCAGATCATTTATGAAGATATTGAACAAAACCAGCCCCAGGACCGAACCTTGGGGCACTCCACTTGATACCGGCTGCCATCTAGACATGGAGCCATTGATCACAACCTGTTGAACCCGACAATCTAGCCAACTTTCTACCCACCTTATAGTGCATTCATCCAGCCCATACTTCCTTAACTTGCTGGCAAGAATACTGTGGGAGACAGTGTCAAAAGCTTTGCTAAAGTCAAGAAACAATACGTCCACTGCTTTCCCTTCATCCACAGAACCAGTAGTGATAGGTTTGTGGCAGCACAGGATGATGTAACCCACCCAAGCCAGAATACAGGCACAAAAGTCTCACTGACAGAGCACAGCAGGTCAAAAAAGAGTTGGTACATGAAGGTGTTACTTGGCTTTCACCAATTTCTTCATTCTATTTCAGTTTTGGTTTTTTGTTTGTTTTTTAAATGGCTTCCCTATAGGCGTGGCTATATCTGCTCTTGAATACGCTACTTCAGGGATCAAATTATCCCCAATGATCTTTCAGCTACACTGCTATGGATTAGAGGTGCCACAAAGTGACATATTACATAATACAAGCTCCCCATTTCTTAGCTCAAATTGGAGGTTAGTTACATCAAATTTAGTGGGTATCTAATGCAATTTACCCTCCTGTGCCAACTCTCTGAACCTGCAAGTGTCCAACTCCAGGCAGGGGAGCTTAGAACAAGGGTGTTTCAGACCAACAGATCACCATTACCTTTCCTTTTGTGTAATCTTCAGTTTCTTTTCCAACCGTCTATCTATTTCCTGTAAGGGATATGAGAAACACAGTGTGAAACCTCTCCCCTTTTATAGAGAATTTACAGATTCTACTTGAGGACACTTGTAATTTCTTTAGTCTCACTTTTTCCATTACAACAATACTCTTACTTGCTTGCAAATCACACACAGAAAGATACCAATCTGAAAAAAAAAATACAAACCCTTATATGAAAGGGTCATGTACATTTCCCTGTATTCGTTGGTATTAGCAGTAGGAGAACAGCAAAGCATTAAAGATAGTTTGGGACCCATACTAATGGCTTTTTAAAAAGTTTCATGGTGATAGAGTGGCAGTTCATCTCATCAGAACAGCACCTTTGATCCCAAGGATTCCCCAAGCACTTAAGCGACCACTGAAGCTTCCTCTGGGGTGAAATGTGACTGTTTAACAATCAGAGTAACATTAAACAGTTTCACATATTATACACTCCATTGAGGAAGAGGAAAAGGAAAATATACCTGAGTGTCTCTGGTACAGTTACACTGGAACAGACCACTGGGGTAGCTGCTGCTCCTTGATTCAGTCATGCAGGTGGTAACTAGCAGGGCTCAAGGAAGTGTATACCGCTGGCTCAGCTTGCTGTCCTCCGCCCTTTGCTAGCTTACAAAGCTATTATATGAACTCAACTCATAACCAGAACCATAGTGAAAGCTTGCTCCTAAGGAGAGAGGCTGTCTGCATGGCCATCACGAGCCATTATCAGGTTGGAAGCTATGTGGCCTACTGCCATCCATTCAGCTACATGTGGTTTGCATAGCAATTCCCCACTATACTAAGAACAGGGAAGGGATGCAAATGCTAAGTCACTGACAATCCTACTTGGTTCTATATAAGTATGGTTTTACTATTGGTTGTGTGGTTCTAGGGCCACCAGCCTGAGAAACCTGTAGCCAAAAGCTCAAGTGACTATGCTGAAATTGGTAAAAGTACTACCAGATGGCAGCTTCTAGATCCAGCCCACGCAGTTCTTCCTAATAGCCCATGTCAGCAGCGACCCCACACCATCTTATCCTTCTTGTGCCACCCAAGTCCTCAGTCAGTTGGTCACATGAATCCAAGTGGGAGCAATTTTTGTGTGTGGGGAAGATACCACATGAGAAATAGGAAACAATAATACATCTCAACAATCTTCCCATTGGACAGGCAAGACCCCCATTTTTCCGTTTCAAAATAATCTATCAGTTTTGTCAGGGTGCCCTTTTAGACTAAGAATGCCTGGGGTAATCCACAAAGGATGACACTGCAAAGGGAATGAGTGTATTGGAGGAAAGGTGCACACACATCTATGGTCCAGCTGAGTACTCTGGATCTTCAGCAACTGATTAGTCTTGCTTAGTCAACATGGCATGCATAGTCATTTAACAAACCCCTATGATTTGGAGGCATAGCAGTTGCTCTAACTCAGATTTGAAATGGTTGGTCACAGAAATCACATGCCAAATGTCTTAACAAAATAGACTATAAGATTCCAAAGTGTCCTCACAAATAGCTGGCATTGTAGCCTACCAAAAGTCATAGTCAGTGGACTATATACAGTTGTACTCAGCTTAAGTGGTTCTACCATATATTTTCATTACATCAAGATTTAGTACAACAGAACTGAACACAGTAGAAGAACCTATATAGAGCTGCTCTCTCCCACCATCCCTCCTATTACTGTGTTCTATTTCTTTCCTTCTCATGACTCCTTGCAGTGTAATTCCTTGGTCAATTTCAGGACTCCTCACTGGTCCACTTCTAAAGCATGATATGGCAGCACAGAATCAGCTTTTCCCTACTGTTACCACCCTCACACCCTCTCCCAAAGAAGGTTTCCTTGTTACACCCATGATCCAAATAATCCTGACCGCCACCCATGTTGGGGTTCTAACGCCAGTCAGACACCCACTATGAACAGCAACAGACAATTGAGAGCTTCCAATTATGTTTAAAACTCCCGTGGCTAGCGCCCACCAAGAGGTTTACCAAGACATTTTGTAATTCATGTGTATTTATGCAGAGATACTGTATTAATCATATATTTTCTCTTGAAACAAACATTGTTACCTCACACTCTTGAGCTCTATTTGAGATTGTTTTTTTATTAGGTGTTGCTATATTTTGCACTCATGGTAAGAAAAGTCAAGTTACAGTTTGCAGAATGTTACCTATTCAAATTATGTTGCCACCTTACAGTGTCCCTTAACGGGTCAGCAAAAAAATTTGGGATATTAGTGACCTCTCTTCCACACGTCTAGCAGTCCATAACATTGCATGCATTTAGGGCTTGAAAAGTTGATGCACCTCACAAACTTTGGTCTCAACACTTTGAAACTGAAACAAGATCACTTTAGGGGCTCCCAGCAGTCCTGTTTTTGTCAGTTGATTCTCAACCAACTTCAGCTACTATCCTCACATGCTGCACTGTGTCACTGAGCTATGCAGATAACATGTTAAAATTAGGGTCTGATTTATGACTCTTGAGTGCCAGAAGCACTACAGCAACTGAAAGGCACGAGCTTACAGGAGAGACAATCAGACTTACTATTAGAAAATATCATGCAGCGCACACACTCATTAGTTGGGTTGGTCACACTGCATGAGAGCTATGTTTCTTTTGAGATTATTGGATTCTGTTATGGGAGGATACCTCCTCTTCACAATTTCCTATATACCAGGTTTACATTAACAATAGCTAAGAAAGTCCATTTTACATCCCCCTTTTTCCCCTGCAAAGGGATCTATGAATAGATTACTAAATTTAGTAAAAGAATTCCTATATGCTGTTTTTATCTCAGTCATTTTTTAAGACTCAAGAGAATCCAACAGAAAGCACAGTGTTTTGCTTATCCTTTGATATTAAAAGCCTGTTGTGGACGGGGGCTAACAGAAGCTATATATTTATCATGAAGTAGGTCTTTAATATCAAAATCTCCATCCATCTGCATTAGAGACAAATACTATAAATATCAAGACCTAACAAAAAGTAATCTGTCGCATCCACCAAGAACAAAAGGCAAACCTACCACAATCACTGTCTATAGTCACTTATCCTGGTTGAGAATTCCATTAATAGAGGACTAGTGTTCTGCAGCATGCATTAGAACATGTAGATGAAGGGCATCCATCTCCAAGGCAACCCAGAGATGCACATTCCAGACATCTTTTGGTTGGAGTCTGCATCCACAGTTCAGTACAGAGCTAGACGCCACACCAGGTAGGCATGGTTCTCCAATTTGTGGGGAAGGGGTGGAAAGGGAGAAGAGCAAGAATTAGCGTATCACGAATAGCCAAATTTGAGGTGGAGTCCCCACCTAGTTCTCCTGTTCCCACAAGACTAAAATAGCGAGTGAAGGAAATTCCCTGAAGTTCCCCAGTGGCAGAATTTCTGGAAATGTGCAAATAGTGATAATTTGCCTTATTTCTCAAGATTTTTCTATATATGGACAATGTTTACACTTCAGATGTACTGGTATTTCTCCTATGTCTCCTGCATAGGCTATATTTTTTTTTAATGTTAAAATTAGTGCTATTAGTGCTAAAATAGAGGAGTCTCATTTATGTCTGAAAAAACAAAGTTAATGCCCAAGGTTACTGGAACTGAAAGTAAACAGTTATCTATTTTTTTTTTCCAGTTAGTTTACTTTGTGAATTGCGTATTACTGTCCTACTATTTCTCCTGCATAGTCAATTTCTCCCTTGCTGAGAATGAACAAGGGAACAGAAAAAATCCAGGCAATATTCTCATAAAACGATTCACTTTCTGAAAGAGAATCTTTTTTTTTAAGTTGCTCTTTAAGAATAAGCTTGAACAGCATTTTCTGTCACTTTAAGGACCAGTAAGGGAAGAAGTCTAGTGAACTGAAAACACAAGATTGGAGTTATTTTGTGGAAAATCAAGAGAAAATGTGTGGTGGAGCAGGCTGTAATGGCCACCAAGGAGAGAAGTTATGTTTGGAAGTTTGGAAGTTATGATTCTGAACAGCAGCCATGCCCCTTTCTGTACTTTGTACAAATTACCGCTGAACACAAAAAAACCCCCCTAAATCCTGCTCACTTTACTCACTTGAGTAATCCCATTTGAGAGTGAATAAACTGAGTGGGATTGGGCTTTAGGAGTTGAATCCTTCAGCAGTAATCATAGAATATCAGGGTTGGAAGGGACCCCTGAAGGTCATCTAGTCCAACCCCCTGCTCGAAGCAGGACCAATTCCCATGTTAAACAAGGTCCTTTCTTCTTATTTGTAAGGATGCAGTTAAAGCTCCTACAGCATTTTATGAAGCGTAGGGGGATAACTCTGAGGGCCTGGCTAGTATTCCCTTACTTAGTGAGAACAGGTTTTAAAATGTTCAAGGTTGCATGAGCCATTGCTGAGTGCATAATGCAGCCATTCAACCACTAATATCCAACTCATTGCTTCATAAGATGCTTTGGGATATGCTTGAGTACAAAAGGCATTAGATACAACTAATTCTAAGATATGTCTAGTTTGTTTCCCCATTAATTTCTCTTCTCAGAAATGTTTCATTAATTAATGGAACAATAATTAATTTTCTAGGGTACTCCCATTAAATCCTGGCTGTAGTTTGTAGTCAGTGCAAGGTTCTCAGTCAAGACTATTTTCAGCTTCACTGGGGCTTAGGTTTTCTGAAGGTAGCCAATTCTTAGCAGCAACCTGTGCAGTTAGACAACTGGGAAACAGCAAGTACCACAGTTGTTCTGCAAGACTACATTAAATCCTAAGCAGTGACTTACAAACTTGTGTTCTGCGGCTTCAGAACAGCTAAATATTTTGATGGGATATAAAAGCCTTTAAATAGTATTTCACAAATTCCTTTGTAATCCTTGAAATCAAAACTCATCCTTGTACCTCATACATTTTAAACCTCGTCAACATCCTCAGCCTTCAACTTTACCCTGAAGCCATATTTGTATGATTCTTTGTTCACACATTAAAATCCCATTGTGTTCCACTGAATTCAATGGATAATTCTTTTATGACAAGAGGACAATGCTGATTAGCAGTCACAGGGTCAGACTCCATAACTCTGAAATAACATTTCCCCTTAGCTGTTGTGCTTTGATCACATTTCAGGTCAATTAGAGTTTACTGCAACAGGCTGGGAAAGATCCTAAAGTAAATTCCATATTAATATAGGGAGGCAGCGTGATTTAGTGGCTGAAGCAAGGAATTGGGAGTCAGAAGACTTGAGCTCTGACTGCTACTTACATGCCTCTGCTAACCCATTTCACAGTGCTACGAGACCCACGAGTGAACGGTAGAACACACAGCAAATGCACAGACAATAAAAGTGCAGATCAGAAGTACAATCACTACTCTGCTCAATCGCTCTTATATATCACCTGGCTGCTAAGAATTTAGAAAAACTAAACTGTCTGCTCCCCATAGCACACCAGGGTGCAAGATGCATCCTAGCCAAGTGGCCAGGGTTCAAAGTCAATTTAAACTTAGACTTTGAACTACACCAGGCTCAGTTTTAAGCTTCCACAAAGAGCCATTAGAATTAATATTTTAGCACTACTCCTTGGAAGAAGAAGCCACAGCACCATCAGCTGAACAGTACTACTATGATACGAGATGGTTGAGCAAATCTGAATTTATCCCTCCCACTGCTTCCATAAGAGATGTTACCAATAAGTTGGCTTATTAAGTTGTTAAATTTGAAGCCACAGTTTGAGAATGGAAACAAGTTTCCAAAGAACAAAAAACTATCCTTAGGTTACTATCAGTTTCTTTGCAGGTAACAGTGACATAACACCTTGGGGAAAGAGCAGCACAGCCGTACTGGAAATGGCTGTTGGTAAGACGCACCGAAAGGGTTACATCAACGTTTCTGTCTTTTATATGAAGATTCAACAGCTATTTTTAAAAGGACAAATTGGAATCAGTCGCTTCACTGCAGGTCTGTACCAAGTAATTGGAATTTGGCTTTCAGTACAGAGTCAGTTTTACGTAAAGATCAGAATTACATCAACGGCGAAAGCGGTGAAGAATACTATTGTCACTAACATCTCTGTTTATGAACAGAAACACAGGCGCGCCAACTCCTTCTAGCCTGTAAGCAATGGCAGCTTTTCCTTCCTACCAAGTTCAAGTAATAGTGGTGAGTTCTAGTAAAAGATGCTAAATTGTATGTCTGGTATACCATGTATCCTAACTAAATGTTATGCACGGATTATTTTTATAGACACGCAGGCTTTCCTTCTGCCCTGTACTTTTAAACACCAACATTGTACTGAAGAGTAAAAAATGAAAGGTTAAATTCCATACAGCATCTGTCAGAGTATTTGGCTCATGAACTCTGAAGCTGGAGGAACATATTTGTTGCTGTACTGGTCTTCAAAGACGACGGCCAAAGAGATCATCAGGATTTTATAAATAACCATTAGTCAGGCCCAACTTACAGCTGCAGTTACCTTCACTCAGATTAGTAAATGAACAGTATACTCTGGGAGACTTCTGGCTGGGTGAAAACAAGCTAACGCTGTATCAATACAAACCTATTTCTGTCTTGAGGTACTGATATAGTGCATAATTTGCAAAATACCATTGATGAACAGTTGATCAAACCAACATAAAGCAGGCAAATTAGAGCTCAGGCTGACATACCATTGGCTCCAAATGACCCCTTTTCTCCATACTCCCCATAAACTTATAAGGCGGACATTCTAGCCTTGAAGTAGTCTCCAGCTTGAAGTCTATTCAGATTCAAAAAACAGATTAAAAATGGTTCCAGGTGCTACACCTACCTTTAGGCCCTCAGCTAATTTTTGTTATTTTACAATTACTTTTGAAAAATGTTACTCCCTATAGCTGTACAGAGGAACTCTCACAAACAGGACACTTAAGTTATGTTAGTGGTTAGGATGCTAGGCTTGGACTTGGGGGAAGATGTGCATTTGATTCCCTGCTCTGCCACAGACCGTGGACAAGTCACTACATCTTTCCATGGCTCAGTTTCCCCATCTGTAAGATGGGAACAAGCAGTATTTTCCCTACCTCCTGGGTGTGTTATGAGGATAACTACATTAAACATTGTGATTGTTCAGATACTACAGGAATGGGGGCCTTAGACAGAAATGCACAAAGTAAACCAACTGAAATACATGTGTTTACTCTAGTCGCTCTGTTATAGTCATCTTAGGTGTTACTTGCAACAAGATTCAGAATCGAGATTTAAATTGATCTCTCTTTTAATTCTCAAATTCTTGATTTTTATTAGTTTAAAGGTGACCAGCAAAGAAAAGAGTTGGATTTATGCCTGATTTGCCTAAAAGTTTTTTTTCTGTTTTCCTTGACGTAAGAAATTAAAGTCTTGTCTGCCCGGGAAAACTCTGGGTATATTTACACTGCCATTGGCAGTATGATTGCAGCACATGTAGACACACCCAAGCTACCTTTAATCTACCTAGCTAAGGTACCAATACCAGTGAAGCCATAGCAGCATGAGCACGTGCCCAGACTCCCTGGCAGGCTTGTATTAAGGCAGCTAGCCTGACGCTGCTACAGCTGCATTGCTGTTGGTGCCCAAGATTAAAGCTACTTTGGGTAGGTCTACACACTGCGGTGCAGACATACCTTCTGATGACAAGACGTCACAAGAATTGAGAGGGAAAGGCCATTTCCAGACAGCGTGTTTGAAACTCTGACTCCTGGGCAACAAACAACTTTCTGAAGTTTCACTAACTCATTCTTTCAGTTCAGCTGTGAGAGCACACAGTACATGTTTTCAGACATCTAGGAATTCCTCCAGCAAAACCAGGGAATACCAGACTAGATATTCCTGATATTTTAAGAGTATCAGACAAGACACAACTTTCGGGACAAGCTGCAGCAAAAGGGAATACAAAAGCCCAATTCTTTAAAAATCCTTCATACATCATTTTCCCCACACACATTTATTATTACTTAGGAGATAAAAATAAAATATATATGCAAATAAGTCTACAAGTTCTATATTGCCCAACTGACAGAGTACCAACTAATGAGTCAATCTTTTGTAAAGGTATAATTAACAGGTAGGTATTCATTAAATTGTCCATAGGGACACTATCAAATTAAAAGTCATGTTTATTTTATTTTTTTTTTGCTGGTTACTAATACCTTACACTGATCATATGTTTAAAAAGACATTTACTTTTCACAGTTTATTTTTTGCACCATATTCATCTTCACAAATGACTAGAATAATCCGTGTAACTATCTAGCTCTCATGCACTAAGAGCAATGCTGCAATGTATAAATTCAAGTGAAACTTTTCATATGAAGTCTTAAAACCCACAAAGAAAGATTTCTATTATTTTTCAGGGTTGTTTTTTTTTTCTAAATAAAAAAAGAGGGTTTGTTTTTTAAAAAAACTAAGCCCAAATTTCAGGCCTACACTACTCAGGAGTTCCTATTTAAACAACTGAGATATTTTAATATTTACGCATACATTTTTAAAGGAATACCATTTACAGAATGGCTTACACATTTTTCCAAACCCACCCCTGTCTTACATGCCATCGTAGAATATGAACTACCTACAGTTAAGTACTTAACCTGTTTTGCTTCACCTGCCCATAGTGCTTCTCCAGATGGAAATTGACAAGCAGTTGTGCTCCACTGGGTAAGCTCTACATGTCGTAGTCATTGGGGTTGCTCTACGCCGAACAAAGTTTCGGTGAAGGAGAGAGAGAGGAGAAACAATGACCTATCAGCAACGGATGATCAGGTCAGTTCATGGGCTCTTGCAGATAGCTGTTCCCTCATGGTTCTAGTAGCAGAGTGATTCCACTAAGGCAGCTCTCAAATTTTACAGCCTTATAGCAGTTACAACAGTTTACATGTAGAGTAAGCATGTCTATCTATAGCTGTCTTTAGAATGGCAAGTGTTTTATCCTTTGTGAAGAGTCACACTGTCTGCTTTTACCATCTCATCTCATCTCCCCCACCACTCCCTGTATGTATCCTGTTCCTCTTTTCCTGTGGGATCTCTCTCCACCACTGGTGGCCCTGGTCTCACTGTCAGCTCCTAGAGTCTCCAACTGGTGGCTGGCATCTCCAATCTGAGGGTAGCTCCTGTTTCCTCTCCTATGTAGCAGCAGCCTCTATAGGAGGTAGCTAGGTTTGCTCCTTCTTCCAACTGCTGTTACAGGCATCAAGAGACTGGACAACTGTAGAAGCAGCTGCAAGTATGGAGGAGTTAAGCACCATGTGGTCAGTCTGCTCTCCATTGAGCAGTATGAATACTACTGCACTGAGGATTACAGCAGTTTCCCCCTGTTGGACCCACTGGGAAAACACTTTAAGGAGGACCACCACTTGAGATGAGATTTTCCTGTAAGAGAAGTTTAGAAACAACTACTAAGGGTATAGACTGGGGGTGGGGGGGGACAGACGACACAGAGGGAAAGTGGGTGGAAGCCTAGAATTCCTACATTCCTTCAAGTCATTGGTCTTGGCCAGAATCATCAACAGCCCTCCAGACAAGTTATGTACCTTCATGGAACATTTTAACGAGATGGGGAATTAACACCAATGTTCTAGACAAATTCTAATAGCAATGATGATCACAGCACTGACAGACTGCATAATTGTTTCACTGGCAAACACTATCACTCCACTCCTGGCTTATTTAGCTTAATGGCTTTCAAACAAATTGTAACCCAACATCCTTTCACAGAGAAAAAAAACAGTTTTACCCAAATAATGATAGTGAGAAATGAATTAATAAGTGTAAACAAGGAAGTAGAGAGACATTGTCCAAGACCAAATTCTATCTTCTCACACTTTAAAAGCTTACTGTTATTTAGCTTGTCCACTCTCTGAAAAGGGAAGATGCTAGGGCACATCTCACAAGAATACTAATTCCCCTTCCCTCACCATGCAGCTGTGTGCACCATACAGGTTACCCACCTACACTACCACTCAAATGATGACCGCATTTCAGTGGTGCTGTATGTAACACAACTTTGGGATTCTTCAGAATGAAAAACACAATAGATATGTAAGTTATTGATCTGGCTATTGAAGATCAAAAATGGGTGATTGATATTTGAAGTGAAACAAAGGGAATACTTGGTAATACTAAAAGCAGGCACATTCTTGTCTTAAAAAAAAAAGTATAGAGAGGAATCATGCTTCTTGTCAGCCTCTGGTTAGAGATACCAGCTCTTTAGTTAATGAATTTAATGTTGCACGTTTGACAGAATCAAGTACCAATTACCTTACCAGCCACATCACCCGCAGCAGGTGATGAGCCAGAGCCCACCCAACATCACGACACTTTGCAAGTCTCACTGCGTCTCTCTAAAGCGAGATTTCATTTGAATCTTTCACGAGAGCGGGCGAGTGAGCTGCAAAACTTTCAGCACCTTCCCTGTGGTTGCTTTGTTTCAAGCTACCTTTGGAGGTAGGAAATCCTGACTCTAAGCCACAGCCAGAACTCTATTATTCAGCCTGCGATGAAGATCTCGCCCAGAGGCCCCCATTCATCGCCACATAATCCAGACACATTTCTTGGGGGGAGGGGGGAGCGATGGAGTTTAAACGCAGTGAGAGGCACGTGCGAGTCCAGCCCCAAGCCCCAGACCCGACCCAGCCCCCCAAGGAGAGCTGGGGCCCGGCCAGCCGGAGACACAATCCTGCCCCCGTGGACCCACGCGGGCCAGCAGCTGCCTGTCCCGCCGGGCCGGGCGGGGGCGAGGCAGACAGACCCCAGCAGGAATGGGGACACGGTCCCTTTAAGAGGCCTAGCAGGCGCTCAGGGGCCCGGGCTCTTCGCTGCCGCCCGGCGGAGACCACCCAGGCGGGGCCCCCTGGCCAAGCCGCGCGGCCTCGCCCGCGCTCCCCCGCGCGCGCGGCTGGGCCCGAGCCGGGGCCCTTCCTCACCCCGCTGTCAGCCGCCTCCTCCCAGCTCTCAGCGACCTCCTCATCTTCCATTTTAAGTGTCCGCCGCCGCCGCCAGGCCAGCCCGCCCCCGCGCATGCGCCCTGCCCGCGCCAGCGATCGGCGCGGCCGCAGCCTCAGCACATGCGCGCCGTGAGCCGACCTCGGCCCCCTTTCTGCACGTGCGCGCTCCTGCAGCCCCACGGACATGCGCACTGCACAGCCAGCCGCCTGGCTGAGTGAGTTGAGGCGTGGACACACCTGCCCCCCCCGGCCCCCAACCCATGGACACACCTGCCCCCCCCGACCCCCCATCCGCGGGCAGCCGGGCGATGGACACACCTGTCCCCAGCCACAGGCAGCTGGCCCATGAACATACCAGTCACACACCCCCTGGCCCATGAACACACCTGTCCCCCCAACTCCCGCATCCACAGGCAACCGGCCCATGAACACACCTGTCGTCATCCCCCCAGCCCATGAACACACCTGTCCTTCCCCCCCAAGCCACAGGCAGCAGGCCCCTGAACACACCTGTCCCCAAAGTAACAACAGGCAGGCAGCCCCATGAACACACCTGTCACCATGTCGGGAGGGGAGATAAATCTGACAAGGACCCGGGGAGTAGGAGGAGAACTGGGACTGGCTGGGCAAAGAGATGGACCAAGGAGCCAGTGGGGATGGAGACTTTGGTGATGGGGGTAGTGGGTGAAAAGCAGGCTGTGAGGGGAGGGAGATAGATCGGACAATGAGCCAGGCACGGGGAAACTGGGATAGGATGGGCAAGGAGAGTGGAGACAGGGAACTTAGGATGTGAACAACTGGTAATGGCTCGGGAAGGAGACTGGGCTGGGAGCTGGGCATAGTGGGGGGCTGGGTGTTGTTAAGGAAAAGTTAGCACATGTGACTCCATTTTGGTTTGGGGCCCACCATTGTTTAAATGCCAGCACATCATACACCAGGAGGAGCGATCCTTAGATACTGAATCCCTTTGAAAATCCTCCTCCTTTTCTCCAGCCTGCCTTGACTCCCAGGATCTGGTTTTTGTCAGTCTCTAACTCCCTATCTCTTGGCCTTGATGTGAGGCCTCCCATCCTGATAAAAAAGGTTACTGATGCATGGCTTTAGGACCATGCTGTGTAATTAACATACTGGTATAGCACGAGGAATGCACCAAGCAGGGATAGGTGGTAGATAAGACAAGGGTTTGTTTATTGGCTAAGGTTTCTGATGCACGAGGGCAACATGCTTTGCTAAAAAGTATATAACCTTTGTATAATCTGTATTCAGGGTCCCCTCCTGGCTAGCAGGGGGGCACCACGCTCGAGAGTAATAAACCTAGTGTCTTTTGGGAACTCTGCAGTTGTGGACTTTGTTTCTGTGCCTCAGCCTAGATTTGAACTGTGCTTGACCTATCAGGTATAATTCGCAGCATTGGTGTGCGTGTCCTACCAGGTATAATTCGCAGCATTTGTGTGCGTGTCCTACCAGGTGTAATTTGTAGCATTTGTGTGCGTGTCCTACAAGGTATAGTTCGCAGCAGTTGTGTGCGTGTCCTCTCAGGTGTAATTCGTAACAGTGTGAGGGAGATGAGGATGGGGTGTAAGACTAGGACTTTCCAGGCAAGAGGTCTGGGAATAGGATGAAAAGCCTGAGGAGCGGAGACTGGGACTGGCTTGGTGAAGAGAATGGGGCTGGACCAGGAGTTAGGGGTGGGGAGCAGACAGGACTGGGACAGGGACAGGTTGAAGGGGTTGTGGCAGAAGGGGTCAAGCTTGTGGGGAATGGGCAGAAGAGTCTGTGCCCACCAGAGTGCACTCCTCTCTAGAGCCGAGAATGAAATCCAAGATGCTGGAGTCTCACCATTCCTCTGCTGTCAGCAACTTCCTGTGAGACTCACTGGCAAATTGTTCCATCTCCCTCTAGTGCCGGTCCCCATAGAGGATGACAACCTACTTCTGCTAACAGTTACGCCATTAGCTCAAGTGGCAAAGGAGTGTGCAGTGACCTTGCCTGCTGTAGAAATCAAGAAGAACAAACTTGGACGGAGCCCACAGAGACCATTGTAAAGTCCACAGAAGCAGATTATCTCCAGAGCTCTGTTGATGGTTAACACCTTAGCCAACAAATTGCTCTTATATGAATACTGCCTCCAGCAGCTGCTGCTTTCTTGAGAGCACAGCAACATATTGCAAAGACCTCCTTTGTCTCACTCTCTAATATAGGTATTACCAGCGCTGGGAATGACAGAAACCTTTGGTTTGCCAGTAGTCGCACCACCCTATCCTGTGGTACCCATCAGCTCTCACAACGTAGGCAGGTTTGGGCTCGGCCAATACTTGCATAAGAGGCATCCAAGAAGCACCTTGGTGCTGCAAAATGGGACTGACAATTTAATAGATGGCGGGCGCCTTTCCTGTATGTTAATGTTGAACTAATGCCCCAGGATAGTCCTAAGAGTTGCGGTGGTGCGATTGGTGAGATGTAACTCCAAAGTCCTGGCTCCTTGGGGCTGTTGAAGTTGCCAAGGCATTTTGTAGGAGCAGAGGTGGCCAAACTCCCATCTGCCTCCCTAAATTCCCTGGTTTGCACTCTCAGGCAAAACTTCAGCAATGGTAAAGCACAATAGCTTCCTAAGTGCATCAGCTGGGCTGATCGGTTGATAGAAGGGATATAAAAGCATATGATGTCACTGTTAAAGTTTTGTGTTACAGGGATGTGACGTTATTGACATAATCTGGGACCGTATAGATCATCGTTGCAACCAACGTCCTGTAGTGGCACCAAATCATATAAAGGGGGCCAAATGAGGTGTCTAAGACAAGGTTATGGTTTGTTGATTATCCTGTCTATATGTGTGTATCATTTTTGTAGTTGAAGTTATGAATATTGGCTCTATACTGTCTGTAGTTCAAACTTGTGCTATGCTTCTGGGTGACACCCCAGACAAGCTGGTGTCAGCTCAGCCTAGCTGGCTTGATGGCCCATTAAGGACCATGAGCTACACAGCTGACCCATTGAGAGAAGGCAGACAGGCCTTGGGACTCAGCAAGGCATGCAGAGACCTGCCTATGGACAGAACTCTGAGGTGTTTCCAGGCCATGGGATGGGCAGCTTGTCCTTGGGACAAAGAAAGAGAGACCACATGGCAAGAGACTATAAAAAGCTGCTGCAGCTCCTCCATCTGGTCTTCAATCCTGCTTCTTACCTCTGGAGGGACCTAAGCTTTGAACCAAGGACTGAAAGACCCATCCCAGCTGTGGGTGTTCTCCAGAGACTGGATTTGAGCCTGCAGTTTATTCCATCACTGCTGCAAGCCTGAACTAAGAACTTTGCCATTCCTGTATATAATTGATTCCATTTAACCAATTTTAGCTCTCCTCTGTATCTTTTTCCTTGTATGAATAAACCTTTAGATTTTAGATTCTAAAGGATTGGCAACAGCATGATTTGTGGGTAAGATCTGATTTGTATATTGACCTGGGTCTGTGCTTGGTCCTTTGGGATCGAGAGAACCTTTTTTTCTTTTACTGGTGTATCGGTTTTCATAACCATTTGTCCCCGTAACGAGTGGCACTGGTGGGGATACTGGGAAACTGGAATGTCTAAGAGAATTGCTTGTGTGACTTGTGGTTAGCCAGTGGGGTGAGACCAAAGTCTGCTCTGTCTGGCTGGTTTGGTTTGCCTTAGGGTGGAAAAACCCCAGCCTTGGGCTGTAACTACCCTGCTTTTAGCTGTTTGTCCTGAATTGGCACTCTCAGTTGAGTCCCACCAGAACCAGCATCGTTACAAGGGAGCTGGCGGATGTGTTGCTTTTGGGTATCTGTTGGTGATGGACAGGAAAGCCTGATGGAGTGCTGGAGTATGCTATCGATAGCATTGTACCCAAAGTGAAAGTGGGCACGAAGGCACAAGTCTTTCCTCTTCACTCACTTCCATTCTTTCAAGATTTTGGGCCAATCCCTGGGGAGTACCCCTTGATGCGATGGGCAGGCTTCTGTGTTCCAATGACGCTCAGATTATGCCAGCGGGCGTTTGAATTCCTGGGAGGACTCCCTATGCCAGAGAGGTCAAAGGGCAGCAAGCAGACGAAAAGCAGCCCAGACTGGATTTCAGTGATGGGCTAACAACATATCCTCAGAAAACAGGGAATTTATAGAAACACAGCAAGGTCAGTACTCATGTGGAGCCTTGTTTGTGGCCTAAGTGACATTGATGGCATGGAAAGGATTCTGATTCAGAAAGTTTTGAGTGGATGAAGTGTGTCCTGCTGCAACCTTGACTTCTACTAATCCTAGCGTTTGTTTGCTAGTAGTAACCCTTAGAGAGACAAGGTGCGGGGGGGTCGTGTCTTTTATTGGACCAGCGTTAAAAGATGTGACCTCCCCCACCTTATCTCTCTCATATCCTGGGGACTGACTCGCTTCAACTACACTGCATAAAACAGTAATCCCTGCTAGTTATCTAATTCCTTTTAGTGTCCACACAAGGACCCTGCCCTAGTCTCTAAAACCCAGAATTTGAATGGTTTTAGGCATATAAAAAATCTGGGCCTATCTGCCTTGGTCATTAGTTAATTAGCCACATCAAAAAGATTGAATTGGCAGCTGCTCCTCACCTCAAACCCAAAAAATTATTAACCGTAGATTAAATCAACCCAATCAGTCCTGCCTGTGATGGAGCTTATCCCCCATCATGGGCAAGGTAAGAGATAAAACCCCAGTTAGTGAGGTGCTGTACCTGATTAACTAATGGCCTCCTAACCAGAAGAGACAGAGCTAGGCCTGATAAGTAGCCTGAGGGAGCTCAGGTGAGGGAGTTTGTTCCTCTCCTTTGAGAAAGGTCTGGGCCAGGTAGACTAAGCAAAGCTATAGGGACAGGACTGGCTACTGCAAAAATGGGTGAGATCTAGGGGAAACTGCAGAGAGGGCATGACTTTCCTATAGAGGGAGGCTCATAGGGGGCAGAGCAGGCCCCTGTGGGAGGGAGCCCTGAGATATGCTTTGTAAGCAGATAAAAGACAGCGCAGAAGAATTATTCAGTTTTGCCTGAACCTGGCCGGAGGCTGGTAGCCTGCGGGAAGTGCTGGAGCTGAAGATAGTTGCAACACCCTGCCCTGACCCATCTGGGAGGGTCACCCAGGGTGAGTGAGTACTACCAAACCTCTCTTACCACAAACTGCTAGTTTCTATCCCCTCTCCAAAAGGCTGGATAAAGAAGGGCCTTGCAACCTTCCCTCAAGGTTAACATAGTCTGGCTACTTCTTTCTTTCTTAATGGTCTTAAGTGGGGACGCACACAATTGACTGTATAAAATTGATTTCTAAAAAATCAACTTCTATAAATTTGACTTAATTTTGTAGTGTAGCCAAAGGGTGAAGGCTCCTCTTGGAAAATGCCCTGCTCTCTTATATCCAAGAGGCTGCACCTTTGCTGATCCCAACTGCAGCAGTATGCAATGGGGAGAGATGTCACCCCCTTTAATCTCAAATAGCCAGGTCTCAGGCCAGATGGTGTTCCTAGGGCAATATGTTCCCTATCCTCAGGGATAAATAGCCAGTCAGTACAGATCAAAGACCTGGTGACCTAGTGTTGCCAGGCTGCATCTATATCTGTACGCACTCTTCAAACATCTGGTGATAATCAAGCACATGGTACTCTCTCTACAGGAGCATGATTGAAGCAAATTGAGAGACTCCCAAAGCTCTCATGGACTTAAACAGGCTTTGGATCGGGTTCTTTACTGCTTATCTGCCTTGCAGGGGTGTTGTGAAGCTTAATTTCGTATGTACAATAGTTTGAGGCTTTTGCTTGGAAGGTGCAACTTGACTGGAGTTCTGAGGATCCACTCTCCTTTGAGTCTGAACAACAGTCAAAATTTTGGAGCAAAAATATGGGGGGAAAGATGCCAATATCACTTGTTGAGACACCACTTTTTAAGTCACAAAGGGCCTGATTCTCTCCCCCTGCTGTAGGATAGGCTTAATTCTCATTGATTTCAGTGGCAGCTACTGTTCACCTTTGGTCGGAGAATACAGATTACATTACCCCAGTGCCACACAGTTATGCAGTATCTTGAAAATAGTGGTGTAAGCCACTGGTGAGTATGTGCCACAGGGAATATATGGTGAAGTTGCTTGTGATGACCCAGGAGGTCCATTTTAGTCTGATGTTCTTGGTCCTCCTCTGTGCTGGTCCACACACACAATATGAATTGTCACAGTCCTCCGCTATAGAGCTGCGAAGCGCGAGCTACAGTAGCTGGATTTAAACTCCAGAGGTTGGTCTGTGGTTCAGTCCCACTGTGTCAGCCAAGAGGGCAATTGTCACACTGTAACATTCTACAAACCACTAATCCTTCAGTTTCCTGGACAGATAACCTATAAAAGCTAGGGAGCTTATATTTACTCCACTTCCCTCTGACAATGGTATAGTGGTGGCAAGGTTTCAAATGAGCCCTTTGAAGAGTGGTTTAAAATTAACTAATTCAAATAGTGGTAACAAAGCTGAATTCTACCAGCGCTTGGGATCCAGGTTAGGGTGTGGGGAGGGAAGGCGTTTAGGGCCTGTCCTCATCGTGCCAAGGTGCTGAATGACTTCACTGGGAGCTGAAGCCAAAGGGGAACTGGTCACTCAGCCACTCCCAGCACTGGGCTCTAAGAAGGCTGGTGTAGTGTTACATACAACTGGGGGAGTGGAGTTCATCTGCTGTAAGTGCAGGGGACAGAACCCAATTTGAAGGCACTTCTGTGCCTCCTGCTGTTGTTTCACCGGACTCACCTGAACTTCTGGTATGCAGATTAGACATAATGGGCTGAAAAACTCTCTAGTGCAACTCCCCTTAAATCAGTCAAGTTACACTAGGGATGAACTTGGCCCATTCCCTTTCGCAGGAGCTCCCAAAGGTAAATGCCAGGCACTTTTCAAGCTGTATTTGTTACTGTGGCTTGTGACTGCAGAGCAACTCATTAGGTTTATTTTATTTATTTAGATTTACATCATAAAAAGACTCCTATGCAAGGACCCTAGGGCCTCCAACACTTAAATGTACAACATTATACTGCCCCCAGCAGCATTAGAAAGCAAGCATTCTTACTGGAACAATACCTCAACCTGGCCACCTACAAAAAGCTCCTTTTCATCTCCATCATCCTGGGACCATCTCCTCAACTCTCCCCAAAACCTGATGAAAGGCAGCTGAATGCAATTACGCCAATGTACTAGCAGATGGCGACTAGCATCCTACAAACTCCACCTAAAAGCCTCCTGAACATGGTTAGGTTCTACACTCCTCCTTAGATCCCTTGTCTGACACCCCCTTTCAGCAGCCCCCACCCCACGCAGCTGAATCTGCAGTCTCACTCTCTCTGCGTGCTCTCAGGGGTGGCCAGTACAATCATCCTCTCCTCTGGAAGGTTATGCCAACAAAACATCCAGCCTGTGGGAGGAAAAGATATTGCAGTGCAAAGCCTCTGCATCTTTTGGGCAGAACCTAATTCAGCAGTATGATGCCATGCGTTGAAGCAAAAGCTTCTGCAAGCCGCAGCAGGACTGAGAAAGGCTGTGAATACCTTCCAGCTGTCCACACGGCTATTTGTGCATAAAGGTCAGCCTGACTCAGTTGCCTCTCGGACAGAAAGCATGTGCAATGCATTGCATGCCGTTGCGGGGGAGGAGGGATGCAGCATTGGTGGAGGTGCTGATCTCCAAGGGCAACATTAGGCTGCTTCTCTGCCTTTCCAGAAGGAACTGAAATGTCCTCAGGCATGTTTTAAAAAAAGAATCCAGAACAGATGTGTGTGTCCTGGGCAATAAAACAGCTGAGAATGTCCTTGGGAGCTGCTCTGTTTGCTTGCTTACAGGCTCAGATTTAGGACCTCAGCGGCTTCCACCAGTGTTATCTTGGAGGGGGCCCCAGCCCTCTTTTTTGCCCTTGCATCCCCCCTGATCCCTTAGGAGTGATGGAGGGGAGCGTCCCTATCTAATGCCTATGTCCAGCACATACAGTAAAACTTATTCTAATGACTGAGGGTAAAATGTTCAAAAGCACCTAAGTGACTTAGGTACTGGGAAAATGGGACCCAGGCTCCCAAGTCACTTAGATGCTTTGAAATATTTTACTCTAAGACTTGTCCCCATAGTACTTTATATGCTGAAGTATATGCACATCAATATTGGGGAATAAAGTGTATTTATGCCCTGAAGCAAGTCCTGGCCCTCACCTCTGCAGGCATGTGCCTCAGTAGTGGCAGTGAGTGGAAACTTGCTTTGAATGAGGGGGCAGAGTGGTGGTGCTCTGCATGGGGAGTCTGGGGCAGAGGAGCGTTGGGGTATCACAGAGAGGAGGAGGAGTGGGATGGGTGCTCTGCATGGGGAGCAAGGGGAACTATTGAGACTTGGCAGAGCGGGAGGGTTCCTACCTGTGCTCCAGCCTGATCCTGTGTGCCGTGGTGGATGCTCCAGCCCCTCCCGGGTCCTGCTTCCACCACTGCCTCTCCCCCCACCACTTGCACACAGTTGACAGGGAATGACACATGGGGTGGAAACACAGATCAGCCCCACTATATTTCCATTGCAGGGCACTAGGTCACACTCCCCACAGTCCCATTCTGCTACTTCTGTGCCTCAGTGTTGCGGAGCCCAGGTCCACAGGGTTTCTCTGAGCAACCGTCCATAAGGCCTATTTAGGTGGCTCACGGACAGGTTCAGGTGATCTGCTGCTGTACATGTTGTTCAGTCCTTCCACCACACTAATGGCTGGAACAGTCTCAGTGGAGGGGTATCACTGCCATGTTAAGGGCTTGGGAGCACAATTCTTTCCCCACTACGGGTCTCGTCACTGCCCAGCTGTGATACTTGGCCTGGATGCTGAGGAGTGGTTACATTTTCTGTAATATTTGTATGAATCCTTTGCATGCCTCAGTTCCCCACTGTACTGTGCATTGCTACCCAATGGATGTGAAAGGATGAACACCAGTGCTGGAAGTGAGTGAGAGAGAGAGAGAGTGCGTGTGCGTGCGTCTGTCCGTCCTAGCTGTCTAGGTGGAATGACTGGGTCATTCCAGAGCTGGTTGAGAACAACACAGATCAATAGAGGATCCAGCGATAACGAGATCCCCCCAGTGACTGAACAATCAACACAAGAAACCCTAGGAGAAGGGACATGTGACCTCAGCTGGAGAACAGATGGAAAAAGTGTCAAACAGCTGGAGTAAGGGCTGTCCTTTGGAGGCACCCAGCATTCACATTTGGAACTAAGGCCACAGAGTCAGATGGAGCTGATAACAGCCTTCATTGCACTGGCTTGGCCAGGATGAACTGTATTTAACCTTTGTCTCTCTGTGATAACCTAAGGACTGTAAGCTTCTGTAGCCAGGTCACTAATACATTGTTACCTTGTTTTGGAAAGGCTGCCACTGCCAACACTCACTGAGAGCATTGTGCCCTGAAGGGGCCCAGGACAAGCCTCCTCCAGGCATCTGGTTCAGCTGGATTCACTGCAGGGAGCCAGGGGGAGAAACAGGGATTGCTGGGGCCCGAAGGCCCAGTCTTGGTGGCCATGGGCTTGTCCCTGTAGAAACACGTGGGTCCTTGAGATCCGGCACACTAAAGGGGTCATTCGTAAGGGACTGGTTATCGACTGGGGCATAGACCAGAGCCTGTGAATCCATGACACTTGGCCTGGGTGCTGTGGAGTGGTTTTGGCCCTTGATAATTCTGTATAATAATTCTAATTTTAAAGAAAAAGAAATTCACACACCAAAAACTTTGTGAACAATAGGTTAAGGATGCTACATTACAAATGCTACGTACCATGAAAGTTGCCATTAATAAAATCTAAGGGTTAAAGTATAGAAATGATAAACGCTGTATATACCCTTACGGGAAATATATTGGCATGAGGAAAAAATGTATGAAGATCCACATTCAACTTTTCAAGAAAAATCTTAACACTTTCCCTCCCTCCCATGGCAGTGACTGCTGTAATTTAGGTGGCCCAAATGTTTCTGTTCTCACCTATTTTCACTTGCTCAAGATCCTGTCCAGTCTCTGGCCCTTTGGGCGGTTTCCCAGGCATGGTCTCTGCCTGAAGCAGACTCCTTGTTAGCAATGGTCCCTGGGGCGCTTGTGGCTAAGAGGTGGCTGGAGCAAGCCTCACACCTTTTACCTGCTCTGCACGCGGGAGGGTTGGGAAGGGGAGACTTGGGGGAAACAGCCTGGCTGAGGCGAAGGGGTTTCTGAAGTGTATGCAGGATGTTGCTGAGCCGGTCAAGGGCCTGGCTAAAGGATGCACCCAGCGTAGGGTGCAAAGGGCTGGGCGACAGGGCCTGCAATGGCACGTTCTCTTGTCTGCAAATGACCTCCCAAACATGGTGCCCAGCATCGGCACTCTCCCTCCATGACTGCCCTTCTCAACATGGCGCCCACCCCTTTCACGCCCCGCTTAGATTGCCCTTCCCAATATGGTGGCAGCATTCGCCCTCTTCAGTGACCTTTCCAATATGCCGCCTTTCCTTGCCCTCATACTCTAACTACCTACATTTGCCTTTTGCAACATAACAACAACTCCCCTTCCTGTGCGAAAACTGCCCTTCCAAATATGGCGCTCAGCCTGTCCTTCTTCGTTGACCTTCCAATAATGGCGTCTGTCCTGTCTCATTTTTGTTCGTGCTGCGACTGTCCTTTATGGTTATTCGTTTTCTCCCTTCCCAATATGGCTCCCGGTTTGGTTAAACCTTCCTACTGGCCTGTTTCGCAGCTGTGTAGCCTCCCCAGTATGACCCCAGACTGCTACCCTTTGCGTGACCTTCTCAATATGGCGCATGTCCCGTCCTTCTTCTCACGTGACCTTCTGAACACGATTTCCGCCGCTCCCATGTCACGTGACCGGGCCGGCGCGCGCCTGCGCGCTGCTCTCCCCCTCCTGGCTGGACTGGAGCGCTGGTGGTTGCGATGCTGCCGAGCGGAGCGAAGATGGCGGCGGCCGAGGGCGGCTCGGGCTCCCGGTGCCCGCTGCTTTGAGGGGGTTGGGCAGCGCGGCCGTGGAGCAGGGGGAAGGGCCCCGGCTCCTGCCTTTACCCCGGGCCCTGGAGAGAGCGAGGCGGCGGCGGGGAGGTGAGTCCCGCCGGGGGGTGGAGCGGCGCCCCGGGACGTGGGGGAGGGGGCCCGGCCGGGAGCGTGAGGCGAGCCGGGGCATGGCGGGGCCCGACAGCCAGTGCGGGAGGAGCCCCCGGGGCTGCGGGTGGGATCCCCCACGAACGACGGTGGGGTCGGCGAGGGGATCGGGTCTCCCTGTAGTGGGGGACTCCCCATGTGAACGGGGGCCTGGGAAGCTGCCTCTGGGGTCATGAGAAGGGAGCTAGTTCCTCAGCTTGGGGTGGGGGGAAGGGAAGGGTGAGGAGCTCTGCTTGGGGGCGCTGGGGTGTGGGGAGAACCCCTCAGCTCCCTGCCCGCGACCCCGGCTCTGATTCAGGGAAGTGGAAACCCGAGCAGACATGTCCGCTCCCTGTCTGGGAGGTGAGGAGGGGCTACGGCTTTCTGTGCCGCCGCCCCCCCCCCCCCCCGCCAGACTTGGGGGTAGTGGGGCTTGCAGCCTCTCAGCAGGACTCCGAGAGAGGAGGTGGTTGTGGGAGCACCTGCAGCGTTCTCTGCTCTTTCCTGGGAGGGAAGAGTAACTAGCCCTGGAGTGTGCTCAGGAAAGACCTGTTCTGTTCTGGTGTGAAGGTGGCTGCTTTTAGGGAGGGAGGTCTGGAAGGGGGGATTAAACAGCAAATCCAGGGACAAGAGTTGGAGACTGACCATCCTGTTCGTTAGAGAAGCGCTTGAGTTCTCTGTGTCTAACGAAAGCTGTGTATTTTTGCTGTCTTTGATATAATGCTGATGAGTTACACTCCAGATTACACACCACAGCTCCTGCCAAACTCTAGTCAGTCAAGAGTAGTCTACATATAAGGCATGATTCTTTAAGTTTCCATTCTGATTGCTATGCTGAAGGGGAGGATGGTTCTGCTCCATCATAGCATAGTGTGTGCATAGTGCTTGTGTGGGGAACAGTTGCACTAAGATTCCCATTTGCTTTCTTTTTATTACTCACTAAATACTAACTTCTGAGAGGATGTTACAACTTCACCATTTTAGGAATAAGGAAAAAGCTTGTTTCTCTTCTCAGTATTTTCATTGTCTGGGATATTGTTAGTAAGAGCACATTCTGAGAAAAGGGATTTCTTTCAATATGTTCTGGTTTTGTGAAGGGCATTAAACTCTGTACTAATGTCTTGGGACAGCCAAAGCTGTCATAAAATTGGGATTTCATTAAAAAACACAAACTTCAGCAATGCAGCACAAAGCATGAATTTCAGATTACGCAGATCCAGACAATCAGGACTGAGAGAACTTGCGTTCACTTGTGTTTTTCATAACAAGGCTGGTGTTATAATGAAGTTGCCAGTAGAAATAGCATTTTATATGTATAAAAATAAAGATGAGTCCAAAGAAAATATTTCAGATCTGTGGAGAACTTGTTGTGAGTTCAGAATCTAAATGAGGCTCTGCATGTTGTGCCTTGGGTGTCTGTGAGAGATATATGTTGGATTTAGGAAGCTTACATTGTATTCATGCTAGTGGTGAACATAACATAAACAGCAAGAGATGGTAGCATGGGTATTACTTTACATTATCCACCTTCTCTGGCTTTCTTCTGGTAGTCTGTTTCACTGATGGTGTGAGTGAAAAAGGGCTTTTTGTTAAACTATGAACTGAATAGTATTACTTCGGTGGGATTGCCTCAAAATGCATAGCTCTTACGAGGATTACATTGTATTGCTGTAAGCAAGATGAAACCAGGCCTCTCTGGCTGAAGTATTTTGCATAGATGAATTCAAATTTGAAATCCTAACATATTCCGTCTGAGAACAGGTGTTTATTTTTTCGTGGCCTCCGAGGCCGAGGGTGGAACATTGGCACATAGCATTCCTGATTTTGTGACCCAAACTCTGCTGTTGGAGGTGTTGGGGAAAGAACGAAAGGTATATGAAGGTACATTGAAATGTATGTCTGTAGTGTATGGCATCAGTTTGTTACCTGTAACTATTTCCTGCTTATAAACTAACTCAGTTGTGGGACTTCTGTTGTGAGGCTTGCTTAATGCCTATTGATGGGCACATCGTTTGCATTAAAATGGCTTCAGTTATCATAGTGAGAACTGTTTACACTGCAGGCTAATAAATGGTGGAACCTTGCAAAAGAAACACTGTTTATTTGGGCAGAGAAAAACAGATTTGATCTGGGCAGAAATCATGGTCCTTTCTAGAGGAGTGGTTGATTGCACTTGAGATACCACTACTAACCTAAATTCTAAACTTAAGAGTAGCAGTATTCAGCCTTTAAGAGCCATCTTGCCACCTAATGGCACCACAGAGCTGGAAAGAATCCGTGTACGATGCCCCAGTATTGTGTGCATTATGAAGTCACATCAAATGATGACATTACATTGTCATGACAAATTGATGCAACATCACAATACAATGGTTATAATCAGGGAATGAAAAACTTATCTGATGTGCTAATCAGAAGACTAAACCTGTTAGCTAGATGCTGACTTGAAATATTAGGGGAGGCTTACCATCATGGTTCGGGGCAGTATTTGATGAGAAGTGTTATGCTAATCCAGCTTCTTGGGAGGAAGGGATGCTGGAATTCTTAGTAGGGTTTTGTCCCTGGACCTTGCTTGGGGAAGGGTAAGGACCTCTTTCTTAATAAGAGATTACATTGTTGCATACAATAGGTATACGCAAAAAGAAAAGGAGTACTTGTGGCACCTTAGAGACTAACATTTATTTGAGCGTAAGCTCTCGTGAGCTATAGCTCACTTCGTCGGATGCATTCAGTTTTCAGTGCTGTGTGACATTTCTCTCTCATACACTCTAACGGCAGCAGGTATAATAGTAAAACTGAGCTTTTAATCATCAGCCTTTACTGTCTCTCGATAAATAAACTCTCTTGCTAACCCACAAATTGTCAACTCCAATAATGTCAACTCCAATAATTCTATTCTCAAAATTCAAGAAAGTTGTAAAAGAACCTTTTTAAAGAATGAGGCTCATGCGCAAAGTGGACACAAACATTGTAGCTGTGGTTAAAATACAATATCTCAATCGTTCATTGGTAGGAAGGAGCCTGAATTAAATTTTACTTGATGGAGGATTTTAGGTAATCGGTATTAGAGGATACTACTTCTGCTATTTTTGTTTCTGGCTTTTTGCTGGTGAGGTGCATTTGGAAATCCTTTCGTTAGAATATTAAAATATTAAAACAGTCTGGCTCTGTACTGTATTTAGTTTTACATTTTCTTTTCATATGTTTAGTGGAAAGAGTGACGTGAACTGTTGGCAGGGGACAAGGTACACATTTTGTGTGCAGAGAGGAGGATTATTATCAGCTCATTCCCAGAATATGAATGTTTTTTTAAATATGTGTTCAAAACGTCACTAAACTTAAATTGCACTGTAGTCAGCTGAGGTAGTTGCCAATTTATGTTGCTTCCACAGCATAATTTATGCTGCTGAGGGTTGCTTAACAAGGTTACCAGTTTATATAAACACACCTTTGTGACAGTGTGAAGCTTTTCCCCCTGTATTTGGTTATCAGAGAAAGTTGTCAAAGATATTGATTCATGTCTCTAACAAATTTATGACACTAGTAAACACTGATGAATTTCATAGTCTCATTGGCTTTTAAAAGACAACATCTTTCTGATATTGGACATGGGCTTAAGAAAACAAAGTTTGGCGCATAGTCTCAAATAGCTGGATTAAAATTTCCTTTCCAGAATGCTTGCATATAACCCAGTGAGACATCTGTATCATTATTAAAGTGGCAATACTAGGCCTGGTATTGTGCAAGATGCAGAAAATATTGTTGTTACCCATGGGAGTTTACAATCTCAAGTGCCATGAATGTCCTAGAGCTTTAGTTCATTCCCATTAGATTGTTTTGTGGTTTGTCCTCTTCCCTAGTTTTCTAGAAACCATTGATACATGTGTGCTCCTCTAGCCTGGAGATGGACACCACCCAAATGCCTGGAAATACAAACAAATAAAAATGGGAATTTACCTCCCATCTAATGTGAATTGAAGCATCATTTACACTCCAATAGTCTGTATTGCTTCCTTTGACTTGAATGCATTTTAAAATGTTTGTCTGGTTTATTTTGTCCTGTGAAGTTCCCGAGTTCCATACTGGACCGGGCATTCATTGGTTTTAGGTAGGTTCTTAGTGTTACCTGAATTTAGTTTTTGCTTGCTTGTTACATGAACATCATTGCACTACGTCTGTAACTGTACCCTCTCTGGCCATGATTTCGTCAGAGCTAATAAGATCAGTAGTGTTAATTGCAGAACTCTGGGCTATCCAGGAAATGGTGTTGGACTCAGGAAGTTGTTACTCCCTGAGTCAGTACTGAACCAGTGTATGGAAGTACTATGCTGATTATGTACTGGAAGAGAGTGTCATTTTTCACAGTGGTAAGGATATAAACCCTGATGTCTTGGCAGAATTCAAATTTGGTAGGTGTACATTCTGCCTAATTAAAATGCCTTTTGTGGGTTGATGAAATATTAATTTTGCTGGCACAGAGGGGATATACTGTCCTAGAGGTGGGTGCATTTCATTAGTAGGTGAGTGAATATATGTATGGTTTCAGAGTAACAGCCGTGTTAGTCTGTATTCGCAAAAAGAAATGGAGTACTTGTGGCACCTTAGAGACTAACCAATTTATTTGAGCATGAGCTTTCGTGAGCTACAGCTCACTTCATCAGATGCATACTGTATGCATCTGATGAAGTGAGCTGTAGCTCACGAAAGCTCATGCTCAAATAAATTGGTTTGAATATATGTAGTATTCAAACTGATTTAGGATCCTTCAGGATGAAAGCCACTGCATAAGCATAAAGTTTCTCTCTGAAAGGTAGACTCTCTTTACTAAATATGTCTGAACCTGAAAAAGCAGTAAATCCATCCATGTACTGGATTCAGGTGCCAAATTTTGTAAGTGCTTAAACAGTGATATTTTCTTGTGGCATTTGTTTGACGGGGAACCTGGTACTGTCCATTTGTAAACTTTTGTCACACTGGAATTGAGACTGGGAACCATGGAAGAGGTGTTATAATGTGTCCAAAGTCACCAGACTGCTTCTGTTTAAATCATAACAAATTCGGACATACTTCTAGTGTATAGGGGGAACTATAATAATAGAGGCTTCATTCGTTTTTATAAATTGTTGTGAATCTCCTTGTACTTCTCTGTGAACTCCCAGTCACAAAGAAGGGGGCTGTTTGTATTTGGGAGATGAACCCTTCTGAAAGACTGAATTCTTTACAAATCTATATTTTTCAGAAGGCCATTGGTTTACTGCTCTGACTGATGTTATGCATGATCTGATTCCAGTTCTAACGAGGCTTTTGCTTGTGTGCATTATGGTGGTAAGATTTTTTTTTTTTTAGACACAAGTGGATGGAAAATCACTAGTCTTTAAGTGTTTCTTGGTTGCTTTGTGAGTTAAATTTCTTCTGTTAGAAAAGGAAGGTGTCTGTTACATTTGAGTAAATACATTTACAGACAAGTGTCAGTGGCTTTTTTTACCCTTTTTACATATTCTATTCTATGGAATCAAGTATATGAGCTAAAATTATTTAGATTAAAGGTAGCAGTTCAAGGGATAAGTGGGAAGTTAACTTTTCCTGTCTTGCTGAATTTGTACTGTACCCCTTTCCCACTCCTAGGTCTCCTTCACTCTGGGGTAGCTAGGTGATTGTAGGTTTCAGAGTAGCAGACGTGTTAGTCTGTATCCGCAAAAAGAAAAGGAGTACTTGTGGCACCTTAGAGACTAACCAATTTATTTGAGCATAAGCTTTCATGAGCTACAGCTCACTTCATCGGATGAGTGCTGTGGAAAATACAGTGGGGAGATTTTATACACACAGAGAACATGAAACAAGAGGTGTTACCATACACACTGTAACAAGAGTGATCAGATAAGGTGAGCTCTTACCAGCAGGGGGGTAGAGGGGAACCTTTCGTAGTGATGATCAGGGTGGGTCATTTCCAGCAGTTGACAAGAGTAACAAACCATTATGAATTTCTAATGTCAGAAGCCCACTTGAGTATGATGATTCTGGGCCAAGCATTAGCCTGTTCCAGGCGTACCAGAAAGTGTAACTCCGAGACCTATAAATTGTGTAGCAGGTGTGCATGTTGTCTCCTGTCACTGTTTCAGAGAACATCTTTGACTCTTGGACTACAAACTTTTTAGATCATGTGCTGTTGTGTGCTGTTAGATGTCGTCATGTTTTGTCCCAGTAGTTGATGAAATGAGCCCACATATATAGTTCATTTTGATTGTAGCCACCTGATCACTCTGCCTTTCTGACAATGGGGAGCTAGGAGTCAAGAGATCTAGTTTCTAGTTCTCAATGCACCCTGGTTTGCTTCAGTTGACCACTCTGTAAAATGGGGATACTTTGTGAACTCTTGTAAGATCTTTGGATGAAAGGTGCTAAATAAATGCAATAGAAGATCAAAAGTTAATTATTGAATTTGCCAGTGGCCTGTGTAATTTATTTGTAGTATCCTTAAAAAAAAAAGGTTTCTTGGTGTGTTGCCTTTATAGGACATTTTGCTAAAATGTTATAAAAATCTAAACAAAAACCAATTCTGAAAATAGTTGAAAGACAGGAGAGAGCAAAGCAAATATATACTTGTCCAACTTGTGTTTTACATCTTTCCTCTTCTGACAAATCTAATGAGAAAACGAGCTATTATAAAATTCAGAATCCTTAAATTACTAATGAGCTAATGACCTGAAGAATAGCTCTGTGTTGCTCAAAAGTTTTTCTCCCACCATCAGATGTGGATCCAATAAAAGATAGCTCAGCCCCCTGTCTTTCTCAACAATCTAACTAGAAATGTAATCTGTGAATTGTCTCTAGTATTGTATGTACTTAACTTTAATTTCACATTTTTGTAGATTTGCATTGTGTTTTTCTATTCATGGGCCAGTCATCTCTTGATCTTTCTTAGTCACTGGGCTGCTCGTAGTTTTCTCACTGTCCTGTCCTCTTCCCTCTTACGTGTGTAAAGATTTAGTATAAACCTTAATGTCAGATCTGTCCATGCATGTGGCTGATCACAGGGGAATCCAGAAAAAATTACCACCTCATAATGCAGAATAGCCATTGTATCCCCAATAACTCGCCACCCTTAGAGCCAATTTGTTGTACTCTTCATCTTTGTATAATGTTTGGCTGGCTAACGGGGGAGGTACTTATCCTTCTCTTCCCCATCTGCATTACCTCCTTAAGAATCCAAATGAATCACTTCTGACTTGCCTGAAATATATCAACACTCCAAATGAGACCAGTGTTCCTTCTGAATCTTGTTTACAGAGCTGCTTTTCCTCCTGCATGCATGTGTAGAAATACTATTGCTAGTCATGTAAGAAACATCATTTTTAATGGTCTTAAACCTCTAGTACTGGAAGTTTTAGCTCTTCCAACTTCTATTGGTAGTGCAGAGCTTATTGATGATTAGCATAAGGGATTCCAGACTGCCAGCTACAGAGTTAGTGGTAGCTTGGCAGGATTTTGATATGTAGGTAGAAATGTTGCCTTACAAATCAGTCCAATATTTGTCAAATTGTAGTTTGACTGTTGTAGGGACACATGGTGCAGTCATAATTACATGCATCCATTGTCCCTGTAATAATGTACTTGCCTAGTGCATATAGAACCCAGTGAAGAGATGCAAAATATCTTCCATTCTGAATTGCAGTATACTAAATATATGTAATTTTTTTATGTATAGATCAGCGATCAAAGTATTTATTGCTTCTTTGCTCTCCCTGGTCATATCATGAGTGAGAATGCCAGTGACAAATGCTGACACATTTGAATTTACATGTTAAACCCCTTTGCTCAATGTGAAGGTAAACATTTGTGTTTTCTGCAGAGTTCTGTACTTACCTTTCTCATATTGGTATCCAACAACCTTTCAGTTTTTGCTTATTGTGTTTTTAGTTTAGTCCTAAGTGTTCTCAGTTAACTGTCATAAATATCAAACGAGCTCTCACACAAATAGTCGAGTATTCATTTTAATATCTAGAGAGGCAGTGTCCTAGTTTATTAAGCGCGGGTTAGGGAGCCAGAAATCTCAAATTCTAATCCCAACTCTGTCAGCAACTTGCTGTGAGACTCTGGTTCCTCAGATTCCTTATCTATAAAATAGAGTTAATTACCGCAGTGAAATGTACAGAGTTAGGCAGTGGAGCACCCACTGTCTGAATGCTGTTGGAATTCATAATAAAAATATTATTTATGAACGAATTTAGGTTAACTTTTTTTGTAATTGAACAGCAGGTTTATACATATGAAGTGCTGTCTCTGAAGTGTGTTTTTTTTAATAACACACTTTTGGCGTCATGTAAATTTTTTTCTAATTAGAAACTGAAAATTATACATGCTAGTGGTTTGTTGCATTAGTTCTGTCAGCTAAAAAGTAGTGCTTTAAAGAAGAAAAAAAAAGCCTTGTGTATAGGTGATGTTTCCCTCCTCCTTTATCCTGGTCAATATGAAATCAAAAATTAGTAGGTGGTTAACATTGTACTAACTGATTTTTGTTGTCCTTTCCTTTGTAGCATGAAAGCTGAATGTGGCTCTCATCCTTTCCAGACCCACTGTACCCCTTTCAGGAGTCTGATTTGTCTTGCGTACCCCCAAGTTTCACCTCACTTAAAAGCCACTTGCTTACAAAATCAGACGTAAGTGTCACAGCACACTATTACTGAAAAATGACTGTCTCATTTTTACCGTATAATTATAGATCAATCGGAATATAAATATTGTACTTACATTGAACAATGTAAGCAAGTCATATGAAGTTTTAGTTTGTACTGACTTCTCTAGTGCTTTTTATGTAGTCTGTTGTAAAACTAGGCAAATCTCTAAATGAGTTGATGTCCTCTGGGAAGACCTCTGCGAACCCCCAGGCGTGCAGGTACTCATGGTTGAGAACCACTGCCCTAGTTCATAGAATGTGATTCATGGGATCTGTGTGGTTATGATAAACCAAGTGGATGCCATGAAGCATCTTTTTAGGACAGGCTTGGTTAGTGGGTCACAGTTCTTCATGGGATATATAGTCTAGAATACACCGTTAATCTGAGTGGATATGAATCTGATACGGAGGAGACTCTCTGGTGCAGGTGCTAAGATGGTAATGTCCATGACAAACTAGCATTACCTAGATTCTCATGCCATAGCTGCTAAGCAGAAAGATCATTGCAATAGCCAATTCTTCAAAGCAGTGCATTCGGACAGTTTTAGAGATTGATTAAATCCTGAATGCTGAACCTGTCCTTTGCTTTTGCAGCATCTGTTGCTTTTTGATCGTAAATTACATGGCATTCCAGACACTCTTCCTACTTTCAAATTAAATATCTCAAGGCTCCTTGTTATGTAAATTTCTTAAGCAACATGACATGGTGGGGAATGGAGCATCATGGTTCTTAAAATTAGGATGCAGTATAATTTTGCTCTGTTGTAAATACAGAATTTGCTTCTCTGCAAACATACTTCATTAAGTGTATGCATGCTTATTCAGAGACTAGTAGAACTAGACATTTAAGATTTGGGTGTAGAGTGAAGCAGCATATACTGCTCTGCCAGTAATCCTAACTTTGACCTGGAGTTTGTGCTGAAAACTACTTTTATTGAGAATTTGAACTGGCTAAGCATAAATCTGGTGGATACTTGTCAGAAATCTGAACTTTATTGAAGTCTCAGTCATACCAGTACACGTACTGGAAGCTGCAGTTGATTGCTTGACTTTGAGCATTAAACAAAGTGTACAAATATTAATTACTAATTACTTTTCTTCCCTCAAACCTCCATCATCCTTCTAGACAAAGCTACATCTGCCTCCGTACTCCATTTAATATACAAAGTCAAATGACAGTTTGTCTTAATTTCTCTCTCATTTCATTTTTCATTGAATGACAGTGTCCATAAGGTTACTTTGTGCAACTCAGGCTGTCTCAGCTGCTCCTGGAACTCAGCATTAGGCCGGTATTTATCTTTCTGAAATTAAGGTTTTGAGGCACAGGCCTTCAACTGGGGGCAAATCTCCAGTATACAAAAGGAAACAGTTATTTTTTTTTAAAGTATCCCTGTAACTTTTTCTTGTGTATGCTTCCTGACTTAATGTTCCCAACTATAAAAGCTGTTTTTGGTGTTAGGGGTGCAGTACCCAGATGGTCAGTGTTTTCCTTTTGTGTTTGTTTTGTTTCCTTGTGGCCTGCTGAAATTTCATGAAGCAGGTGCAATCTAGCAGGATCTTTCCAATCCAAGAATGCTGCAAACTGTATGGAATTGTCACTCGGGTTGGGGAGCTGCTTTACTGTCAGAACAAGTGTAATTGACACATGGTTATCTCGCTGACCTTATGTGACAATGCAGTCTTCTTGCACTCTTTTCACTTGGTGTTTTGCAGCATTAACCCCTTTCTTTCATTGTCATTAATTTAAACATGGATGTCCTGCTGCTGAATTAATGCTGTCATGCAAATAACTAGTCTTTTTCAACTTGGAAATTCTTGTGTTACTGCTGTGACCGGACATATTATACCAGTTGTATATTTTCTCAGACCACTCTTCTCCTTTGCTTCTGCCCACATTTTGTCCTTGCATGTGGCTCTCAAATCTTACCTTCAATAATCTTTTTGTCCTGCCCCATTATATGCTTCATGATTATTGCAGTGCTTGGTTAACTTGACCCCATTATTGGCAATTCCTGTGACTCTTGTTTTCTTGGTTCCCTTTCATCTGTCCCATGTGCACGATCAATTCTGTTTGGTTAATGCCATTTGATGCTCATTGTTAGTCTGGTTTTTCACTTTGATCTATTCAAGTACACAGTCACTCAGATTTACCACCTGTCCATTTGGACTACACAGGCTCATTTTTACACCACTCATAAATATTCTTTTGGCAGTTTAAAAAAGAAGAAATTGTGTTTGCCCTCCATTTTCCAGGTCTACTTATTTCCTGTGTTTGCTGGTGAGTTTGTTAGGGATTAAATTTATAGTCAGTCCTTTTAAAAAAAAATCTGATTTATACACTAATGTAGTTTTCAAAATTAGGATTAAATCCAAAAACATTTCTCAAAATAAATAAAAATTCCCATGTGGTCAGTTGCCATTTTACCTGTGCTATGTGTTAGTTGTTGGCTAGCTTAAATATAAATAGTCTTCAGATGGCCATTTGAGGATCAGACAGCATTTGCACATGTTTAAAAAATTAGGGAAGATCCTAAATTAACAGTATGGCTCAGGTATTGTTATTCCTGCATGATATCTCTCAATTAGCATGTGTGTGTTTGATTAGCTCCGTGAAGAAACTAGCACCTTTTGCATAAAATCCCCAAATGCGTTAGTTCACCTGATTGTTAAACCTGAATTCCAAAAAGTAAACTTTGAAAATGAATGTCTTTGCTTATTGTGGAGAATTTTCACCTTCATCTCTCATCCCTTGCTGCTGAGCATTGTCACTTAGTCGATGCTCTCTCTGATGCACAATTTGGCTTTGTGCATCTGGGGCTGGGAGGGTCACTGAAGAGTAATGTAATGGCTACAAGGGGTAGGACAGAGGAGTCTCTCAAACCTAGGTCTCAGTCATGTGAGTACCTGTTTCATAGTTTGTATTGGAAACAATGGTTCATATTTATTTGAGCATAAGCTTTTGTGAGCTACAGCTCACTTAATCGGATGAAGTGAGCTGTAGCTTACGAAAGCTTATGCTCAAATAAATTGGTTAGTCTCTAAGGTGCCACTAGTCCTCCTTTTCTTTTTGCGAATACAGACTAACACGGCTGCTACTCTGAAACCAATGGTTCATATTGATCAAGTGGTAGAAGTAGTACAGGAAAATAATCCTTTATTATAGTAAAAAAATAAGATTAATATGCTACAAGTGATGTCTACTGCAGCGTAGCTGGAAAAAGCAGCCTTGAATATACCTTGGTTGCTTTAAATCAACTCCACAGTTCTTGTTTTTCTTCAGCAAAAACAAATTTTCAATGTAATTATCCCTGCAAAAAGTATATTAATTGGTCAAATATAGGGATATTGTATTTTAAGACTACACTGAATCATTTAGTCTAATAAAAATCTGCGAACATGGCTTCTGTTTTATGACTCGTATTAGTACTACACACACAGTCCTACTGGTTCTAGAAGTATAGCATGTCTCCCTAATGACATAACTGTAGGCTTGATTTTATGCACCTAAACCTATAAACAAGTTGATTAGGTTTAGTGGTCTTTGTAGGTTAAAAAATAATTTCAGACACCACAAAGAGGAACAGTCCTGCATAGTAACCTTGAGAGTTGTCCTCTAAACAGTGGATTTAATTTACTAGTACAACTTCACATGCTCTGCAATCCAATATCCTGAGAAAGGAGTTGGGCTGTATTTATTTAAAATATCTAACGGTGACATGTCTTGTAGCCTTTATCAAATGCAAACTGGGTTCTTGGTAATGATTCATTTTAGGCACTTTTGGAAAGACACCCAAATTCTTGCTGACATTCCAAAATTTGTTCTGTACAGACTCTGTACCACCGTCAAGATAAAAGCATTGTACTTTGTCCTCAACTTACATTAGGACTGGAAAAAAGTCTACTTATCTTCTTAAATCTTCCAATACATTCTGAAGCCTGAAAGCCATCTCTTTGTTAATTTGTGTCCTTTCCCCCTTTTTTCATTTGACAAGCATGCACTTCCCTTTTTACTTCGGATGGAGCTGAAATCAACCAACTTTCTTTTCCCCCTAGGAAAGCACAGCTCTAAAAGTAGTTAACAGCTGATTCAGAGCCAGCAGAGGGAGCACAGGAGCAAAAACGTTTCCTGTGTACTTTCCACTAGAATAACAGTGTTCTTCTCAAAAAGAAAAGGAGTACTTGTGGCACCATAGAGACTAACCAATTTAATTGAGCATAAGCTTTTGTGAGCTACAGCTCACTTCATCGGATGCGTGCAGTGGAGTAGCCAGTACATTGCATGCAGTGCATGCATCCGATGAAGTGAGCTGTAGCTCACGAAAGCTTATGCTCAGTTAAATTGGTTAGTCTCTAAGGTGCCACAAGTCCTCCTTTTCTTTTTGCGGATACAGACTAACATGGCTGCTACTCTGAAAAGTGTCTTTTCAGTCTCATCAAGAGCAACACATTTAAAAAACAAATTGAGATACTTAAGTCTTGTCTGCACATGGAGTTGTTCCTGATTAACTTTCAAGGTGTTTAAGTTAAACAGGAGCACTTATTCCAGAATAAATTGTTCACATATGGAGTTAATCTGCAACATGTGCCCACAAGACTCCAGAGAATTAGTCCACTAGATTAGAACTGTTTCAAAATAGGGTCAAATTTGTGTCTAAATTACTTGAATGTCCTTTTTTTTAATTAATCCAGATTACACAGTTTGTGCCAATTCCAAGCTTAATTTATATTTGGCTCAGTCAGTCTGGATAGAATATCTTTGAGTTTTTTAATCAGAGTTGATAGCTGGAAGTGTGGAATACACTCTTGATCTCAGTCAGGATTATAGTCCTGTAGTTAGATGGGCCACCCAGTGGGAATCTGCCCAGCACACAGATTATTGATCCATCTTTGTAACTATTTGACCTGCAGGCAAATGTATTTAGTGCAGAGTGTGATTGATCCAAAGCTTGTTGGGCTAACGATATGTATTGTGAACTTTAGCAATACCTAATTACATGACACAGAACAGCTCCTTTAGTGCTGTTGTTGTCTATTATGGCAGCTCTTCTAGGAGAGTTTTTTCCACTTGGCTTTAAATAGGTTTAAAGAATAAAACTAGCATGCAGGCAACTTCAGCTAGTAATAAGGCTATGAAACAAAACAGAAAAAGGCATCACGTTTATTTGTGAGGGATATTTTATAGTGTACCTAGGTATTAAAGGTGTAAATTAGTTTTATGCAGCAGGCTGTATGTGCAAAAATATGTGGAGAGAGACTAGGACTGAATGTCAGCTGTGGATGTAAATGTTTTTGTTTTTAGCTTTTTGCCTGAGTTCTTGCAGTAATATTTTACCAACTTTTTCTTTAAAGATTCTGGTGTCTGTGTTTTCAGTTTGTCACCAGAATTTGGTGATGGAATAAGTTTTAATATGTATGGTTGGGTTATGCTCAATATCATCAATGATTTAGATCAGCGGTTCTCAAACTTCATTGCCCCAAGACCCCCTTCTTACAACAAAAATTACTACAGGACCCCAGGAGGAGGAACCAAAGCCTCAGCCCATCCGATCTCTGTTGCCCTGGGCAGGCGGCCAAAGCCATAGCCCACTGGCTTCAGCTCTGGGAGGGGGGCCTGTAACCTGAGCCTCGTTGCCCAGGGTAAAGCCCTTGGTCTTCAGTTTCAGCCCAGGGCAGTGAGGCTCAGGCTTCAACTTCGTCCCCAGGTGTCAGTCTTGGGTTTAGGCTTTGGACCCAGGCCCCAGCAAGTCTTATGCCAGCCCTGGCAACCCCATTACAATGGGGTCTCGACCCACTTTGGGGTCCCAACCCACAGCATGAGAACCGCTGATTTAGATAATGGCATAGAGTGTACACGTATTAAGTTTGTGGATGATACCAAGCAGGGAGGGGTTGCAAGTGCTTTGGAGGATAGGATTAAAATTCAAAATGATCTGGACAAACTGGAGAATTGGTCTGAAGTAAATAGGATGAAATTCAATAAGGACACATGTGAAGTACTCCAGGTAGGATGGAACAATCAATTGCATACATACACAATGGGAAATGACGGCCTAGGAAGGAGTACTGCAGAAAGGGATCTGCAAGACGCGAGAAGCGATTCTTCCACTGTAGTCTGCGCTGATTAGGCCTCAACTGGAGTATTGTATCCAGTTCTGGATGCCACATTTCAGGAAAGATGTGGACAAACTGGAAAAAGTCTGGAGAAGAGCAGCAAAAATGATTAAAGGTCTAGAAAACATGACCTATGACGGAAGATTGGAAAAAATTGGGTTTGTTTAGTCTGGAGAAGAGAAGACTGAGTGGGGAATATAACAGTTTTCAAGTACATAAAAGATTTTTACAAAAAGGCATGAGAAAAATTGTTCTTGTTAACCTCTGAGGACAGGACAAGAAGCAATGGGTTTAATTGCAGTAAGGGTGGTTTAGGTTGGACATTAGGAAAAACTTCCTAACTCTCAGGGTGGTTAAGCACGGGAATAAATTGCCTAGGAAGGTTGTGGAATCTCCATGATTGGAGATTTTTAATAGCAGGTCAGACAAACACCTGTCAAGGATGGCCTAGAATTGATAATATTCAGTCTTGCCGTGGGTGCAGGGGACTGGACTAGATGACCTCTCGAGGTCCCTTCCAGTCCTATGATTCTTTCATTTATAACAACACATAGTACTGGACTCTGTGTAATTGAAACAGGTTTTTACAGGCTTGTGTCTGGTGTCCTTTATGTATAGTAATACTGTACGGGTTTTAACATGTTCAACAGGAAAGAACTACTTATGGAAAATCATTGCTATTGCATACATTTGAGTTTTACACATGTGAAACAGCAGGAATCTATGCAAATGTTTATTTCATTCTCAAGGTTTTAGATTTCTTTCTTTGGGTATCCTTTTGAAAAGCAGTTAGGGGGAAAAGCTCAACTTCAAACCTCACTTCCAAGGACTCCTGACTGTCCTCTCAGAGCTAGTGGTGTTGAGAAAAAGCTTACTGAAAACATCTTCCAGTGCCTCAGTCTGACTCAATCCTATGCAGCCATTTTATGTCTCTGCAGACAAGGGATGTTGCACATCATTCTGGTCCCCAAAGCTCATTGCCCAGATGCACATTTTTTTTAGTCTGGATGTTCCAGTGCTTTATAGAAACATTTTTCTGCAAAGATAATTCATCCAATTTGCTAGGTACAGCAGTGTAATGACCAAATCCCTCTTCCTTTTTCCTACTCTGCTGCTGGACTAAGGTCAGGAAAAGAGTAGGATTTTGTTTCCAGCACAAGTGATGTCAGGTGTTTCTTAACCTGTTACTGACATTTACTTTAATCACAATTGTAGCGCTACTCTTCCCTTGCGAATTAACTGGATTTTGCAAAAGAATACTAGAATCTCCCCAAGGGAAGTGGTTTTCCTTTATCATTGAGCGCCAGCAATTCAAGGATTGATTTAAATATTTACACACACATTACAGGATCTATTCCCTACCTCTCCATCCACCCCAAGATCCCTGACACTCTTAAATATTTGTTCTCTCCCTGCTATTCTCCACCTGTCACTTAAAACAAGTAGTCTCTTAGAATTGCTAACTTATTCCTTGAGTTCTCTCATGTATGTTCAGTGCTCTTCACCTGACTGCATGGACTTGACAGTCTGTACAATCTGTTTTTGTAAATAGCTTTTCTACCATAATTTTTACTGAGGAAATAGGATTTGCCCGTTTTAGCACTAAGAAAAACAAGTGAAGCTTGGATACCTCCTTTGGTTTTTGGGGTATTGGTGGTGCTAGTGGCACTGGGATAGGCTTGGCGAGGCTTGATTATCTTGCTTTGTTTTATGCCTTAGCATTTTTCTTCAGTTCCGTGCTGCCACACTTTGTTTCCTATTTTGTATGAGACGATGGTGTGATCTTCCAGGGGGCTGGTTCAAAGAAAAAACAGTACTTGTAGCGCAGGTCAGAAGCTCTGAATATGTGACCTGTCCGGTGACTGGTCGTCATCACATGCATTGCCCCAATACCACAGCTTGAACGTTCCCCCTCTGACACGGTGATCTTTGGAAGGACATGGCTAAGTGCATAGAAGCCAGCCATTTTTATTTACCTACCCATTGCGTTTTTTTCCATTTGGCAAACGTTCATTTTCCACTCTTGCCTCTTACTGGAACTGAAATTACTCCCGTGGTTCTTGTTTCCACCAGTATCCTTGGTAGTGCAGCTGTGGGCAGATAGCATTAGCTGTTAGCGAGAGCATGAAACAATCTGCAAATCCAACAAAAAATGTCACTTGAGAATTTTCTTTTCTGTTAAAGGTGATTTCTTTTAAGGGGAAAAAAAAAAACAAAATCAACCCCCAAGACTTAGAATCTGAAGAACCCCTCCCGTTGGATAAGTGTTTTTAAGGTAGGTTAACAATTGTCTAAACTACTGGAGTGTCTCAGTAAATGCTGACTAAGGCCATGTCTACACTACTGGGACGGCAGCAGTACAGCTATGGAGCCACAGCCCCATGGTGTCGATGCAGTCTGAAGTGATGGACATTTTTCCCTTCACTGTAGGACAGTGGTCTCCAACCTTTTTACGCCCAAGATCACTTTTTGAATCGAAGGCCAACCCAGGATCTACCCCCACCCCCTTCCCCAAAGCCCTGCCCCACTCACTCCTCTCCCCCACCCTCACTCACTTTCATCAGGCTGGGGCAGGGGTTTGGGCTGCGGCCAAGGGGTCTGCAGTGTGGGAAGAGGCTCTGGGCTGAGCCTGGGGCAGGGAGTTTGGGAGCAGGAGGGGGCTCTGGGCTGGGGCAGAGTGTTGGGGTGTGGGAGGGAGTGCAGGCTCTGGGAGGGGGTCAGGGCTGGGGCAAGGGGTTGGGGTGTAGGAGGGGTAAGTGGTGCTAGCTCTGGGAGGGGGCTTAGGGTGGGTTGGGGTGCAGTGTGTTGGGGTGCAGGAGGGGGTACAGAGTGGCTCTGGAAGGGGGGGTCAGGCTTGGGGTTTGGGGTGCAGGAGGGGGTTTGGGGTGCTGACTCTGGGAGGAGGTTCAGGGTGGGGCTTGGGGTGCAGAAGGGGGTGTGGGGTGCTGGCTTCAGGAGGGGCTTCAGGGATAGGGGTTAGGATGCGGCCTCCTGCCGGGCAGCACTTATCTCCAGCGGCTCCCGGTGGGCGCAGCGAGGCTGAGGCAGGCTCCCTGCATACCCCGGCCCCACACCACTCCCAGAAGGGGCCATAGCGCCCCTGCAGCCCCGGGGGTGGGGAGAAGGGGCACGTGGCTCTGCGCACTACTCTCTGCAAGCACTGCCCGCTACAGCTCTCCTGCCCAATGGGAGCTGCAGTGGGCAGTGCTCGCAGGCAGGAGCAGTGTGCAGAGGGAGACCCCTGGGGCGACAGGGCTGCACTGGCCGCGGGAGGAGTGTGGGGCCAGGGTAGGCAGGGAGTCTGCCTTAGCCACACTGCGCTGCCGGAGATTGTGATCGACTGGGAGATCCTCTAGGATCGACGGGTTGGTGACCACTGCTGTAGGAACACCATCTCTGAGTGATTGCGGCTAGGTTGATGGAAACATTCTTCCATGGCTCTAGCTTTGTCTATGCTAGTGAGTAGGTTGGCATAGCTACGGGTCGCTCTGCGGTGTGGATTTGTTTTACACCACTGAGTGATACAGCTATGCTGACCTCAATTTTAAATGTAGACCAGGCCTAAAGCCTGGCCTACACTACAGATTTAGGTTGAGGTGGGGGAGCTTACGTCAACTTAACTCTATAAGTGTCTATGCTACAATTTTGCGCCCACTGATATGAGTCACTCACTACACCAACCTAATAAATCCACCGTGTCAGTGTAGATTGAGCCACCCACGGCTCACAGCCCAGAGCCCCGCACTGCCCCATGCTGTCAGTTACATGATGGAAGTGCTCCTGGTGAGGACGTGCACTGCCCACAGACGGAGCATAGTGTGGACATGAAAAAAAATGATTCAATGACTGCATAATTAAGTTGATTTAATTTTCTAGTGTAGACTTACCTGGGGATACATTGGGCCTGCCTTCGCTTTGAGGGAAATGCTAAGCTTTAGGTAAGACACGTAAGCCTTTTGTCTTAACCCTCTCTCTGAATGCTGCATTCCTGTAGATACATTGTTTTGAAGAAGCTGTACTGTAGTGGTTCCCAAACTTTTTGCTAAGGTGACCCAGCTACTCCATTTTGTCCTTTTTGGGTACCCATCCGCTCCCCCACCCCAGCTCCCTGCTTCGCTCTTCCCAGCCCCATAGCTTTTGCTCTCTCAGCCCTACCCCCTCCTGCAGCCCCAGCTGGCTCCTCTCTCCCCATGGATGGGTTGTGATTGCTACAAGACTGCTGACTGTCTGCTTGCTGGCTCTGGCCATTTCCTCTGCATTGCTACAGCTACCCGTCTCCTGCTCTCAGTTCCCATTGCTTGGGGAGTGTGCTCCAGGCGGCAGCAGCAGTGTGAAGGAAGCAGCAAGGGCCAGGGAGTGGACAGTCAGCAGCCGGTGTGTGGCTTGGAGGCACTTCCAGGGCCAGTGCAACCACTAGGCGAACTAGGCGGTCGCCTAGGGTGCCAAGTGGTTGGGGGCAGCCAAAAGTGCGCTCCAGGGAGGTGGTGGAGTGGAGGTGAGCTGGGGCAGAGGGTCGCGGGGAGGGCCGCCTGCAGCAAGTAACGGGGGGGGGGCGGGGAGGTGGCGCACAGGGGAACCATTCCCAGCCCCAGCTCACCTCTGCTTCGCCACCTCCTCTGAGCGTGCCGCCCCGCTCTGCTTTTCTCCCTCCCAGGCTTGCATGCCAAACGGCTGATTGGTGCTGCCTGCGGCGTGCTCGGAGAGGAGGTGGAGCAGAGGTGAGCTGGGGTGGGGAGTTGCTGCATGACTTCCTGGGCCGAGGGGGGGGGGTGCCTCAGGGTGGCGGGGAGCTGCTGCGGGGGGGGAGTGCTTCAGGGCGGGGGGGGGGAGGGGTGCAAGGTGGAAGTTTTGCCTAGGGCGCAAAACATCCTTGCACCAGCCCTGGGCAGTTCCTCCATGCTGCTGCTGCCCAGATCCCTCTCCCTCAGCCTGCTGCCCAGGGGATGTGAGAGTGCGGGGAGGTGCGGGCAAGATCTGCTTAGAAAACACTGCTGGACTGAGTCACTGTATATTCACCCACTGGTCGCAGCTCCTGAAGGGAAGTCTGCTGCAGGTACCAAACCCAGCTGGGCCTGCTAAGGCAGCAGAGTTAGTAAATGGGTGCTGTAGCCCAGAACCCAGTCTGAGTGGAAGAATTGCAGGATGCCACCCTAGCGAGGTAAAGGCTTGAGGCCGAAGACCTGGAGGTGGGTGCTCGCCAGAGAGATTAGCTAGGGATACCAGGCAACTGTGACAGGAATGTTTTAATACTTATACATAAGCAATTTAACAATCTGTGGTGGTTCTTATCAGATTTCAAGACAAGTCTAAGATGAAAACAGTAATTTTTTTTGCTTACATCTAGCTTCCCCACTGTTTTTGTTACACAGCAGTGAATGGTCACTTCAGCAGATTCCTAAAACAAGCAAGTTCTATTTCAAATGTATCTGGGAAGGGAGGGCAGGAAAAAATGAAACCCTATAAAATGCCAAAATCAGTTATAAAATATATTGACAGTTGCAGTGACACAGCTTTTGGGGACAATCAAATAAATTTGATCATCACTAGCCTGACTTGAATTTTATTACATGAATTTGTTCATTTATTTATCTATTATTTTAAGTGTTTGGATTTTCTTTTTGGTGGGGTTTTGGAGCTAGTTGGTAAATGTTTTGAAATGTTCATGCTGCTTTGGAATAAAAACACTTCTCTCAGAAAATGAAATAGGAGAATATACATCTGGTGAAAAATTAAAGGATGCTTCAGAGCAGTCCTATTATGTGATAATAAGTTGTTAGAGTAAAACTGGGCTCCAGTCTGTCTACATGTTGGGGGTAAATGAAGACTTGACTGTATATTTTTGATGTGGTGCCATCATTTGACTTCAGTATAGATGAGCTCTTGATCTTGAGTATTAATGCTGCACAAATTAATATTTACAGCTTACCTAAACTGAAGCCTACTTTATAATGTAAATAGTGGACACTCAAAGTGCTAGATTTGCTGATCAGTGATGTCTGGGAGCAAGTCCTCTATTATCCAGGAAGCCCTGCTTTGAACTGTTGGAAAACTTAAGTTCAAAATAAAACAAGAATCATATGGAATAATTCATAAGGGGAAGATGATCTGTTCTTTCTTAACTCAGAAGTAGAAATAAATACTTCCTTACCTAGATAGTACTCTCATCTGCAAATGCCAAGTGCTTTATGAAGGTAGGCATCACTGTTGCATGTTAGAGATGGGGACGCTGATGCACAGATAGGTGATCTGACTTGGACAAAGTCATCAAGCAATTTAGTGGCAGAGTCACTGGCCTGGGACACTGGTGCTGTTTTCTAGAATCCTTTTTCCCTGAATAACAGGTTCTTATTTTCAGTTTTGTTTCTCTGTAATAAATCTTCTGGAGTGGATCATAGCAAAAGCGTTTCTCCGTCCCCCGTCCCACCCCAAGGTAGGTGGAATGGACTGTAATCCTACAACAGTCTTATGGTAGCCACTCCTTACCCAGTGTAAAACACTGCTCGTGTACACAGATTTTTCTGATAGTAACAAATCAAGTTGTGTAGAATTATTTGTCCGCAGATTTTTGTGTTTGTGGAGTTGAAGGAGTGTATTACTAATTTGGGGGTGTGTGTGTGCATGTGTGTGAGAAAAATAACAGTGGAAAGGCTTGGAGGAATATTATTTGTGAAACTAAAATGTTTAGAAAACCATAAACTAGCAAAGTGGAATGAATCCAACTATTTCTAATGTGACATGATTTTACACAGCAGGCTCTAATACATCCCTGGCTGGGGTTGTTAGGTTCGTTTCTTTGATTTCTGCTTGGAGAGTAAATAGGACTTTCATTGTTTCCATGTTGAATCCTGTAATACCAGCGCCCCACCAGTTTCAACTTCCTTTTAGTCCACTTCCTGTGATTTTTTCCATAGAGTATTTCAAGATTACACAGATGACAATTAATGTTAAATATAAATGTTCAAGGGATGCATTCACTGGAACTTGGTGCTTAGTAGCCAGACTAGTTAGAAGCACTTTCTCCTGTTCTAGTCAATATCATACAGTTCATCTTTATATACACTTTCTTCATACATGGTATGAGGACGCTCTTTATGTAGTCAAGTGTAAACTAAATTGTGAAGATTTTAGTATTAGAACAGATTAACTGGTTCATTTGGGGGAAAAGGGTGCAGGAAATGAGAACGGAACAAGTGGAGCTGCTGACACTTGAACTAGGCTAACCCAGATGCTGATCGCTCAGGCTAACCCTGCAGTGCTGCATGCTCTAAAGTGTCTGGACAACTTGCTTTTAGTTTCTCCATGCTGCTATTTGCAGCTATTTTTCTGGCCTGTGCCAAAGACTGAACTTGCTGACTGCGCTTGCTCCCTGTTTGGAAAGATTTGCGAGGATTATACTTCCTGAGTTTTTAGCCTATATAGAGAGGGCACCAGAACACCTGTTCAGGGGAAATGGAGTGCCTCACTGCAGCCTGATAGATGTTGTAGGCAGACATGAGATGGAGTGGGGGAGAGCATCATTGTTATACAGAGGACTAGAGTAGCTGGTTGTGGGTGCACAGGAAGTCAGATTGGGCATCAGGTGTGTTTCATATAACAGCTGAAAGGGAGAGAGAAGGATAAAGTGACATACATACTGAAAGTGGACTAAGGGCTTGTCTACACCATGCAGTTTTAGTGACAAGGCTGTGTTGACACAGCCTTGTCGCTAAAAGTCAGCGTGTGTAAACGCTCTTTTTCAGTACTTTCTCTGCATTTTAGCCCAACGAGCGGTGTTAGCTTTGTGGGCAGGAGAGCGCTCCTGCTGACAAAGCTGCTTTCACACTGCCACTTGCGTCAGCAAAAGGTTTGTCTTTGGGGGAGGGCGGGCGGCTTTCTTAAGTCCCCATGAAAGACAAAAGTTTTGTCAACAACTTCGCAGTGTAGAGAAGACCTAAATAGTGAAATATATTACGTCACTTTTGGTTCATGAATTTTATCCCCTTTTGCAAGCCAGGAGAATTTTAAAATTATACATATAAAAATTGTGAATACGTTGGGTTAATTGCTGGAAACCTGGTAATCTGAAATGGATACTCTATAACCATGCCCAATGTAAAGAAAGATTCTCTGAATAGAACCTGTGCTGAAAACGTGTATGGTAGAGTTTAAGAACTAATTGCAATGTGGGTGGTATCCTTAAATAGACAGAGAAGCAGATTTGTGTAGAACTTTATAAATGTGACACCAAGAGCTCTGTACCCTCTGGCTAGGACGATAATGCAAGAAGCTGAGAGCAGGATAAACTACATCTCAGAGGTGCAGTGTCCCTAACTAGAGTGTCAGAAGTGCTCCGACTTTGCTACTCTCTCTGATAGGGTTTTGCTTCAAACAGTGTTAGGGATCTTGGTCACAAAACAGCAGTTTGGATAACTTAAACTAGCATGGAAGGGTTTTAAATGGACCAGATATCTGATCTGTTACGACAAATACTGTGATAAAACATGAAGACTGGTATTAGCTAATAGTATATGGGCTCCAGGGCCTTTCCCACTTCTCCTAGGAGTAGTTTGTGTAAACACACATCACTTTTAATCTGTTTCTGAAGCACCCTTCATGGTATCTAGGCACTGTATATAAATAATAGAAAACAGGGATCCCTCCAAACAGGACAGGCATTTCTCTGTTCTGCTCTCCTACTGGATCATTGATTGCTTTTTCAGAACAAAATGTTGCATGTTTTATATCTTTTTGTATTTTGGGGTAATGCTTTATGAAAGAGGTAAATTATGCAGCTTGATGGGAAGATGGCAAGGACTCTTCCTGATCCCCTTGGGCAGGTTATTCCATAGTCTTGGTCTAGCTATTGAGTCTCTTCCCCTTGCGTTTAGACTTGGGTTCCGTTAGCCATAGTGCACTGGGTAACTGTTGCGGTGGGTCCTGGAAGGAGAAGTGAACCTTCATTTAGCACGGTCCTCTCAACAACTAAAAATGTTTTACCATACATCTACTAGCCAGAAATAGACATGAAGGACAAAGGTAGATATCTGAGAAACATGAATACCCTTGTGTACTCCATTACTGTTGATTTCTAGGTTTGCATTTGTTAAATTTTGGAGGCGGGTGTATGTTTTTATCTGTTCTTGTCTAAGTAGCATGCAGTTTGCTGATAGTAACAGCAGTTATGTCAAATCATTCTGGTTCCAGGCATTCTTTGTCATAACATTTGCTATATTAGGGAGTAAAGACGCTAGAAGATTTGAGAGCATCAGATGATATAATAACTGTAGCTTTTAGCAGTCTGTAAATTTGATTATATATTTTAAACTTTATTTCAAAGATTTTGACAGCCCATATAATTTAGACTAGCTCTCCTAGAATTTTACATGGCTCTGCCTAATAAAAGCAGAGCAGTTCTGTTTAAAATGTACAATCCGTGCGTGTTCCTAAAAGTTATACAGAACTTTTCTTGTCTACTTCTATTCACCCGGCAAGTTCCATGGCTTCTTTGTTTGTTGATTCTGTTTCTATACCAGTTTGTTGGTAAAAATAAGCTGCTGTGTTTCAGGACTAATCGTGAAAATTACTCTTATTTGGTCACCTGGCAACACTCATCATGCATGTGTAGGAGAATGTGCTGTGTGAAATTTCTGACCTTTGAAAGATGACATGCATATATACAAATAATGTAAACTAGACACACGCATTGGTCACCTGCAAGGATTGTATTGGTTAATTCCATAATGGTCCAGCTATCCCATTTTTCACTTAATTGATCCCAGGAGAGAATTCTGTGAAGGTTGAATTCTTCCATGCTTTGTTTCAGCAACGGGGGTGTTTTTTAAATGTTGATCTACTTGAGTACAGTCATTCTGAATTCAATAGGTTTCAGAGTAACAGCCGTGTTAGTCTGTATTTGCAAAAAGAAAAGGAGTACATGTGGCACCTCAGCGACGAACCAATTTATTTGAGCATAAGCTTCCGTGAGCTACAGCTCACTTCCTTGGATGCATACTGTGGAAAGTATAGAAGATCTTTTTATACACACAAAGCATGAAAAAATGGGTGTATACCACTACAAAAGGTTTTCTCTCCCCCCACCCCACTCTCCTGCTGGTAATAGCTTATCTAAAGTGATCACTCTCCTTACAATGTGTATGATGATCAAGTTGGGCCATTTCCAGCACAAATCCAGGTTCCCCCCCCACCCACCCCCGCAAACCTACTCTCCTGTTGGTAATAGCTTATCTAAAGTGATCACTCTCCTCCTTCCTGAGGAAACTACAATCCATCGGTGATCTTCCTGATAACACCATCCTGGCCACTATGGATGTAGAAGCCCTCTACACCAACATTCCACACAAAGATGGATTACAAGCAGTCAAGAACACTATCCCCGATAATGTCACGGCTAACCTGGTGGCTGAACTTTGTGACTTTGTCCTTACCCATAACTATTTTACATTTGGGGACAATGTATACCTTCAAATCAGCGGCACTCCTATGGGTACCCGCATGGCCCCACAGTATGCCAACATTTTTATGGCTGACTTAGAACAACGCTTCCTCAGCTCTCGTCCCCTAACGCCCCTACTCTACTTGCGCTATATTGATGACCTCTTCATCATCTGGACCCAAGGAAAAGAAGCCCTTGAGGAATTCCACCATGATTTCAACAATTTCCATCCCACCATCAACCTCAGCCTGGTCCAGTCCACACAAGAGATCCACTTCCTGGACACTACAGTGCTAATAAACAATGGTCACATAAACACCACCCTATACCGGAAACCTACTGACCGCTATTCCTACCTACATGCCTCCAGCTTTCACCCTGACCACACCACACGATCCATTGTCTACAGCCAAGCTCTGTGATACAACCGCATTTGCTCCAATCCCTCAGACAGAGACAAACAACTATAAGATCTCTATCAAGCATTCTTACAACTACAATACCCACCTGCGGAAGTGAAGAAACAGATTGATAGAGCCAGAAGAGTTCCCAGAAGTCACCTACTACAGGACAGGCCTAACAAAGAAAATAACAGAACGCCACTAGCCGTCACCTTCAGCCTCCAACTAAAACCCCTCCAACGCATTATCAAGGATCTACAACCTATCCTGAAGGATGACCCAACACTCTCACAAATCTTGGGAGACAGGCCGGTCCTTGCCTACAGACAGCCCCCCAACCTGAAGCGAATACTCCCCAGCAACCACATACCACACAACAGAACCACTAACCCAGAAACCTATCCTTCCAACAAAGCCCGTTGCCAACTGTGCCCACATATCTATTCAGGGGACACCATCACAGGGCCTAATAACATCAGCCACACTATCAGAGGCTCGTTCACCTGCACATCCACCAATGTGATATATGCCATCATGTGCCAGCAATGCCCCTCTGCCATGTACATTGGGTCAAACTGGACAGTCTCTACGTAAAAGAATAAATGGACACAAATCAGATGTCAAGAATGATAACATACATAAACCAGTTGGAGAACACTTCAATCTCTCTGGTCACGCGATTACAGACATGAAAGTTGCGATATTACAACAAAAAAACTTCAAAACCAGACTCCAGCGAGAGACTGTTGAATTGGAATTCATTTGCAAATTGGATACAATTATCTTAGGCTTGAATAGAGATTGGGAGTGGCTAAGTCATTATGCAAGGTAACCTATTTCCCCTTGTTCTCCCCCCCCCCCCCCCGACGTTCTTGTTAAACCCTGGATTTGTGCTGGAAATGGCCCAACTTGATTATCATACACGTTGTAAGGAGAGTGATCACTTTAGATAAGCTATTACCAGCAGGAGAGTGGGGTGGGGGGAGAGAAAACCTTTTGTAGTGGTAAACACCCATTTTTTCATGCTTTGTGTGTATAAAAAGATCTTCTATACTTTCCACAGTATGCATCCGATGAAGTGAGCTGTAGCTCACGAAAGCTTATGCTCAAATAAATTGGTTAGTCTCTAAGGTGCCACAAGTACTCCTTTTCTTTTTGCTGAATTCAATAGGTGAAAAATACCCTATTTCTGATTCCCATCCCCAGTCGTTTCTCTCACTCTCACAAAATGGCTGTACTTTCCCTCCTGTGAAATCCAGGAACATCCATATTCATCCAAAATTATCAGTCAGTATTATTGCAAGTCACTAACTCTAAATGACATTAATATTTTATATAGACAACAGACATCAAAATAGCTGTAACTTAGTTTTTAATGTAATCTAAATATATGTGAAAAGAACATAAAGGTTGCAAAGCTGAGCGGTCAGGTAACGCCCAAATTGAAGTTGCCCATGCATTCTTAATTTAGTCCTCTTGTGTGTGTACATTATGATTTCCACTTATGCTGATGTATTTGTTTCTTTAAGTAAAGACACCTTCCATACTCCTGTAATTCTCAATCTGGACTTGTTCTAAATAACAGGATTAATGTATTCCCCAGTTTCCAGCTGTAGGAAAGTTATCTATCTTTAAAAAAACCAAAAAACCAAAAAAAACCCACTTAAGTTACAGTAACTTAAATTACAATTTCAGAGTAACAGCCGTGTTAGTCTGTATTCGCAAAAAGAAAAGGAGTACTTGTGGCACCTTAGAGACTAACCAGTTTATTTGAGCATAAGCTTTCGTGAGCTACAGCTCACTTCATCGGATGCATACTGTGGAAAGTGTAGAAGATCTTTTTATATACACAGAAAGCATGAAAAAATTACCTCCCCCCACCCCCTGCTGGTAATAGTTTATCTAAAGTGATCACTCTCCTTACAATGTGTATGATCGAGTTGGGCCATTTCCAGCACAAATCCAGGTTTTCTCAACCCTCCCCTCCCCCCCCGCCACAAACCCACTCTCCTGCTGGTAATAGCTTATCTAAAGTGACAAATTACAATGAAATGTTATCATACGTGGTATGTAACTAACTTATTCAGGATCAGGTGAATACTCAAAGAACTTGGCTAAGGATTGCTGCTTACTGGTGGGGGAGCTCTCCTCTTCTGAGTGCACTAAAAAGGATGACCAAATTTCAAAACAGCTATCCTCTTTTGGCACTCTTCTTGTGTACGTACTTGGTGTGAAAGCTTTTCCATTACAAGGACAGTCCATATTTTATAATACCACAATCCATAGGAGGAGGAATCACATATTTCCAATAATGTGCAATATAAAGTCTAATTGTTAAAGATAAAATAAACCTTCTCACATTGTTTAAAATGCAGATCCTTCACTGGAGCATTAAGTAAGCAAACTGGGGAATGCTAGCAATCCAGTATTTTGTCAGAAGATGTCTCTCTTTAATAATTTCCTCCAAAAACTGTCTTAACTCCTGGATGCAACCACCACATGTTCCTATATCCCTGCAAACCCTCCAGTGGAGAGCCTCCATAGTAGCAAAAATATTATGGCTCTTAACTGGAGTTCAACGCCACGTACACAGTAATTTATACATTTCCTTGAGCTACCCAAATTGAGGATGTATATCTCCTTTTCCATATAATTTGTCCAAATCCCACTCTCATCTTTTCATCTGCTTTTCTTCTCAACATATTTTTCAATCAGAATTGTATATATTTTAGAAATTAAACCTTTTGTTCCAACTTGTTCCTGGGTCAACTCCTCAAATGTGGTTAAAGGTCTAGATAGAGCTGACTTGTAGCCAGAGTTCACAATAAAACATTTGACTTGTAAATACTGAAAATACAAGATCTTTATATAGTTTATATTACGTATCTCTTGGTATGATTTCAAATCAGGACCCACGAACAGCCGTCTGCATTGTGTAATCTCAGCTTTTACCTGCAACAAATAGGTACTTTAATAACCAGGAATTTATTTTTAGGCAATATCAGTGAAAGGGCCTTGATTGACAAGAATTTAAAAAAAAAAAAAAAACTGTCCAAAGCTGCCAGGTGTGTGAGTGGGTGATTTTTTTTATTTTTGATCTAAATTTCTTTTTAACCCAATAATTATTAAAAATAGTTATATTTAGGCTCCTGTTCTGTTTGAGTGGTCTGTCATTAACCCCGTTGATCACATTTTATTCGTGATGCATAATAAATCAAATTAGGGAAAGCTTACTTTTTAGGTTATACAGAACTTTCAGGTTCACCCTGTTTCTTTTATGTTTCAGGACAAATTTTAATAGCACATCCTGCCATGTTCTTAATGTCATGTCAGGGGTGCACTGAAACAAAAATAATAACTTTGAGAGGACACTCAACCTTAACCAAGGCTACTCTACCTAACCAAGAAATGTTATATTGGTCAATTTCTCCAGGTCTTTTTTTATTTATTCCACAGTGGAGGGTAATTTGCCTTAAAAATGTTTTCTCCACAGTGAGTATTTCTAAATATTTTAAAGATTCCTTTTCCCATTTAAATTCATGGAGTTGACCACCATTTTTGATCTTTTTGGGAATATTAATTTCTAAAATTTCAGATTTATCATTTATTTTGAAACCTGATACCTGCCTAAATTTCAAAGTCAATTGTTCTGTAATTTTTAATTGAGTCTTCTGGATCCTGAAAATATAATAAGTCATCATCAGCATACAGAGCTATTTTGTGTTCTAATCCAGAAAGTGATTTGATACCCTTTACCAAGGGGCAGTTTTTCACATTTATTGCAAATGGCTCTATTGCCAAAACAAACGGGGGCATAATGGGCAACGCTGTCCCTTACTGTTACATAAATTAAAAGGGGATTAATGACCACTAACCACAGCAGAAACTCAGGGTTGAGTATAAAGAGCTGATATGTCCCTATAAAACTTATTTCCAAAACCAAACCATACCAAATTCTGCCTGAGGTACTCCCATTCCAGTCATTCAAAGGCTTTCTCAGCATCCAAAGGAAGCAGCACTCAAGAAGATTACTAGAATTAACATTATAGATCAAATTCAGAGTTCATCTGCTATTACCAGATAAATGCCTGCCATCAGCAAACTCAAATTGGTCAGGGTGAACACATTTGGACAATATGATTTTCAGTTTGCTTGCTAAGTTCTTGGCATAAGTTTTAACATCCATGTTAATTAGGAATAGGTCTGTATGTTGCACAGTTGGTAAGATCTCTTCCTTCAGGAGTGACCACAATTTTTGCCTCTTTCTAGGAATCTGGAATCTTGTTTCCTTGCAATAGACCACTGAACAATTCAGTTATAACAGGGACCAGCACTTGCTTTAGCGCTCTGTAATACTCCCCAGAAAACCAATCAGGACCTGGTGCTTTATTGGATTTTAAATTCTCAATTACAACTTCAACTTCCTTAGCAGTAATTTACCTATCAAGACCTTCCTCTGACAGCGAAAGTAGTTTCACTCTTCTCAAATGTCTATAAGTTTAGGCTTTGGATGTTCTGAAGGGTACAAAGATTGGAAAACGTTTTAGTGATCTGTTTAATGCCTTTTTATTTCTAACCAGGCTGGATGGCTGATTATTTGTTAATTTTTCTGGCTAAAAACCTATCTTTATTGTCCTTTTCATAATTTGATATATCTGTTTGCTTAGTCTTACATGTTTGTAACAGGTGAATCTTCCCTCTTATCATATTTTTTTCTATACACTCCTTTAGTACCTGTAGATTCATGTCTACCTTGCAAAACAGAAAGTTCTTTAACCAAACTCGTTCAAGAGCCCTTATCCTTTTGAGATATAATGCTTCAGTTATAAGGATCCTCCTCATTACTGCCTTTTCAGCACCCCAGAGAACATTTTTGATCTCTTCCATATAATTTTGTTCTATATATCTGAAAAATTTCCTTCAGCTTTTGAATTCTGAGGGAGTCCTATCACAAAGCTATATTCAACCACCAGGCCCTTTGTTTTTTCACTGTCTCAGGCCATATCTACACTACAAAATTAAGTCGACCTAACTTTCATCAGCATACAGCCACTTACATGTGTCTACACTTTGCTGCTTGCGTCAGAGCTGTGCGTACTCACCAGGAGTGCTTGTATCAATTGTACTGTCAGTGTGGGGGCATTGTGGGACAGCCCCTGAAAGCCAGTAATCATCAACATAAGCAACAGCGTCTACACTGACACACTGTAGACCGAATTACATCAACCTTGACTTTATCCTGCTCGTGGAGATGGAGTTATACCAAGTCAGCCTAGCAGGGCAGTTATATCAGTGGGAGCAAAATTTTAGTGTAGACACATCCACAATTAGGTCGACGTAAGCTGCCTTACATTGATTTAGTAGATTTACATTGATTGTGTAGTGTAGAGCAGGTCTCAGTCTTTTAATCTAATATATTATGCAGGGACTTCTCAGACCAAGTAATAACTTCCAGATCAGCTTTTTTGACCAAATTAGCCAAGGTCCTAGAAATAAAAATCACATCTATCCTGGAATAAGATCCATAAGTAGAAGAATGTGTAGACCCTGACATCTGAATTCATTTACCACCAGATGCCCATGAGATCCTCTTTTTGTTTGTGATGCAACAAATTTGCTCTTCCTCCTGCTGATCACCTGCTGTGTCCATTTGATTGATCCAGAGTGGGGTTAAGCATCTCATTAAAATCTCCCCTAGAATAAAGTCCCTTTCCCTAAAACTTCTTAAAACCCTAAAAAAACAAACAAACCCCAAAACAAAGCTCTCCCTGATTGAAAATATACACATTGGCTAATGTGAGAAGTTTACCTTTCAAGGACCCCTTAATTAAAATATATCTGCCCTCTGTCTGAGTTGTGCAGAAACAACAAAAGGGAAGTGTTTAGCGAAGAGTATTGCCACCTCTCTTCTGTTAGATTACCCTGGAGAGAGACAATGATTGCGTCCAAGAAGTATTTAGGTATTATCATTTTTCTTCAAGTGTGTTTCCTGAAGATACTGGGGAAATCCTTTTTCAGTGAGCAGAATACCCTTTTCCTTTTTGTTGGATTGTTCACCCCTTTAACAGTAACAGTCATGACATTAATAAACTCGCCCATGAATTCAGGTCTGTTCTCGTCTATTATATTACCATTGGTTAAAAGCAGTGAGCCCTCTTAGCCAGGCCTCCATTACATTTGTGCCTCTTTAAACATGACATTTTAGATAGTTCCTATCATATAGCAATTTTAAAACTCCAACAAATACTGCTTTTCCTTTTTTAAGCATCTATATTGCTGTACCTGATCTGGAGTCTGATTTACTGTAAATTTTTTAATTGAGCCGACATTTTTATTAATCTTTCTATTAAAACATAACAATATTTAACACCTGCTTGTTCTCTTATCCTGTTTCTGTATCTGTGCATTTCCCATTGTTGCCTGGTCCCCTCTGGTAGTGAGTGTCTGGGTTATACTTCCTTTATTGGCATTTTAGTTCCCTGCTGGAGGGGGGTTTCTCTTGAGAACTAATCTGTACGTAATCTTATCAAACATCTTTATAATATTGCGGCTTATGAGATTATTTATACCATTGCTGAGTTCACTTATTCTTAAAATTTTCCACCATAGATGACCCTTCTCCAATTAACATAAATGTTGGAATGTTTGTGATAATTCTGACTTCAAACTTTCTTCAGTAGGGGAGATCTGGGTCTCTTGATATTTTGTTGTTAACTTTGTTTATAATATAAATCACATTAACTAAATATTATACCTCTGAAGTATATATTACCCACAGAGTTAAATATCCTGTCAGCTAAAGTTTTAATCCTTAAGCTTATTGTTTAGAAAACTCTTTACTTGTTGATTTTACCTAGATTTTACCTGCTACTCTTCCAGCCAGTGATCTCTCCGCTTCCATATTACATTCTCTATTAATCAGATATTAGATCAAGAGTCTTTATTTGAGAAGAGTAACTATGTTCTGGCAACTGGAAGATGTTTCCTTAGCCCTCAACAGAACAAATAGTTGTTCAAAGTTTCTCTTCTCATTGGGTGCCTTTGTTAAATGCTATTCTAGGTTGTTAGCTTCTTGAGCTAGTCAAGACCACTTGATTTTGGAGTTTCTCCTTCATTGGTGGAGTAGGAGGCTTGGAGAGGCTTGTTAGCAGCCAGCTACCAAGTGGGATGCTCCCAAGTCCATCTCATGTTGTAAATTGGACTCCTTCATGCTCTAATCATATTATTGGCAGACTACTCCCTCGAGTGGCTACATAAAGATAATAAGAAAAGGAGTACTTGTGGCACCTTAGAGACTAACAAATTTATTTGAGATAATAGTCTCCTAACTTACTGCTTGCTATGTTAAGGTCTGATGTAAAGGTCAGGTCTGGGGAGAAAATGAACTGCTAGTTTCCCTTCAGATTATCGTCCCATCCCAATCTTTCTTGAATCTGTGCAAGGTGGTAGCAGTGTTCTGAATGAGTGTCTAGTTCCTGGCTCTAGGAGCCTTCAGATGTTCCTTGATAATCCAGCAAAGTTGTCTTAGGTTGATCAATTTGTTGGAAGAGCTGAAAAAGATTGATGCACTTTGTATCACTTGCAAGTCAATGTTTATAATTTAGCATATTGTTTAAAATATATCTATACATAAAGGGAAATTTGTTACTTAAATAAAAAACCCCTCCCCTGGGAGCATGGAGAGATATTGCTCTTCATTATGGTATGATTGGAATGAACTTTAAAAGCTGGTTTGAACTAGCAATGAGCATGTAATTATGGAGCAGCTGCAGCACAACCCATCCCACTGATGCCTTAACCTGGCAGCTGTGTATGTGTAAACTCAAATTACCACAACTCTTCCACTAAAATGGGATTAGTCATTCTCCTGGGAAATGGGGTTTGATGTTTTTAAAATGACTAGGATGGTCTTAATGAAGACAGAAGCCTGTGTACCACATTGGTTGGCAGATTGCCTGCAGCGATTGGTTTAAGGCTTCGAGCGCTGCCTAGTCTAGCATTATTGTCACTGTATTATCCTATTACTTTTAGTCATATCTAAATAGCTGGAGATACTGACAAAGAGGCCTGAAGGGCCATAAACCCCTACTTTGCCTGCTGTTTTCTTCTCCATACCTGCTGTGGATAGACAGCTGGACACAGGTGGTATTGAAATAACCTTTTAGTTGTTTATTTGTTTAAACTCTAGTGACTTGTAAGCCATCTAAGTAAATTATCAAGTCAGTACTTTTCTATCTGAAGCTCTGCAGTAAATGTAACAAGTAGATTAAGTGATGACTTGCCTCGTATTCTACAAACCGGAGCTCTATTTTTGTCAAATATGAGACTCCATTGTTCTAGCGTACGCAAGAGAAAATTGTTCGTGTGGCTGAGATAAAAGTGAGAGGCTGTTGGTGTCATGGGACACCGCCAGTACCAGGTCGAGTAACTGAGAATGCCGACCAGGGAAATAACCCACTTCCTTCCCTGACGAAACAAGGGATGCACCCCACCCATGTACTTATTCTCTACACCAGTACTTACTTGGACTCTTAATACATTCCATGGGTGGCATACCTGAGCCCACTTATCCACTGATGCTTTAAAAACTCCCACACCCCCATCTGGATCTGTGCTGGTTGTGATATGTATGTACCTTGGGAACCTTGTAACCGATACTTGCAATCCCCCATAACCCAAGCCCGACCCCAGGTGTACAGTACCTTCCCTCTTGTGTAAATTTGATTTTAAACATTAACTTTAATATTTTTAAAGCTAACACAGATTTCTGAAACATTTTATTAGCTTATCCTGCAGTAGAATTAACATTAATTTGAATATAGCTCTAACTGTATCAGGAGCAAACTCCTCCTACTTCTAAACATATTTTAAAGTCAATCTTTATTTACACAACTGATCTCTAAATGAAGCTTTTGAATTGTATTTGATGGGAGTTAGGAACTGTACAAATAATGATGGACAATAATGGAAATAGTGACAGGCTGAAAGACCTTCACTAATAGAAAGCTTTTTCTTTTAATTTCTGGCACTATTTGGGCAAGTTGAGTGGTATCTTCAGTCATGAAAATCAAATAGTTTATAAGGACGCAATGTGCGAGTGTGTCTGATTATATAGGTAAAGGGGACTATTTCGTTAAAAAGTTTGGAGTTTTGGCTCCAAATTTCGGTTCTATTTCTTGTTTTTATTTAATAAAAAGCTTTCAAACTTTTATAAATAGAAATAATGTATTTGTTTGGGTTTAATTATTTCCCAGTTTGAAACGCAAACATTAGAGCGCAGGGATAAGAAAAGCGACTCCGACTATTACTGTTTTTATTGTTCAAACTGAGTGAAGTGAAGAAAATGAGTAGGTGACAGTAAACTAGTCTTTTTGTGCTTTCAACTTCACTAATCTGTGGTGGCACAGGTAACCATTTGTCATTTTAACTATTATTTTTAAGCAGCCATGACCTCTGAATACTTTAGATTGACTAAAAGAAAAGGAGTACTTGTGGCACCTTAGAGACTAACCAATTTATTTGAGCATAAGCTTTCGTGAGCTACAGCTCACTTCATCGGATGCTCAAATAAATTGGTTAGTCTCTAAGGTGCCACAAGTACTCCTTTTCTTTTTGCGAATACAGACTAACACGGCTGTTACTCTGAAACCTTTAGATTGACTGACAGTCTCTCATTGACATGCACAGCTTATTAAACCCTTCCCTTGGCCATAAACACAAGCAATGGAGGTTGAGGCAATTGCTTGATGTCTAGCTTAGCTTCATGATCTAGTCTCCTCCTTTGCTTTCAGCAGCAGGGCAACTCCCAGTTGAAGTTTTAATTTCCCCTTTTTCTCCTCCTAGACCCCTGTCCCACAGGGGGGCCTAGAGGAGAAGACCCTGCCATTGTTGGGGCCCTGTGGTGAGTTTCTTGCTTGGCGAATTCCAAACTCATTCTTGATTACATTAACAGATGATACGGGACTGAATTTCTTCATTGTGGTAACCTCTAGATCTATACCTGGAAAGAACCATTAAAATGAACATGCAACATCTTGTCAGCCTTAAAAGCTTAACTTTTAGTAGCAGCAAATTTCATTTAAAGGCTTGTAAACATTATGAGCCTCTATAGTCTGAAATCACCAATTTTCTGTTTTTTCCCTTTATTAATAAAACTTAAGCCTGGGGTCACAACCCCAGATAAGATGGAACATTGTCACTACAAGTGGCATATTGGATGAGATCCACATTAGAAATTGATCCCACGATCATGGTAATAGACTTTGTAATGTTGTGCATAAATTAAATACACTTAAAATTACCCATAAGAAGAAACTCTGAAACAGTTTTTCACCCTGGTTTTATTAAAATCCCCCTACCCCCTAAACAATCAGTCTGTAGCTGGTGACCACTGGTGGTGGTGGTGGCTAAGGCTGGTTCCACTGATTACTTTGTGCATCTTGCTCACTTAAAGTAGGTCGTTTGTGCCATTGTCATGCATTATCACTGCCACACTTAGCAAGAGGACTGAAATATCAAAATATTTTGCCTCGCAGTTTATTGAAGCAGAACTTGGTGTAGATCTGATGTCTAAATCCAACATGTGAGGCTTTTCTAAGCACGCTATTTCTATATAACTTTAATGTGTTTTTTTTTCCTTGAAGCTGTGGAGTGGAATGCCATGGCCAGTTCCTCGGACAGCGAAGATGACAGTTTCATGGCTGTGGACCCAGAAGAAGCAGTGGTGGAAGGGACAATGGAGCAAGACGATGAGCCGCATGCTGAGCTGGAGGTTGAGGAGACCAGGCATAACCGATCAATGTTGGAGCTGCCAGAAGAGGTTTTAGAATATATCCTGTCCTTTCTTTCACCATACCAGGAGCACAAAACCGCTGCCCTTGTCTGCAAACAGTGGTATCGCCTCATCAAAGGTACAAACAGCAGCAGTGAGATCTTTTATCCTTTCATTTGAGGAAAGATCTATTAGTTTTCCTGTCTAGTCTTTTTGCCTTGTTTTTAAAATTCATCTCTCACTGTTGTTTGCCCTTCCCTCCACACGTTAATCTGGATGCTGCAGCGTCTTGTTGTGCTTACAGAATTAATGCTAGAAGAATAACTAAAGCTGTTTGCTTCATTCTGTGCAGATAGGGCTCGCAGGAAAGCACCACATAGTGAAGTCTCATCTACTAAAAAAACGTGGGGTGTTTGCTTATTGGCCCCACACCAATGTGGCAGACTCTGTCAAGATAAAACTAGTCAGCTGACTACTTCTGTAGTACTCCCAGGTATTGGTGTATGCATTGTTGCCCACCTTGCATTCAGATCCCTCTCTTCCATTCACTGTAGCACTTTATTCGTTCCTGGGCTCCCTGTCTAATGTGGCTGCACATATTGCTGCATAACTGTGGTCCAGAATCTCACCCTTTGCGTGAAAAGAGAATTAAATCATTGGCTTTTGTGGTTTTGAAGATAAACTTCATAATATGAACTGCATGTAAACTGATGTAGTAATATCTGCCTGTGTCTGCAGATCGCCTGGAACATTAGCCCTATGGTATGAGCTACTCCTGTTTACCTCAGTGTAATACTAGTTTCAAAGCATAATAGGGATGTTTTAAATATCAGCATTCTTTCAGCGGTGCTCATTGTAGAAGAATCAGAATAGAATCTCAGGGTTGGAAGGGACCTCAGGAGGTCATCTAGTCCCACCCCCTGCTCAAAGCAGGGCCAATCCCCAATTTTTGCCCCAGATCCCTAGATGGCCCCCTCAAGGATTGAACTCACAACCCTAGGTTTAGCAGGCCAATGCTCAAACCACTGAGCTATCCCTTCCCCGAAAGAAGCATTCATCAAAGGTGCTTTATCATTCTTGAATGTACAGGCAGATACTGGACAAGTCCCCTGCTCTGCCACATGCTTCCTGTGTGACCTTATGCAAGGCATTTAGTCTCTCGGGGCCTTAGCTCCCACTCTGTAAAATGTGGATAATAGCACTGCCCTGGCTGACAAGGGTGTTGGGAGGAGAAATACTTTGATGAATGCTTCTTTCGGGGAAGGGATAGCTCAGTGGTTTGAGCATTGGCCTGCTAAACCTAGGGTTGTGAGTTCAATCCTTGAGGGGGCCATCTAGGGATCTGGGGCAAAAGTTGGGGATTGGCCCTGCTTTGAGCAGGGGGTGGGACTAGATGACCTCCTGAGGTCCCTTCCAACCCTGAGGCATTCAGATGCTGCAGCAATAGGTGCCCTATAAAGTACAATGAATTAGGTAGACCCTCCCCCAAATTTAAAATACCTCCTCCCACCCCACTCTCCTGCTCTGGGAGTGGGGTGGGAGGAGGTATTTTTTCATGCTTTATGTGTATAAAAAGATCTTCTACACTTTCCACAGTATGCATCCGATGAAGTGAGCTGTAGCTCACGAAAGCTTATGCTCAAATAAATTGGTTAGTCTCTAAGGTGCCACAAGTACTCCTTTTCTTTTTGCGAATACAGACTAACATGGCTGTTACTCTGAAACCTGTCATTAATGAGAATCATCCTTTCTTTAAGAAAATAACTAAAAACTACAAGTACAAAACAAGGTGAAAATTAATGATTTCGATCAAGGTTTCCTGCTTGATATTTAAAATGCCTTGATTTGCCCCAGGCTGGACTGGATACATGCACAGAATCCTACAATGCCGTTATGTTTTCAAAACAAAAATATGCAGCACAGTAAGTTGAGGGCAGTGCAAGATAAATGGGAATTAATATCAAGCAGTAAATACTGTATTGATGGTGTTGGATTTGATTAGGGCTGAATGCTGTCAGGGGAGAGAGGCCTGAATTATAAAAGGCAAACTTGTCTTATAGGACACAGGGTATTTTTACTTTCATTGCATTTTTTCCCTGGTCACACTTGTGGGATGTGTCTTAAGCCTGCAGTTGCCATCAGTGTCCGTTTGTTAAATGACCTGTACTGTATTCTCTGAGCAGGGAGTTCTGCACCTTCTCCCACGTTATCTGGCAGTTTGAGAATGTTGCCTGCTTGGTCTCCTGGAGGTGAGGGCCATTGAAATGCAGAGGTTTTCTCTCTCTCTCTCTGCCTGGAAGCTGTGTGTCACCACCTGGTATTTCTGGAAAATATCTAACTTGCAGGTAAAGCACAAATCCCCATCTCCGTTTAAAAGATTTTGAGTGGATGGGGAGGACACATTGCTGCGATTCTCCCTCAGCTTACTTTTACCCCCTTTAAAACAACCACAACAAAAATAACTGCACTGGTCATCCCGATACTCATTAGTTTGTTTTATTGCTGTCCCAAACTCTTCATCTGTGTCTTTTTTTTTTAATTTATTTTTTTTAGGCTGTCTACACTACCGCTTTCAGCGCTAACACTTTAGTCGTTCAGGGGTGTGAAAAAACACCCCCCACGAGCGACAAAAGTTTTAGCGCTGAAAAGCGTCAGTCAGTATAGACAGCACTTTATCGCTGAGAGACATGCTCCCGGTGTTAAAGCTGCCACCCCTTGCTTGGGGTGGTTATTTTTCATCGTCCGGAGAGCTCTCCCCCAGTGATAAAGCGTGACTACACTGCCCACGTCACAGCGTTGCCAAGGCAGTGTGCTGTCACATGGGCAGTGTAGACATACCATAAGATTAAGCCCTTTGGGGGCAGGGGTTTTCGGTCTCTGGAGCTCTGTGTGCTGGCCGCTGTAGTATGCAGATTGGAGTTTAATAATAATGTGCAAAACTTAGTGCTGGCTCTTTGCTGGCTGGAAAAATGAAGTAGGTAGGTGTTGAGACAGAAATACCTGAGTTTCTCGTCTTGGCTCTGTGGGGAGCCTGGAAGTCACTTTGTGCAGTCTTCTTTTGTAAAATGGAATTGGTACTTGTCTACTTCATTGGAAGGTTGAGAATGGATGTTTGCTGAGTTCTTTGAACATGTAAAGCTCTCTATCACGTCTAAGTATTCTCTCCCCTGCTCTGAGTTTGACAGGTCATAGTTCAGATGGAGCACTTCTGAAATTGAGCAATGCAAAATTCTTTCAGCTCATCAAGTTATGGGAGGTAACAAACACTTCTCCAGCACTCCTAAAGCAGCACAGCGTTCAGCCCCTCATCTGAAACTCACCCTCTGCTGCTATGTGATGTGCAGTCACCTGCTTGCTTGTTCTTGCAGTTACCATGGCTTAAAGGTATAAAGGAGAAGACTGAAATGAAGTAGAAATGAGTGATTCACCCGAAAAAAGAATGTGGGAGAGGCACACTGTGTACAGCAGGGATGAGTGGCTTTAGGCAGCATACATATGCGTGACTAGTTAGTCTTTAATGCTGGGAGTGTGGTGGGGGAGTTGTTGTTTAGCAGGTATGTCATTTTAGCAGCTACTATTGACTAAAGCAAACGTAGTTGCTCACCTGTACCCTACAGTCCAGAGAGGGTCACTTGAGGTAAATGCTGTTTGTTTTCTAATGCTTAATTTTTCTCTGCTTTGAAATCATATAATTCAGGTTACATTTCCAATGTGGCCTCCTGGGGACCAACTGCCCGGGGACCAACTGCCCAGGGATGTAGTGCTTTAGTTTGAAATTTTCCTGCCACAAATCACGAAGTATGATACTTAGGATTTTTTTGTTTTTTGGGTTTTTTTCCCAGCACAGGGCTTTCAGTAAGAATTTTTGGGAAAATCTCTTGTCAAGTTCTAGCATCTCCACTGTCATAGATTTCAAGGCTGGAAGGGACCATTGTCTAGTCTGACCTCCAAAAATGTCTAGAGCAGATCTTTTAGAAGAATATCCAGTCTTGATTTAAAAAATTCTGTGATGGAGAATCCACTGCAACCCTTGGTAAATTGTTCCAGTGGTTAATTACCCTCACTGTTAAAAAATTATACCTTATTTCCAGTCTGAATTTGTCTAACTTCAATTTCCAGCCATTGGATTGTTATTATATATTTTTCTGCTGGATTGAAGAGCCCATTATCAAATATTGTTTCCCCCATTTAGGGGATAGTAAATTGTAAGTAAGCCACCCTTTAACCTTCTCTTCAAGATAGATTGAGCTCTTTGAGTTTATCTGTCATTAGAGGGCATGTTTTCCTATCCTTTAATCATTCTTGTGACTCTTCTCTGAAGTCTCCAATTTATCAATATCCTTCTGGACACCAGAGCAGGACTCAGTGTTCCAGCAATGGTTGCACAAGTGTCAAATACAGAGGTTAAAATAACCTCTCTCCTCCTACTCAAAATTCCCCTGTTTATGCATCCAAGGATCTCATTAACCCTTTAGACCACAGTATTGCACTGGGAGCTGATGTTCAGCTGATTATCCACCATGTCCATCAAATCTTTTTCAGACTCACTGCTTCCCAGAATAGAGTCCCCCATTCTGTAAATATGGCCTACATTCTTTGTTCCTAGATGTATACATTTACTTTTAGCTGTGTTAATACTTAAATGGTTTGCTTATGATCCAGATCACATTGTATCAGTGACCTGTCCTCTTCATTATTTATCATTTTCCCCCAATTTTTGTCATCCTCAAACTGTATCAGCGATTTTGTTTCTTCTTCGAGTGATTGCTCATGTGTATTCCCCAATAGATGTGCATGCTCGCCACGTGCACTGGTGCCGGAAGTTTTTTCCCCTAGCAGTACCCGTAGGGGGAGTGCCCCAGCGACCCCTGGAGTGGCGCCTCCATGGCGCGGTATAAGGGGATCTGAACCCAACCCACCCCCCTCCCCCCCAGTTCCTTCTTGCCGCCAGTGAAGGTGCATCGGAACTACTCTGCTCCAGCTTTGCTGTAGCTCGGCCCCAGAACTGCCTTTTCGTTCAGTGTTAGTACCTGTAGTTAGCTGCTCGGTTAGTTCAGTTAGTTAGAGCGTCCAGACCGGGGCATGCCCCGTGCCCTGGATTTTAAGTCATGTGACACTTGTAGGCGATCTATGCCAAGGAGTGACTCACATGCAGACTGTTTACGCTTTTTGGGAGAAACCCATATCAGCGATCGTTGCAAGATTTTCAAGTCGTTCAAACCTCGGACCAAGAGGGAAGGAGACATTAGGCTCTGGACCATTCTGATGGAGCTGGCACTGATCCCGACTCCAGTGCACCACTCCGAGCCAGCACCGGGCACCGCGAGCCTTCGACCGGTCGGCACCGCTCACCATCCACGGGGCACAAGAAGGCAAAAAAGACTCCTTCGCAGCAATACCGAGGAAAACCTGGGGCAGAGGCTAGACCCATGTCAGGCAGTCCTCGATCCCCTCAGGCTTCCAGGCCTCCGACTCGCGTAGAGTGGAGTAGCCCGGCCACTTTGGACCAGGTCTCCCCAGATGTCCGGATGCCCTCCATGCTGGAGGCCCTACAGGCAGACCGGGACGTCATGTCCATGCCGGTACCAGGAGCATCACTGATGTCGGTCCCACGCTGCAGGGACAAGCCACCACTGGGATCTCTGCAGTTGCCCCTGGCTCAGTACCGATCTCGGTCGAGGGAATGTTCCCAAAGCTGTTCGATGCCCAGCGACCGTTCAGGGCAAAGTCCACGTGGATCGCCCCCAACTCCCACCAGACTGTCTGGTTGGGTGCCATCCGACTGAGACTCTTGGCACCGCTCCACTTCAAGGAGTGAGTACCAATGGGACCGAGGCAGATGTCGCCAGAGGCCCTCATCTCGGAGGGGTTACCGCAGCTGGTCATGGCATGGACGTCAACCCCGTTCCCGCTCAGAATCCCACTCCAAGACTCCGCCAAGGCATCGATCACCAGCATCTCGCTGTCGCGGGTCCGTCTGTTGGAGCTGATCACAGAGGAGCTGCTATCGATGGTACCAGTCCTCCACGTTGAGATCGTGGTCCCGTGGTCGGCGTTGCTCCTAGCACCACTGCTCCTCCTGGTCCCAGGACAGCAGCAGGCCGTTCATCAGCCTGGCCTCCACTCATAGACGTCCTTCTATGGGGTAGGCCAGCCAGGCCGAGCAACCGGGCCCACTGGTGCTGCAGCAAGTGCAGGGCTCTGGGCCCCGTGACCGGCCCAGTGGTACCAGTGGGCACCATGGCCCCTGACACAGCCCCGGTGGGGGTTCGCTCGGTAGCTGGAGCCTCAGAGGCATCATCGGCCTCCATCTCCAGACCTCCAAGGAAGGAGTTGGTGGGATGTACACCTTCGGTACCATACCCAGAGACCAACCAAGTGGTGGAACCTCCGGTGCCGGCGGACACCCAAGGAACGGCACTGGTCTCCGCGGCCTCCCCGGATGAGGCGATTATGGCCTCGCTACATTCAGTCACGCAGGAAGACTTTAGGGCCCATCAGGAACTCCTAAAAAGGGTGACATCAAGCCTCCACCTCCAGGCAGAGGCGATGGAGGAGCCCTCGGACTCCCTGTTTAATGTGCTGTTCTCTTCGGCATTGGGCAGGGTAGCCTTGTCTCTCCATGAAGGGGTGGCAAAAATTTCAAATGTTCTGTGGCAAATGCCGGCCTCATTGGCCCCCACCTCCAGGAGGGCGGAACGCAAGTACTTTGTGCCCACCAAGGGACATGAGTGCTTATACACACACCCGGCACCCAACTCCCTGGTGGTCGAGTCGGTCAACCACAGGGAACAGCAGGGCCAGCCAACCCCTACCCCGAAAAATAAAGATTCACGAAGGCTGGACTCTTTCGGAAGAAAAGTTTATTCATCTTTGAGCTCCCAGTCACAAGTGGCAAACCACCAGGCTCTCCTGGGCTGGTATGAATTGAATCTGTGGGGCTCCCTTCTCAAGGTCGAGGACTCCCTCAAGGAGCATGATAGGAAGGAGTTCAAGGCGCTGGTGGAGGAAGGTACAGTGGCTGCCAGGGCAATCCTGCAAGTGGCTTTGGATGCGGCGGACACGTGGCTTCCATAAGAAGGGCGTCGTGGCCCCTGCTGTCCGGGCTGTACAGTGCGGCGCAGGCCGCCATGCAGGATCTACTGTTTGATGGCAAAGCTCTGTTTGCGGAACAAATGGATACAAAGCTGCATGGTATAAAGAACTCCCTCACGACCCTCCAGACTCTGGGTCTCTATGTCCCGGCTCTGGCTAAATTTAAATTTAAGCCGCAGCAGACTCCCGCTCAGGCCTCCACCCAAAATACAAGGCCGCCTATAAGAAGGCATGGGACTATAAAAGGCTCCCTCAGAGGCCGTCGAGGCTGGCCCCACAACCCGGGTCCGCCAAGGGCAAACAGGCGGGGAAAAGGCGATTTTGATGGGACGGTTGGGGGCGCCCTGCCAGTCCTCCTCAGGGATCCGCCCTCAATAAAGCTCCAGTTCAAAGACAAGGGGTTCTACTCCCGCTATTTCCTTACTCTGAAGGCCAAAGGGGGGCTCAGGCCTATCCTGGACCTGTGAGATCTGAACCAGTTCATGGTGAAGCTCAAGTTCCGCATGGTCTCCCTGGCTTCCATCATCCCCTACCTGGATCCCGGGGACTGGTACGCTGCCTTCGATCTGCAGGACACGTACTTCCACGTTCACATATTCGAGGGGCACAGACGCCTCCTCCGTTTTGTGGTGGGGCAGAATCACTACCAATTTACGGTTCTTCCGTGTGGCCTATCCACTGCCCCCAGGGTATTTACAAAATGTATGTCAGTGGTAGCGGCCTACCTCAGGTGCCGGGGGTCCAGATTTTTCCCTATCTGGATGATTGGCTGGTCAAGGGCAGCTCCTGGTCGCAGGTGAGGGATCATATGTTAGTCCCGGTTCAATGCATTGAGTTTATCCTGGACGCCTCGTCGGCCACAGCTTTTCTCCCACCGGACAGGTTCGAGACCGTGAAGGGGCTCATCAACACTGTCACAAGGTTCCCAGTGACAACAGCCAGAGTGTGCCCCCAGCTCTTGGGTCACATATCAGCGTGCACGTATGCGGTCCGCCACGCCAGACTGCAAATGAGGCCCCTCCAGCTCTGGCTGACCTTGGAGTTCTCCCAGGCCAGGGACAGGATGGACAAGGTCCTCATCATGCCCGACTTGGTTATCTCCTCCCTACAGTGGTGGTCCGCCCCAAGCAACGTGATCCAAGGGGTCCCGTTCAGGGACAGGGCCCAGTCGCTGGAGCTGGTGTCTGATGCATCGGACCTGAGTTGGGGAGTTTATGGGGGGAATGTTCAGCGGGTGTCTGATTGCAGTGTAGACATACCCCCTGAGAGCATTGTGCCCTGAAAGGTCACAGTACAAGCCTCCAACAGGAGTCTGGCTTGGCTGGATTTGGTGCATGGCGCCATGGAGAGAGACTGGGAATGCTGGTGCTGCCAGCCCAGTCTTGGAGGCCAAAGGCCTGCCCCTGTTGAACCGTGTGGGTCCTTGAGGCCTGGCACACTGAAGGGGTCACTCCCAGGAGACTGACTACAGTCTGGGGCATAGAGAGACTCCATGACAGTGGTGCATAACTGAAACTAGAATCCAGCTCTCAATGAGCTATTCTCTTGGTAGGTAAATCTGGTATTTGTTTGCTAATGTTAAGATTCTCTAAGAGCTATATTCTCTCCTCTTGTATCTGGCTTAAGTTTCGTGGCTTGGTACAGGAGGTTTTGTGAATGCTGGCAGGAGCGAATGTTTCCAGGCCTTAGAATATCTGCCAGGATGCTCTGTGACAGCTACTGTAGCCCTGTGGCTTCAGTAGACACTTCTCCTTCCATTGGGGGCAATGTCTGGTGGATCCCCAGAGCCCCATCCCAAATCCCTCGGCATAAATCCGTACCCCACATACAGAACCTGCAGCTCTGGTTCTGGTCCTGCTCTGCATGGGGGCCTTTGTGGCCACAGGCAAAGAGGCAAAATCTCCCCCTTAGTAATGTGAGAAATGAACAGATTTTAATTATGGTATGTTCTAATAGGAATGTTTAATTGTAAATTTATTTTTAATGTTGCCAATAGCAGCCAACATGCTCAGAGACCTTATAAGGTATTGTGACTCCTCCAAAGGTTCATTTCAACAAACAGGCAGATGCTCATCTGGCAAAGAAGCAGTTGTGCACAGATGATATGTGGTGATTAGGACACAACAGGCTTGCATGGCAGCGTAGAACACCGGCATTGTTTATCTTAAAACACCTATTTTCTAATGCCCAAAAGTGTACTAAGCTCCTATTCACCACTAACGCAAAAAGGTATTTATATACATCAGACATCTCTGGCATCCATCTCTCACCTGGTCTCTCCAGCGTCTGGCTCCAGCTGGCAGATGAAATGGTATTGCATTGTGGTTTGAGGGAGGTTCATTGGGCCTGCCACTGTTAGACTTTGCTTCTTTATCAATACATTTGTCTCTTACCAGCCTGTATATCTTCCATGTTTCTCCTCTGCAGACACCCTCCTTAACTGTAGTCTAGGCGTTTAACACACTGACCCCAAACTTCCAAATTCTCACGGTCTTCAGCTGTTGAGCCCTCTGACCTATTTCTGACTCTAATTTAAGCACTTGCCTCTGAATCAGACTCATTTAGAACATGGTAATCTTACAGTGCTGGTAATTTACCCTAGCTAGCTGCAGGTTTTGATCAGGAGAGGATAACTGATACAGACAATATGTGTACGTGATTAGATTGCACAAAAGGTTTATTCTGTCATCAACCTGTTGAAGCTGAGAGTGCTTAAAAACAGATATTGTGCAGATCACTTATTAGTTACCACCTTTGGGCACACTCACTGGCTTTGAGTTTTGTCCTCTCCCCTCTTGAATCCTCTGTGGGCCTGCACTAGAGCAGTTATAGTCCTTTTGTCAAACTGCAAGGACTTACCTTCTGATCACTAACCACCTTCTTACACCTTCCAGGCTGCTCCTCCATTACTAGCCTTATGACATCCATTAATTAAACTGTAATTATTAACCTTTTATCATTTTCTTTTCCGACCTGGTATTGCAAAAAGGAACAGCAGTCAAGTCTGCATGGCTTCTAGGAGAAATGGATATACGGTCATGTATTTCTGTGGCTCCCATAGCCTTAGCATTTGCCATACTGAGTTGGACTATTTGTTCATCAAGACCAGTGACTTAACCCAGGCCTAATTTAGGCGTACTATGGGTTGTTCGTTTTCCTCCGGAAATTGTGCAATGCTAATCATGGAGGAACAACTCCTTCCTAGACTTGTAACGATAAGTTTATGCCAGAAGCATACTCAAGTATTGTTTTCTCCCTTTTCTAGGTGTGGCACATCAGTGTTATCATGGCTTTATCAAGGCAGTCCAAGAGGGAAATATTCAATGGGAGAGTCGCACGTATCCCTATCCTGGAACCCCAATCACACAGCGCTTCTCACACAGTAAGTACCCATTTAGAAAGGAAATATGAACTCTGCTCATCCAGTAATTTAGCGTGTTCCACCCCTAGCAGCTGCTGTCATGTTTGCAGAGCATTTATAATGCAAGGTGTTTGTACTTTGACCCAAGATGTAGCAGTAGTGGACATCCCTGTAATTGGGTAAAAGTTAAATGTATGTGTGCAATATGCTGTTCTGACAACACAAACAGTATACGAGTATAGATATGTATAAACCATTTGTTGTTGTTAACACCCTGATGTTAAGTTAAGAGGAAAAGTGACTGAGTGACTTAGGAGCACAACTCCTATTGAAAGTCAGTGGGACATGTGCTCCTAAGGCATTTGGGAACTTTTGAAAACCCCACCCTTAGACTTAACTAATTTTCTTCTTTAATATTCAGTCCCTCTTAGCTTTCTGCAGTCAAAATGACAGAACCTTCACTCTAATGACTTGAGTGCAGTGACATTGGTAGAGCTAATGAATTGGAGCCTATACATGGCTGCTGGATTGGCATCTGCGGGTTTCTGTACTAGATAATGTTTACATATTTCTGCATTATTTGGAGGAGCTAAGCTATATTTTTCTTCATATAAAGCATGCAGGATTGCAGATTAGAGGTACTGAAGCAATCACATTTTGATATGGATCTGACCTGTTCATAGAAGCCAATGACTCAACTGATGCTGCTTAATTTAGGAGTGAATCTTTGCTTTCTGCTTCTGAAGTTCTGTAACAAAATTGAAAAATGTTCTCATGCGGGGACGTAAATCAAATGACAATTCATTTGTATTCCTGTAGCTCCTAGAGGTTCTAGTCGTATTGTGCGAGGCAATTACAAACAAATAATACAAATTCAGTCCTTGTCTATATACATCTCTGGCTCTGGCTCCTCTGGAAGATGGCTCTCGAGGGAGCAGGATTTCATTGTAAAAAGGTAAACAAATATAAAGTGAGTGGTAGGATTCTGAGCATCATCAGTCATAACATTTTCATATTCCCAAGTAGTAATTTATTCAGTGAGTGATGCACAGCGCCTGCACACACCTACACCCCTCAGGTTTAAGTACCAGTGCTAGTAAACCACCTGAAGATGACTTGCACATTGTTCTTATGTCTTTCCCTCACCCGTCTGGCACTATTTTTACTAATTGCCTTTAGTAGCCAGGCTCAGGGGGCAGCCAGGGAATTGGATACAGATTTCTAGGTTTAGGGTGAAACTCGCCAAACCTAATAAAACCCCCTGCCAGAGCAAAATTTTGAGACTCTTTACTAAAAATAAGCTGTGAAAAATCCCTTAAATTTCCTCTTTTTCAGTGTTGAAAATTGTAGATGGGTCTGTTCTGGTATATTTCGGGATGTAGACGCGCACTGTGGCATCCTTCACCTAGGAAGTAAACGGATAGCAAGTTTGCTTCATGAAAAGGGATCTCAGCCAGGCTTGGTTGAAAATGCTGGAGAGAACTTTGGGTGAGAGAAGCTGTTAGGAGGATAACTTGGTAGTTAAGTTTAGGCTTTAGAATGCATGGTTGTGCCATTTTATACATAATCATTTGTTCCCATCTCTCTCTCTCTCTCTCTCTTTTTATTTGAATCTCTATTCTTAAATTCTTTTGTTTTGTAACTGAGCTCAAGTGCTGTACATAATACAGGAGTGATGGTCTAAGGTAGAAGTGGTAAACTGTGGTACACTGTTCCTTTGGGAGCAGAGGATCTCTGTGTATTCAGTCATCAGGATCTGGATACCCCAGGGGGACACCTGAAAGGGACCTGGGGACTGGGGTGCATCTGTTGTCAACCTGCCAGGCAAAGATGGCTGGTGTAGCCCAGAGGAGAATGTAGGTGGCTGACATGCTGGTTGTGCCTAGCTGATTAGGCAAGAGTCCCTCATGTTGGAGGCGGGTAGTAATAATGTGACTTTCAACCCTGGGTGCCCCGAGAAGTGTCACAGTAGTATCTGTTAAAACTCACATCCCACACACCAGTCTAACCCTCAGCGAGTTCAGAGAGTTTTTTAAATGATGCTTTGTATTCAGAAAAGCTGGTTTGAATTAAGTTGTTTGGTGCTGTCCTTAGTCAGATTTTTGGACAATGTCTCAGTGTGGGTAAAGAGACCTTTGGTTCTTGACTTCCATGTAATCAATTGTTCCACATTTTTGAAGATTCCTACATTAAAGCCTGGAGGGAAAAAATGCATTGTGTAGGTCTGATTTTTGCCAAGTGTATTATAAAACTCAAGCAATCTTTAGTCATACTGTTTTTGTCTTGATCAGAATAAATAAGAACCTATTATACAAATGTAGTACAATCTAAAAATATACAATTACAATAGAACAGTGACTCATCTAGTAAAACACAAGTGACTGATGCGGCCTCATAGCTACATCGAAAGGTCGTGGCAAACAGCAAAGGAATGGAATACGTTACGCCAGAAAAATTGATCCTTCAATGGAATATTTAGTTCTGCAGTGACGTCTAAATCCCGAATCTTTTTTCTCAGTAGTGAAGCATGTTACCAGAATACTGGCTAATCAAGTTATTTTAATTGGGAAAATTCTGAATAGCTGTCAGCAGTCCAGATGGTATGTTGACACCTGTACCAGGGCATGGGGACAGAAAAACTCAGAAAAACATACCCATAGTGGTGGTTGCTTCAAGAGTGGTCAAATTGGCTTTTAGCCATATGATGGCTTACTATAATAGGAACAAGACCAGCTATGTCTTTTTCTTTGTACGTAACATTGTTAAATATGTTTCTGCCTGTTGGCTTTCAGTTGGGTTGAAAGCTTGGACTGAAGGTAGCAGGCAAATACAATTTTAATATATAAAGTAAAACCATGGGAATTTTTTCACTGCAAACATTGGGGTTGGGGGGCAAAGCAGAGGAATGCAGGATTTAGTTTCTTGAGGTCTGGAATAGTCTATACTGGCACTGACATATCAGTTTAAATCTATTCCTGCTTTTGATGTAGGTAGTGTAAACAGTCATTGTAGGGCCAGTGGTGGTCTTAATTTGCAGTCTTACCACCCATTGCTGTGGTGCTGTCAACTCTCTTAAGCTAAGCAAGGTCAGGCATGGATAAGAGAGCTCTAAGAAACCCCCAGGTGTTGGAGGGAGTGGTGCTGGTTATTTAGTGGATAGCATTATTTCCTCTGAGTCAGTACTGAACCACTGCTGCAGTGTGTTAGGAGCTCAGTGTACTATTGGGAAGGCAGCCTTTCATGAGAGATGGAAACTGATTTTGATGACTTAAGGTCATGAAAAACCCAGGGATGGTTTTCATAAGAGTAGGGGTTTAGCTTGGTGACTTCACTAAATTCTAACTCTAGTAACTGTGTTTTGCTTCCCTAAAGTGGTGGTGGTGGTACTCATTTCCTGTCCTAAACTGCAATGCCATGTCTGTGTACTATTAAATAGCTGCTGTATTGCTCCTCAGCAATTGCAGCACTTTGAGGGTGCGTGAAGGGATCTGTATAGAGAACCGGTACCAGTTTGTTATAGTGCTTTGGGACCCTTCACTGAGGAAGCCGTTGTATATAAAGGGCTGTCCTTACACTCCAACAGTCAGGTCCACTAAGGAGACTTCACAAAGAATTTACAATATTTTCATTGGGAAGGTGGTGGGGAAACGCAAGTTGGATCTAAATAGAGCACATTTCTTTTCCTTCCTCTTAGGGTGAGACAGATAAACTTCCTTTATTTCTGACCTTTAAGGTAGTTGCTGTACGCATACTCAGTTTTGATGCTCTTTGTTGTATTTAGTAAAGTTAACAAGTTGAGCACTTCCTTTGATCTGAAGGGTTTTATGTACTGAATCCAGCCTTCTCTGTAATAGTCAGCTGATCTTACGCTGGCTCTCTCAAACTACTGTATAAGAAGCTGTGATATAGCATAGAAGTAATAGACAGAATTTAGAGAAAACACAAATGTTTAAAATAAGATAAATTTGAAATCAGTGCTGTTGATCATCTCTCTAGGGTAGGTATTCAAATATAATGGAGTGTTTTACAATGTTTTTGTTTTATTTATGATGATAGTGGTGATGGTGGATTTTAGGAGCACAAATCCTCTTGACTTTCAGTGGGACTTATGCTCCTAAATCTTAGTTGCTTTTGAAAAATCTACCCTTAGTTCTCAAATTCTCATGCCATCCGCCCAGCAAAAAGCTCTAAGTACAACTACTTCTAATGGACCACATTTTCCATCCTACTTCGTAGATTGATGCTGGCCCTTTAAATATGTACAACTGGAATTTTCAGTTGTACTGTCATTTTTACATAAATGGAGCTGCCTTCCTTTTCCAGAAGCTTTAAATGGTTTGCTAAAGAGGGGCAGGAAAGCACAGTTTAAATTATTTTGGTCTATGATTAAAATACATACTGTGTGGACGTCATGGTGCCTGTCTGGCTGGCTTGTTTTTAAAACCAAATAGAGGAGAAGAATGCTGCCACCTCCCTTCAAAAAATAATAAATTGGCTGCATTATGATGCTGCTTGAAAGTAGCAGTTGCCAAGAGTTTGGATTGGGGTGGAGGAAAGAGTTTCAATAACTCTTAACCTGCCACTATTAGCAAATGATTGGTTTGCAGTTTGGCAGGGAATCCATCAGGCAGCCTCTAATGCTTTTGTATTTTCCCATTATCTCTTTGTATATGAACAAGGTGAAGTTATACTTGTATTCGCGTCTATTGATTTAAATTCCACAAGATATGGGAGGCTAGAAATAGATCTAGTGGACTAATACCCTGCCCTTTCACCTGTAGAGACTGGGGTTCGAATATACATTGTCACTATGTGAAAATGAAATGTGGTGTTAGCCTAGTCCTTATCAGACATGTGCCTACATCACAAAACCACTGCAAAACTTGGCAGTCTCTGCTTAGGGAGAGGCCCAGGACGATAGCAAGCAGTGCTGCAAGTCAGCATCATGGTGAGCTGCCAGAGCTTGGAAAATAACACAGACACAATATAATGCAAGGATGATGCACCATATCATCCACCCTAAAATCTATCCCAATACTAGTTCTGCTATTGGTAATTTAGGTTTGAGTGGGTGTGGTAGATGTTAAGCCCTTCCATTATGTGGCAATGGTATTCTGAGTAGGAGAAATAGGAAAAAATATTTGATAATACTCCCTGTCTTTGAACACGCTGTAAGCATGTATATGCCAAATGATCATGCTCTGTGTAAGATGTTGACTGGGACCATTGTCCTTGCGTGCTCTGTATCTGCAAATCCCCAGTTCCTGCTGTGTGGTCAGCTCATGCACTGGACTTTTCTGTAAAAGCCAAGGGCATTAGAGCTATTGGCCTTTCTGTGGGCTTTGAATAGAGGAAGCAGGTGATCTGAATGACAAGTCACAGGTCAGACAATGAGCCATTTCTGAAAGGAGGAGATGGGTTTCATTGCTTCCCCTGCTGAGTGGAGTTGTCAGTGGTTGAATGTACTGTTTTATTACATCTAATTCATTCAGACCTAGTGGCTCTCTTTGGGATGAATATGACTGGTGTGCCTATGGGTGGGCTGTGTTTAAAAAAGGGTCATTGACACTATGAATATATTACTGCGTTAAAGAACTATGGCAGGGGCATTTGATCAGTAAAATCCAGGGACCTTTTACTAGTACTGAATAAACTGACTTTGAGTTCAGAATAAATCCTGTGAACAGTGACCTTTGGTAACAGCGACCTACCCTAACATATTTCCCCTGGCCACCAGAGTTTGAGCATCACTCCACTTGCTCCTGATATTCCACATTTCCCTTTGTTTTCTGTTACGGATATTTTGACTCCAGTTACCTCCACCAAGATGTTGGTTAATTCCATAACTTGTGATTTAGAGGAAGGGAAGGGCTGGCGCAGTTTCCAAATACATTGTGTCCTCCTTGAGTTTTACGTCAAAGGACAGCAAATATCAGGGTTCATCAAAGCTGCAAAAACAGAGCTCTAATATTGTAAAAGGTGCAGCTCCAGTGCACTCTGACAACCTCGAATTTCCTTTCCTTTCCAGCCTTCGTCCCTTCCTGGTGGGATTACCACCCTCCTATCTGCTGTTACTCATGTAGCTTTGCTTCACTTGTCTTGTAGGTTATTTATGATGGTGCTTGGTCTTGAACTTCCGCATCTGTTGCTGTGGTTTTGTTTGCATAATCAGAGCTACTCCTTCACTTCTGTGTTAGATCATTAACCACATGCTGGTCTACACCATTGGCTGAACTTTGACATTCTCATCTGTTCTTCTCCTGTCCTATCCCTGTCCCTTGCAAGGACAACTATCAGTGCTCTTTGCAAACCCCAGCTGACGCCCTTTAGTTTTCCCAAAGCTTAGAACACTTCACTCTTGCTGTACAGACATTTTTTTTTTTTTGGGGTGGGGGGGAGGGTTATATCTTGCTTTAGTATTAGCATTGCTATCACTTTGTTCAATGCAGTTCTGTAGAACTTTGGATTTTCTTAATGGTTGGAAGTATCCGTACTGATATGTATTCAATCCGTGAATCCTCATTGAGACTTAAGTGCCAGTTCTCGGTGCCATCTGTTTTGGAGAGGGGTGGTTTTGCTTTTTGAAGTGGTGTGTCCAAAATGTAATCAAGCTTTGGAACAGCAGGTGGGCACTCCAAGTCTTTACTGACATTACAGCCCATCTTCGTGGGCTGTTTCAGCAGAGAACAGAGTCAAAGATTCCAGGGCCAGAAGGGACCATTGTGATCATCTAGTCCGACCACCTGTATAACATAGGCCATAGAACATCCCCAAATGAAGTCCTAGAGCAGATCTCTTAAAAAAACATCCAGTCTTGAGTTAAAAATTGCTAATGATGGAGAATCCACCATGACCCTTGGTAAGTTGTATCAATAGGTAATTACCCTCACTGTTAAAAATTTACACCTTGTTTCCAGTCTGAATTATCTAACTTCAACTTTTGGCCATGGGATCGTGTTATGCCTTTCACTGCTAGATTGAAGACCCCTTCGTTAAATATTTGTTCCCAATGTAGATACATATAGACTGTAATCAAGTCACCCCTTAATCTTCTGATTGTTAAGCTAAACAGATGGCGCTCCTTGAGTCTATCAATACAAGGTATCTTTCAGGGGTGCTGGAACAATTTGTATAGTTCGGGTGCTCAGAGCCATTGAACCAAACTGTAAACCCAGTATATGATGGAAACCACTTCAAGCCAGGGGGTGTGGCATGTTTACTAATCCTTTAATAATTCTCGTGGCTCTTCTCTGAACCTTCTCCAATTTATCAGCAATTTAGATTATGCCTATTGCAGAACTCCAAGTACTTGTACAATATTAAAAACACACAATCAAATGCAATAATCTGTCTAGCCAGGCCCTCAACAGCAATATAAATTAAATATCAGGAAATAAACTTCTTCCTCACCTCCAGCCATGCTACGTGCCTCTTGCCAAAGCTCTGAGAAAATAAATGAACTTTGCAGCATGCCATGAAGGTTAAAATTTTGGAGCTATTTCAGATCAAGGATTAATTGAATTCCTGGGTGGAGGACCATTCATGGAGGACATCCCTCCCTTTCAGACCAGGAGACTGACAGCTTGATTGCAGTTGTCAGAATTGTTCAGAGTGAGATTCAGTCTTTTGGTATAGCCCCATGTTGAGTGTATTACAGTAGACTTATTTTTAGGAGACAAAGGCACGGATAATTAGTGAAGTCTGCATCCCAGAGAAGAAAAACCTCACCAAGCAGACTGGAAACAGTCTTGCAGTTTGTTACCTGATCATCTGGAATAGCTGTTGTGAATTTAAAATCTCTCTCCCCGCTCTTTCCTTTCACCAGTTTGCAAGCTCAAGTTACAAACAGCAAATGCTCAGCCTCAGTCAAGGAAGCTTATTAAAGTTTAGCTAATTCTTCCAGTTGCTTTCCCCAGCCTGCCTCTTCCTGACCTTTGTCGTGTCTGGGTGATCCTGTGCCAGCTAGCTGTCTGTCATTCATGTCCCTGTTGCTGACGCTGGGTTAGATGAGAGACATGAAAAAGGGTATCCTTGCCACACTGAACTATACAGGACTGAAGATGAAGTAACCGTACAGGACTCACGAACATAAGAGGGAAAGTGGTCATTATAGTAAGAGATAACAAGAGAACCCAAGACTTTGAGGAGAAATACTCAAATAAGGAAGTTCATCGGTATCATGTTGGCCTCTTGCACTAGTCAGGATAGTTTAGTAGTCTGAACTTCAGAGATCGTATATCCGGAATTTCTGTAGCCCCATGTTCAAACCCTGGCAGGATCAAGTGAGCTGTAGCTCACGAAAGCTTATGCTCAAATAAATTGGTTAGTCTCTAAGGTGCCACAAGTACTCCTTTTCTTTTTGTCATTCTTTTAGGGCAGATAGGACCTATTTATAGTTTCTGTTCAGTATGTTCTTGTTTACTCTTGTGAAAGGTGCTCCCATCCCATAGTGATGGTACCATGGGATAAAAACCTGGATGGGTAAATGCAGGCATTATAGATCTATGTCTTAGTGTAAGAATCTGGGTTTTCTTCAGTCTTAGCCAAGATTTCCCCTTTTTACCCTCTTGTCACTTTTATGCAGCTTGCTGTGCATCAGCTACTGCTAGCTCCACCTGAAAGTGATCTGCCTTTTGGCTGCTTGTGAAGTGTTCTGTGCTTCTTCAGGGCAAAAAGTTCTTTGTAGATATAAAATATTATGTTACTTAATATCTCCCTCTATCTGCATATACTTGGGCTACGTGCTGTACACCTGTAGTCTTTGTGGCACCTTAGACACTAACAAATTTATTTGGGCATAAGCTTTCATGGGCTAAAACCCACTTCATCAGATGCCTGGAGTGGAAAATACAGTAGGCAGGTATAAATACACAGCACGTGAAAAGATGGGAGTCGCCTTACCAAGTGGGCGAGTCAGTGCTAACGAGACCAATTCAGTTAGGGTGGACGTGGCCCATTTCCGTCAGTGTGGAGGGGTTCTTTGGACTTCAGCCACGCCTGCTGGGACTCAGGACTTCAGCTGGAGAGAGGCTGACGCTCCAAGCCCTGTCAGGTGGCTCCCGCATGGCTGAAGCCCTGGCAGGCACACCCTGGCTCTCAAATTTCTGAAGATTTTGTTGTATGCAGCTCAGAGGGTGAGTAAATTTGGCTACCCCTGGCTTATTACCACAATCTGTAGCCTACTAGCAACCCCCACTCCCTTCTTTTCCCCCCTATAACTGGAGGGCTTTGAAATGTGTGTTAACTACTTATTCTAAACAATCTGTTCCACTTTGTATTTAGCTGTGACACTGAGTACCTTTCCCAGACCTGAAGAAGGGTTCTGTGTACCTTGAAAGCATGTCTCTCTCACCTGGTCCAATTAAAGTTATTACCTCATTCACCTTGTCTCTTACTAAAGTTTGACAGCAATACAAATCATACGGACTAGCTTAGAAGAAGTGAGCATTTTGAATGTGCGATTCTCAGATAATCTAACTGAGCTTTGAGGTGACAGGTTTTTTTATACTTTCAGGAACAGGTCCAGTTGACTGGATAATCATTTTACAGCAAAGTTGCTGTAGGTTTACTTTGGTCCGTGACACTTCTAGACTACTCAGTGTTTATTTAAAGGACTCTAACATGTATTTTCTCTATTGTGAGCAAATTCCCTAATTTTATCAACAATATGGGGGAGATAATTTTAACTGATTGTTTTTGTTTTTGTCTCCTCCTTTTTTAGGTGCATGTTACTATGATGCTAATCAGTCAATGTATGTGTTTGGTGGCTGCACCCAGAGCAGTTGCAATGCTGCGTTCAATGACCTCTGGAGACTTGACCTCAATAGCAAAGAGTGGATCCGTCCTCTGGCATCAGGTGAGATGTTAAAGATCTTTGATTGCTCTTATTCTTATTCCGTACAGTAAACTACCCAAAGCTGACCCTAAGTGTCTTCCTTATAGGGCCCCACAGCTTGATACTTAGCTTGCCCATTCCTATCATCGTTAGCTTCTTTAGCTGAATGCTTTTTAGGTTGTATCTGTTGGTAAATGCAGAGTTTTTTGTTGTCCTTCCATCCGGAGAACTGTACTCTGGGGCAAGTTGAATCATAGAATCTCAGGGTTGGAAGGGGCCTCAGGAGATCATCTAGTCCAACCCCCTGCTCAAAGCAGGACCAACACCAACTAAATCATCCCAGCCAGGGCTTTGTCAAGCCTGACCTTAAAAATCTCAAAGGAGGGAGATTCCACCACCTCCCTAGGTAACACATTCCAGTGCTTCACCACCCTCCTAGAGAAAAAGTTTTTCCTAATATCCAAACTAAACATCCCCTACTACAACTTGAGACCATTACTCCTTGTTCTGTCATCTGCTACTGCTGAGAACAGTCTAGATCCATCCTCTTTGGAACCCCCTTTCAGGTAGTTGAAGGCAGCTATCAAATTCCCCCTCATTCTTCTCTTCCGCAGACTAAACAATCCCAGTTCCCTCAGCCCTCCTCATAAGTCATGTGCTCCAGTCCCCTAATCATTTTTGTTGCCCTCTGGTGGACGCTTTTCATTTTTTTCACATCCTTCTTGTAGTGTGGGGCCCAAAACTAGACACTACTCCAGATGAGGCCTCACCAATGTCGAATAGAAGGGAACGATCACATCCCTCCATCTGCTGGCAGTGCCCCTACTTATACAGTCCAAAATGCCGTTAGCCTTCTTGACAACAAGAGCACGCTGTTGACTCATATCCAACTTCTCGTCCAATGTAACCCCTAGGTCCTTTTCTGCAGAACTGCTGCCTAGCCGTTTGGTCCCTAGTCTGTAGTGGTGCATGGGATTGTTCCGTCCTAAGTGCAGGACTCTGCACTTGTCCTTGTTGAATCTCATCAGATTTCTTTTGGCGCAATCCTCTTAATTTGTCTAGGTCCTTCTGTATCCTATCCCTACTTTCCAGCGTATCTACAACTCCTCCCAGTTTCGTGTCCTCTGCAAACTTGCTGAGGGTGCAATCCATGCCATCCTCCAGATCATTAATGAAGATATTGAACAAAACCGGCCACAGGACCGACCCTTGGGGCACTCCGCTTGATACCGGCTGCCAACTAGATATGGAGCCATTGATCACTACCCGTTGAGCCTGACGATCTAGCCAGCTTTCTATCCACCTTATAGTCCATTCACCAGCCCATACTTCTTTAACTTGCTGGCAAGAATACTGTGGGAGACCGTGTCAAAAGCTTTGCTAAAGTGAAGGAATAACATGTCCACTGCTTTCCCCATCATCCACAGAGCCAGTTATCTCGTCATAGAAGGCAGTTGGATTAGGCAGGCATGACTTGCCCTTGGTGAATCCATGCTGACTGTTCCTGATCACTTTCCTCTCCTCTAAGTGTTTCAGAATTGATTCCTTGAGGACCTGCTCCATGATTTTTCCAGGGACTGAGGTGAGGCTGACTGGCCTGTAGTTCCCCAGATCCTCCTCCTTCCCTTTTTTAAACATGGGCTCTACATTAGCCTTTTTCCAGTCATCCGGGACCTCCTCCGATAGCCATGAGTTTTCAAAGATAATGGCCAATGGCTCTGCAATCACATCCGCCAACTCCTTTAGCACTTTCGGATGCAGCGCATCCGGCCCCATGGACTTGTGCTCGTCCAGCTTTTCTAAATAGTCCCAAACCACTTCTTTCTCCACAGAGGGCTGGTCACCTCCTCCCCATGCTGTGCTGCCCAGTGCAGTAGTCTGGGAGCTGACCTTGTTCGTGAAGACAGAGGCAAATAAAGCATTGAGTACATTAGCTTTTTCCACATCCTCTGTCACTAGGTTGCCTCCCTCATTCAGTAAGGGGACCACACTTTCCTTGACTTTCTTCTTGTTGCTAACATACCAGAAGAAACCCTTCGTGTTACTCTTAACAGCTCTTGCTAGCTGCAACTCTAGGTGTGATTTGGCCTTCCTGATTTCACTCCTGCATGCCCGAGCAATATTTTTATACTTTTCCCTGGTCATTTGTCCAATCTTCCACTTCTTGTAAGCTTCTTTTTTGTGTTTAAGATCAGCAAGGATTTCACTGTTAAGCCAAGCCAGTCGCCTGCCATATTTACTATTCTTTCAGCACATCGGGATGTTTTGTCCCTGTAACCTCAATAAGAATTCTTTAAAATATAGCCAGCTCTCCTAGACTCCTTTCCCCCTCATGTTATTCTCCCAGGGGATGTTGCTCATCAGTTCCCTGAGGTTGTCAAAGTCTGCTTTTCTGAAGTCCAGGGTCCGTATTCTGCTGCTCTCCTTTCTTCGTTGTGTCAGGATCCTGAACTCTACCATCTCCATGGTCACTGCTTCCCAGGTTCCCATCCACTTTTGCTTCCCCTACTAATTCTTCCCAGTTTGTGAGCAGCAGGTCAAGAAGAGCTCTGTCCCTAATTGGTTCCTCCAGCACTTGCACTAGGAAATTGCCCCCTACACTTTCCAAAAACTTCCTGGGTTGTCTGTGCACTGCTGTATTGCTCTCCCAGCAGATATCAGGGTGATTGAAGTCTCCCATGAGAACCAGGGCCTGCGATCTAGTAACTTCCTTGAGTTGCTGGAAGAAAGCCTTGTCCACCTCATCCCCCTGGTCCGGTGATCTATAGCAGACTCCCACCATGACATCACTGTTGTTGTTCACACTTCTAAACTTAATCCAGAGACTCTCAGGTTTTTCTGTCGTTTCATACCAGGGCTCTGAGCAGTCATACTGCTCTCTTACATACAGTGCAACTCCCTCACCTTTTCTGTCCTGCCTGTCCTTCCTGAACAGTTTATATCCATCTATGACAGTGTTCCAGTCATGTGAATTATCTCACCAAGTTTCTGTTATTCCAATCACCTCATAATTCCTTGACTGTGCCAGGACTTCCAGTTCTCTTTGCTTGTTTCCCAGGCTTCTTACATTTGTGTATAGGTACTTAAGATAACTTGCTGATTGTCCCTCTTTCTCAGTGTGAGGCAGGAGCCCTCCCCTCTCGCACTCTCCTGTTGGTGCTTCCTCCCGGTATCCCACTTCCACACTTACCTCAGGGCTTTGGTCTCCTTCCCCAGGTGAACCTAGTTTAAAGCCCTCCTCACTAGGTTAGCCAGCCTGTTTGCGAAGATGCTCTTCCTTCTCTGTTAGGTGGAGCCCATCTCTGCCTACCAGTCCTCCTTCTTGGAACACCATCCCTTGGTCGAAGAATCCAAAGCCTTCTCTCAGACACCACCTGCGTAGCCATTCGTTGACTTCCACGATTTGACGGTCTCTACCCGGGCCTTTTCCTTCCACAGGGAGGATGGACGAGAACACCACTTGCGCCTCAAACTCCTTTATTTTTCTTCCCAGAGCCACCTAGTCTGCAGTGATTCACTCAAGGTCATTCTTGGCAGTATCTTTGGTGCCCACGTGGAGAAGCAGGAAGGGGTAGCGATCCAAGGGCTTGATGAATCTCTGCAGTCTCTCCTGGCAAGCAGCAGACTACTTGGTTTTCCCGGTTGGGGTGGCAGATAGATGACTCAGTCCCCCTGAGGAGGGAGTCCCCAGCCATCACCACCCATCTCCTTCTCTTGGGAGCGGTGGTCGTGGAACCCCCGTCCCTAGGACAGTGCATCTCATGCCTTCCAGTTGGCGGAGTCTCCTTCTGTTCCCTTCCCTCAGATGTATCATCTAGTGCACTCTCCGCAGTAGTACTTGTGGAGAGAACCTGAAAACGGTTGCTTACTTGGACATTCCCCTTTCTTCTTCTGGAGGTCACATGCTGCCAAATTTCTTCACCGTCCTTCTGTCCCCACTGTGCAGCCTGCTCTGAAACTTCAGAATGTTGTGTCCGTAGAAGCATATCCTGAAGTCTGTCTAGGAAATCTTCAGTTTCTCCTATGCAACGCAGGGTCGATACTTGTTTCTCCAGACCTTGAACCTTCTCTTCCAATATGGAGACCAGCTTGCACTTCTGTACAGACAAAGTCACTTCTGTCCTGTGGAAGAAAGACAAACATGGCACATCCTGTGCAGGTAACAGCTGAACGCTCCCCATCCATATTACCTTCCTTCTACGAGCTTCCTCAGGAGTTGTAGTAACTACTCAGAGAAGCCTGCAAGATGTAAGCCTCAGTGGGCTCTCTCCAGGCAAACTCCTTCTGTTAGCCTATCCATTCGTGGCTCAGCTGGTTCGCAGCTGACTGGCTTTTTATAACAGTCAGGCCCACTCAAGACTCACCTGGAACAAAGCACTCCCAATTCACACTTTTCAAACAATCAAGCACACGGTCAAACTGACAAACTGTCCACACAACAGACACTCAGATACTCACCAACACAGCCCCCAATGCAGCCCTTAGCGTATCTCCTCTCAGACAGAATGCCTTTTCTATGGTCTAGCAAACTGTTTTATGCTACTTTGTGCTATGTATAATTAGTAACACTTAGGTGAAGTTGAGAGCCTGGGTTGATAGAAGTCATTGTCCCAGTGCTGAGAGCTTTGAATAACTTTGGTGGTTGCCAGTTCAGGTATTTGGAGGAGTGGATAAAACATGTCTCAGCTGGTTACCCACAGCAACCAGGGAGCGTGGGAAACAGGTATTCATGCAATCCCCATATTGTGAGCTAGAGCAGAAAAGGGCTAAAAGTTATTTCCCACAGTGGTTTTAAACATTAAAAATCTGTGTTTAAACATGTTTTTTTTTCCATATAACTCACGCTTTTGCAACTTAAATTGAACAACTGCAGAAGTAGAGGCAGCTCTTTGGAATGAAATGAGGTGGCAAGCACATGAAATAGAATTCACTTCAATGTGAGGTGCCCTCCTGTCACAAAGGAAGCCAATGGGAAAACAGTGTTATCACTACTTATTTGTGTTATCTTAGTGGCTAGAACTGTCCTTGTCATGGATCAGAACTCCATTTTGCTAGGCTCTGTACAGACACTGAGGAAAGATGGCCCCTGCCCTTAGTATCTTTCATGCTCATCCCAGAGAGTTGGGTGCCAATGACCTTAACAATGTTTTTTAATCAGAAAATCCAATGTCTTGTATCTAAGGGTTAAAAATAAGCAGGTAGTGAGTGCTTAGACTTGAGCTCAAAGTGTATAAAGGTTTGACTTAGGCTGTGTCTATACTGGTGCTTTTGTCAGTCAGGGTGCGGGGGGGAAAAAAAACAACCATACCCTGATCAACATAAGTTTCACTGACGAAAGCACTGGTGTGGGTAGCACTATGTTGGCGGGAGATGCTCTCCCACCAACATAGCTACCGCCATTCATTTGGGGTGGTTTAATTATGCCGACAGAAGAGCAGCTACACAGGAGAACTTACAGGTTTGTAGATTTCAGAGTAACGGCCGTGTTAGTCTGTATTCGCAAAAAGAAAAGGAGTTCTTGTGGCACCTTAGAGACTAACCAATTTATCTGAGCATAAGCTTTCGTGAGCTACAGCTCACTTCATCAGATGCATACTGTGGAAAGTGTAGAAGATCTTATTATATACACACAAAGCATGAAAAAATACCTCCTCCCACCCCACTCTCCTGCTGGTAATAGCTTATCTAAAGTGATCACTCTCCTTACAATGTGTATGATAATCAAGTTGGGCCATTTCCAGCACAAATCCAGGGTTTAACAAGAACGTCTGGGGGGGGGGGGGTAGGAAAAAAACAAGGGGAAATAGGCTACCTTGTATAATGACTAAGCCACTCCCAGTCTCTATTCAAGCCTAGGTTAATTGAATCCAATTTGCAAATGAATTCCAATTCAGCAGTCTCTCGCTGGAGTCTGGATTTGAAGTTTTTTTTGTTGTAAAATAGCGACTTTCATGTCTGTAATCGTGTGACCAGAGAGATTGAAGTGTTCTCCGGCTGGTTTATGAATGTTATAATTCTTGACATCTGATTTATGTCCATTTACTCTTTTATGTAGAGACTGTCCAGTTTGACCAATGTACATAGCAGAGGGGCATTGCTGGCACATGATGGCATATGTCACATTGGTGGATGTGCAGGTGAACGAGCCTCTGATAGTGTGGCTGATGTTATTAGGCCCTGTGATGGTGTCCCCTGAATAGATATGTGGGCACAGTTGGCAACGTAGATTTGTGGAGAAGACATGGATGTTCCAAGATCAGAGTCATGAGGGTTTTTATGGGAATGATTTGCAGTTCTGTTATAAGACGATTTGCACAATTAAAAAGGAGGAGCTGATGAAGATGTCAAGATTGTTTGAGGCTCGAATTGTTGGTTTAAGAAGTTCTTGTATTTGAAGATCTGGGAGATCTGATCTGTTTCTGATAACTAACCTTGCAGGCGCTCAGGTGGTGATGGACAACCTAATCAAAACTCAGGATTTTTTAAACCTTCTTACAATGCAATAACTTAACATCTGTATGATCAAACTTTGACTTATTCTCTTCTTCCTCTCCTGTTATAATGCTGTCCCACCCTGAATACATTTAATCTGGTGAGGAGTGGGGAAGGTGATGTAACTGGCAGTGGTTCTTCATTGAGGCTGAATGTAGTATATGGCCTGCAGGTTGTTTTTATTTAAAAAATGTTCTGTGTTTAATGAATCCGGATACTAGCACCCTGATCTGCATCTAGATCCCTCTGTCAATAATATGTACAGAAAAATTCCCACTGTCTTAACAAATAACGCTCTTAAAGAGCAAGTCCTGTGGGAATATGTCAGAGTTAAGTCCTATGGGAAGATCCCCTGGGGAAATATTTCTGCATGCTGTCATCAGCACACGTGCCCAGATCAGATCGCAACTGAAACTTCAGACAAGGAGTCTAGCTGAACAGAGCACATTTCTCCATCTGTCTTCAGATGAGATGACTCACCCATGCTAGTGCTTCTGGTGGTTTCTTGCCCATAGCTAGCTGCCTTTTGGTGTCCTTGCCACATTATTCTCTACTGCCTGGAAAAAGAGTAGGAAATTAGAGGGGCAAAAGCAGAAAAACAGAGTAAGGACGTTAAATTCAAATGAGTCCTTGAACAAGTAAAAAGAAATGACATTTAAGGCACATGTGGAATTCACTGCATCTTGAGGCAGAGGTAAATGAAGCAGGTGGGATTTAAAAGGAGAGCTAATTTTATTAACACTTGGTTCTGCACAGGGAAATTAAATTAAATCTTACGTTTCAGTGTAAGCTAACAGCCTGTAGGGGATAGGGAGGAATCCCAACTACCTGTCTTTCAGATCCAGTATTACACATTTAACTCACAACACATTATGGGTTGAGATTTAATCTAGAGGCAGGGCCTCTGCAGGAGGCCAGATACTAGATTTGGCAAAGGCTTTGATCTGATATGAAAAATTCGTGTGCTTATTTAGAATGAGTCTCTCAAGTAGTGAGAAAGTGCTTATGTCTTGAAGAAATTTTGGTACTGTACTTGATGGCTAAAGTGGACAATGGAATTGCTTCCAGAGGTAGTTCAAAGTACACCTTTTATGATCATATATTAAGATCCAGCTGATCCTTAAGGAAGAAGCATGAAAGATATTTAGTTTAGGGTCTATGGAATCTGTTTTTCCATTTGGAGGAAGAACAAGGAGCTATCTTGATTCCATTCCATAGGCTCAGGAATCAGTTCTTTGATACTTCCCATATTCCATCTTATCTCTGCATCTTGGACAGCTGTTTTGCTGAGAGAGTGAGGAAGACCTGGCTATTGCTCCTTAAAGCAAGCTGAAGTGTGTTGACTGAGGGCCAGGCTGCATGCTTTGGCATCTGCCCAGTCTAATGATTTTAAAATGAGCTGAGAAAGGTCTTAATGCCAGTCACATTCCTACTGCCAGAGTTCCATAAATGGATCACACTGTCTGCAGGTGAAGGGCTTACTTTGTTTCAGTTCATACCTGTTGTCTTCATTTTGTTTTTGTCCTATGGGGGAATTAGACTAAAGGACAATGAGGTTGGGTACAGCATCTCCCAATGGAGATATTGTGCTTAAGCTAGCAATAAATATTTAGCTTTCAAAGAAAAAAATGGCTAATGCTTGCTTTCTCTCAAAGACATAGGGAGGAGTGAAATAATGCCTTCTGGTTTAAAGGAAACCCCCCCATTGATGAGATTTCAAAATACTCTGTTTATATCTGTAACCAAGGCAGTGGCTTTCTTTTTATATTAACAATGTAGTTAACATTAATAGAGCTAAAATATTAATACCCTGTAGCAGGTTTTGAGACAGAGCAAAGGGGAACCTCTCTAACCTTTACTCCCTTTCACTCTTCTGGCCACATCCCTATCCCAACAATCTGCAGTTTCCACTCCATGCAAATCCGTGGTGGGCAGAAGGGTGTGCGTATAGAGGTGATTAATGGGCAGGGTCACTGGGAAGCTTGCATGCAAGCTCACCACCAGCTGGAGGGGAGAGAGCCAGGGCCAGAGAGGGAGACAAATATATGGGGTGGCATGCAACAGCTGCAGGGGAAGGGAGTTCAGAAAGGACACCCGGAGGTTTGGTTTAAGGAGGAAAATAGGTCAGCCAGGCTTGGAGGATTTACCAGTATTCAGGGCTGAGGTCAGGCTGGGTTCCCTAGTTGAGGCTGTAGGCATTAATGTTGTATGTGGGATCTCTGGAATATGTAGAATGTGCCTGGCCAGTGTGAAATGCACTAAATAGGATTCTTTCCTTCTGGGTGCCTAGAAACCACGACAGGACACAGGTCCTGGGAGCCCACCATAGCCGAAGAGTGAACTGTGTCCCATCAAGACATGGGAAAGGGAGTTGGGGAAATAGTTTACATCAGTGGTGCCCAACCTTATTACACAGGAGGGCCACATACACCTAAGCACAACCTTGTGTGGGCCAAACAGATTCTGCATATTTTAATATATTTTACGTTCAGCTTGTTTTGTATGTATTTAGATAGGTTGTTTCTATGTGTAACAGTGTTTATTTACACACTTGTATAAATTAAAATGATGTAAACATGATGACAGAAGGCTAACGAATCATCTGTTAGTACATTGGGTTGAAGCAGGCTGCAGGCCTTGTGAAATGCTCTGGTGGGCTGTCGGTTGGGCACCCCTGGTTTACATTAATCAGTACACCCAGGTGTCACAATAGATCATTGTTGGATAAATAGGTATAAGAGTGTATCCCCAAAGAGTCGTCATTCTGGTTAGTCTTTGCCAAAGGAACTCCTTGATCATCTACATTTTTCTCTAATCTCTTTTCCCATTCTGTTGTTCATATGTGTTTATTCCTCTGGAGCCCTGCACTTGGTTCCTGTGTGCTTAAGCCTTGTGTCAAACCTGAAAATCCTCTTTCTGACTGAGTAGAGGAAGGCCTACAGCACAGACCACAGTAGATTATCAGGATGCCCCTGTTCCCTAGTGAGGGAAAGGGGGGTTTGAGGGAGGGGATTTTAGAACCCGGTGTTTATCTTAGCATCACAACCATGACAACATAACTGGTTTCCCAAAGTGATAAAATCCCAGGAATAACCATGACACAAGCGTAGTTGAAGTCCAAATGCTGTTCAAGTGGATGAGCCTCTTCAGAGCCTGCCTGCATTCCCCATTGGTTCTGCCTCATCAGATTATTAACTAAGCAGCCACCACCTTCTTTCTTGGTGCTGTCTTCCCTTCAGCTACCTGGGGAGGAAAGCTGTCTATATTTTACAGCTCCCAAACTTCTCCCTTTCCTCAGCATGCTTTGCCATGAAAAGTGCCCACCGGGCAATGGCCTTCCCTTCCCCCTCTGATATCAGAAGGGTCAGTAGACTCATGGCTTACGTCTTCCTGTTAGCTGTGAACATGCATACTAAGCTCCTTCCATTCAGAGCAGAGGGTAAAACTTTCCAGAACCTGCTTCCTGGTGCTTTCCTGTCCCTAAAACCAGGCCATCCCAGCCTTCTGTCACTGGGGAAGTGGGAGCCTTCTCTTCCTTGGCTCACAGATTCACTCTCGGGGCCCTAACAAAACATAAACAGAGAAAACTAATTCTAGCTGTCTAAAAGCACTGACCCATTCCTTATTCTCCAGAGACAGCTTGTCTTGTCACAGGGCCCTTTTATAGGTCTAACTCCTTTGGGAAAGAACATTCCTACCCCAGTTGTAATACTTTAGCCAAAAATGAGAAGAAAAATTTCACTTAAAGCTTTATCTAGAATATTCTTGGCGGTATATATTTTTCTTAAGTAACGCAGTGCTTGTATCGGATAGTTGCTCCAGCAGCTGGCTTTATTAATCTTATTCCTTATGTCTGTGACTCTCTCCTTCCTTTGATTACTCTTGGGGGAATTTTGTCACTGCGCATGCACAGAATTCATGGCCGCCATAGATTTCTTTGCTTCCCCGCAGAAAATAACTTCTGATGGGGAACCAAAAGGAAGCTGCAAGAGCGGTCATGTGCCCCTCCCCGGCAGTGTAGGCAGGTCAGTTTGGGCACCTGGAGTAGCCAGTAGAGAGACAAATCACTGCTGGGACGGGAGGCTGGGCATTCATGCGTGAGAGAGAGACACACACTGACCCTCTCGCTTGCTATTGTGGCATGCTGTGTGTGGAGGGGCAGCTTTTTGTGATGTTTCTAGAGAGATAGTGTGGGGCAGGCTCTGTCCCCTCAGGCAGAGCAGAATGTAGCCGCTTGCTTGCTTAATGAATTGTTCCCATTGTTCTTAGTGAATTCCCCCAGGAATATAAAACAGGTGTAAAAATGTTAAGGCTCCTTTACATTGCCAGAATGGTGTAAAGGAGTCTTATTTTAAAGGACATTATGACCTTATAAATGCTTATTGTGCTCTAGTGATTAGAACTGGTCTAAATTTTTGGATTGAAAAAATTTCCTGTCAAAATGTGCTTTATGAACTGTTTGCTACTGACCTTCCTGGAGATGCTCAGTAGCCAGTATAAATTGTGAGTTTGAGTCCCCAGCCCTCGCTTGCTCTTCAGTTGTCTATGATGTAACACTGAGCATATGGCCGTATATATTTTTTGACTAATAACCAAAAGTAAAGGGTCAGTACCAGGTACATTACTGTCAGACCGAGGGAGTTGGGGATTTCCTTCAATGCTTCCCACCCCCATTCTTCATCCGTTATATTGCCGTTTAAATAAATTACCAAAATAATTAAAACCAGTGTGATTATATTGCATTATTTTAACAAATAAAATATGCAGAATTTTAAAATATTATGCTCAGAATGTTTTAATTTTTTGGCACAGAATTCCCTCAGGAGTACTTGATGCATGTTTCCCCTCCTCAGCCTCTACACATTGTCTGGTCCTGTGTGTGTGTGTGTGTCTGGGGGTGGTTATAAGAGCATACATGTTGTCACAATTAATGCTGAATGCCCTTATTTAGGTGAATGTTCCACTGATCAGTAGGATGCTGAGCATTCTCGCCCAGTGTCAAGCGCAAGGTTCACCAAACCTTAGCCACTGGAGTTTTAGGATCACAGTTCCCCTCTTTAACTGAAATGGGAAGATGCACTTGATGTTGATTCAGTAAAGCTAAAAGACTCTCTGAATGAGCTAGGATAGATGCTCTTGTCATCTGTCCATCATTCTGATGTTAGATGTAGCCTTTCTGGTGTTGGACGGCTGCATTGGCTGCGGCATGATAGAGCAAGAAAGTTGGCCTTTGGTCATTTTTGTGTTGTCATTGGCCTTTGAATTCAGTGGTGTAACCTTGACAAAGCAATCCAAAAGACTGAGGCCGAGCTTTTGTAGCTCTCATGAAACAATGAGAGATGTTGCTAAGAGATGGTAGTGAGTTTTTGTAGCAGCAGCACCTGATTAAATCTGGCAAGATTCGAACGTGAGCTTCCTTGTTCATAGTTCTGTCACAGATGGTTGTGCCTTCTGTAGCTGGGGATGAGGCATAATCCAATTGAAAGAAATGGCCTTATTCCTGAAACCTTTGGGTACTAACAAAAATCAGTCATGGGCCTGAACTGCTGCATTAGAGACTGCAGGCATTCAAAGTGGACACCTAGAATCTATTAACTTGTATCCAATTATGGATATAAAGTAATGGACAACAATACCTTCCTCAAATCATGATATACATGAGCACCACTTACCTGACCGCTATGGGCCCACTCTTGGCTTCAGAAGGTCTCTGAGGTAGCTGTAACGTTATAGCATGGCCTGTGTTGGGCAGTTACAATGATGATGGTAGTTGGCTGGTTTGATTTGAGACCCTAACATGTGATGATAGGGTGGAAGGGGCAGTCAAATAATTATAAGTCCTCATTTTCAGATCACCTTAACGTACAGCTTCAGCACACTCTCTGAGCCCTATGGGAGAGGAACTCTGTTTACATACAGCATCAAGCACCTTGTGGGCATTAATGCAACATATATAACAACACATGTATTTGGTATTCAGGAAATGATTCCGTTCCTGTTGCTCTAGTGCTCTCTCCAGTTGAATAATTACTCTATCCTTGGTGTTTCTGTGGCTGGAAAATATTCCAAGACACTTATTTTCCAGGTGATTATTGCATACATCGAGGCCAAGTGACTTTGCCTGCCTATAAAGTGCTGTAACTGCTCATATATAAGCCTGAAGTTTAATCATTGTTAGAGCCCTGTGTGGATACAAAATTTGTATCCGCATTTGAGCCACAAACATGGTCCACGGCTATCCATGAATGCACATGTCCACGGATATAGAGTGGATATCCACAGATTTGTGGGGCTCTAATCATTGTTGGTGTTCATGTGGCTCCAGCTACCTCAGACTGGTCATGTTGTCATGTCAAGGACTTAGAGAAGCAATTTTTGTTACTTGTTTGTTTCTTGGAGTAGCTAGTTCTAGTGTATGTAAGAGGCTACTTTATCCTCGTAAGTAGGGTTACCAGATAGTAACTGTGAATAAACGGGACGGGGGTGGGGGTAATAGGCGCCTATATAAGAAAAAGTTCCAAAAAACGGGACTGTCCCTTCCCCTACTCTTAAGTAGCACAGAGGAGTTGATACAAGAAGCTATTTGATTTACATTGTTGGGTTCTAAATTAACTATAATCACACAGGAAAAAAGCAGGGGAGATCATTGCGGACAGCTCAATGAAAATATCTACTAGATACTCAACAGCATTTTTAAAAAGCCAACAATGTTAGAATGCATAAAGAATGGAATAGAAAATACTGAAACTGTCATTAAATTGTTAGTATACCCTGTGCTTGGACTACAGTGTTCAGTTCTGGTCACCTTATCTCAAAAAAAAAAAAAAAAAAAAAAAAAAATCAGAGACAGAAGGGATCCAGAGAAGAACAATGAAAGTGAGTGGAGGAATGGAAAAGTTTCCGTATGAGAAGAAACTAAAAACGTCAGAGTTTAATTTAGTAAGGATAGGGTAGGGGATGTGATAGAAGTATGTAAAATAATGCTTCTTAGGCACATACAGTTTACTTTCTCTCTATCTACTTTCTCCTGATATAGAACAAGGGGGCATTCACAAAGACGACAGATTAAAGGAGATTCTGTTTTACACAATGTGTAAGGCCAGATCTACAAAGTTTTCCTGACATAGCTATGTTGGTTAGCGGTATTGAAAAAAATCACATCTCTGACCGAGCTATGGCTCCCTGTGTGGGCATAACTTATACTAGCAAGAGTTCTTTTGCTAATAAGTCTTCGGTCATTTGTGGAGGTGGTTTAACTATACTGGCAGAAGAGTTCCTTTTGCCAATATAGCAAAGCCTTTGCAGTGTAGACTAGCCCTAACCTTGTGGGACTAGTTACCAGAAGTCCAATAATTTAATAGGATACAAAAAGAGAAAATGTATATTGATAATGGAAATATTTACAGTTGCATTAGGAATAACCCCTGCTCCCCCCATGTTTCAGAGTATAAACCAGATGCCATCTGCCTGAGGTTAGTGTTTAAAAAAAATAAAATAAAGTTGTTCCATAATTATCTATTGAAGTGTCTTGCACTGAAGCGTTTGGAGGAGACACTAAACTAATGGACACTGAACTCCTGTGGAGGAGACACTGAACTAGACAGACACTTGACTGATCCTGTATTGCAATTCCTGTGTTCCTATTATGAAAGACTTTTATGCCCTAAAATAGGGAACACTGTAATATGTGCACCTGCACTGAACAGAATAGGTCCTGGTCTGAGCACACCAGTACTCAGTTGTCTAAGGCAGTGGTTCTCAACCAGGTTACTAGTTACTAGGTTACTTTGGGTTACTAGATCTCATTTGAACCCATATCTGTTCTTAGTAGACTGATATACTACCAACTGTGTCACTATGGCTGAATTACTACATGTATCTGATTATTGTATGCCCGAGGCAAATCCAGTCTTTTAGAATAATTCTTTCTCATGTCTAGGTCTGGCTTTTTCTTCCCATAGTAGTTAATGAGTTTCTACCTTGACTCAGCCACTTGGCTTCTTTCTGTCTCAGCTATTGCCTCTGCAAAATGTGGATACTACCTCCTTCACATATTTGTTGTGAGGCTTAATTAAATGTTTCTAAAGAGAGCTTCAAATGAAGGATGCTGTAGAAGTACAAATTGACTCAATCTTTCTTTGCTATTGGCTGCACAAAGGCTTGTACCAGTGTCTTGGAAAATCAGCTACTGCATATGTATGTACAAGTGCTATAGTTCAGTGGTTCTCAACCAGGGGTACACAGAGATCTTCCAGGGGCTACATCAACTCCTCTAGATACTTGCCTAGTTTTACAACAGGCTACATAAAAAGCACTTGTGAAGTCAGTACAAACTAAGTGTCCTACAATGACTTGTTTATAATGCTCTATAGACTGTTCACTGAAATGTAAGTACATTTATATTCCATTTGATTTATTTTAGAATTATATGGTAAAATGGGTGTCAGCCATTTTCCAGTAATAGTGTGCTGTGACACTTCTGTATTTTTATGCCTGATTTTGTAAGCATATTTAAGTGAGCTGAAATGTGGGGGTACGTAAGACCAATCAGACTCCGGAAAAGGGATACAGTAGTCTGGAAAGGTTGATCTTTCATGATGCCTCCCTTCTGACATGAGTTTTGCCCTTGAAATTAAATGCATTGGACACTTCTCATTGTCTACACTTTCAACAAACTCAAACGGGATTGTAAAACTCTTCAGTGGCACTGCAGTGGTCCTCTTCTGTGCCATAGTGTGCTGTGGAGGAAAAAAGACCTTTAAAAATGATAGGCTGCATTGGGAAAACCATGGGAATGGGTATGAGCGAAAGCAGCTCTGAAGAGGGTTTCTGGTGACTAGAGAAATATGGTTAAATTTTACATTTATTATAGCATTTCATCCTGAGAGGATCCCAAAGCAATTTTATAAATAACCGCATCACTGAAATACAGCCACATCTCTGGTACAGGACAGCAACTGACTGTCCAGCAGTAATGGGGATGAAGAGTTTGGTCAAGGAATGAGATCTTTGATGTCCACATAGAACAGACAAAAGCTTGATCATAGCCTCGAAACGAAGCAAACTGCAGGATACTTGGGCATTTTTGAAAATTGTACCCTGAGTCCCATTTTCAAAAGGCACTTAAGAGCCTAAATCTCATTGAAAGTCACTGGGACATAGGAGCCTAAGTCACTTTTATATTTGACTTGAATTCCTAAACCACTTTGCTTTTGAAAAGTTAACCCTTAATTGATGTGCTTCAGTTGAATAAAGGCCTGGATTGACCCTGCAAGACTCAGGTCTGTGGTTCCATGAAATTCAGGTATTCTGAACCGGATGCACATAGAGCCCCTTGACTAGTCCATCCTTGAAAGGCTGGATGTTAGTTTGCTCTCTATTTGTGCAGTTGTGGAAAATGTCTTTAGTGGAATTTTTTTGATTAAATTATGGAAAATTTCAAGGCTGAGGGTTGGGAAATCAGCACTCTCAAGTTTGCTAGAGCTACTACTTCTCATGTTCCAAGTGTTCCTGTGTGTGCAGGAGCAGAGGGAGAGCCCCTGGGAGGTTAATCAATCGCTATTTGTGTTCAGAAGGGGTGAGCCATATTGGAGATTAGACACTTAATCTAAGGGCAGGTCTACACTACAGCGGGGATCTATGCTCTGAGATCGATCCGCTAAATAGACCGATGGTGGGTCTAATAAAGGCCCATCAAATCGACTGCAGGTTGTTCTCCAGTCGACCCCTTACTCTACCACCGACAAGAAGAGTAAGGTAAATCGACAGGAGACTTTCTCCCATCGACCTCCCGCGGTGTAGACCCCATGGTAACTCGACCTAAGGTACATCAATTCCAGCTACGTTATTCATGTACCTAGTGTTGCGTAGCATAGGTCGACTTACCACGGTAGTGTAGATGTAACCAGTGTGTTTTGTTTCACAACACAGATCTGTCCTCTCTTGACTTGCAAATCCTTCTCCATTTCCCTACTCTGGCCTTTTCTTTGTTTGCAGATTTAGTTTTCCTCTGTCTCATGAATGACAAGAGAGCAATTAGCGCTGCTTTTCAACTCAGATGAAAGCAGAGCTAACTACTTCTTCTGAGGATGGATTCCCCATTGTGCCTATCCAGACAAGCTCCTGGGAATACCTATATTATGATAGAATACCATTCCCTTTTGGAAGGCAATGAATATGGCATTCCATAAGGCCATGTTGGGAGGTGAACAGCTCCTCTGAGGCCAACAGAGGTCACATGTGTTGCAGTCCCGAATATTCTTGTGTGAATGGTTATGGTAATAAAGGGATGAACGATGGAAAAGTTGTGCCAAAGTAGGGAATGTGTTCCCTGCCCCCGTAGGCTTACAGTTTGCAGGCATAAACCCAGCATGAGTTCTATAACCATCTGTTTAGGGATCCAGAGACCTGTGGCAGCTCTCAAGCTTCCTGTGCTGTTGAGCTGTCCGGCCAGTTATGACTATACCTTCACTCAAAACCAGGTGTATGCTCACTCTGTGTATCTCAATGTAATGTCCTAATGGAGACAAGCCAGGCAGAGGTACTTTTCAAGTTGCAGTGGGGGAGGTTTAGGTTGGATATTAGGAAAAACTTTTTCACTAGGAGGGTGGTGAAACACTGGAATGCGTTGCCTAGGGAGGTGGTGGAATCTCCTTCCTTAGAAGTTTTTAAGGTCAGGCTTGACAAAGCCCTGGCTGGGATGATTTAATTGGGGATGGGTCCTGCTTTTGAGCAGGGGGTTGGACTAGATGACCTCCTGAGGTCCCTTCCAACCCTGATATTCTATGATTCTATGATTTTACCTTAATGTAGCTTGTCAGTGTCACCGCCATGTCCCCAGTATGGGGGATAGTTTTTATCTCAGTGGAGCTAGTCAAGGTATCCCCAATACTGGGGACATAGGGGTGACATTGACAAGCTACATTAAGGTAAAAACTATCTGTGCCTTGTCTCTACTGGGACTTTACATACAGAGATCTATCTCAATGTGAAAATCTGCTGCTTTTGTAGTGAAGACATAATCTTAACTCTGTTAATTTTTAGTCTGATATAATTGTTTCTTCCTGACAGAAGCTTTATTTCATGCCCTGAAATGACTTTCCCATATGAAAAGGACTGTGGCTCTTGACGTTGCTTCCTCTCTTTTGGGGGACCTTAAAAACACTGATATCTTTCAGAGAGAAATTACTTCTCCGCTTCTGTCACAGTGCCAGCTTCTCTCCCCACCCACCCAATCCTCCCACTCTGCTCATGCCTGGGAGCCACAGTGCCTGGCTGCAGTGTGCCCTTTGACCCAGCCGGCATTGTTTGAATTCTCCTTATCAGTGCCTCTGAGCAGGTTTCCAGAGCACTCCAAATCATTTCAGCTACAGGAGTAACAGAAATGACATTTGTAGGCCCCGGGTGAGCTTGTCATAGAGTACATGAAGTCACCCTATGATTTTCATTTTGTTCTCCCCTTAAGCAGTATGACTTCAAGGTTGGGAGAGTGTTTATAATGCTGTCAGCCTTAAAAAAGAAAATGCACCTCTGGTCCTCACTACTTTCTTCTACAGGAAGGTTGAGATACCAACTGCTCCATCCATTGTGCTGAAGTGCACATGGTACTTCATGCCTGAAGTGCAAGATGAAGGAAGAAATCCCTTCTCTGAATAGGTTAGTCTATGCAGATAAGAACAGGACAGAACAGTTAATGGCTAACTGTCTTTACAGCTGGAGTGACCTTGCTGCATGCAGAGGGCTCTCTCATCCAGCTCTTTAGCTGGGAGTTGAGCTCCCTCATTACGGGTGAAGACAGGGTGAAGCTGATTGGGATGAGCTCTGATCCCTCATTCCTGTTTTGCCACAGTGCCAAATGTTCATTCATCTGGTGCATCTCCATCAGCTGCCCGCTCTGCACTGGCTGCATGGCATCTATAGAGAAACGGATCCATTTCTGCTCTCATTGCGCCTCTGTGCTGCTTTTGAGGAGATGGTGTCTTTAGTGTATGCTTTTCTGTGACCACCAGTAAGGGGTGTTGGCAAATGGAATGGGCATTCCATCTTTTATTCCTCAACATGGTGCATCGATTCCATAATGTGCGAACTCCAACAGTATACAACTGTCTCTGCTTTAAGCAGCTTAGACCTTCATACAGATCACTACCTGTTTTTACCAACAAGCACGCTGTAAGGGCATGCAACAAAATGTGCTTTATATAGTGTGGACTGTGGTGTTAGGGAAATAGTGTTCACTTCACAGTTATGATTTGTGCTAGTTATTGGAGCTCCTTGCCACTGACAGTATAGCCGTATGTGGTAGGAATGTTTGTTGCTTTGTTTAGCACGACTTGCCCAGATGAAAAGAAAATGTAACCGCAGCCAGAGGAAACGAGGAGGGAAATTGTTCAAAAGGAATCAAAGGTTTTAAGCAGTCTTCTGTTTTTCCTGGTCGTGTTGGGGGATCTCAAGGCCTTTTCTCCAAATCACCAGGATGCAGAGAGGAAATCAAAGTGGTTGATGCATTGGAACAGGTTCAATTCCTGGGAGAGTTGATTTAGCCCTTCATCTGAGAGTAGATACGTTGAGTTCCATGCGATGTAGTGGGTAGGTCTTTCAGATGAGATCTCAGAAATGGGGAACCTGTCTACCCTGTGGACATTGGATCCCAGGACACTTTTTGTAAGAAGAGGGACTTGCCCCAGTGCTCTTAAGGTGGGTGGGAGAAATTCTCCTTCCCTCCGTTGTACAGTGTGGTTTGCACTGATTTGCACTTTGCTCCCCAGAGGGGGCTGTATATACATAGAATGTAAGGTGCTGATTTTCCTTTAGGATGAAAATTCCTGTGTAAACATTGTACAATATATGTTGGGAGACATCAACCTGAACACCTTAGTGCTTTTGTGTAATTAGTCTCGGTCCCTGTGTTAGCATACAGATTCTGTATTTTTCCATAGGGTCTTTCCACTTGTGCCCCTCACATCAGATCACCCTTTACTCTTAGCTGCTCTCCCCTCATATCTCTTCCCTTATGGAAAGGGTGCTGAGTGCACATAGGTACCTGTAACTGATTGGATTTTAACAAAGGAAAACGTTAGAAGCTGGAAGAAGCTTCCTACCTGATGGCAACAATTGTAAAGACCAGCAAATGTGTATGTATGGGACTGGGGTGGCTTTGACATTCCAAAGAATACTTTCCTGATTAGAGACAACACTTAACAGTTAAATTACAAACACTGATTAAAAACTAACTTTTTTCAAAAGAAATACTTCAATGCTCAAATCAGTGCCAGCACCCCTTCAGTATCAAACAAGCATGCACATTCCATGGGGAAAGGCAGTTTTGATAAGGGGAAGGATTCTGGGTTACAATCACATGGATAAGTGTTGTTAATGAGAATTATTTCAAAAAGTGTTCAGCAAAATACACCTACACTGCTTATCCCTGTGGAAACTAGCAATCTTGTGCCCTTTGTGTAAGAGTCCTTTCAGTTCATCCTGTGCGGGGCAGAGGCCAATTGTCATGAGAAACTGCATTCACCTACCTGCATGTCCTCAGCTAATGAAATTGTAGATGCAAAGAAACAGACTCAAACTCCTTTATTACGTTGACTGCCAGAATTATTCATGTTTCGGGGAGGTCGTTTACATTACCAGAAACACTCAGTGTGAATTTTCAAGACAGCTGACCCTGAAGAGCTGCTGATTCCCTTCCCCAGCATTCATTTAGTGCAGCAAAAGTAATTTTGGAAATTTCTTCTTATATTCAGCATCTTATCTTTATTTCTGAGAGTTTTTGCTTTTATTTTCTTAGAAACGTATACAAACAACCAGACAGCCCCTCCATAAGACTTTATCAATGTGGTTGTAGTAGGAAGGAATGAAAAATAACTTGTTACTTTAACCTTCTCATATTTAGATTCTGACAGACAAGGTCCATGGGCATGAATCCCTCCAGAGAGTAATATAAGGATTTTTCCCACTATTCCCTTTCACAGGCCTTCTTGTCAGAGAATGGTGTAAGGAATTTTTTGCTGCTACTCTTCTCCCCAGTTTTCTCCAAGTTAGCATGTAAAGATAGCTGTGAACAGCAAAAAGAAAAGAAGTACTTGGGCACCTTAGAGACTAACACATTTATTTGAGCATAAGCTTTCGTGAGCTACAGCTCACTTCATCGGATGCATGTAGTGGAAGGAGGGTGACTATTCAGGGTTTTGGGAGCTTTGTGTAATGCACATTCATTTAAAACATGACCTCAGGTTACATGAAAACATGGAATATATTGCCGACAAGCATTTTATACCAAAATTGGGGAAAACTATTTGTGTTCATGTTAGTAAATAATGGGACCAAGCTTTTCAAAAATAGGTACCTAAAGTTAGGTTCCTAAGTCCTTATTTAGACACCTAAAGATATGGCCTTATTTTTAACAGTGCTGAGCACCCAGTCTCTGCCATTGACTTCACTGGGAACTTCTGAGTACTTAGCGCTTCTGAAAATCAGCCACTTGGGAGCATACCTTTGGGCACCTGTTTTTGGAAATCACGGCCGAGGTCTCTATTAAACTGCTACTTATGCAGCTTTCTGAGAGGCTCCATTTGGAACACTTTGCTTTTAGTTGGTCTCAAAGTCAGTTGCCTTAATCCTCCTAGATTTAGAAAAATAAATTACAAAAAAGTCCTACATACAACCCATAAATATTTAAATTTATACTAATAGTGCTACTATTTATTATATCTATAATGGATTGGCCTGGGAAGAAAGCAGATCAGCCTGGCAGATCGGACCAGTGTCCCAGCATGGTGTTAGGATCAGTGTACTCAAGGAAGGTGTCTTTCAGGTGAAAAATGAAGCCCAGGCCATGACCAGTGTGGCATTTTTAACTGGAGTAGAAACATTTATCCCTAGATTCTTGGCCAGATTCTCACCCTGATAAACTGACTAAATTCCCCATGCAATTTTATTTGCATACTGAGTTCATTTCCTCTCCTAAACTGTTACATAGTGTTACTTTTAGATACCTGTATCCCACCCCAGAGGTGGCTCTGCTTCAGTGGTGGAATGAAGTGGTACCAATATGTATCATGCCTATAGTACAGATGTTTTGTTGAGAATTAATTTGCCAACATTTGTAAAGCATATGGAGATCGTCAGGTGAAATGAATTAAAGAATGTTTAATGTTGTATGCCACACAGTGAGGCCCTTCTAAAATTCTATGGCATGATGTTTACTGTGGACTGCAGAGACACCTATTGGTAGGAGTAGAATAGATCATTTGAAATAATCATACTGCTAAAATGTGCTTTAGTATTGTCTGGTTTTGCTCCATGAAGTTAAAGCCCTTATTATGCCTCTGTATTAGTGATACTCCCTAATGTTGGTTGAATATATACATTTGTTCAATGTACATTATACATTGTGGGGGGAGAGAAAACCTTTTGTAGTGATAAACACCCATTTTTTCATGATTTGTGTGTATAAAAACAAACATCTTCTGTATTTTCCACAGTATGCATCTGATGAAGTGAGCTGTAGCTCACGAAAGCTTATGCTCAAATAAATTGGTTAGTCTCTAAGGTGCCACAAGTACTCCTTTTCTTTTTACATTTGTTCTAACTCTATTTTCATGTGTGTATTAATTTTTTTTTGAGGGGAGTGCCCTTTGGAATGAAATTTCTCATTCCAAAGACTATTGTCCCAGCATATTATAGAAAAGTCACATTATGATCACGATGAAATTGGCAAAATAACAAATGCTCATGGGTCACATGCAAAGAAAAATACCCTTTTTCAATAAAGAGTAATTAAGATTAATTATAATTAATTATATAATTATATAATTAAGATTAATTATACTAGTATGCCTTTAACCAGTGCAAAAAATTAAATGCTAATATGTAGTAGTGTTTTCAAACTAAAAATATATTTACCGATCAGTATTATATCTTTAAAGAAATACAATAGACTCTTCTGTACTTTCGGTCATTAGAAGGGGTCTGTTTAAATTGTTTGAATTTTTTCATCCTTAGTTATTTTAGATACTTTAAAAGCATTTCAGTTTTTTACTTGTCCATCATCAATCTTAGAAAAAAAAACTCATTAGATCTGATACATGCATCCAGAATGAAAAAGCACTAGCCTAAATCAGGCCTGTTTGCAGCCCAAAGGTGATTTTTGCATATGGAAAAATTCAAAGAGCTTTATCTTCAGCAGTTTACCAGAATAGGGAAAAAAGTGCATTTCATGATCTAAGAGAACTGAAAGCAAAAAAAAAAAAAGCATTAGGCAATTTTTTTTTTTGCTAAAAGATGTGTGGCCACCCACAACGTGTTTTTAGGGGGCGCGGTAATTGGTTTTAATGGTAAGATTTATAGATGTGAACCAAATGCAAAAATTGTATCCAGGCTTGGATTCTGAAATTCCCACACTCCAGCATGTAGTGTGTGTTTCTGGAGCTTTTTGCTAGGGTCTGTCTCCAGGTACATCTGACCTGTACATGCTGTGATTCCCACTTTCTTGCATCCTTACCCCCAACACTTATTTTCATCTATTCTAATGAAAGTGCAGAGCACCAGATCCAAAAGCACATGAGCATCTGTATATTTAGAGTCCTCCAGGTTCAAATAAACAGCTGTTTGTTTCAGTGACAAGAAGTGGAAAGAACCACAGTGTCCTCTTCTTCTTTGGCATCATGCTATAGGTAATTAATGAACAAGCTTATTTGAATATGCAGTCAAACAGGATGTTCTTAAGGAAATACAAGGTGATGGTTGAGATGCTCACTCGGTACAAACTCAAGAAATTTAATTTAATTGGTTCCCACTGCAGCTATAACTCAGCAACATTGTACATAAATGATTCCCTGTAACTTCTCTGATTTTATTGACATGGACTGAAAGAGCCAAGAGATTTCGCTCATTGCTGTAAATGCGCTCAAGTCAGCAATCCCTGTACAGAGGGCTTGAAATGTGCTGCATGCTGCCAGGGATTGTGTAGCTCCTGCAGCCTGTGTAGTCGGGCTGTGCATGTAGAGCCATTGCTCTCCCCTGCTCAGGGTTTGGTTTCAGTATATGTACAAAGGGGTAGAGTTACATGTGCTGTGGAAAGGAGCTTCACTTTGACGGTGTAAAAATGTAAACCACACTGTCTTGTTGATGGGTATTTTGTGTGCAATATTTCTCTTCCTCCCAAGAGGAAATGTTCCTTTTGACATGGTGAATAAAACAGAGCTGCGAACTAGCAGTGCTGTTCAATGGGATGGCTGTGGAGCAGAGGACCAATTGAGTGTACCCATCTGCTCAGCCGCACACACACCCAACCCCCTTCCCACCAATTATTTTTATATTAGCACTTTGTAGTTAATAAAGTAATTTCCATTTTCTCCATGTGCATCCTTAAGGGAAGATGAGCAGCAGGAGCTGATCAGCCCTCCACCCCCACTTCAGATCAGAAAGCCTTTAATTAGCCCCAGCATTGCTTTGTGTAGCATTTTCACTATTACTCAAATCACTTGAATTCTGCAGAGTACAATATCAGGCAGAAAAAACATGGCAATTAAGCAGATCATTGCGGTAAAGGGTGTTTTTCTGACTGGCTTTCTGCTTCTACACGTGAGTTGAAAGAAAGCTTAAAACAGTACTGATCTTAGGAAATTTAATTCATGCTTTGCTATTAGCTGTCAAGTTGATTGTGTTTATATGGAATACTTTGACCGCTTACCAAGGTTTATTCAGCGCTCTGTTGGAATGATATTACTGACAAGGGGCAAAGAGACGAGCGAGTTACGTTACAGTGCTCATCCCAGACTACTGCTGAAGAAACCTTTTCCCCACACCATCACACATTCTGTGTATGCTGTGTGTTACAGAACAACTAGTTTACAACTGCCTTAGATGACAAATTGGGCGGAGGGGGGGACATCTGGGGTCCTGTTTACACTAGCCTTGCTGTCACTGCCCCAAATGATATTGCAGCAGTGGGAACATTCTTGACAAATGTTAGTGTAACAAGCCTCATGAATCCAATTATACAAGGCTCAGAGAGGGAGTCAGAACCTCTAGTAATGACTATCAGTAGTTTTCTGTTCCCATGGGACAGTAAAATTGTGACTCTTGAGATCTTCTGGGATAGAAGCAAGTGCTGTCATTCTCATTGGAAAGCTTGGGAATCTCCCCTTTCCAGTGGGATAGAACCCATGTTTCTAGTTCTGCACGTAGGATGGCAAGATATCAGACCTTAAATCCTTCACTGAAGAAAGTCTGAATATTCCTGGCCTTGGGCCAGTATAACTCTTTCTGCAGGGAGGGATGGGGGTGCCACACTTGTGTGTGTGAGAGAGAGAGAGAGAGGGGAAACCTTTCTCTGAATAAGTAGCTGTGTTTTAATGTTGAGAGGTGTGCTGCATATTTATTTAGTAAGATCTTCTTGGGTGCCTCAGTTTGCTCTGTAGCAAATGACCAGTTAGGAGCTTGGGAAACGTTTTATCCTTTGCTCTTATATACCTCAACCCCGATATAACGCGACCCGATAGAACATGCATTCGGATATAACGGGATAAAGCAGTGCTCCAGAGGGGCAGGGCTGCGCCCTCCGGTGGATCAAAGCAAGTTCAATATAATGCGGTTTCACCTATAACGCAATAAAAAATTTTGGCTCCCGAGGACAGCGTTATATGGGGGTAGAGGTGTATTATAAAGATACTTGGGATTTCATACACTGCTAGTTGTGTGCAGGTGCCTTAGACACATTAGACAGGGTTCCTGCCCTGAAAAGCTTATGGTTGAAATGGATTTTGACTATATTGTGAAGTTGCAATTCAGAACTTGTTTAATTCTTTCTATATTAAACTAAATTCCATGTGAGATGCTCCAGAGAGCACACCTCTCTCCTTTTCTCTACACTGTGAAGCCTGGGAGCAGGAGGAGCAAATTAACTGGGTTTTTTTCCTAAACCCAGATTACAAGGGGCATTGAAAGAGGATGGCCCTGCAAAGGAGAAACTGAACAATGCTTTCTTGACTCTTCCTTTAGGGTCTTTGTGTTGAGAAGGCCCAGTCTAGGCTAGTAGTAAATACATGTCTGTTGGGACCACTCAGAATCTCAATGTTTGCCTAGTTTTTAATGTCTCAGGACAGAAATAGGAAGGGTGATTATCAGGCACTGGTACAAGGGAGCTGAATATTTTGAATTACAGTATTTCCCAGACCTTGTGGTTTAAGGCTGAGTTGGAACTATAGTTTATCAGTACCCTCAAGGAACATTATGGAGATTTCCTCTTGACTTTCCTTCTCCTAGCACTTCCCCTGTAGTATTACCTAATTCTGATGCTTATGTTGTGATCACCAGGAAACATCATTCTCTGCCTGTCACTTTGCTTTCTGACCTCTGGACTGCTGCTCTCCCAGGCTCAGACACCTCATGTTGTCAGTTGTTAGAGCTCCACTCAGCAAACTGCTTGGGAAAGGCTTTTGAAGAGCAAAATGTGGGCTGGATCATGAAGGCAAGGACTTATGGATATCAAACTGTGCTGAAGCCCTCATGATGTAGTGAATGATGTTGAATGCAGCACACCTGTCCTTGGGACCAAGCTATGCCCCATATGGCAAAGATGAATGAAGTTCCATGTGCTAGGGTCTAAGATCTGGCTTATTAAGTATTGTTACTGTGAACCCAGCAGCCAGTGTAATAAACATGGACTTGAACATCAGACCAGCTGTTACAGATCATTCAGAATTAGTGCAGTGGATTTCATTGTTTGACAAGTAGTACTGGAGAACAGGAGTTCTGAATTCTTTGTTTTCCAGGGGATGTGCATTATTTAAGCAATAACTTGACAGTTGATGCTTTCTTTGGGGAATTATTTGGGGTGGTATTTTAAGAGGTTGAAGGCAGTAATTTCAGCCATGCAAGTACAACACCCTCCATCAATGTGCACAGCTTGTTAAATCTCATATCTGTTATAAAATTGATTGACAGCCACTCAATTTGCAGGTTTTCCTGGGAGGAGTTGCTATTGGGTGTGGATGTTAGTTATGAGATGAATTGCACAGAATCAGTCTTAAGACATGAGCTTTTCAGAATTGTTGCACAGTTGTAGCAAACTTACTGTAAAAACACAGGAGAATTTTGATTAATTACATTCCATTGCAGTTGCTCATATATTGCCATTGGCTGATTTCACGGAAGGCCAAAAAGCTTGGGAAACATCTACACTGATTAACAATGGCACAGAATGTTGCTTCATGTATCTGATTATCCAGATTTCATCATCAGATCTCATTGGTTTATATCCTTTCTTTGGGGTAGAGGGCAAGGAAGTTTAGTTAAATTTGTTCCAATGACTTTGTGTCTGATAAGATTAAGTGCATGCAGGGTTAAGTGCAGGATTATCCTGAAGGGTGAAATCCATGTGGATACCCACGCCTGTTCAGAGTTTCTCCCATGGAAAATCTGGCTTCAGGACAAGAAATTGGTCTTATTTTCTGCAATTTCATTGCTCTGATTGTACTGTCTTTATCTTATGCTCCAAGGTTTACCAGTACTGCTCTGCTTTTACCAAATGGCAGTGTCCGCATGTGTTGAAAAGTCACCACTCCCCTGATCCTTCAATCTCTGACACTTCCAGTATCCCTGAATTTTAGGGGGTTATTTTGCTGTCTTTCTAAGGCCCAGCAGCATGTTGGTGGCTTCTCTGCAAATGCTTCTCCCCCTTTACAATTCGCTTAATAAAAGTTAGAGGTAAAATAAAGCCCCTTTCTCTGCCAAGGCAGGGTTGTTGCTTTTCTAGTGTCTTGTCCAGTTTTGTTTTCAGTGTTCTTTTTTAAAGGCTGTTGGCACCAAGAACTTTCCTTTTCCGGGAAGGAGAGAGTGGGCGCCTATGTTGCATTTGGGAGCAAGCCTGCCAGTGTGCGTCCGCTGACGTGTGGTAATGTACCAGCACACTAAATACAACTGAATAGATAGTGCTTTGATGTTGCAGCTTGGGCTTGGAAGGCCACCACCGCCTGGCTTCAGAGCCTGCGCTCCAGCCAAACAGCCACATCTACACAGTTACTTTTAGCGCACTAGTGTGAGTCTGTGACCTAGGCTGAGAGGCTCACTTCCACACACTGTGTAGACATATTGGGACATGCCTGGATGTCTCTAAAGCCGTTAAATGAACTGTCGGGATTTGGGAAAGTGGGAACCTGTGAGGTCCTGCTGTTTTTCCAGAAAATTCTCACCCTCTGCTGTGAGTTGCTGTTCTCAAACAGGTGATATGACCAATAGCGCTGGAGAGGGGTGTTGCTAGAGACCCAGTTGCCATGCATGCTCCTCCAACCATTAAATAAAGCTCTTTCCAAATATGAAATCGTAATCTAGACTTGGAACCTCCCTAGATAAAGTCCACGAAGTTTCCCCTTAGAACATTCTTATTTTCTCTTATTTAATTTGTCATCATGAAGGCCTCACTTCATGGTGATTATTCTGTGGCCTGAGGAGCTTCTCTGCTGGTCCTTCTGGAGACATGCTGGTAAAAGGACAGAGCTGGTTTTGAACTTTGCACATCACATGCTACCACGATGTAGCTCTGAGACTACTAGACTGTCCATACCCCAAATGTACTATGATACGTGTATTTTAAACATTGAAAATACTTGCAATATAAGCTTCTGTCTTAGATAGTTTCTGGTGGGACTCTGTCTTGACTAGAATCGCTACAGCTGTACTGCTGTAGCAGTTGAGTGTAGTTGCTCACTAGAGTCACAGAAGCAGTTCTCCCATCGCTGTAGTTAATCCTACCTCAAGAAGTGGTAGCTAGGTTGGCAAAAGAATTCTTCCGTCAACCTAACGCTGTCTATACTGGGGGTTAGGTCGGTTTGACTGTCTCCATGGGGTGAGGATTTGTCACATCCCTGAGCAACGTAGCTGGGTCGACCTAAATTTTCAGCTAGACCTGGCCGGGGGGGGAATACTTTTCAAAGCATCCCTGGAGGCTGGAGAGTGCCTCTTTGAAAGATTCATGTCTGCTTCATGAGTTGGCAGATTCATCAGTTGAAAATTAAGTAACCAGAAACCTGGCAGAAGCATCTCGCCAAGCAAAAAGGTGCAATGCCGTGTGTCCTTGAAATGTTTAGTCATTGCTAGGCCCTCTGCATCCTGAAATCCTTACCCTCAAGGAAAAGGATCCAAGAATTGTGCTTCCCATAAAGACTCTTTACATCAGTATCAGTGGTGAGCAGGGTTGAAGCGGGAAGTATCCAGAAGTCAGCACAGTCAGCTGATGAATGTAGCTAGTAATTTATTCTAAAACAGAGCCCACTAGATCTGTCTGTGGTTGACAACTCACCTTATAGTGCAGGATTTCTTAAACTGGGGTCCATGGATCCCTGGGGGTCCATGAGGGTACTCCAGGGGGTCTGCAAGCCCCACAGATGAACTCCTCCCCCTCTCTGCCAGCACCTCCTGCACTCTGGGGAACAGCTATTCAGGGCGCACTCGGGGGTCGGGGAGGAATCCTGTCTGGGGCCACCGGCCCCACTGCTCAATTCCTCCCCGTGCCTCCTGCACATCTCGGAACAGCTGTTCCCCAGCATACAGGAGGCGCTGGGAGAGAGGGAGAGGAGTGGGGATGGGGCGCGTTCGGGGGAGTGAGCGGAAAAAGGAGGGGCAGGGGTGGAGCAGGGGCGGCAAGAGGAGGGGCAGGGCCTTGGGGGAAGGGGTGGAGTGGGGACAGGGCCTGGGGCTGAGTGGGGGGTTTGGGGTCCATGAAAGATTTGAAATCAAAATGGGGGTCCTTGGGTTGCTAAAGTTTGAGAACTGCTGTGTGTCACTCTGCTTCTAACAGACAATTAAAGTCATAAAGAAAAATAAGCCCACCTGTGTTGAAGAACTTTATTTTTGCCTTTGAAATGCTGTTAAGCAAATTTTATAAAGTTGTTTGAAGGAGTCATTTTGCATCTCCAAGTAGTTGAGCCTGTCCCTGTGACGTTTTTGATGGCATACTTCATCTTTGCATTCTGCACGCTTGAGACTTGGGAAGTCAGAAAGGCTGCCTGTCAGTTCCCTTCTTTGGAGTGCACAGTCAGAACTCTTGTTTCATATTCTTCTCCAAGAAGCTCCTGATCTTTTCAAATGCCTGAACTTGCAAAGTGACATGGGGAGTCAGTAGACAGCCAGCCAAGGAGACTGTGCTTAGTTTATGGTGGGTTTAGCACGTTGTGATGAAGTCATTTTCAGATTAGCGTCTATCACGGTGGTTTCTAGTTGCATTTGTTAGCCTTTTCTCTACTGGGGACTTTTAGATAAAGAATCTGCTGCTGCCACGACAAGGTGCAATGTGGTTATTCTATTGCTCAGAGCAGAAACAGCCTTCTGTCACTCCCTTGCTCGGTCACAGCTTGATCAGTGTGGTGTATTCTTCTGTACTTTATTTTTCGCAGCTATTCTCTGGTTGATGTTTCCATCTTCACATGAAACCATGTAGAACTGTCTCACATTTATCTGATTTCTAGATTAACTCTTTCTGAAAGTACTTTCCTGGCTTACCAAATTGTGATTTCTCCTTCGTGTCAGAATAAAACCCCACTCCAGTAATGCACCTGTTCACCATCTGTTAGTAGACCAAATGTCTCAGTCAGGGCCAGATTCTGCCCCCATGGACAGGTGGACAACTCCTGTTGACGTGGTTGGGGGTTATGTGTGTATCTAAGTCAGGAATTTGATCTTCAGGTCATAGCAGTGACAAGATTTGTCACTTTACCTGACTATACATTATAGAGGAATCAAGTCAGTCTGTTATATTTTTGTAGTGATTTCTTCCCAGGTTCCCAGCTCTTAGCACGCTTTTTTTTGTTTCAAACTAATTTCTGACCCATTTTAAGAACTGATCAGAATGCATCTTTAGCTTTGGAGTTGGTACCAGCATATTAATTGCATACTTAGAAACTGAGCAGCCTTTATTTAATACGGAGTAATGTTCTATTTTTATATTATTCTTCAATAGAAAAGAAAGATATATTTGCCTTTCTAGTGGGAGATAAACTTTTGCTAAATATCTGTTGTCATCACCAAGGTAGGGGATTAAGCATACACTATATTTTAAATCTTTCTGTGATAGGAATCCATTAATTCTACATTCACCTGGGACCGGTGGTGTAAGAAGACAATCTCCTTGGCTAGTTCCTTAAGACTGGTGGGTTCTCGGAGCTCTTAACGCAAAACAGTTGCTTTGGGAAAATTTAATTTTGTATGGCCAAGTAATTAGCGATGAAAAGTGGATATTGTTAAGAATTTGATCAGTGGCATAGAGCAATCAAATCTGAACCACTTCATTTTAGTCATTAAGGAAACTAAATATTTTTGGAACTACTGTCAATATATTTTAGTGTGTGAATTACCATTTGGGCTCCATGTTTTTCCCCCTTTGTCCTCCATCTGACAGCAACAGCAAAATGTGCTCATGCCTGGAAAAAAGGGATCCTGGGGCGCAGGGGACAGTCTGTCGTCTTGTTTTGTGTGGGGGATGCTTTCATGTAGGCTTCGAACTTCCTGTCACTTGAGATTCAGGCTTGGACTAATGACTTTGCACAGCTGTAGCACCTTATATCCAAAGCTCTCAAAGCATTTTACAAACATTGAGAGAAGTTTCACAAGTCCCCTGTAAGGCAGGAATGTTTAAATAGCTGTTTTCACTTCTCAAAAATAGAGTCTTGGTTCTGTGTCTCATTACCTACTGAAATATGCCTCTGTATAAACTGCTCTATTAGGACCGTAAACTAATTAGCTTGGGTCCGTTAGCTCAGCATTTTAGATGGTAATAGAACATTTTTGGCCAAATGCATGGGCCTTGCCTAGAACTGCACATCAGTTTCTGCAGTCAGGCTTGCTTAAGTGTGCATTTCTAATTTCTCTTTCTAATTGTGGGCACAGTTAGGTTTTTATCCTTGCTTTGTGTGGTGTGTCTCCTTACAGATTATGTTGTTATGACCTTGCTACAGGGTAATGTTGTGAGAAGGTGCTAGAAAGCTTCTCTGCAAAGTACAGGGAATCACTTCAGATCTGCTGATTGACATGGGAGTATTTGGGGGGAAGTGTCACTGTGTCTATTCTGCCTGGGACAATTTTAATATTTGACTGGGAAGTAATACAGAATGTTTTATACCTCAGATTGTTTGTTCAGCAAGGTCACGCATGGTGCAGCATCTCGGCCTGTTAGCACAAGGAAAGTTTGTATTTTCTCAGTGAATTGTGGCAGGTTCCCTGATAGTTCAAAGGGATGTGATCCTTTTCTAACTGTTCTTGGGAGAGGACTCTCTCTGCCTTGGAGAAGACTATCTCTGGCCAGTTCAAAAATAGTCATGTTAAGAACCAATTCTGAGTAGTACGACTAATTACAAAGACAAGATGTAAAAAAAAAAAAAAAAAAAGTCAAGATTATAACTTTTATAATTTATTGGGGGGCGGGATAGCTCAGTGGTTTGAGCATTGTACTGCTCAACCCAAGGTTGTGAGTTCAATCCTTGAAGGGGCCATTTAGGGATCTGGGGCAAAAATTGGGGATTGGCTCTACTTTGAGCAGGGGGTTGGACTAGATGACCTCCTGAAGTCCCTTCCAACCCTGATATTCTATAATTCTACGATAACCAGTCAGTTCAGTAATGTACTGGCGGCGTGGAGTGTGAGGCGAGATCAATGTTCTTTGTCTGGTTTAGTAAAATAGAAAATAAAAGCCATCTGATGCTTGGGTAATATGTTGCAACAGATTTCAAGCCCTGGGATACAGCCACTTTTCCCTCTGTTTACATGCAGCAGCAGTGCAGCCCAGAATGCCTCATCTGAGCTACATAACCAAGACTGGGACCAGTAAGCATTTAGAATTTTAAATGGAGTAAATCTAAGATAACTTACTTGTTAGATAAGGTGCTTCGTATTGTAAGAATTCTCTCCTGCCATCTGTAACCTGCAGTCTACCGTTGCTCCAGATTCTGAGATGTGACTGTTAATCCCTGCTGGGAATATGTAGGGTTAATTTTGCAACTTCCTAGCTCTGTAAAATGAGATTCATAATATGCTGTGGCTTGTAAGTACCAGGAGATATTCCTTGGGGAAAAGTTACTAGTTATTTGGAGATAATTATTGCTTTTATTCAGCACCAAAGCAATAATTTAAAGTGATATGTTAGAAAGCTAGTAATTTCCTGTCACTGACTGACAGATGTTTTGCCATACGTGAGATGTGCTTTCAGGCTTGTACTAATTACGATGACACAAATTGGCAGTAGCTTTCTTTCCATGCTCCCTACTCTAATTTTGTCATCTTTTCCTCTCTGCCTTTTAGAGGGGAGGTTCCATTTTGTCACATAAGATCTGTGCACAGCTTGGCTGCTGGTTTGAAATGCCGTTTGCTAACTTTTTTCCTTTCTCTGCTCCCCTCCAGGTTCTTATCCGTCACCTAAGGCTGGGGCCACTTTAGTGGTGTATAAGGACTTGCTTGTGCTGTTTGGTGGGTGGACGCGGCCAAGCCCCTACCCTCTGCACCAGCCGGAGAGGTTCTTTGATGAAATACATACCTACTCGCCTTCCAAAAATTGGTAAGAGAACATCCTAAGAGGCTGGATTGGAAATATGCCTTTTGCCTTGAAAATGTATCCATACACTCTGTGTATACATACGGAGCTGCTCTTAAAAGCTTGGCTGAATCCCTCTGACCGACTTTGCTTGTGGAGACATAGGAGGAAGGAGAAATGAACATTCCCTGATCTTGGGTTAAATGTCCTGAAGCTGTTGTGACCCTGGGTAAAATATCTAGCGAAGTAATGTCCCGAGACGTGAAGAGCCAAGAGTCCTACTGTCTGAGCTCCCCGATGGCCATAGCTTCCTTATTTTCTTAGAGTAGGAACTAAAATGAAACTAATCCATTTTTTTTCTTAACTCCTTCCTGCTGAGGCTATATAGGTGCACAGTTCGAGAGTAGAAGTAGGTATTTGGAACACGTAGTTCATTTGGTCATACATTTTGATTCTTTATTATGTGTTAAGTCTCTCTATTTAGCTTTTTTTTAACACCTAGGGATTTTACTTAAAGTAAAAAATTTGAGAGGAATAAGATGAGGAAGAAAAGGGACACGTGGAACGGAAGAGGAGGAACAGACGAAGTCTCACATCCCAGGTGGTATTTCGGATTTAGCTGGCGGAGGTGGGAGTGTCATCTGTATCTCCCTTGTATGGCCCCGTCTGGTCAGGACATATCTCAGGATTAGGATGGAGGAGGTCTGGGGTCACAGGAGATGGTGGCGAAGCTTTCTCCAGTAGCCAGTCCAGGCAGGCAGACCTCCTATTTCTGAATTGCTGCCTGCTCTGTCAGCCTTTAAGATTAGCTAGGAACATCAGAAAAATATATTAAAGATGGTAGCAAAACTCTTTTTCTAGTGTCTCCCCCCTTCCCAGAATAAGTGCTCACTTACAACATACTTCCCTTCAGAACTGATGTATGTGAGCTAATGCCTTACTAAAGTAGCGATGAATCCTACCTCTGTTTCATATGGGCATTTAATCACCAAAAGGCTCAGTCATCTATTGCAGTTGTGGGCAGTGTCTTTAGTGTGCTGTAGGTAAATAGTTAATGATAATAGTTGAGGACAAATTTAATTGAAAATACCAGTACTACCAATTTAAGATCCTCGTTCCTTGTCATGTTAAACAGTTTACAGCAAGCTAACATTTTCAAATACTAGCTTTTAGTAATATTTGGTCTTTGTAGACGTTTTTCCTTGAGGTTTTCTTCTCTGTAATAAAATGTCTTTTATGAACCTGCTGTTTCTTGTGGCATTATTTAGACTTGAGCTAATTCTTTTGAATTGCTGATCTCTCTGCTCTTCAGATTGCATAGAGGGCCTTTCCTTCGTACTTGCCTGTAAAGTGCTATGCCCACTTAAGGAGCTAGAAACATGTTTAATTCCCAAAGGGATTTATTTGGTACAGATCTAGAGCCAACAAAGTAAATGTATTTTCTTTTCCATGTTGCTAGCGTGTTCTCTGACAACTGACTTTCCCAGCACAACTACACTCCAGTATGAGCTGAAGTGCCTTGGCTGTACTTTAGTTTGAAAACAGTACTACGTATTATCATTAACTTCAGACCTGTTTTGGTTCCAGACTAAACTTCGTCTGCCCTCCATTCAAATAATGTTGCTGGTTCTGATACCAGAGCATTTAGTCAAAATGCTCTATCTCAGGTTTATCCTTTTTCTGTCTCTTCGTTGTTTGCGTCATCACCTTGTTTTATTTCATGTTCATTTACATTTTATAAATCCCTGCTCTCCACACTGTTGGTGGCCTCTGTGGTATTTGATACATAACAAATGATACAGTGCCCCCCCTTTTCAATAAGGCAGCGTTTAGATCTCGGGGGCTAGAAATTGCAACACCAGAAAGTCATGAGCCAGTGCACTTTCTCAGGAGGCAGTTTTCCATTTAAGGGTGTAAGACTGTTTGTTTCTAAAAAAAAAAATTGGCCATTTGCCTTTTTCATCTCTGGAGGAGAAATCTGAGGGGAATTTGTAACATAATTCACAGATTTTAATGTATCCTCACCTGTTTCCTTAGGTGGAACTGCATAGTGACAACACACGGCCCCCCTCCCATGGCAGGCCACTCCTCTTGTGTAATAGACGACAAAATGATTGTCTTTGGAGGTTCCCTAGGATCTCGGCAAATGTAAGTTTATAACTTTTTTCCCTCAGAGGTATTACTGGGAACCTGTGAATATGAAAAATGAGGAACAAACATTGGGTAGGGTCAAGTATGGTGTGGGGCAGAATTGATGCAAGCTTTTCACCCAGGTCTGTGACAGTGCATCATGATCCTACCCTCCCCCTCTGCTGTGCCAGTGTCTAGAGCTGAGCTGGTTCATTTTGCTGATTCATACCACGTTGTGAAGTTGATAAGCATTGTTTAGTGAAACCACTGAGCCCACATGGAGCTCCAGTGAAGTCAGTGAGGCTGTGTGCCGTGGTCCACCCACATTGAGGCCTAGACTTCCACCTGGGAGGATTCGAGGTCAGAATGGCTCTTAAAATGAAAGTGAATTTAGCAGTCTCTGCTAAGGGCAGTTTATCCACTTCACAGTGCGCTGCGTCAGCAAGCTCCGTTGAAGAAAGTGCCCTGGACTGGAATAAGGGAGGGGAAGTCAGGTTCCTGGCGCATGGTTTCAGCTCTGGGTGGGAAAGCTTGTATTTATGAAAATACTAAATTGTGGCGTGTCTGTGAAGCCTTGGGCCTGCTGCTCCCCACCTCCCCATTGCTGCCCTGTCTTGGAACAAAGCTTAATCAGTACTTGATGCATGCTCCTGATTGGCTGCTGTCCCATTACTGGTTCCCTTCTCTGTGGTAACCTGTGTGACACACCAATACACACACATCCCCTGCTTGTGGGAGGAATCAGTTTAACTCTGCTAATGTGCCCCGAGGTTTGAGCACTACTGTCTAATGAAAACAGTGCTGCAGTTTTCCTAACTGTTGCTTATTTGAGATCCCAGGGGACTGGGTCTCTGTACCTCTGGTTCCACGTTTGTCATCTTGTCCTTGCAGGAGTAATGACGTCTGGGTTCTGGATCTCGAGCAGTGGGCTTGGTCGAAGCCAAACATCTCTGGGCCTACCCCTCACCCACGTGGCGGCCAATCTCAGGTGACTGTCTCCTGCAGTTATTCAGCAAACATTGCAGTACCTTGCGGTGAGCTCTACAAGGAGCTCTAGCTGCCTGCACGAAGTGTCAAGGATAAATTAGAGAAGCAAAATCCCATCGCGCATTTTGTGATCAGCTTCCCATCCTCACCCGAGGGGCTTCTAAAAAGTAATTCCCCCTTTCTAAGCCATCTTTGCAGTCTCAGCATGCCAGGCCTTTGCCCCCTTTCCACCTATTTCACTGCTTTGAGAGGATGCATTTTTAAAACTTCTTGATGTTGAGCCAGTTTGTAAATATCTCCGTGTTTTGTGCATGTGCCAAGACTTGTGATTAACATGTCTAAAAAACAAACCTTCCCATTTTAACATTTTAAGCAAAATACTGCAGTCTGTCTCAACATATAAAGGATCCATTTGTGCTTGCCCTGTGGGGGACCCCATGGATTACCAGACCCACCAGATTTCAACTGACATGGACAGTGCCCAGTAAGATCATTAGTTCTCTGGAGCCCATCTTGACACCCTGCATAAGCCCTACAACATGCATGCCAGAGCGTTGCCCCAGATTCCCCATCTCCTGTCCTGGGAATGACAGGGGGAGGGATAGCTCAGTGGTTTTGAGCATTGGCCTGCTAAACCCAGGGATGTGAGTTGAATCCTTGAGGGGGCTGTTTGGGATCTGAGGCAAAAATTGGGGATTGGTCCTGCTTTGAGCAGGGGGTTGGACTAGATGACCTCCTGATGTCCCTTCCAACCCTGATATTCTATGATTCTGTCTGACTTTGGTACCAGCAGGGCATTGATACTGCTCTCCTCACCATACCACTCAGATAGCATGGTGATGGGGGCCATATAAATACAGACCATGGGCATTTGAGTGCTAAATGAACAGAGTTAAGTTCCCTAACTAGTTCCCTCCACTTAGCAAGTTACATTTTGACTCCACCTCCTGGATTCATTGTCCATGTATATTAGGTGGAGTCACAAAGGTGTCAGAGTTTCAGACAGGCTGGTGAGAGAGGAAAGGTTGCGCCAGCCCTTAAAGGAGGTTCTGTGAGTAGGCTGGGGCAGGAAGGATGTGATGGGTACATTGAGGGAGCTGGATGAGGATGTTGCTTTGCCTAGGGTCCTGCAAAACCACACAGCTTCATGATAAAGCAGTGATGGTCTTGCTTAAAATATTGTTGTATTCTCCCAAATCTGTAATACTTTTCTTTGCCCCTTTAGATCATTATAGATGATGAAACCATTTTAATCCTTGGTGGTTGTGGCGGTCCAAATGCAGTAAGTATATAAAGTGTGCAAGCACGAACACCAAATGTGTGCCCCTTCCTTGTATGACACAAGCTTCTGTATACGGCCATAGTGGTCATAGTTGCACGTTATCACAATAGCAGCTCCATAGGTCAACTTCTTGGTGTGCTGCAGAGCAATCTTGACTGGTGGGCGTGGCAGCTGAATTGTAGACTTCATGTAGTTGTCACCCATGCTACAGTTGCCCATAAATAACTCCTAATAAAATGCATTGCAGGTCTCTAGCACCCATGCAGGCATCTCAGAGCAGTTTACAAACATGCCCTCTGCGATAGGCCAGAATTAGAAATTGGATGAGAAACTTAAGGCACAAAGAGGTGACTTGCCCTTAAAATCCCACAGTGGTAGTCAGGGATAGAACCCGGAATACCCATCCTGTGCTTTCACTTCCAGGCCAGGATTCCTTGCCATCTGTAGGAAGATGGCTTCTGGAAATCTTTGTTTCTGGGGAAGATCTCTCTGCACTAAGCCTAAGTTTCTGGTTTTGTCACACTTTTCTTTGCAGCTATTTAAGGATGCTTGGCTACTGCACATGCGCACAAATCCCTGGACATGGCAGCCATTGAAAGTGGAAAATGAAGACCATGGAGCCCCTGAACTATGGTGTCATCCCGCATGCAGGGTAAGGGGGTCAGAAATGGGGCAGGGTGGTATTACAAAGAGGAATTTGTCATGAAGGAAAGCTTATTTATTTGATTCGGATCTCCTGGCTCGTTAACATGATATGGTCTCTGCAAGGGTGTTCTCATGTGGAATATCCTGTGACTGCTGGTTCATTGGATGTTTGGTTTCCAGCATACGTTTTTCACCAATGCGCCAACACACCCGTAGGGGTTTAGGAACATCTCTGCAGCAGTTTGTAATAGTGCACTCATTTTTTGTCTGTTAGGTGGGACAGTGTGTTGTGGTCTTCAGCCAGGCTCCCAGCGGGAGAGCTCCACTTAGCCCCAGCTTGAACTCTCGCCCGTCTCCTATCAGTGCCACGCCGCCAGCCCTGGTTCCTGAAACACGGGAATACCGCTCTCAGTCTCCAGTCAGGAACACCGACGAAGCTCCTTGTGTGAATGGCCGCTGGGGCACCCTGAGACCTAGAGCACAAAGACAGACACCATCAGGCTCCCGGGAAGGGAGCCTGTCCCCATCCAGAGGGGATGGGTCACCTGTACTGAACGGTGGGAGTTTATCCCCTGGAGCCGCAGCAATGGGGGGTGCCTCATTGGACAGTCCTGTACAGGCCATATCGCCCAGCACACCTTCTGCTGCTGAAGGATATGACCTGAAAGTTGGACTTTCCCTGGCGCCGCGACGAGGATCGCTACCAGATCAGAAAGATCTACGCTTAGGGTCTGTAGATTTGAATTGGGATCAGAAACCAGGTTCTGTTAGCTGTCAAATGGATGCTGTGGACAATAGGACAGTTGGTGGAAGCATGAGAAATCCCCCAGAGCAGACAAATGGAATCCATACCCCACCTCATGTCACTAGTTCCCTACCAGGGGCGGTGTCACCAGGTGCACTCCGAAGAAGCCTGGAGGCTGTCAAGGCCCTGTCTTCCAAAGGTGCATCTGGTTCAGCAGCATTAAGTCCTCCTTTGGTGTCTTCACCAGGATCCCCTGGTAGCCAGAGTGGGAGCAGTGCCGAGGTGGTGCCAGCACCACGCCCGGGCTCCGCCCAAGGGGATGGCCATTCCTTACCTCCGATCGCTCGTCGCTTGGGCCACCATCCACCGCAGTCTCTGAATGTCGGCAAGCCTTTGTATCAAAGCATGAACTGCAAACCCATGCAGATGTATGTGCTAGACATTAAAGACACCAAGGAGAAAGGGCAAGTCAAATGGAAAGTGTTTAATAGCAGTTCCGTGGTGGGGCCACCAGAGACCAGCCTACACACTGTAGTGCAAGGCAGGGGGGAACTGATCATATTCGGTGGCCTAATGGACAAGAAACAAAACGTGAAGTACTATCCCAAAACAAATGCCTTGTACTTTGTGCGAGCAAAAAGATAATGTGGCAAAAGCTGTTCAACCCTTTCCCTTCCTGCCCCATCCCCTTACCATGGCTTTCTTTTTTTAACCCTTTCTCTGTCACGCAGGCATTTAAACTGTGAACTAGGGAACGACAAACCAATAAAATCCAAACACAGTTTCAGCGCTGCCCTCCAGTTTCCAGTCTATGATCCTGGCTCTGGGCTTGGTTCAGAAAGTCCTATTTTTAAAAAAAAAAAAAGAGAATATTCTGTTTACAAATGGGGAGAAATCTCCATTCCAGTGGGATGAATTGTTGCTGTGTTCTAGCAGGAGCTTCACTGCGCCTTATCCTTTGCTGGTAACTAGACCAAGAATTTGGGGTGAGTGGGTGGGAAAACTTCTAGGATCCAATAACTTCTTCAGAATTTTTCAGGAGTATAGAGGGGCCCTCCTCTCTATCTCTACAATTGCAGTTCCTATAGGGATGCTGGTAAGAATGGTCTTCGAAGAACATACTGAATAGCTGCAGGCAGGAGGCTGTGTGCTTGTATGCACTGACAAATACTCATGCTTATCTGTTGAATGTGGCTGCATAATGAAAATAGCGCTTTTTTTAAATCTACCAGTATTGCAGCCATTACTGTAATCCTTAATCTGCAAAATGACACAGATGCCTTTTTTCCTAAATGCTTTGGCCTGATAGAACTATTCTTGTCCGATACAATGAGAGAGTTAGAAGGGAGAAAGGACAGTTTGACATTGAAATGCCAGGATCATCCAGAATTAAATTTATACAGCCCACCTTAGTATTCCACCGGGTAAAGTCCTGCACTAGATCAAACCAACAGCTTAGATTGATGACTTTGGAACCCCTGATGGTCTTGAGTTGCAGGCTGCCGAAATAGTGCATACAAATACATCATTGACGTTTGAAAACAGTAAATAATGGAAATTACAAATTTTAGAATGATTTGTACATGCGTGGTTAGGATGTTTTATAAGAATCAGTAGCTATGTGCATCCTTAAAGCTTGACTTCTACTTTTTTTTTCCCCCATAAGATTTTGTTCTGGATCCTTTTGTTATCTTGAGAGTGCTCCACTCCGTACTTGTACCTGTGCAGACAACTGTCCTGCAGGCACTGGGATGTCTTAGGTCATCTTTGCTTATCAAACAGAAAGAACATGTGTACAGGTTCAGATTGCTCAAAGTACTTAAGCACATGTTGAAGTCCTGTTGACATTAAGCATGTACTTAAGTGCTTTGCTAAACTGTAGCCACACAGACCATATTCAATTCTTTTTCATAGCTTGTTTGAGCTAGTAATTTATGCGGTTACTACAGTTCAAATTCCCTGGTTCATGCTTACATTAAAGTTATCCTGATGGATAATGCATCGGAAAATAACATTAATCCAAAGTAACATTACAATTATATCAACCAACCAAAGCAAGGGAAATTCAGACGTAAAGCTGCTGCTCCATCCTTTACTATAGATTACATTTTATCAGTTTGCTACTCCTTCAGTCTTACTCCAGAGTGCTTTCTTTTCAATTACTTGGAACTTTTTATAGCTTTCTTTGAGTGTACAAGACATTTTGGCAATCCTTGAACTGGCAAATTTTAGTCTGGAAGGGATTTTTTCATCCAAGTTACAAATACCTGCAAAGTAAGGGTTGAAGTGGAATGCTGGCCCAGCATTAACAGCCTCCGGGGTAATCACTGATGCTGAGAATTCAGTTACCTAAATCAACAAAGACTTTAGTTCAAATCAATTCTGATTCCTTTTAATGTACACTTTTGGATGAATTCTCTTTCCTTCCCTCTGCAGCTTGGAAGAATTGCAATAGAGACCGGCTGATCCACAGAGGGGCACCAGTTTGCCATAGGTTTCTTTCACTAGCCTGTGATCCTGGCTACTTCTGAAGCCTGCAGTTTTCATCGGACATTGTGGATTGTTAAATCTGTTGGCCCCTGTTCTACAATAGTCTCCACCCACACAGGGCCCTGTTGTAGTTGCTGGGGCTCCACACATTGCAGGATTCAAGGTTTATTATTTTTACGACTCTTTCTAAAGCAAAAACTACTTGTTGCTCACACCAGCAGGTTCAGAAAGTTGGCAATGCTGGTTTAAAAAAAGCAGGGGGAGGGACTGACAAGCTAGGCTGCACAATGTCTCATTAGACAATAACGAACTAGAAAATACACTTTGAAGCCAATACTCAGACCTGCCTGAAAGTTATCTGCCCCTGCGGTACACCACATTGTGGTGTTAATACTGAAGCACAAAGCTCACTTTCCCTCATCTCATTATATCACGATGGTCTCCAGCTTTGCCTTGGCCAGAGATGTTGAGAACTGTTCCAGGTGCATTGTAGGGCTGTTCAGAGAGAGGAGCATTTAGTTAACTACTGAGCACGCATAGTCCTGAAGTGGTGGTTGAGCGCTGAGAAAATGTTCAGAAACTGCCTGTATTCCTTGAGCAGACTAATCACAAAATAAATCTTAATACATACGTGGCATAAAAGTAGGAAATCCTTTCCTAATCACAGTGAAACCTGCACACTGGGCAGATCTGTGATAGTTGTCATTGCATTGGATGTACCACGAAGTGGCTCCTTTAAGATTTCCAATATGATTTTGGTTGGACTTTTAACTGTCTCCACTGGGCCACTGAGTTTTGCTGGACCTTTGGTGGTCACTCAAAACAGTTTTCTAAATCTAGAATCACAAGCCTTTTTAAAAGAAAAAAATCCTTCTCTAACTCGAGTGTTCTTTCCCATTCTGCCCCCGCTGAGAAGGTATTTGTTTGTTCAACAAGCCCCAAATGGTTTCTTTGAACCTGATGGTTTAAAAATGAAAGAAACCCAACCATGGCTTTATATTTATCTCCAGGCCTCCAGTAAAACCTGTCTCTGTTAGACTGAAAGGCACTGAAGGTACCTCTTTGTGAACTGCATTTTCAGCACACAAGCCTGCTTCAATTTCTGTGTTCATCTTGAGTGCAAGAATCAGTTTTGTAAAATGCAAAGGTTGTGGTGGGGTGGTTTGAAACCCTTTTACGGGACAAAACAAATTCAGTCACTGTTGGTTTGTTAATGCTGGACTGGGTTTAATGCAAACCTGGTCTATCTCCCAGATCCTCCAGTGTCACTTGAGCCTTGAAAAATTGATTTGAGGGTGTGAGCTATATTTGAATGCACGTTTAATGCTGTTATATAGAATCTTTATTAAGTCCAGCTCTGATTATATTTAACATGTAAGCCAGTTTTGTCTCAATTAAATGAGACATCCCGCCTTACAGTATCTTTATCAATATTTAAAATGTTCTTCTCGAAGGTTTAACCCCTTCCATGGCTGCAGAGGGGCTTTTCATGATGATGACATTGGGTTGACTGCTGTTGCTTAACGTAGCAGAGGTGGGTAGCCAGTGTTTGGGGTTTTTTTTTTTTTTCCTCATCTGCCCCAGCTTGATCAGAACTCCATTGTGATTTCCCTATACAGGATGACATTGACATGTTTCATTTGCATGTCTGTCTTTCACCCAGGGTTTTTTTGAGAGCAAAAACTGAAAGTTTTAAAAAGCCAACTGCTAGTGAATTTACACTATCTGTCACTATAGGATTTATACCCTTCCCCACAGACACACACATCATACCCCAGCCCTCAAGTGCTTGAAGTTCACTGCAGAAGATAAAACTGTACAAAGTGACATAGGAAGTGGTCTGGGCAATTATAATAGCTTCATACCAGGTTGCAAGCCACATGGAAACTGTAAGGAGTCTTCCCGGTCTTGCTTGTGGCATTTCCCAATTCATATTTCCATCTGTTCTAGTCCGTGTGGTGATCCTGGCATGATGATGTTTCATTGCTTTGCTTCATTTGTGGCCTCTTTACCAACACATTCATGTTCTGCTAGGTCAGCAGACTGGAGTGGAAGGACCCAGGAACACAAAAAGCAGTCCCTTTGCCTTTCCCTCCTCTGCCCTGTGTGTGTTGCAGAAGGCATGTTCTGCATGGTTTCAACATGGCTCCCAAAGTGGTCTCTATGAATGACAGAAATGTGGGTCTTTATTTCCTCCCCCATCCTGTCCCCAGACAAACAGGTTTCGTGTAATACGCACAAAGTATGATCCAATGTCGCTGGTGCTGTGACTCAGGTGTACAGGATGACTTTGCCCTACTCGTCATTTTAGGCTCATCCAAGTGTAGGAATGAAAAGTGGATTTCATTGATATTTAAATGTGTAAATTTCATTTTTGTTAATGTTTTCCCCCAATGAATTTTTAGCAATTTAACAAATAAATAATAATAAAAAGATGGCTGGCAGTTGTTTTTAAATGACTGGGTTTTAAATCTATTTTTCATGTAAACTCTGTATATTGTTCCAGTGGCATCTATTGGCTTTCTTCCCACATCTCGCTCCCTCTGTGCTGTTTTTTCTCCCCCCCCCTTGTCCTAAAGGGCTTGTTGCTATGACAGACAGCAGACAAGCCTTAAGGGTTAAGTTTTGAGATTTAAATTGAGACGGGGAGGAGTTTTATTGTTTCAGTTAAATGGATCTGTTTCGTTGCACTGCCTTCCCTTACAAGAGGACTATATGATTCCTTTTGAGTAAGTGGGCCGGAGTCAGGCAATTCCTACTATGAGATCCTCAACGCCCTTTGGTTGGCTCTGTACCTTGATATCTCTGATCCTATGCCTTGTGAGGCCGCTGGAGGGGCTATGACCTCACATCATGAGTTGTCTTTTTCCAATTTCTCAGCTGCCCCTTAAAGGGCTTAACACAACTTTGAAATAACTAAAATAACAGAGGTTGGCTATTTTCAAAGGAGCCAAAGGGATTTGGGCACTCAGTTCCCATTGCAATTCAGTGGGAGTTGGGGCCCAAGACCTTAATCCCCCACCCAGTGAACTCCATGGTGAAGCTCCCATTGACTTCATTGGTGCAAGATCAGGACCCAACTTGCTTAGCCTCTCTCAAATCTCACCTACATTCTTGCACAGGGGCACCGTGTCCAAATACAGTAAAAACTTGATCTAGTTTATCAGGCAACCCTTTGTCTCATGGGGTGCTGGGTGACTAACTTTCAGAGGTCCTAAGCCTCCACAGTAATGCGCTGAGCCCCCTTCACTTCAATGCGTCTCTGAATCAGGGCTTGAGTGCAATTTTTTTCTCCCTTTTCAGGACAATTTACTAACCAATTCAGACCTTTCAGAAGGCACCATGGCAGATTTTGTGGTACATCCAAGATTGGGATCTGAAGGGAGGGGGAATTATACCCCCAATATACAATTAAATGTCCAACAATAAAGTGGTGCGGCAAAAACATGCAGCGCATTCCTATACAATGGGGGAAGATTTTTCAAAGGCATAGATGATGGCAGGTGTCTACTTTTTGGTTTGGTTTTGCCTCTGAAAATTTCCCCATGGGTCTTTGGTTTTTACCCATCTAAAGGGCAAGGGCTTAATTAAACTAAGATCCATGTTGATGTGGGTCATGTGTGGTGCTAAGAGGAGCAACTGTCTGAATGATAGTCACTAGTACAGGCTTTTCTTCTGCTCTAGGGTAAGGGAAATGTTCACGAAACTTGGCTGTGATGTATAAGCGTTGAGCCATTGTTTTTCTATGGAGTGCCCGTGGGAAATGTTACTGTTTGAAGTTGGTAATGGAAACCCCTTTACGTAAGAGGGGAAAAAAAGGAACCGTTATCACAACCCTGCCTTTGAAACTCCCGTTGTTTGTGTACCTTTATAATGATCCTTGTTCTTATTGGAGTGTCACTCTAGGGGTTCAGGGGGGAGTGGCTGGGGCTGCATGCAGGCTTTTCAACAGAATTGCCAATGTTCTACTGTACTCACACAAAACCGAACACCTTTGCCCCACCCCCCTCTGAGGCCCTTGTAGCCCCGCCCACATCTGAGGCCCTCCCCCTGCTCACCCTATCCCCTCCTCCCTCTGTCACTCGCTTCCCCCACTCTCACTCGCTCACTCATTTTCACAGGGCTGGTTTGGGATTGGGGTATGGGAGGGGGTGAGGGCTCTGGCTGGAGGTGTAGGCTCTGGACTGGGGAATGGAGCCGTGGGGGTTTGGAGTATGGGGTGGGGGCTCTGGGCTGGGGGGGTGGGTTCCAGGGTGGGGCCAAAAATGAGGGGTTCAGGGTGTGGGAGGGGGCTCTGGGCTGGGGTAGGGGATTGATGTGTGGGAGGGTTGAGGGCTGCGGGTGCGGGGTTTGGGGCACAGGAGAGGTTCCAGGCTGGGGCTGAGGGGTTTGGAATGCGGGAAGGGGATCAGGGCTGGAGCAGGGGGTTGGGGCATGGGGGTGTGGGAGGGCTCTGGCTGGGGCTATAGGGGCTGGGGATGAGGGATTTGGGGTGCAGGAGGGTGCTTGGGGTGAGGGGTTTGGATCAGGGTGGGGGGTTGAGGTGCACGCTCTGGGTGGCGCTTACCTCAAGCTGTTCCCGGAAGCAGCAGCTCCTACAAAGAGGTGCAGCTAGGCTGTGCTGCCCTGTCTGCAGGTTCCTGGCCAATGGGAGCTGGTGCCTGGGGCGGGGGCAGTGTGTGGAGCCCCCTGACTGCCCTTTCGCACAGGACCCTGACAGGGATTATGCTGCTGCTTCCGGGAGCTGCGCCGAGCCATGGCCCCTGATTTAGCCCCCCTGCACCAGTGACTGGGCTTTTAATGGCCCAGTCAGCAGTGCTGATGGGAGCCACCAGGGTCCCTTTTCGACTGGGGAGTGCTGATTGAAAACACAACACCTGGCAACCCTACTTTTAAAGATGCAAAAACTGAGATTAAAAAGCATGTTGTCATATCAGCACTGCTAGTGCCTGCAGGGCTTTTGTTTGTCTCTGGGGGGGGGAGGTTCTGGGGCTTGCAGTGTGCAGGAGGGCAGACGAGGTGACCTGAATCTCAGCTCTGGGCTGATGGACTTCCTTTTGTACAGCACCCTCCACAGGGGGCTCCCAGGCCAGAGTGGGGTCCCTAGGCCCTGCTGTAACACAACCGCCAGGAAAACGTGCTGAGTGTGTCAAGGCAGGGGACAGCTGCATTGCGTGGCTATGGGGTGATTGATCCCTCGTGTGTACCCTTCTAGTCCCAGGGTCTGAGACCAGAGAAAGTGCAAAGCTCTGGCCTCCCGGGAGGGCCCACAGCCAGTGCACGGGGGGGGATTTCTTTGCAGGGATGTCAGCTGCCCCTGGCGCTGGAGAAACGGCCCCCGCTGGGGCAAGCTGCGAGCCGTCGGGGCCCACGGGGTGCAGGCCGGTGCAGACCCAGGCAGCGCCCGGGGCGGGGGCGGGGCTGCCCTGCACACGCGGGCTCCTCGCGCTGTCCGACCCCACGTGCACCCAGCCACAGCGAGACCCGGTGCAGCCCTCGCGCATGCGCCAAAAATGGGGGGTACCGAGCTCGGGCAGGGCGTGGGAGCGCACTCAGGGGGCGGGGCGAGATCGTGCGCGCTGAGGTCACACGCCGGCGAGGCGGAAGTGGCTGCAGGTGAGAGCGGGGTCCCCACAAAGCGGCAGGCGCCGGGTGCGCGCGCTCGGCGGTGCTCGCGAGGGGAACGAGGAGCCACCATGGCCGGGTGGGGTGGGGCCCCTTGTCACACGTCATAGTTGTTCCCCTCCCCCACCCCAAGACCTGCCCCAGGTTCTCTGCCACTGACTTGCTGTGTGACCCTGGGTCCCTCCTTTCCCTGCTCCGTGACTCAGTTTCCCCATCTGCACCATGGGGCCTGGCGACGCCGACCATCCCTCTCCCCTTTGCAAACCGCCACCCGCTCCCCAGCAGATGGCTGCTGTGTAATTGTGAGGAAGTGGCAATGATACCTTAACAAGGGGCCCTGAGCTGTCCTCTGCCCCGAGACGGAGACCGGCGGGGAAGGCGAACAGAGCCCGAAAAGCACCCACAGCAGCTGTGTGGAGTTTCCTCCCAGAGGGAGAAGGGATGAATAACATTGGGGTAGTAAGAACTTTTATACAGCATGAGCCAGAGACGTTACCTGCAGAAAACTGATCATCACATCAGTGGGTTAATAACAGGTCTTGTGTTTCAGCCTGCTGTGTCCAAGGCACTTTACATGAATCGGAGAAACACTTCCCCTACCACTGAAATGCATCCACTTCTGGGGTGCAACATGGTAGCTGTTTAACAGTGCACAGTAGTATAGGATGGAATGTGAGGAGGAATCCTGTATCGAGACAAACCTACAGGAGGGATTTAAGGAGGCAGATTATAATTACCTGACCTGGAGTTTGGCCAGGACGCAAGTTAATGGGTAATTATTAGTTAACTTGGAGAAGATGAGGATTAATATGAGAACTGAGAGGTGGATAAGGAACTGGTTAAAGGAGAGACTACAGCGGGTCATACTGAAAGGGGAACACCCAAGCTGGAGGGAAGTTACTAGTAGAGTTCCTCAGGGATCAGTCTTGGGACCAACCTTATTTAACCTTTTCATTCACGACCTTGGCACAAAATGTGGGAGTGTGCTAATAAAATTTGCATGTGACACAAATTAAGAGGTATTGCCAATATGGAGGAGGACTGGAATATCATACAAGAAGATTTGGACAACCTTGAAAACTGTAGTAATAGAAATGGGATGAAATTTAATAGTGCAAAGTGCAAGGTCATGCGCTTAGGGACTAACCAGAATTTTTGCTATGAGCTGGGGACGTATCAGTTAGAAGCAACAAAGGAGGAGAAAGACCTGGGTGTATTGGTTGATCACAGGATGACTATGAGCCACCAATGTGATGCGGCTGTGAAAAAGGCTAATGCAGTCCTATGTTGCATTAGGCGGGGTATTTCCAGTAGAGAAAGGGAAGTGTTAGTACCATCATACAAGTCACTGATGAGACCTCATCTGGAATACCGTGTACAATTCTGGTCTCCCATGTTTAAGAACCATGAATTCAAACCGGAACAGGTGCAGAGAAGGGCTGCTAGGATGATCCGAGGAATGGAAACCTACCTTATGAGGGGTGATTCAAAGACCTTGGCTTGTTTAGCCTAACCGAACAAAGGCTGAGGGGAGCTATGATTGCTGTCTATAAATACATCAGAGGGATAAATACTAGGGAGGGAGAGTTGTTATTTAAATTAAGTGCTAATATGGACACAAGAACAAATGGCTATAAACTGGCCATCAACAAGTTTAGGCTTGAAATTAAATGAAGGTTTCTAACCGTCAGAGGAGTGAAGTTCTGGAATAACCTTCTAAGGGGAGCAGTGGGGGCAAAAAAACCTAACTGGCTTCAAGACTGAGCTTGATAAGTTTATGGAGGGGATGGTAGGATGAGACTGCCTTTGATGGCATGTAGCCGATCTGCAACTGCTAGTAATAAATATCTCCAACAGCTGGAGGTGGGACACTAGATGGGGAGGGCTCGGAGTTATAAAGAGAATTTCCCATGTTTTTGGCTGGTGGGTCTTGCCCATGTGCTCAGGGTCTAACTGATCATCATATTTGGGGTCGGGAAGGAATTTCCCCCCAGTTCAGATCGGCAGAAACCCTGGGGGTTTATGCCTTCCTCAGCAGCATGGGGCACAGGTCGCTTGTAGGTTTAAACTAATGTAAATGGTGGATTTTCTGTAATTTGAAATCTTTAAATCATGATTTGAGGACTCCAGTAACTCAGTCAGAGGTTCTGGGTCTATTACAGGAGTAGGTGGGTGAGTTTCTGTGGCCTGTGATGTGCAGGAGGTCAGACTAGATGGTCACGATGGTCCCTTCTGGCATTAAAGTCTATGAGAACAGTCCAATGCTTACTAATGAGAATTGCAGAGTGTTCTTTAGTAACCCCAAAGGGAATGCATCTGATGAAATGAGCTGTAGCTCACGAAAGCTTATGCTCAAATAAATTGGTTAGTCTCTAAGGTGCCACAAGTACTCCTTTTCTTTTTGCGAATACAGACTAACACAGCTGTTACTCTGAAACCCAAAGGGTCAGTAGCTCAATGAAAAACCACACAGGGCCTCCCCTAGTACCTTTGTAGGGCACTGGCTAAGTACTGACTCGTAATCTCAGCTACTGAGCTATCATTAAAATGTACTAACTATTTTTAGGAAATGAAGGAAAGCTTACCCGTTGGTGGTGGTGGGGGGCGCTAATGTGTGGTGTGAGTGGGAGACCAGCATTCAGTCTGTGCACGAAGAAGAATAGATCCCACACATCAGCAGGTCTAGACCTGACTGTTTTCCATTGACTCTGTTGAATGTCTAGAAAATCAGTCCAGCAGCTGGCAGAGGAATAATTTATGCAGCTAACACATCTGTTCCCAGCTTGTTAGTTTCTTTGCTTTGATCAGTTGCCTTTTCCCCTAAAAAGGGGATCAAAGCCTTCAGACGTCTCCCTCCTTTTGAGAGGTGCTTGTGAGGTTGGATATACAGCCTGTGCTAGTCCCGCGAGCGCTTGCAAAACCCTAGGCAGGGCCCCCAACTAACAATCGCATTTATTCATTGTTATGGCCTTCAGCAATACCACCTTGTGTTGTGGAATTCCCTCTCCACGTCAGGCCGAGGCAGTGTCGGGATGGGAGAGCTTCCAGGAACACTCAGGAGCAGTAGGCGGCGGTGCTAGTGATTCACTGGTGGCATTAGTCCCTCGGAATCGGTATGGCATCAGGGCTTTGGCATAGCATTCTGCTCCTGGACTAACAGTGTCACAGCGCTGTCCTGAGCACTTGCCACCTGGAAGGGTCCCCTGGCACTTTCCAGGAGTTACGCCCATTGTCCTGGCCAGATTCCAGCTAGGCTAAAAGTAACTACGTTCTGCTCATCTGAACTCCCGCAGCTTTCACATGGGCATGGCATTTGTCTTCATTTCTTGTCAGAAGCTGCTCTCCTGAGCTGAGTGCTGCTAAAGAGTCAGGGGCTAGCTAGAGAACTCATCTCTTCCCAGCGGTCAGTCTAGCACCTGACACCCAATGCTAAATGCCCCAAAAGAAATAGCATCTGTAAAACTGGGTGATTCCAGGGTTTCCCAGACCGTGAGTCCTGTTTATGACAGAGCCCGTGTTTTTATGTATCCATATTTAAATGAACACAAACAAAAGAATGACCTAGACCGCCTTGCCATCAGTCATAGATCTATAACAAAAGCCAGGTATCATCTCTGCTTTGGAAGCCTGGGGTCTGGAGTAATAATAATTATCCCAAGCTCTTACATAGCATGTGTTATCAGTAGAGGTCAATGCATGTCACAAAGGAGATCAGGATCATTATCCCCATTTTATGGAAGAGGAAACTGAGGCACAGAAGGGCAAAGGACTCACCCAATGTTGTCTGGTGGGAGAGATGGGAATACAATCCAGTTCTCCTGAGTGCCAGTCCAGTGGTCTGTCCACCAGGCTACTCTAACTCCCTTAGAGTATCTGGTAGCTGTTGGTTCTCTTAAATTAACCCCATTATTATTATTAATTGTCGATATTCCAGTAGCCTCTAAAGGTCCCTATTGAGATCAGGGTCCCTTTTTGCCGCACAGACACATAGTGAGAGACAGTCCCTGCCTCCAAAGAGCTTAAGCCTAGACAAAGGGTGGGAGGGGAAACTGAGGCACATAGAAGGAAATAATTTGCCCGCAGTCATAAATCAGAGTAAACCTATTGTATTTTTGATTTTTAGTAAATTTATTATCCACAGATTTAATTCCTTTCCCTTCTCTCTCTTTACACAGATTTTTTGACAGTGGTCCAGTAGCAGACACTGACTCTCGCAGCCACCTGTCCAGAGATGGCAGTTTCCACTGGATCTGTGATTGTTCCAGACTGGCACAAGTCCCCAGAGGGTAAAGAGTACCTGGCCACCATCCTGCGGAAAAACAAGCGGAAATTCTTCGGTGAGTCCTCTCTGCACCCATCACCGCTGCAGGCCCTAGAGGCAGCTGGTGAGAAGAGACGACTCTATGGGATAAGATTAAGCCACAGTAAAGGAGGAAAGTGGTGGGAATCAGGCTGCTAAGTGCCTTTGCCCCCCATTGAGGCTTTTATTGGCCACCTATTTTTGGTACCACTGGGGAAATAAACTGTGAATTCAACAACGGATCATTTATAGATGTTATTGAATGGGCCTGGGGAGCAAGAGTTCTAGGCTCTGGCCTTCAGTTTCCTCCTCGGTTAACTAAGGATGTCATAAATATAAAGGGAAGGGTAACCTTTCTGTATACAGTGCTATAAAATCCCTCCTGGCCAGAGGCAAAACTTTTTCACCTGTAAAGGGTTAAGAAGCTTAGGTAACCTCGCTGGCACCTGACCCAAAATGACAAATGAGGGGATAATATACTTTCAAATCTAGAGGGGGGGAGTGGGGAACAACGGGTTCTGTCTGTCTGTCTGTGTGATGCTTTTGCCGGGAACAGATCAGAAATGCAAGCCTTCCAACTCCTGTTAAGTTAGTAAGTAATCTAGCTAGAAAATGCATTAGATTTTCTTTTGTTTAATGGCTGGTAAAATAAGCTGTGCTGGAGGGAATGTATATTCCTGTTTTTGTGTCTTTTTGTAACTTAAGGTTTTGCCTACAGGGATTCTCTATGTTTTGAATCTGATTACCCTGTAAGGTATGTACAATCCTGATTTTACAGAGGTGATTCTTTTACCTTTTCTTTAATTAAAATTCTTCTTTTCAGAACCTGATTGCTTTTTCACTGTTCTTAAGATCCAAGGGTTTGGGTCTGTGTTTACCTGTACCAATTGGTGAGGATTCTTATCAAGCCTTCCCCAGGAAAGGGGGTGTAGGGCTTGGGGGGATATTTTGGGGGAAGACGTCTCCAAGTGGGCTCTTGTTGTTTGTTTAACACGCTTGGTGGTGGCAGCATACTGTTCAAGGACAAGGCAAAGTTTGTACCTTGGGGAAGTTTTGAATCTAAGCTGGTAAGAATAAGCTTAGGGAGTTTTTCATGCAGGTCCCCACATCTGTATCCTAGAGTTCAGCGTGGGGAAGGAACCTTGACAGGGGATAATAAGGGTTAATTCAGTACTGTTTGCAGTGTGCTTTGAGATCCTTAAATGGAAGGGCAAAGCGTTACTTGCCGCATGCCCATTCAGACCCATGGCATCTGTGTCATAAGACATCATGGGATAAGAGGGAAGGTCCTCTCATGGATCAGTAACTGGTTAGAAGATAGGAAACAACGGGTAGGAAAAAATGGTCAGTTTTCAGAATGGAGAGAGGTAAATAGTGGGGTCCCCCAGGGGTCTGTACTGGGACCACTCATGTTCAACATATTCACAAATGATCTGGGAAAAGGGGTAAACAGTGAGGCAGCAAAATTTGCAGATGATACAAATTACTTAAGATAGTTACAGACAGCGAAGAGTTACAAAGGGATCTCACAAAACTGGGTGACTGGGCAACAAAATGGCAGATTAAATTCAATGTTGATAAATGCAACCTAATGCACATTGGAAAACATCATCCCAACTGTACATACAGAATGCTGGAGTCTAAATTAGCTGTTCCCACTCAAGAAAGAGATCTTGGAGTCATCGTGGATAGTTCTCTGAAAACGTCCACTCAATGTGCAGCAGCAGTTAGAAAAGCAAACAGAATATTGTGAATCATTAAGAAAGGGATTGCTCAGGGATGGGCAAACTACGGCCCATGGGCTGGATCCAGCCCGTCAGGGCTTTGGATCCGGCCTGCGGGATTGCCACCCCTGTGGCGCTGCAGGCCCTGCGTCACTCCCGGAAGCGGCTGGCACCATGTCACTGTAGCCCCTGGGGGAGAGGGAGGCAGAGGACTCCGCACGCTGCCCTTGCCTTCAGGCACCACCCCCCACATTGGCTGGGAACAGGGAACTGCGACCAGTGGGAGCTTCGGGGGAGGTACCCGCAGGCGAGGGCAGCGCACGGAGCCCTCTGCCCCCCTGCCTCTCCCAGGGGCCGCAAGGACATGGAGCCAGCCGCTTCTGGGAGTGGCGCGGAGCAAGACCGGGGCAGGTAGGCAGCCTGCCTGAGCCCCGCTGCGCGCTGCTGCCCCCCCGGAGCCACTCCAGGTAAGTGGTGCCGGGCTAGAGCCCGCACCCTGAACCCCTCCTGCACCCCGCACCCCAACCCTCTGCCCTGAGCCCCCTGCCGCACCCCACACTCCTCCTGCACCTCAACCCCCTGCCCTGAGCCCCGTCCTGCACTCCTCCCTGCACCCCTCCCTTGAGCCCCCCCCACACTCCGCACCCCCTCCTGCACCCCAACCCCCTGCCCTGAGCCCCCTCATACACCTCACAACCCCTCCTCCACCCCAAGCCCTTGCACTTTGCCCCTTCCTGCACACCACACCCGCACCCCTGCCCCAGCCCTACATTCATGGCCCTGCATGCAATTTCCCCTCCCAGATGTGGCCCTTGTGCCAAAAAGTTTACCCATCCCTGGGATAGGTAATAAAACAGTAAATATCATAATGCACTATATAAATCCATGGTACACCCACACCTTGAATGCTGCATGCATATCTGGTCACCCCATCTCAAAAAAATATATTAGAATTGGAAAAGGTACAGAGAAAGGCAACAAAAACGATTAGGGGTATGGAAAGCTTCCATATGAGGAGAGATGAATAAGACTGGGACTTTTCAGCTTGGAAGAGCGATGACTCAGGAAGGATATGATAGAGTTTTATAAAATCTTGACTGGTGTGGAGAAACTGAATTATGAAATGTTATTTCCTCCTTCACATAACACAAGAACCAGAGGTCACTCATTGAAGTTAGTAGGTAGCACATTTAAAAGAAACTAAAGAAAGTACTTCTTCACATAATGCACAGTCAACCTTTGCAAAAAGAAAAGGAGTACTTGTGGCACCTTAGAGACTAACCAATTTATTTGAGCATGAGCTTTCGTGAGCTGAAGTGAGCTGTAGCTCACGAAAGCTCATGCTCAAATAAATTGGTTAGTCTCTAAGGTGCCACAAGTACTCCTTTTCTTTTTGACAGGTTTCAGAGTAACAGCCGTGTTAGTCTGTATTCGCAAAAAGAAAAGGAGTCCTTGTGGCACCTTTTTGCGAATACAGACTAACACGGCTGTTACTCTGAAACCAGTCAACCTTTGGAAATCGTTGCCTGGGGATGTTGTGAAGGCCAAAACTATAACAGGGTTCAAAAAAGAACTAGATAAGTTCACGGAGGACAGGTCCATCAGTGGCTAGTAGCCAGGATGGGCTGGGCTGGTGTCCCTAGCCTCTGTTTGCCAGAAGCTGGGAATGGGCAACAGGAGGTGGATCATTTGATGATTATCTGTTCTGTTCATTCCCTCTGGGGCATCTGGCACTGGCCACTGTTGGAAGACAGGGTGCTGGGCTAGATGGACCTTGGGTCTGACCCAGTCTGGCCATTCTTATGTTGTGTTCTTATGTGTGAGGACGTCATTATCCTTATCCCCACTTAAGAGATGGCGAAAGTGAGGCCCAAGGAGGGGAAGTGGCGTGTTGAAGCCCAGTCAGTAGGTCAATAGCAGAGCCAGGGATAGAGCCCACTGTTCGGTCTCACAGTTTCCAGCTCCTGCTACTAGACCTTGTTGCCTCCATGCATGTTGTGTCCCCCGAAGCTTTACGTAGTTAGATACGAGACGGGACACGGTATATCCAGGGGCTGGAAGCTAAAGCCAGACAATCGCAAACTAGAAATACAGTGCAGTTTTGTAACAGGGAGGAGGGTCACTAACCATTGACAGAACGTACATAGGGATGGGGTGCAGTCTCCATCCTTGGTAGGCCTGTAAATTCAACCTGAATGTCTTTCGGAAAGATACGCTCCAGCTCAAGCAGAAGTTCTGGGCTTGATGCAGGGCTCACTGGCTGCAATTCTCTGGCCTGCATCATACAGGAGCTCAGACGAGATGATCATAATGGGGCCTTCTGGACTTTACTTCTGTGGATCTATAAAGGATAGAAAATGGGTCATTCTGGGATAAATTAAAACCCGGCCAACTTGGGGTGCGTGGAGAGATTGATCCTTTAACCGGGGGCTGGGAGAGCTGTGATCTCAAAACAAAACTGCTTCTTGTGGAAGTTGGGTGGGGAATGTCGGGCTGAGAGACATTGACAAGTGCTGTTGTTTCATTCCAGGGCTGATTGAAAGGCCAGTGCTCCCCCCGCAGATGGCCGCCGACACTGCCAGCTATAAGATTTTTGTCTCTGGGAAAAGCGGCGTGGGTAAAACTGCAATGGTGGCCAAGCTGGCTGGGCTGGAGGTGCCCAGTGCACATCATGAAACAACAGGTGATTGATTGGAGGGTGGCAAAGGGCCACTGACAGGGGGTGAGACTGTCCCTCAACCTTCCCAGCACGGGGGAGAAGCAAGACAGGATGGGGGATGGTTTCTCTGGGAGGCAGCGCTTTCCTGGGAACTGCTGGTGAGATCACTAGCAGCAGGACATCTTGCTCTAAGCCAAGAGACGACTTAGAGGCAGCCATAGAGGATAGGGAGCCAGAAGGGATTTCCTTACCCATCCTGGGTCAGCCCCATGCTGGTCTCTGCTATGGGCCATGTCCCTGCTGTCAGTGACCTGCCTATCTACTGCTTTCGAGCTCCTTGGTTTGGATTGCAGTGTATCGGAATTGGGTGGTGTCCCTTTAACTTGCTTGGGAGCCCTCCGTCTTCTTTTGCAGAAGCCACCAGAACCTAACAGAGCCCCGGTGTATCTATGGAGCTAGGCCTTGTGTGTGTCTAGCTCGTTAACATAGTTATTTGAAACATAGCTGGGTTTGGGTCATTTCCTCCTGCTTCTGCTGTTGTGTCGAGAGCACAGGCACAACGGGGATGGGTGAGGAGGACAGGTCTTCCTCCATCTCAGCAGGCGGCTGGAACAGAACAGCGGCTTGGAGCTAAGGGAAGAAGACCTTCAAGCAAGGGAGCAGGAAGGAGTTCTTCCCAGGGCAAGCGACCGGCCCGTGGGATAGACCCACTGCAAGTGAGAAGTCGGGGCAGTAGCACTGCAGGGAGCCTGGAACTGGCTGCAGGTGGTAATAGGGCCAACTTCAGGGGTCAGCCGGATTCCAGATGCCCTTTGCCTCATTGTCCTCTTCCTCCTACTCCCCAATACAGACATGATGCTTTCTGTTAAGCATCCAGCCCTGTGTGCAGAGGTTTCCCCCAGAGGCTCACAGCACACAAGTATTTTGTGGACAGGGCAACTTCTGTAGAATAACACAACAAGCCAAAGCCGTGGGATGGTATTTTGTGGCTAGAGGAGACCTGGGGCCTCAAGACTCTGGCTTCTGCTCAGGACTCTGCCACCATGTGATATTGGACAAATCGCCTTATTTGTCCTGGTCCTTCATTTCCCCTTCTGTGAAACAGAAATCCTAACCCTTTCCTGGCGGGAACGTGAGGGCCGTGATGAGGTCAGTAGAACAGCAGCTGGTTGCTGGGTGTGTACATGCAGTGTTGTTATTCTTTGGGCATCTATGGGAGCAGTGTCGTTATTCGTTGCACTGTGTCATTCTCCTGGGTCAGCCATAGACTCTCTCCCTGAAAACTGTTTGTTCTTAAACATCTTTTAAAGGCTGGTGAGTTTGGCCAATGATGGGATGTTCCCTGTGTTACAAGTGGGGAAATTGAGGCACAGGACGAGGCTGAGACTTGCTCAAGGACACGCAGCAAACTAATGGCACGGAGAGGAATAGAACCCAGGTCTTGTGACTCCCAGATCAGAGAACTGTCCATGGCCTTCGCTGCTGCCTTAGCATGGCTGCCATGCCCACTATTTGAAGAGTGTAGCAGGTATCAATTGATAAAACCTCAAAATGTCCCTGTGAGGTTGGTATGTGTCAATCTATTTCACAGATGGGGAGACAGGCCCAGAGATTATGAAGCCCAAGGTCACAAGGGGTCATTGGCAGAGTCAGGATTAGATGCCACGTCTCCTGTACGCTGGCCACTGAATACGTGATTCCCTCCAAGCCCCGAGAAAGGGCTCTGGGTGCCCTTAGGAAACTTGGAAGCTAAACGAGGGCAATCTCATTTCAGGGATCCAGACGACGACGGTATATTGGCCGGCCAAGCTGAGGGACAGCGGCAGGGCGCTCATCTTCAGGTTCCACTTCTGGGACTGCGGAGAAGCAGCTCTAAAGAAATTTGATCACATCCTACCTGTGAGTCAGCCCCGGGGTTGGGGAAGCTGTCATGACCTGCTGTCTCCCTGGGAGCTGAGACTGCCTCAAAGCACAGAACTTGGGTCCGGATTTCAGCCTCCCAAAGCTTGGGGGATGTTCAGAACTGGGCTGGAGGGTTAAGCCTGTCTCTAACAGCAGGTGTTAAACACCCTTCTGGGTGCTATAAACTGCACCCCATGTACATCGCAGCAAAACCACTGGGGAGGAATGGGTCTCTTAAAGGAATAAACAGCCCGTGTCAGGAGAGAGAGCATGGGCTGTCGGCACAGCCTGCATGGTAAGGGGTAAAGCTGAGGGTTCACAGCAGGACTAGATACCCCCTCCCCTCTCCTTTGTCTCACTGGGGGGGTGGGCCTGTATGGCACAAAGCCTGCCAGCTTGGCTCCAGAAGGAAATGCCTCTGAAACTCATTGGGCCTGATTCTCATTTACATTTTATGCCCCTCTGGCCTTGGTGCAAATGAGAGTCAGGCCTGCTCATGTCAGGCACACCTTGCTGGGCCAGTGCTAGCCAGGACTGATGCTGGTTGGCCTTTCACACTTGGGGGAGCTGAGGCACGGCAGGAGGAAATGATTTGTTTCAGATCACACAGGTGTCAGTGGCAGTCAGGAATGGAGCACAGATGCATCTGCCAATCCAGGGTTAAGGCTGCTAACCAGTCCCTCCCTGCACTGGCTGGGACTAGCTGTGTGCACCCTGGCTGACATCCACAGTGTCGCTCCCTTCTAGGCCTGCAAGGAGAAGGCAGATGGCATCCTCTTCCTCTTTTCTTTCACCGACCGCTCATCCTTCGACGACCTCCCCAGCCAGATCTCCCGCGTCACGGAGGGATCCAAAAACTTCGTCAAAATAGTGATTGGCTCCAAGTATCCTTGACTCGCTGGCTCCACTCCACCCTGTCGATTGCTCCTAGCTCTAGTGACCGCTGGGATGCGCCTCACACAGCAGTGGAAGCTTCTGGCCTGCTTGGGGTGGGGGTTAGCGAGACACAGGCAGGGCTGTTTGCTTCCTGGGAAGCTGGGAATTTTTAGCACGTACACAGTAGTTACGCCTTCAAATCCCTGTGCAGGCAGGAACTGGTCTTAACAGGCACCTGTCAGAAGGGTCAGTATCATTAGCTCTACTTCACAGATGGGAAAACTGAGGCTTGGAGCAGGGCAGGGACTGGCCCAAAGCTACACAGGGAGCCAGTGGCAGATCTGGGAATAGAACCCAGGAGTTCATGGTTCCCTCTGTATCAGAGATTGGTCGGAGGGCACTCACTGACGTATCTCCTTCATTCTTACTGCACTAGTCAGGCCAGGGCTCAGAAACAGGCAGTACGTACCCACACCGTGAGGGCACCTGCACCTCTCTGAAGCTGCTGTCTTGTTCTGCAGAATCTCCACTTCCATTAGAAGCGGGGTCGGGGGGGAAGTGACATCAGTAGGTTGTGATTAAAGCCTCGAAAACATGAGCGGGGCGTCACCGATGTAGGTCTGAATCTACAGAGCGCCTGGGGAGTGGCTCTAAAGAGGTGTGAATTGTGCATCTCACCAGCGCGAACTGGGGTCGATTCTGCTTCTTGGCAACCCCTTGGTTGCCGGTGAGAATTGTCCAGCAGTGCTGATACGTGGAAGGCAGGTTTGCGAGGCAGCAGCCAGGGAAGGAAGAACTGGGAGGCCTGCTCTGACTGCAGCACCTGCCTGGGGGTGGGGCAGCTGTAGGGAGCAGGAGGCTGCAGCCCAGGTGCTGGCCATTTCTGTGGGAGCAGGGATGCTGGGGCCTGTGGCGCTGCATGCCCATACCTCTCCCTGTGCTCTCCAGGGGTTGGGGCTCAACACGTCCCCTTCCCGGGAGCTGCCTGAGGTAAGCGTTACCCGGAGCCCACACCCCTGCCTAAGCCCTGAGCCCCCTTCCGCACTCCATACCCCTTGGCCGGAGCCCCCTGCTGCACCCCAGAACCCACACCCCCAGCTGGAGCACTTACCCCTCCGTACTCCATCCCCTTGCCCCAGCCCAAAGCCCCCTTCCACACTCTGAACCCCCCATTTCTGGCCCCAGCTCAGAGCCTGCACGCCCAGCCAGCGCCCTCACCCCTTCCTGCACTCCAACCCCCTGCCCCAGCCCAGTGAAAATGAGCAAGTGAGCAAGGGTGGGGGAGAGTAAGCGATGGAGGGAGGGGGGATGGAATGAGTGGGGGACGGGGCCTTGAAGAAGGGGCAGGGCCTCTGGGCAGGGGCAGGACAAGGGTGTTCAGTTTTCTGCAATTAGAAAGTTGGCAACCCTATGCATAGCCCATGGGCGTAGTCAGACCTCCCAAGCGGGAGCCAAGCTCCAGGAGCCCAGTGGCGCTGGGGAACACGCACGATCCTGGGTGGAGCAACTGCCCCGTCTTCTGTGGGTGGCGTCTCATCAGAGCCACTCACATGGGCAAGACTCATTTTGTAGGCGGAGCTTGGAAGAGCACCTCCATCTTTTCCCCCCTCGATGGGACCCCGCAGTCAGGCTGTTGGAGGATGACGGGGGTGGGTGTGACTGGGGTCCCGTGGGGCAGAGTCCCTGGTTCTGTCTCAGGTTTCCTCTAGCACCCATCACGCCAATCGCGGACCTGTAGAGCCACATGCCGCTCGCGTGCACTGCCTGGGTGTGGGTGGCACTCGGGCAAGCAGGGAGCTGGGCAAATGGGCCCGTGCTGCCAGGAGCCCTTCCCCTTGTCCAAGCAGCCAGCGGGGAGGATGGCGAGAGAGGAAGGACTCGTGTGCCCCCTCCTCCCGTCAGGAAGGGGGATATTGGGCCCAATCTAGGCTTGGTGGTGACCCCGGGCCGGAACGTGGCCCATCGTGCCGGGTGGAGCCATGCAGTGGTTGTGGTGTGATGACCCGGTGGCGCACCGTGCGGGCGCCCTGTGCCATGATGAGTGCTGGCTCCTTGACGGCGCCCGCCCAGGTTCGACCAGTTCATGCACACCGACGTCACAGTGCGGGACCTGGCCGAGTTCCGGCGAGCCTGGCGCCTGCCCGTGCTGCGGATGAGGAGCGTGAACGGGCCCCGGCTGGCCGACGGGCGGGCCCTGGACGGCCACGCTGGCCTGCTGCATGTGGCACACGTGCTGAGCGGGCTGGCGGAGCACCTCTGGTACCAGGACCAAGTGATGGCTGGGATCGTCCCAGCACCGCAGCCTGGCACAGAGGAGACGTCCCTGTGCTGAAAATCAGCTCCCCGAAAACCCAGGATGCAGCCGGCAGGTGGAGCCAGAGGCCTTTCAAAGGTTGGTTTGGTGGGACTCTGCTGCAGCCTCGTAAGGACCAGCTCTAGCCTCCAGATCTGGGAGCCCCCGGCCCCCACTGGCTCTAGCATCACAGAGGTGCCCTGCTCGGCACTGCCATCACGCAAACCTGTGGCCAACTTGATCTGGGGACCTTTGTTTCTGGGAGCCCTGCCCTGAGACAGGACGGGTCTGATTTCCAGAGGAGCTAAACGCCCCCAGCTGACACTGACATGACTTGGGATCAGAGCACCGCAGCCCCAAGCCTCTCACGGCGAGTACCCAAAATCACTGACCACTCCCGGCTTTAGCTTTGATCTGAGCCAGTCCAGAAGAGCTCCAGCCTGCGTGCTCCTTCCTCCATCCCTGTAGCTAAGCAGGATGGCAGCAGCATCCCGGGCGACAGGCCACAGGAGCCACTGGAGGCTGGCACTAGGGGAAGCACTTTCTGCAGCGCTGTTTGGGGCTGGGGCGTTTTGCAGCTCTGGGGTAGGGCGTGCCCGAGCACTGGAGTGCCAAGGCAACAAGTTTCAGACTAACAGCCGTGTTAGTCTGTATTCGCAAAAAGAAAAGGAGGACTTGTGGCACCTTAGAGACTAACCAATTTATTTGAGCATGAGCTTTCGTGAGCTACAGCTCACTTCATCGGATGCATACTGTGGAAAGTGTAGAAGATCTTTTTATACACACAAAGCATGAAAAAATACCTCCTCCCACCCCACTCTCCTGCTGGTAATAGCTTATCTAAAGTGATCACTCTCCTTACAATGTGTATGATAATCAAGTTGGGCCATTTCCAGCACAAATCTAGGTTTTCTCACACACACCCCCACACAAACCCACTCTCCTGCTGGTAATAGCTTATCTAAAGTGATCACTGTCCTTACAATGTGTATGATAATCAAGGTTGATTATCATACACATTGTAAGGAGAGTGGTCACTTTAGATAAGCTATTACCAGGAGGAGAGTGGGGTGGGAGGAGGTATTTTTTCATGCTTTGTGTGTATATAAAAAGATCTTCTACACTTTCCACAGTATGCATCCGATGAAGTGGGCTGTAGCTCATGAAAGCTTATGCTCAAATAAATTGGTTAGTCTCTAAGGCAGCAAGACGAGCTGGGTGGATCGTAGCCCACTGTGCATTTGGACGTGGCATTGCTAAACGTATCGTTTGGCTGCACACACTTCTGAAGCTCCCATCACCTTAGTATCTGGGCTGTCTCAGGGCTCAGAGGAGCTCGTACGGTCACTTTCAAGATTATTAAACATTGATAGCGCCTGTCATAGAATCATAGAATCTCAGGGTTGGAAGAGACCTCAGGAGGTCATCTCGTCCCACCCCTGCTCAAAGCAGGACCAACCCCAACTAAATCATCCCAGCCAGGGCTTTGTTAAGCCGGGCCTGTCTGTGGATTGAATTGAATTTTATCCTCTAGCGGGGGGTTAGCCTGCGCTGGCTCTGCCTGCTGCATGGAGGTGTCAGGTTGCAGTCCCGTGTGGGACTTGGGGTGAGACTCTGCCCCTGTTTGTGCTGATCACAGGAGAGCTGGCATCATCGGGTGCCGTGGCCAGGCAGGAAGCTGGGCTGGCAGCCCTGGAGGGGGCCAGCTGTAACACAAGACACTCTGCTGTAGGGGGCAAAATGGAGCCCTGCCCTCAGTGGACCTGTGAGTAACTGTCAGGCCCTGAAACCTGAGGCTCACAAAATTAGTGGCTGGGTTTGACAACATGGGCCCATGCGCTAGCCAGGAACCCAGCTCCCAGCAAAGCCAGTGCTCATTCTGTTGTCCTGCAGGAATCTCTCACCCTGTCCCCAGCCGCACCTCTCCGCCCTGCGACGAGGAGCGCGGGTTGGGTTCTACGGATCAACGATCGTATCCTAAAGGTGGCACTTCAGGAGCAGCCGCTCAAGATCGATGCTTTCCTTGTTGCACTGACCCCTCCGGCCTGCGACCCCCGTCCCTGGGACGATGTAGTAATAGGATTTTATGTTTGTATTTTGTATAATTTTAAATAAAGGATCAAGGGTAATAATGTAGCATGGATTAAATGTATTGCGTATGATTTCACCATATGCTGCCAGCCACCCTTTCTGAAAGCAGAAAGGAATGGCCTGATGGGCCATTGGTAAAGATGCATCAGCCAGAATCTGTATCTGAGCTGATTTCAAAGCAGTAACAGACCTTTTAGGGTCACCACTTTGTTGTAGGTTTAGTATTTTAAAATAAGTATAAGAATGCAATGATTGTTTTCTCTTTCATTGCAGTTTGATGTTCCTGTTCAAATGCTCTGTGTAAATCAATTTGGTGTTGTGTGTGAATGAGGAATGTGTGTGTTAAGAGGTAAGTGTGAAGGCCATCGCTGGACCAGATGTTCTAGGGAGGAACCGAAGAGGTTGCAACATGCCCCTATTGAAATGTCAGAGGAAGGCAGATTGACGACTTTAAAGTGGGACCTATCAATGGGGGCAAGATAGCTGTGATCAAACCAGCCTGGTGTAACTCCCTGAGAGACTTGATGAAAGAACAAGATAAAGGATGAGGAGGACAATTTAAGAAAACAAGCACTTATCAAACAAAAACTGATTACAGCATGACAGTGCAAAACTCATGGGTCCCAATGAAGAAAAATCACTGTATAAACAGGGGTCTTGCCATGAAACTTCGGGTTCGTCCTGCCAAGACTTCCCCAGAGCATCGTGTCGCAACTGACAGAACCCGGCTCCTCCCTATCCGTGATCAACCTAGCTAACCACTAGATTGATCCGCAATCTGGACTGGTAACTGTAACATCGAATGGCAGGACAGAGAGAGAGAGTGTGTGTGTGTGTGATTGAATGCATATGCTAATTGTTGTATCTTCCGTAAACGCGGCGTATTGCCTTTTCCCCTGAAAAAGATCTCGTGCGCTTCTTATAAGCATAACACCCACGCTTCAGTTTACAGGGCACCTTCTACACATCTCACGTGGCTGTGCAGTCAGACAGTGCACACCACGGCCAGCCAAGGGTTCCTCCCATTGGTGAGGAGAGGCCTGTGAGGGAGGAGAGGTGACATTAAGGGGGCAGAGTTAAGGTGGCATCTGCTGCTCTTACAACCACCCAGTTTGGCTGTAGAGTTCACCAACACCATGAGCCCTGGGGCAAAGGTGGTAAAGTCCCCAGGCTTTGAGCGAGGGCTCGGGAATAGCAGATGAGGCTGGGGGAAGCATTTGGAAGTTATCAGAAATTGTTCAGAGCCCTCAACGTCACCTGAGGCGAGGGAATAAAACAGACGGTGCCTCTACCCCAAGTTACTTTAGAGAGACGGCTTGCCAGCAGAAGAGAGAGGGCTTTTCAGAGAGGGAAATGCACACTGGTTTCCAGTCCCAGATCTTAGAAGCCTCATGTGATTAACCTCAAAATATTCACCCACCCCCCTGGCTAACGATCACGCAAGTGGCTCTTCAGGGAAGAATTATTGTAGGGGCTGGGAATGGAAAGCAAGTTACAACTTTACCTGTGGAATTGCTAATGTGTGTGTGAGCTGCCTGTGGGGGAGGGAATGAGCGTGGTGTGGAATTGGGTGTAAATGATCACTTGAGTCGGACCCAGAGTTCCCTTCCAGGATTGCTCCAAATACAGACAGACACCAGATGGCCCGAGAAGCGGGGGCAGCTTTCGTGGAACGTGTTGGGGATCACGTTATGCTGACTGTCGCCCAAACTCGCAGATCTGCGGCTGGCTAATGCCAGGTAACATGCACGGCTCATTTCAGCTCCTGGCCAACGGCGGTGCCCAGGGGCACTGGAACCATGTGTATCGTGGGGGGGCTGAGAGCCACTGAACCAAACTGTAAACCCTGCCTAGGATGGAGACCACTTCAAGCCAGGGGGTGCGGCAGCTCCCCTAGTTCCAGCACCTATGGCGGTGTCTCGGGTGCGCCTGCCCCAACCTCGCCCCTCTGATCACGTCCCTCTTCTGGGTGCAGGCTTCCTAGCTACCAGCAGAGGGTTCCAACAGCCAGGGTGCACTTCCTGGGGTGCCTTATTCAGCAAAGAAGATTTTAGGAAGTGAAGTGAGATTGACAACAAACCCATCGGAGTCATGTCTAGATGGTCTCGTCTATAGGGAGTGAGGGGGAAAGCCACTTCGCTTAGATCTACTGAATCTACTGCATGGCTCCGTGGGATTTTTATTCTAATATCCCCTGGAGGACCCCATTGAAATCAGGTCTCCTGTGTGCTGGGTTCTTCAAAGACACATGGAGAGACAGTCCGTGCCCCAAGGAGCTTACAGTTTAAATAGACAAGACAGACAAAGAGTGGGAGGGGAAACTGAGGCATGGAGCAGAGAAGTGATGTGGCCAAGGGTTCAATTCCCTGTTCTGTAGGACTTCGGGCAAGTCACTTCTGCCCTGCCCCTCAAAGGTATTTAGGTGCCTAACTCCCTTTGGAATCCCTTTGGTGCTCTGCCCTTAGCTTCCCTGGGCCTCAGCTCCCCATCTGTACAGTGGGGATAACAGCCCTGCCCTGCCATATGGGTGTGTGTGTGTGTTTGAGATCCAGTTAAGGTTTGGGGGAGCGGATGCTCTGGTGCTGAGGAGCTGCTAAGGACCTACAGAAAGGTCCTTATTGTACAGATGGGCCCAGAGAGATTACGTCTCACAGGGAATTGAGCACTAACCACTAGGCCATCTTCCATCTCCTTGGACTAGGGGGTTTGATTCCCCCTCTTGTTCCTTCAGCTTGGCTGTTGGGGGAAGGGGGAGCTCCACCTAGGGGGGATGATGCAGAACAGAGGGTTGGGGAGGCAGGTCGGACAGGCCAGTTTGAGGGGAGAGGAAAGCCCCAGAATGACCTTGCTGGGGAAGTTTTGCTCTGATGTCTGCCCCTCAGCCCCACTTCTACTCTGGGGTCGCAGCCACAGCCCCTTGGCGTGCAGCACTGCACTAGGATCCAGAGACAGATGCACTGTATGGAAACTGCACTGGCAGTAATGCCCCCATCCCGCCACTATCTCCACCACACCCTCCATTCCCCACAGCAGCTGGCAGGAGAGAATCAGTGCAGACCCAGGGCCTCTTCCTGTGAGAGAAACATGAGCATCTTTCTCTGCATGTCTCCACTGGCCTGGAGATCTATGCTGTCCTGTATCAGAGACGGGCTGGGGCCTGTCACAGTGTGGAGAGCTGAGGATGGAGGCCAAGACCTTCATTGTGTCCTGGTTTTCTGGGACCATGATGAGATGCAGACAAGGAAGATCCCTCCACCCCGGAGTCTTTGCTGAGAGTTGGAGCCAAGCTCAAGCCAACCTCTCTAAAGGTTGGGAACGCTCAAATGCTGGGGGATGTAAGTGGCCACCATCAAGCAGGTCTTTGATCCAAAGACCATCACAGGCCTGGTTAAAGCCGTTGTGTGCACTAAATAACCCCTTCTCTCAGGCAAAATAGGAGGAGCAATTAAATGCCCTGTTATGGAGTGATAGTTAGAAGTAATAGGAGGCTACTGCCCAAGGCACTGGACTGCATGGCAAAGCCTGAGCAGGGTTAAGCCATGGGGTCTGAGGGGCTTCCCTGGGCCTGGTGTGAACACAGTTGCTGGGGCATTGCTTGGCAAGCTGTGTGCATGAGTAAGGTGAGAAATCTGGCAGACAGTAAGAGAAGCAGTCCTGAGTGTGGCCTGGAGAGGGAGCAGAGAGACAGCGCTCCTTGAGCACAGAACTGATTGAGGGGGCAGACTTGGGGCTTTCCGAGCAAATGTCCTGCCTGTGTCCAAGGGAGAAGGACCGGCTGGACGTTCTGTGTAAATAAACAGGATTTCACCAAAGCAATACCTGACCCGTATCATCCATTTCTTCTGCTAACGGAAACAGCAAGGCCCTGGATGTTCACTACCTGCTCAATGCAAAAGCGGCAACAGCCTCCATCCCCAGACTCCTGTTTTCTCAGGCGCCTCTGTCCTGCCAGTTTGTGGCCAGCGCTGGTCATAGCAGCCCCCTGGGCCCCCATTCCTCAAGAGAGACTCTTGGAGCAGGATTTCCAGCCCACGGAGCACACTGGAGAGATTTGGATGAGTCATGTGGGGCAGGGCTGGCTTTGTAGTGAGACAGGGAGCTAGGGGCTCCTAGTTCTGTTCCCAGCTCTGCTGCTGACTTGCTGTCTGAATGTGGGCAAGCCATATCCCCTCTCCGTGCCTCAGTTTCCCCATCTGTAAACGGGGACTGATGTTCTGTGTTTCCCATGGGGGGCAGGCAGCTCTTTCTGATCATGTGTGTAAAGGGCTTTCTCTGAGCAATGGAAGGGCTGATCCATGGGCAGCAGGATCTGAACTGAACCCACGCTCCAGATCCGCCATGATGGGGAGGGGGCATCTGGGACCCCCTACATCCCTCCCCATTACTCTGTCCCTCCCTAGTCAAGCCTGGCTCTGCAGCACTTGTCCTTGTAGCCATGCTTCCTCTGCCCCCAGCCTCAATTAGAGGGGAAGCTGATCTGGCAATACAAAGTGCCCCTCCACCCTCCCTCCAGCCCAGGAGCCTTTCCTCCAGCCTTGGTGGCCTCTTCCAGGCTGGGACGCTCCAGAGCTGAACTTAGATCCTGCTCATGTGCTGGCACCTGCCTGCCAGCGTGGCCTGCCCACCACTCCTGCTGACCCTTCCCAGCTGCTGGGGCATCCCAGGGATCATTCCTAGGGGAAGGATCTGGGCGTGTATCATAGGTGCTTTGCTTGCTGCATGGCATCAGTGGCACTTGCTGGCGGAGAGCAGAGTAGCAGGAGGTGGCAGCTCATGGGGTAGGTGGTTCACTGGTCCCCTATCCAAGGGGTTCTGCCCCTAGGGAAGCAGCAGCAATGATGTGGGTGACAGATCTGCTGGATGTTGGACAGCAAGTGGCTGGAGCCGCCTGCAGAGAGATGCAGGACATGTTCCCACCGTGGCCAGTTAGCCCGCTGTGTGCGATCCCACAGAGGCCCACAGCCCTGGAGACGCGACGTGCAGAGGAGCAGCTGGCTCGGAGCTGCCATGGCAGGGGTGTGGCTTTGCTTTTAATGGAACCTTTTTGCTCTGGCTGTCATCTCCTCCCAGACAGTCACAGCGATCAAAATCAGAGACTCGCCCATCGCCTTTGGATGACGGAGCACAGACTGTCAATGCACCCAACCTGCAGCCCGCCCCCACTGCTGGGCCAGTCCTGACTCCCACCCCCACAGCTCTGCCGATCTGCAGCCCCCCTGCTATTCCAGTCCTGGACCCCTCCCAGCTGTGCCAATGCACCTGGATCATAACCCATAGCTCCAGCAGCTGGTCCAAGCTGGGATCCCCATGCACAGCTCTGCCGGTGCCCCTCAATCGTGACCTGCTCCTGGGGCCAAGCCAGAACACAGGGAGGTGCCTTTTATACAGACACTGCAGGGTGTGGCCTGAGCTCAGCCAGCTCACTCTTCAGTTGGGCCCAAAGCCAGCTCAGCCTGGCTATCAAACTGAGATCATCGCATGGGCCGCTCGCAGCCAGCGGGTCGCTCCAGATATCTGCGTCTCCCAGCCGTGCACCACACCAGAGCCTTCCGTTGCCTCCCCGTCACGTGGGGACGTCAGGTCATTTGCTGTCAAGCAGAGCCCGGGCTGGGTGCAAAGCCGCGTACATGGTGCCAGGGCCCAGCAGAGAACCCTGGTTCATGGGAAACGACAGGCAACAAGTGTCTTCTCCTCAAGGTGCAGCAGTACATTGGCACAAGGGAGCAAGAGCGCAGAGGGAGGGCGGGAAGGGGAATAGATTAATTCATCCACCGTTGGGAGGCTAAAATTCCTCTGCTCCTCCCTCCCTGGGTCTAAAGCTGCTGCTTCGGCTCTTGTTTTCAGTGGCTTCTCTCTCTCCGTTTTTCATGGAGGCATCTTTAATATTTAATGTCTCTTTCCACTGGGGACCAGGACTTTGCGCAAACTTGAGAGGCCGAGAGCCTGAGAGAGATGCTTGCAAGAACTGTAACTGACGTCATTCCTCTAATAGCATCCTCTGCAGAGAGCCCCATTTCAGGCAGCCCAGAGGAAGCTGCCATCAGACCGGGCTGGGCCCAAGCTTTGTAAGGGCCAGAGGATTACGGATGCTGAGACCCGATGCACATGGGTCGGGATTCCAGTCAAGGCTGTTTTCTAAAACACCAGCTCACAGACTGCAGCTCTGACCTGCTGCAGGAGAGCCTGGAAGCGCAATTGACGTGGCTATGGCCAAAACCGAAACACGACGTGTCTCTTTTCCTTGCACAAAATGGCCAAAACCGTAAAGAAACGGCAGAAACGCAGCAAAGTGAACTGGGCTTTTAAAATTCATTCCCTTTCTGCGGGGGAGGGGGGATCTTATTGTTGGCTTCCCCTGAGCTTGTAGCTTAGTGGCTCTTTAGGCTAGTAACCAGCCCCTAGCTAGAGCGAGAGACAGGTAGATGTGCAGTTAGAGCGCTGGCCTGGGAATCAGAAGGTCAGAGTTCAATTCCTGCCATGAATGTGGGTGCCCGCTCTGTGCCTCAGTTTCCCCATCTGTGAAGCAGGAGAGGGGTTGTGCAGCTTAATTCATCGAGTGTGTGCAGCGCTTTGGGATCCTGTGGGGGGGGACGCTGTTCCAAACTGGTGCTGTTTTGGCACCAGTTAGCTGAGCGTGGCTGTAACCACTAGGTGATGCTGCCTCCTACACGTAGAAGGGGGACAAGCCCTTAATCCTTTGGCTGTGTGACTCTATCTTGCATCAGCCCGTTCCGCCCTGCTGTGCAATTCACTGCTGTTGACCCCTTGTGCCATGTGGGGCCCAGAGACACCTCAGCCCCACCCCAGAGCAGGTCTGCATCTGCGGCTGTCTGCCTGGCATGGAAAGGCTGCATCCATCTACCCCCCTCCCGCACACACCCCCCAGGACTCCAGTCTCCTCCTCCAGCAGCGCCTACATCCTGCACTGATCGGAGCTCCATAATTACCAGCCACTGCCAGGCAGCTGCTGCTGCTGCTGGACCCCGTTCCTCTGGCAGCTCCGTCGCGGGGGCGTGCACAGAGGGCAGGAAGGGGGGTCCCATCGCAGCTGCTGGTTCACTAGGAATTACGATGCTTCCTTCTCCCTCTGCCATCACCTCTCACCCACCTCCAGGCGCAGGGATGCTTTGAACGGGGGCTCCTGGAGTACAGACCGCACGCCCCCACATGGTGCTCAGTGCAGCCCTGGGGCTGGAGCCCAGGCCCCCAACGGCTCCCCTTTCGGGGTAGCAATTGCTCCTGGGTACTCTCGCTCTGGTCCCCCGGGGGGCCATGGCAGCAAGGTCCTGAGGTTGGCATCGCAGACCCAGCGCCATGATCCGGAAGAAGGGGTCGGAGGCAGGCGCTCAGGACGCCAGCCTGCTCATCGCCCTGGACAAAAGCCGCTCCCGCCTGTCCAGCGACTCCTCCGGCACCATCTACAACGGGGCGCCCTACGGCGGCTTCGTGAGTACGAGGGGGCACGCGGGGAGAGCGGCTGACAGAGCCCTTCAGGTGGCCGGCTGCTCCGGGCCGACAGGGCTGCTGCACAGAGAGGGGTCCGGGGTCTGCTCTTCCTGAGGCCCAGTGCAACACTGCAGACTGCAAGGGAGGGAGAACAGAATCGGGCCCAGGCATTCCTGGAGCTCAGCAACCCCAGCCTTGTCGTGGCGGCACGGCTGGCGGTGGTGATTGTGGGTGTTTGCCGGTGCTACCTGGCTAGGGGGCTGTTGTGATAGTGTGTGTGTGTGGAGGGGTATTCTCAGGTGTTCCATGGCAGGGGGTTGGGGGGTGCAGTTGGTTTCATCCTTGTTTTCATAAATCTTGCCTGCACTGGTGAGAAAAACACCCGGCGGTTTCCATAGTGTCCAACGCGCACGCAGCCCAGCCCCCACGCCCCCTGGCGGAACACGGACAGGTGTGTGGAAAACCGGGTGGATTGGTTTTGTGAAAATCCCCAGCTACTCCGGCTCTGTGCCCCCAACCCACCGCTCTGCCGTCACCCCGCAGTCCCAGTCTGCAGCCCCGCCCCACCCACCCCCAGCTCTCCCAGGGCCCGGCGCCACTGGCCAAACCGTGTATCGTTTTGGGGCCGGAGACCAATGCCAGCGAAAGACTAAGCTGAGACCGACAAACTCGTTTCGCTTGTGGCCCTTGCAGAATTGCTGCCTTGCAGTCACTAGGGCTGGTGGTTCACCCTGAGCCGTGCATGCTGGCAATAGACAAGAGACCCCCTAGATCACTGCTGGGGAGCCAGCAGCTCCGATTCCCACGAGTGCCCCCAGCGCAGGCTGTGGGGGGCGTTGCCAGTTCCCCCCTCATCCCCAAAGGCCTCTGTAGGCCCGGGGTCTGAGCTGGGAGCAGTGATCTCCCCAGTGCACGTTCAGTTTGCAGATTCTACTCTTTTCATAGCGGATGGACAGACAGACAGGCATGTGTGGGGCTGGAGCAGGGATCCCTCTGTCCTCCCTGGCTCAGGGCACCCCTGGCCCCAAGGAGCCTCTGCTCCAGCTAAAGACTGGGAGCTCCAACAGAAACAGCTCGCACCACGCAGCACCCATCTGGAGGGCAGCAAATGCCCCCGCCCGTGATCCACCCTAGACCGGCAGGTACTCCCACGCCGCCTGCCTCCCCCATACTGCAGTGCAGCAGCTGAGCCAGCTGTGGGTGGCAGCCCCGAGGCAACCAGATGGGCTTCCCCAGGGGCATCTGCCACCCTGGCATCGGCCCCATCCTCTCTGCTTTGCCACAGCTGGAAAGGCTGCTTTCCCGGGGGTTTCTATTCCAACCCTCGTGTTCCCTCCCCCCACAGCAAGCCCCTCTTTCCAGGGGCGATGCCCTTGGTGTTCCTGGGTCCTGGGGGGTGGGGTGGGGGGAGTTTGTCAATTTCACAAACTGCAGCTCTTCCCATGTCCCCGATCTCTGGGAACTGCCTTTGTGATAGAATCCCTGCAGGAGTTTGGGGGAGGGGAGCCATAGCTGCCCAGCCCCCCGTCCCCCCCCCTGCCCCCGCGCCGTAATCCAACCCTCCCCTTCCCCTCAGTCATTCCAGAGTCCCAGCCCTGCCCCTGCCCTGGTTCAGGTGGGTTTATAGTCCCAGCTAGCTCGGGGCCCTCTCCCTAGGCCAGCGGCTTTCAGCCCGCGGGCCGCTTGCAGCCCAGTCAGCATGCTGCAGCCCATGTCCCATGCTCAGGGCCACACAGGGAGTATACGTCTCGTGCGGCTGCGGCCCACAATGGTTAGCCGGCAGAGTACCGCCACTGCTCTCGGCTAGGCCTCTGCAAAGCTCCCTCGGTCACTTACTGGGGGGCATTTCAGCCCCTGCCCTGGCTTAATGGCGAGGAGTGGGAGTTAGAGGAGGAGAGAGCAGAGGATGCCGAACGCAGACTGGGTGGGGGGGGTCATTGCAGTTCAGGGGCTGCCTGATTTGAGCCCGACCCGGTGTGAGAATCCCCAGTAGAGCCTGGTTTCTTGCTCTTCGGTGTGCTGACTTCTCCTTGAGCTAACAGAGACAGTGTCTGGGGGGTGGGGCCTCCGCACAGACCCAGGGTGGTAAGCGAGGTGAAGGTTTGGCCTTCGGAATAGCTGGCGTTCTGTAGCTCATCTGCAGAACCATGGGGGGGGGAGCCTGGGGCTGGGATAGTGGGGGGCTGCAGGTCAGGACTGAGGGGCACCGGCAGGGTTGTGTGTGTGTGTGTGAGGGGGTGAGCCCAGGGCTGGTCTGGCAAGGGGCTGCGGGTCGGGCGTGAGGGGCACCGGCAGAGCTTGTGGGGGGTGAGCTGAGGGCTGGGATAGCCGGGGGCTGCAGGTCAGGACTGAGGGGCACCAGCAGGGTTGTGTGTGTGTGTGTGAGGGGGTGAGCCCAGGGCTGGTCTGGCAGGGGGCTGCGGGTCGGGAGTGAGGGGCACTGGCAGAGCTGGTGGGGGGTGAGCCGAGGGCTGGGATGTCAGGGGGGCTGCAGGTCTGGACTGAGAGGCATCGGCAGGGCTGTGGGGTGAAGCAGCCCATCTGGCTCTAGGTTCCTCCTCTAGGTTTCTTGAGCACGGAAACATTTCCCTGCTCCCCCCCACAGAAACAACGAATCCGACCTTGGGCGTGGGGACAAGGCTGGTCCAGGGCGCGGGAGCTGCACGGTTTCTCTCTGATCCCATCACACCTCCCCTGCCCCCAACATGCCTCCCCTGCCCCCAACGCACCTCCTCTGTCCCCAGCATGCCTCCCCTGCCCCTCTTGTTTCCTGGCCACAGGAGGAAGAGGACAAGGACGATCCCATCTACGTGCACGCTGACGAAAGCTACAGCCCCAACGTCAGGGGCAACTACTTCCGAGATGGGCAAACCCAGATTGGTGAGCACCCCTTTGCCCTGGCAGCCCCCCGGGCCCCCTGTCTGGGAGCAGTGCTCGTGCCACGGGGGAACCAGCTGGGAGTGGGTGGCTGCCAGCCCAGGCTCTCCGAAGAGCCCAGCGGGCTCCAGCCAGAGGAGCCCAGAGAGGGACATGCGTCCGCGCAGGGCCCTCTCTGGCTGTGTGAGCTGGGCCCAGCGCAGCCCAGGAGGGGGACCCAGGTGTCTCTACGCCACCCTATGTCACTGCCCTCTGCAATCTGCCGTAGAGCAGCCCCGGAGATCTTTTGCCAATGGGCCTCCCGGGCTGTTCTGGGGGCTGGGCACAGAGATGCTCGTTGCCCCAGGCAGAGGCACAAAGAGCAAGTGACTTTTTTAAGGACACCCAGGGGGTCAGCAGCAGAGCCAAGAAGTGACCCTCCATCTCTTGCGTCCCAGCCCAATGACCCTGCTTGCTCTGCGAACATGTGCTCCCCACATCTCTTTCCCTTGGCAACATCATGTGGCAGAGGGTTCTACCGGCTAACGTACATTGTCCTGAGCAGTAATGAAACGATCCAAAGCCCTTTGCTTGGCTACATTAGTGATCAATGGCTCCATGTCTAGTTGGCAGCCGGTGTCAAGTGGAGTGCCCCAGGGGTCGGTCCTGGGGCCGGTTTTGTTCAATATCTTCATAAATGATCTGGAGGATGGTGTGGATTGCACTCTCAGCAAATTTGCGGATGATACTAAACTGGGAGGAGTGGTAGATACGCTGGAGGGCAGGGATAGGATACAGAGGGACCTAGACAAATTGGAGGATTGGGTCAAAAGAAATCTGATGAGGTTCAATAAGGATAAGTGCAGGGTCCTGCACTTAGGACGGAAGAACCCAATGCACAGCTACAGACTAGGGATCGAATGGCTCGGCAGCAGTTCTGTGGAAAAGGACCTAGGGGTGACAGTGGACGAGAAGCTGGATATGAGTCAGCAGTGTGCCCTTGTTGCCAAGAAGGCCAATGGCATTTTGGGATGTATAAGTAGGGGCATAGCGAGCCGATCGAGGGACGTGATCATCCCCCTCTATTCGACATTGGTGAGGCCTCATCTGGAGTACTGTGTCCAGTTTTGGGCCCCACACTACAAGAAGGATGTGGATAAATTGGAACGAGTCCAGCGAAGGGCAACAAAAATGATTAGGGGTCTGGAACACATGACTTATGAGGAGAGGCTGAGGGAACTGGGATTGTTGAGTCTGCGGAAGAGAAGAATGAGGGGGGATTTGATAGCTGCTTTCAACTACCTGAAAGGGGGTTCCAAAGAGGATGGATCTAGTCTATTCTCAGTGGTGGAAGAGGACAGAACGAGGAGTAATGGTCTCAAGTTGCAGTGGGGGAGGTTTAGGTTGGATATTAGGAAAAACTTTTTCACTAGGAGGGTGGTGAAACACTGGAATGCATTGCCTAGGGAGGTGGTGGAATCTCCTTCCTTAGAAGTTTTTAAGGTCAGGCTTGACAAAGCCCTGGCTGGGGTGATTTAATTGGGGATGGGTCCTGCTTTTGAGCAGGGGGTTGGACTAGATGTCCTACTGAGGTTCCTTCCAACCCTGATATTCTATGATTCTATGATTCTATGCTCCCTCCCTCCCCAGTGCCCTGCTCACACCTGTGGGCTGCGGCTGCAGGGGCTTCCTGTTCACCAGCTAGACAGTCCTGCCGCAGAGCCCGAGGCCACGCCCGCTGCAGTGCCAGGGGAATCTCCACTAAGGCTAGCGGTGAGGAGCCCCAGCTGGTGGAGAACGAGGGCTGCATGTGCCAGAGGGAGGCTGATGTTCCCTCCAGCAGGGGGCAGTGGTGGCATGTGTGGGCCCCCACCCGACCCTAGGGGCCCTAGGGCTGCTGCCCTCCCGCCCCACCCATGCTGTGCGTGGTCTTGGTACTTTATTATCACCGTGAGTCCAGCCCTGCGGGAGGCTCCCACCCCCTGGCCCGCTGCAGGGCTGGACCGCAGCCCCCTCCCCTTTGCCCCCGCAGACTTCGTGCTGGTCTGGGAGGAGAAGGTGCGCCCCCTGAAGAAGAGGAGGGGGAAGCTGGCCAGAGACGACCGGACAGACGGGCACCACGAGCACTGGAAGAGGAAGTTCCTCAACAACCTGAGAAATGCCGGGCTGCTGATGGAGAAGGTGAGACTTATCCCGTGGGCCCCTGCCACGTGCCTCCCCCAGGTCCCTGTCACGTCCCTCCTCCCCCTGGGCCCCGGGCCCCTGCCACGTGCCTCCCCCAGGTCCCTGTCACGTCCCTCCTCCCCCTGGGCCCCGGGCCCCTGCCACGTGCCTCTCCCAGGTCCCTGTCATGTCCCTCCTCCCCCTGGGCCCCGGGCCCCTGCCACGTGCCTCCCCCCAGGTCCTGTCACGTCCCTCCTCCCCCTGGGCCCCGGGCCCCTGCCACGTGCCTCCCCCAGGTCCCTGTCGTGTCCCTCCTCCCCCTGGGCCCCGGGCCCCTGCCACGTGCCTCCCCCAGGTCCCTGTCGCGTCCCTCCTCCCCCTGGGCCCCGGGCCCCTGCCACGTGCCTCCCCCAGGTCCCTGTTGCGTCCCTCCTCCCCCTGGGCCCCTGTCACGTGCCTCCCCCAGATCCCTGTTGCGTCCCTCCTCCTCCCCCTGGGCCCCGGACCCCTGCCACGTGCCTCCCCCAGGTCCCTGTCGTGTCCCTCCTCCCCCTGGGCCCCTGCCACGTGCCTCCCCCAGGTCCCTGTCGCGTCCCTCCTCCCCCTGGGCCCTGGGCCCCTGCCACGTGCCTCCCCCAGGTCCCTGTTGCGTCCCTCCTCCTCCTCCTGGGCCCCGGGCCCCTGCCATGTACCTTCCCCCAGGTCCCTGTCGTGTCCCTCCTCCCCCTGGGCCCCTGCCACGTGCCTCCCCCAGGTCCCTGTCGTGTCCCTCCTCCCCCTGGTCCCCGGGCCCCTGCCACGTGCCTCCCCCAGGTCCCTGTCACGTCCCTCCTCCCCCTGGTCCCCGGGCCCCTGCCACGTGCCTCTCCCAGGTCCCTGTCACGTTCCTCTTCCCCCTGGGCCCCGGGCCCCTGCCATGTGCTTCACCCCCCCCGGGTCCCAATCGCGTTCCTCCTTTCTCCCCCCTGGGCCCCAGGCCCCTGCCGTGTGCCTCCCCACTCCGGTCCCCGCCGCATCCCTCCTCCCCCTTAGGCCCTGGGACCCAGCCGTGTGCCTCTCCCCAGGTCCCTGTCGCGTCCCTCCTACCCCTGGGCCCCAGGCCCCTTCCACGTGCCTCTCCCCAGGTCCCTGTCGCGTCCCTCCTACCCCTGGGCCCCAGGCCCCTTCCGTGTGCCTGCCCCACCCTGGGTCCCCAACGTGTTCCTCCTTCCTCCCCGCTGGGCCCCTGCTGTGACCCTCCCACCCAGGTATCCGCCGCATCCCTGCTCCCGGGCCCCCGCCATGTCTCTCCTCCCCCCTGGGCCCAGGGCCCCTGCCATGTGCCTCCCCGCTCCAGTCCCCACCATGTCCCTCCACCACCTGGCCCCCTGGCCCCTGCCATGTGCCTCCCCCCTCGGTCACATCCTTCCTCTCTCCTGGGCCCTGAACCCCTGCTGTGTCCCACCCCCCCAGACTCCTCCCCCGGTCCCTCTCCCCCTGGGCCCCAAGCCCCCGTAGGGTTGCCAACTTTCTAATCGCACAAAACCGAACATCCCAGCCCCTTCTCTGAGGCCCCCCCATGCCCCGCCCCTTCTCCGAGGCCCCGCTCCCACTCGCTCCATCCTCCCTTCCTCCATTGCTCGCTCTCTCCCACCCTCATTCACTTTAGCTGGGCTGGGGCAGAGGGTTGGAGTGTGGGAGGGGGGTGCGGGCTCTGGGGTGGGGCCGGGGATGAAGGGTTTGGGGCGCAGTAGGGGGCTAGGGCAGGGTGTGGACGGGGTGCGGGCTCCAGGAGGGAGTTTGAGTGCGGGAGGGGACTCTGGGCTGTGGGAGGGGGTTCGGGGTGGGGGGTCCTGGTGGGGCTCACCGCAGCTCCCAGGAAGCGGCCGCCAGGTCCCTGAGGCTCCGAGCTGCATGGGCGGCCAGGGAGGTGTCGTGTGCTGCCCTTGTGCCCGCAGGCGCTGCCCCCGCAGCTTCCATTGGTTGCAGTTCCTGGCCAATGGGAGCTGCGGAGCCAGCACTAGGGGTGGGGGCAGCGCCCGGAGCCGCCCTCGCGCCTAGGAGCCACAGGGAGCTGGCGGCCATGTGAATTCTGGGCAGGCAGGGAGCCTGCCTTAGCCCCCAGCCCCCACTGCCCCGCTGACCGGAGCCCCCAGAGTCCCTTTTTGACTGGGTGTTTCGGTCAAAAACTGGATGCCTGGCAACCAAGGCCCCTGGCGTGTCCCTCCCCGCTCCAGGCCTGACCCCCCTGCAGTGTCCCCTCCTCCGAGCCCCAGCTCCCCACAGGGTCCAGGCCCCTGCTGCATCCCATGCCCCCCAGGCCCTCACCATGTCCCTCCTTCCCAAGGCCTTGTCCCCGTCCCACGTTCCTCCCTGCTCAGCCAGGCCTGGCTGCTGCTGATTGGGGTGACTGTGCATTGGGGGGATCTCGAGGCCTTGCTGGCCCCAGGTGAAGGCAGTGGGGGAGAAGGCGGCTGTCTTCTGCCTGACCCCAGGGCTGTGTGTCCCATCCCTGCCCTATAGGCCCTGGCCTGGAGCTGCCCCTGGACGCTGGCACATGGCAGCTCTGCCCCTCTGGGGGCTCCGTGTTCAGCCCCCTCCTGCTTCCCCCCCAGGAGGAGATGCGGAGCGAGCGGAAGACCATCCACTACCTGAAGCTGAGCGCCCCGTGGGACGTGCTGGTGTACTATGCCGAGGAGCTGTGCATGCGAGCCCCCCTGCAGGTCCGTGCGCCCCGGCGGGGCGGGGTCTCTCCCACCGGCCCCCCCATTGCCCTTTGCTGGGGGAGGGTGCCTCCTACCCAACTCTGCCGGCACCCCTCAATCCCGACCCGTAGCCCCCTACTATCCCAGCCCCCACGTCCCCAGCTCCACTCGGCCCCCCTGGGGGTAGGAAGTAGTGGGGGGACGGGCCCCGTCTCCGCCCGGAGGCGTCTGTCTGTCGGGGAGGTTCCCCTGGCCGCCCCCAGCCCTGACGCTCAATCCTGACTGCAGGCCCAGCCCAACCCGGACTGGAACAGCTCCGCCGGGGTCCTGGGGAGTCTGTGCAACCCCAACCTGCTGCACCAGCACGTCCCCAACCAGCCCGTGGACTATTACACCTGCGCCTTCCGACGGTCCAAGCTGGACAAGTGAGTCTGGGCGGGCGAGCGGGCCGGGGAGGGGAGGGGGCAGCAGCTCCCAGTGGGCTGGGGCTGAGGGAAACCCTCCCCTGGTGCCCGCGAGTTCCTGTCCAGCGATGCCGTGTGGGTAACTCGCCAGGCAGCTGCTTGGGGCTGAACGTGATGTTCATAAAATCGATAGCTTCCCTGGCCCAGCTCTGCCGGTGCCCCTCAATCCCGACCCGCAGCCCCGCTGACATCCCAGCCCTTTGGCTTTGTATAGTTATGTACCGAGCCAGCCAAACACACCTGATGCTCACCTGTGCTGCCCCCCCCAGCTCTGCTAATGCTCCTGAGCCACGACCCCTAGCCCACGGGCCTTCTCCGAGCCCTGACTGGCCACTGGCCGTCGTGGGACCTGGTTTGCCGGGCTCTGTGAGAGCAATTGATCAGAGCCCCTGGAGCCCATCTCAGTGGAAGAGATTTTCCAGCCCTTGACACAGATGGGTTTGTAGTCAAGAAACCCGGGGGCAGATCCTAGTCTGAATTTCAAGGCAGGGGGGCGAGTGGAAGCATTGCCAGGAAAGTAACTCCCAGCCCTCACCTCCTGGGCTGTTTGTGCAGGGAAGCCCCCTGCTGAGGGCCTGGCCCTATGTCACGGAGTCCCCAGGCGATGCTCTGGAACTGCTCCCCATGAAGCCAGGCAGGACTCTGGGGCAGTCGCCTTCCTGTGAGCAGCCTGTCTGCAGGACACACAGCTCACACAGCTTCCACCTTCCTGGGTCTGACCTCGGAGCATTCAGCATCCTCTGCCCCTCCGTGCGCTTCCCACAGCGAGTCCACTCAGATGGGGCTCCTGGGGAAGCCAGGGTCCTGCACCCCAACGTCGCAGTCAGACGTGACTCTCAACCAGCCAGTAAAACAGAGGTTTATTAGACGACAGAAACATGGTCTAACACAGAGCTTGCAGGTGCAGAGAATGGGACCCCTCAACTGGGTCCATTTTCCGGGGCAGTGAGCCAGACAACCACGTCTGCCCTTCACTACATGTCCCAGCCAGCCCCAAACTGAAACTCCCTCCAGCCCCTCCTCCTTTGGGCTTTGTCCCTTTCCTGGGCCAGGAGGTCACCTGATTCCTTTGTTCTCCAACCCTTTAGCTCTCACCTTGCAGGGGGGAAGGGCCCAGGCCATCAGTTGCCAGGAAACAGGGTGTCGGCCATTCCCTGTGTCCAGACCCCTGCACACACCTGTCCTCTAGGGCTCTGCAATGATCATACACCATTACCCCACCACCTAAATACTTAAGAACTGCCTAGGGGAAACTGAGGCACCCCCAGACTATTCAGAGGAAACATTAAGAACAGTCCCACTTCGTCACACCCTGCCAGTGGGATGTTCCCAGAGAGGCCAGCAGACGGTGAAGGCAGGTGACTGGAAGGGCTTTCAGAGGCAGCGGCTGCCTGGGTGCTTGAGAGCAGCCACTTCCCGCCATGCAGCACGTGCTGGCTCGGTGCTGCGTCTTGCAGGCTCATGCCCAGCCTGCTCCCACCAAGGCAGCGGGGCTGGATCGGGCCCTTTCCCTTGCTGCGTGTCAGGATACCTGGGAGGGTCAGGAATGGACACTCCCATCCCTTTGGGGGCTGGGTGACTCACAGGTTCTTGGCCCCCGGCCCATCACCGTAGTATCTGAGCAGTTCCCTGTCTTGACTGGGTTTATCCTCCCCCCTTCCCGGGAGTCTGGCCGGGGTTGGGCCCTGCTGGGCCGAGAGCCCAGAGACACTGAGTGACATGCCCAGGGTCACACAGGGAGTCTGTGGCAGAGCGGGGATTCAAACCCAGGCCTCCCAAGTCCAGGCTGCTTCCCTGACCACTGGGCCACCCTTCCTGCTACTTCCTGCTACTCATGGCACGTCCCGCACTCTGGAAGGCGCTCAGATACCCTGGTGACGGGCCCAGAATAAATCCCTGGGCGGAGGAGACCATGTGTTGCCCGCGTGACCCTCTCGAGGGCGCTGGAGCAAAGCCAACACCTCGCAGGGTCCCCCTGAGGCTTGGCTGGAGGCAGCGGTAGGGTTGCTAACTTTCTAATCCCTGAAAACCGAACACCCCTGCTCTGCCCCTTCCCCGAGGCCCCGCCCTCTGCCCCACCTCTTCCTTTGAGGCCCCCCGGCCCCACCTGTAATGTGCTCCCCTTACCCCCTCTGTCGCTTGCTCTCCCCCCCCGCCCCCGTTGCTCACTCCCCCTCCCCTGGGACTCAGCTGGTGCCAGCAGAACCGGGCTGGGAGGAGCTGAGGCCGAGTCTGTCCATTCGGGGCACAGCGTGGCACGGCAGGGGTCAGCCCCCGGGGCAAGGGGCTGGGGTGGGGAAATCGCGGCACAGCGGAGAAGGGAGGGGGGTCCCTGAGTGAGGGGCTGGGGAAATCGGGGCACAGTGGGAGGTGTGGGGGGCAGGCAGGTAACACCCCCCCACCCTGGATGGTGCTGGCACCTTCTTTGGAGCCTGGTCTAGGAGCCACCCAGTTCTCGCCATGGGGCTGGGGGGTGGGAAGAGCAGCAGCTGCTAGGCAGAGCTGCGCCCCCAGGCTCCAGCAGCAGCTGCTGCTCTTCCCACCCCCCAGTGGCAGAGGCCAGTTACTGCAGGTAACTGGACTTTTAGCGCCCAGTCAGCTGTGCTGACCGGACGCTGCCAGGTTCCCTTTTCAACTGGACATTCTCGTCGAAATCCCGACACCTGGCAACCCTAGGGGACCCCAGGCCCAGGGACCAAGCCCGCCAGGCAGCACCGTCCTGGCTCTCTCTTCCCCTGGCCCCACTGCAGCAAGGCTATTTGTTGTTTATCCCCCCAGGTTCCTGGGCAGCGACTCCCGGGACTCCTACTTCAGCAACACCCAGCGACATCGCATCGTAAGTGGGGTGGGGGGAGCCTGGGGACCTCAGGGGCCTGCCGCCCTCTGCGCCAGCCATGCCAGGCAGCCTGAGCTCTGCGGCTGCTCTGCTAGGGGCGGCTCTGCTGAAGGTTCAGGCTTGGGTCCAGAATTAACCCTCTTGCCCATCGCACTAGAGACAGCTCCGCGGACCCGTCATGTGGCGGGAGGCCAGATCGAAATCCCCTCGCTCTCTAATGGGCTGATTTAACCCCCCCTCAGATCCAGCCCACCGGCTCTGTGTGGAAACCCCCACCCAGATTCCCCCTTCATGGCTTCAGGCCCAGCTCTGTGCTTTAGCTTCTGTGGGCCCCACAGCTGGTGGGAAATGCTAGAACCAGCGACGTGTGTTTGAATCCAATCTCAGGCTCCAGGGCATGGCTGATTGCCTGGGGAAGGGTCAGGAAGGCTCCCTCTGCCCTGCATCTAGCACAGGCCAAGGGGAGTGTGGTGGCATCAGAGCTGCGGGCAGCTCCTGCCCTGGGGGCTGGGCCAGAAAGGTCAATGCAAAGGCTCCCGTTAGCGTCCCAAGGCCCAGGTGTGTGAGCTCCACAAGGCTGTGCCTAGCCGGGGCTTGCTGGGTTCCTGCTCCGCGTGAGCCCCGGCGAGGGCAGGCATTGCTGATGGTGCCGCGCCCCTCGGGTCGGCAGGTCTATGAGATCCTGGCTCGCACCGTCTACGGGAAGCGGAAACACGCCGAGATCGGGATCAACCGGCTGCTGAACGAGCGGGTGTACGCTGCTGCCTTCCCACTGCACGAGGTAGGGGCTGCCGGGTGGGCTGCCTTCCCTCCGGATCTGGGATGGGGGGGCCTGGGAGGGAGCCGTCCCTCTGGAGCTGGGATGGGGAGGCCTGGGAGGGAGCCGTCCCTCTGGAGCTGGGATGGAGGGGCCTGGGAGGGAGCCGTCCCTCTGGAGCTGGGATGGGGGGGCCTGGGAGGGAGCCGTCCCTCTGGAGCTGGGATCGGGGGTCCGGGGGGGCAGCTGCTGGCTCCAAAGGTCCTGGCTGGTCACTGCAGCCATTCAGCTGGCACTAGGCGGGGGTCCTGGGCACCGCAGAGACCCTGCCCCATCCTTGCTGTGCAGGTGGCCGACCCACCTCCCTCTCTGTTGCCTTGACCCAGGGCCCCTTCGAGACGCCTGAGTGTGAGGTCCCCGATGACGCCCTGAACCCTCGCCAAGTCCTCTACCGCTTCTGGGCCCAGTGGGGTTGCTGGTACCGGTACCAGCCACTGGATCACATCCGCGAGTACTTCGGGGAGAAGATTGCCATCTACTTCGCCTGGCTGGGTGAGAGCCAACCTCCTCCTCCCTTCTGTCCGCCTCTACCCCACCGCCCCCGCCCCCTAGAGCATCCCAGGGGCCAGCTTGGGGCTGGGATGGGGATCACGGGGATTCTTCCTGGAGCCTGCTGGACACACAGAGCCCCGGGGCTTCTCTCTGCCCCCAGCCGGGCTCACCCAGGCTGTGCTGCCTGGTGGCACCGCCCAGGGCTCTCGGGGTCCTGGCCAGCAGAGGCAGACTCCCAGCACCCTGACTGATACGGAAGGGGCCGTGGGGCAGGACCACATGGCAGTTCTCCTGGTTCTTTCCCTTGGTGCTGCCGCTAAGTGCCAGCAGTGCCATGTGGATGCTGCCCTGGTGCCCCGTGCTCCTGCTCCACAGGGGCGTGGGCAGGCGTGGGGTGGAAGAGGGCGAGCGAGGTGCCATGGGGAGCTCTGTGAGTGCCTTAGTCCTGCCTCCAGCCTGCCAGGTGGGGCGGGATTGTTGTCCGCATTTTACAGCTGGGGAAACCGAGGCACAGACGAGGGAGGGACTTGCCCCAAGCCACACAGAGCATCAGCCCCAGGGGTAGAACCCAGGAGTCTTGGTGCCCCACCCTTGATGGAAAGGGGAGGGAGGAGGTCTCCTGTGCCCGGTGTCGCCCTCCTCCAGGGGCTGGTCTCACGTGCCCGTCCCCTCTGCAGGCTTCTACACAGCCTGGCTGCTCCCTGCTGCGGCCGTGGGCACCATGATCTTCCTCGCAGGCCTGTTTGCCATGGGAACCAACACGCCAGCGTGAGTCTGTGGGGCTGGGGTGGGAATGGGACGTGGTGTGTGTGAGGAAGACAGCTGCCATGCTACCCTTCCCCCCTCCCCCAGCCGCCCCCCCTGCCATCCAGCCCTCAGACCCAGGAATTCACAGGCTGCCTCCAGCCACCGTTACTGTTGTGTGCCCCGTGCTGCCTTCTCGCAGGGCTGGTGGGGCAGGGCAGTTGCGGGGGAGGGGGAAGGGGGCTATAGGGGCTACTCCAGCAGCTCCCGTCACTCTCCGCTCCCAGGCCTAGCAAAAGCCATAGGGTCACTGCTGTGAGAAGAAAGAGGGTGGGGGCGAAACAGCGAGGTGCTTTGATATGGATGCTAACCCAGCCCTGTGCTCACTCCCCCCAGGCAGGAGATCTGTGAGAGCGGAGGCCAGTTCCTCATGTGTCCGCTCTGCGAAACGTGTGAGACCTGGAACATCTCGGAGATCTGCCCCATGGCTAAGGTACGGGAAGGCTGCTTGGGGGTTAATGCAGATAGGGCCCAGACCCTGCTGCCCAAGGGGGCCCAGCTCGATGCAGTGAGAAATCCCTACCTTTGGGGTTTTCCCTGCACAGACGCCCACAAAGCCATGTGCTGGAGCTCCCTTCGCTGGCGCTGCTCGGAGCTGTGGGGAGGGGACTGGAGCGCTGACTGCAGGGGAGCCCCTGGCTGCTCCAGTCCCAACATCTCCCAGCAGGAGGCGCTGTAGGAAATGGCACAGTAGTGTCGGCCCCAGGAACTAGCGCCAGCCTGTCCCACTCAAGGTGGGAAAGGTATAGGGGCACCGGCTCAAGGAGAGCATCCAGCTACCCCCACATCAGCAGGAGGCGCTATAGGGAGCAAGGCTAGAGGTGTGAGATGGAGGGGGTGAAGATGTAAATGCATGTGCAGGGGGAAAGGGCTTTTGCGTCTGGTGAAGAGGCCGTGTGGCCCCTCTGTTCTGTGCCCCTGCAGGTCGGGTACCTGTTTGATCACCCCGGGACGGTTTTCTTCAGCGTCTTCATGTCCTTCTGGGCCGTGACCTTCCTGGAGTACTGGAAGAGGAAAAGCGCCACGCTGGCTCACCACTGGGACTGCATGGACTTCCAAGAGGAGGAGGTGGGTTCCCACGACCATCCATCCACCGCGGCTGGCTCTGTCCGTCTGCCGCCAGGCCACCTTGCTGGCCAGGATGGGTGCAAGTGTGTGCATCGGGGATCCTTCTGTCTCCTCCCTGAGGCCAGAGGGGGCTATGGCTGGATACACACCTCCCCCTGCAGGGAACGAGACCTCCTGCCCCAAAGCTCAGGCACAGACCAGTGACGTTTAAGGAGACTCTCTCTCTTCAGGCCTCCAACCACTAACTAGCACCAGTCCCAGACACGGGACCACGGCCGAGCACAGTGATGCACCGACTCCCCCAGCAGTGGCACTGAGTTGGCAGGTGGCACCATTCCTGTATCCCCCTCAATAGCCCACCAGGAGCCCCCACCCTTCTGCTCCCCAGCTGTCCCCTCCCTTGGGTGGAGACCTGCGTCTCTCTCGCTGCTGCCTGGGGTATTTCCAGGCTGTGCAGCCCCCTGCTTACACAGTGCTATTGCCCAGCAAAGCAGGCTGGCAGGTGGCCAGCGTTGGCACTTTGCTTTCTCTCCAGAGGCTGCAAATGGTGCATTGCCTGAAGTTATACAGCACCACCGAGCTCTTCCTCAGCAAGTACATTGGTTCGTATGGTAAAAGCATTACAGGGAAAATCGATTAAACAATAAAGGAACCTGCACACGTGCTAAACAGCTGAGCAGAGATCGCCCCACTCGAACCAGGGCTGTGGCTGGTGGTTAGTTCTTCAACCCCCCTAGGAGGTTCTTCTCGGCTCCCAATTTCTGCACCGCTTATGCTCAGAACTAGCACCCCCGTGAGTGTGAGAGTCACCCCTTTAGCCTCTCTGGAGAGCCCCTGAATAGGGCCTAAGTGGACAAAAGGCCCCCGCGGGGTGATGCGCCGAAAGGAGATCTGTGGAGTAGGAGACTCCTCCTAGAGTTTTCCTAGGGAAGCTACTTCAGCGTGTCTGGCCCCTTGTTTTAACAGTGTCCTCTGAAGCACGAAACCTTCCCAGAGTTTGCATCAGCCCCATTTCCCCCGAAAAGAAGTCACTTGCCCTCCCACAATAGGGCACAAACACCAGCTGTTGTAACGCTGGGAACTCCCATTTAACTCAGCAAGGAGATTGCAGGGTCTGGGCACGCCTGCGGATGCCCAGCTGTCCAGAAGAGTCCAGCAGAGCCTGTTCTCTCCCCAGTGGGGATGCCCTGGGAGGGGGAACCACACCAGTCATGCCAGGTGAATGGGGGCTAAATCCCCCTCTGGCTCCGTTTCCCCTCCTGCAGGAGCGGCCCAGGCCTGAGTTCGCTGCCATGGCCCCATGGATGGAGCAGAACCCCATCACGGGGGTAAAGGAGCCATACTTCCCCAGGCGGGACCGCCTCTCCCGTGTCCTGACGGGCTCCATGGCCATTGTCATCATGGTAAGGAGGAGGACAGGGCCCGGGCTGACATCCCCTGCCTCAGTGAGGTGGAGACGTGCCCGCGCGGGACACTGCCCTGTTCTTTGAACTGGCTGGCTGGGGCTCAAACTCATCTGCCACGGAGCAGGGCGAGGAGAGTGCTGACGGCGATTCCTGTCTCCAGCCCTTTTCCCTCCTCTCCTGCTAGCAGGAGCACAGGCTTCTGGCACCAAACACCGCTCCGCTGCCTCCTAGCTCGGGCCCTGTCCCCAAGCCAGCCTTCCTCTCCACCCGGGACTGAGACCCAGAAAACTCATCTCATGCCAGCCATGGTCGTAGTGAATTTAAACCCCGCTGACCTGGGGAAGCTTAGGCCCAAAGGGCTCCCTATCCTCCTGCCCCAGATTCCCCCCAGCGCAGCGTGCAGGGACCCCGGCGGAGCTGGGAAGCATGGGCAGGTTGCGAGAGAGGCCCCATGACTTGGGCTGGGTGCTGACAGCTTTGATCGTTAACGGGCATGGCAAAGAGAATGGAGATGATTAGAGCAGACAGCGCCTGGATCGGGTGTCACTTCCAGCTTCCCCCAGCAGGGGTCACTCTCCTGAAGCCCCCCGTTAAAGGAGCCCCTGGCGTGGGTGGGAAGGATGGACTGCCCGTCTCCACGGGACATCTGTCCTCCTTCGGCTGCCTGGGGTGGGCTCCTTCCACCAGGAACGTGTCGAAGTGGCCTGGCAGAGTGACAGAGTGTCCCCCAAAGCTGCTCCGAGACCTGCATGGGGGTGCTAACACTCCCCCCCAGAGTGTTCGACACCAGCCCTGGGCCCCAGAGACCCCTCACTTTACCCACCCCCACAAGAGAATCAAGCCCAGGGCAGGCCCGGGCCGGGTGTTGGCAGGTCAGAAGGCTCAGAGCCTGCGCCTCGCTGGCAAAGTGGAGCAGTCCAGCAGGGGGTGCTCACTGCTCCACGTGCCATCCACTCCCCGAGTCCAGCACCGGGCCGCCCACCTCCTGCTGCTTACGCCTGGGCTTCCCCTTGCCCCCTCCCAGCTGTGCGTGGTGATTATCTTCCTGGTCTCCGTGATCATGTACCGGGGCATCGTCAGCGTGATGATGTATCACACGGGCAATGCCATTCTCATGACCCAGGTGAGTCCTGTGCCTTGCGGGGACTCGGAGCCACCCCCTCCCGGACAGCCCTGTGGTCCGGCTGTGCTTGGGGTGCTGTGAGCTCCCAGGGAGCGCTGACGGACCCTGCTTGGACCCAGCGCTGTCAGTCGGCTGCTGGCCACCTAGCTGTGGAGGGCACGTTGGCTGACGGCAGCTCCTAAGGCCGCGAATAGCAGAGCCCCAGCCAGCACTGTGCAGCTGCTGGAGAGGAGCCCACCCGGAAAGTCTATGCCAGGGCTCAGCCGGACCTGGGGCAGGGCTGTGGGGCGAGTGCTCTGCACTGGGACTCAGGAGACCTGGCTCTATTCCCAGCTCTGCCTTGGGGCAGGCCACTGCCCTGCTCTGCACCTCAGTTTCCCCATCTGTAAAATGGGGCTCGTGACACTGACCTCCTTTGTGAAGAGCTTGGGAGCTGGCGCTGGCTAGGAGCCAGGGGTGAGTCGCGACGCGGGAAGCTCCCAGGGCTGGCGAGGCTCCCGGGAGGGAAGCGCGTTGGTTGTCTCGCTGTTTTACAGGCTGGGAACATAGCGAACATCAGCAGCACCCTGGTGAACCTGGTGCTGATCCTCCTCATGAGCCAGGTCTACACCTCCCTGGCGGAGAAGCTCACCCAGTGGGGTGAGTAGGAGAAGCCATTGGCAGCGCTGCCCGGCTGGGGCTCCCCCCGGGCTGCTCCCACTGTCCTGCAGAGACCTCAGCCTAGGCCCAGCCCCGGAGCTCTGTGCGGGGGAGCATGGCTACTCTGGCTTCTGGGGCTTCAAGGGCTGGATGGTGCCACCTCAGGCGAGCTCTGGGGGGCACCCTGCACCTTTGCAAAGGTCTGACACGTCCTGGCCTTGGCCACCTTCTGGGTGCCAGCCGTGCTGTGTGAACGCGGTGGGGGCAGCGTCAGGGCTCGGGGAAAGGCTGTATCGCAGATCCAAGCTCTGCTGAAATAAATATGGTTCCTCCATGCCAGGCCAATTCAGCTACAGAGACCTCGGCCCGTCCCCTGTGTGGGAGGAAGGGACGGGCTCTTTGGGACCCAGCTGGTCACTCCCACCGGGATAAGCCCCGCACCAAGGTCACCAGTGGGCGTATGGAATTTTTGATTGGCTGATGCCCTTTCCACTGGTCTGTGCAGGGCGTTGCTTGGGACCGAAGGTCCTGTGAGTGCCTCTATCCTCTTTACAGCCAGGCCAGCTGAGAGCCCGCGTCATTAGGGGCCCTGCTGGAGAGAGAACCTCATGCAATAGGCGTTCGAGTCCCGCAGCCACCGACTTGTGTAACAGCCCTCCCACCATCGGTCGTCAAGGGGGATTGAAACGGAGACATTCAGCGCCAAAAGCGCCTTTCCCACTTGAGCTAAAGGAGCAGCTCCATAAGCTGGCAGTAGCAGTAGACTCTTACCCTCTTACATGGACCAGTCACTAGAGCGGGACAAACACCCTGACTCCTGTACTGTGGGTTCCATGTGGACGTGTATTGCTCCTGTGCCCGGCTCAGCCCTGATGGCAGAGCTGTGACTAGAAACTGTTGCAGGAATCCTGTAAGGGTCTGAGCCCTGGTCTGTCAGCAGGAGGTGCTGGCGTGAGCTGGGGTTGTCTCAGATGTCGAGTGCAGGGAAGGGGGCATCCTCAGTGGCAGAGGAAGTGACGCTCCCTCCCGTAGTCTCATGCTCGCTGGCCCGGGGAGCTGACTGGCTACCGTGGCCGCTGGGCAGTGCCCATGTGTGACTTCCTGACACTGCCCCCTTGTGTCCCCTCCGCAGAGATGCACCGGACCCAGACCCTGCATGAGGACGCCTTCATCTTCAAAGTCTTCATCTTCCAGTTCGTCAACTTCTACTCCTCTCCCTTCTACGTGGCCTTCTTCAAAGGCAGGTGTGAGACGGTGTGCTGCTCTCGGCTTTGTGGGCAAGGGGCCCGGGTGACAGGGATCACGTGTGAGGCAGGCTGGTCCGGGGCCTCCCTGAGGCAGGGAGAGAGGGGACCGGTGAAGCGGGGAACCGGGCTCCGTGGGCAGAGCTGGAGGCTGCGGCCACTTGAGAGATGTTCTGTCCCTGAGCTGCGCCGCGTTCCACTGCAGTGACACGAATGACGCCAGTAAACGTGCCCAGTGTGTGTGGCACCGCGGAAACTGTGGAGGCACACTCGCATGAGCCGTAAGCGTGTTACATGGTGGCACATGCTCCTGTACATGGCACATGCATGTCGGCATGCCTGACCTATATGGCAGCGTGTGCTGTGCATGGCACACGTTAGCATGCTGGGTGGCCGTATGGTATGTTGCGCTACCCCTAATTCTGTGTCTTCCAAACACCGTTCTGACCCTGGCCATGGAGATAAGTTCTGGGGAGGGGTGGCTGGCTCTTGACACTCCTTCCTAGGGAGGGGAACCCCCTCCCTTGGAGCCACCTGCCAACCCCCAGTTCAATCACATCCTGTGAAGGGAGGGGCTGGATCCAAGGTGCGCAGTGATCAGCCAGGGAGGAATGATGTGGTTACTCTGGAAGGACCAAAACGGCAGCTGTGACTCATCTGTGGAACATCTGGCTGCTTCAGTCATGCCCGGGATCCCCGTGCCATGTGTCTGCCGATGCCCCTGCACAATGGATGCACTGTTCAGCTGTGGGCTTGGAGATTCCTCCCCAAAACCACATGCGGGCGAGGTTTATGAATATGCCATTGAATTTATCACCCCCTCTCGCCCTGCATGAAACTGCTCTGCCCTCTTCCTGTGGGTCCTTGCCCGCGTTGCCAGAATCCCCTATAATTATTAACACATCATAGATTTCATGGGAAGCCCCCTCCCCCCCATCTGAAAGAGGGTCAGATCCCCGAGGGGCTTTGCACAACCAGCCGGCTGGCTGGCTCAGAGACGCTGCTGCCCTGCTCTCCTAGCCGCAGATGAAAGTCTTCGGAGCAGGTGACTTAATGCCGAATTTATGCGTAAAAAATCCCAAACCTCCCACATGTTCTGATTTCCGTCTCCCATCGCTGGAGTGCAGGTGACATTGGTTTTGGAGCTGGGAACTGACAAACCAGAAATCTGACCTACCCCGAATTCAAACCCCCGACCTTGAGCCTGGCCCCCCCAAACAGGGACTGATGCGAAATCTAGGCAGCTGGCAGGAGGATGGCAGGGATTAAATCTACCACCAGGGGGAGCCCTTAGAGCCCCAGTCATGAATGACTCCCCCCCCCACCCCTCGGGGAAGCACATGTGGCATGTCAGAGGCTGCGGGTTAGGTCCCTTCTCCAGTCCCTGGCAGGACTGTCCTGCAGAGCAGGGGTTGGGCTGCGTCTGGGCTGCAGCTGCTGCTTCAGAGAGGAGACAGGGACGGGCACCCACAGCCTCCGTGACGCTTGTTGGTGTACGGGGGGCGGGGGGAGTCTGTGCTGGAAGTGACATGCTGCTGAATGACCCCTTTCTCGAGCCCTTCGGTCCTGCAGGGCTGTAGCACCAGTGGGCCCATTCCTTGCCGGGTGGATCCAGGCTAGGGCTGAGGGAGGCTCCCTGTGGCGACAGGGGTCAGTGCAGGCCGTGGGGGCCAGCCTGAGGGTCAGAGAGAACCGCCGGGTCTGGCTCATGTCCAGCAGACTCCCCGAAGAATCCTTGCCTGCAGCTATCTCACTGCCTTGCAGGGTCGCATCCCTGCCCCCAGCACACCCAGCCCCTGTCCCTCCCCTGCCTCTTCTTTCCTGGGAGGGGCAGCCTGTGCTGGGGGGGCTCTGTCTCTGGGACAGCCTGGGCGAGAGCAAGGCGATGTGGAGCCAGAAAGGGCCGTTGGGCCGCCTGCTCCGCCCTGCGTGGCACAGGCCAGAGGAGGTCCCCCTGGGCTGGGCCCATGCAGTTGTGCTTGGCTAAGGCAGGAAGGCAGCCGGGCTGGCTCCGAAGCCCTGAGGAGACGGAGAGCCCGCCCCCCTCAGCAGTCTGCCCCAGTGGTTAGGCATGGTGAGAAATGTGCCAGTCAATGCCTGCCCTGCCACAGATCAGAGAAACAACCGACCAGGCCTCTCCTGTCCCTGCAGGTTTGTGGGGTACCCTGGGCAGTACGGTACGCTGCTCGGCCTGAGGAACGAGGAGGTGAGTCTTGGGGGCGGGGGACACCACAGGGAGCCTCTTGGAGCCCCAGCTATGGCCAGGACCCCAGGGCGCTAGGTGCTGTACAAACCCAGAACAAAGAGCCTGTCCCCGCTCCAAAGAGCTTTGATGGTTTATCCTTTACCAACCAGACTTCCTGCTCCCTTGGGGTCCCTCCACCCCGTCCTCAGCATGCCCAGCTCTTAGGAGACCCTTTTATGTCCCACCGCAACAGCCTTAGGGACCCTGCTGGGCTTCTCTGATGCTGCCAGGCAGACAATTCTGCCCGGGGCAGATCACTGCACTTGGCAGTGGCCGCTCTCTGAGATGGGATCCAGGCCGAGACGGACCCCGGGGGGTGGGGGCTCCTGTGTTGTGAGTCTGCTGGGGCTGCCCTTGGAGACGCCGTGCAATCCCAGTGCGGACCTGCTCTCGCCTGTGCTGGGAGCATGTGGGGGCTGGACCTCTGGAGGCTCAGGTCTCTCTCCCACAGGGCTGCGTCTGGCTGGGTTGTTCTGCACTGGGGACGTGCAGGCCGAGCCAGCTGCTGAGCTAACCCAGCCCAGCTGAGCTTGCCCTTTGCTCATGGCCTGAGTGACCGTGTGTCTCTCCTGGCTCCTGCAGTGCGGCCCCGGGGGGTGCCTGATCGAATTGGCGCAGCAGCTGTTCATCATCATGGTGGGGAAGCAGATCATCGGCAACATCCAGGAGTTCGTCATCCCGTGAGTGCCCGGCGGAGCCTGGTGATGGGGCAGCAGAAGGAAACCAGCTGGCTTGGTGTTAGGCGGCCGGGAGCTGTTGGGGTTGTGTTGGTCTACACCCCATCCCATAGGGCTGGGAACCTTCAGGGCAGCACAGACAGGAGCCGGGGGGCAGGGGAGCATGCTTGTAAGTGGCCAGAGCATTCGGTGACAGTCAGGAGCCTGCATGCATCTGTCCGTTCAGTGACTGGAAAAGGAGGCCTAGTCTGGATGGCTCAGAAATCCAGTGCGGGTTTCTCCTCTGGCCAGGCTGGGGGGCTCTAGCAGATGGCAGTTTCCACCTGTGATGGTTGCAGGGAAGTCCTGGACAACACCTGTGTGATACAGATTAGGACGCAGCACGTGGCCATATGCCTCACCCCCTCTGGCTGGTGTAAAAGCAGCCTCCACCCTCCACACACACACGCCTAGAGCCAGCCCATGGATTCTCCCCTGTCCCTCTTCCCCCCTCCACAGCAAGCTGAAGGCCTGGCAGCAGAAGCGCAAGCTGGCCAGGGTGCGGGGCACGCAGATCAGCCAGGAGCCCCCGCGATGGGAAGAGGACTACGAGCTGATCGAGTGCGAGGGGCTCTTTGACGAATACCTGGAAATGGGTGAGCAAGGGGTGCAGCCAGCCGGGTTAGGAGACGCGCTGGCCGCTGGTGCCCAGCGACTCTGGCTCGGCCTGCGTGGAAATCCCAGACCGCAGGTCGCTGGAGCTTCAGCCTTAATGCGGGGAGCTGTATACCCAGCCCCGCGGCTGGAGGGAGAGCCAGGGCCAGGCCTGAAAGGTGTTTGATTTATAACTAAAAGCTATTCATTCTATAGAGAGCGCTTGCTGGGGGAGCTCCCAGCCATTTGCAGCAGGGGGCGCTGTAGGGAGTGGGGCAGAAGTGCTGGCTGTGGAGAGGTGCGCCCAGGTACTCCAGTCCCAGCCTCTCCCAGCAGGAGGCGCTTCATGGGATCCTTCTGGCGATGGGGGAGCAGACCCTGGCTGAGCAGCCACCACACTCCTTGCTCCCTTGGGCTTGCAGTGCTGCAGTTCGGGTTCATCACGATCTTCGTGGCTGCCTTCCCGCTGGCCCCGCTCTTTGCCCTGCTAAATAACTGGGTGGAGATCCGTCTGGACGCCCAGAAGTTTGTGTGCGAGTACCGGCGCCCGGTGGCCTACCGCACCCAGGACATCGGGGTCTGGTTCCTCATCCTGGAGGTCCTGGCTCAGATCTCCGTCGTCGTCAACGTGAGTGCAGAGTCGGCTCCTCGGAGGCCGTTCCCAGCCACAGCATCCCCAGGCCAGGCACTGAGCACGCCTGGAACAATCCAATGCCCTGTCCTCTCCCGACTCATCCTGCCTGTTCCATGCCCTGCTGGCTCCCTGCCTACATTCCCACTGCCCCCCTGCTTGGAGCAGCCTCCTGCTGCTTCCCTGGCACCCTCCTTCCTCCATCTTGCCCAGCTGCCTCTGCTGGCTGCCTGCCCCTGGCCTGTCCCTGGCAGGAGCTGTGTGGGGTGGGCGCCACCCACACAGGGCCCTTCGTACACTAATCACCCGCGAGTGTTACTGACACAGCACAAGGACTCTGCAGGGGCCCCAGAGCACTGGACAAAGCCCAGCTGCTAAAGGAGCGGTGCCCCCGGTGAAGGTGAGGGTGGATTGTGCCTTGTCTGCCTTGGGGATGGGATCTGAAGACAGAAGTCTACCAGAGCAGGGTACCATGCGCCCCAGCTTTCCCTGCCCTTGGTGCTTCTCTAGGGGCCTGGGGTCGGAGGTGTGCCCTGTGGCACCCATCCAGGCTCCCACATGACTCCCTGCGGCTCCCAATCCCCTTCTCTGATCTCTGCCACCTGACACCCTCCAGCTGGTCTTAGGTGACTTGAGAGACAATGTTCTTTGACAGGGTAACAAGCTTTGTTGGTGGGGGGAAGCGGTAGATGTGGTGTAGGTCGACTTTAGTTCGGCTTTTGATACTGTCTCATGTGACCGTCTCATAAACAAACTAGAGTAATATTGCCTACGTGAAGCTACTATAAAGTGGGCGCATAACTGGTTGCAAAACTGTTCCCAGAGAGTAGTTGTCAGTGGTTCACAATCATGCCGGAAGGGCCTAACGAGTGGGATCCCTCAGGGATCGGTTCTGGGTCTCGTTCTGTTCAATATCTTCATCAATGATTTAGATAATGGCACAGAGAGGGCACTTACAAAGTTTGTGGACAATACCAAGCTGGGAGGAGTTGCGAGTGCTTTGGAGGATAGGATTAAAATTCAAAATGATCTGGACAAATGGTCTGAAGAAAATAGGATGAAATTCAATGAGGACAAACGCAAAGTACTCCACTTAGGAAGGAACAATCAGTTGCACACACACAACGGGAAATGACGGCCTAGGAGGGAGTGCTGCGGAAAGGGATCTGGGGGTCAGAGTGGATCACAAGCTAAATATGAGTCAACAGTGTAACGCTGTTGCAAAAAAAGCAAATGTCATTCTGGGATGTATAAGCCGGAATACTGTAAGTGAGACACGAGAATTCATTCTTCCACTCTACTCCGTGTTTATATGGCCTCAACTGGAGTATTGTGTCCAATTCTGAGTGCCACATTTCAGGAAAGATGTGGACAGATTGGAGAAAGTCCAGAGAAGAACTACATAAATGATTAAAGGTCTAGAAAACATGACCAATGAGGGAAGATTGAAAAAACTTGGTTTGTTTAGTCTGGAGAAGAGAAGACTGAGAGGGGACATGAGAACAGTTTTCAAGCACATAAAAGGTTGTTACAATGAGGAGGGTGATAAATTGTTCTCGTTAACCTCTGAGGACAGGACAAGAGGCAACGGGCTTAAATTGTAGCAAGGGAGGTTCAGATCAGACGTGAGGAAAAACTCCCGCAGTGTCAGGGCAGTTACGCACTGGAACGAGTTACCGCAGGAATCTCGGTCAGTGGCGGTTTTAAAGAGCAGGTTAGACAAAAACCTGCCAGGACTGGTCTAGACGATACTTAGTCCTGCCTCAGGTCAGGAGACTGGGCTAGATGGTCTCTCGAGGTCCCTTCCAGGTCGCCATCTCTATATGGTCCCTGAAACCCTGCACTGACTTGGCTGCTCTCCTCCCCCTGCCAGCCCCGTTCCTCTCCTTCACTGCTCCCAGCAGGGCAGCCTGTGGCCCAAGCCTTCAACCCGCCCTGTGGCAGCCCCATGTGCCCCACGGTGGGGAACCCTGGCTCAGCTGTTCTCACTCCTGCGGAGGGGGAACCGGGGGACGTCCCGGATGACTCGCCATTGACCCCCGTCCTTCGCGCACTCAGGCCTTCCTCATCGCCTTCACCTCGGACTTCCTGCCCCGGCTCCTCTACCAGTACGAGCACGAGAGCCAGTTGCAGGGCTACGTCAACTTCACCTTGGCCTACTCCCCCCCGTGCTACGTGGCCACCGGCAACCACACCCTGTGCAGGTGCCCGGCACGGGGAGGTGGTGGGAGGGGCAATGGGGAAAGGGGAGGGACAGCACAGGGGGTTGGGGAGTGGGTGAGGGGGGAGGGTGATGGGGAGCTGCAGTTAAGACCCTTCTCTCCCCAGCTGAGCAGAACCAAGGCCATTTTCAGAGGCTTCCCTGGGGCTGGGCCTGGAGCCGTTCACCACCGGGTCACTGGGTGCAATGAAACTGGGGCTGGTAGCAGGGGCAGTGGTTCAGGGGCTTGTATAGATGAGGTTGGTGGGTCTCCATCCAGTTGCCAAAGGGCAGCTGCCAGGAAGGCTCTGCCCGCCCTTGGCACCGGCTGGCCACTCACTGGCAGGTCAGCAGGGACCCTGGGCTGACTGGGCCGTGGGACCTGACCTCCCAGCTTGTTCCCTGGGGGGCTCTAGTTTGGGGGGGGTTGGAATGTGGGAGCTGCCAGGGCTATCAGTCAAGTAACCTTTCCTCGCCCCACCCACCAAGGTGAGGCTCACGAGCGGGGGACTGAGCCAGCCCCCCCTAAGCTGCTGCCCCTCCGTCCAGGTACAAAGCCTTCCGGGATGCCAATGGGAACTACACCCTCTTCTACTGGAAGCTGCTGGCCATCCGCCTGGGCTTCATCATCGCTTTCGAGGTGAGCCTCGGCCAGCACCGTGCAGGCGTGGGCTCGGCGGTCCTCCCACCGGCCCCCTGTGCTGCTCAGAGCCCCTGCCAGCCCTGCTGGACCCAGGCCAGGCCGGGCAGCTGAGAGCAAGGCGGGGAGAGGCAGGGCTGCCCCTTCTTCTCTGCTGGGTCGCTTTAGGGTCCTGGACCATGCCCATCACCTTGGCTTATTTCTTTCCAAGTGGATCAGAAGCCTCCGGGGGGCGAGGGTGGGGGTTGCACTGAAGGGCAGAGGAACCAGTCTGGGCACACAAACCTCACCCCGAGACCCCAGCTTGAACCAGACCTGAGCTGTGGATCCTTTCCAAGGACCAGAAAAGGTCTTTCCTGCCCCATTCCAACTATTTGGCATTTTCACCTGACTTTCCACCCTCCCTGGCTCACTCCAGAGGCGCCGGGAACATGCCAGTGAGGCCGGCTGTACAGCGCCCCCATCTGAAGGACTTTCATGACTGTCCATGACACACTTGGACGACGAATCGGTGCTGCGTATCCAAGGCCAGCTGGAGCAGAGGCTCTCGGACTCTGGCGAGAGGCCTCGTTATTGTTATGTGTGTGATCGTAGCATTAGGATCCGACAGACGCTCCCTGCCCCTGGCGGTTTGATATGAAGCTCCCAGGTCTGGGAATGCAGAGTTTTGGTTTGAGGGTAAACCTGGAGGTGTTGAAGGTGCCCAGACGTCGACTGGGGGTGATTCTGACCTGGGCTGGGCCAGGAGCTAGGGAATCAAAGGGAGGGGCTGGACGGTGCCCAGTGTGGCCTGAAAGGCAGGGCTGGGACCAGACCACATTCAGCACCCTGCCTGCTGCTTAAAACAGGTTTCAGAGTAGCAGCCGTGTTAGTCTGTATTCACAAAAAGAACAGGAGGACTTGTGGCACTTAGAGACTAACAAATTTATTTGAGCATAAGCTTTCGTGAGCTACAGCTCACTTCATCGGATGCATTCAGTGGAAAATACAGTGGGGAGATTTATATACATAGAGAACATGAAACAACGGGTGTTACCATAAAACAGTCTCAGTGAATAGGCCAGTGGCTTGCAGCCTGTGGGCTGGAGGCGAGCGGCTGCTCTCTGTGGGGCTGGGTGGATGGCCCTCCTTTGCTGTAGGGCTGTGATCTGCATAGCTGTCAGGGCCCCTGGACTCTAGTACCTGAGCCCCACACGGTTGTCAATGTGTCTGTCCTCATGACTCCCTGATGCCCCACAAGGCTAAGTGCCAAGTTCAGGCCCTAACCACTGGGCCAGCCTTCCCCTCTGGCCAGGACTAACAGTAGAGGGCGATTGCGAATAGAGCCTCTCTGAACCTTGTCCTTTCTTCTTGTTTTCCATGTGGCTTTATCCTCCCTGCCTCTCTCTTTGTCCATCTGTCCCTGCTTCTCATTTTCTGTCCGTTTGTCCTCGCCTCCCCTCTCCTCCCCCCGCCCCACCAGCACATTGTCTTTTTCTTCCTGCGCCTCATCGACTGGCTGGTGCCCGATGTCCCGGGGTCGCTGGAGCTGACGATCAAGCGAGAGCGCTACTTAGCCAAGCAGGCGCTGGCCGATAACCAGGAGGTGCTGCTGACAGTGAGTCGCGAGTCAGCTTCGCCAGGTCAGTGTGCGAGGAGCCGGCGGGCGCGTGTCTGTCCTTGTCCCTCTGTGAAACAGACGCGGGCTAGCGAGTGACTAACAGGAGACCCGCGGAGTGGGAGGGAGCGGGGACAGTTGAGGTCTGGGCCCGCGCGTGGAATCGCTCTGCTTCTCGCTACCTCACTGCCCTCTGCCAGCTCTTTGCCACCGGCTCTCTGCGATGGCGCATCAGGAGAGGCTGAGTTTTCTTCTGCGCTAACTTAGCGAAGTGAGGAACTCGGAGCTCTGGCTCCTGCCGGGCGCAGCATGGACAAGTGTGAGATTCCACACGCACAGCTCTGCCGGTGCACTTCAGTGCCCATCTGTCCAGTCCGGTTCCCCCCAGCTCCGCTGTTACCCCACAACCCTCATCTGCATCAGCTCCCCAGCTCTTCCAGCCCAGGCCTCGTGAGCACCAGGGTCTGCTCCGCACTCTTGCAGGGGTTTTGTGATACGGACAAACGTCTGCCAGGGTCAAGCAGAAGCTGCCAAGCTCGTATCACCTTTGGGACCCCAGATCTCTGAGTGCAGTGGGCTCCTGCACTAGCCCTCCGGGCACCAGCTGATCCCTGGGATAGAGCTCGCCACTTCCTGTCACAAAGCGGGTGGAGCTGATTGGTCGCTTCAGGACTCGGCAGTCAGGAACAGTTGGCCTCAGTGCCAGATCCTGCAAAGCGGGTATCTGCTGGGGCTGTGCACTAGGCCTGCTGGTACCTCAAGGTCTGTGGGCCAGATACCTACCAGTGAACTTCAATTCATGGGTTACACCACCTCCTGATGTGTGTCTGGCCCACTCTGCCACTAGGAGGCAGATTTGGTTCTGCCAGCTGGCTCATTTCCATCACTTCCCCTCAACTCCAGAATCCTCTTCGGGGAACACAAACTCCGATCCTGGATTTCCCTGCACCTGTAACGGCGCGGGGGTGGAGGGCTTAGCCAGTGGGATCTGCAGTTAGGGCAGGCCAGGTGACTAACCCGGACTGGATCTCTCTGCTCACCTGGGATGGGCTCTGGGGGCAGTCTGGGCTAGGATCCAGCACCCCGTAAGACAGACTCTGGGAACAGCTCCTGCTGCTGTTTCTCGATTGTTGTTGCTTGCTGTGGTGTGTGTTTGTGTTTGTGCAATACACACCCATGGTGCTCACCTTTCCCTGGCTCACTCCTGACAGCCCAAATGTTCCCTGGCCCATCCCCACACCCTCCTGGTGGGCCCCATCAGCAGCATTCGCCTGCTGGGTCACTGTGGGCAGAGTGGGTTTGGCAATGTCGCCGTCTGAATGCTAAAGGGGGCTGTGTGCCAGGGTGGGGAACTGCCCCCCCCCACTCCCAGGGCCCCCCCGCAGGGGTTGCTCCTCTCTTTTCATTCCCATTTTGGTCTGATTATTAGGGTAGTGTTGCTGCCCCCGAATGAACAGGATGGTGCGTGAGAAACACGGAGAAGCGGGGTCCGACCCTGGGGGGGCCGATTGAGACACATGGGGTGGGAGTTTCCAGAACGCTTCGCATTGCACTGTAGTTTTTTGGGGGGGGCAACACCCCCGTGTCCCCTCAACTCTGCCCATTGGCTCAGGGCTTCTGCCCCATGGGGAGCACCGGGGCTCGGGGCTCCAGAATTCAGCCCTGCTGCACCTGGCTTCAGCCCCTCAGGGGGCACCGGGGATCAGAGCTTCAACCCCGCAGCTCCTGGCTTCAGCTCTGCGGGAGGTGCTGGGGCTCAGGCTCTGGGTTTTAGCTGCAAGGCCCCGCGGTGTATGAGACACTTTCATAGAGCTGAGCTCTTCATGTGTGAGCTGTGGAACTCATTGCCACAGGGGAGCTGGAGGCCAGAGAGGAGCGGGCACTTGGGTGTATCACTGCAGCACTCGTGGGTTTACATCAGCTGGAGGAAGAGTGCAGTTCTGCAGGGGGGAAATGCCACCCCCACCCAGACACAGCCCCGGTTAGCTCCTTGAGACCTCCCTGGTCTGTGTCCCCCCCAGAGCTGGAATGAGGCACCAGCACCGCATTTTACCCTTTTTATTTTATTGCCCCCTTACCCCCAATCTAGCCACCCCCTATAGTTACAGTGCTACTGTGTGGATCCAATCCTGCAACGCAAGGGGCCTCCCCACCCCTCGCTTGCAGGATCGGGCCCAGAGCCAAGACCATTGGTTGAATTCTAACCATGCCGTTCCCTCTCCACCCAGTGCAGCAAGCAGCCTTTCATCCAGCAGCATGAGCTAGCCGCGCCGGCGGGGAGCAGCTCCCGGGGGCTTGACAGATGGGAAGGCAGAGCTGGCCTGGACCAGGGACCCTCCACACTTGATCAGGTGACTTGCCACTGGCAGGGTCCACGGAGCTGTGCAGAGGGGCCAGCAAGGCAGCAGTGGCCCATCAATGCCCCACGGATGACCTTTGACCTCCAGAGTGCCAGGACGAGGCTCGACGAACTCGGAGACATGTGCCTGGCCTGGGTGTCACTAATGAGGCAGCTGGCCTGTGTGGAGTATCCCAAGTCCGGAGGAGGAACCTGGAGCTGGGTGCCGGTGTGCTCCTGGCTGAGTTGGCCCAGTGGGCCGCTCGCTCGCCCCCAGCCTGCGAACGCTTTGCTGCCTCCAAGACGGGTGGTGATGGGTCCAAAGCTGGTCACGCTCCAAGGAAATCAGCAGCAGGGGCCCCATGCGTCCGGCTGACTCTGACCCATGCCGCGGACCCTCCGAATCGCTGTGAGTGGGGCTGGCTGTAAGGCCAAGGTCACCCCATTCAGAGGCGAGCCGCTCCGGGACACAGAGCAGCAGCTGGAAGGGTGCAAATGCTTCAATGCAAATGCCCCAGGAAGGAGCAGTGAGACATCCCCCCGCTCTGCCCTGTTGTTCATCCCCCCGATGCACACAGTGGCTCTGAGCCCTAGTGGGCCCATAGCCCAAGTTGCTGGTGCAATTTACGGCTCCTTTCACGGCTGCACGGAGGTACCAGTAGAGACAGAGACACTGTGCCAACTTTTCCCTTCCTCCCAAGGCTTTTGGTGGAGTTAGTCTGCCAGCCCCAGCTCACTTACCTTCTGGGCCAAGATCGTCCAGAGAAGTTTGGTAGCAGCTCCAGCGGGCTGGGCTGGCCTTCTCCGGGCCGTGGCTGCAAGGGCTGTGAGGAGGGCAGGAGAGGCTGGGGGCAGCCAATAGATGCCAGCAGCCAGTGATACACCCAGGCCTCTGTGACTGTCACGTCCTGTCCCCAGGTCAGAACCGGGCTGTCAATTTCTCACACGTAGAATGTTTGTGGATTGACCCCGCGCCAGGGATGTAGTGATGAGCACAGGTCCTTACCAAACTGGGCTAGGGTTCTGACTCAGTTCACAACAGAGGACACAATAAATTAGACCCCCCCAAGGAGCACGCACCTTGTTATAACTAAAGAGCACAAAGCTCCATAAAGACCCAAGGCTTTCAGGCCCTAAGGTAGCACACTTACACCTAACAACTCGGATGCAATAACGAGATGAATGGGAAATGGAAGCACCTCAGAAGCCCTGAATCAGGAGCCCAAAGAACCTGAAATGTCATGTTTCAGAGTAACAGCCGTGTTAGTCTGTATTCACAAAAAGAAAAGGAGGACTTGTGGCACCTTAGAGACTAACCAATTTATTTGAGCACAAGCTTTCGTGAGCTACAGCTCACTTCATCGGATGCATACTGTGGAAACTGCAGAAGACATTATATACATAGAGACCATGAAACAATACCCCCTCCCATCCCACTCTCCTGCTGGTAATAGCTTATCTAAAGTGTCACATTGTAAGGAGAGTGATCACTTTAGATAAGCTATTACCAGCAGGAGAGTGGGGTGGGAGGAGGTATTGTTTCATGGTCTCTGTGTATATAATGTCTTCTGCAGTTTCCACAGTATGCATCCGATGAAGTGAGCTGTAGCTCACGAAAGCTTATGCTCAAATAAATTGGTTAGTCTCTAAGGTGCCACAAGTCCTCCTTTTCTTTTTCTGAAATGTCATGACTTCAAGTAGATTTTTTAGACCCACCTTTCTGTAACTGCTGGGCTACATATCCATATTCAGTCCCTCTCTGTGGCCAGCTAAGGTTTGTCCCTGTCCATTATCCATGCGTGGCATTCCCGGTGTCCACAACCAAACTGCCGGTCGTTAACATTAATAATTTGCACGGATCATTTCTTAACAATCCCTATACAGCTGTACAGTCAAACTATCTCGGTACCACCAGGTTACCAAACTGCCAGACTCCAAGACCCCCTGATTGCAAAAGCGGGTCTTGCAGAAACCAGAACTCGCGACCTGGGGTTATGTTCTCAGGCTGGAAGCACATTAGCTAAAATCCCGGCTTTTGCATGACAAAAAATGTAGCCTTTTCCATGGAGACAGGCAAAGCCTAGAGCCCGCAATTATTCGTGGTCACTAACCATGTTTCAGTCTAATAGCCTTACAAAGCTACCACCCTTGTACCACACGGGTCTTGACACTTACAGCAAGTTAAGTTTGTGCATGGGACAGGGCGATAGGTCAACGCAGGGCTGGGCTGGTGGGAGCCAGGGCCACTTACTCCGCTGCCTGTCAAGCCAATTGCAGCTGCAAGCTGCAGCCACCAATGACGTGCAGCTGTTCCAGGCCAGACCGAAGCAGGGCAGGGAGGGGATAATTTCAAGGCTATACAAAAGCTTCCACCATTGGTTGAATTTCCTCCATGTGCATGCTCATTCCCAAGGGGAGCCACTGAATGAGGACGTTCCCTGCCCAGCTCACCTGCAGTCCCCCTAAGCACCAAAGGGAGGTGCTGCAGGGTCAAGTCAGACGATGCGATCCTGGTGTGCCAAGCTTTGTGGCCTTTTCCAAGTCCTCTGTACGTAACGCTAGCGACTCCGCTGAGCCTGGCCTGCCTGCAGCATGTGCCCCAGGCCACGCAGAGCCCCTTGTCACGCTGTATGTGCAAGGGGGTGAATAAAACCTGGAATGACCTGATGGCAGCTGGCGTGGTTGTGTGGTGAGGGGTCGGGTGAGTTGTTTGCTTGTCCAGGGAGCCTGGATCTCCAGCTCTTACTGAGTGGAGCCAGCCCCACTCTCTTGCTGGAAGATGCTTAAGTCAAACACCAGTGACTGGGCGAGGGTTGCCAACTCTCTAATTGCAGAAAACCAAACACCCCTTCCCTGAGGCCCTGCCCTCCCCTTTCCCCGAGGCCTGGTCCCCATCCATCTTCTCTCCATCCATTCCTCGCTCTCCCCCAACCTTGCTCATTTGCTCATTTTCACCTGGCTGGGGCAGGGGGTTGGGGTGTGGGAGGGGGTGCGGACTCTGAGGTGGGGGTGGGGATGAGGGGTTTCGCGTGCAGGAGGGGGCTCTGGGCTAGGCAGTGGGGCTGAAGGGTTAGGAGTATGGGAGGGAGCTCCAGGCTGAGGCTTGGGGTGGGGCCAGAAATGAGGGGTTCAGGATGTGGGCTGGGGGCTCTGGGCTGGGGTAGGGGGTTGGGATGCAGGGAGAGTGGGGTGCGGGCTTCAGGAGGGAGTTTGCAGTCTCCAGGCAGTGCTGACCTCAGGCAGCTCCTGGGAAACGGCAACATGTTTCTCCAGCTCTGAGGCAGAGGGGCAGCCAGGGGCCTCTGCACGCTACCCCTGCCCGCAGGTGCCGCCCCTGCAGCTTCCATTGGCCATGGTTCCTAGCCAATGCAAGCTGTGGAGCCAGTGCTTGGGGTGGGGGCAGCATGGTGCAGTCCCAGTCAGTAACCCATGTGGCCCAGAAGATGCCGTGCTGGCAGAGGCCTGGCCTGGCGCTATCACGTAACCAGCTCAGCAGCTGGCATTGCGCAGTGTGGATGGTTTCTTGAAGCCCACCTGTGTTTAGCCAATCCGCCCTCCCACCAGCACTCTGGCAGCCTGGCGGGCATTGTGCCACGTGCTGCTCTGGGTGGTTGCGCCCTCTCCCCTGCTGAGGTGGGATGGGCCATCTGCCTGTATTTCCCCACGATCACCGGGTTCTGGAGAAGAAAGACAAACCCACTGCTCCGTCCCTGAGCAGGGACGAAACAGCTCGGCTGTTGGGGTTCGAGCTAGAGCGGGACCTGGCAGGACCTGGACAAAAGCAATGCAGCGCGCCCCAGCCCTGTGGCACCCGTCCACACAGTTGCAAGCCCAGCTCTGGTTGCCAAACGGGAGGGAAGCGAGCCCAGCTAGGAGGCGAACGAATGTCCTTTGCAAGAGGCTGTTTGAGCCAACAGTGAGAAGGGCCGACACGGGCCCATATAACTCGCGCCTAGGTGAGTGTGTTGTTGAAGACATGCCCCACATGGTATTTATAACTAACGTTGTTAAACATTTGGGTACAAAGGCCACTCCCCAGAGTCATCCCCAGGTGTCACAAAGAACGTCTTACAAGTCTGTTCTCAGGCTTAGATCAGATCCTAGGCTTTGGTCCAGCAACGTGTTTAAACTGGAGTTGTCCCATTGACTTCACTGGCACTACAGATATACTTAAGTGAGTCACTGGATCAGGCCCCTAAGCAGTGGATATTGGTGAAAGGTGGTTTCCCACTCAGTCCCCCCAAAACCCAGTGCCAGGCCCCCCACTAGCCCCCCAGGCTGCCCTGGACCCCACATCCCCCTGAAGCGTGGGCCAGGGGCGGTTGCCCTGATCCATCCTATGGACAGAACGACTCTGGGTCCAGGGCGGCCTGTGAGGTTAGTGGGGGTCTGGAGGGCTGCAATTCAGGCTCTCTTGGTTAAGAGTCCCCATCTTGAACTGGGCCACATACTGTTCACTTACAGAACTAGCATGGAGACATCCCTTTCTCAACAACCTTGTCTCCCCAACAAGCTGGCCAAACACAGCCACTTGGTTATCGGACTGTTTAACTTTCTTAACAGCTTTCACTTCATCTGAGACCTTCTCAAAGCTACCCACACTGGATCCTTCAACAGGAAAGTCAGTGGATCCATTCACAACAGAAAATTTCTGGCTGTTAGGAACTGAACCTTTCTTGATTAAATCACTTTCACACCCTTCAGTTGCAGTAAACTGCTTGCAAAGACTCCATGAGGATTCCTTTCCCCAGGGCTTTTCTATGCAACAATTCACCCCTCACAGAAATCCTGCTCTTACCTCTTTACCTAGGGCTTGCTCTAGAGGAACATTTTCCTGAGCAACAACAGACTCTTTCTGGGTCTCCCTTACATCCAGAATTACCTCTGGCCCATCTGGTGGATTCCTACACAATCCCCTTTCAGGCAAACTTACAGACTTCCTAGATAAAAGGTCAGAAGCATTCTCCTTCCCTTCGCCACACACAAGTTCAGGAATCTTTTCCTTCTTGCTACAGGTTTCCACACTCTCAGTAGGTAACACAATCAAATCACCTTCATGCTCTCCTTGTGCCCTGGCTAGGATCTCACCCTGATTAGACAGAATTGCTACACCCTTTCCCAACAACACACTAGCAACAGGCAAAATACAATTGTCTGGTCTCTGGGATTTTACACAGACACTAACTGGATGCGACCTAGTTACAGGGCCATTCTCCCGAGCAGACACAAACTTAGGACCCTTCCCTTCCTGGGCTTTAGCTGAATCCAGAACCAGCTCTGAGACAACTGCACTACCCTCAACCGTCACAGGCTGAAAGGCCCCTTCTGTCTGCTCCACAGACAAAGAGGAGCCGGACACACTTTCTCCTTTCCCAGACACACAGCTTGGGATCTCATTCCCCTGGTCCCAGCACACAAGGCTGGTCACAGACAACTGCTTGGAGATCAGGGTAGCTCCCTCCATAGGCAAGTCAGTACCCCTGTCAGACACACGCACGTTTCCTTCACTGTCACAATTCTCCACCCAGCTAACAGGTAAGGTCCAGGGACACTCATCTTCCACTCTCCTCGCCTTCCCACCCTGCTGCCTAGACACAGCCATCAGCTCACAAGGCTGCCTAGGCTCATCCAAACTTTCCTTACCAAGCACCTTGCCACTCCCCACAGATCCCCTGCCCTGCCGGTGTCTCCCCACACTCAGCTGAGGTCTCAGCTCCCACTGTGCTCAGCGCTGCCCTTGCTGTCTCTCACAGAGTGCCTGGGCGATGCTCTGGAACTGCTCCCCACGAAGCCAGTCAGGACTCTGGGGAAGTCTCCTCTCTGGGAGCAGATTGTCTGCAGGGCACACAGCTCACCCGGCTTCCACCTTCCTGGGTCTGACCTCGGAGCATTCAGCATCCTCTGCCCCTCCGTGTGCTTCCCGCAGTGAGTCCGCCCAGGCAGGGTCCTGGGGAAGCCAGAGGGTCCTGCCCCCCAACTTCGCAGCCAGACTTGACTCTCAGCCAGCCAGTAAAACAGAGGTTTATTAGATGACAGGAACATGGTCTAACACAGAGCTTGTAGGTGCAGAGAACAGGACCCCTCAGCTGGGTCCATTTTGCGGGGCAGTGAGCCAGACAACCCCATCTGCGCTTCACTCCATGTCCCAGCCAGCCCCAAACTGAAACTCTCCAGCCCCTCCTCCTCTGGGCTTTCCCCTTTCCTGGGCCAGGAGGTCACCTGATTCCTCTGTTCTCCAGCCCTTTAGCTCTCACCTTGCAGGGGGGAAGGGCCAGGCCATCAGTTGCCAGGAAACAGGATGTCGGCCATTCCCTGTGTCCAGACCCCTGCACACACCTGCCCTCTAGGGCTCTGCAATGATCACACCTCCTTACCCCACCACCTAGATACTTAAGAACTGCCGAGGGGAACCTGCGGCACCCCCACACGATTCAGAGGAAACATTAAGAACAGCCCCACTTCGTCACATTGTCCCAGTGGGGCAGGCAGCGAGCTCCCTACTTTCCTCACTGCATTAAAGGCAGCGTGAGCCACCTGAGCCCCTCTCCAATGTGCAGGGGGGCTGGGAGCATCTCTCTGTCCCAGGATCTCGCCACCCCAGGAATGTCTCCCCATTGACCATCACCTTCCGCTCCCACTGGGGGTCAGAGGGGCTTGACCCCAGGAGACTCCACACAGACATATAGGTTGGGGTCAGGAGTGGGAGCCTGTCCACCTCCCCACCCATCTGGCTGACGGAGTCTATGGCCTTGGGACTCAATAAGGGAGCTAGACACCGGGTCTTTTCCGCAGGGTCCCCCTGGTTCAAATCGCCAGCTTGCTCAAAGGCAGTGAGGTGGGCATCCACATCCCCCCTCCTTAACCAGGGGCAGAAATTTAGTCTCGAGGTTCCCTGTGGAACTGGCCCCCCGGGGTCTACCCCCACTCACCCCTGGGAGGTCCCCCAGGCCTCTCCGCTCCACCATCGCCAGTTCATGCTGCTGCTGGTTCTGCAGCTCTTTCTCGGGCTCTCGCTGTCTCTCACCGTCCTCTTGCTCTCTCGGACTCAGCTCCAATCCCGTCTGTCTCCGATCCCCGGAAGGGGAACCTGATCGTAGACCCTCGTCTGGTCGGGGACAGGAGTCTTGGAGATGCCTGGCTCCCACTCCAGCTGCTCACAGATCCTGCTATAGCCCCATTTGGGGTGAGGAATCTGCTCCTTAGAGCCGTCATCCTCCTCCAGCTGCAGGATGAACTGTGCTTTGGTGAACTTTCCAATGTGTAACCCTCTCTTTCTGCAGCGGGTTACAATGTCCTTCTTAAGGAGATGGTGACAGGCCAACACTCCGCTCTTCCCGAGTTGTTGTGGACTCACAGGCCTGTGTGCTCTCAGCTCCCCACGGTTTCCAGGGAGAACCCCTAGTGTGCCAGCCCTTCTCCAGGTCACCACCTCTTTGCCAGGGTCAAGCTGCAGACTCCTCCACCCCTTGGACTGCTCGCTGCAATCCCCAGGGGAACCCTGTTACTGCAAAAGTCCTTCTCTCTCCCAGGGCCAAGCCGCAGGCTCCTCCGCCCCTGAGACTGCTCACCACAGTCCCCACGGGGGACGCCTGTTACTGCACAGTCCTTCTCGCTGGTCACACACTCCCAGGGGTTAACCGCCCCCCGAAACCGCTCCTCTCTGAGCCTTCAGCACGCCTGGTCCTCATCAATCCCTCTTCGTTTTACTGCTCCCCAGTCACTTACTGCATGCAGGAAGCGCCATCCACGGGGTGCAGTACATCCCACCTCTGCCACCAGTTGTCACGGAGTCCCCATGCAATGCTCTGGAACTGCTCCCTACGAAGCCAGGCAGGACTCTGGGGAAGTCTCCTCTCTGTGAGCAGACTGTCTGCAGGTTACAAAGCTCACACAGCTTCCACCTTCCTGGGTCTGACCTCGGAGCATTCAGCATCCTCTGCCTCTCCGTGCGCTTCCCCCAGCGAGTCCGCCCAGGCGGGGTCCTGTGGAAGCCAGAGGGTCCTGCCCCCCAACTTCGCAGTCAGACGTGACTCGCAGCCAGTCAGTAAAACAGAGGTTTATTAGACGACAGGAACACGGTCTAAAACAGAGCTTGCAGGTGCAGAGAACAGGACCCCTCAGCTGGGTCCATTTTGGGGGGCAGTGAGCCAGACAATCCCATCTGCACTTCACTCCATGTCCCCAGCCAGCCCCAAACTGAAACTCTCTCCAGCCCCCCCGCCCCCCGGGCTTTGTTCCTTTCCTGGGCCAGGAGGTCACCTGATTCCTTTGTTCTCCGACCCTTTAGCTCTCACCTTGCAGGGGGAAGGGCCCAGGCCATCAGTTGCCAGGAAACAGGGTGTTGGCCATTCTCTGTGTCCAGACCCCTGCACACACCTGCCCTCTAGGGCTCTGCAATGATCATACATGATCATGGCATTTTCGGATGTATAAGTAGGGGCATAGCGAGCAGATCGAGGGACGTGATCGTTCCCCTCTATTCAACATTGGTGAGGCCTCATCTGGAGTACTGTGTCCAGTTTTGGGCCCCACACTACAAGAAGGATGTGGATAAATTGGAAAGAGTCCAGCGAAGGGCAACAAAAATGATTAGGGTCTGGAACACATGACTTATGAGGAGAGGCTGAGGGAAGTGGGATTGTTTAGTCTGCAGAAGAGAAGAATGAGGGGGGATTTGATAGCTGCTTTCAACTACCTGAGAGGTGGTTCCAGAGAGGATGGTTCTAGACTATTCTCAGTGGTAGAAGAGGACAGGACAAGGAGTAATGGTCTCAAGTTGCAGTGGGGGAGGTTTAGGTTGGATATTAGGAAAAACTTTTTCACTAGGAGGGTGGTGAAACACTGGAATGCGTTACCTAGGGAGGTGGTAGAATCTCCTTCCTTAGAAGTTTTTAAGGTCAGGCTTGACAAAGCCCTGGCTGGGATGATTTAATTGGGGATTGGTCCTGCTTTGAAAAGGGGTTTAGACTAGATGACCTCCTGAGGTCCCTTCCAACCCTGATATTCTATGATTCTATGATACACCCTTACCCCACCCCCTAGATACTTAAGAACTGCCTAGGGAAAACTGAGGCACACCCACAATATTCAGAGGAAACATTATAAACAGTCCCGCTTAATCACAACGTGACTCTCAGCCAGCCAGTAAAACAGAAGGTTTATTAGACGACAGGAACATGGTCTAACACAGAGCTTTTAGGTGCAGAGAACAGGACCCCTCAGCTGGGTCCATTTTGGGGGGCAGTGAGCCAGACAGCCACGTCTGCACTTCACTCCATGTCCCCAGCCAGCCCCAAACTGAAACTCCCTCCAGCCCCTCCTCCTCTGGGCTTTGTCCCTTTCCCGGACCAGGAGTTCACCTGATTCCTTTGTTCTTCAACACTTTAGCTCTCACCTTGCAGGGGGGAAGGGCCAGGCCATCAGTTGCCAGGGAACAGGGTGTCGGCCATTCTCTGTGTCCAGACCCCTGCACACACCTGCTCTCTAGGGCTCTGCAACGATCATACACCCTTATCCCACCCCCAGATACTTAAGAACTGCCTAGGGGAAACTGAGGCACCCCCACACTATTCAGAGGAAACATTAAGAACAGTCCTGCTTCGTCACACATGTGGATTGCAATCACCACTGGGGGCTGTGTGGCGGGGGCATCCCATCTACCTGGCGTAAGGTTTCCTTGCCGCAGGAGAAGGGAGAAGAAGCGGAGCCCCGAGGCCAGACTCCAGGCAGGATCACTGGGAGGTGAGGGACCTGAGTCCCGCTGGCTCGGACCCCTGCGAGGGGTAGTCCCAGTGCCCCCCTGCAACACCTGTGTGGTCTGATCCCCCTCGGCCAGGGGAGTTCTGGGCTGACTGATCTCCCGGCAGTTCTCCAGCTTGCCGCCTGCTGGGAGGAGAAACTGAGCGATGGGGGGGCAAAGACAGACAACGGGGGGGGCGTGTTGCTAAGGGAGCCACCTGACACTCTGTTTTGTCCCCTTCGTGCTCCAGCCCTGCGTGACCAGGCCTCTTCTGCAGCGTTGCCGCTGAACCCTGGCCCCTGACTCTGGCCCGTGGGCGGCATCGGCCTTCCCACGGTTCCCAGCCCAGCAAGGCCGCTTCGAGGGGCAGCCCTGCTTCCCGGAGCGGCTCTGATCGCCACCACCTAGGGGACATGGTGGCTGCTCCCTTCCACCTTCTTGCTCTGGGACAAGCCCCTCCAGCCTTTGGCCCCTGGCTTCTCACAGGCCCTGGGGACACTGCGTGGGCAGAGGGGCACCCGCGTCCGGAGCCCCGTGTGGTGGGGCACCCATCGGGTTCCACTGTCTGCAGAGAGCCAGGCAGTGGCGGGGTGGGTGCGCTGGAGCTGCCCGGACGGCGGACTCACGCGGAGCCAACGCGGGGGACTTTGGCCCTGTGCCTGGCGGCCGGGTTGCGGGGCTGGATGGGAGCTGGGGGAGCGGAGCTCAGGGCCCTCGCTGGGAAGGGCCAGGCTAAGGGCTTGCGGGGGAAGCGGTTCCTGGGGGAATCTGAACAAACCCGCAAACGAGGAGGCTAATTGCGGCCCCGCGCCCGAGCCGGGGCTCTCGGCCGCTGGAATTCAGCGCCTGCAGTGGGGTGGGCGGGACAGCGCGGCCGCCCCCTGTGATTTACGGCCCAGCGGAGAAGAAGAAGGCGAAGGGAGGAAGTTCGCTGGCTCCTCCGTGCTGAAATGACCCCCGGCGGCACCTGCGGTGGGGGAGCCCAGCTGGGAACCCTGCCTGGAGAGCGGAGCCGGACCCCAGCCCGGGGCCAACCCGCAGAGCCAGGGCCAGCCACCAGCTTTACACAGCGCCCGGCGGGTGGGACACCGCTGTCCCCACTGCTTCATCAGTCCGCAGCCCCGTCACGTCCCCGCTGAGCCCAGGGCCTGGATGCGCAGTGCCATCGTGTCAGGGCGGTGCCCACCCAGCCCTGGGCCACCTCCCGGACCCTTCTCCCTATGCCAGCGTGTCTCCAGGCGCCATCGCATCATGGTGCCAACCTGCCCTGCCCCATGCCACCCTATCACCGCCCCGCTGTGCCCCGAGCAGCGGTGCCATCCCAGGGGAGAGCGGCGCTGCCCCACCCCCAGCACAGCAGCTTGTCTGTGCCCCGCCTGGTCCCGGTCTGGGGCCGGGGCAGCTCTGATCATGAGCTTCCGCCCCTCCTAGGGCAGGGTGATGCTGCCCCGGCCTCGCAGCCCGACAGGAATCGCAGCTGGCAAGGGGTTGCTCAGCCCTTGTGAAAAGCAACCGTGGCCTCTTCAGTGCCCGCAAAGGGGGCAGGTGTAGCCCTTGGCTTTTCCAGCCCCCTGGGAAGAGGGTCCCATGGGGGGAGGGCGCGCTGGGTGGCTCAGGGCAGGGGTGGCTGCCCCCACCCCATATGGCTCTGCAGGAGGCCGAATGGGCCGGCAGCGAGGGAGCAGGATCTTTGGAAAGTGTAGGGGACAATTTCCTGGTGCAAGTGCTGGAGGAACCAATTAAGGACAGAGCTCTTCTTGACCTGCTGCTCTCAAACTGGGAAGAATTAGTAGGGGAAGCAAAAGTGGATGGGAACCTGGGAGGCAGTGACCATGAGATGATCAAGTTCAGGATCCTGACACAACAAAGAAAGGAGGGCAGCAGAATATGGACCCTGGACTTCAGAAAAGCCGACTTTGCCTCCCTCAGGGAACTGATGGGCAGGATCTCCTGGGAGAATAACATGAGGGGGAAAGGAGTCCAGGAGAGCTGGCTGTATTTTAAAGAATCCTTATTGAGGTTACAGGGACAAACCATCCCGATGTGTAGAAAGAATAGTAAATATGGCAGGTGACTGGCTTGGCTTAACAGTGAAATCCTTGCTGATCTTAAACACAAAAAAGAAGTTTACAAGAAGTGGAAGATTGGACAAATGACCAGGGAAGAGTATAAAAATATTGCTCGGGCATGCAGGAGTGAAATCAGGAAGGCCCAAATCCCACCTGGAGTTGCAGCTAGCAAGAGCTGTTAAGAGTAACAAGAAGGGTTTCTTCTGGTATGTTAGCAACAAGAAGGAAGTCAAGGAAAGTTTGGGCCCCTTACTGAATGAGGGAGGCAACCTAGTGACAGAGGATGTAGAAAAGCTAAAGTACTCAAAATGCTTTATTTGCCTCTGTCTTCACGAACAAGGTCAGCTTCCAGGCTACTGCCCTGGGCAGCACAGCATGGGGAGGAGGTGACCAGCCCTCTGTGGAGAAAGAAGTGGTTCGGGACTATTTAGAAAAGCTGGACGAGCACAAGTCCATGGGGCCGGATGCACTGCATCCGAAAGTGCTAAAGGAGTTGGCGGATGTGATTGCAGAGCCATTGGCCATTATCTTTGAAAACTCATGGGGATCGGGGGAAGTTCCGGACCACTGGAAAAAGGCTAATGTAGTGCCCATCTTTTAAAAAGAGAAAAAGGAGGATCCTGGGAACTACAGGCCAGTCAGCCTCACCTCAGTCCCTGGAAAAATCATGGAGCAGGTCCTCAAGGAATCAATTCTGAAGCACTTAGAGGAGAGGAAAGTGATCAGGAACAGTCAGCATGGATGCATCAAGGGCAAGTCATGCCTGACTAATCTAATTGCCTTCTATGATGAGATAACTGGCTCTGTGGATGAGGGGAAAGCAGTGGACGTGTTGTTCCTTGACTTTAGCAAAGCTTTTGACACGGTCTCCCACAGTATACTTGCCAGTGTAACCCTTCTGCCCATCAGAGTTGGCAGCAACAAGGGCCGGGTTCAATATCTAGGGGATCCATTCCAATAACACAATGCAAACTGGCTCGAGCCCCCACCCAGTGACCTGGGACAAATATATACCACCCCCGCTGGGTGCCTCCAGGAGGCAATACTTCCCCTCTCACAAGCACCTAGTCTGAGTGTAGCAAAAAGCCTTTTAATAACAGAGAGAAACAATGTGGCATTATGTTGTTGGAAACACCACCAACAGGATTCATAACACAACCCATGAGCAAAAAACCCACCCCAAGCAAATTGCGGCATGCCCTTTCCCTTTTGTTCTTGAGTCCAGCAACCCCAGATCACCCAAAGTCCCAAAAGTCCAATGACCCAAAAGTCTCTGTCCCTGGTCAGGGCAGCCCCAGAGTTCAAAAGTTTATCTACAGAGCTTTACCTTCCAACCTGGGTGGAGATGGGGGTGGAAGTAAGAGGCACCTTACATGATCTGAAGCTGACCGCCCCACAGCTCCATAGGCCTTCGCTTCACTCCGCGAGCCACCCCACAAACTGCTTCGCTCAGCTCTGTGGCCCACACGCAGCTCCCACCGTCCCACAAACTGCTCCACCAGCCGATCCACAAACTGCTCTGCATCCCACCAGCAGCTCCTGCCATCCTATGAACTGCTCCACCAGTCTGTCCACAAGGCACTCCAGCCCTCCCACAAACGGCTCCCCCACTACTTAACACAGCACTCAGTGATTTCAGCTCTTAGGTGAATTCAGCTTGTAGTAGGGGAGCCTTAGTGCTGGTGCACCATTAGCCCAAAGTGAGCTCAGCAGCCTGTAACTAGACTCCTCATGGAATCAAAATTAGCTCTGATATTCTATAGTGGAGAGAGAAGGAAGTACAATTAGCATGTAAGGCCCTCACCAAGAGGCCCATACCACCCAGTATTAATACTTGTCCCCAACATCTCTCCATTCACAGAGTTTTGGAACCCATGACCCTTCCCTAGCGAGTGCTACTTAGTTGATGGTGAGTCCCTCCATCATAACAAAAGGCCAAGTACAATTCCAAGCACAGTTCCCATAATCAGGGTAATAACAATTTATTCTTCCTGCCCCAATAACAGAGACACTGGGGATCCCACAGCAGCCAAAGTGACCATTTGGGCAGCTATGGCCTCATTCTACATGGGGTGGGTGTGCCTATGCAAATGAGATTGGCCCCTGAAGTTCTTTTCCACAACTTGCCACACCTCACCACCAGATGTCAGGGTGGAGCTCATCTTGACACTGCTTACACCAGCAAGTTAAAGAAGTATGGGCTGGATGAATGGACTATAAGGTGGATAGAAAGTTGGCTAGATTGTTGGGCTCAACGGGTAGTGATCAATGGCTCCATGTCTAGTTGGCAGCCGGTATCAAGTGGAGTGCCCCAAAGGTCGGTCCTCGGGCCGGTTTTGTTAAATATCTTCATTAATGATCTGGAGGATGGCGTGGATTCCACCCTCAGCAAGTTTGCAGATGACACTAAACTGGGAGGAGAGGTAGATACGCTGGAGGGTAGGGATAGGATACAGAGGGACCTAGACAAATTAGAGGATTGGGCCAAAAGAAATCTGATGAGGATCAACAAGGACAAGTGCAGAGTCCTGCACTTAGGACGGAAGAATCCCATGCACCGCTACAGACTAGGGACCGAATGGCTCGGTAGCGGTTCTGCAGAAAAGGACCTAGGGGTTACAGTGGACGAGAAGTTGGATATGAGTCAACAGTGTGCCCTTGTTGCCAAGAAGGCCAATGGCATTTTGGACTGTATAAGCAGGGGCACTGCCAGCAGATCGAGGGACGTGATCGTTCCCCTCTATTCAACATTGGTGAGGCCTCATCTGGAGTACTGTGTCCAGTTTTGGGCCCCACACTACAAGAAGGATGTGGAAAAATTGGAAAGCATCCAGCGGAGGGCAACAAAAATGATTAGGGGACTGGAGCACATGACTTAGGAGGAGAGGCTGAGGGAACTGGGATTGTTTAGCCTGCAGAAGAGAAGAATGAGGGGGGATTTGATAGCTGCTTTCAAGTACCTGAAAGGGGGTTCCAAAGAGGATGGCTCTAGACTGTTCTCAGTGGTAGCAGATGACAGAACAAGGAGTAATGGTCTCAAGTTGCAGTGGGGGAGGTTTAGGTTGGATATTAGGAAAAACTTTTTCACTAGGAGGGTGGTGAAACACTGGAATGCGTTACCTAGGGAGGTGGTAGAATCTCCTTCCTTAGAAGTTTTTAAGGTCAGGCTTGACAAAGCCCTGGCTGGGATGATTTAGTTGGGGATTGGTCCTGCTTTGAGCAGGGGTGGGACTAGATGACCTCCTGAGGTCCCTTCCAACCCTGAGATTCTATGATTCTGTGAAAGGGACATGAGCCCAAGGCAGCCCTTTGTCCCTGTGTGTGTTAATGCAGCCCCCCCCAACCCCATTGCTGCTCCCAGCAGGGTTCCAGGAGCGCCCCTCCTGGGCCCAGTGGCTGGGAGCCCTGGGACCCCCAGCCTGCTGTTCGAAGAGGAGCAGGTCAGTTAGCTGAGTCCGGGGCTGGGAGCCACTGCTGCTCCCCAAGTTTCATGTTCTGAAAACATCCTGATGCCACGATATACATCCCTGGCATGGCCACCCGAGGGGTGGGGGTGGGGGCTAAGATAGAAGGCTATAAAATTATGACTGGTTTGGAGAAAGTGGGGTCACCCAATGAAAGTAATAGGCAGCAGGTATAAAACAAACCTAAGGAAGCATTTCTTCACACAACACACAGTCAACTGGTGGAACTCCCTGCAGCGGGATGTTGTGAAGGCCAAAAGTATAACTGGGTTCAAAAAAGAACTAGATAAGTTCCTGGAGAATAGGTCTATCAATGGCTATTAGCCAAGAAGGGTCCCAACCGCATGCTCTGGGTGTCCCTAAGCCTCTGACTGTCAGAAGCTGGGCCTGGACAACAGGGGATGGATGTCCTGGTCTGTTCATTCCCTCTGAAGCACGTGGCATTGGCCACTGTCAGAAGCCGCGATACTGGGCTAGATGGACCATTGGTCTTATCCAATCTGGCCGTTCTTATGCACCCTGTGCAATGGCCGTGGCCCCCCAGCTGTCCCCACAGTGAGAGCCCAGACTCTGCAGCATCTCACCTCACGGTCCCCTGCTGGGCGAGGGTCATTCCCCTTCCAAAGTCCAGTGACTGACCGCGGCAGAACCAGGGAGGTGCTGCGCCACCTCCCCCAGCACAAGAGACCACCCCAGCTAAGCCTGCCAGACCCAGCTCACCCACTGCCCCGGGCTGAATTCAGAGAGCCCACCAAGGAGCTCCTCTCGAAGCCTAGGGCCAGAAATCTCCTTTGTAGCAGCACCCCACCCCCATTCCCTGCCCTATCATGGAGAAGCACCTCTCCCTCTCCCCAGCGTCCCAGCAGGTGCTGTCTTCATCTCCGTCCTGGGACCCATGTTAACCCTGCTCGGCTACTCCAGGGTGGGAGACAGGGAGGTGCTTTCAGGAGCACGTCCATGTTCTGGCTTGGGAATGGCAACTGGCGTAGGAGCAAGCCCCCAGCTAGCTGGAGCATGCCGATTTCACAGTGGTTGCTGTGGCCCAAAGGGCAGGACCTCCCCTCTTGGCTCGCCAGCCAGGCCTGAGCGAGGCCCGTCAGCACTGAAAGCAGAGAGGCCTTTACTGCGCTGCACTCCAGGAACACCAGTCAGGTGGCAACTTGAACTGCAAGGAGGCCACGTCCCCCTTTAGCATTTGCCATGATGATGACAAATAACTCCCATAGCTGGCAGCACTAATAGGCTGGTATACTTCCTCCTCTCCCAAATAGCTCATTACTGGAGAACTTGGCTGAGATCCAGGGCCCTGATGTGCCAGCCACTGCACATGTAACCCACACGCCTCCTGGGTGTGGTGTCTGTCCCAGCTAGTGGAACCGAGACCACTTAGCGAGATTAATGGGTCTGGTCTACAGCCTTGGCCAGCAGACAGGTGGCTTTTAGCTCATGCAGTAGAGGCTCGTGCACTAAGCTCCAGAGATCCCAGGTTCGATCCTGCCCGCCAACAACCCGGCTCTGTCCGTGTGAGAGCCAGCTCTTGCCCCAGAGCCCTGCAGTCTAACCAGCCACATCAGATGCAGGCCGGTGGCACTAAAGCCCAGATCCACGGAGAGATTTAGGCACCTATCTCTCATTGATTTCAGTGGGAGTTAGGCACCTAAATACCTTTGAGGATCTGGGCCCCAGGAATTGAACAGGCCAGGGGGTAGAACCTAGATCTCCTGAGTCCCAATCCAGTGCTTTATTCACAGCCCGGCTTTCTTGCTAGCCGCTCCTGTGACCCAGCCGCTGGTGAGAGGGCCGCCAGACTCTGAACCAGTGGTGAACAGCCAGACTTCCCCCCCGCCCTGTGCTGACACCCTGCCCCCCAACAGCCCCGTATAGAGCTGACAGGGGAGTTGAGTCTCCCTGGCCTCTCTGCCCGGATCTACCCCCAGCAGTTTTTGCCAGGTGTGGTTTTGTGGGAACTGGGCCCAGACCCCCAAACACATTTTGCAGCCAGTCAGAGGATGGCCAAGCTGTCGCAGGAGGCTGTGGGACCACGTGGTGCCCTGCCGGGGGAGCCGTGGCACCATCAGTGGGTGCAGTGACCTGCTTTGCTGGGCACAGGGCCACGTCTCCGTGCCACACAGGGCAGGTTGTGGGCTGCGCCTATGGGGATGTGGCCCTGGGGATGCCAGTTGCACGCACACAGGCCCTTGTATTCCCGGGCTCTGGGAGGGGCTGGCTATCTCCAATGGGGCCAGGCTGTAAGACACTTGTGGACTGGGATTTTGGGTGGGGAAACCGCAATTTTCACACACTGCAGCAGGTGCTGCAAACTTGAGCGGTGCAGCAACCCCGGGCGTGACCAGGTCACAACGCCATGCACTCAAATTCGGCCCCTTCTCTCTCGATTTTTACAAACCTGCCCAAAAGGGCTCTCAAAGGCTGCAGATCAGGTGTTCTTATACCAGCTGGCGAAAGGCAGGAGGGGGATACGACCAAGAAAAGACAGCGGCTGGCTTCATAAGCCGTGGCTGTTCGGTTTGGTGGCCGATCTTTTACTGCCCTTTCACGTATTCTGCATTAAAGGTGGGGCAGTTATTGTTCGCTGCGTTTTGTGACAAATAGTGCAAGGCATAGAAAATGCTCCCTTGCAAGCGATGACTTGCCAGCCAATGATAGAGGGACTCGTTTGAATCCCACAAATGCGCTAGGAAATTATTTGCATCGTTTTTTTCCTCTGTGTGTTTGAACAGATGCTGGGCATCCATCTGGAAAGCAGGGATCCAGTAGCAAGCCCTTGCGAGTTTGCGTATGGTACATGAACCGACCGCACCAAACCCACAACTTAAACAAACCGTGGCCACAACTTTTGAACCCCCCAAATCGCTACTTCCTCACAGCGTTCCCCTGGGGCATCCTAGAGGGACTCTGCACTAGCTCCGTTACTCCGTGATTTTAAGGGCAGCTATTTAAGGGAATAAAGGCTTTCCCAGAGGTTCCCATTGTGATGTATTGAAAACTGTATCAAAATTACAGGCTGTCACTTTCAATCCTGAGGTTTTTTTCCCTAGCTCGGCTTGCAGGCGAGGGGGCTCTGCAGGGAAGCCTGCAATCTGGTTTTAGAAGTCAGTCTGCAGAGAGCCAGCCTAAAGGAAGGTGGGATGAATTGTGCTTCTCTTAGGGAGCAGCCTGTTTTGTCTCACTCTGGTTTGGGGTTTTTGTGCTTCAGCAATCTGGATTCTAGGAAATAAAGCGAAGTAACAGTGCACCCTTCCAGCTAGAGTGTTTTGATGTTTTTATCTAATTTCTCTGTGTGCTGTGAATGTAACATCATGGTCCATTGGAGAGCCGCAGAGCAAGTGCAAGGGGTTGAACCTCTCCACAAGAAGTACTCAGCAGGTCACGGTTGTTTGAGGAGGGGCTCACACTCCAGGCCTCCAGGGGCTGTGCTGGAAAGTTGACCCTGTCCCTGCTACAGAGCTCACCTGGTCTTGGGCTTAAACACCGCTCTCTGTGTCTGCACCAGGTGCTGGGGGGAGGGCTTTCAATAATGTGTTAATTACAACGTGTCAATTCACACAGCTCATGTTCCTGGTGCAGACCCAGTGGTGGGGAGATGGGAAAGGCCTGATTACCAGGCGCTTGGGAGGAAAGGGGCTGGCATGGGTTGTGGGGGAGGGGATTGCAGGCATGGTATTTGACGTGTGGGTATTTAATTCACACTCCCACATTTAAACACAAAGAAGGACTTAGGCCAGCTCTGGAGTCAGACTCAGTTCAGTGCAGGGGGGCAGGGAAGAGACATGTCCCTGGCCAAGAGACCAGGGGCCTGGCTCTGAGTCCCTCGTCACTGGCCCCACTGCCTACCTCGCCATCCTCCTCGGGATTCAGACGGGGCCCATCACCCCGGTATCAGGGCTGTCTGTTGTGCCCGCTACATAACGTTTTGTGGGTGACACCCACAAACTTTTGGAAGTGGAACCTTTTTTTCTCCGGGAACACAACCTGCCCGGCTAAAGGACCCCCACAGGCTGCATCTCCTGGAATGAGGGGCGGTGCTGTTGTGGCCCTGTTGGGCCCTGGACGTTGGAGAGACAAAGTGGATGAGGCAAGATCTTCTCTCCATGCCTGCTTGCCAGGCAGTGAAATAGTTAACCTTGGTGCCTTTCACTCTGGCATCATTAGGCTGCTAGTTACCACCCAGAACCAGTTCACACCTCTCGGATGTGGCTGGTTTCCAGGACTAGCACTTGCATATTTCGGAAGTTTTCTTTGCCACCAGCAAGGCTCCAAACAAAGCCATTTTTCCCAACAGCAACCGGCCGGCTGGTATCTCGCGCTGCCTACCAGCTGCGCTCAAAGTGCTTTATGGAGGCCAGCGGGAGGATTATCCCCCTATTGCGGGGGGGGGGGGGGGGGAAACTGAGGCACAGGGAGGGTGCAGGGGAAAACTGAGGCACATGAAGGGGCAGTGACTTGTCTCCGGTCACCCAGCAGGCCAATGGCAGAGCTGGGACTAGAACTCGGCTCTCCCACTGACTTCTTGGGATCGACCCCCGGCCCTGGGGACGCCGGGTCACCGAGCCCCTGCTCGGCTGTGTGCCTCCCTCTCTGGCTCCCCGTGGGCAGGTGGCGGGCTCTCCCCCTCCTGCCTTGCTTGGCCCGCTCCAGAGCCTGCCCGGAGCACAGGGCGGCTATTGTGCGGCTCGCCCGCCCCCGCCCCACCGCTGGCACCGTTCCCGGCTCCGTCTGCCTCCTGCCTCGCTACCCGCCCAACCTGTTTGCTTTGCTGCGAAGACATGTCCCCCGGGAAGCGGGGAGGGTGCGGCGGGGAGGGGGGAAGCCAGCGGGCAAGTCAGCACAGCCCCACGCTCCGCCGGGCCCCCGCCCGGCTCCACCGCCGGCGCAGCGGGAGCACAGACGAGGGATTCAGCAGCACACGCCAGCGGGGGCCCCAGGCTACCCGGAGCCAGCCCCGGCGCAGGCAGCTCCAGCAGGTGCCGGAGATGAAGCGAATAAATCTCTCGGCGCAGGGGGAGATTCGGGGCGGCTCCGGGCTGTCGCACGGCCGCTGAGGCGCCCCCCTGCTCCCGGCGTCCCCTGTGGGCTGGGGGCTCCCTTGCCGGGGCCGCTCGGGGGGCTGGCGCAGGGGGCCCCGGTGGGCTGAGGATGGACCCTGGGGCGGTGGGGAGCTGCCGGGGAGCTGCGGCGACAGCTGAGGCCGGGAGCCGGCGCGCAGATGAGGTACCACGTCGGCCCTGTCCCTTCCCCCCCCTCCGCGAGCCGAGAGAAGTGACCCTGCGTGGGGTGGGCGCCGGGCCCAGGGGGGGCAGGTTCCTCCCTTTGTTTTGGATGCCACGTGCGGCCAGTGGGCGGGTGGCGAGGGCTACCGGAGAGAGGACGTGGGGCTGGACCGTGGGCTCCTAACTGAGTGCGGGGCAGCAGGACAGGGTGGTCCCGGGGTGGGGGCACAGAGCTACTGAGGGGCTGAGACGGTCCCTGGCTCTAGGGAAAGGGAAGCCCCTGGGCTCAGTGAGGGGCGAGCGAAGGGGGAGCCGCGGGCCGGGCTGGGCGAGTCCAATCGGCTCCCACTCGCCTCTCCGGCACTGCCAGGTTCAGAGCCCTGCCCCCGGGGCGAGCCGGGAAAGGAGCCTGGACGCTGTGTGGGCGAGCGAGCTCCCGCGGGGGGACCCCAGACGAGGCGGGAGGGGGGTCAGCTGAGCAGCGCGCCCCTCCCGGTCGGTGCCGTCCAAGGGCGCTGGGCAGCCGCGGGGGCCATTAACGACCCCCAGGCACGTTTCCCAGCTTCCAAGAGTCAGGGCTTAGCACCGGTGACCTCGCTAACCTCCTGCCCGCGGCTTCAGATGGATACGGGCCACTTGCCGTCCTAAGCTCCCGTGCGGCTTCGCTGCCTGCCCTGGGACAGCTGTGCTGTTCCACACCAGAGGCAGCTGCATGTGAGGGACGGATACCTCCGGCCCCTCAGGCTCTTCTTCCTAGCTCGCAGCCCTCCCGTACAATGATCCGATTTTGTGGCAGCCCGCCCGGGGTACCGGCCAGGCTGAGCCTTGGCTCGAGGGACCGGCGCTTGGCAGCAGTGGGGGGGGGGGGGGGACACACAACGTGGCTCCTGTGTCTAAGGGGACATCTACACCCCTGGCTGGCTCGTGTCAGCTGCCTCGGGCTGCAAAACGGCAGGGTAGACGTTAGATCCAGAGCTCTGGGACCCCGCCAGGTTCCACCCTCCTCCCCCTTCAGAAGAGGCGATTGGGGGCAGCCCACCAGGAAGAGCCTGGACCCCAGGGAGGCCTCTCCCCACCCCCCATCTTATGGACACGAGACTCCGTCCAGGTCAGTGGAGTTATGCCAGGGAGCCGTTTGGCGCCGTCAGAGCGACACTAGGTCCTTCCATGGACGGCTGGCAGGGTCGGAGATCTCAGCAGAGCCCTTCTCGCCCTGGAGCTGGTGGGACCCAGGAGTCCTAGCCCTGGGCCACTGGTTGGCATCGAACCCATGTAAGAACCCGGCCATACCGGGGCCGATCACTGTGTGCCCAGGGCGCTGCTGGATCTTCCCCCCAGCCCCGGCGCCGGCGGCAGAACTTGGCCGGTCGGAAGCGCCGTGTTGCTCCCTGATTCCACTTCAGGGGAACCCTCAACTCCATTCCGGGATTTCCCTGTGTCCCACATGCTGCGGCCTGAACTGAAGTCAGCTGGGGAGGGGATCCTGTGCCCGGCTGGAATATATTTTGCTACCAATCCCCTCCCCTCCCCGGAGAGGAGAAGAACCCGGGCTGGAGGTTTGTGGCCGATGGAAGAACGGGGATAGGTGGGTTTTTCCTCTCCTGCTGGTGATAGCTCACCTTACCTGATCACTCTGGGTACAGAGTGTATGGTAACACCCATTGTTTCATGTTCTCTGTGCATATAAATCTTCCCACTGTATTTTCCACTGAATACATCCGATGAAGTGAGCAGTAGCTCACCAAAGCTTATGCTCAATAAATGTGTTCGTCTCTGAGGTGCCACCAGTCCTCCTGGTCTTAATTCCAAGACTGAGCCCCGTGGGCACCTTAGTTCTTGGGAAGTCGCCCGCTGTACCCCTCTCCTCTGTTAAGTAACAGGGAGCTCAGGTTGCCCAGGGCTACCTCGTGCCCTTCTGGAACATGGTGAGCGGCTAAACTTAGCCCTCTGAAAACTGGGAAATATGGAGTTAAAGAACACCCCATCCCCCTCACTCCCCTTAACTCTGCCCCCTGGAGCTGGCAACAGCGGCAGGGAATAGCTCAATAGGGGTGGTGCCATCCGAAGCCCTGAGTTAGGACGGGGAGACCGCAGTCGTTTTGGGTTCCACTGATTCGAATCGAATTCGTTTGGTGCAGCGGAACGGTGGAGGGATTGGCTGGCAGGGAGTTAGGACGGGGAGACCGCAGTCGTTTTGGGTTCCACTGATTCGAATCGAATTCGTTTGGTGCAGCGGAACGGTGGAGGGATTGGCTGGCAGGGAGTTAGGACGGGGAGACCGCAGTCGTTTTGGGTTCCACTGATTCGAATCGAATTCGTTTGGTGCAGCGGAACGGTGGAGGGATTGGCTGGCAGGGAGCGCACGTACCTGCACGGTTCCCGTAGAGACCCAACAGTAGAACCGAGCCCAGGAGCCCTGCAGGACAACGCCAAGCTTCTTCTGCTTGCTGCCTGAAAACCCTGCTTCAGGTCAGAAACCCTCACGGCCAGGCTGACGGGCAGGGAACCTTCTGCAAGTCTGCCCCGAGACCCAGCACAGGGCGCACCAGGGTTTCCATTTTAACAGGGTGGAAAAGGTCTACGGAAATGCCACCTTGGGGGCTAGAGGATTGTCTTTAAATGCTTAGTTTGCACACGGCTTAATTCAGGCAATTCTATGGTCCTACTGTTTGATGTCCCATAGCTTGGGGGCGAGTGAGGGTTGGAGCCCACATGTTAGAAGAGCTGGAACGTTTTGGGGAGTGTGTGATCTTTGTAGGGGGCCTGTATCTCAGGAATGCCTTACTCAGACAACCCCAAATTTGGACTACCCTCCCCTGAGCCCTGATGAGGCATACTGAGTCACCCCCCCACCCCCTTCCTGCAGCACAGCACCCCTACCATGGTGCTGGGACACTGGCTCCGAGTCCCCCCTGCTGAGTAACTTCCCGCAGTGCCCTGGATTTTCGGTGGGGGACTCACCTCCGGGTACCCATCACTGCTGAGTCTGGTGAGATCTGCCCTTGAGGATGGTGAGGGCTGGAAAAAAAGCCTTTGCAAACTTCTGCTGTCTCCCTTGGCTCAGTCTCCCCTTCCCACCTCCTCTGTGCCCAGCTCCGGATCCTCTGTTGCTCCCTGTGTGTGTTCAGCTGCCATCCTGATCTTCTTTTTATCCCTTTGGTCCTCTCTCTCCCCTCCTGCCCTCCTTCCCTGGGCTTGTCCCTCCTCTTTGTTCTTTCCTGCTGCCTGGCTCCTTTTCACCTTCCTCGCTGACTCTCCCTCCTCTTCCAGCCCTGGCACAACTTGCCTGGCATTACATATGGACCACAAACCTGCCTCTGGGGCGGGCTCTGGCAGTGTGTCTGGGCCCAGGGCCACCAGGAGAGTCCTGGGGAAGCAGGTGGCGTTCCCCTGCCAAGGTCTTTACTTTGATCTGCACCTGGACTCCATTCCTGGCTGGGCAGTAAACTCTACCCCAGCCTTTACCTATGACTGTGGCAGGCGAAAAGTGCTCCTGCCTGCCAAGCCCGGACCAGGGGCAGACAGGCAGCAGAGGCAGGGTTCTGTGATGAGCTTTTTGGTCTTAGCCCCAAGGCTGTGCCAGTCCTGGCCTCCCCAGCTTCCTCATCCACATCTTTTAAGTTTCTCTAGCACCTTTCGTCACAGTGCTGCCGAAATGCAGCCAGGTCTGGGGTAGGGCACAGACAGCATGGTGCACAGTTTGGGGAAGGAGTAATTTTGGCCAAGGACATCTCAGCAAATCCCATGGCTTATCCACTGCAGGGAGAGAGGACCTCGGCTTGGGGGTCTCTTCTGAAAGATCCCAGCAGAGCAAACTGTCTGGACCTCCCTGTATCTGCAGGGCAGGTGGAAGGGCCAAGTCAGACATGCGGGTGTTGAAGGTCTGGGGCCAGGTGCTGGTGAGTCCTAGGGAGTCACTCGCTACATCCTTGTGACCCCGGTGAAATGGGCGCTTGATCTTTGGAAGGGTTTGAACCACTGGGCCCTGCACACGCTCCAGTGTTAACTGAATATGGAAGCAGTTAGTGAAGGGGCTGGATCTAAACATGGCCAGTCTCCACCTGTGCGCCTTTGGCTGGCTTGGGGCTGTCCCCGGCAGATGGGATCCCCCATGTCACTGGACCAGCATGTCCTTCTTCCTCCCGGCTCTCTGTGTGACGGGATATCCCCGAATGCCTTGTGCCAGGAACTCAGCAGCCTCCGGGCTCGGCTGCCCAGTGAGCTTGGCTGGGACAATAAACCCTCGCTAAGTCCCTGTGCTCCCCACTGGCACCCTAGCAGCACTGTGGCTGCTCAGTGTGGTGGTGTGTGGACGCAGCTCACCGCATTGGCTGTAACAGAGCCGGGGTGGCAGGTTGCACTGGCAGTGAGAACAGGCCCCATTCTGAATTCTCTGCCGCCCACTCCCCAGCAGTCCCTGGGGTCACGGTGCGAGGGTTCTCGGCCAGTCTGTGACGGGTGAGACCCAGGCAGCCAGGAGTTGGTTTCACCCTCCGAGCCGGAGGCAAGGTGACAAATGGAGCAGCCCTTTAGGTTTCCTTAGGTCCTTTGGTGTCGCCGAACCCAGGGCGAGCGCCGGTACTGTGAGCTCGCCCGTAGCAGCCTCCCGCTGTGCATGCAGAGGAGTCACCACTTCCCTCCTGAAAGTCCCACCGCAGCGTGGGAAGTGAGCCAGGGTGTGGCACTGGCACCTGGGGCACCTGGAATCTGGTCCTCGGTCTGCCCAGGACCTGCTGGGTCCCCTGGGGCAAGTCGCATCCCAGCTCCAGGCCTCAGTTTCCCTGGCCCCGGTTGTCCAGTTAGACTGTAAGCTCTTCAGGGTACGTATTTGTACAGCGCTTGCCACAATGGGGGCCTGGTCTCAGGTTGGAGGCTCCAGGTTCTGCTGTTGTACAGAGAATAAATCGCAGCATCTTGCCCACTGAAAGTCCTGATGCCAGGGGGACCCACCCCATTGACTGTAGCGAACTCAGACACTGGTTGCTTTCAGATCCCTAAGAAATGGGACCTAGTGTTACCCGCCAGGGGCCATTCCCTGCAGATCCCAGCAGGGCAGCTCTGCCCCTCAGCTTGTTACCACGAGAAGCACATCCTGAAGGATCCTTCATCAGTAGCTTGCAAGGCTCCCAGGCCAGCAGCGAGGTCGAGAACCCAGAGCTGAGAGCCCCGTTTGGTGCCATTGGCTCTAACCTGACTCTGTGGCCCCCTGTGCCAGCAGGAACTGGGGGCCTGGCAAGCCTGGAAGGGGGTGGATGTCTCCTCGGGCTCCTGTTCCTCCGGGCCTTGCGGTAGGCTGACATCACCATGGAGGGACGCTCCAGCTTTTAAGGACAGGTTTCCCCCCAGGAGTTTCCAGAGTTGGCTGACTGGGGCTGGGGGGCCTGGCTGGGCTTGGCAGCACACATGGACCTCACAACCTGACACCCCTCCCCCCCGCCCACCTCTGGAGGCCCTCAGCAAAGCCCCGAGGCACTACGCCAGTTCTGGCAGGAGTAGGAGGGTGCCTGGGCCCTGGGAACGCCCGCTGGCTTGGCTCCAGCTCTGTGGAGCTGCTCCAAGGGCGGTTTAGAAGCCGGAAGCCTGCCCCTGTTTCCTTACCCCCAAGCCCTCTGGGACAGTGGAGATCCAAAGACGGTAAAGGGAGCGCCCAGCCGCTGAGGCTGGCGGGGCCCATCCCAGGGGCGCTGTGTGGATTCGAGCCCCTGGGATCGCACTGGGAAGCAACAAGGGCAGCACCTGGTGCACAGGGGCCCTGTGCCAGGAGGGGACGCCTGTCACCGAGTCCCCAGGCGATGCTCTGGAACTGCTCCCCATGAAGCCAGTCAGGACTCTGGGGCAGTCGCCTTCCTGTGAGCAGCCTGTCTGCAGGGCAAGAAGCTCACACAGCTTCCACCTTCCTGGGTCTGACCTCGGAGCATTCAGCATCCTCTGCCCCTCCGTGTGCTTCCCTCAGCGAGTCCGCCCAGGCGGGGTCCTGGGGAAGCCAGAGGGTCCTGCCCCCGAACTTTGCAGCCAGACGTGACTCTCAGCCAGCCAGTAAAACAGAGGTTTATTAGACGACAGGAACACTGTCTAAAACAGAGCTTGTAGGTGCAGAGAACAGGACCTCTCAGCTGGGTCCATTTTGGGGGGCAGTGAGCCAGACAACCCCGTCTGCACTTCACTCCATGTCACAGCCAGCCCCAAACTGAAAAACTCCCTCCAGCCCCTCCTCCTCTGGGCTTTGTCCCTGTCCCGGGCCAGGAGTTCACCTGGTTCCTTCGTTCTCCAACCCTTTAGCTCTCACCTTGCAGGGGGGAAGGGCCCAGGCCATCAGTTGCCAGGAAACAGGGTGTCGGCCATTCTCTGTGTCCAGACCCCTGCACACACCTGCCCTCTAGGGCTCTGCAACGATCATACACCCTTACCCCACCCCCTAGATACTTAATAACTGCCTTGGGGAAACTGAGGCACCCCCACACTATTCAGAGGAAACATTAAGAACAGTCCCACTTCGTCACAACACCTCACTGCCCTGCGGGGTCTGGGGCATTCTGCACTGGCTGCTCCCCATCGGGGAACAACCCAGTGAGAGCCAGCTCAGCTCGCATAGTGATGGCCAGGTCCATAGAATCAAAGAATCTCAGGGTTGGAAGGGAGGTCATCTAGTCCCACCCCCCGCTCAAAGCAGGACCAATTCCTAATTTTTGCCCCAGATCCCTAAATGGCCTCCTCAGGGATTGAACTCACAACCCTGGGTTTAACAGGCTAATGCTCAAACCACTGAGCTAGCCCTCTTCCCCAGCTACTTAGCCAGCATGTAGAAGGAGGGGGTTGTAGGGCGGCCCCACACTGGGCTGTGACTGGGGACCTCCAGAGCTGGGACAGCCGGGTGCTGCAAGAGACTCCGACCTTCTGTGGTTCAGGTGCACACTGGGGAGCAGGTTACACTGGCCCTTGGCCACCTGGGGACCTAGAAGCCGCTGGGGCTCGTTACAGGCCCCTTAGACTGCGAACTGCTTTCGCAAAGGATGGGTGCCCCTCTCCTCCCCACCAATTCCTCTGGGCACTCCCTGCTACCCACCTGCACCACGTCAGGTCAACTCCTCCTCTCCCAGGCTCCTAGCATGGCCAAGCGATGGGAGAGCAGGGTGGGCCTGATGGAGGAGTGACCAGGGCTGCATGGCACCCCACACGCTGCTGGCATTGTCCCCCCTGCAGCTTCACAGCCAGGAGGGGACCCTGCGAACACAGGAGAGACCTTGGGGAGGGGGAGACTTGGTCCGACGCTGCCCTTTGAGCCTGGCAGGGAAGGACCCGGGTGGGCAGCCCTGCCATGGAGCGCTGCACCCTAGCGTTTCAAGGGACGGTCAAGTCATTAGCCGCATTTTATGGATGGGAGAAACTGAGGCCCAGAAAAGTGAATCCAGCTCTTCTGCACCTGAGCCCCAACCACAGCTTGTCCAGTTCTGCCTCAGGACTGTGATCACAGCTGGGGAACTCAACCGGCTTCCATGGAGCTACAGTGAATGACACCCGGTGGGATCTGGCCCATTGGCTTCAATGGAGGAAGGCTGAGTTACACCAGCTGAGGATCTGGCCTTATCCTACAGCCCCTCTTAGGGAGCAGATCATGAGGAGACACGTCCATGTTCCCTGAGCTTGGCCCCCTGAGCCAGCTGCTCCGCTGCTCCCCCTGCACACAGCAGGAGAGCCCCAAACCCAAACCGACTGCAGGAGTTTGTGACTTGGGAGCCCCCCGGGGTGGGGTCAGCACAAGGCTTGGAGCTGTCAGGAAGCGGGAGGCTCCCAGGTTCCCTGGGGGTGGAGGCGGAATTTGACACAGGGGAGCAGGGCAGCTGCAAATGCTGGCAGGTGTTTTTGTTCCGTAGCTGTTAGCAGGGATCAGAGCCCTGCTCTGCCGGGCAGGGGTCTGTCTGGGTGGCAGTGAGGATGTGACAGGATGAGGGGTGCAGCAGGGGACTTCCCACGCGGGGGGGTGGGGTGTCTCTGCACCTATTGCAGCCCGTGCCCCTGGGGGCAGGAAGGGGAGCTATCCCCGTTCTGGGCCCAGGCTCTCCCAGGAAGGGTCACCATGATGGGGAACAGTGCCGGGACCCAGGCGGTGGGGGAGCGCAGACACGCCAGTCCCAGCCTGTCCCAGCAGGAGGCGCTGTGGGAAATGGTGCAGGACCACTGATGGTGCGGGCCTTCCCAGCTACTCCAGTCCCAGCCTCTCCCACCAGGAGGAGCTGCAGGGAATGGGGCAAAAGCAGCAGGTCTGATGGGGGACCCAAGTGTTTCAAGGGAGGGATAGTTCAGTGCTTTGAGCATTGACCAGCTAAACCCAGGGTTGTGAGTTCAATCCTTGAGGGGGCCATTTAGGGATCTGCGGTAAAAAGAAAATGGGGATTGTGCCTGCTTTGAGCAGGGGGTTGGACTAGATGATCTCCTGAGGTCCCTTCCAACTCTGATAGTCTATGAGTCTTGCTCGAGCCCGCACGGCAGAGGAGGGTCTCGAACCCAGGTCCGCTGCCTTGTAGGGCTGCCGAGCACGTGCTGATGCGAGCAGCGGACAGGCCGGGACTTGGGAGCAGACAGGGAGTGGGGATGAAGGGTGACATCTGGAGATGGGTTCTGAGATCCACTTGCAGGACAGCCAGATGGGTGCCCTGTTCCCTTCCCCTTGGGCTGACCAGGCCAGCTGGGAGAACTGGGCTGTTTAATGGCTGCTGCAGACACTACCCTCTAATCGGGGGTGGGGGGGCTGATCCCATTCGGAGACACCCCCCGTCACTGACCCAGTTAGCTCCCCACCTGCTCCCAGCCGGACCTCGGGGGGCATTTCTGGTCGTCATGTCACCTCCCACCCCGTGCCTGACACGCTCCTGTTTTGCCTCCCCTACAGGTCTAGGGCAGGCCGGCCCTCGGTGATGGAATACCGCCCCCGGCCGGACTTCCAGCCACACCTGACATCGCTGCCCTACCAAACGGGGAGCCAGCAGATGGGGATCCTCACCGTGGGCGGGCCCCAGGCCCTGGGGGACAGGCCTTGCCGAACAAGGCACCATGTGGCCGTCTGCAAGCAGGAGAGTTTGTCCTTCGTGGAGCTGCCCAACCTCCAGCCTCCTAGTCAGGGGGACTTTAGTCTTGTCCCATGCTCCTCGGAGGGCCTGGGGCTCCCCATCTCCCACAGCAACCCCATGGACGGGCGGGGAAGCCCGCAGTTGAGCCCTGAAGGCTGGTCCCCCAGTCATCACAGCTACCCAGACTTCCACCCCAGGCTGGGCTGGATCCCAGACTCTGGGGTCCCCTTTGGAGGCGATGCTGCGAGTGGGGGCTCTGGGACTCACACAGGGGCGGTGGGGATTGCTGCCCCCCAGGGATGGCAGGTGGTGAGGAAAGCAGACAGCTGGCCTCACGGCAGCTTCTTCGAGCTGCCCTCGCCTGTCCACGACGTCATCAGTGGGCCCACGAGCCCCCTGCCGCTGCCCAAGTCCCAGGGGCAAGGATCCCATGGGGTGGAGAAGGAGAAGTTGGCCTGTGAGTATTGCATGCTGGGAAAAGGCGGGCCTCATGGGGGAGGCTGGAGAGGGAGGGCAGGCAGAGGGGGTCCATCTGGCAGGGCATGCTAGGGAGGAGGCATAGAGCTAAAGGCCAGAAGGGAACATTTATGATCTTCCACTCTACTCTCCGGTCATGCTCTTCCTGCACAGGGGTGAGGCCTGTGGTGTTCGAACAGAAGGAGCAGGGGTCTAGTCCCAAGCTCTCCAGATGCAGGGGGTCCCTGCAGTGACTTAAAAGCATGAGTGCTAATCTCAGGGCAGAGTGTTAGGGCAGAACCCCCTGACTGGTTGTGAGTTCAATACTTGGATTTCACCAAGAAAGGATCAAGGGCAAACCCCTCCGGCCCTGTAACAGCCCTAACCATGGAGTCCCAGCCAGTCCCCGTGGGCACTCCGATCTGTCTTGCCACCCAGCTGAGTCTGCCTTTGTGATAGATGGTCCCTTACACCAAGGATCACAGCAGTACTCAGATTAATCCCAGTCCCAAAGGACCGGTCGCTTACCCCAGGTCAATAGAATTTTAGAGCCTACACCAAAGACAACATTTGCAGCCAGTCCTGTAATAAATGATCTGAAGATTTATTCTGGAGCAGTAGTTCTCAACCTTTTCCCATTTGCGGACCCCTAACAAACTTTGAATGGAGGTGTGGACCCCTTTGGAAATCGTAGACACGGTCTGTGGACCCCCAGGGGTCTGCGGCCCACAGGCTGAAAAGCAAAGACGCAAGCCCTGTGTGTCCCTCAGGGCTAACCCAGGAGAAGCACTGGGGATCTTTTGCTTCTGCCCAGTAAACCTTGCCCCCTTTCCCCCCAAGTCCAGGCAGCATAAAGATACAGTTCCTTCCATTTAGGGCTTTTCATTCCCTTCCCCTCTTCTGCTCTGAGCTGGAAACTCAGCTAATGGGAGGAATTCACCTGCATGCCTCATCTTCATGGGGGGGAAGAGTAAACAACAAAGTCTTTTGTCTTCTTTAATGTTCCAGGCTAGTCCACCTGGTGCGATGGGCCTTTGCCTTCCTCGCTGGGCAGACATAATCCTGCCGTGGGAGCTCAGCATTTCACACTCGTCAGTGTCTCCCTCCTCTCGGGCGATTTACACAGTCCCAGAGGCTCTCGCGTGAGATGAAGGCCGGCAGCCATGCACCAGCATTCCATAAAGTCAGAACGCTAAACACACTTAGATAAGTGTAGGGCCTGTTTTAGCAATCCCAACGCCCAGGTGAGCCAGACGGCTTGCAGCTAGGTAGCTGTCAGTATTCAGCTGAGGCAGGGGGACCGTGGGATGAGCTGGCACCTGGTCTGCCAGCATCACACCAGCACTGGAATTGACCCCCCGCCAGAGCCTGGATGTGGGACCCCGCCAGGGACGCCAGTTTTGGTTGGACGTGTGCCTGGAAGTTTCATTGCATAACATAATACTTTAATTCTTGGGGACTCCAGGAGGCAAGTATAGACCCTATGGCAGGTGCTGAGGGGGTTTCTGGGAGGCTCTTGTGCAGAACCAGTCTCCAAACCTCTTGGCTGAGCTTAGGGTGGCCCCCTGTGCACGGTTTCCCAGGGTTGTCCCTGGTTTGAGGTAGCTGCCCCGGTAAATCTGTCAGGGTCCCAATTCCCACTGCCAGGCCAGTTTTTACAGGCTCAGGATCATCCCAGATGCCCTGCTGTTCTGTACCCCAGAAGTGGCAAGCCCAGCTCCTGTGTTCCGTGCCGCACCCATGCCGAGAGAGCGCCGCAGTGCGGGCACGGCAAACCCCTGTCAGTAAACGACAGACCACGGAGTCCATCAGCCCCGAGAGAGAGCAATAACTCGCTGCACCGGATGCTGCAAAGCATTCTGGGATAGCATTTCTGCAAAACTAGCAAGCCCTGCCATGCTCCCAAGGGGCCTTGGAGGTAACGTCCAGGCCATGTTTGCAGGGACTGGACCTGTTCAGGGAGCAGATAAGAGGAGCTCAGTGAGCCGCAATCCAAAGTTTGAAACAGTAACACGCAATAGATCATATCAACTTGTTGTCCTGGTCACACATGGCCCCCCATAATAGCCCCCCTTGGATAGTGCCCGCTGGGATCATAGGAAGGCAGCTGACCCTGGAAAATGCTGTTTATTTTCTTACTGTGCAGCGTCTGGTTTCTGACAGGGAGGACGGCCCAGTGGTTTTAGGGCCCTCGCCTGGGAGCCCCGGGTTCAGCTGGAACCCACTTAGCACTGCCACTGACTACGCAGGACCCGGAGTTAAATCCAGCTCCCTGGCCTGGCGCAGGGCTGCGCCAGGAGCAAACTCCAGTGCCCTCTCCCCAAGCTGAGCTGGCTCCTGCATGTGTGACAGGAGCAGAGGGCGGCGCACACCTCTCGGGAGGCAGCCCCTATGACACACAGCTGGGCAGATGCGCACTGCCTGCCATCTGCTCCCGCTGTCCAGGGGGAACAAGGCTGGAGGTGAAATCCAGCTGGCTATGTGCACATCACACGCCCTGGTGCCCCAGGGGAGACACAGTCCTGCCGTGCCAGGGTCCAAGGCCCAGCTCCTTAAAGAGCTTAGGTGCCTAACTCCCATGGGCCCAACTAATTCCATCTGGAAACATGTCTGCGAACAGTAACGTGCACACACGAGCCCACAGCTTTGCTTGCTGGTGCAACCGCACGTTGGCTGCTCGCTGCACCTAGAGGGAGGCCAGCCTGCCGGCTGGGAGTCAGGAGGCCCAGATTCTATTTCAGGATCAGCCATCGGCTTCCTCTGAGCCTCAGTTTCCCCCTCTGTAGAACAGGAAACATCCTGTCTCACAATGGGGGCAGAGGAAGGGGCAGCTGTGGGGCTTGATTCGCTGCGACCCCTGGCCAGAAGCTGCTGTAAAGGTCGGGCATTGTTGTGAAAACAGGTAGGAACAGGCAGAGACAGGCTCAGCATTCTGGGGTCCTGGGGGTGGAAGGTCACGCACATGCCTTGTGTGTTTCGTGCTCCCTTCTGATGATTAATCCATGGAGAGGATAATAGCCTTCTGCTGCTGCCAGGGGGTGGAGCTCCTCCTTCAGCTCAAGTGGCAGAGGTCTGTGCTAGCACTCCTGGGCTTGAGCCCTACTGATGCCCCGTGTGGCGGGTAGCACTGTGAGACTGGGAAAGCTCCCAGCGCGGCAGGCCCTGAGTTCCAGGGGATGGAGCAGCCCCATGAGCTGTCTCCCCTGGGCAGCTCCGCTCTGCTGGACCCAATCAGCCCTGCTTCCACATGCCCCGCTTTCCTGCTAGCTGGGGCCCAATCCTCATCGTAGCTCCTCTCTCCTTCCAGGGAGGAAGATCAGGGTCTACTCCCCCGAGACCCTCAGTGACACGTCCCCCAGCCTGGATGGAGACACCGTTTTCCCAGGCTCCCCAGTCCACGAGGACGGCAGGTGTGCGGGGGAGCTCGCGCTGCGGGGGATGGAGCCGCTGGACCTGAGGCCAGCTCCTGAGGGGCCTCCCCACGAGGTGCCCGAGACACTAGACCTGGCGCTGCCCCTCTGCTCGGCTGGCCGGAGTGCCAAGGGCTTGGCAGAGCAGGAGAGGCGACGCTTCTCGGCCTCGGAGCTCATGAACAAGCTGCAGCTGTCTCAGCGCAGGGCCACCTTCTCCCTCAAGCTGGGCAAGTCTCTCTCTGCCAGGAGCGCTTCCAAGGAGAAAGGGGCTTGGGCGAGCCAGGAAGGTATTGGGATTCTCACACTGGGCTAACTGGTCAAACCGGTATGGTCGGCTTGGGGCCTTTCTTTCTTTCTTTCTTTCTTTCTTTCTTTCTTTCTTTCTTTCTTTCTTTCTTTCTTTCGACTCCAACCCCTTTGCATCAAATGCTCTGTCCCACTATAGCGCCAGGTTAGTGGCTTTCATGCTATGGTGTACAGGCCTGTGGTCCTTGGTGCCCATCCTGGGGGATCTCCCTCCCCGTCCACATTCAGTGGGGAGGTCTGGGAGTGATGATGGTGGGTCCACAAGGTCTCTCTCATCAAGTGGTCCCCCCAAATGAAGACGGTGGAGAACCATGTTCCTGGGAGGAGACATGGGCGGAAGGGGCACATCTATAATGTCAGCTCCCCCCACCCAGCAGGGACCCCCTGAAAGCGTGAGACGGGGGTGGAGTTTCCATGGCCATGGTGAAGAGACTGGGTGGAATCCTGGACCGCTGTCCCTCTCTTCCCCCACCATCGCATAGGTGCATGATGGGATTCTCCCTCTTCCCCTGAGCTGTTAGGCCTGTTGGAGGCAGGTTAGCGATGGACCAGTGGAGGCAGGGGAGGAAGGGCGCCCTGACTCAGACCCCAGCCCAACTCCTCCCTGATCAGCTGTGAAGCTGCCGTCCATCCTTGCAGGTAAACTGAATGGAAGGGAGAAGAGTTGCAGCAGCATGGGCAGTGATGGCCTCCCATCCCCAGAGTCACCCAGTGAGCCAGGGAACGTCTGGCCCAGGTAAGGCATGCGGGGAGAGCCGATGGCCCTAGGGGGGTGTTCCCAGCCCACCAGAAGGCACAGGCTAATGGGCAGGCTGCAGGGATCTGGACCGTCAAGAGAGGGAGGATGGGGGAAGGTGATGCTGAGTTCCTTGGAGGAGCTGGATTTCCCAGGGCATGGGCTGGTGGGGACTGGGCTGCAAACCCAGTTATCGGTGAGAGCTGTGAACCAGACCCCAGACACCCAGCGCCACTAACTAAACTCAGCATCCTGATGGAGAAGGGGGTGAGCCCCCCTGGCATCTGCCCCGTGGGCCTGAGCCCAGCCCCACGATGTGGGGAGTGTGTCCCCCATTTCACCCACTGCAGGCCCGTAGGCATGTCTGAGCCAGGCTGGATGCCAAGGGGAGAGGCACACGAAAGGCGTTTCTCAGCCTCTCTGTTTTCTAATCATCTTTTATCTCTCTCCTTTTCTTTTCTTTTTTTTTTTTTTGAGTTTTTGATTTTTTTAAGATCCTAAAATAACCAATAAATGATCCGCTCAGTGTTCACCTGGCGCTAACACCTGGCCCAATAGGCAGGCTCTGGCCACTCTGGTGTTTGGAAGCGGGAGGGAACACCCAGCCAGGACGGCCCCACCCTCCTTGCAACATGCTGATGGCTTTGCAAGGTGCATGTCACACCCCTTGGACTGGTGTGATGCCTGTCCCAGGTGCAGGGCAATGGAGGAGCAGGGCTGTATCCATAGGGCTGGGCACAGTGTCTCCACCTGCCGGGGGGTGGGGCGGTGAAAGTAGTGACAGCAGAGAGACCCTGTCCCGCTGGCTCATTCCCACTGCCTGATCTGGGTCTGGGTGACACCTGCTCTCACTCCTGATCCACACTGGGGTTAGTGAGCTCAGGATCAGGCCTCATGGTGCAATTCAGCCCTCAGGCCCTGATCCTCCACCCTACAAGTCAATGGGAGGGGAGGGGTGCAGACTCCAGTCCTCACCCCCCACCTCCATGTGTTCCTCTCTGTAGGAGCGAGGCGGAGCCGGATGGGTGCCTGAGCGCTTTGGTCCAGCACGAGAAGCGGCAGTCGAGGTTCCTCCTGAACTGTAAGCAGCCGGCTCGTCCCTCCCGGGGGATTTCCCCTCTGCCTTTAGAAACCCACATCCCAGCTGGAGCTGTGCTCAGGCTGCAGCTGTCAGGACAGCCGTGCCAAGCCCTTTAACGCCAGGGCAGGGGTTGCAGGTCCCCCACCCCCTAGCCAGCCAGCGAACCCCTATCTTGGGCATCGGCTGCCTGGTCCAGAACCAGCTGACAGCAGAGGGCACAGACACCGGAGAGAAGTGCCTGCCTGAAATGGGCACAGAGGGAAGGAGCTGTTGGCCTGAGCCTCTGGCCTGGCTAGATGGCAGAGGGCAAAGCTGGCACGGACCCTCCCCTCTGCCCTTATGGCCAGGCCCCTTCTCCCCAACCCAGCCCTTAGACCCAGGCCAGTCCCCCTGCTCCTAGCCATAGTGCCCCCCCACACCCAGACCATGCCCACATGGGGTTACCCTAGGGCCCCCGGAGGGGTGTCTCATTTGCCCCGGGGATGGCGTCTCGTTCCCTGCTGAAGGGCCCCCTCGGCCCAGCTGACCCCTCCTCCCCCCAGCCATCCTGTACCAGGAATACAGCGATGCCGCCACCGCCCGGGAGATCCAGCGGCAGCAGCGGGAGGACGCCCAGGCGGCGGAGGAGGAGGAGGAGAAGGAGGAGGCCGACCTGGCACAGCCCAAGCCCAACCTGTCGCCCAGCAGCTCCTTCTGTTCGCAGCGCTCGTCCCGCGGCTCCACCTTCTCGCTGTGGCAGGACATCCCGGATGTGCGGAGCAGCGGGCTGCTCAGCACCATCAGCCTCCAGGAGTGCAAGCTGCAGGAGGTGAGGGGGGGCCGGCCCCCTGCTCGGAGTGTGGGCACCGTGACGCAAAGCGTTTCCCAGCGCTTGGCCAGCCACCGCCGACACAGAGCCAGGCCTGGCACTTACTGGGCATCGTCCCCGCCCCGGGGCCACCAGGGCTGGCGGGACCCTCCTGGGCCAGCGGGTTCCTCCCATAGATTCCATTGTTCTTGGGCCCACGGTGTCCGTTCGCTTCAGTCGCCCTTCCCCCTCCCCGGGGCTCCCCCCAACGCATTCACAGGGCCATCACCAGCACTGGGCTAGCAGGGGGCTGCAGGTCAGGACTGAGGGGCATTGGCAGAGCTGAGGGAAGGGGGGAGCACAGGGCTGGGATAGCAGGGGGCTGCGGGTCAGGACTGAGGGGCACTGGGAGCTGGGAAAGGGGGGAGCACAGGGCTGGGATAGCAGGGGGCTGCGGGTCAGGACTGAGGGGCACTGGGAGCTGGGGAAGGGGGGAGCACAGGGCTGGGCTAGCAGGGGGCTGCGGGTCAGGACTGAGGGGCATTGGCAGAGCTGAGGGAAGGGGGGAGCACAGGGCTGGGATAGCAGGGGGCTGCGGGTCAGGACTGAGGGGCACTGGGAGCTGGGGAAGGGGGGAGCACAGGGCTGGGATAGCAGGGGGCTGCGGGTCAGGACTGAGGGGCATTGGCAGAGCTGAGGGAAGGGGGGAGCACAGGGCTGGGCTAGCAGGGGGCTGCGGGTCAGGACTGAGGGGCATTGGCACAGCTGAGGGAGGGGGGGAGCACAGGGCTGGGCTAGCAGGGGGCTGCGGGTCAGGACTGAGGGGCATTGGCAGAGCTGAGGGAGGGGGAAGCCCAGGGAGACACAATGCCACTGGTGCTGCATGCCCTGTCACAGAACCCGTGCCCTCTCTAGGGTGGCCAACTTTCTCATTAGTGAAAACCAGACACTTAGCACCGGAATCTCCCCCGCACCCTGCTCCACCTCTTCCCCGAGGCCCCACCCCTTGCTCCATCTCTTTCCCTTGAGGCCCCACCCCTGCTCCTCTTTCTCCCCCCCCCGCCCACTGTGGCTCCTTGCTCTCTCCACCACACTCCCCCTGCCAGCTGAGCAGGGCTCTAAGGGTGGAGGGGTGACTGGGGCAGGGTGGGGGAGGGAGAGCCGGGCTCTGGGATTTGGGGGGGGGGTGAGTGGGGCAGGATAGGGGAGCTGCTGGTACCCCTCTCCACCAGAGCCATTCCTGACGGCTCCGCCAGGCTCCAGCAGCAGCTGCTGCTCTTCCCACCCCCCAGTGGCGGAGGCCAGTTACTGCAGGTAACCGCACTTTTAGTGTCCGGTCAGCCCTGCCGACTGGACGCTGCCAGGTTCCCTTTTTGAGTGGCCACAGCGTGAGGACGCCCTGGCAGAGGAGGAGGAGGAGGAGGCCGCCCTGGCGCCGCCCAAGACCAACCTGTCGAGGGTTCCCCCTCGCTCTCGCCCCGGCAGGCCAAGTTTGAGCTGATCACCTCGGAGGCCTCCTACATCCACAGCCTCTCCATCGCGGTGCAGCACTTCATGAACTCACGGGAGCTGAACGAGTGCCTGGGAGCCCAGGAGAAGCAGTGGCTCTTCTCCAAGCTGCCCGAAGTGAAGGACGTCAGCGAAAGGTCAGCTCCTCCCAGGGGATGGGGCCTTTTGACCTCCTGCAAGGTGCTGTTGGGGAGCGGGGGCGGGGTGGGTGAGACAGGAGCGAGCCGAGAGGCCATTTCAGGTGACCGGGGAACCCGGTTCAGGCTCTTCTCCCTGCAGCTCTGCCCAGCGCCCTGGTCCGGGGGGCCCAGGTTCTGGAGATGTTGGTGCTCAGAGCACCATGCGGTTGTGGTGCAGGCTTGTGTTGCTCTCGGGCGCTGTCTTGCAGCCCCATCTCAGGGTCTAACACCTTAGTCCAGGGCTGTGGGGAGCTGAGGACCCTTCTCCAGACAGGAGGGAGACCATTCCCAGCGATGCTGAGATAGAGCCGGGGCCTCGAGCATCCCCGGGCGTGACCAGGGCAGCGGCATCACGCCCCCACCCAGTGCTGGGAAAGGCCGGCGGTTTCCTCGGGGCCTCAGGTTCGCCTGCCCGCTAAGGCCCCGTCTCACGCCCTGGCTCCCCGGCAGGTTCCTGCTGGAGCTGGAGGAGCGGCTGGAGGAGAACATCCTGCACTTTGACATCTGCGACATCGTGCTGCGCCACTGCCCGGCCTTCCGCCGGGTCTACCTGCCCTACGTCACCAACCAGGCCTACCAGGAGCAGACCTACCAGCGCCTGCTGTGCGTGAGCCCCACGCCGCCCACAGGCCTTGCTGCTCCACAGCACCGCCCCGGGGGCCACGCAGAGAGGAGAGCTGAGCGGGGAGCTCTGGGCTGGGGGGCCAGTGAGCAGGTGGGGAGGAGCTCTGGGCTGGGGGGCCAGTGAGCAGGCGGGGGGGGGCTCTGGAGTGGGGGACCGGTGAGCAGGCGGGGGGGGCTCTGGAGTGGGGGGCCAGTGAGCAGGTAGGGGGAGCTCTCGGCTGTGGCGGGCGATGAGCAGGAGGGTGGGGAAGCTCTGGGCTGGGGGGGGCAGTGAGCAGGCGGGTGGGGAGCTCTGGGCTGGGGTGAGCGATGAGCAGGAGGGTGTGGGAGCTCTGGGCTGGGGGGGACAGTGAGCAGGCAGGTGGGGAGCTCTGGGCTGGGGGGCCAGTGAGCAGGCTGCGGGGGCTCTGGAGTTGGGGGCCAGTGAGCAGGTCTGGGGGAGCTCTGGGCTGGGGGTGCTGGTGAGGAGGTGGGGGGGGAGCTTTGGGCTGCGGGGGCCAGTGAGCAGGTGGCGGGGAGCTCAGGATGGGGGGCTGTTGAGCAGGCATGGGGGAGCTCTGGGCTTGGGGGTCCCCTGTGTCCCCCACAGCCTCCTTCCCCCTTCCCTTATCTCTATGTGTCCAGCTCTGTCTCCTCTTAGCTCCTCAGGGATTTGGTCCATCAGGGATGCAGGACGGTTCTCACCAGCTTCCCCTTCCCACCACCTCCCTCCCTGGCCAGTTCGAAGGCTCCTGTCACGCCCAGTCCTGGATCCTGCTAGTTCCTGCGGGGATGTCTCCTGGAGTGGGGGTGGGGGGGCCCTTGCCCAGTGCCAGGCCCTTCCTGTGGTGACAGCTCCTGGAGAGGGCCCTCGGGTGCTTCGATGGAGAGCCCCGGGTGCGTCGTACAGGCTCAGTGCTTGCTTCTGGCCTGATCCAACAGCCCACTCATGTCAGTGGAAAGCCTCCGCTAACTCCGGTGGGCTTTGGGGACCCGGCTGGGTGTGCTGCCCCTGACATCCCAGGAGCCTCTGCCCCTAGCACCACGGCTCTGGGGACTTGTTAAAATTCCTGTCCACATTGTTCCAGGCAGGACAATCCTAAATTCCCAGGGATCCTGGCAAAGCTGGAAGAGGGGCCAATGTGTCAGCGCTTACCTCTCACCTCCTTCCTCATCCTGCCCTTCCAGAGGGTCATGCGCTTGCAGATGCTGGTGGAGGTGAGCCCCGGGGTGGGGGGAGAGGGGACCGGGGGTGTAATTGGAGAGTATCACTCCAGCCAGAGCCGGCCTGGCATTAAAGGGAAGTGCCCTGAATTATAGGGCACCACACTGCAATCTAAGGCCTATCTCTGCCACTGACTCACTGTTTGCCCCTGGGCACGTTGCTTCCCCTCCCTGTGCCTCAGTTTCCCCCCGTCCCATGCAGATACCCTACCTTTATGAAGTGCTTGGAGAGCTGCAGCTGAGGAGGGCTCAGTGTGACTACATGGCCCGTTGTTCGGATTCTCTTTGTATTGTTATTACTTGGGCCAAACTCCCGATGGGCTCCCTGGGGGCTGCACTCAAGTGACAAGCGGAGCTAAGCCATTGTCAGAATGGCAGGATGTCCCCCAGAGATTGTTAAAACCCACGTCATGTTTCATCACCAACCAACAGTGGCACTACATTGGTCCATCTTAGGCGGTTTCACTTTGCATCTCTCATGCCGAGCCCAGGCCTGCCGTGTTAGCAACCCAACAATACAGGGATTGCTTAAAACCTGCTTGCAGGGCATTCAGGCATTTCTGCTGTCTAGCTTTCTCTGTAGCCCAGAGATCAGGTTCCCCCAGACCTCCGGGTAGGCATGTTTTAAGTGCCTTACAAGGGCAGCAAGTGTCATTTTACGGATGGGGAAACTGAGGCCCAGAGGGGGCGATGTGGCTTGTCCAAGGCCAGGAAACTCAGGCTGAATCTGCCTGATTCAAAGCAGGGTCTCTGGCAACTGTGGTGAGTGCTCTAACCACCCAGCTTCTGGCTCTTGTGGGGTGGGTCTCTCCCTCTCTCTCTGAACAATTTCAGCTGTGATCCCAATAAGAAACAGGAAATTTTTTTGAAACCTCGAAAATTGTCACAGGATGGGAACACCCATGTCCCGCCCAGCTCTGTTATGAAATCTTCCCCCAGCTGTCAGCAAACATAACACGATCGCGAGCTGTCAGTGCTGTTGGGTGACAATGGGACAGAATAGCAGAGGAAGCCACTTTCTTCCAACACTGCACAAGGAACTCTCTCTGCTTCTCTGGAGAGCTTCTGCCTAGGGCTTCCCCCGTCTTAGCCCTGCCTGATGGCCTGCTCCAGATATAAAGAAACAGCTCCCAGACTGTCCCACGTGCTGCTTCCCACAGGCCTAGATAGCCGAGCCACAGGCTTGTGGCAGCAGCGGCCTCTGGGATTCACGGTTAGACCAATGGCGTGAGCTGAAGGGTTTCAGAGGCCTGGGATGTAGGGCACTGGTGACCTCAAGTGGCAGACTGGAGTCAGTGTACGCCACCCACCCTCCCCTCTCCCTTATGCCTCACTCGATCCACACACCTGCTGGGCTATCCCTTTCTTTGGTACCAGGTCCCTAACTCTCAGTGTCTGGAAACGAACTCCCTGCACTGGCTGCTGCCCTGGTGCTTAGAACCGGTCCGGAGTACTCAGGGAACCAAGGGAGGCAGTTGTGGCCTGGTGGATAGAGCAAGCCCTGAGTGTTACTCCCAGCTCTGCTATTGCCTTGTTAGGTGACCTCAGGCAAGTCACAGCCCCTTCGTGCCTGTTTCCCAGCTGTAAAATGGGGGTGAAGATACTGATCTCCTTTGGGCTGTGCTTTGAGATTTCCTGATAACGGCGCTGTCTAAGAGCTAGCTATTATTGTTATTCAATGTGCAGGAGAGACCAAAGCCTCCATGGAAAGCTACCGATTTTCACTGAACCCTGATCAGACACTCCAGATTGCCACGAGATTTCCCCAGCTGCCTGGGGCTCCCAGTACAGGGGTGGGAGGGCCCAATATAAGCCCCCCAAATACTGTAAAGTGTTACCCACATGGCCAGGTACTGTGCCCGGGACCAGGACTGTTATTAAATAGCTCCTAAGCTGCTTTTTAGAACAGACTGGACCCCGTTCCTCGTGGCTCTGGACGGGGCGGACAATCACTGGCACCAGAGTGAGAGCGGATTGTTACCGCGTGGATTTGGCAGGTTTTGCCATCACTTTGCCCTGGTCTGTGTTCGCCAGGAGGCCAGAGCAGAGCACAAAGGGCCCTGTAAAGGTTTGCCGAAGGGGCAGGGTCACAGTGCATCGGGCTCAGCCTACACCAGCAAAGTCCCCTGCCACGGAGAGCTCACACTCGCACGAGGGCCCCGTTGTGCTACCGAGCGCCTGTGCTGAGATCACCGAAGTCCCCCTGGATTCCCAGGGCGCCAGCCCAATTCGACCTCAAACACGCTACAGGTCTGAGTCTGTAGCTCTGGTATCAGCTGGTGCCATTGACCCATTCTGCTCCTGGGGCACTTCCCGTTGGGTCCATGCTACTGATCTGTGCCCCCGGTGCTGGTCAGGACTGCTGATCTCTGGTGCTGAGGTGTTTGGCTTGGGACTGACACCCGGGGCATCTGACGCTTCTTAAGTCGATACGTTTTCTGCCTCCTGCTTGCAGAACATCCTGAAACGCACATTGCAGGGCTCCCGGGACGAGGCCACGGCCACCAAGGCCTTCAACCAGCTCAAGAAGGTAACTGGCGAAGGCTAGGAAGCGCTTTGAGAATGGTATAAAATCTCTCCACGTGGGCTGCGAGGACTGGGCTGGCTGGTGGGAGAGCAGGATGGGCACTGCTTTGTCTCCGTGACTGGAGCTGTGTGTGTGTGGGGAGGGAGGGTGTACCTTGGGGCCTTTCTGATTTGGGGATGTGTGTGACTGGGACAGGTGTCCTTGCAGGGAGAATTGTGGGTCCTCTCTGTTGTCTTGGCTCAGATTCTCCATGACACTGAGTAGCAATGTGGTGCGGCACAGAGGGGCCTGTTAGGGAATCGCTCACACCTCGGCAACACCCTGGCCATTGGCATAGGTTAGAGCAGCCTTGGGGCAGCTCTAACTTCCACCAGCTGGCAGAAACACTCCCCCCGTCCCCAGAGGACTGTGTGCCATCCGGGACTGTCTGGAGCCCAGAGCTTTCTGGGGATGACACCGGGGCCATTTCTGCTGGCTCTGCACCATCTGGGAGCTCCCTTGTCCGGGGGAGATTCTCAGCTGGCCGGCCCTGGGGGCTTTCTGGCCCCTCTGCACTGGCTGAGTGGAGATTCGGCGTGGTGGTGGCTAACGGCTCCCTCGCCTCCCCAGCTTGTAAAGGAATGCAATGCCAGCGTCCAGTCCATGAAGAGAACCGAGGAGCTCATTCATCTGAACAAGAAAATCCACTTTGAAAGTAAGGTGAGCACGGGGACTCATCTGGGGGAAAGGGGGGGGGAGAGTCCTTGGAAAGCTGGTTCCCCCCAGAAAGCAGCGAACCCAGGGAACAGACCGGACCCAGAGAACACAGACCGGATCTACCAGAGAAAGCACAGCCAGGGCGTGTGCGTCTTGGGCCGGGTGCGTCTTGGGCCAACTCCAGGGACTGCGGGAGCTACCAAAGGGGCGAATCAGCCAAATCCTCAGCTGGTGCCAATCTGTGTCCAGTGGAGAGAGACAGACGTACACCCCGTGAGGATCTGGCCCTGGGCTCTGAACAGGGTGTGCCGCCACCCAAAAGTGTTCTAGACACAGACACTTCTGGGTTCAATACTGTGTGAGTTCGCCAGGGTGATGCTCGATCAGCCCTGCCTAGGAACCCAGGCTCCACTGGGTTTAAAGTCCAGTCTCATAGCATGCAGGTGATGGGCTCTGAGTTCACATGCTGACTGGATGCCTCCTCCATATGGCCACCTATTCCGCCACGGAGACACCAGCTTCCTGCTCAGAACTGCCCCCAGAGCTGCTACCTCTGCAGCCATCTGCACGGGCCACTGCTGCTCCTGTGACCAGAGCCCTTCGCGCTCTGTATCTTTCACTGACCCCCCAGCCACTCCCACTCCCGCCACAGCCAGAATAAAATGTAAAGGGCTTCCCATCCTTACCGAGCCCCAGGCTTCAGCTGAGCCACTGGGCTCCACCAGCCAAGCTCCTGGTGCAGCTGCATCATGGGAGGTTCACGCCATGGCCAGGCCGTTGGACCATTGATGTGGCGTGGGCTGGTGATCGTTGTGTCTCCAGGATGGAGCCTTACAACACCCTCCCGGCTCTGACGTCTTCTTCTCCTTTCTGGGCCGGGGCCCTCGGCAGATCTTCCCGCTGATCTCGCAGTCGCGCTGGCTCGTGAAGCATGGGGAGCTGGTGGAAGTGGACATGCAGCTCATCAGCACCCTCGCCGCCAAGTTCAAGCTCTCCACCAAGATGGTGTATCTCCACCTCTTCAATGACTGCCTCTTGCTCTCCAGGAGGAAGGAGTGAGTGGTGGGGCGGGGTGGGGCAAGGCGAGCTGTGCAGGATGGATGGGATAGTCCTGTGGAGCGTGGGTCTAGCTGGCCTGGCTCTCCTCGGCTGGAGTTCACGCGTTGGCCCCCTTGCACTCACAGGGCCGGAGGAGCAGGAGGGGGCGGTGCGCTGTCCTCCCAGCAGTGGGACGAGAACCTGGGCTAACAGGCTGTAGACAGCTCTCCTTCCGGGTCTCCACTGGATGCCCCACTCACAGGTTCCCCTGTGCTGGGAGGAGAAAGCAGGCCACAGCTCGGGAGCAGGTGCTTGAGGCTCCACATTCACCCTGCGGTCGGCGCTCTGAGCCCAGACAAGTTTGTGGCAGTTTCTGGCCCACAGGGGAGAGGTCCCGGCGGAGTCTGGGGGATGTGTGGCCTGGGGCCGTCTGTCATGCTGGGCAGGCCCCAGGGTGAAAGCCGATCCTGCCCGTGCCTCGTTTCCCAGGTCCCTCCTGCACAGGAGCAGCGTGTCCTGCTCCCCAGGCATCAGCACCTGCCACGCGCCGGTGCTGAGCAGCGGGCGCTGCTGCCCCTCGGTCACCGTCTCTCTCCCTTTGCCCGTCTCGCCCAGGACGGGGAAGTTCGCGGTCTTTGTTCACGCCAAGATGCCGGAGCTGAAAGTGACCGACCTGAGCAGGAAGCTTCACGGGGTCCCGGGACAAATCTTCCACCTCCAGCTCTTCGACAGCCAGCGGCTGAAGCACCAGGTCTTGCTGCGGGCACAGACCGAGTGAGTGCCCAGTGGGGCAGGGCCGTCTCCATGTGACACCTCCAAACACCCCAGCCCAGCTCCCGAGGCGAGGGGGAGAGAAAGCTCCTTCTCACTGTCACCTGGCTCGGGGGAGGGTTACGACCAGCCTGGGACGGGAGCCCTTATTGCCGGCTGGCTGGTGGGGACCTGGCCAGCGGAGAGCCAGCATTTCTGGGGAGCTCCTGCCGAGCGATGGCGGGGGAGCTGTCTCTCACTCCGCCAGCAGGGGGCCTGCGTAGCCCTTGAGCGGTGTCAATGTCCCAGCAGCGGGCACAGCTGACATGGGCACCAAGCCCGCATCCCCCAAGCCACCAGGCTGCCAGGTAGGGGGGGACCCAGCTGGCTCTGGAGGTAGGCTCACCAGAGTGGGAAGCATATAGTGCCCATCAGGGCAGCTCCACAGGACTCCAGCTAGGACCAGAGCTGGTCCACAGGCTGCCAAGTTTGGCCCTGCCCCCAGGACTGGATCAGAACCATCCCAGAGTTCTGGGGCATCAGGATGTGGGATTTGGGTTTGGCCTGTGTGGAGATGGGTGACCTGCTGCCGATTGGGGCTCTCCCCAATTCTGAGCCTGTTCAGATCAGGGGGGTGGTCTGGGTGACTCTCTGGGAGCCTCGCCTGTCCTATCGGGCAGGGCTGGGCTGACCAGCTCCGTCTGGCCCTGCAGGAGTGAGAAGCAGCGGTGGATCTCGGCAATGGTCCCCTCCAGCCCCCAGATGGACAGGGAGCATGTCACCAAGAATGCAGGTACCCCTGAGAACGCGCCCGCCCCCCTCCTGCCAGGGCTTGAACCCAGCAAGGGACCAGCCTGGCTGCAGCAGGATCTCGGGTCCCAGGGGCATGACCCTGCTTTGGACATGACAGCTCTGCTGTGACTTCTGGCTTCTGTCCCTCATCCCTGGGTACTCCCCTGCCCCAAGCACCTAGCATCCAGGTGCCCCAATCACACACAGGTAACATGGTGCCATGGAGCAGTCAGTCCTCTGTCAGGCCAGCACCAGCCTCCCCGTTTCTGGAGTCACGTGCCCCTCACTGCTCCCAGCAGAGCTCAGGCAGGGCTGGACTGGCTCAGGGGGGATGTGTCCGGCCACATCACTAGGGAGATTTTGTCCCCGGTGGAACCTCGAGGGTCCCAGAGTGGGTAGAAGCAGCCTTCCCTCGGATCCCAAACCCCTGCCCCGGGGTCCCGGGCAGTACGTGACCCTCTGTGTCTTGCCACTGCTTCCAGACACCGCCCAGGTCCAGTGTATCAAAGCCTACAAGGCCCAGGAGCACGACGAGCTGACCTTGGAGAAGGCGGACATCCTGGGGGTCAAGACGAGAACCAGCGACGGTGAGGGGCCCTGGCTTCGTCTCTCTTCTTCTCCCTCAAGCTGCCCTCTCCAGCCCCAACACCGCAGTGGCTGGCAGGCCGGGCAGTGCCCCCCCGCCCCCAGGCTAATGTTTCCTTCTCTCCCGCACAGGCTGGCTTGAGGGGATCCGTCTGTCAGATGGGGAGAGGGGCTGGGTCCCTCAGGGGCACGTGGAGGAGATCACCAGCCGGGGTGCCCGGCTGCGCAACCTGCGTGAGAATGACCGCATCAAGCACGCCACGAGCAAGCTGGAGGAGGAGCAGGCATGAGCCGGCCCAGGCGCCGGCCAGGGGAGACTCTGGGAACACAGTCAGAGCCCTGCGTCGTGGCAGGGCGATGGGCAGAAAGGTGGGGGCAGGACTGCTCCCGTTGCTAAGGGGCTGCTGAGCGAGCATCCTGGGCACACCCACCAAACGGCACCAGGCGATGGTAGCAACAGGCTGCGGCTTGGTGGATGATCTGCCGCGGCCTCCACGCTCCCCGCTGCTGGCTGAAGCTCCAGGGAGGGAACGAGGCCCCGGGAACCCCCTCCACAAACGGACCTGCTGTTCTGTGCTCTCTACACGGTTTCCTGGGAAGGTGGCACTGGCTGCCCTGGGTGGGATCCTGGCCTGGTCCTCGTAGGCACGGCCGGCTGGGGGAACCATCTGGCCACGAACTCTCTGCCCTGGCCCCTGTCAGAAACAGGCTACTGGGCAAGGGGGACCCTTGGTCTGACCCAGTGGGGCTGTTCGTGTGTTCAGGAGCCACCCACCCAAAGCATCATCTGCCTGGAGGGCAGGGACCAGCCAGGCAAGTGTCTCCCCAGCTGGAATGGGCACCTTGTAGGGGGAGCAGCGCACCATCTCCACGGCCCAGGCTTCTCGGGGTAGGGTGAGGGCAAGTTCCTGCTGCTTCCATCCTGGGCCAGCGTCACATGAGGCAGGAGGGACCCCATTAGTGATCCCTGGAGCTGCCCATTCTTCGAGGGGGGTTGCAGGGCAGGGGGTCGCCTCCGAAACAGCATCGCCAAAGCCGGGCTCCAGGCCCCTCCCCTTCCCCGTACTGCTCTGCCAGCCCGGGCACCGCTGGTGCAGGACGCTGCCCCCGGCGCTCCCCTGCGATGGCCTGAGGGGGGTGGATCGGCCTTGTTGTCATGGCAGGGGACAGCCACAGCTCCCTCCACCACAGCCCGGCCCAGCTCTTGCCTCGGCCTGGATCCTCTGCCCATGGCTGGCGGGTCTGCAAAGGAGCCAGGGCGGAAACAGCCCCGCTGACGTCTCACCCGCTGTTCCAGCTCGAACCGAGCCGAAGGAGGAGGGAGACGCCGGGAGAGCCGGAGACCCGCTGCAGGGGCTGGGTTTGCACAAGCCGCGCATCAGTAAAGGCCTTAATTCACTGCACGGGTGTTTCTTTCACGGGTTCCATTGGGCCGCGCCCACTGCCGGGCTATTCCGCTCCTGACCCCTGCCTGCCCCAGCTCTGCTGGTGCCCCTCAATGCTGACCCGCAGCCCCCCTGCTGTTCCACTCCTGATCCCCGCCTGCCCCAGCTCTGCTAGTGCCTCTCAATCCCAACTCGCAGCCCCCCTGCTGTTCCACTCCTGAGCAGCTGTCCCCGCCCCAGGTCACTCGCTTTTGCCCATTGGCCCCCCACATGAGCGTGGCCTGCTTGGTTATTTAGCACTTGCTTAGCCCAGGCCTGGCAATCACCCACTACTGAGGGGTGCCAGGGAAGGTGTGTTGTTGGGAGGGGCCTAAACCATAGAAGAAGAAGAAGATTAGGGTTGGAAGAGACCTCAGGAGGTCATCTTGTCCAACGCCTGCTCAAAGTAGGACCAACACCAACTAAATCATCCCAGCCAGGGCTTTGTCAAGCCTGACCTTAAAAACTTCTAAGGAAGGAGATTCCACCACCTCCCTAGGTAACGCATTCCAGTGCTTCACCACCCTCCTAGGGAACTAGTGTTTCCTAATATCCAATCTAAACCTCCCCGACTGCAACTTGAGACCATTACTCCTCGTTCTGTCATCTGCCACCCCTGAGAACAGCCGAGCTCCACCCTCTTTGGAATCCCCCTTCAGGTAGTTGAAGGCGGCTATCAAATCCCCCCTCATTCTTCTCTTCTGCAGACTAAACAAGCCCAGTTCCCTCAGCCTCTTCTCATAAGTCACGTGCCCCAGCTCCCTGATAATTTTTGTTGCCCTCCACTGGACTCTCTCTCCAATTTCTCCACATCCTTTCTGTAGTGGGGGGCCCAAAACTGGACGCAATACTCCAGATGTGGCCTCACCAGTGCCGAATAGAGGGGAACGATCACTTCTCTCGATCTGCTGGCAATGCTCCTACTAAACGCAGCCCAATATGCCATTAGCCTTCTTGGCAACAAGGGCACACTGCTGACTCATATCCAGCTTCTCGTCCACGGTAATCCCCAGGTCCTTTTCTGCAGAACTGCTGCTTAGCCAGTCGGTCCCTAGTCTGTAGCGGTGCATGGGATTCTTCCTTCCTAAGCGCAGGACTCTGCACTTGTCCTTGTTGAACCTCATCAGATTTCTTTTGGCCCAGTCCTCCAATTTGTCTAGGTCACTCTGGACCCTATCCCTACCCTCCAGCATATCTACCTCTCCCCCAAGCTTAGTGTCATCTGTGAATTTGCTGAGGGTGCAATCCACACCATCCTCCAGATCATTAATAAAGATGTTGAACAAAACCGGCCCCAGGACCGACCCCTGGGGCACTCTGCTTGATACCGGCTGCCAACTAGACATTGAGCCATTGATCACTACCCGCTGAGCCCGACAATCTAGCCAGCTTTCTATCCACCTTATAGTCCATTCATCCAATCCATACTTCTTTAACTTGCTGGCAAGAATACCGTGGGAGACCGTATCAAAAGCTTTGCTAAAGTCAAGATAAAGTCAACGACCCCCCCAGTCTCTGGGCGTGGGGGGAGGGTCTGGATTCAAACCTAGACCCAGATCCAAACATTGCTACAGGCCCCCAATGAATGGCTGAACCAACCAGCTGGATGTGACCAACCCAGACCTTTGGATCAGGCCCATCTCCAGCCCAGCCCAGGCCTAAGCTGAGCTGGCTGCTGCGTTGCTGGGGGGAAGTGCTAGACAGCAGCGCAGGGCCCAAGCCCCGATCCCAGGGCAGGTGCCACCGGGGCCAGGTTGTGGGAAGTGTAGCCCAGGGCTCTCCGTGGCCCAGGATTAGCAGGAAGGAGCCAGGGGTCCTGGGGGAGCGGGTGCCGTGTTACTGGCTGACGGGAGGGGCTGTCTCCGGCAGGGACAAACCCCAGGCACGCAGTGGAGCTCCCCCGTTCCCAGGGTCTGGGCCAAGGGGTGCTGTGACTTTGCTCTGCTGGCTGGCCCGGGCCCTGCTGCAGATTGCGGAGCGTCCTCTCCGTCCTGGGGCAGCAGAACCGGGGCTGGAGGCTGGGGCTGGTGACAGCCCTGGGCTCGGGCCAGGGTGCTGGCAAAAGAATCAAAGACAGGCCCTCTCGTGTTCTGCAAAAGAGGAGGCTCTGGGGGCCCAGGCCAGGAACAGCCCTGCCCCCAGCCCTGCTGCAGAGCAGAGTGTAAGGTGGGGAGAGCATCAGATGTAAACACAAGGGCCAGACTCACGTGCTGGAGTAAATCAGGGTGTCTCCTTGCTGCCAGTGCGGTTACATTGGTGTAAGCAACGGGAGTCTGGCCCCAGCAAGCAACTGAGCTGAGGGGCCACTCCTGGCCACTGCGGCCTCCCTCTCCGGCACCGGAACCGGGGAGGAGGTACCTCACAGCCCATCCCCCACAGAGCCCAGCAAGCCCACCCTGGTTCCCACCTGGGTCTTGCAGGGAGAAAGGCCTGGCCGGGGCAGGGCAGTTGACAGGCCAAAGTCAACGCAAAGAGAAGGCCCTTGCCAGCCCCGAGCCAGCCCCGCGGTGTCGCCAACTCCACAAAGCAGGAAGTCACCAGACAAACCCTGAAAAGTGGCTAGATGCAGCTGTTTAAGCACTCAGAAGGAGTCCAAAATGTCACCGAACAAAATTTCCAGAGAATTCAGCAGAGAATTATACACCCCCCCACACACACCCCCCACACACAGGCGAGTTACACACACACACACACACACAGGCGAGTATAGTCACCAAATCATTCACAAGTGGTTCAATAGTGTTAATAAAATCCATTCCATGCTCTTCTTACTACATTCTCTTGCACACCAGAAGCAACTACACCAGGACGCTGTCATCATCAGGAGGGCGCCCTCTGCATGTTGGGCAGAGCGCTCTGTCCAGGGCAGCCCAGTACAGCTGGGGTTGGGTCATTTCAGCTCAGCTTCCCTTTCTTGCCAGCCTGGATTTGAGCCGACTGGTGAGTGAAAGGGGGAGCCCGGAGCTGGGAGGGGAAGAGGGCATCCACCTGACCTGAGCTCGGAGCTGCAGGGAGCCAAGAAAGCAGATTTAAAAACAAAAGTCCACTAGCCGGACCCCTTCCCCCCACTTCCAGGGTTTCATTTCTGAAAAGAGCTGGGCAGGTAACCCCAGGCCAAGCCGGGGGAAGGAGTAAAGGGGAACCGAAATCAAGCTAGCTGCACCTTTGATCCTGCAGTAAGGGCTTCATCCCCGGAGGCCTGGTGCCCCCCGCCCCATTGGGGCACATGGCCCTGTCTCATCCCACCTTCCATCCGTGCGGCTGTCCTTGCTGGCTAACCTGCCTCCCTGGCCCAACCCGCTTCATTAGCCGTCTTCCCCTGCATCACAGGCTGGGCTACCTACGACTGAGCAGCGAGAACGAACATCTGGGTAAAAACAAGCCCTGGCTAAGGTGCTGCTCTCTCCAACGTGCACCTGGATTTAGCAATGTATTTAATTAGCCTCCACAAACTTCTTTCCCTCGCCGGCAGGTTATCGTGATCTCAGCCCAAGCAGCCCTGGAAGGCGATTCCTTCCGAGGCCGTGCTCAGCTGGGACGTAATGACACTGACTTGGGGTGCAGCAGAACGTAGTAAGAAGAGCACGGAGTGGATTTTATGAACACTATTGTGTGGCTTGTGAATGATTTGGTGACTACGCCTGTTGGTGACGTCTTTCTCTGAATGCCACTGTCATTGGCAGCGAAAGTCGCTAGATTTGTCACTGGTCACTTGGACACTTATTTGCTCGCTAGGGAACCAAAAAGTCACTAAATCTGGTGACAAAGTGGCTAAGTTGGCAACACGGCTGGCGGCACCTGCGAGCTCCGCGCCCTCCTGGGGCCATGCCCACCGCAGCCTGCAGCATGAGCCTAAGGCAAGGGGCGAGACCCAGAGGAGCCCAGGAGGCTGGGAAAGCCCTCGTTCGGATGGGGCGGTCAGCCAGAGGCCAGGCTAGCGCTGGGGAGGCTGGGGAGCATTGACCGAGCCCCGGTGCAGCACGCTACAGAGTGGCCTGGCCTATCCCCTCCCTAGCGGAGGCAGCCAGTCCCGGAGATCCCACCTGGGGGTCCATGTCCAGATCCCTGGTGCGCACTCACACAAGAGAGGGATCTCTGCTCCCCGGCTCCGTTCTCGCACTCAGCCATCTCCAGCCTCCTCCCCTGGGCAATTCTACTGGGACAGACGGCAGCGTGAGCCATGGGGTATCCCCATCACCCTCGGCCCCTCTCCTGTCCCTTCTCCCACAGATCTCTGAGGGCTTCGCAGTCCCTGGCTCCGCGAACCACCACAAGCCGGGTGGAGACACCAGGGGCTCAGCCCACCCCTGAAGTGGACCCATGCGCAGGAGGCAGAGCAATTCATGCAAGCAGCTGGGACAGGACAGAGCTGGGATTGAGGCCAGCCTCCAGAGCGACTCGGGGCCTCCCGTTTGCAGACTGGCCCTAAGGGAAGGCCTCCACCAGCTCCCTTCCCAAGCTTACAAACTGGGAATGGACTCGTGCTGGGAGTTCTCCCCACGTCCCACCCTTGCTCCCGGTTAGGATGGTAAATAGCCCCCACCTGGGGAAGCCAAGGAACCCCCCCAGCACAGCCCTCATTGCCCTGCTGCCATCTGCTCCGTTGGGTGCCAACCGAGGGCAGCCTTTGGGAGCCCATGCTTGCTGCCCTTGGCTGATGAGGCCCCGGCGCTCTGCCCCTTTAAGGAGCTGCTAACTAGGGAGTCCTGGAGGTTATTTATTTGCAGGTGGGAGCAGCTGTACCTTATTGCTCTCCCTGTCTGGGGGGATCCTACAGGTAAGAGGCTGCTTTAGCTCTGGGAGCTGTGGCCTTGGCCAGGAGCTATTGCCAAGGGCAGTGTGATGTGCCCAGGGCTGAGCAGGTGGGCAGTGGTATGGCCCTTGCACTGAATCTCCCTGGCCATGGGTGGGAGGGGCCCAGCTGGTCTATCAGGCCTGCCCAGCCCAGAGCAGAGTTCACCCTTTGGGTGCTTTGCCCCCGTTTTAGCTGTTTGGCTGGTCCTGATCCCAGAGCACTGCAGGGCTTCCCTGCTCTCTAGGCTAGACGCTGGGCTGTGGGCCAAGCACAGACAAGTGGCTAGAGTTGCAGAGGGGGCCTGAGCTGAGCCCTGGGCTAGCAGCCTCGGAGCCAGGGCACCGATGGAGCTGGGGGTTGCTGAGGCCATCCTGGCCCTCCCAGTGCCACCCAGGGACCTGCCCGGTGAGACACAGCCCAGCTTTTGTGTCTGGCGTTCAGGGTGCGGTGCCGGGTGGCCCGGTGAGCACAGCAGGAGGGCACTTAAACCCTTTGGTGTTCCTGGGGGCCTTTCCTAGTGCCCAGCTGCTGAGAGAGGCCAGCCCCCGAAGTGGGAGCAAGCCACCCGGCCAGGTCTGAGCCCCCTTCTCCTCTGTCTGCCAGGCATCTCATCGCCCCCATGGATTTCTTCTGCCGGAAGCGAGCGCGCTCAGACTCGCCGCCCAGGGCAGTGGTGCTGGTCAAGAGGCATGGCTCCTGCCCGGTGGCCCAGAGACCCCAGCCGGCCAGGCTGGAGAGCCGCCCGGAGCTTGGCCCCTTCTTGGCCAGCCTCTTCCGCCCCAGGAGTGCCCAGAAGGGCCTTTCCGCAGCTCGCAGGGGGGGGTCCCGGGATCCAGGCTCAGCAGCGGAGGAGAGGGTCCCGCTTCTGGTGGACAACTCCGAAGGTCTGTGTGCCTGTCTGCCATGGGTGTTCTCCTCCCCCCACCCCAGGTAAACGTGTGGGGAGTGCCCTGAAGGTGGTGAGTTTCAGTTCCCATAACTGGGACCAGGCAGAGTCCTGGGCCTGACTCCTGCTAACTCTAGAAATTCATCTCAGGCCTGACCCACAGCACCCGCTCTTCCAGCCCTGCCCCCCAGCTCTGCCAGGGCCCCTCAGTCCTGACCTGCAGCCCCCCAGCTCTGCCAGGGCCCCTCAGTCCTGACCTGCAGCCCCCCAGCTCTGCCAGGGCCCCTCAGTCCTGACCTGCAGCCCCCTGCTGTTGCAGGTGAGTGCTCTGCCGTTATCCAGGTGACGGTAGGTGGCGTCAGGCAAGTTCTCCAGCTAGCCCTGCCGGCCCCTGGGGGTGATGGGGAGCAGAGGCGGGCTCGGGTTTTGTTTTGACGACGTGGCTCTGGTGCAGCCCGGTGCTAGCTGACCCCCCTGCTCTGCCCCTGCACCATCCTCATCCCCTCGCTCCTGCTCTCCCTAGGGGCTGACCTGCCAGGCAGCGCTGTCCCTGTCCCGCTCCGCTGCCAGCCCTCTCCTCCCACAGTGGAGCTGGCAGCCCTCAAGAGCACGGGCCCAGAGGAGCAGGTGGAGGAGCCCCCTAGCTCTGCAGGGCCAACGGGCCCCGCTGGCCTGCTGGAAATGAGGACAAAGCAGCCCACCCCAATCCCCGGGAGGAAGGTCCTGCATGGCTCCCTGGAAGATCTCTCCAAAGCCACAGCTATGCAGATGCCAAGTCCGGAGCGCAGGTAACCCACCTCCCCCCGGGGAGCTCTCCGTATCACTGCCCTGGGGCTGGGAGATTGTCTCTTAGTTGCGATGTAGCTTGTGCCTAGAGAGGGATTCTTGCTTCCTTTTTCTTTAAGCTACTGGCATGTCCATGGAAATATCCAGTAATCATTCCAGGTGGGGTGCAGGAGCTGCATGGGAGGGGACCCAGCGCTGCCCTCTAGTTCCCACCACAAAACAAGCTCTGCCCATGAAGTGCCAGTCTTTGGGCAAATCTTTGTAATGTGATTGCATTTCTAAATTCTCTGGTGCTTTGAGCATTGATATGGTATGTGCCATCTTTAGGTTTCAGAGAGAACAACCCCTTGGATTAAGCAGAGGGCTGTGTCACAGAGTGTGGGGGAGTCCAGGCCCTGCACCCCTCTTCCTGGGATTCACTGAGACTCTCAGCCAACCAGTAAAACAGAAGGTTTATTGGACAACAGGAACACAGTCCAAAACAGAGCTTGTGGGTGCACCCAGGACCCCTCAGTCAAGTCCTTCTGGGGGAGCAGGGAGCTTAGACCCCAGCCCTGGGGTTCCCTGTGTTCCTCCACCCAGCCCCAAACTGAAACTAAACTCACCCAGCAGGTTCCCTGCTGCAGCCTCCGTGGTCCACATTCCCGGGCAGAGGTGTTACCTCCCCATCCCCCTCCTGGCTCAGGTTACAGGCTCTCAGGTCTCCCATCCCCAGGGCACATTCCCAGGTCAACACTCCCCCCTCCCTGCTGCGTCACATCGTCACAGGCTGTTCCTGTCTGGTCTCCCATAACTGTGGTCCCAGACTGCCTCCTGGCTTAGTGTGTTTTACCCCCCTCAGTTCCCATTTTTATAGTTACCGTTGGAGCCAAAGGGCTAGCAGCTTCATTTGGGTTGAAACAAAAGATCTTTGAGCGCAAGATGGCAGCGACCAGAAAATGGCCTGGCTCTCTGAGCCTCTGCAGATTGGTTCAATTCAACCCCTGCCCAGATCCTTACACTTCCTGACCCTGAAGCTGGCCTTTCCAGCTGCCACCTATTGTTATAATGGGATGATCCAAACATCTGGAACTTTGGGGACATTTGGAGCAGAGCTGGGTTTTATAATTCAGGCTTGGCTCTGACGATCACCTTATTTCTCTGGTACCTTTCAGAGCGGAAGGATAGCCCAGTGGGTAGGGCACAAGCCTAGTACTGGGGAAAGCTGGATTCAAAGCCCTGTTTTGCCACAGGTTTCCTGTGTGACCTTGGGCGAGTCACATGGCTTCTCTGGGCCTCAGTTTCCCATCTATAAAATGGCCATAAGGGCACCTTCCTTCCTCACAGGGGTATTGTGAGGATCAGTACAATACAAAGATTGAGGCATGGTCTTACACACCATGTGTGGGAGATAATTAAGACTGTTGTGACGTTCCCCTCTGGTGTTATCCAGACTGGTGATCTGTGAGGTCACTCCAGTCCTTGACTCTGGGAGCCAGACTTACCCTGCTCTGCTGTGAGAACCCCCACTCCTGGGCTGTTCACGCACAGCCTCGGGCATGTAAGCTGCTCCTTGGATTGTGCAACCGAATGACACTAGCCAATATCTCCGGTTCCAGACACAACCCTAGGAACCTCCTTCTTGCAGTGTCCAGTTATGCCCGCTGGATGCTGCAAGCTTATATGAGTTCATCAGTTTAACAAAGAAATTGATATGTACCAGGCTTGTTATCCCAAGGGGAGTCTCTGACATGCTTTAAACCAAATGCACTGCGTCAGGTAGAATAAAAAAAATTATTAACTACAAAGATTTTAAGTGATTAGAAGTCAAAGCATAACCAGTCAGATTTGGTCAAATGAAATAAAAGCAAAATGCATTCTAAGCCGATCTTAACACTTTTAATGACCTTACAAACTTAGATGCTTCTCACCCCGGGCTGGCTGGTTGCCCTTCAGCCAGGCTCTCCCCTTTGATCAGCGCTTCAGTCACTTGGTGGTGGTGTCTGTAGATGGAAGTGGAAGAGACAGGAAGAGTATGGCAAACGTCTCTCCCTTTTATCATGTTCTTTCTTCCCTCTTGGCTTTGCGCCTCCTTCCCCCGCCCTTCAGAGTCAGGCGAGCATTACCTCATCACAGTCCCAAACTGACCAAAGGAAGGGGAGTGACTCACTCAAGAGTCTAACAGGTCCTTTTGTTGTTGCCTAGGCCAGTGTCCTTTGTTCCTGTGAGGCTTGCCTGGGTTTGTCCCATACATGCCCTGATGATGTGTGAACTGCCACTCCGCTCTTGGAGAGTTTTTGTCTGTGCTTGCTTTAAGCCATGAGGACACATTCTCAGCCTCATAACTATATACATGAAATTACAACCTATAACAACGATTACTATAACAACGATTACTATAACAATGCTCAGTATGTCAAGAGCCTTCCGTAGACACCCGACATGACAAACTTTGCACTAGATACCACAGAATCATATGATAAGGATGAACATGGGGTTACTGGGTGTTCCCCTGAGGTACAGAACATAACTGTATATCACCCAGTGTGCAGTTAGACTGTGGAACTCTCTGCCTCATGATGTCATTGACTCCAGAATTTGGCAAGATCCAAAAATGGATTGAATGCTAATATGGATAATGAGAATACCCAGAGTTTCCATGCTTTATGGTAACAGTTCTGGGGGGGATGTCAACCCTCCACTTCAGAGTTTTAAACCAATCTCTATCTCTCAGAAATCAAGAAGAGACCTGATCTGAGGACCAGATTATTCCACACTGCTACTGTGGGTTCTCTCACCTTCTCTGGCCACTGTCAGAGACAGAACACTGGGCTAAGTGGACCTTAGTTCTGATCCACCTGGCATATTCCTACCTATCCATTTAACACCTGTGTACATTGAGGCACAGAGGGTTTGATTTGCACAAGGACACAAATAAGTGACAAAGCCCAGCAGGAGGCACTGTAGGGCATGAGGAAAGAGCCAGAGTTATGGGGGAAAGTTCATGTTTGCTGTAGTATAGGGCTCTCCCGGTGGGACTCAGTTCAGAAGCTTCTTCTCGCTGCCTTTTAGACTGTTCCGCCGACCACTGGGGAAAGGAGCAAAGGACACGGACAAGCGGAGGAGGGAATCTAAATATGTGCAAACCCGTGAGTACTGACCTGCTCCTTGTGCGATGGCTGTAGGGTCTCAGGCATGGCGGGATGGAGGGAAATTCCTAGAAGGCTTCCGGAGGCTGCTGCCGTGAACAAGCCCTTACATGGGCCAAAGAGTGCTACTTCCACCACCTTGGCCCTAGCCAGGAAAGGGAAACTGAGACACTAAACATTATAAGCCTGTTCCGGAGCAGGCTGTGCCTTTAAGAGCCTACTGAATTGAGCTGTTGCAAAACTGTGTCTTTGTCCGCTGTGTGTTGGGCCTCAAATGTCTAAGACCTCTCCTGGCCTGCAGAGGGGAAGCCCACACCCTGTTCTCTCTCCTGGGGACTCTGCTCTTGTTCTTTCTAGTCTGGTTGTTTCCCTTAAGGTAAAATAAGCTACACGTTGGAGTTAGACACATCACACTGAAATTGGAGCCACGAGATGCTTTTACACAGCTCTCTCTGCACTAAATTCACTCTGAAGAGAGCAATCTTTTCCTTGCATGCAGATTGCTTAATGACCTCCTGCAATTGTGGCAGTGGGGGGAGAAATGCTAGAACCACAGGGTTAGAAGGGACCGCAAGGGTCAGCTAGTCTAAACACTGACTAGATGCAGGGTTTCTTGTGTCTAAACCATGAGACAACACACACACACCTGCAATCTGGTCAGGACTGTTTTTGAATTTGCTGAGGGCATTTCCAAGATCCAAGGTGATGGTTGGAACAGAGATGGCTGCTCCTTAGAGATCCTTCAGTTCTCCATCCATTAACGGTGAAGGCAGCATGCCGTGACTTCTGTCTGAGTGGGCTATGGGCACACATTGGTGAACTGTGCTCATGGGGACACTGTGCTGGGGCCCAGAAATGGCGAAGACCACCCCGAAGTCCAGGAGAGGGTTTCCCAGTGTCCAGGGCCATGTGTGGAGCAGGCGGGCAGTGTCACTAGACCTGGGATTATATGAATCGTTCAAAGACTGCAAAAAGAAAAGGAGGACTTGTGGCACCTTAGAGACTAACCAATTTATTTGAGCATGAGCTTTCGTGAGCTACAGCTCACTGCAATTATTCATGAAGCACTCTGGGAAGCCCTTGGCTGACCATTGACGGGCAGGTTCCTGTGGCTAATGTCACGCTCATTGCGCTCCTTCCCAGAGCCTCTCTACCAAGACTACTGGATGAAGCGCCTCAAGGCAGTGGAGCGCAAGCCCAAGGACCCGTCTTTCCGGGTGGACCCGTCTTTCCGGGTGGACGCCAGCCTATCCATCGCTGGCATCCTCTCCTCCTCCCTGCTCGGCGCAGCATCGCAGATCTCTTCCCGCGACTACAGCTCTTGCTTCTGGCAGGAGATCCCAGAGGTGAAGAGCGGGCGGCTCCTGGAGAGTCTCACACCCCAGCAGCACCACCTGCAGGAGGTATTGGAGGGCAGCCGCCTCTCGGACTGGGAGGGAGGGGCTGATCATTTGATTGCACGGCTGGCTGGCAAGTAGGGGTGGGATGTTCCCACCCGCCAGAGGCGGGTTCAGCCCAAGCGAAAGCTGCTCCAGCTGAGGAGCCCCCCATGTGGCGAGGGGAGGGACAATGTTCTGCAGAGACCTGCCGTCTGCTGCAGCCACCGTTTGATCACTCTGGGGCCCCTGCTGCGGTGTGGGGATGGTACCACAGAGCGGGCAGTGCTGGGGAGCAGGATGCCCCCTACCCCCAGAGCCAGCAGTTCCAGTCCCTGCCCTGGTGAAAGCAGAAGGAGACTGTGGGGTAGTGCTGAGACTGGGCAGTGCCACCGCGCGGGTTAACCTCAGACAAAACCTTGCTCACTGGGGGCGGGGGGGGTGTCAACCAGTAACTGGCAACCTTGAAAATGGGGACCAGGAGACCGATGCTGTCTATCAGCCTCGAGGACAGCAGCTGGACCTGTGGCTTGCTCTGGGATGCGCAGCTTCCTGTGGTCTCCAGCGCTGGCAGCATGGCACCCACCCTGCTCTCCTACTCCAAAGAGGGCATTTGCCCCACCTCTGCCCCCAGTACCCTGGGGGGTTCCTGGTGCTGTTGATCTGATAGAAATAGACGCACCATTGGAGAGCCTGGATTTCTGTGTTTTCCCAGCAGGGCTGGTTGTTGATGCCTGGTCTCCTAGCGCACCGTGCCACCCTCGCCAGAAGGCCAAGATTATAACAGGGTTCAAAAAGGAACTAGATAAATTCATGCAGGACAGGTCCATCAATGGCTGTTAGCAGGGATGGGGTCCCTAGCCTCTGTTTGCCAGCAGCGCCAGTTCTCCCGTCTGCAGCGTGCAGGAGAAAGGGGGCGGGTGAGGGGCCTCGAGGCCAGAACCACCCCTGCAGAGTGGCCCTGAATTTTCTTGCTCACTGGGCTACAGTCGAGCCGGGGTGGTTCTGGCCTTGAGGCCCCTCACCCGCCCCCTTTCTCCTGCACGCTGCAGACGGGAGAACTGGCGCTGCTGGCAAACAGAGGCTAGGGACCCCATCCCTGCTAACAGCCATTGATGGACCTGTCCTGCATGAATTTATCTAGTTCCTTTTTGAACCCTGTTATAATCTTGGCCTTCTGGTGAGGGTGGCACGGTGTGGGAATGGGCGACAGGAGATGGGTCACTTGATGATGACCTGTTCTGTTCATGCCCTCTGGGGCACCTGGCATTGGCCACTGTTGGAAGACCAGATACTGGGCTAGATGGACCTTTGGTCTGACCCTCTATCGCCGTTCCCATGTTCTCATGTTTGTGTCAGTTGATGAAGCCGCAGACCTGGAAGCTGGATTGTATTCCCGGCTCTGCCCTGTGCCCAGCCCTGTACCAGTGCCCAGTAGGGATGCCAACTTTGGTTGGATGTATTCCTGGAGATTTCATCACATGACAGTCTTTCATGAAAGACTAATCTTTAATTCCTGGAGACTCCAGGACAATCCTGGAGGCTGGCAACCCTACAGCGGCCAGAAGGCAATGCCCCTTGCCTGTCTGGCTGTCGCTCCCAGCAGGAGTCCTCAGAGCAAGAGGCCTGTAATGGAAGGGAAGTGTTTCCTGTAGGCGGACCGGGGAAGGGGCATGGCTAAGGCATTCCTCTATGCCAGCCCACTCTGGCTGTGGGAACAGCCCACAGGGCTGGCACAAAGCTGCTCAGGCAGCTGTGCCCCTTCCCTGGTGGCTGTGCACTGGCTCGTCTTGGGTACTCGCATTTGCAAAGTGATTTAGATGCCTGGTTCCCGGTGATTTCAGGGAGGCACCTAAGTTCCTTGAACCAGCAGGCCCAGAGCCCCTTGGCTTCGGGCACTAGAGGGGAACAGCGTGTTGCACCGTTTGGAGGGTTCCCAGGCCCTGCCGCGCTGCCTCGCTCTCCCCCGTCTTTTGACGCACGGTCTCCGCTCCAGGCCATGTTTGAGATGATCACATCGGAGGCCTCCTACCTGTGCAGCCTCTCGGTGGCCATGAGCCACTTCAAGGGATCGCTGGCGCTGCGTGAGACGCTGACCAGGGCCGAGGTGCATCGGCTCTTCTCCAACCTGCAGCAGGTGAAGGACATCAGTGAAAGGTAACTGCGGTGGGTGAGGAACACCCAGTGATGCCAGTCCCAGCCTCACCCAGCAGGGGGCGCTGTAGGGAGGGGGCAGACGTGCTGGCTGCGGAGGGAGCTCCCAGCTACTCCAGCCCAAACCTTGCCCAGTGGCAGGATCCTTTCCCTCTACTCCTGATCTCTGCAGGTTTCTCCTGGATCTCAAGGAGCACATGGACAAGGACGTCTTCCTGGCGGGGCTGGGGGCCGTGGTCCTGAAGCACTGCCCCGCCTTCCACAGGGTCTACATTCCCTACGTCACCAACCAGATGTACCAGGAACAGCTCATGCAGCAGCTGATGTGAGGAGCCGCAGCGGCTCAGGGGGTGTCCTGGAGGGAGGAATAACCGGGGGCTGCTTGTGCCTCAATTGCTCCTCTCCACTGTCTGTGCCCCTTGGAGCAGCCCATCTGCCCCTTCCTAGATGGCTCCTCTCTCAATGGGGACACTGAGACTTCATGCTAGTGAAACTTTCATGCCAATGAGAGCTGAGAGTCTGCAGGGCGTCCTCCAGAGGATGCTTGGGCTGTTTGGAACTAGACTGGGCACCGCCCAGGGGAGTGGACTGTAGGGGATACCCCAGTAATGTCCCTTGGGGAGGATTCCATAACTCACTAGGTCTCTGTTCTCTCCGACTTCTCCATTGTGGAGAGGGGTCTCTGCTGAAAATGGTCACCAATTGTTATGCTACGTGGTTGTCATTAAGTTCCAGAGTTAACGCATTGTTTTGATGCCTGAGGGCGGCTGACCCCATTCCCCTGCTTGCTCACCTATTTGGGAAGGGAGGAACACCCCCGCCCCACACACACACATGTTCTCTTTGGGGCTGGAATGGCTAGCAGCTTGCTGGCTTCTGGCCTAGGGGATGCACAAGGGGTTCATGGGGAGCAGTAGGTCAGGTCCTTCCTGGCCTCAGGCAGGAGAGGTGAGCTGGGGCAGGAATTGATACGGGTCTGCATTTCAGTTTTGTACCTTCCCAGCTTGGCGGAGGATATCCTCCCACCCCATGCCCCAGAGAAATAGCCCCACACATGCCCTCCCACACCCCATTGCTCTGGGAATTCCAGCATCAGGCCTTGCCCACACTCAACCTCTGGCTTTAGTGCAGACACAGCTGGGCTTGTCCAGCCAGGGTCTCTGGGCAGGGTTTGTCCTGGCGCCTGTAGCCCAGTGAGCGAGAGAATTCAGGGCCACTCTGCCGGGGTGGTTCTGGCCTCGGGGCCCCTCACCCGCCCCCTTTCTCCTGCACGCTGCAGACGGGAGAACTGGCGCTTCCGGCAGGTCCTGAGGAAGCTGGAGGAGCAGCCGGTGTGCCAGCGGCAGCCCCTGAAATCCTTCCTGGTGCTGCCCTTCCAGAGGATCACCCGTCTGAAGATCCTGCTGGAGGTGAGAGGCTGGAGCAAGAATCCGCCTCTGGGATCTCACTTGGGGTGGGGGGAGGGGGTTGGCCTGGGGCTGGCCTCCCAGGGATCCTGCCTCAGAGGGGCACAGGCTGCCCCGGCCAGCGTCCGCTGAGCTGCAGCCAAAGCAAAACGCTGGGGTGACTGAGGTGGCTTTGTGCAAGAGGAGAGGGATAGGGACGGGCGGGGAGAGGGGAAGGCTCTGTCTGGGTATGGGGGCTGGGAGGGAGGGGGAAAAGGTCTGTAGGGAGATGATGGGGGGGCAGGAGGGAGGGGGTAGGGTCTGTAGGGAGATGGGGTAGGGTCTGTAGGCAGATGGGGGAAGGGGTTGGGAGGCAGGTGGGATGGGAGTGGGAGGGAGGGGGAAGGATCTGTAGGGAGATGATGGGGCGGGATGGAGACCCTCTCCCCTGACAGATCCTCCTGCTCTCCCCTCTGCCCCACAGAACATCCTGAAGCTGGCCCCGGCAGACTCCGAGCTGGCCAGTTCCACCAGCGCGGCCCTGGCGGCAGTGGGAGAGGTAAGGGCACCATTGGGTGCTTGTGGGAGGCAGCCGCAGGCTGGCTGTGCAGGTCCCCGCGTGGTAGCAGCCCTCACGCTGCCTGCCTTGACCCGCCGTTCACGCCCCAGCGGCCCTGCAAGGCAGCATGTGGAGATGGGCTATGCTCTGGGGTTTGGGGGCTTGGTCCTCGGCTCCCTGGCGGAGCTGGGGGAAGTGATTGGAGAAGGTTCTGGTCTGTCTGTTCCTGGTTCTCTGCTCATCCCGGCCCGCGCTGGTCTCCGCTCACTCCGCCCGGGGCGGACTCAGCCCCCCACCGCTTCCTGCATGGGCCGCGTCCCGCTGGCCTCTGCGCTCAGGGCAGCTCCGGTCACTCAGTGACCGGCTGCCTTTTGTGCTTTGAAAACCCCTGGCATTGGGGGTCTCTCTCTCGGCCTCTCCCCTGTCCCTGGTCAGACCTGAGCTTGCTGAGCCGTCTGGCCAGCGTGCCGTGCGGCCTTCCTGGGACATTACTCGGGCCCTCCACTCCTCCTGGGGAGTGATTGTGCTTGTGGGGTTTTAGGGCTCCAGCCTGGTTTCCTTCCCCAAGGGAGGCCAAAATGCAGAACGTCCAGGGTCTCGCGTTCCCAGGCTCTGGGGAGCCCAAAAGGTGACTGCAAGGGGGGGATAAAACGGGCTTTGGCCATTTTATGCGGCTGGGAACGCCTGGAAGGTGTTTTTAAATAGGGGTTTTTCCTGCTTGTTTGCTAGTGTGGTAATAGCCCATCTTCTCTTCCCTGACTTCCCCCGAGGTCTCCAGCGAGGGGGTGGGAGGGAACTAGAGCTTCCTCCTCTATTCACTGCGGGCACAGGTTGAATCTTTAACAAGTGCTTTTCTGCCAACTGTTTCTCTGGTCTTGGAGTTAATCATGTTAACAAACAGCCCGGGTTTAAAAACAAAAATCCCTTCCCGCCTGAATGAATCAGCCTTCATTTCCTTGTCCTCCGACTCGCGCCAGTTCTCCCTGGCGTCTTCCCCAGGAGTAACCGGGGAGGCAGGAGTTGGATTTCCTACCTAGAACCCGCAGAAACGCTGTGGTGAAAAGAACCCTCCGTCCCCACTTCAGATGTTCTAGCCGAGGTCTCCTCGCAGGCAGAACATCACCGGTGCAAAGGGCTGTGGGGTGCCAGCATCCCAGGAGGTCTCTGCAGGGTGGGACGTCTGAGCCTCTGTCCCTGGCACCCAGGGACCTAATGCGCAGCCTATCCCAAACCTGGCTGGTGGCACCCCAGGGCGAGTGAGAGCTCAGCCCTGATTCTCACCCGGGGCAAAGCCCGGGCACTCGCATGGACTGGGAGGTGCCGTGTGCACCTGACTCTTCAATCTTCGGTGGGAGCTGAGAAATGTCCCATAATCCCCCAGACCAGCAGTGTCCAACGGCTGGAAAAGCTTCCTTCCTGTCCCCGGGGTGCACCAAGTGTCCTGGATTCCCTGGTCTCTGCCCCCTCCTGTGGGACCAAAGGAGGCAGGGGGTGGGGGGAGCCCTGGCCAGAGCGCCCAGCTCCCCCGCGCTGGGCCTGCAGTTTCCCGTGCCCTTCCTCAGATCGTGTCAGAGTGCAACGAGAACGTGCGACGGATGAAGCAGACGGAGGAGCTGGTGCTGCTGGAGAAGCAAGTCGAGTTTGTAAAGACAAAGGTGAGGCCTGGCTCTGCACTGGGGCGGCTCTTGGTGATCCAGCCCCACAGGGGAGGGCTGGGGTGGCATGTGGTGGGAGGGCTAGACAGATGGGGGGGCTGGGGTGAGGTATGGGGGAGCTAGAGGGATGGGGCCCTGGAGGGGCTGGGTTGGGACATGGGGGGCTAGAAGGGTGGGATGCCATCATGGGACTTGGGGGGGATGCAGGGGTGGGTGGGGTGGGACATGTAGAGGCTAGAGTGATGCATGTGTTCTGGTGAACTGCACAGTGCCATGATCTACCTCTAAGTAGCTGAGTGCCCTGTGGGACCTCCAGCCTCCCAGCCTGGACCTGGGTGTGTTCCAGGCAGTGTCCTGCAGGGATCCAGTAGGGGGCGCTGATGCATGGCTCAGGCTGGGACTGATCCTGCCCCTTGGGGCAGCGCAATGACGGTCTCTGCGCAAAGTGATCCGTGTCTTTCTCTCTTCCCCGCCCAGTCCATCCCACTCATCAGCCGGGGCCGCTGGCTGGTCAGGGCAGGGGAGTTCTCCCAGGTCCTCATCCAGGAGGTGGGCGTGGGATACAAACCCCGCCTGAGCACCAAGCCCATCCACCTGCACCTCCTCAGCGACCTGCTGCTCTTGTCCCGCCGGAGGGAGTAAGTCTGGGTGGCGCCCGTGCTCTACCCTCAGCACCCTGGGGGCCCTGCTGCTCTGGCCAGAGGCATCGAAACCTCCCGGGGGTGGGGGTGGGGGTAGGGGTGCATCAATCTGCTATTCCCGTGCCCACTGCCCGCCTGCAGTTCCCCTCCAGTGTCCTGGTGGATCCAGCTGGCAGGGCGAGCCATCGGGGGGTTGCATTGTCTCCAGCCCTGGAAGAAGGAGCAGGCAGTGGGGAAGGGTGGGGTGGGGTCCATCGGTGGCAGTGCCCATCTCTCTGTCGAGGAGGGAAAGCTGGAGGTCCCAGGTGGGGATGCCCCGTCTGTGGGTACAGGATCTAATGGCCTGTTGCAGTGAGCATTGCCAGGAAGCCAGGAGCTGGGCGTTCGGGGTGGGGCTCCATCGCCCGGCTCCACCCCACGAACGCTGCCCCTCATACTTTCCCTGCAGCGATGGCAGGTTTTCCGTCAAGGATTACGCCCAGACCTGCCATGTGAGAGCAGAGTTCCTCAGAGCCAAGCCGCTGGGGCTCCCTGACCCAACCTTCCTCCTGTGCCTCTCCCGCAACCACCGCGGGGCCAGCACCGAGTTCATCCTCAAAGCAGCCAGCGAGTGAGTGTGGGGCTCCCGCTCGGGGAGGCTGGTGGGGTGGGAGGTGGGTTCCTTGGCTGGCTGGCTGGTGGCCGTGTGGGGCTGCTGCAGACCCAAAGCCATGCTGGCTGCCGGGGGAGCATTGGGCCTGCCAAGCTGGCACCATTGGCAGGAAGGGGGTTGTGAAGGAGATCTGCCAAGCTGTAAGTTGCTAGCAGCTCAACATCCAGGGAGCTTTGTAGCCTGGTTTCTTTGAGTGCCACCTGGGGGACCTTGGCAGAGGCCTTGAGGGGCAGGTGCATGAGCTTGCAGGCCAGTGCATCCAGCTCTGACACACCAAAGGGGCTCTGGAAATGAGGACCCCTCCCCACAAATGTCCTGCTCCCAGCCCCCTCCCGTGAGCTCTTGGGGGCTGTGAACTGGTGGGATGTGGCTGGGGGAGGCATGGTGGGGTCTGAGTGGCCCACAGGGGAGGAAGAGGAGGATGGCGCTAGGGAGGGAGACATTAGGAATGCCCAGCCCTTCCATGAACACGCCCCAGCTCACGCTGGGACCTAAGCCTCAAACTGAGGGATAGCTATGCAGCTTTCGGAGTTCCCCTTTTGGAAAGATGCAGCCCCCCCCAGGGGTGTGGATTATGGGGGCTTGGCATGTGATCCCTCTTCTGTCTGACCTCTCCTAGGGCCCAGAGGCAGGAGTGGATCTCACTAATAACCAGCCAGGCGTCCCCTCGGCCTGCAGGTGTGATCAAAGCCCTGAGAGATGCCTGTGCTGGTCTCTGACTCACTGGGGCCCACGCCAGCCGGACTCCATGCTTGACCTTTCCTTTTCCTGTCCCTGGCTGCTCCCCCAGAGGATGACCTCCCGCCTGCTGCACAAGGGGGTCTGCAGCCCCTCGCCTGTTTGGAGCCCTGTCCATGCCCAGCTGTTCTTCGCAGGCCTGGGAGCTTCGCTTGGGGACCTTGTGCGGGGTGAATGCAGCAGGCTGCGCTGGACTCAGCGGTGGGGCTGGGAAGGGCGGTGCATGGTGTGGCAAGCTGCTCTCTCTGAAAGCCATACGCTCTTAGAAGCTGCGGTCGGGAGCCGATCTCTGAGTGCTGGTGTGTTTCTGGGGGATCTGCCCAAATGGGGTCCCCCGACAGGCCCCAGTGAGGAGGGTACAGATTCCCAGCTCGCTGCCCAAGTAGCGCCGAGCCTTGACTTGCATCCGGCCAGTAGTGTTCTGGGGGGCGAGACCCTTTGCCAAGAAACCCTTTGGAAAACTTCTGGGGTCTGAGCCAGAAGCCTGGCTCCGGCCCTCGACCTGCGGGGGAGCCAGTGGGAAGCACTAGATGGGAGCAAGTCCTCTGGGTTCTAAGCACTTGTGTCTGTCAAGCGAGTTCCCGGCTTCTCCAGGAAATCTCCAGTTCTTGCGTTACATGGGGTCTTTGATCTGACTGGAACAGCCCTTGAGAAGCCAAAAGCTCCCCAAATCTCCCAGCAAAGGGGAGGATGCTGCCCACTGCCTCTTGGGGGGGTGGGGGGGGGAGGGGTGTCCCCTACATGTGCCTATTGTGGAGGACATGATCCTGCGGAGGGCGCTCGGGGGGAGCTGGTCTCTCATTTGCTATAGCTGCCTGGCAGGATATTTGAGCTTTGGTCTCTGAACGTCCTCTTTCCCATTGGTTTATTTTTGCAAATGGAGCTTGTAGGTTCCCCCGACCCAGGCTCATTTGGAAGTTTGGGGGGTGATTCCCACAGTGGCCGTGCTGGCTGGACCAAGCAGTGTCTTGAGTCTTGGTCTGTATGGGGCCATGGCGTGGGTTGGTGCTTTTGGCACTAACCCCGTCTTCCCGGTCTGGATTGACCCAGGGCAGGGGGCCTCTGGAGCAGGCCCACTCCAGAAGCACCAAGACCTGGCGCGTGGGTCCAGCTGTTCACACTCTGGGGTGGTTGATGGGGGATTTTCATTAGCTGTGGTTCTAAATGGGGCTCTGGGGGCCTCGTTCCTCCTGGGAGGAGCAGCTGAGGGTACGAGCCCCCTGTCTGTCTCCTGCTCGGCCTGGGAACTGCTGGCCTTAGTGGGGGCTGGCTTTCCGAGCTGATCTCCCCCCAGCTATGCTGGGCGTCAGCCCCCGCAGGGCCGGGAAGCAAGAGGTGTCTGTCTGCTTCCCCACACCAGCTGGGCAATTAGCAGATCCTGGGGAATGTTCGTTGGCCCAGCTGGGCAGGAAATGCCTGGCTGGGGAGCTGCAGGGGGCCACTGCTCAGCGATGGAGGGGGAAGGGCTGGTGGCTGGGGATGGAAGACTGCAGGAAGCTGGGGTGCTACAACCAGGTGTGGCCAACATCTGTCCCCCTGCAAATCCCCACAAATCACGGCTACAGGGAGGGGCTGATCCGGGCACCACTGACGGAAGAGAAGATGCTTGGTTGGGGCGTGTTAGCTGGGGAGGGGTCTCTATCCAGACCTTGGTACCTGCTGCCCAGCCTCCATTGGAGGGGTTGAGGTCTCAACCCCACAGAGTCCAGCTGTGCTTTGTGTGTGGGGCAGCTCTCCTGAGATCGGTAGGGAGGCCAGGGGCTTAGTCCCTGCTGTGTCTTACCCTGGCATAGGGGAGAGGGCCCAGGGCCCAGCTGGTAGGGGGTGAGCCCTGTGTCTGGGCTCAGTGCAGAGAAGCTGGGGGAGGAGGGCCGGATCTGCTCCTTTCGCTGAGCCGCCCCCAGGCCGCAGCTGGGCCCTAGCCACGCACAGTGTCTGAGGGGCTCACGCTTGTCAAAGTCTCTTGTTTTGAAATAAATATTGACCTTGTTTTAAGGACCCGGCCTGCCCTTGTGTCTACAGCAGCATCCTTTGGGGGTGGGGGGAAGAGACCCCCCCCTTAGCCTGCAGGCCGCCAAGCCACGGCGTTTCCAGCAAACTTGATTTAAAACAAGGCACCAAGGGCCAAGCTTTGGCCATGGGCTGGTCTGTGGCTGCTGAATCTCTCCCCCTGCTGGGACCAGCAACGGCATCTGCATGAAAAACGAGATTCTGGCAGATGGAGGCTTAACCATTCCAACAACTCCCCCCTGGCCTTCCCCAGGGGCTGGTGAGTGACTGAGGCTTTCTCCAGCCGCACATTATCTGCTCCTCCAGGTAAGGACTAAGCTGAGCTTCCAGAACCTAGGGTCTGAGCTTGTCTTCCCCCTTCCTCGTTCCTGCCTCCCGAATGCCTTGGCTTAGAGGAAGTGCCTTTGTCTTGAGGTTAGAGGGGCTAGGCTGGGACTGGAGATGGGGTCATGTCCGGACTCTGCCCAAGCCTCTCGGAGCCCTTGGGCAAGTCACTTAGTCGCTCTGGGCCTCACTTTTCCTCAGCTGGAAGTGAAAATCTCCGTGTGGTTAGACTGCAAGCTCCTTGGAGCAGGGACTCTTAAGCCAGGGCATCTCACGCTCTGGATGTAGAGTGCCTAGCACAATGGGGCCCCGATCTCGGGTGTGGCCCCAGGGCATCACCTGAATACAAACAATAATTGGTTATAGAGAACTAGGGGCCCTAGACCTGGGGGCAGGAAATCCAGCAGGGGCGTGTTTTCTCAACAGGCAATCTGGAGGAGGGCTGAGTAGAAGGGTTTTCAAAGGCTGAACAATTTGATGCTAGCACTGGGTTCCAATTTGTGAGATGTGCCCTTGACCTTCGCCCCCTCTGTGCCCTACACCTGTAAGAGGGATTGCCTCATGCGTCCTGTCAGTTGACAATGGCAAGCAAAGCTCTGGCAATGAGCCCTGCCCCTGGGACGTGCCCACTCTGCGTGGGGCAGAGATCCCTCTCTGAGTCGCCGGTCTGTGCCCAGCAGGCTCGGGAATGTGTGTGGGGGAAACGCACTCTCCATTCAGTGCATGCTGCTTCCTGTGAGTTTGCGTTTTTTGGTGGGGAGGGGAGAGTTGGCAGATCCTTGGTCTCCCTCAACCCAGCATCCCCCCTTTTTGTGGGTCAGGGGCTGCCAAGCACTGGACCCTAGTTCCAGACACCAGGGGGCAGTAGAGCTCTGCCTCTGAGTCTGGCTACCTGGCCTAAGGCTGGCTCTGTGCCTGTCCTGTCACCCCACAGCAGCCTCTGGGCAGGGCCTGAGCCACTCAGAAGGAAACTGAGTCACTGGGCCAGGCCCAGCTCCCTCGGGGCTGCTTCCCAGGCCCGGCTGCTGAGGTCCCAGACTGCAATGTGGGATGGGCCGCGACCGGCGTCGTTTTAGGGGTACGTACCTCCCCAGGGAGGGGGGTAATGACTGGAGGGCTTGGCCCCCGTGGTCAGTGTCTATTAACTTGCACTGCAGTGGTCTCTCAGCTGCAGCCATGGCCAAGCCCTCGTTGTGCTAGGCGTTGTATGAACCCACAGCACAAAGGACGTCCCTGCCGCAGGAGGGGACAGCCCGAGCGCCCAGCGGTGGCTACAGAGGGAGTGAGGAGCACAAGGCGAGAATGAGCCAGCAGGCAGTGCTCTCCGCACACCAGCTGTCTGAGCACTGGCAGGTTTTGTCACCCCGGCCCCAGAGGTGTTGGCTGGAGGGAGGGCAGGCAGCAGGAGTGTGCGGCCATTCCCAGGGGCCTCCTGTCCATGGGGGTCAGCCCAGGCACCTCCCTGTAGCCCTGGGAGTCTGTTCAGAGGGGAAAATTTTAAAACCAGCTCTGGGGGGACTGGTGAGCTGCTCCAGCCTGCTCCCTAGACTGCGAGATACAGGGCGGGAGACGGGGGATTCTTTGCACTGAGACCTTAAAGCAAAACTCCCTTTGGTGCCAACAGGAACAGGATCAGGCCTTCACAGCACACTCCTGCGTGGGCTTCAGCCCTTATGACCTATGTCCTTCTCCTTCCAAAGATTTCTCCCCTGTTGGGCTGAGCCCTCCGTGCTGGTGGGTGACTGCTCCACCCCAGAGATGGCTGCATTTTTCTGCTGCTGTGTATGGGAAGTGCTGCCTTTGGTAGAGGGGTTGCTAGAGAAACACACGGTTCTTAGCTGCAGAGAAGTGAAATAGCAGCCCCTATGAGGGGTTGGTCAATGAACAGGGTCCTCTCCATGCAATTTGAAATGGCAATCCTGGCTTTTTCACCACCTGGGCGTGTGTTGTCTAATTCTAGCCTGGTGCAGTTTTCCCTGGACAGTCAGATGCTGCAACCTCTGCTCTTCATCCTCCTTGTCCTCGATGTACCTTGGCCTATGGCCCCTCTTCCCCACCCTCTAAAAGGTGACTCCAGCCCAAATTTTCAGGAGTCAGGCCCCTCAAAAAATGCACGAATGGCAAAACCTGACCCCAGCAGATGTTGAAAAGATAAGTGGGGGGGTGGTTCTTATTCTTTGTATAACAGGAGGCTTGCCATTAAACCAGGAGCATTGGCCATGGCTGGCCTGTTTCTGTGTCACTCCCCGCTCTGCTTCTGGGCCAGCTGGCCTTTTATTTCAGATCAAGGGGGAAAAAACAGCTGAAGAGTTCCCATATGTGAGAGCACGGGGTTTGCAGGGTCTTGGCTGCTCCAATCTGTGCTGACCTAACACACAGCGGCTGCTGTCTGGGCGCAGGCTGAGTATTTGGAGGTGGGAAGGCCTGGTACCCAGAAAGCAAAGGCAGGGCTGTTTCCTGGCTCCATCCACCCCACCCCCTGCTTCACCGTTAGCATCACCTCCCAGGAATAAGGGAAGCTAAAAGACCCTTGGTCCCTCGGAGTTACATAGACAGATGCTACCCATTCCCCCTCAGTCTTCCTGGAAGCAGGACTCCATGCCCAGGGTGGTGCTCTACCCCTCTCTCTCTTCCATCCCCAGGGCGGTTTAGCAGGAAGACACATGTAATGCTGAGAGAGAGGTGCTAGCTCGCTCTTATGATCAGTAGCCTTATCCCCATATTACAGGTGGGAAAACTGAGGCATGGGGAGGAGACACGACTTGCCCAAAGTCTGTGGCGAAGCAGGGCTAGATGCCAGCTCTCCCCTCAACCTGTGATCCACTAGGCCCCTGCAAGCGCCTCAAAGACAAGGATCTTGCGCTTGGTGCTGTACACACACCTCTCCTGAGTTGTGGGCTGGCTCCGCAGGCACCCCATGGTTTCCATCACAGCAGAGACACCTCCCCCCTCATTTCCCACCCACAGGCTGGGCTGCAGCAGGCCAGTCTCATCTGTGGGTAGCGGTTCAAGCCCAGGTGTTGCTGGAGCCCAGGGCTGGGTGTGCTGGCTGGCTCTTGGGGACTGCGGCTCTGGAATCCAACCTTCCCCGTCCCCCTAGCAAGCTGCATGCTGGGCTCTAGCCCTCCTTCGCTGCCTGGGCCGGGCTGCCCACCTGCTGGGGCTTCAGCTTTTGACCTGGGAGTTGCCCTCCTGCATCTGATCGATCAGTGCAGCCTCTGATGGGCCAATTCCAGGAGTCTGTGCAAGAAACCCTCTAGGGGGCAGTTCTGGAATAACCTGCTCCTAGGGCAAGCTCCTGCCTGACCCCCATTAGCTGGGGGCCGGCTGCTGCCCTGAAGGCATTTGTGCAGCCCTTGGTGGTGGTTTAATTCTTACTATTAAAACCCTCCAACCTCTTGTTCTCTATAGAAATATCCCACACTTTCTTTTTTAAATCCTGCTAAGCTCTCAGCCTCCAGCCTGCCTTGTGGCAATGAGTTCTACTGGCTAGTTGTGTCCCCACCCATCTTCGTAGCCGGCAGGGGATATTTTTCCCCTTCCAGGAGCCAGGAATCTGAACCAGAGTCCTATGGGGAATCGCTGATCTGCAGGTCAGTGGCCTTTTAGCAAAGCCTCCCTGAGGAAACTGCCTTTCTTACCCATAAGGGCGGGGGAGCCAATGTATCGAGACCCGGGCAGGCCTGCTCTGTAATTACCCTCGCAGGCAGGGGGTCTCTGATGCAGCTGACTGATCGTATGGCTGCTTCCACCAAGTGGGCAGTGGATGCTTCTAGCAGGCAGGTTCCTGAGATCGCAGCTGTGACACTTCGAGCCCCCTGCATGCGGGTTGGTTCATGCTCTCAGCAGGCAGAGCCCCATTAGTCCCATTTCACAGTTGGGGAAGTGAGACAAGGGCTAGTTTAAATGACTCGCCCAAGGTCACAGAGTCGGTAGCAGAGCCGGGAATTGAACCCTTCACCCTGCCGTCCTTTTAAGCAGTGTCATACGCTTTCATCTTTTCCCATCGTGCCCCATTCCCACCTTATGTAACCGGCCTTTCCCACACCCACAGCTCTCTCCCTCTGCTAATTACCTGGCATTTGCAGGCTGCTGTTTGACTGACTGAGGCAACGACAGTGTGGAGCGTGGTGCTTGTCAGTCCCCTGAGAGTGGCAGTCCTCTGTGGCCCCTGTAGGTGGCGCTCTTGTGCATGCAGTATCATTTATACAGGGCCATGGGACTTTACAGCACCCCTGTCTGGAATGCTGCTCAGGGGGTAAGGGAAGAGGCACAGTCCTGGTGACTGGGGTGTCATGGTCCCTTGGAAAAGCAAAGCAGTGAAACGGGCCTTGTGCAAGCCGGCAGCTGACGTGTTGGCTGGGGCCTGGCTGAGGTGGCGTTCTAGGGTGGGGCGAGGGCTGTGAGCTTTGGGGACGTTGCCCTGCAACAAGAAGGCCACCAGGCAGCTTTGCCCAGGTGGTGGCGGGGCTGCCTCCTGGGGGGAGGAGCGCAGAGCGTGACAGTCACAGGGGAGGCGGTCATTTGGTTTTGGTGTCCTTCGCCTTTACATATGGACGCCTCGCCCTGCCTGCTGCCATTTTTGCATATTCTTTCCCATGCCACATGGTAGAGTGAGGTGCATGCTCTGTGCTCGCCCCGGCTGGCAGCTCAGCTGAGGTGGGTTTGAGGCACAAAGCTGAGCTTTGAACTCCTGCTCCATTGGGCTCTGGGCCTCACCCGTCCCTGCCATCCGGCCACCTGCATTGATGTCCCATCGCTGACACCCCCGTTCCAAAAATCAAGCAGTCAGGTCCCAACACGCTGGTGAGGTTTGTAGAGCTATGTTTGTAGACTATTATAAATTAGAGACGCTACCTCATAAGGGACACTATTATGAACAGAGGAAGTTGGTGATGTGCCCTGGAGGCGGGGGTTGGGAACACTGTCTGGCTGTGTGCAGCAGCTCGCTCGAGAAGCTCACCAGGTTTTGTTATTAAAGTTTTATTCCTTTCTTGTTCCCCTGGTTTATTATTTGTAACCCTTCTGCCCATCAGAGTTGGCAGCAACAAGGGACGGGTTCAATATCTAGGGGATCCATTCCAATAACACAATGCAAACCGGTTCGAGCCCCCACCCAGTGACCTGGGGCAAATATATACCACCCCCGCTGGGCGCCTCCAAGAGGCAATACTTCCCCTCTCACAAGCACATAGTCTGAGTGTAGCAAAAAGCCTTTTAATAACAGAGAGAAACAATGTGGCATTATGTTGGGGAAACACCACCAACAGGATTCATAACACAACCCATGAGCAAAAAACCCATCCCAAGCAAATTGGGGCATGCCCTTTCCCTTTGGTTCTTGAGTCCAGCAACCCCAAATCACCCAAAGTCCCAAAAGTCCAGTGGCCCAAAAGTCTCTGTCCCTGGTCAGGGCAGCCCCAGAGTTCAAAAGTTTATCTGCAGAGCTTTACCTCCCAACCTGGGTGGAGATGGGGGGGAGAGAGAGAGAAAGGTAAGGGGCACCTTACATGATCTGAAGCTGACCGCCCCACAGCTCCATAAGCCTTTGCTCCGCTCTGCCCGCCGCCCCACAAACTGCTTCGCTCAGCTCAGCTCTGCGGCCCACAAGCAGCTCCCGCCGGCCCACGAACTGCTCCGCGTCCCACAAGCAGCTCCCGCCGTCCTATGAACTGCTCCACCAGCCTGTCCACAAGGCACTCCAGCACTCCTTGCAAACTGCTCCACGATATATCTTCAGGCTCCCCCACTACTTAACACAATGCTCAGTGATTTCAGCTCTTAGGTGAATTCAGCTTGTAGTAGGGGAGCCTCAGTACTGGTGCACCATTAGACCAAAGTGAGCTCAGCAGCCTGTAACTAGACTCCTAATAGAATCAAAATTAGCTCTGATATTCTACAGTGGAGAGAGAAAGAAGTGCAATTAGCATGTAAGGCCCTCAACAAGAGGCCCATACCACCAAATATTTATACTTGTCCCCCAGCCACTCTCTATTCATAGAGTTTTGGAACCCATGTCCCTTGCCTAGTGAGTGCTGCTTAGTTGATGGCGAGTTCCTCCATCATAACAAAAGGCCCAGTACAGTTCCAAGCACAGTTCCCATAGTCAGGGTAATAACAATTTATTCTTCCTGCCCCAATGACAGAGACACTGGGAATCCCACAGCAGCCAAAGTGACCATTTGGGCAGCTGTGGGCTCATGCTAGGCGGGGTGGGTGTGCCTATGCAAATGAGATCAGCCCCTGAAGTTCTTTTTCACAACTTGCCACACCTCACCACCAGATGTCAGGGTGGAGCTCATCCTGACTCTGCTTACAATTTAATTAACCCCAAGATCATTACATGGTGCGAGCAGTGGGATTTAAACCCATGCCTCCACACAGAGACCACAACTTGAGGCTGTCGTGAGCCCCAAGATTGGTTCAGCTTTCCAAGTTGTCCTTTGCAGACACCAGGGCTTAAAAACGAAAGCTGAGCGTCTCGGTCAATCACGTGACTCCGGGAGTTGGAGCTGTATGAAAACCCCTGAATTAGTGCAAGAGTCCTGAGAAAATTGTGACATTTGCCCATGCTGACTTTTTGCAGGCTGCCCCTGCTACTGTAACTCACGGATGGTAGCCCCCCCCATCCCTGCTGGGCTCAGTCCATAGAGGATATGAGTCAGTTACAGCCCCATGTAAGGATGCTTGGCTTCTTACCTCATGCTTTTGGCTCTGGGGACCCCTGTGTCAGTCCTGGCTATAGTGGCCGTCACACCATTGTTATTCATGGAGCACCTGGGCCCTGCTGGGTGCTGGATAGAACGAGGAGGAAGCAATCAATGCCACGCTCAAGGAGTTTCTCATCTAGTGGTCGATACAGGGCTGCTTTGGCAAAGGCCAGCTGCTGCAGGCTGTAGTCCTAAGCACTGGCGGGGGGAGGCAGCAGGGGGCCTGTGAGGCTAAGTACATTGACACAGGGGAGATGCTCAGCGAGTGTGGGGCTGGGGCCCAGAGCTGGTGTCCGCACAGCCTTCGCAGGTGGGTGGGGCAGGGCTCAGTGGCTGCTGATGGGCAGCTGGGCTCCTGGCTTGGGGCCTGGAGCAGAAATCGTCTTTCTTGTGAGGCACGTCCTGTCCCAAGCGTCTCTCCCCCCTCCCCCATCCCACCATGTGCCAGGGCTGTGGGAGGGGCAGCTGGGGGGGCTGCTTTTCATTAGCAGGAGGCAGCTTCCCCAGGCCTCCCCTGCTGGCTTATCCCTAGGTGGCACAAAATGGGGAGGCCTGGCCTCTCCTCGGAGCCCTGGGCTCTTTGCAGAAAGGCCAGGTCCATGCCAGACCTCGAGATCAGAACCTCCCAGGCTTGGAGGGAGCTGGGTCTGAGCTTGGAGCTTCGGAGCCTTCTGGATCCATAACCCCCACTCCCCCTTTCTGTGGGGCAATGCTGGGGGTCCTGGCGGGTGCCTGCTCCTGGGCTCATATACCTGCCAGGTTGCACACCTCTCCAAGGGGTGAGTGTAACAGTCCAGCTGCAGTGATGATATTGGCAAGGGGCTTCCCACATGCACGCCTTCAATCCACAAGCAGGTGCAGGGGGTGAGTTAATAACTAGCTCGCTGTGTTGCTCTTTCCAGCCTTCCTCTGTAGCCAGGGGCATGGGTCACTTGCTGGAGGATTCTCTGCTCCCTGAAGTCTTTAAACCACGATTTGAGGACTTCAATAGCTCAGACATAGGTGAGAGATTTTTCGCAGGAGTGGGTGGGTGAGATTCTGTGGCCTGCATTGTGCAGGAGGTCGGACTAGATGATCATAATGGTTCCTTCTGACCTTAATATCTATGAATCTATGATGCTGGTTCTGGTGGGACCCAACCAAGAGTGCCAATTCAGGACAAATTGCTTAAAGCAGGGCAGTTACAGCCCAAGGCTGGGGTTTTTCCACCTCTAAGGCAAACCAAACCAGCCAGACAGAGAGGACTTTGGTTTTACCCCACTGGCTAACCACAAGTCACACAAGCAATTCCCTTAGACACTCCAGTTTCCCAGTATTCCCACCAGTGCCCCTCGTTATGGGGACAAATGGTTATGAAAACCGATACCCCAGTAAAAGAAAAAGGGTTCTCTTGATCCCAAAGGACCAAGCCCCAGACCCAGGTCAATATACAAATCAGATCTTACCCACAAATCACACTGTTGCCAGTCCTTTAGAATCGAAAATCTAAAGGTTTATTCATAAAAGGAAAGAAATATAGATGAGAGCTAGAATTGGTTAAATGGAATCAATTACACACAGTCATGGCAAAGTTCTTGGTTCACACTTGCAGCAGTGGTGGAATAAACTGCAGGCTCAAATCCAGTCTCTGGAGAACACCCACAGCTGGGATGGGTCTTTCAGTCCTTGGTTCAAAGCTTCAGTGTAGCAAAGTCCCTCCAGAGGTATGAAGCAGGACTGAAGACAAGATGGAGATGAGGCATCAGCCTTTTATAGTCTTTTCCAGGTGTAAGAACACCTCTTTGTTCTTACTGTGGAAAATTACAGCAAAATGGAGTTTGGAGTCACATGGGCAAGTCCCTGCATACTTTGCTGAGTCCCAAGGCCTGTCTGCCTTCTCTCAGTGGATCATATAGCTGATGGTCATTAATGGGCCATCAAGCAGTTAGGCAGAGCTGATACCAACTTGTCTGGGGTGTCACCCAGAAGCATAGCACAAGTTTGAACTACAGACAGTATAGAGCCAATATTCATAACATCAACTACAAAAATGCTACACACATATAGACAGGATAATCATAATCAGCAAACCATAACCTTGTCTTAGACACCTCATTTGACCCCCTTTATGTAAGATTTGGTGCCACTACAGGACCTTGGTTGCAACAATGATCTATACGGTCCCAGATTATGTCACCATCTCCAAGAGTTTTACCGATCAGTCCAGTGATCTCACCTGTCTCTTCTTGTCAGGCAGGGCGGTAGTGGTATTATTAAAATGCATGACTGGCAACTGCAGGTCCCAACCAACATTGGGGCCCTCCTGTTCTAGGCGCTGCGCATACCATAGCGAGAGACAGCCCCTGCCTTCATGCGCTTATAATTATTATCCCCCTTTTACAGATGAGGAAACTGAGGAACAGAGAAGTTAGGCCCAGGTCCTCAAAGGTAGTTAGGCTCTGAACTCCCACTGATTCCAATGGAAATTGAGCCTAAATACCATGAGGGGCTGGCCCTTAATGACTTGCCTAGAGTGAGTGGTATTGCTGGGAATAGCACCCAAGAGTCCTGCATTGTAGCCCTCTGTTCTAACTGCTGGATGGAGCACATTGGGCATGGGGCTGCTATTTGCTGACTTATTAGCTGGGCCTAGGGCTGGGAGTTTTAGTACAACATGGTACCAATAGCACACGGCTAACTGATCTGCACTGACGGTTAGTTGATATGTGAAACTCCCTTCCCTCCTAAGCGCCTGGCCATTCCCTTCAGCTTAGAGAGAAGAATTCCTTTGATGTAAAGGTTCTGTGACTGGGGTGTTAGTGCTGACCCAGTGGGTTATGTACACAGCTGGGCATTTTCATAGCAAACAATTACCCTTGCCTGTCCCCTTGGGGAGCTAGCTGTCAGTTGGAGCCAACTACTCCTGACCCTCTCATCCGTCTTCTTGTAAGTTTCACCAGAAGTTGATTAGAACAGTGGCTTCTGCTGACAAGCGGAGCGAATGCAACTGACAGCACTGAGGTAAGGTGGATTGATACATCCTCCCTGGATGGGAAAGCGAGCCTGCCTTTGATCTTCGATGGCTGCTTGGCCACCGGCCAGGAACACAATGCAATTGCAGAGGAAGAGTGGTGCGTTTGGCTGGTGCAAGGGTCTCGTTAGCTGGGCCGTATTTCATGAGAGAAGCATGTCCTCATTAGCTCTGGTATGTTTCCCCACAGGGAACACGTCCATGACTGTGGTATTCCTAATGCAGAGCAAGCTCATCAGTGAGGATATATTTCCCGCAGGCAGCGTGCTGCTTAGGTCGGGTTAATTTCACTCTGGGAACGCATGCCTGGGTGGCATACTTGGTAGCAGTGGTAAATTTCGCCATGGTGTTCTCATGCATCCGGGCCACGTGCATTCTGTTCTCTAGCCAGTAAAAATACAGTTCCCTTCCCCAGGGGCTCCCTCCAACTGGCAGGCCCCTCTTTGAGTTCAGATCCTTCCCTAAGATACACTTTTCAGGGTTAACGCTCCAAAGAAGCAAGCACATGGCTATGTGTGATCCATTGCTCTAAGATTGTCAGGTCCTTGAGGCAGGGTCTGTCTATTCTACATCTGTACAGCCCCAAGCACAAGGGGGTCCTGCTCCAGAACTCGGTCTCCTTAATTCGACCACAATACGGACTTGTCTTATCTTCCAATAAATTCTCATTTTCTGCTGCTAATCAAAACAGAGTCTTTTAAAAAGGTATATTTTAGTTAATAAATAAATCCAATCCCATGACACTTGGTATGAATTTAACTGGCACGGCTTGAATTCAGATCTGCTGTTTCCCAGAATTCAGGGGAGGTCCGAGAAGGGCTTTTGATTCAACCACAACTCTTTATCTTCAATACAGCCAGCTTTGTTTGGCACGCAGATTTCCTCCCCACTGTATTCAGGGCTGGGGGAGCAGTGCTGTGTGAAGATTAGCCCAGTATTAGCTAATTCGGTAGAGCTGGTTGGGAAGTAGGGGGTTTTTCCCTGCAAAAAATGTTGAATTTTAGTCTAAAACCTCAAAACTGAAAATTTCGCCCCAAAGATTACACATTTTGGCTGAAAATGGGGGGGGGGGTTGGTTTTTCCAAGGAAACATCAAAAATGTTGGAGGAAAGCCGATGCTTTCTCAGAACTGTCCATTTAATTGACACTCCAAGTTTTCCGTTTCAAAAAAAAGGTCCAAGCAGACCATTTTTGAGCAGCCCTGTGCTGTGCGTGCTGTGGTGAAGCTGTTCAGCACATACCATGTGGACAACCCCAAACTGCTGGGAGAGAGCTTAAAACAACAGCTCAGAGATGAGTGAACTGTCCAAGTCATGTGTGTCTTGCCCCATTGAACCTATGTACCTGATCCACAGGACTGTTCTCCCGTCCCTTGTACCATACTCATGCACTTGGATGCGTCTTGTCTAGCTGCAGGAAGGTGTGCCAGTGTTCACTCTGAAGTCTAATGGTGGTATTTAAATGTGAGCATTGTTAACCCTTTCACTGCTGGTCATTTTTGCAGAAACATCCAACTACTGCAGATCTGCGGGTGGAGCTAGGGTCACCACCCAAATCTGACTTTCTGACGTTAGAGTGCTGAGGCTGTAGGAGACTTGGGGAGCTCTGTTCTGTCACAGAAGAGGGAGCCGTGCCATCCGAGGTGAATACAGAGGGGTGTGGTGCCGATGGAGGGAGTCCACTTCCACGCTCACAAGACACTAGCAGTGAGTATTTGGAGCCAGAGCATTTTATTAAATGAGCTAAATGGGGGCTCTGGTTGTGGGGGCTGACTTGTTCTCAAGGGGTTGCATCAGAACATGTGACACGCCAGCCCTCACTGGCCACTGCTCTGTGCATTCTGCCCCCTAACCTGTAAAAACACGGTCCATTGACAATAGCGTGAACAGTTCTGTCCCGGGACAGTGACATAAAACCAGAGCCCGCCATGGGGGAGGCTATAAGAACTGTCTCACTCCTCAGAGAAGGAAACAGAACAGTCTGCTATTGGGATGGCAGGACACTACTGGAGGTGTGTCCCTCGCTGTACCGCTCTGCCTGCCTCCATCACTGAGCTATGGAAAAAGCGGAAGCCAGACAAGCTCATCTGGTCCCGACAGTGTCAACAGGCCTTCGGCAAGCGGAAGGAAGCCTGGAGCATCAGCCCAGTTCTGGTAAGCCAAGACTTTGATGAGCCTTTCCTGGTGTTTGCAGGCGCCTCTGGCACAGAGCTTGGGACGGTGCTGATGCAAACTGATGGAAAGGGGCGGAGACAACCCACAGCGCACCTGAGCAAGAAATTACGCAATGATACAGAAAGGTTTGGCTATGGCGTGGGCCGTCCGCAAACAACAGCCCTACCTGTTGGGCCACGTTGCCCAGTGTACAAGCACCACTCACCTGGCTACACCAGATTAAAGGGACTAGTGCCAAGTTGCTACACTGGAGTTTAGTTCTCCAGGACGATGCCATGGAAGTGATTCATAAAGGGAATGCCAGGTTAGTGGCTGAATCTCTATCCAGGAAATCAATCAGAGGCACCTTGGTCGTACCCACTTCTTTAGGGGAGAGATGTGGCAGACCTGTAATATCCTGGACAAACCGTATTGAATTGAGTTTAACATTTTGGAGGCCATTTAATAAAGTGCCATTGTCTATGTGTTACTGAGGGCGTGTCTGTATTTCCATGGGAAAGGCCAACAGAAAACCAGCAGGCCGTGCTCAGGCAAATCCCTCAGGTTGTAACATCCCCAGAGGAACATGACCCCATGGAGAGATCTGTGTATTCTAGGTCAGACTGGATTCTCCAGTGACCATGGACAAAGAAAGGGGGTTTGGATAAATAGCTCGGTTTTAACCTGGCTTGGGCCCTCGGTTCTGATCCGGCCAATGGCCAGGCCCTCTTCTCCAAGGTGAGCCCCGACCCTTAGGGAAGGGTTGGAATGAGTGGGCCTACTGAGGGTCCTAGACTGAGTGCTTGTTCTGAGCTGAAGCTGTGATGAACTTCTGACCACAGGGATCACCCCCGGGGTGGGTTTGAAGAGCTAATTGCCAATCAGAGCCCTTGTCGGAGTGAGGGGGTGATCTCTGGTCGGCTTATTAGCATGCATCTAGGTTCTTCTGTTGTTTTAATATGTTTTCTCTGCAATGCTTTTACCTTAAGAATAAAGGTGATTGCTTAGCAAGAGCTGGGTGATACCTTCTCACTGGCAATTGCAGCATGCAGCGTCTCGGAGGAGAGACGTGAAACCGGCTGCTTAGGCAGTGGGTCTTTGGCTGGGAAAATCGCAGTACAGTCAGGGAGCTGCTCAGCTGGCCATGCCCTGGTCAGGCAGGAGAGAGACGTGGAGTCTCTGCCCAGGAGAGGCACACCTGGGGCAGTGGAGGGGTCAGAGTGGTCGGGGTGGAACTACCGACTTTAGTGAACACATCCTGCCTGGATCCAGGTTGACCCCAAGCCGCTCGGTCGTCTCCCAAGTGCCCTAGGCCAGCATGCACTGGGTCTTGTATTCAATCTGGGGAGGGGCTGTCTCTGCATCAGTTGTTCTGGAGTCCGCGGTGGCAGCATGGAGGGACTGTGCCGGCTGTGACTCGTACGTGCCTCAGACCAGTCTGATGTTCCATGCACATCTGGCTGGATGGGAGGAAAGGGGGCTCGAGAGGGAGAATGGGGGGCTCCCAGCCACCACAACTGCCCTAGCATGGGGAGGATTAGCACTTGGCTCCCAAACCCTGTGACACTAAAAACCTGATGGAAGATTCAAATCAGACAGCAGGCTTCATTGCCCTGCCTACAGGAAAAAGAACCAGGAAAATCCATTGTGCAAAGGCAGCTCTGGCCTGGCTCCGAGCCCTGCTGTAACATTAATTGGCGCATATTAATTACTGCAAACACTGTGATCTAATTGTGCCGGCTTGCGAAATAACCCAGCCAGCAGGTGCTGCTTATTTGTATTAGGACTTGACCCAGGCGTTTGAGGCGTGTGTTGCAATCACCCGACTGCAGCGACGCCGGAACCCCGAGGGGCTAACATGCAGGGCGTTCCGTCTCCGGAGCCCTGCTGCCATGGGGCTGCTGAGAAGTTGACTCTGATGGATGGGGAGAAGATCACGCGGTGGGGTGAGGGGGGGTGAAACTCAGCAGGAGGAAAAACAGCTGAATGGAGGCCGCCCAGGGATGAGACAGAGGCCAGATCTGCCCTCCCTCCCCAAGTGATAGTCAAACCAGAGGCAGGACAAAGTCTCACAGATCCAATTGCTTTTCCAAGGATTGGACTCAACCCTGTCTAAGGGCCGGTCTGGCCCTGATCTCCCCCAGACTCCATCTGGGCTTTGGGCTTTCACCCCCCGAGCTGAGCAGGGTGGGTTTGGGTCCTGTGCGACTTGAACCGGTGACGCCATCCCTTTGTGGCAGCAGCTTAGAAAGGCGGCTCTGCCGGATTCCACCCACCACCTACGGGTGAGGGCAGCGCCTGCCGGGAGCTGCAGTGGGGAAGCTGGCCTCCCCGGCCCTGCTTCCTTCCCCCTCCACCCCGCTGTAGGCATCACAGTGACTCGGCTGGCCCCAGGTGCCCCGAATGTGTCGAAAGGTGCCAGGATTAGGCCTGAGCCATGCACACGGAGTCTTGGCTGCTACTTCCACTTTTTCTGGCCTCGGCAGAGGGCGGGTTTGCCACCTTCGGCCTCTTCCTTTGGCTCGTAAAAGGCCTTGTTAATTGCCATGCTTAAGGCCTGTCCCATCCCTGCCTGGGAGCTGCCCATGCATGACTCGCACATGGGCCCAGCTCCTGGCTAGGGGGAGGGATCAGGGCAGCACCTGCCCCTTCCCTCCAGGCCCCCAGCTTGTCTGTTGGAAACAGCAGTCGGCACTCTGCTGTGCCCCACAGGGGACCGATCCCCCTGGGCAGGCAGGGGCTGACGGTAACACAGGGAGGGCCCTGCTTGGCCTGCTGCTTTGGTCTCTGCTCTGCCCAGCTCAGCAGAGCCCCCTTTGCCTTGGCCAGAAGGGCTTCGGCTGGGCGGGCGACTCTCTGGGCTTGCAGGGGAGGATTGAGGGTCCTCCAGGGCTAGGCTGGGAAGATTTCAGGGAGAAGCTCGCAGCTGGCTCCGTTGGGGCTGGTTTCCCCTCTGCCCCACTGCAGGGTTCAGCCCTTCAGCCTCCCAGCACCTGGGCTGGGTCAGGCTGGACCCTCGGCTTGGGTCTGGGCCCGAACCTGGGCCTGGTCTGGATCCAGCCATGGGTCGAGTGTCATGCTGACCCCTGGCTGTATGATGGGCAGAACCAGGCCTCCGGGTCAGAACGTCTCTGATGTGTTCCCCCTCCCGGCATCGTCTGAACCATGGAGACCCGCCACCCTGAGCCCCTGGGGACAGGGAGCGCATGGTGGGAAGTGTGCAGAGCCTACCCTCCAGCCCTCCTTCCCCACATCTGCCCCCCTCACTAGCACAGACACCACTGGTTTCAGCGTGCCCTTCCGCCACCTGAGAGGAAAAGTAGTCCCTGCCCCATTGCTCTGTGTGGCTTCATCGTGCCTTGTGGGGGCTGTGTGAGGCCCCCAAACACGTGTTGAGACTCACAGAGGATTATCGCCACAAGGAGTTTCAGAGCAAAGGCCCCATTCTGAATGGTGCTGAATCAAGCTCGGGTAATCAGCCTGTAGCAGGACTCAGTGCGGGATGGGGAGGGATTCCCGGAAGGAAAGGAGGCGAAGTTCCCAATCCAAAGACCCTGCAGCTCCCTCTTGGGGGCAGGTGAAGCACCAAGAGTCACAGCTGCTGATGGAGATTCAGTCCTTTAAAATAGTTCTCGTCGAATTTTGCCTTAGAACCAACGTTCTCAGTGGGGGACGGGGGATGAGCTTGAGAAGCATGAGATGTGCAGGAGACGCTGGAAGTCAGGACTGGAAGAATGACACTCAAATCCTTCTGTGGGCATACAGGCGTTCACCTTAACTCTGCCCACTTATCTGACCTCAGCTACTGTCCTCCCAGGCTAATTTACAACCCCTCTCTACCCTCACAGGGACTAAGTCTCAGCTCACAAACACTAGTGGAAATCAGAAGACACCCACTGACGTCAATGGCATCTCACTCTTGTCAAGTTGGCATCAGTGAGCTCCGGCCCTGGCAGTTCATACACCTCTGAGGAGCCGGTCGACTCGGCCTGGCTAAGGCTCACCCAAGCAAGGCTCTGTTTTCCACTGGTATGAATGTTGCACCCCAAATGATCTCATTCCACCCAGGCTCGAAAGTGCAGCGGAAAGGGCAAGCCACAAGAATGCTGGTGAAAGAATTCAGGCCTCTCAGATTAGCAGAGGGCGGTGCTGGCGGGTGGGACCAGGGAAAAGCAGAGCCAAGGAGCAGACAGGATGCTGCAGGGCAGGTTTGATGGGGACGGTGAAGTGCAGGGTGTGCTGGGAGAGCTTCTGCAATGCCTTGGTGCCACTCTGCCCTGGGAGCAGACCCAGGGTAGGGACGGGCCCCTTAGGACATGTCTGATCAGCCGCTCCAGTAGTCTCTCCTCTTTCCTTCCTCCTGGATTGTTCTCATGAGCCCCTGCTCCCAGTGACTCCCACCCCAGGACTCCGCTCCCACGTGACTCCCCAGGCTCCCCTCTGCCCTAGATACTCCCAGCCTCGCGCCCGCTTGGGACCTCTCCTCGGAGCAGCTGCTGTCAGCGGCGGGGGCTTATGTCAATATCACCACATCCGTTTCCAGGCCCTGGCGGGTGCTGGAGGAGGGATTTTCCCTGCCGAGCCAGGAATGTGAATGAGCTCAGGGCGGACTCTGTAGTTGGGGGCCTGGCTCCTGGGCCAGCCCAGAGAGCCCCTTTCTGCCCAGCCAGGTGCAGCGTGTAACGATGCTACCCTACTAATTACTGTGGATTGCTCCAGCCCGGAAAGATGAGCTTTGCGCTGTGAGCCACCATAATCTCCTCTCTTCGGCTCTCAAACTCACAGTTTAGGTCCTGGCACTGTCTCAAAGGCGGGAATTCCCCGGCCCGCTTCGCACACCACTTATGCAGGGCGGGGGGAGCTCAGCCACTAAGACCCCCCTGTCCCCCATCTTGTCCCATCCTAGCCCACCAGGGGAAAACACCAGCCGCCTTTCATCTCAGGCTGAGTCACCTGGGGAGAGCAGCTGGGCTAAATGGCCTGGCGGGTGCGAAGGGAGAATCTGGGGCTGGCTCTGTCAGGCTCATCACCGGCCGCTGAGTGCCGGGTGTCCTGAGTCAACAGCACCCCTTGACTGTGATGTGGTGTCACCGCCCGCCGCCCCTCCCCTGCTCCGTTTGATTCCTGGCTGTGGGGTGGTTGGGAAGGAAGCAGTTGCTTCCCCTGCCCCGAGGGTAACTGTATGATGGTTGGTAATGAGTCTGCAGCTCTGCACGCTGGTGGGCCGCGGGGTCCTGGGCACTTGAGAGTCTGATAAGACAAGGCCCCGAGGACCCTGCAATCTAGGCTAAGCCCAGGGCAGTGCAATGGCAGAAGTGCTACAGGGGTTAGACAGAGTCCCCCCCACCACCACCGCCCCCACGGTGCCCCAGATGGCATCTCACAATTGCCTCTGGGCATTAGGGCGTGTTGGCCTTCTCCAGAAGCCTGGGGTGTTGGCACTGCTGGAGGCGGGGTCGCAGGCCAGCTGGGCCAATGCGGTGGAGGGAGGCCGGACTGAATGGGTGAGGGCTCTGCTCTGTCCAGAAACCCAGAGCTCCTAAGCTTACCCGTGGCAGGCTGGAGAAGGCACCGCATGCTCTAGACATCTCCTCTGGGAGCACTGCCCATCCCTGGGCGTCAGGCACGTGGGCAGCCCTGGCCCTGGATGGTCTGTGCTGAGATTGGGGGAACTCAGGTCACTTGTGACTCGGAGCCCTGCTGCCAGCGGCAGTTCCAGCGAAGGGGGGCATGAGTGGGAATAACCGTAGCACCAGGATGTGCCAGGCAAGGAAAGAGCAGCAGGGCAGGGCAGAGGCCCCCCTCTCCAGCACGGGATGGTGGAGGCAGGCACCCCTGCCCCCACCCCAGCATGGGAGGTGGGGCAGACAGCTAGAGACACATTCCTTTCCCTGGGACAAGCTAGTGCCTCTTCTCCCTTGGACCGAGGCTCTTCTCTGCAGGCCGAATCCATCCCTGCCCCAGAGCAGAGCCAAGGGTGGAGGGGTTAACTTGAACCCCTGATTCTGGGCCTGTCCTAACTGGAGTCTGGCTGCCCATGGCCCCTGTGGGTCTTGTGACACCCAGGAAATAGCTCCAACGCCAGGCCCCTGAGCTGAGGATTTTTGGAGGAGGATGCAGAGCAGATTCTGTGCCCAGCAGGGGTCTGTCTGTCCCAAGGGAGGGGCGGGCGCGGGGGCGCAGTGGGGGGGTGCCCCTGCTTTGTGACCCTTTAGCCCCAGCTCTGTTGGTGCAAAGGAAAGGAAGTGACTGTGAGTGGGGCCCTGTGTCTGAGCCCTGGGGCTCTCCCCACCCTCCCGGCTCCTTTCTGGGCAGGGGGGGTCTGGGGTGCATTCTTCCCTGGGTTATCGCCACCCACCACATTCCTTAGCCGGGCTTTGTAGCCGGGAGCCAGGCGGTGTCTCCGAGGCACGCAGCCTGCAAGCCACAGCAGGAGCCTGGAATGCTGCTCACTGGGCTGCCGCGAGGTGGATGTGCTGCCGGCAGTGTAGGGGTCACCCTCCACCCCGGGGGGCGAGCGCTTCAAGCCAGACGGCACCCAGGCTCTGTGTGGCGTTCTGTACGCCGTCCCCGCTGGGCAGAGCTCAGCGCAAACCTGGGCAAACGCGCTCGGCATGGCCGGAGCAGCAGTGCGCCTCTGGAGCTGGGCCGTGTGCCTCGTGTCTAGTTAGTAAACACGGTATGTTGGTCCCACTGGGATTATGTTTGTTGTGTAAAGAACAAAAAAAGCCAACACCTGAATTGCCAAGCAGCCGTCGGGTGCTGGCCTTGGGGAGAGCTGGGAAGTTCCCCAAGAGAGGAGACTGGGCCCCGGTTTTGTGTAATGACTTCTTTATCAGCTACCCCGTGGTTATGAAATCACAGAGCTGACGGCGAAGGTCTGCACGGTGCGACCGCCCCTGGGGCATTGGGCTCAGATCTGGGCACCTCCTGGCCTGCAAAACGTTGGAGAGAGCTGAGAGGAGGGCAACAAAAAACGAGCGGTGGCTGGAGGGAGGGACTCAGGCCTTGTCTGCATGGGGAAATTTACCAGCATTACTGTAGCGGGATAGTTACACCGGATTAAATAGTCTTGTAACTCTCCTTTGGAAGAAAAGTGGCCTTAATCCAGTTTAGAATTATGGCTGCTTTTATTCCAAATGAGAGCGGGCAGGAGACTGATGCAGTTCAGCAGGTGCCCCTGGGGATCGCTAGAGAGGGACTAACTGGCCGCTGCAGGTGCGGAGTCAAGGGAAAGACCCGTTTGTTCGCATCTCGTCCATCGCCCGCGGGCCAGGGGGACTTTATTCCCTCCTGTGATTGGCTCAGTCCAGTTTCAGTGACCCAGCTACCGGGCTCCCACCCTTCCTCCACGCTCGAACAGATCTCACTGCTAGCTGGTCTTTCCAGCCCACAGTTTGCTTTTCTGACAGGGTCGGGGGAGATTCATCCCATGCCGCCTCATTACATCCCCTAGGACCACTCAGTGCCATCCTATTTCTAGACTCAGAGCATTCTCGGGCCAGAGGACCTGGCTAGGGAGTGACCTTCCAGAGAAGACCAGGAGACTCCAGAGTCTGTAGGAAATGCTTTAAAACCTTCCTCTTCGAAAAGATCATTCGTCAATGCCATGGCACTCCCATCCCTGACCCCATCCCCCCCTACACCGCAGTACTGGCATTAGCCCTTTCGGCCCAGCATTGCACTGAGAGTCCTTGTTTGGCTGATTATCCACTACAACCCCCAAATCTTTTTCAGTGTCACTGCTTCTTAGGATAGAGCCCCCCATCCTGCCCCTAAACCCCAACACTGATACCCCCTCCTATCCCTACCCTCCTACCAACCAACCGGAAACCTTCCCCCAACTGAAGACCCCCGCAAAGCGAGACATGGTCAGAGACTCCAGGAATCCCACTGGGCACTTTGCTATTGCTATCAATTTTTCCTAAAAGATGCCCAGATACTGCGGTGATGGGCAGCAGGACAAAACCATTAGCTAGATTAGATGGATGGGCACGTATAGGGATAGATAGCTCATTCCGTGTCTCCCCTAGGTCATTGCTTCGATCCTTAGTTCCTTCCATTGTAAGTAAATCCATGCAGCACCTTAGCTGCCTGATCGGGATGATGGGGAAGCCGAGTCTTTGCTGGAATCTCACACCAAGCAGAGGGAAACCAGCGCTCGTTTTCTATTGCTCCTTCTACAAATCCTTGGGCCACACCCCCCACCACGCCGCACCTTGTGTCCTCATTCCCAGTCCCTCAGTGCTACGTGAGTGTAACACGCTGCCCTATCAGACCGGGAATGTTTTACACCTCTTTGCACCGGTGTCAATGGAGCCACAAGGTGCACGGCCTGAGAGAGTTGGACCCTGGGACTGTTAGGGAGCAATGGGATAATGGTGCTGCAGGGCGGTTGCAAGGTGGGCCCCAGGACTGTTAGGGGTGCAGTGGGATAATGGTGCAGCAGGGTGGTTGCACGGTGGTTCCCTGGGATTGTTAGGGGTGCAGTGGGATAATGGTGCTGCAGGGCAGTTGCAGGGTGGGCCCCAGGACTGTTAGGGGTGCAGTGGGATAATGGTGCAGCAGGGTGGTTGCACGGTGGTTCCCTGGGACTGTTAGGGGTGCAGCAGGGTGGATGCAGGGCTGGTGGCACAGAGCACTGTCATGGCCTTCTTCAATCCCAGCCTTCCCTGGCAGGAATGGCTTTAGCCAAAGGCTGTGCCCACTCCTGCCTGGGGGTACGGTGCCACTGACGACCCCCGGAGCCTCACCATTCCCCGGAGGCTTTGAGATCGCCTGCTCCTCCTGCTGCGTGGGACATTTCCATTGCTGCTTTGGTGTCCGGCGGCTCAGTGCCGCTGTTAGCAACCGGGGCCTTCAGCCAGTAATCCTGCTGGTCTGAGCAGCCCGGATATTAGCCTCTTCCATTTGCAGGTGGTTTCGGTTGCTAATTGCTCACTGAGCAATTTACTCACTGAGTAAACTGAGCAATTGCTCACTGAGTAAGGAGCCTCAGGGAATGTTCCTTATGCAACAGCCTCCATCAGGAGAGGAGGAGGAAGTGAGAAAAAGGTCATTGCACTTAAGACCTATTGACCTCCTTTGGAGTTCCTCTGCCCAAGAGCAGGGCCTTGCCGGGGTGTGGACAGAGCACGGGGCAGCCACTCCCCAGCTGCAGGGAGGGCACATGAGGACACCTGGCAGCAGGTCAGAGCTGTGTGTGCATCTCCCCTTTGGGCCCTTGAATGCCCCCGGTGATGTTGAGCCCTAGGCACAGAGCCGTGGCTGCCTGCTGGCTGCAGCCTGGCTGTCTCTGGCCTGGGCCGCCACCCCGCTCTGGGGTGTGCCGGCCGCCAGCAGGCAGGGACTGAGAGCAGCAGGAAGGACATGAGTTTGGGGGTTAAATAGGAAGGAGCTGCCCAGGGGAGAGCAGCGGGGACACAGAGCTGGGCTTGGCAGGATTCAATTTCTCTTGTTTATAATTCTGACCAGTACCAGGCAGGTTTACAATGGTGGCAGTGGGGCCTGGCCCACATTCAGAGGGGGCCCCCCCCGCATCTGGACCAGGGCCCCGCCCCCACGCTGCCTGTACTCTGCCTGAGGCCCTGCCCACTGCTTGCTCTTCTCCACCACCACCCCCCACGTGAGCGGCAGGCAGGGCCTTGGGGGGGAAGAGGCTGAGTGGGGGTGGGGCCTCGGCGCAGAGTGTGGGCAGAGCAGGGGCGGGGCCACGGTCCGGAGGGGGGGGGCGGGGCCCACAAACGATTCATCCGGCCCTGATTCCGACAGATAACATCACTGTCTATTTGATAAATCCGGCCCTGATTCCTACAGATAACATCACTGTCTATTTGAAAGCATTTTTAATTGTTTCTAATCCATGTCAATGATTATTTAATGACAGTCGCTGTTGAGATTCAAAAAGTCAGAGCTTCCTCACACAACTTCGCCATGTCACATGCCAACAGATACACGGTAAAATATCCTTACATCAAACTCTACCGAGCTCTCAGGCAGCACCTCTCTCACTTGCTGAGCGGCATGTTTCCATTCGCGATGGCAGCATGTTGCCCTGGGTTTGGGTGTGCCTGCTGAAAGTGACCTTTACGGATAAAAATCGAATCCTGCCAAGCCTAATTATGAAGAGGTGAGGAGGAAATGGCGCCACCTCGAGGTGATTCTTGCCTCGCTCCTGAAATGATGCAAGACCAGCATTGTGCTGTGGCCATACCAGCAGGAAGGGGAGCTGAGCAGAGCAAGAGTCTCCAGGCTGGGACGGTGGAAATAGTCCAGCAGCCCTAGCCCCTGGGTTCAATCCTTGCTCAGTGCAGTCAGAAAGGGGGCACCAGGACGGCTGCAAGAAATGGGGCATTTCATGGTAATTTTGCCCCGAAAGCATTTCAGGGAGTGAAAATCTTCTAGCTCCCCCGCTGCCCAATGTGCGTGTCCTTCTGGTGCTGACCCATTACAAGGCCTCTGTTTGGCCTGGTGGTGACGCGAGGTGGCAGGGTGGCGGCACCCCCATCCGGCTGTGCTTGGCAGCGCCAGCTCCTGGGCTATATTTAACCTGCCACTGGCGTGACCCTGGACTCTTGCTGCAGTTTCACCTGCTTGGGCTTCCCTGCGTGTTTCATTAGCTGGGCTGATCTGGCTGCCTGTCTCGTGCTGTCTCTTCCCGCCCACTGGCGATGGTCCCATTGTGCCTCTGGGCATCCCAAGTGAGGAATCCCGCTGGGTCCCTTCCCCCTGCCAGCTGCTTCCCAGTCCTGCTCCCTGTGTCAGTGGCACCAAGAGAGAGCCGCCCCCACGCAAAAGGCCAGACACCGCAGCAAATGGCCAGCTCTGCCCCCTTACTGGGAATGGATCTGCCCCCGTGCCCCAGCCTCCTCCCAAGAGCTCTCAGGCTCCCTCTTTGCCAAGGTTTGGATTTGAGCTCCCCCTTTATTCCACCAGTGCTGCTGTGCCCCAAAATGTTTCTTGGCTTGGTGCTCGCACCCCAGCTGGCGTCTGTGGCATCCACAAGGTCGCTTTCCGAGCAGTTCCTGCCAGGCAACATTCATGGTGTTGGCGTGGTGGCTGGCGGGGCCTGCCCAGCTCTTCTGGGTACCTGAACCCGTACCATCCTGCTGCCCTCCTGCCAACACCACTTGGAGGGACTGATTGGCCGTGGGTGTCACTGACAGAAGGGAGATGGGTCTGGGGCCAGAGGCACCAACCTCCTTGGCTTCATGCCACCAGGGGTCGTGCCTGCCCCCTGGGCACTAGCCCAGAACGGTCTAGGTAGCAGTGGGGTGCCCGACGTGCAATTTGCTCTGTGCCACTTGGGTCTGCAGCATCAAGGTGAGAGCGTAAAGGGACCAGGCTCCCTTCCCCTCCATGGCAGTCACGTCTGGGGCCTGGTGAGGATTTCTTCCTTTTGCCAAGCTGGGTCACCACCCTAGAGAGAACCAGAGGGCGTACCCTGTCTGAGGTTAGAGCAGGAAGATGGGAGGAAGGACCAATCTCCCCTGGTTCAGCCCCTCCCGCTGCGTGACCTTGGGCCTCGGTGGGCTCTTTTCATGGAACGCTCCGTGTAGATGCAGTGGCCACGCTCATGGCCAACCCAGCGGCGATTGAACCAGGGACCTCCAGCGCTAAGCCCGTGAGCTGCAGCACCGCAGCTGGGGGCCGTGCCCACTCACGTCCCCTGCAGAGCAGCGTGGAGAGGGACCCACAGCACACAGTACCCAGTGGGTTACATAGACCCGGCCTTGGTTCTGGACCAATTCGAGTGGGTATGGCCCGGGGGGAGCACCCACCCGTGCCTTGGTCCATCAGCTTGCAAAGGTCCAAAGAGCCCACGTGGCAGCCCTCCAGCTGCAGAGCCCGGGGCACGGCATAGCCGGTTCCTGTCCCAGCTTGCAGCATGGCGGGGACCTGCCGTGGAGATAGCAGAGCGGAGCAGTGCCCAGGCACGTGTGCTGAGGAGGCATGTCGTGGCGCAGCAAAAGCCAGGCATGGAGGGGCAATAATCCGAGAAGCAAGTGGGAGGCAAAATGGCTCCCAGAGGAAAATGAGGGGTGTCCTGAAAATCAGGGGTGTCCCAGAGGAAAATGAGGAGGCTGCTTGTGTCCGCGTGTGCCCAACCCCTGCAGCCTGCCTGATGCTCCCAACATCTCTCTCCCCCGCGCCCCAGCGAAGAGTGTTGAGTTGACACCTTCAGTTATTGCCACAGGCTGAGGCTGGATCAACTCAGCCCCTGCACGGCTGCCTGGGGCTCGCTCCTCATTTAAAGGCAGGCATGCAGCTGGCTGGGATCTGGCTGGGCTGCATGCAGCTGGCTGGGATCTGGCCGGGCTGCGTGCAGCTGGCTGGGATCTGGCTGGGCTGCGTGCACCTGGCTGGGATCTGGCCAGGCTGCGTGCACCTGGCTGGGATCTGGCAGTGTTGCGTGCACCCGGCTGGGATCTGGCAGCGTTGCGTGCACCTGGCTGGGATCTGGCTAGGTTTATGTGGCTGTCGCTGGGATCCAGTGGGGTCTGGCTGCAAAGGGCCCAGGGTGACGAGTGCTATTGACAGGTAAGAGGCTGCCCCTCACACCCCTGGCATCCCCTCCTCCCCTGCCAGCTAATCCCTGGCCTCCGCCAGCAACCTCTGAACTTCCTGTTTGTGTTGCTAAGGCCGTCGCCAGGGCCGGCTGAAAAGGAAGTGTCAGCCTCATCAGGTCTGGGGGATAATGCGGCCTGGCTACAGACTGCCGGCCTTGGCCCGGGACCACGCTGGGAACCAGCTCCCCTATTCAGCGCCTGAGCCCCGGGGCTTTGCGCGCTTTGTCCGCCTAACAAAACACAGGAGATCGGCTCATCCCAGGCTGCTTTGTGCTGCCAGCCCCTCTTGCTGCGGGCGGGCGGCTCGCAGGGCGGATCTCGCTCCCCCTGCCCCTGGTTCGGCTGCGCTCAGCCCTCGCCCTCGGGGAGGCGGTGGCACAAGGCCCTGGGGCTCTGCTCCCCCTGCAAAGGGCCCCGCAGAGGTGGGCGCAGGACGGCCAAACAAAACCAGGCCCCGCCCCATGGCACGGCAAGGCCGCGGGGCGTCACACTCGGTTCCTCCCGGCGACAGCCTCGGCACGGCTCCCGCTGGGTGCAATGTCTCCAGTGGCGCTCCAGGCCCCTGGTCTGAGGCCGTGCAAAGGGGCCACGCTCTGCAGTTATCGCTGCTCTTGGGGCCTCCTAGGATCGTAACGGATGTGTGGGTACCTAGGACTCCCCCAGTGGTCACGGCTAGAACTCAGTCCATCCTGTGCCAACAGCACCCACCCCTGCCTCTTGAGCTAAAGGAGAATCCCCACGAGCGGTCAGCAGTACAAGGCCAGGACAGGCAGTGGAGCAGTTCTGATCCCTTGCAGCAGAGGGCAGTGGTGCACACAATATTGCTAGCTGACCGAAGACCCCATTGCTTGGTTTCCACATAGCCCTTTCTCTTGCAGTGGCCACATCTCCTCCTGCCCGCTGGGCTGAAGCTGCTGCCCCTTTAAAGAAGTGACACCTCTTGCCCTTTACTCCCATGCTGGGATCCAGCTGAGGGGCCGAGCCACTGGCATGTACCTCCCATGAGATGCCTGGGTCCCCGAGGGGGAAAACATCCCCCCATCCCAGCCAGAGCTTCCACGGATCCTGCGGCACCTTTCCCAGCCTGTGCCGACAGCCCCGTCCGTGCCAACGCGTGCAGAGAAACAGCAGAGATGGGGCCAGGGTGTCTGAAGGGTGAGGCATGCAGGCAGCAAGGGGTTAAAGACGACAGGCGAGGGAACATTTGCCATTACTCACTGAGAGCCCTGCGAGCAGATTCCTAAAGTGTGATGAGCGGAGCTGGGCTCTGCTGAGTCATTGCTAGGCGTGCTCCGGAATGGGGCAGTGCAGTGCCGGGCAGAGAGCTGGGTGAACTGCCCCAGTGCATGGTGGGCAGAGAAGGACCCCAGCTGTAGGGTTCACACCGCCAGTGTTTGGATCTGGGGCTCTGGCCCGTCTCTAACAGCGAGAGAAGGTTTCATGAGCATCGGGTGTTGGAAGCAGCTACCCAGCTGGAGGGATTAATGGGGCAAGCCAGCTCCCGGCTCCCCCCAGCAGGAGAGAGATGCATGGGATGCCAGCACTGCCCCCACACAGCAGCCCCGAGGGGCAGCAGGGCTCGCCTCACTCGGGGACGTCCCAGCCAAGCCTGGTGCAATGAACAGAGGCTACCTGCAAAGGGGACTGTACCAGAGCCGTGCGGGGAGGGGCAGAATAGACGTCTCGGCCCTTTGGGGTCTCTCATCCCCCTCCCTGGGTTTCCCCCTTCCTGCTCTGCACTGCAAGCACCCGTCCTTCCTCCCACGCGCAGTGGGCCCGGAATGCCGGCTGCATTTCTCCCGGGGGCGTGTCCCGCTGCGGCTCCTCTGGGGTGGGAAGGCGGGCTGTGTTTGTGGAGGCCGGTTGCTAAGCAGAGCGTGGCCCTGCGCTGTGGGGGCGGTGGGGGGCCATGGGCTCCTCGGCCTGGCGTGAGTCAGCGGGAGGAGCCACTCTGTCACCTGCAGGAAATCCTGGTGGCTCAGCTAGGGCAGGGGAGGAATTTCAGGCCATATATAGAGCAAGCCTGGGCTCTTGGCCCGCAGAGGGGGGGTAAATCTGGAGCAGCAGCTCTGCGTTTACACCACTGGGACCCATGGCAGGCGCCGCCACCTTGTCTGCACTTGGCCTTGGCATCAGATTTGCCCCCATTGCTGCACCCATGGGAGCCCTAGCGGAGACAGAGGGCGGAGAGGAAGCCAGGCCGCCTCCCCTGCCCAGGCGCTGTGGGAACCCCTGGCACTGCTAAACCCAGCCGAGGGGCTGCCCTATGTTGAGCCCCTGCTGCAGTGGTCCCTAGGGGGTGCTGCATGGGTGCAGACCCACCCACACTGGCCAGGAGCTAGTGATCCACCCCATCCTGCCTCCAGCCCTGCCCCTGCTCTGCCCAGAGCCTGCCCTCAAACGGCTCTGGGCCAGGGAGGTGGCATCCAGAGGGCAGCGCTGGCTCTGTGCCTGGCGCAGGGACCTTCTGCCCCAGGGGCATTCCCTGTGCTGTGGCACCTTTGCCCCGACCTGGCTGGCACAGACAGGCCGTGGCACATTGATGAACCAGGCGTGTGATGGGAACCACTCCCACAATCCCCTGGAGCGCAGGGTGCAGGCAGCCGTGGCAGCTGCCCCATTATGGCCCAGCTGTGCTGTATGGCTGGCGTGGCTCCTTTCTCCGTGGGCTGGCATGGAAATTCCTCGCTCGCCTTGTGCACTGGCCTGTGGCACCCTTTCCCCCACATCCCTGCTGCTTGCCTCCTGCCGCCAGACATGTATTTGCTTTAGATCAGGCCCTTTCCCCCATTTCTTTTATCTTCCCCAGCTTTGATCTTCCCATCAGCGGCTTCCATCCCTCTTCATATTTCCTTTATCTTTATTGTTCCCCTCCCAGCTTTGCCCTCCCAGCTGCAGGGTTCCTGGATTCACAGGCCTGTCTCCTCTGGTTGGCGTATCAGGAGGGGAGCCCCGATCAGGGGGGTGTAGCCATGCCAGGCTCAGCAACGGGAAGAGGAGGGGGCCCCAGCATGCACTCAGCCCTCCCCTAAGGCCTCCATGGAGACCCCATTCCAGTGGTGTGGGTGGAGGGGAGCAGCTGGATCACTCAGCAGTGAGGTGATAGGAGGGGCCAGTACCCGTGGCGGGGGGGGGGGGCGGGGCAGCAACGGCAGGGTGTAAGTGGCACAAATCTGGTATCTGGTGTAAAAGGGCTGTAATGCACATGCAGAGGGGAAAAAGGAGGGGGAAGGATTGAGGCTTCTGGATTAATGTGCACCCCAGTATACCACTCTGACAGCCCCCATTACGTGTCCCCCTCCCTTTGCAGCCCCCACCTGCCAGATCCCCGCCATCTCAACGTTCCAGCCATTTTCTGATTAACCTGCCCCCAGGGCCCAATTCATCATTGGCCGGCGGCTCAACTGCCAGGCTGGTGCAAAGGGCCCACATGGGCCAGTGTAAACCCCCAAGACTGGAGGGCAGCAGCAGGGGCAGATTGGGGGGTGCAGCCAGGGCAGAGCGGCACGGGCTCCCCGCATCTGTGGTATTAGGAGCCAAGCTAAGGTAACCGTCAGGGCTTCCCACACCACCCGGCTGCCTCCCAGCTGTCCTGCCCCAGGGTGATCCAGGCCCCTGCTGTGTAACTTATCCCCTCTCTCTTCATCGCAGCTGATTGGTTCATATGGAAGGGGGCTCCCCCATCTGGCAGATTCCAGGGAGCTGCTCCCCTGCCTGAGAGCCCCAGGGTCCCCTGCAGGAGCAGGAGCAATTGCTCCTCTCACCCCATGGCACGCTCCATGTCCCCAGCCCGGGGCTCACACTGACACCTGGAGATCCACCTCTGCCCTCCCTGGTGCCAGGGTTGATGCCAGTGCAGTTACTCCAGATTTATGCCAGCATAACCGAGATCAGAATCTGCCTCTTAGGGGCTTTAATTTACTCCAGAAAGCCACAGACCAGGGGTCAGTGCCCAGCGCTCCCGCAGCCGCCCGCTGTGGCTTTGGGAAAGTCCCCTGCCCTCTCGGGGGCACAGCTCCCCATCGGTGCAGTGGGGCTAACGTCCCGGCCTAGGGGTGTCAGAGCGAGCTCCGTTACAGGGTGTGAGGTGCTCAGATCCTCCAGTCCATGGGGTCTGTGTGCACCCCTCAACAGACAGAACTGGCCCCAGTGCTCCACTTTCCCCAGCGCTGAATGGGGGGGGGGGCTGCAGAATGAGTCACCATGACGAAGCCCAAGAGGGGATTGCTTTTCTGTTTGTGCCCCCCCAACCCCCCTGCAAAGCTGGAGGGGGTCCCTACAGCCCTTTCACTGTGGCACTTCTCTGCCTTGCTAATTCCGCCGGCCCTTCCTTGCGTTCATTTCCTGGGGGCTCTTTGTTGGGATGATCCAGGCGGTTCACAGCTTGGCAGCCTCGGCTCTAAGCTCTTCCAATCCTCCTGTGCGATTCTCGGGGTCCTGCCCTGTCGGTCACCCCGCTGGGCAGCAGAGCACACACAGTAATGCAGTGGGTGAGCAACGGGCTGCTCAGCCTGGCTCCAGGACCCCGGGGTTCCCTGCCCGTTTCCACAGTGGCTCTAGCCCTTCTGACGGGCTTACCCCATGGCATGTGGCTGTCCCCAGAGCACTGTTTCTTAAAGCTCCCTGACCCGCTCTCCAACTCGGGATCTCTCTGGGGCCGCTGTTCTCCTCCAGCATCGCTCCTCCACCCCTAAATCTGTGATCGCAGGCAGAGAGGGGATGGGCCCAGATTCCCAGATTGTGACACCCTGGGAATTTCCAGGGAGCCACGTTTCACGCTTCGGCCCTCTCTGATCTCCCATCCCGTGGGTGCTGGCAGTGGTGGGCTAGGAGCCGTGAAGCCCTGGCTGAGGGACCTACAGCATGCAGCCTGCCCAGATGTGCCTTGGACCAGCCTGCCTCTCGGATCCCGCCCGGGGAATCCAGAAGGAAGCACCTGTTTCGCTCCCCGGGCGACAGCTGGCAAGCTGCAGGCTCTGCTCCTGCACCCGGGCTATTGTGTATTGTGCTACACAGCCGCTTCCTCCCCCACTGCAGCGCACACAGGGACTGCTGGGGAAAGCTCCCCCACCCCCATGCTCCCTCTCTGGGCCCCTCCCGGGCTGTGGGATTTCACGTTGGCTAGGCCTGAGTCCTCCCCGCACCCTATCCCTTTGTCCTCCCGGCTCTTGGCTGCAAATCTGATCAGGGCTGAATTCCAGCCAGGGAAGGGTCAGAAGCTGCCTCTCGTGAGGGCAGAGACAGGGTTTGGGGGAGTCAGGGAAGCACTTAAAGCCCCTGGGCTACGCCCATTGAAGACCGGCAGGCTCTTCTGTGCCATGAGAGGAGCCCCTGGCACTGCCCATGGGCCAGTCTGCCAGCAGGAGCTGCAGGGCCTTATCGCACGCCCATACCGCAGCATCTGAGCGCCTCCTGTCAGACATTAAGCGAGAAGGTTGACATCTGTCATGCGGGGTTAGGTCGCTCCCCAGGGTGACGTGTGTGCCGAGGAGTGGTTTGTTTTGGGAGGGTTTTCGGTTTTACTGTACATGTTGCTCTGTGTGTACTTTAGAGAAGGAGGTGAAAGAACTGCACCTAGCACTGGGTGGGGACGTTTGGGCCAGTCCCTAGGCCCTGGGGGCGTTTGCTCCAGTCTGGGATCGGGCCCGCTTTGTACAGCCCCCTTTAAGCACTGGGAGCCTTGTATGGCCCCGAGGGGCCGTGGCTTAGCCGGAGCAGCCACACGGAGCCCGGAGTCATGGTGGCAGCATTGCGGAACTCACGAGTCAGGCCCGAAGTTTGAGGGTTTTTAAAATAATTGTGAGGGGTTTTTCTGGCTTTAAGTCCCACTCAGGTCCCATTTTCAAGCTTTTCGCCCCAACCACAGGGGCTGAAAACCTGCTTTTTTACCCAATGGCAGCTGAGATTCTCACCACATCCCGTGACTCTGGGAGCTGGGGCTTGATGGAAGCCCACCAAATGCCATGAGACTCGTGCTGAAATCACAAGAGTTGGGGACGCGGCCACTGCCCTGAAAAGCACATGGGACGTGGCCACAGTGTCTGTGAGCTCAGCACAGCAGCACTTTTCACGCCGGGGCAGACCCAAGACACACGGCAAGGATGATCTGGGCCCTTGTTCCTGCCTGCTGGGACTCAGAGCAGATCCAGTGGGCCAGATTCTCCTCCCGCTTCCCCTGCATTTATCCCATTCATTCCAGTGGGGTGACTCCTGATTTACACCTGCGTGGAGCAAAAATCAGACCCTTTGCATGCGGCATACCGAAAAGCTGGTTGAAGGCTGGAGCCAAACCCTGGCCCCAAATACCTCCAGCCCCAAAGGGATCCAGATCCTCAAATGGGCCCAAATCCGGATTTTGTGGCCGGAGCCCTGCATCTCCCTGTGCTGCTTATCCTGGCACTGGGGGAACCTGCCCGCGACAATGCCTTTCCTAGCCTCCTGTCGGCGGAGATTAAGAGAACAGGAGGAGACAGAAGCTGACCGCGGCCGAGCACCTGCCCCATCCGGGGAGCCAGCTGTTCCGTTCCACTTGTCCAGACAGAGCGGAGCCGAACGCTAAACAGTCCCAGAGCCCAGGGAGAACCTTAAAGGCACAGTGCCCCAATTCGGGAGCCTCTCTGCTCGCTGGGAATGTGACAGTACAGGCCCTGGAGCAGCCTGGCAGAGAATGGATCCTGGCTCCGGTGTGGAACTGGCCAAGGGGACTCCAGCGACATTGGGCCCAAGAACCCTGCTGCTCCAAAGCGCTGGGCTGTTTGGCTTGTGGATCTGGAGCTCGCTGGGAGGTTCTGGGCTGGAGCCTGACACCACCGATCCGGGCTGTCCAGATCCAGGCTGGTCCCCATTCCTGCCAGCGGCCTGGGGAGGTGCCAGCCGATGGGAACCCCCCCACACCCACACGCAGCAAGGACAGCTGGATACAGGGTGTGCATGGCCTGAAGCAAGGTCAGCGCCCTGTCAAAACCCCTGCTGCAGCCCACCAGACTCTCTTGCAGCCCCCCGCCTCCGCCTTGCGACAACCCCTTCTCCCCACACTTATGGGATCCAAGCTGCAGCCCAGAACCAAGGGCCCTGCTCCTGGGCTGCAGACAGACTGCATTGTGAACCCTAGCTATACTGGTTGGCTGGCCTGCAATGGCTGTTCTACCAGCCAGAGATAGCCAGGTGCAGAGGAACACACCCAGCCACAGCGCCTTCCCCCACCAAGTCCCATGAGACAGGAGCCAGACGGCATCACTGTGCCAGAGAATCCCCCTGCATCGGTAAAGCCAGATATGAATCAGCGACACCAGACAGGGAAATGGGGCGTTTTGCCTCTTAAGAGGGGGTCTATGTGACCATGTCTCTTGGCACCTTGTGCCCTCACTGACAGCCATGCAAGGTGAGTGCCAGATGCTACCAAGGTCGGGACAGCACCCACTAGACAGCAGTGTAAATCTCTCTTCTGGCAGCAGGGGATCAGTATTTATGTCGTGAGATGCATTGGACCCCTGGATCCAAAAGACTCCAGGCCTCCTGCCTCTCTAGTTTTCCAGGCTCTGGGGAGGCCTGGATTTTTTCCCTCCCTCGCCCCACAAGCTGGCTGTTTGGCCTCAGCAGGAAATGTGGGCGCAAGAGAAGGCGCTGGGGGGGTGTGCGCTGCTGTCGATAAAGCCGAGCACTAGGGTGAGGGTGTAGTGACCCCAGGACATCAAGGAACGTTCTTGCAGCTCATCTTCCCAGCACATCAGGAGCCCTGGGGGGCTGGGAGAGGGGAGTCCTCAGGTGCCCCCAGCCCTAGACGTTTGGGCTCCCCACCCATCTCCAGGCTAGACCATAAGAGCATTCAAATAACACTCTTCCTTCGATCTCAGGGGCAACCTCAGCCCCATTTTGCAGCTGGGGAAACTGAGGCACCCGGCAGGGCAGCGACTCGCCCCTGGGCACAGCGTGAGTCGGGGATAGGACCCGCACCTGTGCGATGGACCACGTGGCGTGGACGGGAGGCTGCGTGGATTGTGTGAGGCTGGGCAGGGATCCTGCTCTGGCACTGCCAGGAAAGCAGGGGAGATGGCAACCACGGCAGGATTTGCCAGGTCATCCCCAGCAGCCTGCGTGCCCAGAAGCTGTCGCCTAGTCTCTACCCACGCCTTCTCTACAGCTGTGCTGTGCTTCCAGAATGTGGGAGGGCTCCTGCCAGCCCTCGGTAATTCCCAAGCAGCTTCCTGGTACAGGCTCAGCTCCAGGGGAGAGGAGGTTTGGGCTCCTGTGCATGCATCTGCCTCCTCTTTCATCCTGCCCTTCCCTGAGCTGGGCACGCCCTGCCCGGCAATGGATGCCAGTGTCAGCTAGAGGGCGGCCTGCCATGCCTGTGAAAGGGGCTCTCAGGCTGCAGGCATTGTCTGGGGCAGGCACAAGGGCTGGGCTGGGAAGGTCCTGTCTCCTTGGCACGGCCATTTCGGGAAGCGGCTCCCTTGCGCTCCGTGGCAGTGGGCAGGTGAGTGACCTTCCTGTGGGCCAATGGCCAAGAACGTCGGGGAGAGCCGCTTTCTTCTGACACTGAACAAGGAGCTCTGGCGGCAGGAGGGAAGCAGCTTTATCCCCAAAGCTTCACGGAAGAGCTTCTGCCTCTGCTCTCCCCCGCCCCTCCAGCGGCCTGGCTCCTTGCGACACATTTAAAGAACCAGGGCACACAGTCTCACACCCTGCCTGCCCTGCAGTGCTGCCACTGGGGAAGGGAAGGCCTGGTTCCTGTTGGCCCCTCTGGTGAACAGAGGGTTAATAGATAAAGGGGGCTGAGTCTGGTGGGCAGGGGACTGGGGGCTAGGATGCCTGGGTTCTGTTCTCAGCTCTGGGAGGGAATGGGGCCTCGTGGCTAGAGTACGGGATTAGCAGGCTGGGCTCTAGTCCTTGCTCCGGGAAGGCCTGCCAGAGAAGGGGAGAGGGGATCAGGATGCTGGGGTCTATTTCCAGTGCTTCTCCTCCCGTGCAGCGTGATCCTGGGCCCCAGCTTCCCCAGCAGGAGACGGGGGGCAGCCATTCCCTGCTGCCCCGTCAGGGAGGAGGGGTTAGGCGTCAAAGCGCTGTGATCAGGGTGGGAAGATGCTGGGGTGGCATGAAGTACTGTTCCAAAGTCCCACCTCCTGATAGCCATGACCGGAGCAGCCATTCCATCGGCCTTTTGGCCGCTGCCCATTCAGCTTTAGCCAAGCGCCAGGAGCAGCGTCCGGAAGCTGCAGGAATCGCAGAAACTCCCACGGCCAAGTGCCGACCCGCCCCGCCTCCCGTGCCGTCCTTCGGGGCAGGAAGGAAGGGCTTTTGCAGCTCCGGGGGCAGGAAGCGCCAGCTGGGCCGGATCCGCATTCCAGCACACCCGATCGCTATCACCCGTCCTGCTGCTGGGCTGGTGTCCTCGAGAGAACGGCAGAGACCTGCGCCCTGGAGGTGCCAACGGCCCCCCACTGATCCTGGCAGGCATGGGGCCAGGCTCTGGACTCAGTTACTGGGGTGGCTCAGTGGGGTGTCTCTGCTTTACACCAGGGTAACTGAGATCCCAACCTGGCCCTGAGCCGGGGGCCCACTCCCCAAGCCCAGGTCTAAGGGGCCCTCTGCTGAGATGAAGTGAGCTGTAGCTCACGAAAGCTTATGCTGAAATAAATTGGTTAGTCTCTAAGGTGCCACAAGTACTCCTTTTCTTTTTGCGAATACAGACTAACATGGCTGTTACTCTGAAATCTGCTGAGATGGCCAGCTTTCGCCCCACAGAACTTGCCCTCCTCTCTTGGGCCTCCCCAAGAGCTACCCCGAAGCTGCCAGTCCCAGTGGTGGAGAGGGGGTGACTGGGAGAGCAGCTGGCTTGCTGCTGCAGGGAGACTCGCCAAGAGCAGGGTGGACGCAGGCAGCAGAAACTCCTCCCCCTGCTCTGGGGTCTCCCCTGCAGACCCGCCGGTGGGTTTCAGAGTACGTCTCTAAGAGGCTTAGACTATCCAGGTGAATCCAAGGGCACCTAGTGTAAGTGTGTGCACGTGTTTTGTGCCAGGGGTCTGCGTCTGCCCCAATCTTCTGGGACAACATCTTCCTTGCTCCCTCCCCTGTCTGTGAGGCACCGTACGAGGTTGCTTCTCACCCCAGAGGTGGCTGCATCTCACCTGGGTTCTGCACCTGTGCAGTCACGAACCATGAGGATGACGTCCCTCATTGAACCAATGCAGAGAATGACACGAACTGCTCCTTCTCAGCTGTGCACAAGGTGGGACTAGTGACGGGCCGGACTCCGGAGCTTGGGGTTCAGTGCTTTTCAGAGGTGTTTCTGCATCTTGTCTGAATAGCGCTGGGTTGGAGTGCTCAGGAGGGATCCAGTCCATCTTGTGGGGCTGGACCCCCTCCCAAAGAGCATGGTTTTCTGAGAGGCAGCCCAGCCCAGTGGTGAGGGCCCTGGCCTAAGACCTGAGAGACCACTTTGTATTCCCGGCCCTGCCCCGGCCTGCTGTGTGACCTTGGGGAAGTCACATCACTGCCTTGTGCCTCAGTTTCCCCTCCCACCCTTTGTCTATCATGCCAGCTTAGCTTAAGTTCTTTTGGGCAGGGACTGTCTCACACAGAAGACTGGTAGATGAGAAGACCGGGCGCCCTGGAGGCTTGTGGGCAAGGACTGGCAGCCCATCATCTGTCGCTCCTGGGAGCGGGTGTGGCTGCACAGTGTCATTTGCAGACACCTTGAGTTAGCAGAAAGCCAGAGCAGTTCATTTCCAGGCTGCCCTACACCCCAGAGCCGGGCGCTGGGGGTAACATCGCACTCCGCCCTAGATCCCAGAGCCTGGCTGCTGGGGGGTAACCTCACACTCCGCCCTACAGAGCCAGGCAGCTGGGGGTAACATCACACTCCGCCCTACACCCCAGAGCCAGGCGCTGGGGGTAACATCGCACTCCGCCCTACATCCCAGAGCCTGGCTGCTGGGGGGTAACCTCACACTCCGCCCTACAGAGCCGGGCAGCTGGGGGTAACCCACGCTCCGCCCTACACCCCAGAGCCAGGCAGCTGGGGGTAACATCACACTCCGCCCTACACCCCAGAGCCAGGCGCTGGGGGTAACATCGCACTCCGCCCTACATCCCAGAGCCTGGCTGCTGGGGGGTAACCTCACACTCCGCCCTACAGAGCCGGGCAGCTGGGGGTAACCCACGCTCCGCCCTACACACCAGAGCCGGGTGGCTGGGGGGAGGACACACGCTCCGCCCTGCGCCCCAGAGCCGGGCAGCTGGGGGGTAACCTCACACTCTGCCCTATACCCCAGAGCCTGGCGGCAGGGGAGTACCCACACTTTGCCCTTCAGAGCTGGGCAGCTGGGGGTAACCCATGCTCCACGCTACACACCAGAGCCGGGTGGCTGGGGGGAGGACACACGCTCCGCCCTGCGCCCCAGAGCCGGGCAGCTGGGGGTGGGGTCACCCACCCTCTGCCCTGCGCCCCAGAGCCTGGCGGCTTGGGGTTTCCCACGTTCTGCGCTACGCCCCAGAGCTGGGCGGCTGGGGCGGGGGTCGCCCATGCTCCCCCCTGCGCCCCAGAGTGGGGCAGCTGCCTCGTGGTGGGGCTGACTGGCCCTGCTGGGGGAGGCTGGTGCCTGCCCACGGAGCGTGTTACCCTCGAGTCACAGGGCGTTAAATATGTGCCTGCCCAGCGCCTGGCATGACGGGCCCCTGACCACAGCCGCTGCCACGGTGGAGACATTAATCTTTCCTGCTGAGCAGGGCCTCGGTCCCTGGCTGGGGCACACGGACACTGCAGCGAACATGGAAAAATGACGCTAACCACAGCTTTCCCCCAAATGGCAGGAAATGTTTCGTTTGCGTCAGCTCCTACTGGATCCAGCCCAGCTTCCCGCTGCCCCTCCTCCCCCCGCAGTGGGACACAGAAAGGGGGGGGCAGGGCGCACTTTCCGCCGAGCAGAAGTAACAGTTTGGGTACCGTGTTTCCCTGAGTCAGCGTTCGGGAGGCCGCTCGTCGACGCTAATGCCAGTGAGGGAGCAGCCGGCTGGCGCGGGACAGGGGGAAATGTGGGTCCAAGAGGGGACATGAGTGAGTTACGGGAGGAAGAGCCGTGGTGTGGCTAAGACGCAGGCCTGGCAGCACAGAGCCGAGGCTCTGACGGTGACGAAAATGCTGATGATTTGGTTGTATTGTGGCAGCACTCGGGAATCCCATTCGTGGCTCCGGGCCCCGTTCTGCTAAGCACTGTATAGACAAGTAACAAAGGAGACAGGCCCTGCCCTGGAGAGTTTTCTGCCACTGTCTTCTTGGGTGAGCTTGGGCAAGCTCGCTGTGCCTCAGTTTCCCCATCCGTTAGGTGAGGATAACAATGCTGCCCTGCCTCCAGGGGGTTGTGTAAAGTGCTCGATCATTGGCTGGAAGGAGCCACAGAGTAGCCAAAGGTTCCTGGCTACTGATTTCTGGATGAAGTGAGTGGGAGCCAATCCTTCCAGGAACTCCCAGGGAGCTGCCACAGGGATGAAATTGGCCCAGTGTGACCAGGAAACGTGCCGTACTACAGCAGCCCCTTGCAGGCTCCCTTAGGAATTGCGGCCAGCTGGCTGCCGGGGGTAGAAATGTCTTCCCAGCCCCACCTGGCTGCTGCACCGGCAGGGGTGGAAAATCCCCCCCCCTTCTGAACTCTGTTCCCAGATCCAGGAGGGTCTTTGCCGCCCTCCCTAGGGCCCAGGCCTGTCCACTGACATCGGTGATGCACTTGGCCATTTGTAACAAAGGTGGCGGGATCAGACCCTCCATTTCCTTGTGGATTGTTTGCTGAATTCCTGAGGGTGGACTGTGCCCATTGGCCGTGGCTTCAGGGCTTCCCCCTTGGCAAGCTGGCATAAACCACTGGCTGCGCTCGTGGGGCAAAGGGATTGATTGTGGCTGTTTGGCTGAGGGGGCTGGCGCCCGTCACGCCCTATGATGTGCAGTCTGGAGTCAGAATCACACAGGATCTGACACGGGGGGCAGAGGTGAGCTCATCCGGAGCCAGACGCCTGGAGCTAGCCACCTGCATCCCGAACCAGATGGTACCAGTCGCCCCCATCCCGCTAGGACGTCTGTTACTGAATCCAAACACCCTGAAACCAGGGCACAGCTGGAAGCTGGATCCTGATTTTGCAGCCTGGCCCCATCTTGGTGTATCTAAAGCATAGGCCTTGTCCACACACACAGCCTGAAACCAGTTCAGCTTAAATCGGTGTCTAAACTGGGTTAGCGAAGCCAGTGCCAGCGCCTTTCTGAGAGCTCGAATTTCAGTTCCAGAGGGGCTGATTTTAGCTTAGCGTTAACGTCTTCCTGAGCACTGATCCATGGCAGGGTTGTACAGCTTCAAGAGGAGCCGCGCAGCTTCAGAAGTCAGAGGGAAGCCTGGTCCAGGGTAGGGGGCTCACCTGACCTGTCTGAGTCGGCGCAGTGGGGAGCCCCTGCTTTGTGTTGCCCCCGAGTGGGGTGCGGATCGCTGACAGTGGGGTGGGTGGCAGGATGGTGGATAGTGACCGCCCTCCGCCTGCCCGCCAGCACATCCAAGGCTTTATGGAGATTTAACGACAGAGGAAGCAGCCCTGTGTGACACCAGTGCCCTATTCAGACTGTTTGCGCCCTCCTCCCCCAGTGATACACAAACAGCTTCCTCCCCCTTCCCCCATTAACAGCTTTACGAGGGGGCCTGGGGTTTTCTCCCTTTGAATGAGCCGAGGCCCATAAAACGCAGGCCGCCCATGGCAAGGGCTGTGAGGAGCAGCACCTGGTTTACAAGGCGGATGCAGGAAGCGGGGGGCGCTGGGAGGCGATTTAGCAGGCCGGATGGTTGCGAGGAGGGGGGCCAGGCTGGCCCTCGGAATGCAGGCGGGGATGGGCAGAGAAGGACTGGCTCAGGGTAGGCATGGGTGCCCCACCTAGCTGGCACCTTATGGACCCGACTGCACCCACCTTTAATAAAGGTGGTGCCCACAAGACTACCGGTTCTAACACGCCACGTTCCATCTTGCACAAAGCAGCCAGCCACGTTGCATGCTGGGTGCCTGTAGGCATAGACAGTGCTGGGGGGCACCCCTCCCTCCTGAAGAATGCAGGGGTTGCATTCATGACTACAGTGATTTCCTTTTTGCACCTTGAAAACAGACACTTTGGTTTTGGGCTCCCCTCAGTCACGGCTCAGTGAGGATGGTGCAGACCTAAAACCACACACACCATGGGTGGAACGCACGAAGCAACCTAACTTCTGCTTAAGCACCTAACCCCCAGGGGTTTCAATGCAGCATGGCTGTAGCTGTGTTCGTCCCAGGAGATGAGAGAGACAGGGTGTGCAAGGGAGTATCTCTTGTTGGACCAGCGTCTGGGGGTGGGAGAGACACGCTTTTGAGCCACCCAGCGAGCGCTCTTCTTCAGCTCTGGGAACCGTACTCAGCTTTCGAGGGAAGTTAGGAGGCTATGGGCTGGTCTGCACCTACGTCACTCAGAGCTGTGGAAAATTTTGCACCTTGAACACTATAGTTAGGCCCCCCTGGCCCCTGGTATAGCGGCAGCGAGGTGGGTGGAAGGAGTCTTCCACCGACCTAGTTACGCCTCTCGGAGAGACGGACTAGCCACACTGACAGGGAAACCCCATTCGGCGATGCGGGACGCGTCCGCACAACAGGGCTATGACAACACAGCTGCAGTAGTGTAGACCCTGCCGTAGTGTATCATAGAATCATAGAATCTCAGGGTTGGAAGGGACCTCAGGAGGTCATCTAGTCCAACCCCCTGCTCAAAGCAGGACCAATCCCCAATTTCTGCCCCAGTTCCCTAAATGGCCCCCTCAAGGATTGAACTCACAACCCTGGGTTTAGCAGGCCAATGCTCAAACCACTGAGCTATCCCTCTGCGTAGACAGACCCTAATGAGCTTTGCAGCTTGCACCCAGTGCTCCCTGGCAAGCTGACCCGTTGAGCCTCTTGCTTGCACCCTATAGTTGCTGTACCCCTACTAGATCCGTCCGGAACGCGGCTGTGGGGAGAAGGGGGGCAGCCAACAGCCGGTCGGTTAATACCTCTGGAAAACAATTGCTTTTCGGGTCTCTGTTCCTCTCCCCCGACGACTCTGGCAAGGAAACGGCGGCCAAGAAGATGGAAGCCCTTTGAGCCCACCCAGGGGTGGATGGGCCTGGGGTATGAGGCTGCGAATGGGAAGCCAAGGAGTCTTGCCGAGCGCCATGATGGCTGGGCTTTTCCAGGAGGCCCGCGAGGCCCTTGAGCAGGAGAGGGGGGGAAAGGAGAGCAGAGAAGAGCCAATCAGGAGGCTCTGAAAGTCAGCCCCTGAGGAGTGACAGCTGGCTGGACCTATCCCAGGTCTCTCTAGAGAGGTTTAAAAGTCCCCATTCGGATCCACAGCCTTTGGGAAACGGCCAGGCTGGGTGGCTCCCAGCCATGCACAATTCCCCATCACAGCAAGGGCAGAGCCCTCCCAACCAGGGCAGCAAGGAGCCAGAGCCCCCTGCAGGAGAGCCCTACCCCCCGGCCTGACTACCAGAGCCAGCGGGGCAAATGGAACAGTGCTCACCTGGCTGGAGAAAGCCTAGGGTCCGTTTTCAGGGGATGCCCTGCGACAATAACTGGAGTGTGGCAAAACACCATTCAGCCGCTGTGATTTTAGCCCCTTGCCTACGACCCTGAACCTAGAGTCTGCCAGGGCCTTGTCTCTCCCCAGTCAAACAGCGAACCCCGGGACTGCATTCGGCTGCCCCGTAGGCGGCACATTGGCCATCCTGGGCCTCGCTATGTTGCAGAAGGAGTCAAACACCTTCTGAAGCCAGCGGCCTCCTTCGTGGGCTACCTTTAATGTCCCAGTCCGTGTCGGCTGCTTCCCCAGCCAGTGCAGATCATAACAACGGCTCTGCTCTGGAGCTGGGGAAGCTCCGGCCCAAGGCTGGTAAAGCTGGGTGAAGATCCTGCTGCGTGAGGGTGATTCTTTGTGCTCTCCCTGCTCTGCTCCCCGGGGCTCCCCCAAGCCCGGAGGGGGGGCCTTCCCCTGGTAGTCACACTCTGAGATATTCTTCCAGGGGATCAATAGATCCAGCTAGACGGGCCAGTGAGCAATAGACGGTAAGGAACATGTATGCACGGAGACCCAGTAATGGGCAACATGGGACCCAGTGGGCTTTTCTGTCTATCTCGCGTGGCTCTGAGGAGATGGAGGCCCCAGAGAGGCTCATTACAAATGGTGCTGGGCAAAGCACTGGGGCGCCATGGTAACGGTGATGGGGGCCGCTGTGCTAGGAGGCGGGAGATGGGCCTCAGGAGACCGCTGGGCCTTTCCCATCTCTAACGGCTCTGCTCCCACATGGGGTCCTTCCCCAGTGTCGCCCAGCAGCTGGTGGTCCCTCCCCTGCCTTGCTGGATGGGAGCAAGGAGGGGCCTTACCCTGCCTCAGCACATGGTGAAGCAAAGAGCCTGGAGATAAGGAGGGAACCGTCATCCTAGACTGTAGGAAGAAGGGTGGCCTGGTGGGCAGGGCGCCAGCCTGGGGCTTGGGCAACCTGGGGTCTATGCCCTGCTTTGCCACAGGCTCCCTGCGTGACCTAGGGCGTGTCCCTGAATAAGAGATTAAGCACGGTCCTGTCTCTGTGGGGTGCTATGGGGCGCAGGACTGGAGCAGCTCCTCCTCCTGCGACGTGACTAACCCACCATGGCGCAGCCAAGGCAAAGGACTCGCAGCCACTCTTGGCCCAGCCCTGCTCTACTGCTCACTGAAATCAGGGGGAAAAGCTCCCGCTGACTCCCCTGGGCATTGAGTCAGGCCCTCAGAGCAGGAACAATGGGCTCCCCTTGCCCCTACCCCACTCCTGTGCCCGGGCCTGGCTTTGGAAACCGGCCTGTTAGATTTGCCTGGCGACCAGCTCTCCAGGCTCCTCAAGGGACCTTGTTCCAGGGCTGCGAGCAAGGGGAGGGGGCTGGGATGGAAGGTTAACAAGCCGTTTAATTGCTGATTGCTGTGAAATGGCTTGACACAGGCCTGAAACGGCTTCCTATCTCCTGATGTGCGGCTATCTCCAGCTGCCTTGCTTGCTGACCTCCAAGCAGGGCAGGGGAGCTAAGTCCCTGTTAGCCAAGAGCTGTGTTATCTCTGGCATTTGCATTCCTGGCTGTGAACGGCTGCATTCCACACCCCAACCTGTAGCTTTCCAGTCCTCTCTGGACCTTGCAGTCTGCAGCCCCTCGGTGAGGAGCAGGCTGGGAGCCTCTCCCCCTGTTTATTTCATTCTGCCTTCTTTCACACTGGGAATGCTGGACGTCTCACAGCCCTGGAGCATGGAATCGTCCGTCTATCTACAGACCAGGCACCGAATTCCCCCTGGAATGCCTCAGCGCTGAGCCAAATCCTACATTTTCAGCAATGACTAGTGATTTTCAGCGGTCAGGTGCTGAAGATCAAGCCCTTTTAAGGTGTCTCAAGTTGCCCCCCAAGCAGAGGCACCCAAAATCACTAGTCACTCTGGAAAACTGAGCCCACTTAAACTCCTAATTCTGTCTCCTCATCTGTCCAGCCCTAGGCCTCTCTGCTGAAACTGCCAGCACAGGGGACACTTAGCACCAAGAGCACTGGTGGGTTTGGATTCCTACTAGGAAAAATGTTGAGTCCCATCAAACTCATTTCACAGAGGCCGGTGAACAGCTTAGTAGACGGGAACAGCCCTCTCCCGATCCTGAGCTTGCAGGCATGCCAACCATTGAGCTGCAGGGGAACACTGCTGCATCTTATTGCCAGTTCTCTGAGCCACCCGGGACCCCTTGGGAAGATGGGTCAAAGCCCTACATATTTCTGTGCTTCTTTGGCTCCATTTAAGCCTCATTTCCTTTGCGCTAAGCCCTGTTAATGTGCAGCTTTTGGAAGAAGAACCGCAGATGATAATTAAAGGAGGTAACTAGCAGCTTTGAGTTTTAGTCTTTTAAAATCTTTTCTCTGCGGGCTGGGTCCTTCGCTGTCTCCAGTGGGTCGTTTGGCTCTTGACCAGATGTCAGCCGTGCTTTCGCTCCTGGCTTCTGGCTCAGGGCACACGGTTCTGGCCCAGCTCCGGGATAAACAGCGATGCAGAGCGAGATTAAGACGAGGGCTAGATAAATGAGGGCAATCAGTTCCTGGCCGCTCTGGGGTAAACCGTGGTGGAAGGGATTGCGGTAGAGGAGGAGAATGAATGAATGGTCTCGACAGAAATTTGGGGAAACCAGGAGTCCTCAGGGCATTTTATGGAAGAGAGGAGAAGTTTCCTGTGGAAGCCCCACAGAACCTACCTCAGCCCCACACTTGCAGCCTTGGTGGCACCCGCATCGACCTGGCGGACAAAAGCTGTCCTAGATAATGTGGTTTGCTCAGCCAGAGGGGGCGCTGCTGAGTGAGTGACAGGAGGGATTCACTCCCTTCCCAGCCGTCTAGCTTCGCCCATCTCAGGGAGCCACAGAGATCAAGACTTGAACCCAGGTTTCTGTTGGGAGCAGTGGAGAGGGGAGCATGCGGAGCTTCAGGGCTGAAGGTTCTAGCCCTACCTTGCACCCCACCATCAGCACATCCTAGATCCAATGCAGAAGCACTGGGTTTGCTGTCCTGCCCAATCCCTGCCCGAGAAGCTCACAGATGTTGCCACCTCCCAGCCACGTTGATCTGGATGTAGAGGTGAGGTCTCCTTTGATGATAGGACTGACGGTGATGCTTTGGCCCCTGCCCATGTGCTGAACTCCCCCCCAGGATCCCCTGTGGGCCCTGGGCTTTCCCACACACTACGGTTCCTGCAGGCTCTCCGCCCAGCCCCAGGTAGGTGCCAGAGTCCTTGGGAAAACTGATTGGAACAGGGCAAGAAAAATTGTCCGGTTGCTAGAAGGATGAAAGGGGAAGGGGAGGGCGAACGGGCTTGTTAGTGTGCCGAGATAAGTTGCCACTTAGCGGGGTCACGAGTCCATGGCCTGTGTTTACCCACCGGCCTCTCAGGATGTGAAAGGCTGGAGAGGGCATCCTCATGAATGGCCCCTTGTGTGCAGGGATAACCCCGGTGAAATGGGGCTGCTTCCAGGGCCCCCATGGCTCAGCCCCTCCCTGTGTCCACTCCAAGGCTGCCAGGTGGATGCCAAGTACCTGCCTGGCCACACCCCCTCTGTGGCCACTCCCCCTGCCATTGAAAGGAGAGAGACAATTGGATAGTCTGTCTCTCTCTCCCCCCCCCATAACGCTGTCAATCAACCTTTTTTTGAATGAATAAAACGTAAACTGACTCAGTGGCCCTGGTCCTGTTTAACTCTTTCCTCCCTGCACTCTGCTGTCTTTTTACAGTGAAAGTTGTCACATGACTGCAGAAGCTGGGGTTTTAAGAAAAGCACCAAATACCACAAGACTTGCACTAAAATCATTGACACTGGCAACCCTGGCATAGGTCCAGAGCTCAGGGTGGGAATAGCACAGGGAGCAGCCGGTCAAGATCAAAGGCCTCAGCAGAGCTGTTCGGGCCTGGGAAGGCACGCGAGTGGGAAGGCAGGACTGGACCGTCAAGGGATGTGGCAGAGAAGGATGGAGGTGCGGCAGCCAAGCTGTTGGGACTAGCAAAGCAGAGGCTGCTGCTGGTCAGAAATAGAAAGAGGCATTGGCAGGGTTAGGATGGGGCAGGCTGGAATAGCGAGGCTGTTGCAGGGCAGGCGTATGGGGGAAGGTCCCACGGCACCTGGCTCTAACTTGGTCCCTTCCTCACTTAGACGGACCAGAGAAATCAAACCTGGAATTCCAAACCAAAAATAGCAAGAGACCCGGCAAATAGCACGAGAGCCTCTGGCACCGAACCCAGAGATCAAGGTGTGGCTGGCAAACCCCAGGCAGGCGGGAGTTACAGTTTCACTTGCTGGCTAATGGGTAGGATTTTGCAGGAATCTACTTCAAAGGCTACCGTGAAACATGCCCGATCCAGGCAGGAAGTCACCTCACCTTGAAAGCAACTGGAACCGGCAGCAGACTGCATGAGGGGAGAGAAAGAGCAGCAATTACCCCACGGGGACTTCAAACAGCTCAGTGCAATGAGCCGCTGCGCCCACTCAGATATTAGCAGAGCCAGCCGTGCCCGCTTGTTACACCCCATCTGAGCACTAGCAGGGGGAGCAAGGGGATCATGCTCCATCTGGGCCCGATAATCCTGGAGCCAGGGATACTGTAGGTACTATCCTGGCGTCTTACCATCCTACTCATGTGGCAGAGGATCTCTTGCCCTGCAGGGTGAATTCCATTGAATGACACCGAGTTCCTGTAAAAAATGACACTCCCTCCCTTGAGGACTGGAAACTTCCTGAACCTCAGGACGGTAGCAGCTCTGCAAACTGCCGCACAACTGTGGGACTGCACCTCACTGCTGTTCGGCAGCCCCTCTACGATTCCAGTCCTGGGGTCCCCACACACATCTCTGCCGACGCCCCTCAATCCTGACCTCCAGCTCCTGCTAGTCCAGTCCTGAGTTTCCTGCTCCCAACAGCTGTCAGTGCACCTTAGTCCTGATCTGAATCACACTCTGCATGTCTAGTTCCTGAACCTCATTGATCTTTGCTTGGCACTTTGCAGGGACAAGTCTGGTCCCCATTGAAGTCCATGGAGCAGCATGTCATGTCTAACCAAGGTCAGAATTCAGCCCATACAACACTTAGTTTTGTACCAAATCCACGCGGCTCTATGTCAACTATGGAAAGGAGATAAGAGGATAACATTACCCTGCACAATGTTGCTGAACAAATGTTGCAATTTCATGTTAGATGATTATGTGATGCAAGATGAAACCACCTGGTTCACATTGAAAACATGGGACATTTGAAACTCCCCACAGTCCTGAAATTTTTGAGCAGTTTGTGGGTATTGCTTGAAAACAGGATCAGTTCAGAATGCAGGGGAGCCTCATTCCTGAGCGCAGCCCCCCACTCCCGGCTACATTTCAAAACTTTTCTTCTTCTTGTTGTCAGATTGAACCCTTTGGGGCGATCCCTCAAATGAAACATGAAAACCTTGATTTTGTCCTGGGATTTTACATGTTATTCCAGCTAGATCCTCACCCCCAAATTATTATTAGTATATTGCATCGAGGTCCCTCAGACAGGGCTCAAGGGTGGATTGTGCTACCAGTAATACAAAGACAGTTCCTACCCTCAAGAGTTCACAGTGTAGGAGCTAGACAAAACGTGATTGGAGAAACGGTGGGAGGACTAGGTAACAGCAGGGAACGGGGCGAGTGTGCAGTGGAAAAGTCACGGTGGTCTCTGCAGTCACAGGTTAATTTCCAGGTCTGGAAGTCACATCTTACAGTGATTTATTTGGGCTGCCTATCCTGCGAACCCTGGATGCATTGAACTCTATGGAAGCCAGCTGGGCCTCAATCCTGGTGCTTGTTGCATGCAAGCTGCCACACAAAGCCTCTTGGACTTCAATAGGAAGGCATCAAGCTGTGGGATCAGGGCCTTTCCTGCTGGAACCAAGCTGGCAGGATCAGGCCCAGCTGTAGTATGCTTTCCACTTGAATAAACCCCACTGGGTTGACAGGCCCTGCAGCAGCTAGGAGCTCAAGGCAAACCCTCAGAGGCTTGACTTAGGCCGTGATAAGGGATCATGGGACGTTATTGTAATTCACGCCTCCCGGAATGGTGTTGCCATCACATTACACTTCCCAATACACTAAACACGAGGTTAAGGCTGGAGTTTTACGAGCGCTTTGTCGGCTCGGAATGGTATTGAGCACCTCGGGCCCTTCCCTGGACTTTATGGGAGAGTTCCTTCTTCATTAGGGTTTATGGTGGCAGCATAAATACCACCCTCGATTATTTTTTATAAGGCTCGCCTATAATCTTTCATTTGTAAAGGCTGTTTGGAAGGGGCCCCTGGGGGGGCTGTTCTCAGCTGGTCAGAGTGCAGGACTGCGGGCTACATCAACTCGATATAAAATCACAAATACATAGTAGGGAATGATTCCACCGAGTTGTGTTTTGGTAGGATGGTTCCTAGTGCTAAGGAACAGATTCTGATCTCATGTCACCTGCTGGTCCCAGTGCTCAAGAACAAGGTTAAGCATGTGAACAGCCCCCTGGATCTTTGCACGACTAATTCTGGGCTTAAAGCTGACATCACTGTAGCCAGCACCTTGTGTGAAGCCAGCCAAAGTGGGAGCCCCAGTCTGCCCAATGTCTTGAGTCTCCTCCAGCCCCCCCTCAGCCATCACTCCAGGGAAGTCGGTGGAGTCCCACCAGTGTCTGTGGAGCCATTGGCATCAAGAGCAGAATCACAGAAAAATCATCCTCCCCAGAGAAGTCACGACCTGCTTGCCCCCAGGCTTTGCTCTGGCATTGCTTCACTGCCTGCCGTGGAGTGATTCCTGCCGGTTTACTGGGGTGAGACACTGATGACCAGGTCAAATAGAATTTCAGTGGAATTTTCAGGCTGCTTTGGAGGGTTCGCATGACACATGGCGTTGACAGAACAGCATACAGGGTGATTTTTCTGAAGCGCTTGGGGCTGGTGTTTCAAGTGCTTGGCACCCAGAACCAGAGCTGGATTTTAAAAAGTGCTCTGCCCCCAGCATGCTGAGTGCGTCTACAGACGGGGTTCTGATTCTGAGTACTGGACTGGGCAGGTTTGAAAATCCAGCCCCTAGTGCAAGTTCTGCCCCAGGCACTTAAAAAAACCAAAAAACCAAAACTGTACCCAGCTGCAGGGGAAAGGATGAGACATTAAAAAAAAAAAAGATTTCTGAGCAGGTGAAAAGAAAGTCAATATCTCAGTGTATCAGTGTGAATTACATCAAGGGAGTGTGGAAAGTTTGCTGGAGGATTAAAATATTACAAGGACATTTCCTCCCAATTATTTGTCTCCTTTGAACTAAACTGTGTGTGTGTGTGTGGTCAGGTGCTAGTGGGAGGAGAGGGAGGATATTTCTGTGTGTGTACAGGAGTCCAGCTGCAAAAGGGTGCGAGATCTCTTAAATACATTCTACTTTCACACCCAAATGTGTCCTTGTCCCTAAGGAGGAGGCGGGATGGACAGCATTTCTCATCTTGCTCTGTTCCCAAGTATCTACCATATGCCCCCACCTGAAGCTTTGCTGCCCAGTAGGAGGATTTCCCCCCCATGGGGTGAACAGGATGGCACCGAGATGAGAGGTGATAAAAGATCAAAGCTCCTTGCAAACGCGCTAGGTCTGATTACTCCCCCTTTGCTCGCTCATTTTGGTGCTGTCTCTTTAAGGCATTCCTCAGGGAGTGGCTTGGGTGACATCAGCTCAGGGCATGAATGAACAGGACTGAAGTTTCCCACAAACTCCCATTAAGTTGCTCATGGCAGGAGGGCGCAGATAAGGAACCAGCAGCCGCAGCCGCCGCCGGAGAGACTCGGATCGTCCCAACCTCTCCCGAGGGCCCGAAGCCAGAAACATGAGAAGCCGATGGGCACAAGCGCCCTTCTACTTCGCCCTCCTGCTGCTCCCCAGCGCCCTGCTCAGCTCCCGGGCCAAAGAAGGTAAGAGCGAGGCTTTGCCCTGGGTTTTTAAGCCTTGTTCCTCCAGATGCAATTGACATGCCGGGTCCCACCCCTCCCGCCGGCCCCCTGGAAACTCGGCGCCCCTTGCTGGGGTGGAGGAAGCGGGGAGGAACGAGTGTCTGTCCCTGCCCTTATCTCGGGTTGATCCGCCGCCGATCGCCTCGCGTGGGGCCCCCGACACGTGTGTGGGGCAGAGAGGGGCTGAGAGCCGAGGCCGGGGCCACAGCCCCCTTTCGTGGCTTGGAAAGGGGCGGAATGCGGAGGGGCCCGAAGGAAAAACCGGCCGCGGGAAAGATTTGCAGGGCACCGGGCAAGTTTGATAAACCCCTGTCGGCACCTCGCTGTCTCACAGGCAGGTTGTTTTAGCGGCGCCTGGGATTGGGTGCGACTCCGGATCAGGAGGAGCGCTCATACCAGCGCGGACCTTTGCGGATTGGCTAGGAGCGGGGATTAGCGAGGAGGCACATTTCGGCCAGCAGAGGCTGGGAAGTGTCACGCGTGGGGGTGGCTCGGTGGAGGAGCCTGCTGCCGGGGGTAGGTGGGAGAAACTCGCCCCGGGTGAATGGATCTTCCCCGCCTTCAAATACTCGGGGAAAGGCGAGGGGGCCCTTCTGCCTGCTCCGATTCTTTGGAAGTCCCCTGGCGCCCGGGAGAAGTCGCGATTGCCCCACTTCGCCCAGGGCGGCTGATTCAGGGCGATGTCACTCTTGGGCTGGAAGTGCGAGCAGTGACACCTCGGTTACACAACCGCCTGGCTCGCCCAGATTGGGCCGCACAAGCCCATGGCAGGGCCAGGCAGGAGGGGAGGGGGCTGACTCACTGGTCGGAAGGTGCATGAGGTGTTGCGTTGCATGGTGTGAACCATTAAAGGGTGTGTATGGGGGGGGGGGGCGGGCGCTTTCCTTGTTTTGTCCAGAAGATTCCTTCTTTCCATGCAGTGTTTATTGAGAGACAGTGTTAATGTGTGGCCTGAATGCTGCTTTTGTAAAAATGTAAATTGCATGAGTGGTCTTTCTCCTGATTTAGAAACCCCCTGACACACCCAGGATATATCAGAGAGAGGGCCAGATTCTGCTTTCAGTGACACCAGAATAAATCTGAAGTTAACCCCACTGATTTTTAGTAAAGCTGCTCCAGATTGACTCTGGCCTTTAGCCCTCTGAAGACAGAATTATTACATTCAATTTTTGGGGGGGGGGGGGGGGGGGCTAGAGGCAAATTGATCCCAACTTCCAATCCGTACTTTTACCATGTAAAGCTTCCAGCCAGGCGGGGCCGAGGTCCGACACAGAGCCTTTCCGAGGTTTGGATCGAGGCTTTTGGGTTTGGGCCCATGTCTGAAACATTCCCAGCGTTCTAGGATTTCACCTACACTCCTGGGGATTGCTGCCCTGGGAGAAAAGTCAAAGCAGATTGAAGCAGAATTCCTGCCTGGAATATTTAGGACAATATTAAGAGTTGTTTAAAAATCAAATAAACTTTTCCCCATCCTTCACTCACCTCTTCGTGCTAAGTGATTACAATGACCAGGACAAGGGTGCTTCTAGGGGTTTGTCTTATTTCTGGGTCCTGAGTAAGCAGACGCACCTTCATACTGGTATAACTGTGCATCCAGGTACTGCTTTAACGAGATCTGTTTCTAAACTGATGTAGTCATCAGAGGGCTACAAAACCCTGTGTGCAGACAAGCTCGCAGGGGTCAGTAACTGATCTGCGCAGTGGTCAGACTCCCACTGGCTTTGAGCTTTGGCTTAGGTCCAGAGAACAACTCCGGCACGCGGCTTGGCGGCTCCCCGGGATGGCTCCCAACTTCTGATCGGCTCCAGATTCAGCTCAGACCTTTCCCAACGCATGGGGCTGTTCCGATCTGATGTTTGAGTTCTCTCCATCATTGAGATCTGGGGCTACTTGCGAAATTCCCACCTAGAGCTGAACGTTGGGATCGAGGATGTTTGTCTGGACCTGTCTGTCATTCAAAGAAGCCATTAGAAAAGGGAGCAGCTGTATCGAACTCTGAAATTTTGTAAGTGTGTATCTTAAACAAAAAGTGTTGTAAAGAAATCCAAACCCTCGGCGTGGGCACGTGACACCAGGATGGTTTTGGTCCCATGCTGAGTTATTGGATTTCTTTTAAAAAAACAAGCCGAATGTGGCTTAGGCATGGAATAATACGCACACTTGGGCAGATGGGCTGTAATTGCTCAGAAAGAAGCATAAGAATCTATGGCATAAATAGAGATTTAAGGCAAAACACACACCCTCCCTCCAACAATTGAATAGCAGCTGCTAATTTGGGGCGTTTGGATTTTTAAGCACTCAGCAGGGGAGCTCGGTTTTTGGGTGCCCAGGCTTTGATTTTGCTGCCTCTCGGGTTGGCCACCCACCACTAGTAGCTGCTTTCGGCTATTCAACCATCCTTAAAACCAGGCATCGCTACGTCAGCTTCCCTGGGCAGATTGATTCACTCCCCCCCAGAAGCAGCCGCTGGAAGGTAGCTGCAGGTTTTCAGATTAATGTTTGCGTTTGTTGTTTTCCAAGTGCCAGAAGTAATTGGTGTCTAATGTGGACTAATCTCTTTCCAAATTGCAGCTTCCAATTAACATTGCTGTGGAATAGAAGAGGGCTAGTTACTCGGTAAATTCCTGAGGTCTATTTTTATGCTTTTTATGCTGCAATATACTAGGGAAATCAGCTGCTTTAAGAACATGTGCTTTCAATCAGTCCTTGGGCTATAACCTGAGAAGTATATTCAAGGGTGAAATTCTCCTCTCCGATCTGCATGACGGATCTTGACAGTACTATTCTATTCCTCGGAGTAACGATTCTGCATTAGGGAAAAAACCTGGAGTTCCTCCATATGTAAGGAGAGCAAAACATGCTAGGTGAAGTCCACAGTGGAGGGGCCAGAGGAGACCCTTGCCATTAGTCCAGAGCACGGTTACTACAGATAAGGTGCTCTGAGGGTCTGAATGTAGATCTACAAAACTGGAGAGCTAATCCCTGCTCTGACAACCAGCTCCCTCTCGGGGCTGGGCTGCATTGGCTAGAATAGGGTAGATAATTCTCCACCAAAGATAGAAGCTATAGTGTAGACAGGTCTCAGGTGTTCTCAGTGGGGCAACTCATGCGGTGGCGGGGGGGGGGTGTCCCATTTTATCAGCCTTTGTGGCCTTGAGCAGATCACTTAGCTTCTCAAATAGGATTTTCGCTTTGTTGATTTAATGTTTTTAATAGCCAATTAAACAGATTAAACAAGGCACTGAAAAGGGAGGGGGAGAAAGGATTTAAATGTGTGTGGGGTGAAATGGGGGGAATCTCTTCCAGCCTGTGAAAGCTTTGCCTGGATGACAGCACAAGCACAGACAGACAGACAAACAGACAGACCGACTGTGACTGGGGTTTTTTCCCCCTCTTGCGTAAAACACTTAAAAGGCGACTTGCAAATGAAACCTCGGAGCTGGGGCTGCTTCGGTGACTGGGCTCGGCCCACTGAGATGTTTGTATTATTCACATCGCCTTCCGAATAGGCTGGAGCGGGAGATAGCTAAAGTTACAGAGCATGCATGGCAGATGGGGGAGCTTTGCTCACTGAGGCCCCAATCCGCCACATGCTGAAGTCCAGGAAAGCACTAAGCTCAGATCCTCAAAGGTATTTAGGTTCCTAACTCCCACTGGAAGTTAGGAACCTAGATCCTTTTGGGAATCAGGGCCTAAATGCCTCCAAAGTCAAAGGGGATTTAAACTGGGCCTGAAACTGGTGCTTGCAAAGGCTGGGGCTGTGAGTCAAGAGATCCGGCTTCCAGGCTCTGCCACAGATTCACTGTGCGGCATCACTGCCTCGCTCCATGCCTCAGTTTCCCCAGCAGAGGCGCAGGGGAGCAATCAGCCCTGCAGCTGCCCTGTCAGCTACAAAACGGGGCGATAATGCTGGGAGATTCAGATGAATCTTTGCAAAGTGCCGGAGGGGGAGGAAGATAAATGGGTGAAGAAAGCGGAGGAAGTAGCACCACCAGGCGCCCTGCAATGATGGGGATGGAAACCAGCTGAGCCCACCTTTGCGTTGAAATAAGCCAGTGGGGTTTACGTTAGCTGGGCAGATTGAGATCCCCGGTGAGGTGTCGACTCCATGCACAGCCCGGTTTCTGAGCTCCCATGCAGCCAGCTCCTCCGGGTTGGGGGTTCCTGCCGAGAGCCGCGTTGGTGAGCCTGTACACACCACACCCGGTTTGCCTGCGGATTGCAGCCACCCTTATCTTTCATATGGAAGCGAGGCTGGTGGCGGGGCAGGTCCCAGCATGCGATGTAGCAATGCTCAGCGGGTCGGGCCGGGAAACAGGACGCTAGGATCGGTCACCTCCATGTGCTGCAAGGGGAGGGTGATGGTGCCCCAGGAACCTTGCTGGGTTAAGAGATAGCCAGCCCTTTCCAGGAGTGCAGGGCTCAGATCGGGACAGAAGGAGATGCTGGGTGGTGACTTTAAGCGGCACAGGCTGAGTTAATTAGTGTGGGGACCAGAGGGAACCCCAGGGTCTGTATGCAGCCGGCAGCCTGGAGGATGAATCCTCTTTGTGTTTATCACAGGCCCTCCTGTGCCCGGGGTGCTAAACTCTCCTCCCAACAGCTGCCCAGCTCAGGGGTGTCACTCACGAGACCCACCCCATCCCAGGCGCACAGGAGCCCGGCATACAGGAGAAAGCCCCTGTATCAGACCAGTCATCAGCGTGACTTTAACTCCTTGGCTGGTCCTTCAAAACCTGCCGTGACTTGCCAGGTGCAACCTGCAGCCGGAGCAGGAGGGCGTGCCCTCTCCCTGCGTGGGCCAGGGGCTCGCCCCTGCTGCTAGCCAATATGCAGGGGGGTGGGACTGGTGCTCGGGTGAGAACTCTCAAACTCAGCTCACTGCCAGGGTGCGAGATCCTGGCTGTGCCTTGCCTCACTGCCACGGGGGAGGAGGGGACCTGGGGGTGCAGGACAGCCGGGAGAGACCTCCTGTGTCAGGGAGTGTATTCGGATCGGACCTGCAGCACTAGCCTCCCACATTCTTTATTCCTGCACAGATTGGGGTGCTGGCACCTGGATCAAAGAGATGGGATGGGGGGAGCCTGTGGAGCTGGGCTGTCCCATGTTAACCGAGTGGGCCTGAACACCACCCCCAAGCTCCCTGCTGGGGCTCTTCTTAGCCCTGGGTTCATCTGTCCCTGGATTAAAGGCATTTCCAGCCCTAGGACTGGTCTGGGGCCCAAAGGCAGGTAGCAAAAGATGGATCCACAGAACCAAAGGGGGCTCACTGCCCAGCCTGCTTCCCAGATCCAGTCCGCCCCACGGATCCACCCTGAACTTGCCCCGATCCAGGGACCCGCCCTTAACTGCACCACTGCAGGTAACGCGGAGGGAGCGCTCGGCTGGGATAAGCAGGGACCTGTGAAGAAGAAATGGGGTCTGCAGCAACCTTCAGCAACTGCCCTGGGTGGGAGCCGAAATGCAGGAGCTTGTTGGAAAAGTGGGGCCCAAGCTGGGTCACGTGTGGGGGGTGCAACAGGGTTTAGGGACTCTCTGGGGTGCAGGGCGTGGATTGCCTGATCTGTTTGGTCCTCCTGCAATCCAGCCCCACCAAGGGGCCGTCCGGTTAGCTCTGAGGGTGCATCAACACTGCGATAAAACGCAGCCACAGGTCTCGCGGCCCGGATCAGCTGTCTCGGCGGCAGGGCTATAAACCTGCAGTGTAGACGGTCAGGCGCGGCCTGGTGCCTGGCCTCAGAGACCCCTGAGCCTGGGCGTCTACCCTGCAACTGTACAGCCCTGTGAGCCGGTGTCAGCTGGCCCGGGCCAGCCGCGGGACTTTGAGTGCCACGTAGCCCTACCCTGAGACGTCGAGGCAGGGAGCACGCCCACGCCGCGGGCAGAGCCCAGCTCCTTCCGCTCCAAACCCCCCTCCCCAGAAGCCGGCTGGTGGGTAGCAGGAGCTGCAGGTGCTTTGGGAGGAGCGGAGGCCCTGCGGTTCCTCATGCCCACCTGGCGGGGCTGGCAAGGGGGCGTGTTTCTTTAAGGGAAGCTGGAGCAGGGTGGTCTGGCCAGTGCTGCTTTATAGAGGGCGGGCGGGCATGGAGCCAGCTCTGCTGCCCTGGGAGAATAACCATAAAGAGATTCCCCCCCGCCCATCCCAGCAGTGAGTTAGAGCGGGGTGGGCTGGGGGACTGCAGCCCGTCCCACGCAGCCTGGGGCCCCTCGGTGTCCAGGCTACAGCCCTGGCACCGAGACCTCAGGCCTGGCGCTCCTCCCCCTGACTGCCCCTGGCTCTCACCGATCTGAGAAGGGAGAGTCGGGCCCCTTCCCCTGCCTGAACCCTAGGTTCCTTAACAGCACGAGCCCGGAGCCCATGGGGTGCGTGCGCCTCTGGCCAGCCCGATGCCCTCCACTGCTTGCTCAGAGATCCCTGATGCTAACACATTCCTGGCTGGCTGATTCACCGGGGCTTGGCAGGGCCCTGACGGGCTGGGTAATTGCTTCCGTTCAGGCCTGGGCCGCTCGCCCTTTGATTTCACTGCCTCTGTCATGCGGCTGCTGGGTTATTTATTTTTCTTTTCTTCTTTCCTTCCTCTTTTCAAATCCATCTGATCCCTTGGCAGGTTCCAGCCTCCGCCCCTGTGCTAATGGGGACAAGAGGCTCCGGCCCCGGCATGTCTGAACATGTCTTATGAGGGTTTGGCTGGCTGAGGACAGGGGGTGGCTATGGCAGATCCCATCACTGGCCAGTCAAGGACAACAGTGGCTACTGCCTGAGGCTACCTGTCTGTAATGTGCCTATACAATGGTGCAGTGCTCCAGCTGGTGGGGTTAGGGGTGTATTTCTTTCCTGACCCCTGTGCCATGATCTGCCTTGTTGTCATTACCTTCACTTTGCATGGCTCCAGTTTTCACTTGTGGTTGCAAAATAGACTCGTCCTCTCAAAGACTCCCAACCACAATGTTTGCCTTGATGAGAAAAAAAGATGGCCTTGTGGTGAAAGCCCTGGGCTGAGACTCAGGAGGGCTGGCTTCTGGTCCCAGCTTTTCCACAGGCTCCCTGGGTGATCTTAGGCAAGTCGTTTACTCCTTCTGAGCCTCAGTTTCCCCACTTTAGAATGAGGGTAATCACACTCCCCCAATCACACTCAGGGGGTTATGCGGGTAAATCTGTTGGTAATGAATTAAGAAGTACTTGGAGTGATGAGGCTGCGGAAATGCTTAGAAATCCTGCAGCTGTGAGTTACACAGGTTGGCAGTACGGTGTGTGAAGATGGGAGGGTTTTGTGGTTACAGCAATGCTTTTAGGAGCCAAAGCTAGGAAAATGAGGGTTACCCCCTCCCCACCCCAGTCTTTCTTCCAGGCACAGATATCACCAAGCAAGGCCTAGCTCCTGGGGCTGATTCTGCTCTCACTCCCAGCGGTGTAAAGCAGGAAGGCAATGGGGTTACAGTGCTGCAAGTCAGGGAATAAGCAAGAGCAGAACAAGTGAGGTGAGGCTTCCTCCAGCAATCCTAGCCCAGCACATGTGCTGAGACCCAGAGAATGGAGACAGACACCCTCCACCCCCACCCCGTTCCAAGCCCCCTCGGAGGCAACAGGGTTGGTTTGCAAGCTGCAGCGTAATGTTAATGAATGGTTTGCAACCTTGGCAGCTGCGAGCAGCCACTGGATCCAAACCGGCATCTGGAAGAGATTTCGTTTCCCCAGCGCCGCGGCTCCTTTTCACACAGTGGAAAAAAAACTGGAGAATGGGAGCGCTAAAGAGGAAAACCCTGGAGGCGACAGGGATCATGCCTGTTTGGGGTGAAGGACCAGCAAGTCGGGGTGGGCGTGCAGCAGGAAGGGCTGAATTGGATGCTGCCAGCACAGGAGTTAGCAGAGCAAAGGGGCATCCTGCCTGCTATCCTGTCTCCGAAGCCGCATGCTTCCGAGAAAGGCATCAGACCTGCTACTGCAGTGATAGGGGGAGGAAATTCCTGCCTGACCTTTGCTGAGCTGGTGCCCTGAAGCATGAGGGCTGGTAGCCTCGTAATCCTTATACCAGCTAGCGCAGATTCATCTCTGGCATAACACCATCGTCTTCACTGGGGTTATGCCAGGGATGATTTGGCCCTATTGTCTAACCCGACCTGGCTTCCTCTTAGCCGTGAACAGAGCTGGGCCAGCCTGACCTTTGCCGAAACTTCCCTCCTGCACCTTTGGATCCTCTGCCCTTTCCTCTCCGGCTGCCGCCCTGTTCCTAAATAAAAAGCCTCTAGCTCGTTAGTCAGCTGCTCAGATAATGGGAATGAGGGCAAATAAAAAAGCAGCCCTGAGATAAGCGTGAGATAAGGGTGCTGGTGTCTCCACCCTGATGGTGACTGCCCAGCACTGGGGCCATGATGCTGCTGCAGCCCCTGCAGCTTTGGGGACCCAGCCTAAAGGCACGGGGGAGAGTAGAGGCCAAGGCCATAGGAGGCAGGTGCCTGCGTTGAGAGGTTACTCCTGGGCAGAGCTGTCCTGCTCCGGCTCTGCGCTGAGCTGCAGGGCCACCCAGATTTCGTATTGCCCCGCTCTGGAGAACAGCCACCATTGGCCCCTCCGCGTAGCCAAAGCAGGGAGCCAACGCTTGTCGGGGCAAGGGCTGAGCTGAGCCATGGGGCTGGGCCCTTTATGGTCCCTTGTGGTGCCCGCAGGAGGCGCGAGAGGTTTGTTTAAAACAAAGGTTGCCGGAGCTTTGAGGGGGTGTGGCTGCTGGATCTTTAACAAAGAGGGGTTTTCTCCCCGCTGCACGGCAGGTGCTGGCGTTAAATAGGCGTGAATGAAACCAGCCTCTGGCCTTGCACCCTCGCTCACACCCATGCAAAGTGCTACGCCACTGTGCGAGAGTGGAGGGTTCTGATCTGGGGGGGTTTTTCTCCCTCGGCTGGGCTCGGTGAATGCGCCAGACATCTGGTTGTCTGTCGGTGAGATGAGGTGCCTGTGGCTGGGTTGTATATTCCCCCTCCCCTGGTCTAACCATGTTTGTTTGCTTTTCCTTTCAGTTGTCCTGCTGGATTTTGCCAAAGCCCACGGGGAGCTCGGCTGGCTGACCCATCCCTATGGGAAGGGGGTAAGTCTGAATCCCTAGCGCTAGGCGGGAGCTCTCGGGGGCGGGGGGAAGGGGCTCACTCCCTAGATCCGCTCCTGATTCACCCTGAGGTTAGTGAGAGGAGAATCCGCTTCCACGTCTGTTGGGAGGCAGAGGACACAGGAGGTGTCCATGCCTCGATTGGTGACCAGACCCTCTGGGAGTAGCAGCCAGGGCTTAGGGAATTCTTTGCCTTTCCTTTCTGGATCCTGCCCACCCTCAATTAAGTTTAAATCCAGAGTAACCACTCTAGTGTAAACGACAGCAGAATCTGGCCCAGCAATGCTGGCTAGTGATGGGTGGGGAGCTTTTCAAACTCAGCCCTCTCCTCGAGAGGGAGTGCCCAGCTCTGCCATTGGAGTGGCACGTGATGTGAATTGGGTGGGCTGTACAGGGTATGTTTGCTTTGAACATAACATGGGCCCAGGGCCAAAGCACAAGTTGGAGAGCGGGGCGGTTTGTCCTTCCATAAGCAGGTTCGGTTTATTGTCCGAAGATGGGGGTTGTGATCTCGTCCGTGATCTCAGGGGGCCTGGGGAGAAGGCTGGGCAGCCCTGGGGCTTTGGGTGGTGGCTTTAAGGGCTCACCGCAGTCACTGCTTTATTGCAGCCCCTTTTTAAAGTTGATCAGGTCAGTTCAAACCAATCCGTGCGTGACTCCGGCCCTTTGAGAGCCCCTTTGCTGTGATGAGCTCAAAGCACTTTTCAGTCGGGATTAACCTCCCCGCCCCCACCCCACTTACGCTGGTGAGGTAGGTCACTGTGATTGTCCCCTTGTACAGATTGGGAAACTGAGGCACAGGGAGGGGAAGAGATGTGCTCACATCCCGAGCCAGTGGAAAAGTCAGGAATTAAATCCTGGTCCCCTGGCTCCTGGTCCCCCCGGCTCTAACCAGACTCGGTTCCCTGGCTCCTGGTCGTCCCCGCCCCAAGTTCTAACCAGACCCAGGTCCCCTGGCTTCTGTCCCCCCACTCTAACCAGCCTCAGGACCCCTGACTCCTGGGCCTCCTGCTCTAACTGCTAGACTTTCCCCTTGAACGCTGTGGCTGGAGGCTGTAATAGAGCTGGGCTGTATCGGCGTATTTGGAGAAAATCGGCTCATCACTGCCTGCTGGGAGGGGCCACGTCTGGATTCCTCCCCCTCCCCACCGAGACTTTCAGGAACTGCCTCTTCCCTGTTCTCCGGCACCCTGGCTCGGGGACTGCCCCTGCGGGAGGCGGTGGTAACCTCCTGGGGGAGGCTCTTGGTCAGAAAAGCGGGACGGGGATGGGAAGGAACCTGAATTCTTGGCCCTACAGGGGGTAGAGCTGTGCTGGGGGCCTCAGGAAAGAGCTGGGCCCTGCCCGCCGGGAGCTGTCCTGTGGGGCGGCGCATGTCCCGATGCAGGGAAGGGCACGGGGGGCATTTCTTCCAGCAAGGAGCCAAAGATCAGGCTCTGGAAGGAAGGCATGGCCTTGCTTGGCAGGTCTCTGTGGTGGAGTCTTTGGAAGCAACGTAGGCTAGAGATCAGGTAGGGTCCTATTGCTGCTCGGGGTGGAGGGCGGGGCACTGCACTTACTGACTAAGACCAGACCCCCAGTGGGAGTTATGCATCTATGAGGATCTGGGCTTGAGTGCACACAGGCAGACCAACCCTGCACCGCCCCAATGCCTTCACCCCCCATCCATTGACCCCTCCTCTATACGGCCCCAGGTCGCACATCCTGGGCCAGGCGCTGAGCTCCAGCCATCCAGCGTGCCACCACCGATGCTAGAGAGACTGCTGTGGATTTCCCTGAGGTCATTGGGATCAGAGCCTGCCCCGCCCCGTTTCCTTGATCAGGGAGCAGAGATCAAGGTGGGGGGGTTATACTCTGGGGGCCCCCGTGGCCACCCCATTACAGGGGGGATGCGGCGCATGAGGGGCTAAGCACCAGCTGCAGGGTATCAGCAGAGCTGTGTGGGGAGGCTCAAGGCCAGAATAGCAGGGGCAAGTCCGCAGTGGGGCTGCAGGAGTGAGCGGCTTCGGCACAACGGGGTGTGCGGCACCTAGGGCCAGTATTCAGGTCGGTGCCCTGGGGACGGGCCGGAGGGCGGCTGGAGCTCTCAACACACTCTGAACATTCAGTCTTGGGGGACTCTCTCCTGCGGCCCTGCCGGACTGCCAGGAAACATTCCAGCCCCTGGCTCCCCAGGGGGAGCCACATGGGGTGGGCAGGGGGCGAGGAGGCCAGGGAGTTGCTGGGTGGGATCAGATGTCCCTTGTTTGCAGCAGTGCGGAGACCCCCAGGGTGGCTGCCCTTTCCTCTTCCTCCCCCAACCCCAACCCGAGCAGCTATTTGTTTTGGTTTTTCGTGGCAGGTTTCCTATCTCCTGCCCTCCGGTGGGCCATGTCAGGAGGTTAATTGGCCAGTGTGTTCTGCCCTCCGCCCGCCCGCAGGACTGTGCTGACAAGTTAATCCCCTGGGTTTGCTAAACCTCGGTTATTTCCAAGAGCCAGGTGGAACCCGGCTGGCTCCAGCCGCAGCCCCAGCCCCGCCTCTGCCCTAGCCATGCTGACAGCCTGATCTCGCTCCCAGTGGAAAGATACTCACTGATGTCAAGGAGCGCTGGGGTCAGAGTGTCTTTGGCTGGCCAGGCTTCCCAGGAATGGGATGAGATTTAATTTAATTTCCAGCATCTGGAATAATTTGGGAGCAGCGCCCCCCCGTGGACGGGGTGAGAACTGGTCGACAGCACTGGCTCCAGCAGGGAGTGGGCAGCTTGGTCCGAGCTCTGTGTTTGCACTTTGCGGGCTTGTATTTGGCACCCAGAATCAGAGGCCCCTTAATAATGTGGGGCCTGAACCGCCACAAGCCTCAGTTTCTCCATCTGTAAAACCAAGGTTGGTCTCTTGACTTGACGAGCGCACCGGAGGGTCGAGGGTCAATATCCATCCATGGACAATGGCAGGGTGTCTGTAGGAGGACAGGCAATAGGCAGCGGAGGGGGCGGGCATGGGGCGAGCATGCTGAGACCGGGTGTAATTGCAGGGCGGTATTGGGATCAAACCGCCCGTGGCTGCCTTCAGTTGCAGGGCGGAGCCGAGGTAGGGTTCACCAGGTCCCAGCTCCCCGCTTCAGGGCATGAGCCAACCTCCAGCTGAGGGGGTCAGGAAGAAACTTAACCAGGGGCCCTGCAGGGTTTCTTGCACCTTCTTTCGACCATCCGATAGGGGAGCTGGGCTCGCAGTGCTCTCATGTAACCCCTCGTCTCCCCCGGGCAGTGGGACCTCCTCCAGAACGTCATGAATGAATCCCTCATCTACATCTACTCAGTCTGCAACGTGATGGAAGGCGACCAGGACAACTGGCTGCGGACCAACTGGATCTACCGCAGCGAGGCTGAGCGCATCTTCATCGAGCTGAAGTTCACGGTGCGGGACTGCAACAGCTTCCCGGGTGGGGCCAGCTCCTGCAAGGAGACCTTCAACCTGTACTACGCCGAGTCGGATGTGGACTATGGCACCAACTTCCAGAAGCGCCAGTTCAGGAAGATCGCCACCATTGCGCCCGACGAGATCACCGTGCGCGACGACTTCGCCTCCCGCAACGTCAAGCTCAACATGGAGGTGCGCTCAGTGGGGCCTCTGAGCCGCAAGGGCTTTTACCTGGCCTTCCAGGACATCGGGGCCTGCGTGGCCCTGCTCTCCGTCCGCATCTACTACAAGAAGTGCCCCAGCGTGCTGCAGAACATGGCGCTTTTCCCCGAGACCATCGCCGGCGCCGACTCGCAGGCGCTGGCCAAGGTCAGGGGCACGTGCGTGGAGGACGCGGTGGCCAGCGAGGAGCCCAGCATGCATTGCAACTCGGATGGGGAATGGCTGGTGCCCATCGGGCAGTGCCTGTGCCGGGCGGGCTACGAGAAAGTGGAGGAGAGCTGCAAAGGTAAGGGCGCCCGGACGGGGGTGCATGTGGGGGGGAGTGCGGGGGGGAGATCTCGTGTGTACGAGGCTGCTGGGGCTGGGGCAGCACAGGCAGGGGCTGTGCAGAACTCCCCAGGCGATACCAGTGTTATTGTGGGCTCCCACACTCAGCTCTGCTGGTGCCCCCCAGTCCCGATCTGCACCCCCCACCCCAACCCCGCTTACTATTCTCAATCCGGCTATTCCAGCCCTGAGCGCCCTCTTAGCCCCCAGATCTAATGATGCCTCTCAGTCCTGACCCCCAGCCCTGGGCCTGGGCACACACAGAGCTGACAATCAACCTCAACCCTGACCTGTGGCCACGTGATATCTCAGCCCTGGGCTCCCAACACAGCTCGGCTGATGGCCCTGAACCCTGCCCCGCAGCCCCCCTGCTCTCCCAGCCCTGGGCAAATGCTTCTATTTCCATTCATTCTCTTCTCTGCCCTGTTCCCCCTTGGGGGCGCCCCACTGGGCCGGGTCTCAAGGCTGTTTCCCTGCTCTGGGAGGGGCACCAGCAAAACGGAGAGCAGAGATCTGAGCCTCCCCGATAAAACCCTCCTAAACAATAGGCATCAGTGTTGGGAGCGGTGGGGGAGGGGGCAGGGGGTCCGGCCATGGAGCAGATGCCTGTGCTGGCCTTGCAGCTCCCTCATGACATGAGTGGTGAGGAATGCAGTGGGAGAGGAGCCGGCAGGATAAACCTCGGCAATGCAGAAAGTGGTGCTGGGGGGTGGGGGGAGCTCAGACCTTGGCAGGGTGGAATCGACCATCTTAACTCCCTCCCACACATACTTGCTGTCGACCCTCGACAGCTCGGGGGAGTCCGGGGTCACGCAGGTCAAGGAGCAGGGAAGGGTTTGATTTATGGGGATTAGCTGCAAACAAAGCAGCCACGAGACCTGGGACAGGGGGGTGGGGGTGGGGGATGGAGCCGTTCTGCGGCGGGAGGGGGCTGAAAACCCAGGCCATGTCCCGCCTGGTGCTGGGGCTGTTCTTCCTAGCCCAGCACGTCCCCCAGAGACACCCCCTGGGTGTCTATTGGCCCTGAGTGTCTTTTTGCCATACCCCCCCTGACAAGCCCAGCATGGGCAGCAGCCCGGCATGCCCCTGCCCCAGTGCCCTCCGGAGGGATCCCTGTAGGAGAGACTCCACGGCCCGTTCAGTCCTCAGCTGCCCAGCTGCTGTCAGCTCCTTGCCTTGGGCCTGAGAAATATCGGCCGCCAGGTGTGAAAGAGGAGCGGAGAACGGAGCCCTGCTCCGCCCTGGTGTCTGTGGAGGCCTGAGCCGCATCTGGGCTCTGGATTGGCCCCCCTCCCTGGATCAGGGCCTCGCCGGCCCCACAGGACGGCGGTTAAGGTGCCATGGGTGAGCCATGTCACGTCTGACAGCTGCTGTGATCCAGCTGTTCCCTTCCCCTTGGGCTGCCTGTGCCCTCGCTCCAGCACCACTGCCCGGCTCTGCGGCTCAACCCCCCGGATGGTGGGGCTCATGGGCCATGCAGGGCCTACGCCCTCTCCGCCTGCTGTGGCCGCCCGGCTCCCTCCGGCCCAGCTGGGTGGAGGATGGTGCTGAGCCCCCACATGGCCCAAGAGCCCCCTGGCCAGGCAGGGAGAGCTGGGATGGGGGGGAAGGGAGCTGCCCCCTCCCACCACAAATTGCTGAGCCCGGGGGGCTGCTAAAGGCCGTCACGTCTTAGTAAGGCCTCGGCCAGCTCTGCAGCCGACAGGAGCCTCTTGACCTCAAACCACAGGCTCCTGGGGCTCCATTTTCTCCCTAACTTCCCTTGTGCAAAGGGGGAGCTTGACAGGTCAATGCATCAGGCTCCCTCCGACACCTGCCTTGGGTCACAAGTGACTCGAGTTTGTTGGTCTCAGCCCTACTCTTGGAGGGGAAGGTGTGCTCGGGGACCTTCAGGGACAGGCCCAGGACTGTTGGAGCAGGGGTGGGGCGGGGGCGTGGGTTGGCATTGTCCTTACAGTCCCTGAGCCCAGTTAAGCTATGAATCCCTCTGTGTCTGGAGAACTTCACCCAAGGAGAGGCCAGGTGTGACTGGGAGTCTGGGGATCGGGGTGGGGGGTGTTTATGGATCTTGCTGCCTGCCTCGGAGACAAGAGGTCTCTGGCAATTACCAAGGAGGTTGAGTGGCAGCTATAAATTGCCCCAGCCTTGCGACCCTGGCGCTGGGATGGCCTGTGAGACAGCAATCTGCCTTTTCCAGGGGCTCCAGGGAAGCAGCAATAAATTGGGAAGTGCCTTTCCCCAGCTTCCAGCTCCCATCCCAGGTGCACTGTCTCCTGGCTGGGTTCCCCGGCTGCTGGGAGCAGGTGGGCTGGGATCAAGGCCTTGGGGTGCGGGGTCTGGCGTCTCTCTGGAGATTCAGCTCTTTCAGATGTTTGCCCCCGAGTCAGGAACAGAGGGTTGCATCTCTGCTTCGTACACAGGAGAATCCTAGGGCTACAATAGCAGTGGAGGGCTCAGCGTGATTGAGGGGGGCTCACAGAGCTGTGGATGGGGAGATCAGGGCTGGTATAGCAGGGGGCTGAGGGTCAGGATTGAGGGGCGCTGGCAGAACTGCCCACATGGGGCCCAGGCGTGGAATGGCAGAGTTGTGGGTGGGGAGCCCAGGGCTGGGATAGCTGTGGGCTGCGGGTCAGGATTGAAGGGTGCTGGCAGGGCTATGTGGGGAGCTCAAGGCTGGGATAGCTGGGGGCTGTGGGTTGGGATTGAGGGATGCTGGCAGGGAGCCCAAACGTGGAATGGCAGAGTTGTGTGGGGAAGCTTGTCCCACCCCTGCCTGGGCCATGCCTGGCTTAGTCCAGGGTTGTCCCAAGCCCAGTCCAACCATGTCACGGGCTGGTCAGCCGCCCCTGAGTTGTGGGGACTCTGCCCTGGAGAAGGGCATGGAGGGTCGGTCCCTGCGCTGGCCACCTGGCAGGGCCTGGGTCAAAGACCCCCGAAGTTAAAGGGAGCTTTGTGCCAACTCAGACCCTGCCTGGTGCTGAGCCAGCCATGGCTGCTGTCAGTGGGAGTGGAGGGCGCTGGGCCACAGTATTACCCTGGGATCCTCGCGATGGCCCTGGGCGCCCCCACAGCCAGCCTTGGACTGGCGAGTCCAGGGGAGAAAGCAGCCGGATAAGGGGTGATGGGAAAGCAGCAAGCTTGGGTTCATCCCCACCCCAAGTTTACCTGGGAGAGCACTGTGAGCAGAGGGGCCTTCACAACCCACACACAGAATAGGCCGTGACGGGGGCACCATCTGCTGCCAGCCCCCGCTCCCTGCAGAGCTCAGCCTTCCCGGGGGTGGAGAGGAAGGGAATGAAACAAACAGGAGATAAAGGGTTGGGGGCTGGAGAGGGAGTGGGAGGGGCCCCCTCCATTTTGTTGGGGTCAGGAATGTGACGGGAGATAATCCATGGGTTTGCATAAAGCTTCCGTTCAGTGCCGGATCTCCAGCCGGATAAGGAGCCTTCCAGCACCGTGGGCGCTCTGTGAACCGATCCCATCGCCTGATGCCGGCGGTTTTCGCGCTTTCCTCCCACCCCGGCTGGATACGTCCCGGCATTAGCGGGGCCTGGGCTCTGGCGTTGCAGGGGAAGATAGAGGGGAACCCAGCTGTGCCAGCAGCCCCTACCTGGCCTTTTCAAACCATGATCTGCTCCCTGCACTTCGCTGTTTGCCAGCGGGCCGTGATGGAGTTGGGGTCAGGGCCAACCTGGCTAGCTCGGTCTCCGGTGGACACAGCTCCACTCCAGAGTGCAGGGAAATCCGCTTGGTAAGCCTGGCCCCTTGGGGGATGGCAGCTCCCTCCTGAAATGCATAGCCTGGTGCTGCAAGGGGCAGGCTGGAATCAGCTGGCGAGGCCCTGGATTCCAGGGGGGCGTGAGCGGTGCAGCCATGTGTGTGCGTCTGAGTGACCCCGTCTCACCCTGTGCCCCCTTCGCTCAAGCTGTAGGGCCCAGGTGCAGCCCCCCGCCCCCAGGGTTCCAGTCTCGGGGGGCAGCCCTGTGTTGCCACAGGAGCACTAGGCTTGGCCCAGGATGGGGGGTGGGGGAGAAGTTCTGCCCCCTCCCCATTGAGCCCGCTTCTCTTAGAAGCACAGATCACCCCGGTGTGTAGCCATTGAGGAGGGGATCAGGGGGCAAAGGTGGATCTCAGAGGGCCTGTACTGTCCCCCCTTTCCCAAGCCAACAACCAAAGGGAAAGGGTTGTTCATACAGACTCCGCTCCCTCTCCTCAGCCCGTAGAGGGCTCTCCAGCCCCTCCCCGGTACTGCGGAGGTCACCCCAGAACTGCAGGCCGTGTACCCCCTTTCCTCAAGGCCAGGCTTGACCGTGGCGTAGGCCCAGTGCGTCACCATGGTGAACGCATCCTTGCTGCCGTCCAGTCCCCTCTGCCTCCAGCTGGTACATGAGGGGAGCAAGCGGCAGCTCCCAGGTGGGCTTCCTGGGGTGGGATGGGCCAGACCCCCCAGGGGAGCTTTCCTCAGCCAAGGACCAAACCGCCCCATGCTAACATTAGGCAGGACTCTGCTCCCTTCCACTCCTCCTCATTCTTTCTTCATCAGCTGCTCAAAGGGATATGCATAGTGCCCCCTTTCCATTCCCGGGCACGCTGAGAGAAGCTTTAGGGCAGGACCCTGCGGTGCTCCCCCCAGCAATGCACCCTCATTCATCCTGGCCCCCACCCCTCCCCCCCGGCTGAGTCTGCTTGCCCCAGTGCCTTGGTAGCCAGGTGCCAGCTGCACAGCGAGACCCAGCGGAGAGTGCCCGGGCGCCAAAGCACGTGTGCGGAGTGTAGTTGCACAAGCATTCCCCGGGGCATGTCCCGTGCCAGCCGGCCTGGCTTGCCGGTGCCACCCGCTCGAGCCCCCGACCCTTTGGCATTGACAGATGTCTTCCCTCCTCTCCTGGGCAGCTCGGTGCCTGCTTCCCCCTCCCCCATGTTCTTGTTTGTCAGCCACACTCCATCCGTCTTCCTCTCATGCCTTACTTGTGTTTTCCCCTCCCTCCCCCCAGCCCATCCGCCACCCCCATCCTCCTGGGAAAACAAGACTTGCTAAGGGTTTGCACCCCCTCCCCAGTGCAGACACTAGCTCTATGCTGGCTGAATGGAGGCATTGTGTCTGCAGGAGTGTGTGTGTGTGTGTGTGTTGGGGGTGGGGGGTATAGGGACCCCGCCTGTTGATGTTCTCCCTCATTAAATCAGACAGCCCTTTGGGACTGTGACCCATGCGGGCTGACGCCTCCCTTTGTCCCAGGCAGGCCCTGCTCTTCCTGCTGTCTCTGGTGGTGAGTCAGACGTGCTTAATTGACAGGCCCCGCAGTGGGTGTCCTTGGCCTTTTGGGGGTCCTCTGCCAGCTGCGGCGGAGCGAGTCCTGACCACGAGGCCCAGACGCGGCTCACAGAAATCCAGCGCCCAGAGCGCGGCTGCCCCTTCATTTGAGCCCAGTGGTGCAGCCTGCAGAGACTCGAGGCCACAGCGTGCAGGGCAGGATGGCTGCCCACTGGTGCAGCTCCGCTGGTATCACAGGGGAGCATGGCACGGCACGCCCTGGGCTGCCCCTTTGTTTGGTGCCAGGTGGAGCATTGCATGCTGGGACCCATAGTGTCTATGGGCCACCCCTCTGTAGGAACAATGGCAACTGGGTTCACTAGCACCTTGCCTGGGAGCCCAGGAGGCCTTCAGATGCGCAGAGCTTGGGTGACAGGGACGTAACCGTTCCACACTCCTCTCCCCTCCCACCCCCCCAACCAGCTCACAGCAGTTACCTGGGGCTCTGGGACCTGAGGAAGGCTACAGTGTTATGGGGGCTACCCAAAGGTTGGGTAGGACGGGCCCCAGCTGCTGTGGGACCATGAACCCTCAAGGAGCCTCAGTTCCTGGAGGCCCTCCATGGAAGCTCAACGGGGGGTCGTTTCTCGCATTGCGTGGCAAGTGTGAGGCCTGTCTGCGTGCTTTGCGCCCGTCACTGTCTGTCTGATTCTGCCCCCATGCCTGTAGGAGCTGAGCGCCTGCGGAGTGCCCTGGGGGCAGGGAGGGAGGGACTGGCCAGTCGGTGCCACTGGCAGGGCTGCACATCCTGGCAATGGCTCCCAACCCGACTGGCTTCCTCGCCCTCAGGGCAGGCCAGCGAGCACCTTGCTCCCCTGGCCACTTGCCACGTGCCTGTGAGCTGCCCCTGTGATCTCTCCCTGGTCGGATGGAGGCGCTTCCTGCCAAAGATGGGGGGCGGGGATGGAAAATGGAATTTGCCCTTTGTGCAGAGAGATTCTCTGAGCTCCGGGAGCAGTGCTGGAGCCTACTGGCCTCTGTGAAAGGGAGCCCAGTGAGCAGGAAACAAAGGAGTTTATCTCGGGAAATAAACACAGATATTCTTAGCCTCTCCTCCTGCTGCCAGAGTCCCACCCCCCCTCCATGAAAGCTTCACCCCCACCTTCCGTCTAGGGGATACAAAGAGGAGTCCATACCCTGTGCAGCTCACAGGGGTCTGAGTGAGTCAGACCCTGCATTCTGCATCTATCTGTCTATCTATCTATCTATCTATCTATCTATCTATCTATCTATCTATCTATCTATCTATCTCTCTCCTATGGTAGAATCTCCCTCCTTTGAAGTTTTTAAGGTCAGGCTTGACAAAGCCCTGGCTGGGATGATTTAGTTGGGGATTGGTCCTGCTTTGAGCAGGGGTGGGACTAGATGACCTCCTGAGGTCCCTTCCAACCCTGAGATTCTATGATTCTATCTATCCCCATACACTCTATCTATCTATCTATCTATCTATCTATCTATCGAATCTCAGCCATCATCAGTGTTTAATAGTTGGAAGTTAATTCCTATAAGTCTAATTGCTCCAGAGAGGCCCAGGGTCCCTCCTGCCCCCTCCCCATCCTGCCCTGCTCTGGGGAAGGAAGACAGCCTCTGGGCACCAATGAAATCCTGACAGGTTTACTGCCCTATTGTTTCAAGGTGCAGCCAAAGCCACACAGCGGGGCAAGGGGAGACCACACATGAAATAGGCAGCCTCGCTTTGGGAGAAGTGTTGTTTTTTTCTTTAACGGCCGGGAAAAGAGGCAGTCGGGAGGGGAAACTTTCCTAACATTAGGGCTGGAGGGGTACTTAGCTGCTGTGGGGGAAGGGGTTTGTGAACATCTACAACACCCCTTCGCATAACCCCCCACCACTGCGGGCACAGCACCGCTGGGCTGGCCTGCAGGCCCCTTGTTTGCTTAGCTGCCTGCAGATGGGCTCTGGGGCCAGAGCCGTCAGAGCATTTGGTCGAGATCTTTGTGCTTTTATTAAACAAACACGACAACCGAGAGGGGGGATCAGTGCCCAGCATCACTGCCCCGGGCAGAGTGGAGGAAAGGGCCTTCCTGAAAAGCCACGCCGTGTGGCTTCCGAAACCGCTTCCTCTTCGGATTGCTGGAGGAAGCAACCCTCACAGCCTGGGGCGGGGTGAAGAGGCGGAAATTGGGTTCCTGTGGAAAACCCAGATCGGATGGGGAATGAGTCAGGCTTCCCCCCACCCCTGCTACTCTCTTTGTTCAAAGACACCAAAGAAAAGAAACTAACTGAGTCTGCAAACAATCCCAACCCAACCATTGGGGCGGGGGCGGGGGGCGTTTGTGTGTGGGGTAACTTAGCCTTTTGTTGTCCCATGGGGCCCCCATCACCTTGAGATAGGGCCTTGTCTACACAGTTCTTGTGGCACTTCAACTCCGGTCTAGGTCTAGTTACAGCGGGACAACCCCCTTGTGTGCAGGCCATAATGGTAGAAAGGTGCCGTAGACTGGTATAGCTGGAGGGATGGGGAAAAGGCACACCCGTGTAAGGCACCTCTGTGCTGGTACAACTGTGTGCACACTGGGGGTTGTACTGGTGTAACCACACTGGTTAAAAGTTGCCCCTCTAACTGGCAGGGTTAAAGCGGGATAAAATCAGCATGTGGACGAGGACTGTGTTACCTCCCAAAACCGAGTGAAAATTAATTTGAGGGTCCGTATCTGCCCCTGATTCCCCCTGGCCAATTTCTGTGGTTTGTCAGCCACATTCTCCTGCATTTACACACGGTTTTCTCATCCCTGTTGCTGCGGAAACCCCCCGCCCCCCCCCCCCAGCGTTGGTGGGAGCCATAGGCTTGTTCTCTGTAGCGCGGTTATGATTGGTTGGCATTACGGTCAAGACCCCAAGCAGACAGTGGGGGCCCGTTATGATAGGTGCTGTACAAACTGCCCCGCCCCAAAGAGCTGACAGCCTAAGCGCTGTCCTCTTGTTGCATGTATCTGGATCCGTTCCTACGCTGGGGGCTGCTCTCTGAAGAGCGGGAGTCCTCACGTCAGTCAGCGGCTGCTCATTCAGGTGGGGGCCCTGAGCAGTCCCCCCTCCCGGGGTTGGCTGCAAGCCTGGAGGGGGGAAGTTTGAAGTGCCAGGTTGGGGCAGGAATGTACTGATCTTGGATTGGAAACGTGCGTGTGTCTGTTGGCCTGTCCCATTAATAATACCGGAGGAGAGGCTGGGCAGGCACGGAGGGGAAATCTCCCCCATCTGTCTTCGGTGAGCCAGACTGATGGGAGCAGGAGTTGAGGCTGCAGAGCTGCCCCGATCTCTGCGGCAAAGGGGAGATCTGCGTCTGGACGGAGGAGGTTAACACCGAAAGCTAAACCTACCCCAGGCTTCGGAAAGGCCAGCCCTGTCCCCACACCCCGGCTGGTCTCCACGCTTACATCGTGGCTCTCAGTTACTTTTAGAAAGGAAGCCCCCAATCCTGCCCCTCCTGGAAACATCCACCCCATCAACGTGCCTTGGGGGGCCAGCGTTGGAGGCTGTGCATACCCACGGTAGTGCCCCACACTGCCTCCTTCCCCCTAACTGCAACGCCACCTCCCAGCATCCTGGTTGTTAGGCCGTCCGAGGAGCTATCCCCGGGCTCTGCAGACCCACTGGTCACTGTCTCCTTTTGCAGTCCTTCCCATGTTTCCTCCATCACTTTGCATCTCCTGCTTTCTCCTGGATCCCAGGGGGTCAGGCCGGGCTCCGGGGAGGCTCCGCGAGAGCAGGATGCGTTGCCCGCTGCACATTCAGGGCTGTGAATGGTTGTTACCCCCATGAGTGTCCGCATTGCCTAACCTGTGCCTTGCTCTCCCCTCGCAGCCTGCCCTGCTGGGTTCTTCAAGCCGGACATCTCCGGTGATGCCTGCTCCAAGTGTCCCCCGCACACGCTCTCCTCTCCTGAAGGTTCCACTGAGTGCCCATGTGAGGAAGGCTATTTCCGGGCGGTAGAGGATCCAGTGTCTTTTCCCTGCACCCGTGAGTATGAGACCTTGCTGTGGTGACAAACCTCCGCTGTTATCACCCGCGTTCCCATCCCAGCTGCCCCTGGGACAGGTCAGAGCCTGCTCCATTTTCCCGACCTGTAATAGTAACCCTCAGCTCATCTAGACCTGTACTGACCCCTGAGGATCTCAGGGCGTTTTGTGAGTATTTGTGCTTTCAGCGTGGGAGGTAAGTAAGGGCTCCTCCATGTTTTATAAGTGGAGAAACTGAGGCACAGAGCAGTCAAGTGACTTGCCCATTGTCACACAGTGAGCCAGTGGCAGAGCTGGGACTAGAACCCAGGAGTCCTGCCTCCCAGTCCCCAGCTCTGAGAACCAGACTGCCCTGCAACTCTTTCCAGTAGCCCACGTAAAGCTCCTCCCCCTCATCCTTATGAGGCTGTGAATCGTCAGGCTGGCTATGAGACAGCCCAGTCTAGACCCTTGGATCACCTCAGCCCAGTGAGCACCACCCCCTGAGAGCTGGGATGAACTCAGTCTCATTGCCTGCCATGGGAACACCCCAAATGACAGGAAGTCCTGCCCCTCATGCTCAGTGAAACATCCCGCTCCTTTGGGGGCGGCACTTCTGGTAGTGACATCATTCAAATAGCGAATATATTGGTGGGGGCAGCCACGGGGGATGGATCTGGCTGCTCTTCCCCAGGGGGGGATGGGGCATGTCGGTTGGGTCTCCCTCCTCCAGTTCCAGAAGTTCCAAGCTTGTCACTCCAGCTCCTCTCTGCTCTGGGAGCCATGTGCTCTCTTTACCCTGCCCCCAAAAGGAAATGCCCTTGGCACCATCACCCATGGCACTATGACCTTTCCCCTCCCCCATCCAGGTCCCCCTTCCGCCCCCCACAATGTCATGGCCATCGGCTTGGGTGCCAAGGTGCAGCTGCGCTGGTCCCCGCCCCGCGACACGGGGGGCCGTAAGGACGTCACCTACAGTGTCACTTGTGAGCAGTGCTCGCCGGAGTCGAGGGACTGTCGGCCCTGTGACAACAGCATCCGCTACTCGGACCAGCCCCAGGGGCTGACCAGGACGTCTCTGACTGTCAGCGACCTGGAGCCACATGTTAATTACACCTTCACGGTAGAGGCCAGGAACGGGGTGTCCGCCTACGGCACCAGCCACAGCTATGGCAGTGCGAGCATCAGCGTCAACCAGACAGGTAAGGGGCGGTCAGGATGTATAACTGGTGGGCTTGTATCAACATGCCTGTTACATTTGGCTGGGGAGGTGGGATTTATATACAGATGAGGGATAGCTCAGTGGTTTCTGCATTGGCCTGTTAAACCCAGGGTTGTGAGTTCAATTCTTGAGGGGGCCGTTTGGGGATCTGGGGCAAAAATTGGGGATTGGTCCTGCTTTGAGCAGGGGGTTGGACTAGATGACCTCCTGAAGTCCCTTCCAACCCTGATATTCTATGATCCTATGAGGGAGGTGCTATCCTCCCTCCCTCAGCCAGGTATGGGGTTTGGTGGGGCTCGGCAGGCATCAGAGAAGGGGTGAGATCGGGTGCGGTAAAGCAGCTGAAGTCACCAGTGCAGCAGAGGAGACCATCTGCTGGTGAGTATGGTAAAGCAGAAGGACTTGTGCATAGTTAGATGTTTGGACCGGCCATGCCTGTGTATGGGCAGCTCTGCCAAAGCCTCGGGGGCTGCTGGGCCCCACATCCTTCCACCCAATGATTGAGGTGATGGTTTCACGCCTCGTAGCACCCACCTGACTGTCGCCTTCTTCTCCACTGGCCAGAGCCTCCCCGGGTGACATCGGTGAATTTGGACAGCCAGACTGAAACCAGCCTGAGCATCTCCTGGACCGTCCAGCCCCGGCAGCAGAGCCGCGTCTGGAAGTATGAGGTCACCTACAGCAAGAAGGTAGCGCTGGCCATTCACTTTCCGAGCTAGTCACGCCCCTCTGGGCTTAGAGGGCAGGGAGGGAAAGGAGAGGGGCCCACAGCTTCCTCGTGGATCTGCCCATAGAGCCAGTTGGAAGGGGAGGTCCTGGCTCGGATGCACAAGCCACAGCCTAAATCAAGCTGTTGGAGTGGCCCCCAGGAATACTCAGAGGGACATCAGGTCACTGGGGGTGCCTGGTAGTGAAGCCAGATTGTCCTTACTGGCTTGGCCTCAGCCACTGATCCTTGAGCCAGGATGATGCTGTCACTGGCTCGCCCCTCTCCCATCCCGGGCTGCCAGCAGGGCCCAGTCTGCACATGCTGGGTTCTGAGGCACTGCCTGGTCCCGCGAGGCTGCTGATCTTTGTGGTGGGGGTTGTGTGTTTTGCTTTCTGAAGATGGATGAGAACAGCTACTCGGTCCTGCGCTCTGAAGGGAACTCGGTGACCCTCTCCAAGCTCACACCGGGCACCAAGTACTTGGTGCGGGTCCAGGCCCTGACACAAGAAGGCCAGGGGACCTACAGCATGGAGTATGAGTTTGAGACGCGTGCTGAGGGTGAGTATGTGAGGGAACGGCAGATCCCACTGTTACTACCTCCATTTCCCCAGCTGGGGAAACTGAGGCACGGGGAAGAGAAGTGACTTGCCCCTGGCCACGCAGCAAGTCGATGGCAGAGTCTGTGGGACTAGAACTCAGGTGTCCTGTCTCTGAGTTCCCAGCTCTGATCACTTGCCACACGTGGCTTCCAACTCCTTGTGCCCCACCTTCGAAACGTACCGACACTCAGTGCAGGACAGAGATCAGAATGAAGGGAGCCAAGAGCGACAGAGGGAGCGAGTGCTCACTCTGCCTGGACATAGCTAAATCTCAGTAGCCGAGGGACTCCTCTCCCGCCACCCTTGGAGAGGCCTGGGCAGAGCCCGGCCAGTAAGGAGCCATGCTGGGAATGTGGGGTTAGTTTCCCAGTGGCTTCCTTCACCGTCTTTCCTTCCTCCTGCAGGCTCCGAGGGCATGAACACGGCGGCCATGGTCGGCGGCTCTATCTCCGGGATCATTTTGATACTGGCCTTGGTAGCTGTCGTCCTCTACCTTCACCGAAGGTATTTGCATTTCCCCCCCCTTTGTCATTAGAGCATCCATAGCCCAGGAGTGGCTGCCTGTCCCTTCCCCATTGGACCTCCCTTCCCTCACAGACGCTGCACCCACTGGCCTGGAGCTGCGGAGGGGGCAGTTTTGGGGCAGCTAACCTGAGCCTTGCTGCCAGCCCAGGCGTTAGTTACCCCGTGATTCCCCGCTGCTGACCTGGCGTCGTCCGCTGAGACGTACCTGGGCAGGGCTGGGTCCAGCTTAGGCTGTGTAAGAGCAACCAACATGTTTGCTTAAGAGTCTGACTTTTTGCAACCCAGACATCATGGCAGGAGAGCCCGGATGTGAAACTGACCAGAGACAGAAGTGAAACAGACTAGTCTGTTCCCACTAGGCCCTCAGGTCCTTACTCACTGGTTACCCAGCCTGGGTGTCACTGGGAGCTTTGCCCAAGGAAGGGCTGAAGGCAGGACTCCCCAGGATCTGGTCCCATATTAAGAGTCAGGGCGGGCGGCTGGATCAATCTGGGGTCTCTTCAAGACAGCAAAGAAGGATGTGGGGGAGATGAGCTTGTCTGGTATGTTCTCTCATGGGGGGACTGCTGGTCATCTGATTCAGGATGCAGTGGGGAACATCTCCAGGCCTAACCCTCCTTGTTGTTGTAGGAGAAGGCGCTCACGGACCCGTCAGTCGTCCGAGGACGTTTACTTCTCCAAGTCTGGTGAGTGAGAGACTCCAGCGGCAGCTGGGTTGGATCCACGCCATGGAGTCTGCTCCCGGGGGCTGGCAGGGAGCATGTGCCCCTTAGAGACGAGTGTGGCAGATCCCAACTCTATGCTCAGCTAGCTCCGCCAGCTGGGGCAGGGAGGGTGGAGACAGGGCCCCTGCACCCCATGGAGGCTTACCCCACAAGGTGGTGCTTACCCCACAAGGCGGTGAGCAGACCCAGGCTTACCCCACAAGGCGGTGAGCAGACCCAGCGCAGTCCGTGTCTTTCCTCATCTGCCCATGCAGGGGGTGGGCAGAATGTGGCCCTACAAGCCCCGGCCCCCTGTGAGAGGCCTGCTGGCCCCACAGCCAGCTGCTGAAGAAAGGCCCTAGTGTGAGTCCCCGGTGGTGTCCATGCAGGGTGTAGCTCGGCTGCACTGTCTGTGCTGTGGCCTCTCGAGCCACCTCGAGAGCGGGGCCCTTGGAGCCCTGGGGCTACAGCCAATCCCAGTGAGTGAACAGGAACCCGCAGTGTGACCCGTAAATATCTGTGCAGGCTCAAGGGAGACTCTGCCAGCCTGACGTCGGTGGAGCCCCTGTCTGCAGCAGAGGGAGGAAACGGGTGTTGGGCTGCGGAGGCCGGGACGGCTGGGCTTCCAACGGCCATGAGTTGAACTGTACTTTCAGTAGGATGAGATCTCGCTGGGGTCCTGAGCCCCAGCCTCATGCCTGCTTCCATGTGTCCCCTCCCTCCCTCCGCCCCACAGAACAGCTGAAGCCCCTGAAGACCTACGTGGACCCTCACACCTACGAAGACCCCAACCAAGCAGTGCTGAAATTTACAACCGAGATTCACCCCTCGTGCATCACCCGGCAGAAGGTGATCGGTGCAGGTAGGTTGCTCCCTCTTTCTGCTGCAAGCGGCTGGTGCAGGTGGGGCCCGCCTTCCTCAAGCAGGCTGTGATTGGTGTAGGAGGGATATGGCCTCCTGGTGCAGCCAGTAGTTGAAGGGGTTTTCCCATCACAGAAGAGGCAGACGGGCATTTCCTTTGCGTTCCCCAGCAGTGGACATGCCCAGGTCTGCAGTAGCCTCAGGAAGATCACCCGCTTCCTCCTTTCCTCCTGCCAGGCGAATTCGGGGAAGTTTACAAGGGGACACTGAAACACGGGAAGAAGGACGTCCCGGTGGCAATCAAGACCCTGAAGGTTGGCTACACAGAGAAGCAGCGCATCGACTTCCTGAGCGAGGCCAGTATCATGGGCCAGTTCTGTCATCACAACATCATCCGGCTGGAGGGCGTCGTTTCCAAGTGTAAGCACCCCCCGATCCTGTATGCCCCCCATGACCCCTTCTCACCTGAGGGATCCCTGGGTGACAGCCAGTAGTTTTCCTGCCAAGAGCACTGATTTAGCTTCAAAAATGGCAAGGTTTGTGCTGGGGCGACTCGTGGAAAGTCGCTGTTCTGAAAACCAGCTTCAAAAAATCCCCTCGCCCCTCACTGCAGGACTTTGAGCAGGATCATTCCTACCGAAAGGTACCCGAATCCTGGGGTTGCACAAGAACAGCTGCTTGAAGCAGAATGTGGTGGCCAGCTTGGCTACTAGCCACACTACAGTGGACCCCTCCCACAAGCATGACCCTTTCCCAGTCATGTTCCCTGCCATGTGCCCATCAGCGCAGATGACGCCCACGCTCAGCGGAATCTTGATCACCTTATCTGGGCTTCTTCTCCTGGGAGGCTGATCCAGCCACCCCTCCGCCCCATGACCAGCACCCGGCTCCCCTTCCTGCTTTGTGTGCACAAACGCCCACGGGCTGTCACCAGGCGTGCTGGGGCCTGGGGGAGGGAGCTCTGCCAGGACTTCTCGTGATTTGCCCTTTTCTTTTCAGACAAACCTTTCATGATCATCACTGAATACATGGAGAACGGAGCCCTGGACAAGTTCCTGCGGGTAGGTGTTGTGGTTCCTCGCTCATGAACAGAGAGTGGAGAAGCACAATTCAGTCCTAGCTAGACCCACTCATTTTTAAAGGGATGCTGTCGAGAACTGAAGGCCACACCCTCGGATTTCGGTTTTGTCAGATAACAAGGAAGAGAATCATCAAGATTTACCAGTCAGGGTGAACTTCTGCCTTAGTTATTTGCTTTTTCAGTTTTTCAGGTGTAAGCATGTGGGCTGATGAGAGTCTATGAAACTCTCCCCTACAGCCTTTGCATCCCGGGCATCTCCACCCTGGGCTAGTGCATTCCAGATGGGAGGTGAAACCGACGAAACTGAGCAGCCCCCGTCCCATGTCTGGAGTTGAGCAAAATGCAAAATTAAACGAGCTGCATCAGTGATGCAAAGTCCACTGGGTTGTCAGAATGCTCCTGATCTGAATCATGTGAGCGGGAATACAAGGCAGGGAATTGGCTCTTTAAATGTCTGCTTTTCCTACCACCACTTAATAAGAAAAAGAGCCGGACTGTCTAACCCAGTGCTCTTCAATATTTTTTGCTCAGCAACCCACAAACCACCATATCCCACAATCCTTTGCAGGTGCAGGGAAAGGACAGTCAAGCCCGTAGATTTACATGCAGTGTGCTGTAGGGGAGCCAAGCCCATAACTCCTGGGGTTCCACATGGGGTTAAAGACCCTCCCAGCCCTTCCTTTGGGTTTGGATTCGTGTCCCCCTCATTGTTCTGTGCACTGATGGGCAGCCACCCTCCACCCCAGAGGTGGCTGCATTCTGGCTGCATGGCATAGATATAGTTTGTGGCATGCTCTGGGTTCAAGGAGCCATGTAAACGCGAGATGGTGATAGGAGCACAGTGCCTGCGGGGAAAGTGATTGGCTTAACTCCCTGCCGTCCTGAGCACATCTCTTCTCGTCATGCAGGAGAAGGACGGTGAGTTCTGCATGATCCAGCTAGTGGGCATGCTGCGGGGCATCGCTGCGGGCATGAAGTACCTTGCCAGCATGAACTACGTACACCGGGACCTGGCTGCCCGCAACATCCTCGTCAACAGCCAGCTGGTCTGCAAGGTGTCCGACTTCGGCCTATCCCGCGTCCTGGAGGATGATCCCGAGGCCACGTACACCACCAGCGTAAGTGCTGTCGACTGCACTACCCTGCTCCCCTGGGGTCATTGGGTGTCTTCTGTGGTTGGGAGACTGAGTCCCCCTGCTATTCTGGGGCATAAGGCCCCCAACATCTCTGGCTACATAGCTCTGTCAAAGCCCCTCAATCCCAGCCCGCAGCCCCTCCTGCTATTCCAGCCCTGCTCCCTGATTTAGGTCCACGGATGCCCCTGTATCCCAACCTGCAGCCCCTCCTGCTAATCCAGTCTTCAGGCCCCCCCAGCCAGCTCCCCTGATACAGCCCTTGCTTAGGCTTGCAAGAGAGTGGGAGAGAGGACAGGTAACACCAGACAGGATCCAAGAATTGGCAGCCGCAGTAAATCAGAATTCAAGTGTAAGGGTCCCTCGAGCTGGGGCAGACACAGCAGGGTTGACGATGGGACACGGGGCACAAAGTGAGGTTGGAGCCAGCACCATTGCGGCAGATCCAGGCCTGACTGTTCCTGGTGCTAGCGGGAGTTTGGAGAACGCCCCTGCTGCTCCCACTGCCCTTACAGTGCTCCCCTTGGCCAAGAGGAGTTTGTTCTGTCTCTCCCAGGGAACAAGCCCCAGCTGGTGGACACAGGGGAACGCAGATGACTCCCCCCTTCCCCCCTGGGGCATGGGCTGATCCCACCCCATTCTCAGGATGGCGAAGGGCAGTAGAAGAGTCCCCAAGATCACGAAGGGAGCCCCCCTGGAAATCTGCTCCCTCAGCCACGGTGGGTGGACAAACCCCTGGGCTGGGGGCAGCTGAGCTCCTTCCGGCATGGAGGGACTGCAGCCGGGGCCTGTGCCTGCCTCTCTTTGTTGGCGAAGGACCTACGCTAAGTGGGCATGTTGGCTGGGGCTGATGGGATGTCAGAGAAACTCTTTCTCCCCACACCCAGCAAGGATCACGTTTCCACCCGCACTAGAATCCTGCAGCGCATCAGTTACAGTCGGTCCCCGTGGGGCTGCGTGGCCATGAGAGCCCGCCTGGCTCCTTGAGCCTGAGCCCAGCTTGGTCTGGGCCCTGCTGGTGCGGCCCCCCGCGTAGCCCTCTCTGGGTCCAGCAAGCTCCGGCATGCCCAGTCGTGGGCACAGGAGGAAGCCCTGTGGGTTGCACCCTCCCTCGGTATAAGTCAGGGATGGAGCAGGCAGGCAGCAGTGTCAATCCCTGGGCTGTGTGGTTCTCGCAGGGCGGCAAGATCCCCATCCGCTGGACGGCCCCGGAAGCCATCTCCTACCGGAAGTTCACCTCGGCCAGCGACGTGTGGAGCTACGGCATCGTCATGTGGGAGGTGATGTCCTACGGCGAGCGGCCCTACTGGGAGCTCTCCAACCATGAGGTGAGCACAGCCGGCGGGGGATGGGGGCAGAGCCGGCCTGTCTGTCTGAATGGCCCTATGGGGATGGACAGCTAGGCTCCTGCTGGGAATGGCTGCTGCATGTCCGTAGAGTGGGGATCCGGCCCCACGCACCAGCTATTCGCTGTGCCCACTGCCCTGGCACTGACAACACAATGGTCGGCATCTGGGGGGAGGATAAAAGTGTCTGTCTGTCCATGTCTCTCCACCCATCCATCACCTGTCTTGAAGGGCTTGGATATCCGAGAGGCCTGGATGGAGGCACGGGGAGGGGCTAGGGACCAGACTCCAGCCTGGCTTGTTTGTCCAATGCTGCCCCATCTGATGGTCCTTTTTGGCCCATGTGAAATGCACTGGGGGGTCCAGACTTCCGGGGACAGATGCCCACAGGACAAAGCCCACCGCTGTGGCCGGCAATAACAGCTGCAGGGCCAGGGAGCAAATGGGCCATGAAGACGGAGCTCCTCCTTTGGGCTGAGCAGGGGACACACCACAAGGCACCGCGGGGGAAGCCTGCAAGGCTGTTAGCCTGGCAGCACCATGGTGCTGCCTCCTTGGGCATCTGGAATGGGTGTGGTTAACATGGCAAGGGGCTTTCCTGAGCCCCACAACGGGCAGCATGAGGCCCCGCCTTACTCAGCCTGGTGTATGCTCCAGGCACAACTTGGGTTGCTCAGCGGGTGATGAACAAGGCGCTCTGACCACCTGTGGGGCTCTCTGGGATGGTCTGAGCCATGTGTCCATTCTCAAAGCAAGAGACAAGGAGACGCTCCCTGTCCAGCCAGGGATTTATGGGAGAGCTCCCCGCCTGCCTGCCCCACATGCCTCCGGGCAGCTCTCCGCAGCACCAGGCTGGGAGGCCACCCCCTTGACTGCAACGAATGGCACAGAGCTAGCTGCGTTCGCCTTGCCAGCACGTGAGAGGTGAGTGCCTCTGATCTGCAGGCCACGTCTCTCACCCTCCGTGCGCCTTCCCTTGGCAGGTCATGAAAGCCATCAACGAAGGCTTCCGGCTGCCAGCCCCCATGGAGTGCCCTTCCGCCATCTACCAGCTGATGATGCAGTGCTGGCAGCAGGAGAGGAGCCGCCGGCCCAAGTTCAACGACATCGTCAGCATCCTTGACAAGCTCATCCGGGCCCCCGAGTCGCTCAAGACCATGGCGGACTTCGACCCTCGGTAGGCAGCTGGCCACCAGCCCTCTCCAAATGCCCCCTGTCCGGAGCTCACCCACCGGGCCCTGGGCCCTGCTCAGCCAGAGCTTGCTCTGGGTGGAGGGTGGGGTTCGCAAACCCAGGGCAGCAGGAGGCAGCTGGTCCGAGCCGCCTCTGCTTCCTGAGGACAAGACACTGAGCCATGTACAGCTGGCACCATCGAATAAGGGCCTGGCAGCAGGGGCTCAGGCCGGGCTGGTCCCAGAGGAGGCAGGGCAGCCAACCAGGCAACGCGGGCGATAGGGGAGGGTGTTTCTGCAGGGTCCTGGCCTGCAGAGGGTGGGAACCGCAACAGGAGCTGTGAAAGCAAGCGAGGGCTGGGTGCAGCGAGCCAGTGTCCCTGAGCGCTTTGTGGCACTGGCAGGAGGCTGCTGCAGGGAGGTGAAGACCTGTGCGCCTCGGGGTCGGGGAATTCCAGGTGGTGCTAATGGGACGGGCTGCCAACTGGCTGGTGCCCGGGGGCAGGGCTCGGACCAAGTGTAGGGGACGCAGGGCCAAACCCAGGCCTCGAGCCAACAGGGCCATGCCAAGGCTGAACCAGTGCAGGCCATGGGGCAGCAGATGTGGGACGCCTGGAGCACAGACTGGCAGGGGTGGGAACCCTCTCACTGCAGCGTGCAGGCAGCCAGGGCTCTCCCTCGGCTTCTGTCCCCCATCGCGTCCCCCAGGGATCCCCTTGAAGCCAAGCTCCTGTGAAAGCTGTGAAGCAGCTGGGCCCAGCGAGCCCCCACCAGACTAACAACGAGCAGTAGTTAAAAAGCATTTAGCACTGACTCAGCCCTTTACAGACATGCTGCAATTAAGCCTCCCAGCCACCCTGCCCCATGGAGCGGGAATTTGTTACCCCCACCTTCCTCTGACAGATGGGGAAACTGAGGCACGGCTCAAGCTCTTTATCCATGGTCACCCAGCAAGCTGGTGGCAGTGCTGGGTTGGAACGTCAGGGATCCCGGCTCCCGGCCCTGTGCTCAGTCCATCAGCGCATGCCATCCGCTCTCCAGCCCTGACACGTCTGTAGCTCAGCACCTCCTCCCATGGGGTTTGACGCCTTTGAGATGAAAGGGAGGCGTGGCGGGGACGTGGAAGCATGCCCCTACCTTGAGGATGGGAGGTGTGAATTTCCCTGCAGTTCAGGGGATGGGGGATGGGGGTGCTTTACCCATGTGGCTCATGGAGGAAGGAGGAGTGACCTGTTGGGTACCTGCCCCCATGTCTTGCTCCCCTTGGTCTAACTGCCCTGGGTGTTGGGCAGAGGAATCCATCCCTGCCCAGGGGAGATGGGACGCTAACGTGTGGGGGCTTTGTGTCCTTGCAGGGTGTCCATCCGCCTGCCCAGCACCAGCGGCTCGGAGGGCCTTCCCTTCAGGACAGTCTCTGAGTGGCTGGACTCCATCAAAATGAACCAGTACACGGAGAACTTCCTGTCGTGCGGCTACAACGCCATCGAGAAAGTGGTGCAGATGAGCAACGAGTGAGTCACACTCCCCCCTCTGCTGCCTTTGTCTCACGTCTCTCTGAGGGCTTCCAGGGCAGGGCCCCGTGCGGATCTGATTGCTCACCACAGGCCCAGTCCTTCACTGCGGGCAGGCTCTGGCTCCGCAGGCAGATGCGTGCACCAGCTTCCCACACTGGCTGCTTCGTGTCTTGCCAGGGCGAGTGGGTCCTGGGCATTCCAGCACTGGCCAGGTTAGACGGGCTGCAGCAGCCACCGACCGCGAGCCGGATTGTCTCTGCCTGTGGCACTCGGAAAGGAGCCAGATCACCTGGCTCTTAAAGCCCCGTCAGTCTGATCCTTGCCAGCCACCGGGACTGAGCCCTGGGTGTGGGGGAGAGAGCTCTGATCCAGGGGCAACACTGGGCCTGGCTCCAGAGTCCCCCTTGTGCTGGTACGTAGGGCTGTCAGGCTGATGCCCGCTGAGCTGCTCTTCTTCTCTCCAGGGCCGAGCTGTCCCTGTTCCCCTGGTGAAACCTCTGGTTCCCTGCCAGTGTCGTTCTCCTGCTCTTGTCGCCGTCTGGCATTACCTCCCCCACCCGTACCTGTTTTCTGCCCAAGGAGGGCAGGATCCCATCAGCTGTCCCTGAGAGAGAGTGGGGGAAACCTGCTAGCTCCCCACCCCCCAGAGTTTCACCTTTCTCCAGCACTCCCAGCTCCAGCTGGCCCCAGAAGAGGGGGGCCGGGCCCGGAAGGCTGAGCCCAGAGCTGCTGCATGCACTGCACTTTGCTAACTGCTGCCCCCTCCCCTCTCTGCATTGCCCCCGTCCCCGGCTGGGCCAGGGGCCGACGCGGGGAAATGGAGCCTCCCTTCGGGCTCTCTCTTTCCTTAGAGCTGCTGGTCTGGGCTCAGTTTTGCCCCTCTGCCTTCCCTGCTCCCAACCCCCGCAGTGGTTCCTGGCAGAGCCACGGGAAGCCGTGTCCTTCTCCGTGCTGGGACCCTGCTCAGAGTCACCCAGGAGGGAGAAGCGCTGTCATCTCCCCCCTGTTCTCCCCCAGGCACTCTTGGAAGGAGGGGAGGGACCCTCTTTTCCTTCCCTCCCCCCTCCAAATCCTCATCCCCCAGGAAATAACAACACCCCAAGCCCTGTAGATTAAATATAGCCTGTGTGAACAGCAGGGCTGGCTGGCTGCTGGACCAGGCTGGGAATGTTTTCTGTATGCCCCAGGGACAGAGATGGGGGAGAGCATCCGGGGATAGCTGCAGAACATCACGTTCCCTAAACAAAGCTGGCTCAGCTTGGCCCAAGGGGATTCTCTGCCGCCCAGCCTGGGGAGCCTCTGCCTGCAGTGCGTTTGCTCTAAATGCAGGGGAGGCAGTGTGGCCTAGTGGCTAGGGCACTAGATTAGCACTCAGAAGACCTGGGCTCTATTCCCAGTTCTGCCACCAACCTGCTGGGCAAGTCACCCCCCTCTCCCACCCCAATGACTCAGTTTCCCTTTCTACCCTAAGCTGTTCAGGGCAAGGGCTGAGTCTGGGGCTGGATTTCTGTTGGGGCCTCTCGGTGTTCCTGGGCTGCCAGCAAGGCTGGGGGAGTTTACCCATCTTCTGGAGCTGGCTGTTTCCAAGGCTGGAAGGCAGACTAGCTGGACTGCTGGCCTGTTCCTCTATGTTTGTAGGGAGGCAGCATTGTCTAGTGGCTAGAGCATAGCACTGGGCAGGAGGCATGTTGGATCTGGTTCCTGGCTCCGCCATGCCTGTGACCTTTGGCAAAACCACACCCACCTACCTGAGTTCCCCAATGATGACAAAGCTCACTTTGTGAAGGGCCTGGAGACATGCTGCAGAGCCCAACGAGACTAATTGCCCTTGTTAATTACCTGTGGAGGTGTGTGGAGCTGCTTGTTTTCTCCGCTGGCCTTGCCCTAGCCCACAAGGTGGTTCAGCGATGTCTCAAGAGGTGCTGCCGATCTGAGCACGCACCCTGTAATTAACTGGCTTTACAGGGAAACAAGGGAGAGGCTCATTAACAGGCAGGCTGGTCTGCCCTCCCCTTATTGTTCAAGCGCTGGGGCTGCCAAAAGGAAGCAGTGTCAGGATAGGGCATGAGAAAGAGTCTCCCAGCTCCAGCTGGGAACACAGGGCCTCCCCCAGAGCCCACTGGAGCCTGGGAGTCTTTCCTTCGGCTTCACTAGCTTTGGATTGGGCCATCGGCAGTTGTCCGCAGGGAAGGATCAGGCTGGGTCGAGGGGGAAGGAGAAGACGAGAGAGGAACGGGGATGAAGATAGGGCAGGGGGAGATCGTGAGGAGGCAGGAGAGGACACCAGTCCTCAGTGGTGGTCACAAGAGGTGCAGGTGGCTCCTTGGTCCTGAAGCCAGTTCAACACCATCAGCTGCGTAGTTTAGGGCAGCCTCAAGGCTGCTCTCAGCTCTGCCAGCTGGCTGTGACCCTGGGGGGCTAATGACTAGACAGGGATGGCAGGGGCACAGGCGCACTCCAACCATGCCCCCTTTCCCTGGCCATGCCCCACACGCTCGGGCTGCTAGGCCAACTTTCATGGCCGCTTGGTAAATGTGAGATGAGTCCTTCTCCCCTTGGGGATAGCAGGTCAAACCAGCTTGGACCGGAAGGCCGTCCCTTGCCCACTCCTGGCATTCATGCATCATGGTAGCAGCTGGGCCCGGCTGACATTCCCCTTTGCCTTTTTGTTTCCCAGCGACATTAAGAAAATCGGGGTGCGCCTGCCGGGTCACCAGAAACGCATCGCCTACAGCCTGCTGGGGCTGAAGGAGCAAGTGAGCACAGTTGGCATCCCTATCTGAGCAGAAGCCAGCCCCAGCCCAGGCCGCTTCGCCACCTGTTGGAGAAGGAATCGCTACGGGAGAGAAAGCGACACTCAGCAGCTGGGCAAACTGGGAAATACTTGAAGTGGAGAATTGAAGTGCGCTTGGCATCGTTCCCCAGCCAAGAGCCTCTGAGGACACTGACCGCCTGGATGGCAGTGCCCAGAGCAGAGTCAGCCAGTCTCTCATGCCATTAGTATTGGGTGATCTCTAGCGTGCCTAGACACTGCAACCGCTGCTTTGCAATGTTAGCCGGCTCCAGGGGGAGGCGCTAGGCCCAGCCTGTTCTGAAGGAATGCCCTCCTTGGGTTTGGCCAGGGCACCAGCTGCCATCCTTGGAAGGTGCTCCAGCTGCCTTGCGGGCAGCCTCGTGGCTGGATGTCAGGCAGGTTCTGTGCTTGCTGAGGTGGCCCGTGGCGAACTCTTCCTCCACCTGCTGCTTGCACAGAGCTGGCCAAAGCAGAGCGGGGCTCATCGGGCTTGTCTTTTGTTCCCTGCTTTGCTGACCCTCTCCTGACTGGCGGGAGTGTGTGGATTTTCCAGAATGGCCTCCATTTCTAAGCAGAGGGTAGGCCGGGACTTTGCTGTGACAAAGCAACATTGATTTTTCCTTTGCTCTTTATAAGAGGATGAAGATTAAATAAAATGATAAATGATAACGTTTAAACTTCAAAACAACCAACTTTCCAGGTGCAGGGAACCTGCATCTTGGCCAGGCTGAACCAAAGCCTGACTTAATCTATTTCCTTGCTCATTTCCTTTCACCGGGCACCGATACGCTGCTCCCGTGTGTTTGCTTTTTAAGCAACTGGCTGTATCAAGGAACTTTTGCTCAGTAGTTTTATTCTCCTGTCTGTACCACAAGAGAAGGGCAGATGCCAGTGCCTTAAATTTGACATTGCTCTGGTAGCAAGTGAAGCAGCTTTGCAGATGACAGTTGATAGCTGTGCCCAAGGTCTTGTAACCATTTTCCTTCTCTCTATTTATTCTTCCACTCCTCTCCCCACCCTGTGCTCCTTTGTGTTTTGCTAGATGCCCTATGCTAGTCTGTCAGTGTTAACTTTTTTAATGTAATTTATTATATTTTTTTATATTTATTGATGGAAATCAGAGGGGTTTTGCCCTTTCTCAAAATTGCTGTTCAGATTAAAACAGGCCAATGGAACTGAGTTTACTCATGGGTTCCAGGAAAATTTGTTCTGCGATTTTAATAAAATGTGCAGGGTTTTTTTAAAATACTTTCCGTTGAGTGTGCAGTCTTGTGTGGTGCAGGGAACACACAGGGTTACTTTATTTCTTGCACCACATTTGGAGAATCGACACAATAATACAGACTGACCCGTTGCTTGGGTCATCAGCTGGGATTGACCCCACAGCCCCTAGATTCAATGCAGAGACCTTCACTGCGTCAGCTAATTTATTAAAGCATGTGACGTTCCCTTCAATGGGACTGAAATACTTGCTGATGTTAAGCATGTGGGTTAAGGGAGTTTTTAAAAGGCATAAACAGTCGCTATGTAACCAGCTCCCACTTTGAGATGGATTTCTGGTCCAGATGCAGGGACTAGGTAGGGCGCAGGGGAATTCTGGGGGGGCGCTGGAAGACAAGCCACGCTCGAGGGGAGCTAACCTGCGTCCACATTACAGAGTGATCCCGTTAGCAGATGATGAGTTGTGCTCACTCCGATTTTGCCCTATACTCCCGCTCTGGCCGGCCACCTCAAATTCACAGCAGCATCGCACTTGAGTGCCAACTCAGGTGATGCTGCCATGCAGACAAGCTGACCTGCCCGGAGTGCGTTGGGCATTGGAACCCAAGCCGGAAGCAGTCGCCAGGGGCTGCCCACTCTGGAAAGAGGGGCAGGGGGCACACACTGTAGGCTTTGGGCTTGTCGACACCCAAAAACTGTCTCCCTTGGATTGAACCTGGCTCGTTAAAGCAGTACAACCCCACTGGTGTGGATGCAGTGGCACTGATAACCAGTACAGCTAGCCCCAGATGGGGAGGAGAATAAGCTATACTGGTATAAAGCGTTTGCATGCTGTTTTAACTGCATCCACACAAGGAGTTGTACTGGTAGAACTATCAGTAAAAATCAGCCCACCCCCTGCCCACGTGGTTCTACTAGGATAAAATCTCTGCATTGTCCCCATGGGGTGATTCACTGTACGGGGTGTGATTTCTAAAGCACAGAGAGGGGTTGCACATTAATTGGTCCGTGGAGCCCCTGCTAGTGTGCACTAAAGGTTCCCTGATGTGCTTTAATGCAGCGCTGTTTCACACTGCACTACGTTACAGCTTGTCAGCAGGGTCTACACCGCCCAGCTCATGCCCAGCGCATCACTGTGCTTTGGAAACCACGCCTGCGGAGCGCATTACCCCACCATGTAAACAAGCCCATTGCCGATGTGTGACCTCCCTCCATCCTTCCTGCAGAAGCTTGTCCCGAGCTGCTGAGCTCCCCAGCAGGTCAAATCATCGTGCCAGCAGGTGCCAGGTTCAATGTTTGCTGCCAGCTTAGCCAGGGGTTGTTGCATGTGTATCGGGGGCTCCGAGGGCTTCACTCAGCCCAGCTGGGTGGTCAGACACCTCCGAGGTGCGACTCGCATTGGAGATTCACTCTTCAGACCAAATGAGAAAAGGCCAATACAGTTTGGGTTCTGGACAGAGGCCCGGTGGCATAGAGAATCCATTGTGCCCCCCCTCTGCATGGCTCGGGTGAGGCCCCCCATGCAGCTCTGTACCCACAGTGGAGTTGCACCAGTGCCAGACTTTGCACCAGCACAAGATCTCCCCTTGCGTGTCCAGCGCCGTGCAGAGAGGTGTCTGTGGGTTGCTTGCTGTGTGGGAACGTGTCCGTGCTCGCAGTAACAAATTGGCGCTGCCAGCTGCCCGAGCCAGTTCTTAGGCAAAGGAGATTTATTTGCATGGCCGAGCCCAGCTTAGTCAGCAGCGTCCTCCTAAGCTTGCAAAACTGCCTTGGAAGGATTGCGTTAGAGCCACGGCTTACAAATCGCTCCAGCCCAGCTCTGAAGCTGAATGCTCCTAAAGGAATAAGCCAGGCTTTGCACATGAGGACCTAGCTGAAGGCCTGTTCCCATAAGGACGACTCCCAAATGACAGGAACAAGATAAAACTGGAAAGGCAAAGGGCAGTGCTGGGGTCAGCACATGGGAAAGAGTTTCCTCCGCACAGAGGCATATGCAGCCTCCCAGAGAGACTGTTTCTTCGCAGAGTTCTGGCAACGATTTGTGGCAAAGACTGACTAAGATGGCAGTAGTTTAATGGGGTCCGTTTAATGGCAAATTAAACAGCACAAAGGGACCAATCAATTAACCCGTAAGCTTCCAGGGCCACTCAACAGGAAGCAGTGTTTGCCTCTGGACTAAGGGACTGGCAGTTGAGACTGTGGGGTCCTAGTCCCAGTTCAGGCCCCGATCCACAAAGGTATTTGAGTCCATAGGAGTTAAGCACTTCCTCTGAGGATCAAGCCCTCTGCCACTGACCGTGGGCAAGTCACTTAATGGCTCTGCACGTCTGCCTTCCTTTCAAAGGGGCCTACCCTGTGGTTCTCCCCTAAGTTGATCCAGCCGAGCTGAGGCAAGCACAGTGGTTGCAAGCGGATGTGCTCTCTCCAAACCAATGTCTGCATGAAAGCGAGCAGGAATGTAACCTCACTGTGCTTGCCAGTAGCTCTCAAGCGAGTGTCCCTTGGCCCAGAGGAGTTGCATATTTCACAAAGTCTCGGCCCTGATTGTTAACCATAAGCAATTCAATTAGGCTCGGATTCCACCTTTAAATTGAAGCCTGGTTCAGAGATGGAAACCGAGCGGTGTTGGCCTCGGTGCATCGTTCCCTAGCGGTGTCGTGTCAAGCGCACTGGCATCACCCTGAGCATCTTCCCTCTGCATCATGTTATGTTTTAAAACCCAACCGTCTCATCTAATCATGGTCAGCAAAGCACTGTGAGGGGTAAACCCTGGGTTCAAAATTCAATGATTGTTCCTATCTCTGGCTTCCGGGAGTCTGGGCCTCTCTGCAAACAGGGAGGGAGGTTAATGACCGATAAACACGGCCCTTTTTTGCTCCTTCAAAGCCAAGAAGAAATAAATCCATCAACTGTCCCAGTCCTCCAAATAAGGCAGGGAGAGGGGAAAAAGCCCTTAAAGAAAGATGTTTAGATTGAAAGAAGAACCCAATCCACAGGCTGTTTTATAGATCCGCGGATGGTCAAATCAGAAGGGACCATCATAGTCATCAAAGCTTCCTGCTTTGAGCAGGGGGTGGGACTAGATGACCTCCTGAGGTCCCTTCCAACCCTGATATTCTATGATTCTATGATATGGAAAGACCCTCAACCGGCGATTCCTGCAGGAAGCTTGGCGCAGCCGGTTGAGCTAGAGCGCATCTGGTGCTGATTTAAAGATGCCCCGTGACAAAGCTGCCATGGCCCACCTAGGGCAATTGGCCCAGTTGTGAATTATGCTCACTAGACATTTGCACATTAGATCTAGTCTGAATTCAACTCCCTGCCACGGGAGCTCGTTCTGTCCTTGTACCAGCGATGTTCCTTTGCTAGCGAGTCTCCTGGGATTTTAGCAATGATAGGGTGAGGCAGAAGAGACCAGCAAGCCGTCAAACGAGGAAGTGCCATAATCAATCGAGGCGTCTTACTCTCCGGCTCACCCTTCACAGTTGGGATCGCCCCCAACGCCGCCCGCCCCAGCGGCCCCGCTCCCTGCTGGCTGAGCTAGAGGAGAGTCCGCTGTCTCTGTTCATAATACAGGGCCTAGGACATGTCTCAGGTCAGCCCTTTGAGATGCTCCCGGCAAGCGCTCGGGGGATGGGGCAGCTACCTTCCCGTCTGATGCCACTGCCTGAGGACGGGGCATTGGCCTTCTTGTGCCTTCCTGGCTGCTGCTAGTACCACAGGAGGGATAATTTGCCTGTGGCTTTGGTCTGTTCAGGTTCTTCCCCTGGGCCCATCACCAAGGTATCCAGGCCCAGAGCTTCTGGGCTGCTGAGGCTCTCTGGGAAGCAGTCCTCATTTCCAGAGGTGCTGAGCGCCCGCCGTGCCAGCTGAACTCAGTGGGAGTGTCGGTGAGGGCCCAGGCTGCCTCTGGGGACCCAGGCCAATGTTCCCGCCACGAGAAGTTAATGTCTTCATTGACGGACCCTTTTCGGGCTGATCCAGGGAGGCCCCTGCTCCCCTCGCCCTGGCTTTTACACAGCCGTTCCCTGCGGCATTGTTCTAAGGCCCCTGGAGAGCTCAGCATGAGGCGAGCCGCCTTTGTCCAGAGAAGCATTTCTTTAAGAAGTCCCCTTTGTCCTGGCCTTGGAAATGCAGCTTGTTTGCATTTTAACACACGTCCCCAAATTGCCCAGGCAGCCTGCACTGGCTGTGTCATTAAGGCCTGGCCGGTGAAGCTCTGGTAATTACAGCAACACTTGGCTGGGGGCTTGCTTTGGTGGTCTCCACCGTAAAAAGTGACCGGCCCAGCCAAGCGCTCCATGCCATTTAACGAGGAGCCCTCGGCCTATTCCGGTCCTTCCGTGTAAATGCAGCACATGGCTGCAGCGAGCACAACAGAATCTGGTGCCCGGGCCAAAGGCAATGTTTGGCTTGTCGTTTATGAGGCTACGGCAGGATTCATCCAGGACGTGCAGCCAGGCTAAAGATACCGAACTCTGCAAAGACACTGTCCCAGCTGGGCCCTGCACCCAGAGCGTGGAACCCTGAATGGCTGCTTGCGTTCTGTGCTTTGCTGAGAAACGTGAGGCGGTTCCATGGGCACCGCGCAGGGGCAGAGTCTAGCCCAAATGCCCATCCAGAGCCGCTGGCTGCCTGGGTTTAGCCATTGGCCTGGGCTGGCTGCTACCCCATGGACTGAAAATCTAGACGTGGCCGACCTGAGATCTGCTGACTTTCAGGCTAGTGTCTGCACCATTGACCCACACTGCCTCTGAAGCGTTAGGCAGTGTTGCCTAGTGGTTAGAACAAACGGGACTGGGGCCATGACACTGGGGCTTGTCTATTCCCCTTTTGATCTACTTGACCCAGGGCAAGTAACTTGCCTGCCTTGTGCCTCAGTTTCCCCACCTGTAAAATGGGGTTGGTAAGCCTGGCCTACATCCCGGGCTTCTTCGATCACTGTGGAACTCTTGGGTGAAGGGCATTGCTACTGCTGCAGCTGCCTAGTGGTTCTCTGGCCCACTGGGGTTTAGAGGCGGCCCCATGAGGCAAACACTAGCCCAGGGCTACCAGGTTTCCAGTCATGCCGGTAAGTTCCTGTGATTTCCCTTACCGCCAGCTCTAGAAGAGAAAGAGGCGAGAACGTCCTGACCCACTGGGGTCACTTAGCATGAAAAAAGGCTTGGCCGAGCGATGACCCGGCCCAGCCGGAGCTTGAGAAAAAGGAGACGGCCGGGAAACAACCCGCACTTCCCTCAGCAGGCCGCCCCGCGGGCTCTGCACCAGCCCAGCACCACCACTCTGCCACAGGGCGAGCTGAGCATCCGGCACTGCAGAACGGGCAGCGTGGAGGAGGCAGGAGACGGGGCAGCACTGGAGAGACAAGGAGCATTTGCGTCACTCACTGCTGAGCGCCCAGCCTAGCCAACCTCTGCCCAGCCCGAGCATGAAGGCAGGGCAGGAGGGGGGCTGGGGGTAATGAGGCCAGCAGGCAGCTGGAGTAGGAGAGGAAAGCGGAGTGGGGGCGGGGAGCATAGGGGTCTGAGCCAGGAGAGGAACTTGACAAGGAGGCGAGTAGGCCCAGAGCTGACCCTGGCCCAGCCTGTGGCGCCGGCTGGCCCAGGGAGCGAGGAGGCGGTTGGGTCAGACCTGTATGGGATGCTGCATGGCCCGAGGGACGTGTGCCTGCCGGCGCAGCCATGCCCTGGGGAGCCCACCCTGCAGGTCCTGCTGCGTGTCCATAGCATGGAGATCTGCCATGCAGCCTTGGCACAGCGAGCACTGTGACGTGGGGCCCAAGGCAGCTGGCTGGGTGGGGGCCATGGGCTCGGCCATGTCCCAGCTGAGGTCTGGTGACTGTTGAGCTAGCTGTTCCCCACTGTGCCAGGTGGGCTGCTATAACCCGTCTCCCCCATCCCCTGGCCTGCTGTGGCACCCTGCCCACTGAGGCTGGTGCCCTGCACGGCTACCTCTGCCAAGCCCTGGCCTCCTGCTACCCCCTCCTCCCGGCCTCAGCTGGGATGAGGCCACCTGGCTGGAGCCACTCTCCGTGGCCCTCTATGCCTGTCACTGGGCCCGGCTCTCCCTGGGCAGCCACATGGTGCTGTGTGGGGCTGGCTCCTTCTGGCTCCTCTCACTGCTGGTGGCCAAGGCCATGGCAGCACCAGGTGCTGGTCAGTGATCTGCCCAGCCAGCAGCTGCGGGAGCCTCAGAGTCTGGGGGCAGATGCCGGGGGAGCAGAAGCCCTGGGCAGTGGCTCTGGCGTGCCAGCAGGGGCGAGCCTTGCGTCCAGGCTGGGGCATACACCACGCAGACTGGCAGCACCTTGGCCTGGTGGGACTGGGCCTCAGGAATCTGGCACAGATGCCATGCTGGATGCCACCCTGCAGGAGGAGGCTATCGGAGGGTGTGCGGGTACCACGACACATGGCCATCAGCCATCACCCTGCTGTGAGGCCTCTGGTGACCCATCAATTCCCCCGGGAGGAGGCGCTGCAGGCCCAGGGCACCTCCAGGCAGGGGGTGGGCCTGTAGGTCATGGTGAAGTGTGCCCCGATGGCCCTGGAGCGGGGATCCCTTGTCCCAAGGCGGGTGTAGTGATCCCAATGCTGGGCCCTGACAGAGGAGATGGAGGGCAGGAACAGCCTGCGGGGGATGCACTGGGTGAACTAACAGGCCTGGCCCAGCTGTGATTGATACTGTGCTGGACGGCAGGGGCTAAGCTGTGACAAGCCGGGGGGCCAACCCGGGTGGTGGTGGAGGGCTCACCAGGGCCAGGAAGCCCTGGACGGAAGGGGAGGGAAAATACAGGGCAGGGGAATGACGTCTCCAGTGGGGTGAGCCAGGGAACAGGTGGGATAGAGGGGGAGGAGTAATTCCCTGGGGTAATTCCCTGGGGCTGTGGGGTGATGGTGAATGGGGCAGCAGGGAGGGAATGGCTAACATCGCAGCCTTAGTCCTCCACTGGGTTCAGTAGACTTACCCCAGGGATGGGTTTGGCCCTCAAAGGATAGGCCACTGGACTGGGACTCAGGAGCCAGGGATTTGATTCCCATCTTTGCCACTGACTTGATGACCTTTGGCAAGCCCCTTTCCATGCCTCAGTTTCCCCTTTCATAACACAAGGATGGTGGTACCTTCCTTCGAGCTCTATGGATGATATGGGTTAACCATAGTTAATGCTGCAGACAGTACAGCGTAGGGCACAGCCCGAGCCCCAGGGCCTCTCCTCCCATGGCCTCCCCCAAAGTGCCTGGGTCACCAACAAACAGCCCCGGAGAGGGCCCGCTCCTGCATGCCTTCAGTGCACAACTCCCACCGAAGTCAGTGGACGGTCACATATGCCAGCCAGCCATGTCGCAGATTCCAGGGATGTTTATTTCAAGCCACCCAACCGCCTTCCCTTGAGCCCCCTGGTGACCCAGGTGGAGCTGGTATTTTAAAGAGCCTCCCATTCCCTGCCCGCATTTCAACACAGCCGCAGCTATGCCCGGGCGCGTTCCACTGAAACCTAGCCACAATTGCAGTCTAACCCTCCAGCCACTTCATCTTCCACGGGCCTTGGCCAGCCAGCCGGTCAGAGCAAAGAAAACAGCATTTAGCGGGTGGCCCGGCCCATGTGCTGAGCTTGCATGTTTGGAAAGTGGCTTGATTTTAGTATTTTGGCCTGAGACACATAGACCAACATTTTACTTAATGGGCTAGAACTATTCTCTAAAAGCTACCAAAATTGCGGCTGCCCAGCCCTCCTAGCATCGTGATTCGCCCGGCTAGCCCGGCTCTTGTGCCGTGATCGCAACGCACTTCGCCTTCTTGATTCAGCCCCAGCGCCTGCACAGTGAAGTGGCCTGTATTGCTACAGGTGGGCAGGCGACTCTGTAGTCTAGTGGATTTCACCTCTGGCCTTTGTCCAAAGGAAATCCTTATTGTGTTATGCCCGGGCATCATTTGCCACGTGACGGCTGGCTCATGACAAGGACGGGGCATGCTCGGTGCTGGAAACACGAGGCGTTTTGATTGGACGCAGAGCTCCTGTGGTGTGTTATTGTCCTCTGATTGGACGAGTGCATCTCTTTGGGTTTGATTCTCCTCTTGCTTACCCCACGTTTACACTGAGGTCGTGTAATCCCAGTGATGGCAGTGCAGCAACCAGCCCGATTTCTGTGCCTACACTCGCCACTAGGAACTCTCGACTCGCTTTCCCCACGGAGCCTGAACTTGTTATTTGTATTACCATGGTGCCTAGAGGTGCCAGCCAAGACTAGGGCCCCGCTGTGCCCAGGTGCTGTACAAACAGAGCACAGGGGACAGTCCTTGCACCAAAGAGCTGCCAGTCTAACCTAATGTTCCCATAGACTATACTTTCCACAGCGTCATCGAGTTTAAGGCCAGAAGGGACAAGTAGATCATCTCGTCTGACTGCCTGTATTTCACATTTCGTCCCTGTATTGAGCCCAGTAACTTGTGCGTGGCTAAAGCGTCCCTTCCGGAAAGGCCAGCAGATCCAGAATGGCTGCATCAAGAGACAGAGAATCTAGCGCTGCCCTTGGGAGCTGCTGCTGCTGTCCCTGTTCACAATGCCAGCCTAATTTTGTTTTTCTATGTCGCTGCCTCCGGCTTCCAGCCATTGCTTCTTGTATCCTGCAGACACGCCCAGCAGCAGTAAATGCATTTACTAGAGCAGTGGTGCACAAACTGGGGTGTGTGTGTGTGTGAGGAAACTGGAAACACAATCGTGGAAGAGGGATAAAAACAGAGTGGGTATTGGGGCAGGGGGAGGGATTAAAAAACGTAGCATTCCCGCCCCACAAAGAACATCAACACCCGGGCCAGCAGCCGCCCAGCTCTGAAGGCAGCACTGCCGCCAGCAGCCGCGCAGAAGCAGGGGGAGGGGCGCCAAATTCCACAAATGGGAAGTTTGCGCATCACTGTACTAGAATATTCAGGGAAAGGGGAAATGCAGAGAAAGCAGGTTTTTTTTAAATATTGGGATCAGTGGCCACTTAACTTTCTGTAACACTATTCACCCAGCTCTATAGCTTATCCCCGTATTACAGGTGGGGCAACTGAGGCACACCGACATGCTCAAGGTTGCACAGCAAGTCAGAGCCAGGGTTAGAGGACACTTCTCCCTGGCCCGTGCTCAAAACACAAGACAACATTGCCGCCCTTTGATTTGTCATTAATTACCTGCTTTTGTTTCTGTTACTCTATACACTGCTGTGACCAGTGCAACCTCACTTCTCTCAATAAAAATATTTACCGCCAAAAATAAACAGCCCCCTGAGATTATGTGATCCTTACGAACTGTCTCCTGCCTCTGGTTCCCATTCCTTTTTGTCTAATTCTCATCCAATGTGGTCGTTGGTTCTGTGGTTAGTACAATATCGGTGACAGATGTTTTCTTCTGCTGGGCCCCTGCTTTCAAGCTACGGGCTGACCCCTGTGTTTGTCCCCTTGTCAGTTGTTTATTCCTATCTGTGGCTATTTTAGATCTTTGAGAGATCTGTGTTCCCAGCGAGTCCCAAAGGGAATGCAGGCATTGAGCAATGTCATCCAGGAGGGAGATGTTAATGGCCAGGGCACTGTACTTGTGACCCGAGGAAGTACAGTCCATGACCACAGCGATCCCGCTACAGAGCATTGCTGAGCAGTGATCCAACAATAACAGGCTTCTTTTGATTTCTGGAGGTGGGAGAACGGGTCAGGCTGCAAAGGAACACATCCAGGACCCCTGCGCTTCATTGTCTTTCGACATGGCCTCAAGAGACAGACCGTGGCAGACGCTGTCTCCTAACAGGTCTGTGAATTTCAGGTCGGTGAAATTCCCCCTGTTCAGAGGTCTGGCATATGTTACTATGTGGGTGTAACTAGGGCTGGTCAAAAAGTTTCCAATGGAATGTTTTCCCGTTTCCATGGGAGAGCACCACTTTCACCAACATTTTGTTTAGGGGGGAAAATGGGGGGGGGGGGAAAGGGGAAGCATTGGGGTTAGGGGCAGGACGTTCCATACCGGAAGGGAACATGTCCATTTTTAATTTCACAATCACTTTTCATTTTGCAATGTACATTGGATTTGTAACAAAGTGCAACAACAAGAGCCAATTCAAAGGAGTTTAAGAAAAGTACCAAGATTTATTTTAATTCAGAAAGAGAGAGAGAGAAAAAACAAACAAACAAACAAACAAGGAGCAGCTGCTATACCAGGACTATAGCCAACCCAGGATCCCCGAAGTAACCCTTCCTCCTGGAACTCTGATGCCCAGCTGGAAGCCAGGGAGTTTTATAGATGGCTTCCTTACCCAGAACTCTTTGTGGGGAAGGGAAGTCCCACCCCTGTCTCTCTGGGTGATTGACAGCTCATCCAGCTAATCAGCTCTCTTTCCCTCATTCGTGGTTCTATAAGAACTTCACCCCATCACAATATTGTGTTATAATTCATATAGACTTTCAATGTAAAAATGTAAAAAACTGAAATCAGAATGAAACGGTTCGATTTGATCCAAGCAGCACGTTTCGATTGACTCGGACTGAAATTTATTCAAAATGGTTGTTTTGCTGGAAATTTTGCGTCGGGGGCGGGGGGCTTCTTCTGATTCAGAACAAAACCGAACGCCAGAAGGTTGGCGTGTCCTGTGGAATGGACATTCCAGGTTTCAGCCAGCACTAAGTTTAACCCACTGGGGAGTAGGCATTGTGGGAGCCTTGCTGTGCTGACCCAGACGGTTGTCTGTCTCGCTCAAGCTGTCTCGGTTTTAGCTGTGGAGGTCCTAGGGCTCAGCATCGTGTCCGTGGTAAAAATGTTGAGGTCCGTGGTCATTTTTCAAAAGATTGAATGATTGAATGACTTACCCCACCCCCCAATGTCCGTCACTAAGTACGGTAATTTTGTCAAGTGTCCGTCACGCAACATGGTGGTGCCGACCCCTGGGAGGTCCCCGGTTCAATCCCTGCTATGTCCGACCCGATGGCCGCCATAATACCATGCACCATGGTTAGCCGTCCTCGACATAAGGCTAAAGTGGGACTTCCATGGGGCTAGGCCTGGTGCGGAGCCTCTGCTGTGGGGGAATTTCACTGTTGCTTGAGATGGAAAATGTGAAAGCTCTGACCTCTCCGGACTCACCAGCCTGTCCCTATGTGGGTGATTCCATCCCGCCTGTCTGGACCCCCGCTGCCGGTGGAGTCAGCCTTCCTCTGCTTGGGGCTGTTAGAGAATTGCCACCTCCGGCCTGTGTCTCAGGGCCATGGCTGATGTAAGCCAGCACAGCTCCATTCAGCTCAACGGGCCGGGGCTCATTTACACTGGCTGTGGCGCTGACCCGCCCCGGGGTGGAAAGGCACTGAACCCTGCTGAGACGTGAAGTCGTCATCATCACCGTGGCTAATGGGAGGGTAGTGCGTGGCTAGCCCACCGCTCAGGGCGGCCATCTCTCCTCCAGGCCTGACCCGTGCTGGGTACGAGTCTATCACACATGCCACAGCGCATGGCTTCCTTGAGCATCAAACACAGCGGCATCCCCTGGGCCAGGCAATCAGAGCCAGGCCATCCAGCCTGCGTGCCTGGTCCCCATTTAGCCACCTGGCTATGTGGCCGGATGTTCAGCGGTGCTGAGTGTCGGCAACTCCCCTTGGACTTCGGGGCCTAGCTTTAGGCACCGGGAGGCAGAGCAGATGGGCCTAAGCGCCATGGGAATGGCTGCTACACCTGAAGCTCCGCTGGGCCTAGCTCCGCATCCTGAAATAAACTGTCCCAAGGGAAGCATTAAGTGTTTTCGTCTCTGATTTCTGGCAGTATAAAGGGATGAGTGAGTTTAAAGAGCTCAGGAAATGGCTGTAGTTTAAGGTTCTAATAAATCACATCGCAGGCAGGGAGATGGGTTGGGGGAGGAATCAGGCTGAGCTGGCTAATTACCCTCTGGCAGGCCAGGGGACTGATGAATGATCAGACTCTGTGATCAGCTGGGCTCTCGCTAGGCCAGGGGTTCTCAAAACAACATTTTTGGTGGCCTCAGAGTGTGGCCACCAACTCTTGCTGGTGGCCACTCTGACACTTTTCCCTAAAATACTTTATTAAGTTTAGGAAAAATAAATAAATATGGGCCTATAGGGATTCAAATCGTTGTAATTTATTTATGTAGGTTTTTCTTTTTTTTTTTTTTGTTTGCAGTCTCAATAATAAATATAATGCTGTGAGAAGTAGTATTTGCATGTTTTTAATATCACTTTTTGCAGCAAGCCCCAGGACAAATTAAGCTCTGGATGCGGGGCTTGGATGAGGAACCAGCGGGAGCCAGGGGCGATGGGGGCTGGATGCAGGGCCAGGAAGGCAGCAGGGTCCAGGGGCAATGTCGGGGGACGGATGCAGGGCCGGGGGAGGCATCAGGGACCAGGAGCGATGGGGCTGGGTGATGAGCCCTGTGGCTGGAGTTGGGGGTCAGCAACCATGCGGCTGGGGCTCAGTGCCCATGGCCAGAGCCCGGGGCAGGAGCTGCACAGTGGAGCTGGGGCCAGGAGCTGCGGAGCCTGGGTCGGCCCCCACGACCGAGACTGGGGGACCAGTGCCAGCAGCCGCTGCCACACAGCCGGAGCTAGGGGTAGGCAGCTCAGGGTTGGAGCCCGCCGCCAGGGATCCGCACCAGGGGCCGGTGCTCACTGGAGCCCGGGGTCGGTGCCCACTGCCACTTGGCTGGGACTAGGGGTTGGCAGCCAGGGACAGCACCTGGGGTCGGCAGTCAGGGCTGGGGGTTGGTGCCCGCCACCAGGGATCTGCACCCAGGGCTAGCGCCCATTGGAGCCCAGGGTCAGAGGCCAGAGATGGGGATCCACAGCAGGGGCCAGTGTCCGGGGTTGGCAGCCGCTGCCTGGGATTGGTGCCCGGGACCAGCACCTGCCGGATCCCAGGGTCAGCACCCGCTGCCGCACAGCCAGGGCTGGGGTTGGTGTCTAGGGCTAGCGCCCAGGGTCAGGGGCCAGGGCTGGTGTCGGAACACATGGCCAGGGGTTGGCACTGCATGGCCAGAGCCAGGGAGCGGAGCCTGATGCTGCGTGGCCAGGGGTTGGAGCCTGAAGCCCCATGGGCCTGGCTGCAGCTGGGGCTGCGTGACCAGAGTTGGGGGTCAGCACCCGAAACATCGCAGCTGGAGCCAGGTGTTGGTGCCCAAAGCCCCATGACTGGAGCCCTATGCAACCAGGCTCCCTAAGTCCCACCGCCCAGCCACCCAGGGTGGAAGCCTGAGGCCACTGTGCCTCACCCCACAAGTCGAGAGCTCATCTTGCTCCTTCAGCGTTGTGCCCCACCTGTCTCCAGAGGTGGTGCGGGTGGCACATCAAGGAGCCACAGGAAAGGAGGGGAGGGGTCAATGCTTCATCGCCCCAGTCACCACCCAGGAGGCCTGTGGCTGCACGAAAAGCCCCTGGTGGCAGCATGCAGCCATGGTGGCTGCATTTGAGAAACACTGCGCTAGGCACTGCTTTTGTCCAGGATGCTGCGGGGCTGACGGAGGGCGTTCAGGCAAGTGCTAAAGAAGGGACCCTCTATCTCCTAGATCAGTGGTTCTCAACCAGGAGCCTGCAGGGGCCATGAGCAGGTTTCAGGGGGGCTGCCAAGCAGGGCTGGCGTTAGACTTGCTGGGGCCCAGGGCAGAAAGCTGAAGCCTGAGCAATGTAGCTTCGCAGGGCCCCCTGTGGTGTGGGGCTCTGGCAATTGCCCTGCTTGCTACCCCCTCACGCCGCTCTGCCTTTTATAGCAGAAAACCAGTTGTCGGGGCACAGGTGGGCCATGGAGTTTGTATATCATGTGGGGTGGGGGAGCGGTCAGAAGGAAAAAGAGAGAACCCCTGTCCTAGATCATTGCATTCACATGGCCTATGGTGCTGTACACGCCAGGATTGGTACTAGTTACTACGGCCAATTAAACATGAATTTGTCAAAACACTTTTCCACTGGAAAATGCCATGTTGCCTAAGCCAAATTTTGTCACATAATTGTGTTGCTTTTGCTGAAATTTTAATTTTAAAAATGGGGAAACCCTGTTTTACCAGGGTCGCAATCGCCCAGGTTTGTTCCTTTTGGACTTTTCATTTCAGAGCAGCTTTCGGTGGTGACCTGGACTTTATTTTATAGCCAGATATTTCAACTGGCCAAAATCAAAAGGAAACGTTTCAATTGACCCCAAATGAATCTTTTTTCCAGAATTTTGTTTAGCAAAAAATGGCTCAATTCTGGATTTTCGCCTCAGGTCAGGACGATAGTCCTGAAATCTCATCTATTTTGCAGGACAGAAGATCCATTTTCCAGCCAGCTCTTGTACAGTGTATTCAGTTCCTCCTTTCCCTGGGAGCTTGACTAATCAAAGTTCTTACGTAGCGTGCCCCACCGCAGTGTCTGAGCCCCTTGCAAGAGTATCAAGTGCACAGAAAGCTTTAGGCCAGGTTGTTAAATGTGCCTCAGACAGATGGGTGTTTAGATCCCTTTGCAGCCAGAGTTCCCTTTCCCCTGTCAGTTGGCAGAGACTGGACTGAGTGTTGTCCTGGGCAGCTGGCTGGCAGAGAGAGCTTTCCATTGTGCCCTGAGGATGCTATGGTTCCTGGTTATCCCTGGATGGCTGCCGGTTGGAAGAACGGGTGTTGAGAAAGCTTTGTCTCACACACACAGACAGGCCGGCTCCGTTGTGCCGGCGGCTCGTAGCCAGGGTAAGACATCATGCTTGCTGGGGTGAGGCCATTAGCAGCTAGGATAGTCCTGCCTTGGAGGGGAGCAAGAAGCCAGGACTTCTGGTTTCCATTCCAAGCTCTGCTGCTGACTCACCATGTGACCTTGGGCACATCACGTATTCACCTCCCTGGGACTCAGTTAAGTTTATTCATGGTTAAAATGGGCCTAATCATATTTCCCCATCTCCCAGGGTGTTGGGCACTTTAAGTAATCATCTGCAAAGTGCTGTGAGTTCTGGCTTGAAGCCCATTGCAAAAGCTCTATTTATTATTATTAACCATAATTAATTATGATGATGATGTCATAAAAGCTAGATTTAGGAAGCATTGAGTGGTTGAGGGAGGCATCTGGTTAGAAAGGAAAGAGTTTGTCTTTGCATACAACCCAGTCCCTGAGCAGTTCTGGGGAGAGAGGAGGCGCAGGGAAAGCAGGGGCCAGTTGCACACTGACGAATTACAAGGCACGCCCTTGGATTTAAGTAACAAAATGCTGGATTCTCTGCAGCCGGGAAAAGGTTTCCAAGGAGTGTTGGAGATCGAAAGCAGCTGCGCTGCACACCCAGCTCTCTCATCACACTCAGCAACAGCTCCACGTCGGAACATTAGTTGCAACAATATCTTGAGTGTTCCCAGGCTCTTGGCATGAATAGGACCAAAGTGACAATTTAACAGGGACATGAGCAGCTACCCAATCAAAAAACCTGCTGGCCTGAGACCACGAGTCCTTAGCACTATCCATCTTTACGGGCTTTGCGATGGCGGGTCAGTGTTATCCCCATTGTACAGCCAGGCGCAGAGAGATTAAGTGACTTGCCCAGGGTGATGCAATAAGGTTGTGGCAGAGTCAGAAACTGAACTCAAGTCTGTGCTCTAACAACAAGGCAGGCCTTACTCCCTGGCTCCGTGACGAGGCAGAGATTCAGAACATGCCTGTCTTCTCGTGTCAATTTAGCGCTGGCTCAGTAACCACAGACTTCCATAGGACAGGCTCAGCACAGCTTCCCCCACGTTCTGCCCTCTGCCCACCGGCCTCGGCCCTGCCTCTAGATCAGAGGCGCGCTCAGGCTCCGTAGTCCCGTTCTGCTCTGTGCCAGCAAGGAGGCCAGTGGCGTTCGCTGCCCAGCTGGTTTTGTGCTGGGAACTGGGCTGGGCTCGCCTGCCCTTTTCACACAGGGGTTGTCTGACAGCAGAAACGCCCAATCTTGCTACCAGCCTGGGCTGACAGTGACCCAGTGGCAAAAGCCCCAGTGTTGCCCACTACAAATTCCCTGAACGACTCACACGCCGAGAAGCTTCTCCCTGGCTGTGACAAGCAGGGCCAAATACCTCCCTGGCTCCAGTGGAGTTACCCCAGAGAAGAAAGTGGCCCAAAGGCCTTTAATTGCCAAGGGAATTTCCCAGCCTTGCGCCTCTGGAGACCTGGGACCGAAGCAACCTGAGGTCAGGAGTGAATGAAGCCAGGTGGTCTGTAACGTATCAGAATTGGGTCGTGTCCCTCTTCCATTGCAGAAGCCCCAGGCCCTACGGAGCAGCAGCCTGTACATGCTCCAAGCCTGGCGTCTTGTAGCTAGTCAGTTAACACAGGTATTCGGAACCCAGCTGTGGCTTCACAATGCCATGCCCAGAGCTCACCCACAGCAGTGCCCAGCCCCAGAGCCCAGCACGGCGGCCAGGACTGGATCCCTGGGGACGTGGTTGCAGGATTGGAGCAAGGTGCACTGGGTGTGCAACAAGGGAGGAACAGTGAGTTCATGTGGCGGAAAGGGATCAATGTCCCAGTGAGACGGGCAAGGGGCCATTTTGCCTGGTTCTGTGGGGTCAGGGTGAGTGACGGGGCAGCTGGAGATGAGGTGAGGGCTCCCATGGAGCTTAGGCCTGACAGGGCCCTACCGAGTGACAAGTTCATGCTAGTGCAGGCAACCCTGCCATTCCAGCCAGAAACCTAGCAAGCTCCTGTCTCCCAAGTTCAGTTGTTTGCCCTCAGCTGGAGAGCAGCCACTCCAGAGCATCACTCCTCCTCCTCCTAATGTCCTGCCTAAATTTACTCCTGGCCAGTTCTTGTGCCGACATCGTCCGTCAGTGTCGCTAGCTCTGCTCTCGCTCTGGGCAGGGGTGGAAGCCACATTGCTTGGGCCACTTCGAAAACTGCAATGGACGAAGCCCCATACCTATCTTGGCCCACCATGGCGGGGCTGAGATAGCCCGGTGGGGATGCCGGAGATCCGTCCAGTTCTGGTTAGGGGAGGGAAATGGACCCACCAGGTGTTTCTCAACTTTTCCCCCTAAAGCCCTTTCAAGGCTTCCGTGCACAACAATGGTCCCAATAAATAATAATGAAGAATAACAAAAAGAAATGACAATTTCCAAGATAACTTGGGAGCGGCCCTAGACAAGGGCCCAGGCTCAGCTGCAGGTGCACCATGCTCAGAATATCTGCTCCCGCTTAAGAGACGAGGGGGGAACCCGAGGGTGTCCGAGCTCCGAGCAGATCTCACTGTGCTCCCAGTCCAGACATGAGGCACCCAGGTGGGGTCTCTGGATCAGCCCCGAAACCAAAGTGCTCCCCTCCCCCACACCTAGTGCTCCTCCTCGCAGTTCATGCGAGTGTCCTGGCGAGTCCAGCAGAATCCTTTCCAGAGGCAGCGGCTCAGCCATCCCCAAGGGGAGCAGGTGCTATGGGCAGTGCTCACTCCTCCAGAGGGTTGTTTGGCTCAGGCTGTTGCCCATTGAAAAAAAACCAACCACCCGTTCGGTCACTAGAGGAACTTGCTGCTCTGAGATGCTAGGAACGGAATGAACTACAGCCTGGCCCACCAAGAGGCAATGGAGTGGGGCTGTGCCCCTGAAGATGGGAGCTATTGGCCTAATTCCCTTTGCTTCTAGAAAGAGTGGGAGCGGTGTGAACCACGCCTCTGCCAGCTGCAGAGTTACTTCCTTTTGGTCACTCATGAGCCCTGCTTGGCACTGCCCTGTGCCCGCTGAGTCGTGTCCATGAGCCGAGCTCCCAGGAGCTTGGTGCCGAGATGGTGCAATTCTTTTTTTGTTAGTGAATTTCATTCTGGAGCCGGACGGGCAGCCCTGGAGCCCAGCAGGAGGGTGTGGCATGGGCAGGGGTGGCACAGGTTTCCAGCAACGGGTGGAGAGCAGTGACCGGCCAGTGCACTGCATAGCAGAAGGGGGAGAACATCAGAGAATGGTCCAGAGCCCTAGAACAGAAAACCTACATACGCAAGTATCCTGGAGTTCTTAGGGCTATATTTTCATACATGACCTCTAGTGGGTGCCGGCACCGTGGGACATCTAATTAGAGGCTGGGAAAGATCTATTCAGTCGTTGAGACCATCCAGAGCCATCATGCCAATGGGCACAGGGGCTCCCCCAGCTTTTCTTCCCATGCACCCCCACAATGCTCTCTGCCCGTTGTGGCACCGCGGGCCACGCCGCTGAGTGAGGCAAACAGGGCCAATCCCTTCACCCTCTGTAGAAATGCCGTAGCCTCCCTGCAGAGTGGAGCAAGCTCTGGGATGTGTGTGGGGGGGGAGGCTGCTCAGTGTCTTGCCCGCATAGTGGCCAAGCTGGTGTCCCCCGTCCCCCCCACCCACATGCAGCCGGGACTCCCCCACCCACAAGGCCTGGAGGAGGAGACGACTTGCTGTCTGTGCTGCAGAGAGCTGGAGAAACACAAAACCTCCTGCTTCTCCTCCCGCTCTGCTGCTCCCCACCCTCCCCGTGCCCTCAGCCTGGCAGGGGCCTCCCCTCGCCCTCAAGAATGTGCCTGGCGCAATGCTGTTTATGGGCAGAGATTTACGAGGGCCACAGGCTGGGAAGGTGGGGGCGGCTCTCCTTGCTGGGGCTCCACAGAGGGAGGTAGCGTTCGGGGACGGAGACACGAAGGAGTGGGGGTGGAGGGGTACAGCCAGCCAGAGGCACCTCTGCCTCCCCCAGCCCACCAGGTGGCAAGAGGTTTCTCCTTGCTGCTCCGCCGGCAGGGGGCATTGCAATGACAGGACATTCCCTGTGCCAGGCCGGGCAGCGGGGCAAAGAGCCAACGCCCTGCCAGAGAACTCTGCAGGGGTCTCTCACCCACCCCGACACTCCAGCGGCAAGGGGCTCATCAAGTGGGCACCTCGGGCGGAGCCAGTGCCCGCTCCCTTCTGCGCTGAAGCACTGATCTGCTTGGACAAGCCCCGCAGTTTGGAGCAGCCACTCGAGTCGCGTCCAGCCGGCCTGAGAGGCCCGGCAGCTTGGCTCCGGCTCTGCACTCGCGCTGCCCTGAGCCATTGTGGGTGCAGTGCCCTCTGGGCGGCCACCCCCAGCTGCTGTCACTTGCAGCTCCCTGAAGCAGCACCCTGGGAAATTTCAGAAGCCACCGGTGCATTGTGGGACGGGGTTGGGGGGACGGCACAGCTGGTCTGCAGCCTGGCGGGCACTGAGCCCATTCGGAGAGGCGCTCTAAGCCTGGGTTGCACCTGCCGCCGTTACATGCCCACCCCTTTGCTGCGCAGTCCTGGGGTGAATGCTGGCAGAAGACCAGTCTGTGTCTCTAGGGCAGATGATACCCGTGGGTGTCACTGAGGGCAGAGAGGGGCCGGAGCAGCTCCTGAGCCGGCCGGGAGTGGGAAGCCAGTCTGGAGGGGCTGGCTGTGGTCTCCCCCAGGCTGGTGGGTATCTCGTGGGCTCGGTGATTATGAGTCTCCCTTGAAAGGGGAGCCAGTGCTGCCTCCCAAAGCTCCGGGTTCTTTCGTTAATTACAGCGGGGCACTTCCTGCCATTAAAGCCAGGCATCTAAATTAGAAGGCAGGCGAAAGGCCAGCCCCATGTGGCTCTTCGGCTGCGGGGGTAGGAGAACGGCTGGGGCTGTGCCGCGAGCCCGGGGCCGCCTTGCAGAGCCCGTTCCCAGCCGGGAGGTGCAGCGCACAGTCGCTACCCCGCTCCACGCCGCTGATGGCCCCTTATTTACCAGGCTGGATTACAGGGCTCAGGTGCCAGCTTGACCGGAGGGTACTGAGCGGCCTGACTCCCCCTGCAAGGCTTGGGCTGAGAGCAACATCAGAGCCAGAGAACAAAGCAGCTGCCACATCCCAAAGCCTGTCACCCTCTGGGCGGCAGGGGGAGAAGAGAAGGACCATGCCCTGCCTGTGGCCTGCTCCTGCATGTTCCATGGGAGCATGTCTTCCCCGGAGCCCTGCCCGGGCACAGATCTCCCCAGGGATGTAACTCCCTGGGCCCTACCCATGTCCGTCGTAATCACAGTCACAGTCAAGGCCGGAAGGGACCCCTGGGTCCTCGCACCTGACCCCCCAGTTAATGAGCTGTGTGTTCTTCAAGAACAGATTCCTTGGCAACCCCGCCAGCGCTGCTCTCCACGGGTGACCTTCTGTAAGGACAGGCTGTGGGTACCAAGCCCCAGCACTGGCAGCTGCTCCTGGGCAGCAGGGCCCCCAACCGCTGGGCTTGGAGCACTTCACAGCAGCCTCAGCTAGTGCGGTCTGGCTCGCCTCCTAACCCGCCTCGGAGCCCATTCTCTACCAGCTCGGAGGAATCACATTCCATTCTTGCTCCCTCACTGATTTCTCCCGGACCTCGCTCTCAGCCGTTCACACGCTCCCGGCTCCCCGCATTCCTAGCAGCGCATGCCGGGGCTTGTGGCCATAACGAGGCCAGACGCCTGCCTTGGCACAGGGCCGTGGGCAGAGGTTATAGACCAGGAATGCCACCCTGGTGTAGAAATCCCTGCAGCTGTTTGCATGCGGGACGGGCGGTGGGTTTCCATCTCCCCCGTGGCATGTTATAACACCCAGCTAGGTCTGTAACTGCAACCCAGTGCTACCGATCTGACATGCTCTGCATGTGGGCTGCCGAGCAGGTCCCGGGTGCTGGTGCCTGCCCGGTGCTTGCATTGCACTTGCTCATGACCCCCCGGGGCACTGCAACCTGGATCTGTCCTACTTGTACCTCAGGGGCCATAAACCCCTTTGCTCCGCCCAGCAGTGTTACAGAGGCAGTGTGCGAAGGCAATGAAGCTCACAATGCAAACACCCCTTTCCAGTCCTTACCCCCCCATCCCCCAAAAACCCCACGCTGCCCTGAGCAGAGTTCTGACACCACAAAGGAAAAAGTGCCAGAAACTCCAAGAAGTCCACGGAGAAGTCATCATTGCTATTGATTGCAGCAAAAGACACCCAGATACTACGGTGATGGGCAGCAGGATAAAAATGATAGCTAGCTAGCGACAGACAGACGGGGTGCATGGAGACAGATCTCTGTAAGATGGAGGGGGGCAGCGTGGGATTTTTAAAGATTGGTTTTACATTAGATATTCAGGGTTGGTCTCCCCTGTTTTCCCTAGAAGTCTCGCTGGAGAGCCAGCGATTCTGACCCAGGAAATGTGATGCAATTCACTGGACTCTCCAGAGAGGGGCAGTGATTTTTGCTCAGTCTGGTTCAAACCCTTTGGCCTGGAGCCTCCGCTGGTGTAAACAGGTGTAGCACCATTACCATCCCATGGAGCCCTGCTGAGTTATGAGCCGATCCTTTGCCTTTAGCTTGGTTTTGTTAACACCCCCTTGGCTTGAATGCCTGTTTGGGATTCAGAGAGACAAGGCAGGTGAGGTGAGATCTTGTCCTGGTGGTGAGAGAGACGTAAAGCTCTTCTCCAGGGCTGGGCTGGGCTGGGGATTCACACAGCTCGGCCATGCGCCAGTCCTGCTCGGCTGCAACTCCTGTGGTCCCCCCAACAGCCCTGCTGGTGACCCCGGGGCCCCTCCCATTCCATTCTCTGGCTCGCTGGACAAAGATCTGTTTGTACATTCAATCCCTGTGCCCTGCCCCTTGTCTGTTTAGACCGTAAGCTCGTGGGGGCAGGGACTGTCTCTTTTCCAATGTCCAGCACCTCGGGCAATGGGGCCCAATTCTGGGCTGGACCCAGCCCAGCACAGCCACCTACCACGGCTCTGAGCCCCATGCCCATCTGCCCTACCCTTGCTTGGCTCACCTCCGGGTGGTTCCTCCACAGAGGGATGGGGGGATCTAAGCTGCTCATTGAAGTGAAAGGGGACCCTGCTCTGCTCTGACAGCGTGGGGGGAGGAGGCTCCCAGAGGCAGACTGGCCCCTGCCCCGGCTGGCTGGCTGCTGGCAAGGAGCCCCGGAGCTGGGAAGCCAATGAGGAGAAACCCCAGCAGATGCCATGTGAATCAGTGCAAAGGAATGTGAGGGGGGAGCTGTGCAAACCAGCCAGGCAGGTGATTAACCCTTCGAGAGCTGGTTTCCGAGGCCTGCGCCATGCTGAAGGGCTGGGGAAGGCAGCTGCCAGGTGCCCCTTGGTAACCCAGTGCATGCTGCACTGCTGGGGGCGACCTCAGGGGTGATGGGACGGGGAGGGGAGGGAGGCTGAGGCTGTTCCATCTCCAGCCCAGGGAAGGGGAACCCAGAGGCTGGGCCAGGCATTTGGAAACCAGGCCAAGGGCCGTCTGGGTCTCACCACTGCAGCCGTTTCGCTTAGATGCCAAAGACAAACACACAAGGGCTGGGCGAGCAGATTAGATGGCGCAGGGGAGCACATGGCAATGAGCAATCGCTTCCCATGGGGGAGGGGCAAGGAGCCAGGGCCCACACCTGTCCCTCCAGGGCTCGGGGCACCCTCCTGCTGGGTCACTCCCTGAAGCCGAGCTAACAGGCCTGGGACTAGTGGCACAGGCTGGGGGTCCTCTCCCTGCTGCTGAGGTGCTAGTGAGTGTTAACCCTCTGGACGTGCCCACCCTGTGCACCGCGTGAACCGCCAGCTGGGGGAGGCTAGCCCCCAGCCCCGCCCCTTCCACCGAGGCCCCCCCACCAGAGTTCCCAGCAGCCAGCGGCCACCAGCCCCTGCCCCAGGCTAGCCCCTCTCCGCCTCGGAGCACAGGGAGGGCGAGCTGCACGGCCCCAGCACACCGCTCCCCCCAGCCCCGGAGCGCTGGAAGGGCGGGCAAGGTGGCCCCAGCCCGAGGCGAGGCCACCGCACAAGGGGAGCCACAGAGGGGAGTCTGGGGGCGGAGTGTGGGCGGGGCCACACCTGGCTGTTTGGCGGGGGCACAGCCTTCCCCGCCTATGATACCCTCCACCCATGACAGGCTCCCGGAGCAGCCCAGAGCCCTCTGCGGCAGAATCCCGCCCAGGGCTGGCCAAGCAGCGGCTGATTGTCAGAGGTGCTGCCCCTCCCCACCCCAGCTCCAGCCGCAGCCCGTGTCCCCCTCCCAGCAAGCAGCTGATGTGCCCCGCGTGGCAGTTCGATCTCAGAGGCAGCCAATCAGAGGAGCTTGAACATTACCTGCGGGGGACAAACTGGCCCGGGGCCTGCTTGGTTCCTCCTTGGGCTGGGGCTGAAGTGCTGTGAAAGCAGCCAGAGCTGTCACAGGCCCCAGGGGAGAAGCAAATGCTCCCGTGCGTTCTGTAACTACCTGGCGGGGAAGAGGCTCAGGAAGAGAGAGGGACCAGTGCCCGTGTCCCACGGGTGGGGAACACTCAGGAGGCAGGCTGGCAGCCAGGTCCCTGAATCATGGCTCCAGCAGAAGCAGCATAGAGGTGGGAAAGCCCCTGCCAGAGGCTCCTTCTCCTGGAAGCAGGGTCAACCGTTAACGGGGGCCTTGACTTCTTTTCTGAAGGTTTCCATTCCCCCCCAGAGACAAATTAGTTCCCCTCCGCCATGTAGTCACCAGGCTGACCCAGCCCAAGCCTGAGGGCAGTGTGTTGTAGTGGTGAGTGCATTGTTCTGGGAATCAGGGTTTGATTCCCAGCAACTGGCCTGCTGGGTGAGCTTGAGTGAGTCACTTCCCCTTTCCATGACTCAGTTTCCCCACCTGTGAAATGGGGGTAATTATCCCGGGTACAGTGCTTTGAGATCGACTGAGGGAAAGAGCTCAGGATTGTTCTTGTTTGTGGCAATATCTGGCAGCCCAGGCTGGGACCGCTGAAGAGCTAGACCCTCACATCTGTCCGTACCAGCGAACCTCTGATCTGTTCATTGCAGCCCAGTCTGGATACAACAGCAATGGCTGTATTACGTGTAACAGAATAATTGGATGCTCTTAAGCACCTCACCAAGCTGGGTCTGATGCGTAAACCCCACGGTTCAGATGGGGAAGTTGAGGCACAGAGAGGGGGCATGCCCTCCTTAAGTCGCACGGCAAGTCGGCAGAGAGTCCGGACTCTCCCCAGTGTCCTATCCACTAGCCCGCACTGCCTGCCTGGACCCCGCAGCTCCCCTTGGGCTAGCAGCCACCCTCTGGGGCATCCTCTGCAGAGCGAGGCAGAAAGGCCATGCAGCTTGGGCTGTGCCCGGCCAAGGTCCAAAGACAGGGTTACAGCTCAGGCACGCTGGCAGAGCTGAGTCAGATCCTGCGCCTTATCTGGCATGTGTTTGCAGAGTGGGGCTGGCGTGCCCGTCCTTGCATTCCTTGGGGGGGCCCAGAGCTCTCTGATAGCAAAGTGCTGGGGTGGGGGGGCCCTCAGCCACTCACCTCTTCCCCCAGGTGAGGAGGCCGCTTGCAGGAAGTGCCTCCAGGTTGCACAGAGCAGCGCTGATAAGGGAGAGGAAGGAAACTCCCCAGAGATTAGTCCAGGGCAGGAGCCAGCTGTGCCCATGGTGGAGTTCAAAGGGGCTGACGCCAGCCATGTATGGGAGTCTGGGCAGGTCCCCTGTGGTTAGATCACCTCGGCCCTGGCTGGGCTAGTCCGGGGGCTTTAATCACCACCACACCTGGGTGTCTTTGCCCATCGCTCAGTCGTTTGTCATTGAGAAAAATCCCTGCCCAGCCCCTGACCGGAGTAACAGCCCTCTGATCCACAGCCATGCATGGCACACGGCATTGAGGGTTTCTTCAGGTATGTTGGCAACAAGAAGAAAGCCAAGGAAAGCGTGGGACCCTTACTGAATGAGGGAGGCAACCTAGTGACAGAGGATGTGGAAAAAGCTAATGTACTCAATGCTTTTTTTGCCTCTGTTTTCACTAACAAGGACAGCTCCCAGACTGCTACGCTGGGCATCACAAAATGGGGAAGAGATGGCCAGCCCTCTGTGGAGATAGAGGTGGTTAGGGACTATTTAGAAAAGCTGGACGTGCACAAGTCCATGGGGCCGGACGAGTTGCATCCGAGAGTGCTGAAGGAATTGGCGGCTGTGATTGCAGAGCCATTGGCCATTATCTTTGAAAACTCGTGGCGAACCGGGGAAGTCCCGGATGACTGGAAAAAGGCTAATGTAGTGCCAATCTTTAAAAAAGGGAAGAAGGAGGATCCTGGGAACTACAGGCCAGTCAGCCTCACCTCAGTCCCTGGAAAAATCATGGAGCAGGTCCTCAAAGAATCAATCTTGAAGTACTTGCATGAAAGGAAAGTGATCAGGAACAGCCAGCATGGATTCACCAAGGGAAGGTCATGCCTGACTAATCTAATCGCCTTTTATCATGAGATTACTGGTTCTGTGGATGAAGGGAAAGCAGTGGATGTATTGTTTCTTGACTTTAGCAAAGCTTTTGACACGGTCTCCCACAGTATTCTTGTCAGCAAGTTAAGGAAGTATGGGCTGGATGAATGCACTATAGGGTGGGTAGAAAGCTGGCTAGATTGTCGGGCTCAACGGGTAGTGATCAATGGCTCCATGTCTAGTTGGCAGCCGGTGTCAAGTGGAGTGCCCCAGAGGTCGGTCCTGGGGCCGGTTTTGTTCAATATCTTCATAAATGATCTGGAGGATGGTGTGGATTGCACTCTCAGCAAATTTGCGGACGATACTAAACTGGGAGGAGTGGTAGATACGCTGGAGGGGAGGGATAGGATACAGAAGGACCTAGACAAATTGGAGGATTGGGCCAAAAGAAATCTGATGAGGTTCAATAAGGATAAGTGCAGGGTCCTGCACTTAGGACGGAAGAATCCAATGCACCGCTACAGACTAGGGACCGAATGGCTAGGCAGCAGTTCTGCGGAAAAGGACCTAGGGGTGACAGTGGACGAGAAGCTGGATATGAGTCAGCAGTGTGCCCTTGTTGCCAAGAAGGCCAATGGCATTTTGGGATGTATACGTAGGGGCATAGCGAGCAGATCGAGGGACGTGATCGTCCCCCTCTATTCGACATTGGTGAGGCCTCATCTGGAGTACTGTGTCCAGTTTTGGGCCCCACACTACAAGAAGGATGTGGATAAATTGGAGAGAGTCCAGCGAAGGGCAACAAAAATGATTAGGGGTCTAGAACACATGACTTATGAGGAGAGGCTGAGGGAGCTGGGATTGTTTAGCCTGCAGAAGAGAAGAATGAGGGGGGATTTGATAGCTGCTTTCAACTACCTGAAAGGGGGTTCCAAAGAGGATGGCTCTAGACTGTTCTCAATGGTAGCAGATGACAGAACGAGGAGTAATGGCTTCAAGTTGCAGTGGGGGAGGTTTAGATTGGATATTAGGAAAAACTTTTTCACTAAGAGGGTAGTGAAACACTGGAATGCGTTGCCTAGGGAGGTGGTGGAATCTCCTTCCTTGGAAGTTTTTAAGGTCAGGCTTGACAAAGCCCTGGCTGGGATGATTTAACTGGGAATTGGTCCTGCTTCGAGCAGGGGGTTGGACTAGATGACCTTCAGGGGTCCCTTCCAACCCTGATATTCTATGATTCTATGATTCTATGAGGGGAAGGTGTGCCCGCTTTTGGTGTTATCTGGGCCATGGGGCGGACAAGGCCAGGAGCTGGCACAGAGCACAGGGTCTCGCCTTGGGAGGAGACAGACAGCGCATTGAACATGCATGCAAGACCCTCCTGCCAGGGAGCTTTGACATAGCACGAGGCACCCCGAGTGCTTCATGGCAGCTAATAGTGCCTCACAGCTCACCTTCCCTGGATGGGTCACTGTCATGACCCCCACTTTAAAGATGGGGAAACTGAGGCACAAAGCAGGCACATGACCTGCCCCCAGTGAGTTGTTGGGAGTTTCCTCTCTGGCTCAGTCCCTATGTGAGCATCCTCCCCACCATATCTGGGTGCCTCACACTAGATAATTTATCCTCACGCCCCATGAGACAGGGCAGGGTGCTGAGGCACAGAGAGGCGAAGACCCAAAGGGATTCAGATCCCTAGCTCAGTGCAGGATCCCTTTGAACGTCTGGGTTGAAGTGACTTGCCCAGTGTTATGGCAGAGCAGAGATTAGAACTCAATGTCTTCTGGGTGGGTGCTGGAACCAGTGGCGTAGCCTCCCTCCCCTGGGGCCAGCCTTCCTCATGCTACATACTACCCCCACGCTTTGCAGGTCACGCATGGGCTTTTGGTGGCATGAGGACACCAGTCCTGCTGCAGGCTCCCATCCGTCTGTGGTACCCGGCCACGCATAGCCAGTCTCCACAGGGAGCACCGCAGGGAGGTGCTGCTGGTCCTCTCCCCAGCGTGGATGGGGCTGATGTCCTCACCTGGCCTGGTGGCCACGAAGGTGGAAGGACACCAGAAAGAAAGGGGATGAGTCAGCACCTAGGCTGTAATCCTGTAATTGATATTCTGAGCCTTTAACAAGCCCTGGGGAAGAGGAGGACTTGCCAGAACAAGCTTGGTGCCTCCCTCCCCCTTCTGCTGTTTGCATGTGTGTATAGTACATGATCTCTGTGTGTGTGTGTGTATAGTACATGATCTCTGTGTGTGTGTATTTAATCTCTTGTCATACTCGCATGTATGTGTCTGCCATGAGTGCCCAGGGCAGGTTGTGCAGGGCTGCGGGAACATACAGAGGGTTTGACTAACCTGATGATGCATTTGAATGGGTTTCTTGGTCTTGTCAGAACTTCGGAAACTTCCTTTAGGGGCAAGTTATCACATTATTGTCCACGGGGCGTGGGGGCGTGGGAGGTCTGGCACCTTCCTCTGATGCATCTGGTGCTGACCAGCGTTGGAGATCGGCTCCTGGCTCTGATCCATTCTGGAGATTCCCACGTTCTCCTTGTTAGGATATTCACTGTAGACCGCCCAGAGTCCTGGCTGTTTTACGATACAATCCCAGGCAGAAAATACCAGCTAGGAAAGGGCTGATTACCCCAGTGGAGAACGGCAAAACCAGATCAATGGCTGGAAATTGAAGCCAGACACCTTCACATTAGACATTCCGCACAAATGTCTAAGTGGGAGGGCGATTAACCACCGCAACAAGCCACCCAGGGGAGTGGGGGTTCTCCATGTCTTCAGACTAGACTAGATAATGCGTTAGCCAAACACAAGTGCTTGGGCTCAGCACAGGGCCAGTGGGTGGAATTCTCTGGCCTGTGCTATCGGGGAGGTCGGACTAGATGAGTTTATGGTTCTGTTTGGCCTTAAACTCTAGGAATCTATGGGCCAGGGGATGGAATAATGCACTGGAAAGGTTCCTTTAAAAACAATGCAGGGGAGGCCTATTGCCTCAATGGCCGTTTCTGCACTGCGAGGCGTTTAAAAGCAGCCACCTGGATTTGGGTGGGTTTGGGGGTTATTGTTCTTTTTTGGGCTAATTTCTTTCTTTCTTTCTTTTTTCTGGCAGCTCCTCCAGTTCTGAGCTGGGCTGCATGTTATCGAGCGAGCCCAATGAGGAATAGACTCTGAAAGCCCCTGAGTGGGGAGTGTGGGCTGGTGGTTAAAGCAGGGGCTGGGAGTCAGGATTCCTGGGTTCTGTTTCTAAGGGCTTGTCTACAGGGAGACCTGCCCTGGTTTAAGGGGTCAATTTAAATTGAGTTAGTTAAACTGAGTTAGTTAAACCAGTGTAAAGCCCAGTGTGGATGCTCTCATTTTGGATTAAGAGAGGCCTTCTTCGGTTTATTTTAAATTTACTGGGAAAAGGTTTAAGATAAACCAATATGAGAATAATCGCTAGAGCTCAAAGCACTTTATGCCCATTTTACAGATGGGAAAACTGAGGCACAGAGAGGCAATTGTCCAGCAGCAAAGCTGGGACTAAAACCCAGGTCTCCTGATTCTCAGTGCAGTACTTTGTTCAACCACACTGCAGCTCTTAAATTGAATAAGCCACTCTTAAACCAGAATAAGAATACCCACACGCGCAGGGGTTTGCACCAGTGAAACTATATCAGTTTAAGGCTTGGTCTACACACAACAGTTGCACTGATGCCATCTTGCCACACAGACCAGACCTTATTCTGCTGCTGAGTCAGTGAGTGACCGAGGCCAAGCCACTGAGGCCAGCAGTTTCAAAAGTGGCCCGTGATTTAGGGGACCACGATTTTCCGGGAGCTCGATTGAGACATGTGTGGCCAAGTTTATGAGTGCCCAGAAGCTCCCCACTGGGACGTCGATGGCCAGATTTTGAAAAGAGCTCAGAGCTCGACGTACACCTGATGGGCTTGCTGTGCTCCTTTGAACATCTGGCCCCGCTTGTGGGTGCTACTGAGTCTTTCTGAACATCTAGCCCCAGCGGGTGGTTCCCAGAGATGCTGAGCCCCCCACAGCTGCCAGCCATTTCAGGTGGGAGCAGGTCAGAAAACCAGGTCCTGGATTTTCTGGGCACCCAGAATTAGTGGCCACTTTGCCAAATGTTGGCTTAACTGCTCGGTGCCTCAGTTTCCCCATCTGAAAGTGGGGACAATGATACTGCCCTAACTGCTGGGGCAGCAAGACCTCCACACAGTGGGAGGCGGTGGAGAATCCAGCTGAATGGGTGTATATTTTCATTAAAATTCCCACCTCCCTGTTCCCCCCACCTCTGTACATAGGTTTCTTTCTTCTCCTTATTTTCCACTGGATTTCCCAAGCTACTCCACTCTGCTCCCTTTTCTTTTCCTAAATGCTGCACAAATCCAGCCGGAGTTGTTTCCACATCTCTCATCAATGTTGTATCGATGAAACGCCCCTCCCAAGGTAACCGACGATCTTAATCCATATCAGGAACCTGCCCTCGCCCTGCATAGCAACAGGTATTAAGCACCCGCTGTAAATCTGTTGCAATCAGACTGTGCTATCTAGAGTTTGTTTAGGAGCTTTGGAAATAATCCCCTGAATAGCATCAGGTTCCACTAGGTGATGACACAGGATTTATATAACAGGGTTTCAGACTGGCTCATAATCGGCTGTAAAAATGTTACTCCTGGCTCTGGTTGCTTTTCTGTTTTCTGTCTCTTTCTCTCTGCCTGTAATTTTCAATCCCTTCAGATTTATTTCTCCCTTTTAATGGTTCTTTGTCTTTCACTCCTTCCTGTTCTTGCTCTTAGATCTAGTTTTAATTGGAACCAGGAGGTAGCAGCTCTGGAATGGAGGGGGGAAAGGGACATTTGCCTTTTATTATCGATCCGTTGCCTTCCCCAGTCTCTCTCATAGGAAGCTCTCAACACACCTTAACTGATGAATTAAGACTGCAATGCACCCTGTGAGATGTATTAGGGATACATGAAAAACATTTCACACTTTCACTGACATGCAGCCACCTCTGAGGTGGAACCCAGCGGCTGTTTAAACAGCTACACATCAAGTTAGAGGAGGCAGCGGAAAAGAATGCTACGTTCGACTGAAACTGCAGGAGGAAGTAATTAACCAGCTCAGGGACACTGTTTCACTTTATGAAAAGTGCAATGGGATTTGCAGTGACCACAAACTTGGCTTTCTGTCTTGTCTGAAAGATGGCTCAGTTCCCCCCTACTACTGTGACTCAGAAGGAAGAGAGCAGATAACTGACTTACCAACTCCCTTTCTTGCATCACCTGGGTGTTCCTTGGACTCTCCCATCTGAGTATTAACCTGGCTTGCTTCAACCCATTTAGCGTGGGCATACTAGGGGCAAGTGACCCAGCACAAGGCAGTAGGGGCTGGAGAGACACTCACTAGCTGACAGCCACTCGTTTGTCATTAGTGAGTTGTTCCCCTGGAGCTCGGAGCTACAGGTGCTTTGAGAACAAGATGGAAAAATTTGCCTGGAGCTTGTCTACATGTGAAAGTTTTACCAGTGACACCCTATAGCCCCCTCCCAGCCCCGGGGGCACTACTATGCTGCTAGAAGTGGGGCGCGTTCCCCCCCATTTAGCTCAAACCCCTTCCCAAGTGACATAAGCTAATCCGAAAAAAGGCCCTCAGACCTTGGTTTAAATTCACCCCTTAGCTTATCCCAGTCTCGCTTTCCCAGCCAGAGAAGCCCCTAGCCTCACTGCAGTCTGCAGTGACTCTCTGACACGGGAACGCTGGTTGAAATCCCAGTGACTGACATTTGGTAATGACAAATTTCAACCTGTTTGTAATGGACGTTTTTATTAAAACTTGACTGAAATGGGGGCTGACATTTGCCATGGATTGAAAAACATGTTTTTGTTTTTTTCAGGAAACAGCAACCATTTCAGAACCGGTTTTGATCAAAAACATCCAGGAGACAATTTCATCAAAAAGCCAACAACTGGAATAAGGGAAACCAAACCAACTTTGAAGTGTCAGATATTCTCACAAAATGATTTCCCGACAGGCTGCTTAGACATTTTCTTAGGCACTTTGGGGTCGGGACTGTTTCTCTGTTTGTACTGCGCCTAGCACTGTGGGGGGTCTGGTCCGTGGCTGGGGCTCCAAGGCACCACGGTATTAGAAACCAATAATCAGACAGCTCCGTGGATCTCAGCTGGTGTCCCCGGCGTGTCTGGCAGATCTGGAGCATTAAGGGAGATCTGCACTAAACATGAAGGTGGCCTGGAAGGGTTGGGTTTGGTTGGCTGGTTTCTCTGCTTTGTTTTTTACTTTAAAAAAATTCAGGTCTCCTGTGTTTCCCCAGGCCGGCTCTGTGGATGACTAGAGAGCTCGTGGGACTGTGATCTCACCAGGCTCCAGTTTTGGAGTCCCTCCCTGCAGCCCCTGTACGCTATACACCAGCCTCTAGCCATGGCTGAAAGTTCTGCCTTCTCTGCTAAGAGCCAAAGGGAGCTCAGCATCTCCCGCTGGGAAAGGGAAGCAGCCCATCGCCTGGCTCCATCTCCCCGTCTTCCTCCCCTCTTGTTTCAGTCTATTTAGCCATTGCACAAATGGGCTGCAGTGTGACAGATTCCCCCCGCCCACTCCTGCCAATCCTGGGGAAGCCCCTGGTTCCAATGGACAGTTCTCCCCCTCTCCCCTGGGCAACCCCTGGTGTACAGGCATGGCTGGGGATGGAGGGCAGGCGGGGAGTGCACAGGCCCCCAGCTAGTCCAGGATGCTGCAAAGGTCCATCTGAGGCTCCTTCTCACCTTCCAGGCTTTCCTGAGCCAGCACCAGGGAGCAGACAGGGCACTTTCTCCGGGATGACAGCAATGCTGCCAAAGCCTCCGCCAAGCCAAGGCATGGCCCTGCTCCTCCCTGGGCCTGCACTGAAAGTCCAGCCCTGTGACAGGAACAGGTGCGGCCGCAGCAGCGGCTCCAAAGGTGTGCACACCAAGACAGCTGCTAATCTGGTTCCAAACACGGTCCCTATTCTGAGAGCCAGAAAACTGCCCCTCTGCCCTGCACTTAAAGAAGTTTCCTTCTCTCTCTTCACCACATCCCGGGGGCTCTGCTCACAACATACCCATGAGAATGTCATTAGAGCCATCAGAACTCTGGCTGTCTTTTGAAGCATTCAGAACCAGTAACCCAAACCAGGGTGAGACAAAGCAGGCTGCTCTCTAAGGCAGCAAGGCATCTCTCACCCACACTTGCTCTAGGCTTGCAGTCTGCAGGCTGACTCTGATTGCAGCAACCTTCGCTACAGAGCCCCCCCACACACACACACACCTGCAAGCAGGACCAGCCACCCCCCTCCCAATCTTAAAGTTACAGCTTGTGATTTCAACCCAGTCCTCAATACACCACGCCTTGCCCCACAGAAATGTTACTCGTGCCGAGGAATGAGCCTGTGCTTCTTATTTTGGAGAACTGATCCCTTTAGGCTCCAGTCAAATGGGATTTTCCAGCTTCTCTGACACAACCCTCCACCCCTAACTAATGACCTGGGGCTCACAATCTTCTACCCTAACTCTAGCTCCTCCTACCCAAGGATCTCCAAGCACTATACACACACTAGTAAGTTAAGCCTCACAACCCACTCAGGAGGAAGGTCAATATTAATACGAATCCCTAGTGCGCTCCCTCATCAGATCTGACAAGTGCTTTACCAAGGAGGTCAGGATCATTATCCCCATGTCACAGATGAGGAAACTGAGCCACGGGAAGGGGAAATGTCTTGCCATAAAGTCCCACAGCAGAGCAGATCCAGGGATAGAACCCTCTACATCTCCTGTCCTATCCTGTAGCCACGCGACCATGCGGAAGTCAGGCGGCTGTTTGTCAATGGCAACCAGTCAGACACAGAGCGGCTGCCTGATGCGATGGTGGATGGTTGGTCCCTGGCAGTGACCAGCCAGTCTGCCTGCTGGAGGCCCCTGACTTTCCTAGCCGCACTTTGCTGAACCTCCTTGGCTCCGCTCCTGTGTTTGATCTGACTGGGAGTGACCATGTGATGAGCTGGCCATTTGCCCACCGAGGTCTCCGGGCATGCCTGGGCTGTCGCTGACAAGGCCGCCTCTGTGTCGGCAAGCCCCACAAGGGGCTGTTATCAGAGCCCCAGGTAAAGTGAGCTCTCCCCAGGGCCTGTGAAATCCCCAAATCCCACCCCCCACACCATGGCCCAGGACAACCCAGCACAGCCTGTGTCAGGGTTAACAACTTCACGCCCGCCTCCTTGCGCTGACACTCCCATTGGATTTGGTTTGTGCACATGGATTTTTTAACTGGCCTCTTGGGTACCTGAGGGACAGTGATTCGGTTGTTATCAGCCTCTTAATTACTGCAATTAATTAGGGATCAGGGCCCCATGGTAGATGTGTGATGTGTAAGGTGTCAGTCTTGTTTAGATGAACAGCTCATCAAGGCAGGGACAGTCTTCATGCAGGGAGCTGTACAGAGCGGAGCACAGTGTCAACACTTGACAGATAATGAAAAGGGACTGGATCTGCTGGAAACAAAAGTCCTACATTTTTTTATCCTGGACTCAGGGACCAGCTCACCACACTGTTTGGCTCATAACACTTACTGCTTCTCTGGCGCCTCCCAAGGATCTCCAAGCACTTCACAAGCAGTAATCCTTGCACCATGCCCCTAGGAAGGGAGGGCAGTCCCATCAGCCCCATTGTACAGATGAGGAAACTGAGGCATGGAAGAGCTCTGTGATTGGCATGAGGCCACACAGTGCATCAGTATCACTGCCAGCATTAGAACGCAGATCTCCTGGTCCTGTCCTTTCCTCACCTTGGTGCTTCCCACCAGGCTGCCCCTCATGCTTGGGAGGAGTTCCTCATGGACGTCCACACAGCCACCTCATTGTTCTCCTGCAGGTCACTCCTCAGGCTCCTCCTCTGCCCTGAGGCTTACAGCAAACTGGACAATGGCTGGGCTGCTGGTGTGCTGAGACCACAGCCTGTCCCACTGACCAGGGCTGGTTCATTCCTTGGACTCCTCCATCTTTCTGCTGCCTGTTGTCTCTTGTCTCATACCTACCTTGTAAGCTCCTTGGGCATGGACTACCTTTGTGTTCTGAGATTGTACAGTGCCAGGCACAATGGGGTCCTGGGCCATAACTCGGCCTCATAGACCCTACGGTAATAATAAGAATTATTATTATTGTTGTTAATAACAACATGGCCTCCTTAATAACCTTCCCCATGACCATCCCTTTGGAGGGGACACAGCTATGAAAATCCTTCAAGACCAGCTCAGGTCTGGGCACCTCCTGAGTCCAGCTCGCCAGTTGGGGTTGGTGAGTCGGTCACGTTGGACGTCGGTCCATCGGGAGCTGAGCTGCGGTCCACCAAACTCATTCCATGATGGACTTACACCCTGGACCAAGAAGGGGAAAAGGGACTCTTGACTTTAGCAAAGCTTTTGACACAGTCTCCCACAGTGTTCTTGTCAGCAAGTTAAAGAAGTATGGGCTGGATGAATACACTATAAGGTGGGTAGAAAGTTGGCTAGATTGTTGGGCTCAACAGGTAGTGATCAATGGCTCCATGTCTGGATGGCAGCCGGTATCAAGTGGAGTGCCCCAAGGGTCGGTCCTGGGGCCGGTTTTGTTCAATATCTTCATAAATGATCTGGAGGATGGTGTGGATTGCACTCTCAGCAAATTTGCGGATGATACTAAACTAGGAGGAGTGGTAGATACGGTGGCAGGTAGGGATAGGATACAGAGGGACCTAGACAAATTGGAGGATTGGGCCAAAAGAAATCTGATGAGGTTCAACAAGGACAAGTGCAGGGTCCTGCACTTAGGACGGAAGAATCCAATGCACCATTACAGACTAGGGACCGAGTGGCTAGGCAGCAGTTCTGCAGAAAAGGACCTAGGGTGAAGTGGACGAGAAGCTGGATATGAGTCAACAGTGTGCCCTTGTTGCCAAGAAGGCCAATGGCATTTTGGGATGTATAAGTAGGGGCATAGCCAGCAGATCGAGGGATGTGATCATTCCCCTCTATTCGACATTGGTGAGGCCTCATCTGGAGTACTGTGTCCAGTTTTGGGCCCCACACTACAAGAAGGATGTGGAAAAATTGGAGAGTCCAGCGAAGGGCAACAAAAATGATTAGGGGTCTGGAACACATGACTTATGAGGAGAGGCTGAGGGAACTGGGATTGTTTAGTCTGCAGAAGAGAAGAATGAGGGGGGATTTGATAGCTGCTTTCAACTACCTGAGAGGTGGTTCCAAAGAGGATGGTTCTAGACTATTCTCAGTGTTAGAAGATGACAGGACAAGGAGTAATGGTCTCAAGTTGCAGTGGGGGAGGTTTAGGTTGGATATTAGGAAAAACTTTTTCACTAGGAGGGTGGTGAAACACTGGAATGCGTTACCTAGGGAGGTGGTAGAATCTCCTTCCTTAGAAGTTTTTAAGGTCAGGCTGGGATGATTTAATTGGGGATTGGTCCTGCTTTGAGCAGGGGGTTGGACTAGATGACCTCCTGAGGTCCATTCCGACCCTGATATTCTATGATTCTGTGATTCAATGGTTCTCAGCCTTTCCAGATGACTGTACCCTGTTCAGGTGTCTGGTTTGTCTTGCGTGACCCCAAGTTACACCTCACTTAAAAACTACTTGCTTGCAAAGTCAGACATGAAAATACAAAAGTGTCACAGTGCACTGCTACTGAAACGTTGCTCACATTCTCATGGTTACCATATGATTATAAATCAACTGGAATATAAATGTACCTACGTTTCGGTGTACAGTATAAAGAGCAATATAAAAAAGTCATTGTATGAAATTTTAGTTTGTACTGACTTCGCTCGTGCTTTTTGTAAAACTAGGCAAATATCTAGATGAGCTGATGCACCTCTGGAAGACCTCTGTGCACCCTCAGGGGTACACGTACCCCTGGTTGAAAACCACTGCTCTAACCCACTGAGCCTCAGCCAGTGTACATATTACAGAGACAGGAGGATTTCCCTGGCACAGGTGAATGTGAACCCACAAAGAGCTTTTGCGGGTGATTAAAAGCTGAAGGGAACTGCAGGCCAACTCCAGGGCTCTGGCATTCATTTAAGAGAATCGTTCCACCAGTGGCACCTTTTAGAGACTCACAGATGTCCTTTGTGGAGGGGCAGGGCTGGGAACAATGCCATGCTTTCACCATCTGGGGCGGAACTTCCAGGGTCACATCTCCCTACACCAGTGCATTCAGGCTAAGGTGACTTTCATTGTAGATTAAGGACAGACAAGAAAGAACAAAGGTCAAGTATCCAGGAGAGAGCACAGCGGGTGTGTCTCTTCTGTAACAGTCTGCAGCAGCTTGGAGAACAAAATGGTGGTTGAACTCATATAGATGTAGAGGGTGCTTAGAAATTTAAAGGTGCAGTATGCAGGAAAGAAGAAGCATCACTATTTGATGGCTAGAGGCACTAAGGGGTGTGTGGCCTGGCGGAGACAATTAAACACTGATCAGGGAAGAGGGGAAGGTAGAAGAAGTGGAGATAACCTCAAGCTGAAACCCTGGGTTTGTTGTTATTTGTACTGTAGTAGCACCTCAAAGCTCTAGTCATGGTCCAGGATGCCGTTGTGCTAGGAGCTGTGCAAACCCAGCCCAAAAAGACCATCCCTGCCCCAAGCTCCCCTCGCCCACCCCTGGTTGCTCACGATGGTTACTCCTGATAGCAGGGTGAGTTTGGCTGGTTCACCTGATAGAGACCAGCTGCTAGGGCCCCCGTGACCCGGAGATCCCCTAAATCAAGGGGCACAGAGGCTGGATGGAGTGTGGATGGACGGGTGGGGAGCTGATGGGTCAGGACACAAGGCAGGAGGGATCTGTGGAGTGAGATGTGGCCAGCGCTCAGCCAAGTTACCAACCGACTGCAGCTCACACCCAGGAGGCTGAATTCCCCAGCCAGTGGAGTCGCATGGGGTGTGCATCAGAGCAGAACCAGACCCTGGGATGCCAGCTGGATGGCATCAGTGCCAGCCCTAGCTCGCTCAGAGCAGGCACCGTGTGGGGCTGGGAGGAGCTCCCTCCCCTGGGGCTCTACCGCCTGAGGAACATGGCATGGAAATGGCCCGGGGTTCTCTGCATGGCACTGAGTGCCCAGAACGCTTTTCAACTCACGCCCTATGAGCATCTGTCCAGACTGTTGATCTTAGAGCTAAAGGGCTCCAGCTGGGAGCAGGGCCTAGGGCAGGGATGGGCAAAATACAGTCCACAGGCCAGATCCGGCCCCTCTAACATTTCTCTCTGGCCCGCCATGAGTAACATTTCTGTCCGGCCTCCTCTGCCCCATCGAGAATCTCCGAGTCTGGCTGCTAAAAGTCCCACGGCGCAGTGGGGCACTCAGGCAGGCTGCCTGTCTGCCGTGGCCCCATGCCGCTCCTGGAAGCGGCCGGCTGCTGCTGGCATGTCTCTGCGCACCCCTGGCGGGACGGGGGAGGCGGCTCCGTGCGCTGCCCCCGCCCCCATCACCGTCCTCACAGTTCTCACTGGCCGAAAACCGGGAATGGTGCTTGCGGGAGCAGGCAGTGCAATGAGACCCGCTGCCTCCCTCCCCACAAGGGGCATGCAGAGACGTGCCGGCCGCAGCCACTTCCAGGAGTGGCGTGGGGCTACGGCCTGCAGGCAGCCTGCCTGAGCCCTGCTGCGCTGCTGGCCGGGAGCCACCTATGGTAAACGCCTCCTGACCAGAGCCTGCACTTCACACCCCCTTCCACAACCCAACCCCCTGCTCCAGCACCCCTTGCACCCAAACTCCCTCCCAGACCCTGCACCCCCCCATTAGTATAGTAAAAGTGTGCATCCCATGATGACTTACCAAAATTCGTGGAGTGGCCCCCCTGTGAAAATTATTGCCCACCCCAGCCTAGGGGATGAGTGCTACACAAACACACAGCAAAGGACAGTCCTGGCCCCACAGCTTCCAGGCAAGGAGGGGAGACGGAGGCAGAGAGCTTGCCCACGGTCCCGGCCAAGCAGAGAACCCAGGTTCTTGACTTCACTCTATGCTCTGGCTGCTAGGCCACAGCCTGTGTAATACACAGGCTCCCCGCCAAGCTGACACCACCTTCCTCAGCTAAGGTGTGCCCTCGTGATCAAACCCATCAATTCTCCATCCACGTGCTAGGGCACCGGTTCAAATGCTGGGGGAGGCCATAGTGACTGTCAGTAAAGCACCCTGGGCCCGACTCAGAAGGAATTACTCGAGTTCCTGCTAGAAATAGCTGGGTGCTGTGAGCTGAAATGGACGTTCCTGATGTGATGGGCTTCCACAGCGCATGGGGAACTGTCTTACAATGCTATGGCGCTTTTCGCCCGTAGATCTCAAAGCACTTTGGCCCAGGAAGGTAAGACCCTGGGTACCTTTGAAGATCTGGGCCCTGCTGTGTGGGAAACCAAGGCAGAGAGCAGTAGCTCCGGCAAGGCCACCCGGCAAATCTGTGACAGAGCGGAAAGGAAAAGCCTGCTCTCCTGACCGCGGGCACTGCACTGACAGCACCACTGCCCCGCCCCCCGCAGCAGGGATCCCCAGCACTGGTGCACTGTGGCTCTGTCCAGTTCCCCCAGGGCAGGCCTGCAGTGAGTTGAATTCTGGGAGGTGGGGAAGGAGTTTGTTTTGGCCTTGGTGTGGGAGACACAGCTGGGAAAAACAGCCAGATGTTTTCAAAGTTGTTTTATGAATGTGGCAGATGTTTCATTCCCCCTGGATTTGCACTGGGAGCGGTGCAGCTGATGTTTGGCATTTGTATTTCAGAGAGAAGTCTTTGGGCTGCTGCTCGGGAGTTACCAGCCATCCCCCGGCTGCTGCTGCGGCAGAGGGGTCTGGGACTCCTGTCTTGATACAAGGGGGTGGGGGGAGTTGCAGACAGGGCCTGAATCCTGCCTGCTGGGAGAATCTGGGACACAGCGCTCTGTTAGGAGCACTTTACAAACGCTACCATGCTCCCAAAGCTGGTTAATTCCTTCTAACAACACAGAGTTATCCACAATCTCCTGGCTGGCTTCCAGGCCAGGTAATTACATTCCACCTACCTGAAATCCCCCGGGGGTTGTAACTGGATCTTGTGCATTTTCCAGCCTGATATGTTTAAAGACTGCTGCCTTCTGCCCCAGAGGTGGCTGCTTTTTTGTGGTGGGTGAAACCCTCTAACAATAAAACCCTTGATTTGGTCTAGTGCCCAGTTCGCCTCTTGCCAGGCAGTCGGGAGTGACTGGAGTTAATGGAGTGAACTCAGCTTAAAACGGGGGTGGGGTGGGGAGCATCTTTCATACTGTGTGTTGCAAAACATCTCACTGATTTAATTGCAATAATTAGGGAATTGGATGGTGATGGAAATAAAGGCCCTGCGTTTAGAGAACTGTGTGAGAGTTTGCCCAGGGGTTGGGGGGATTGCCAGTTGCTGATATTAATTGTCAGTACCTGGAAGGTCACCCAGTGTTACCAAAGGACCCAGAGATATTGTTAACCCTTGCAGTGCTGACTGAACGGGTAGCTAAGGTATCAGTTCTAGACTGGGGCACAGGAGAGCTGGGTTCTATTCTTGGCCCTGCTGGGTGACCTCGGACAAGTCATGTCCCTGCTCTGTGCCTCAGTTTCCCTTCCCATTCTTTCTGTATTTAGATTGTGAGCTGTGTTGGGCAGGGAGTGTCTCTTGGGCACGTTTATAATTCAGACTCCTGGCTCCAGGAGACACCCCCTGTCCGCAGGCTCTGATTGAGCCAACGTGCTAAAAACAGAGCGTACCTCCCTGCAGTGGTGTGAGCAGAATGAGGAGCTAGCTGCCCCGTCTCGGATGGGCATGCGCTCAGGGCTGCTAGCCTTTCCCATCACTGCAGCTGCACTCTGGTGTTAGTGCAGGTCGCTAGGGCGGGTGTGTCTCCTTGAATTGTGAATCACCCCAGTGCAGACACAGCCGTTCTCTGTGCAGTGCCTAGCACAAGGAGGCCTGGATCTCAGGTGGAGCTCAAGGTGCTGCTGGGATACACGCACTCAGAACTGGGGACTGTGCAGGCTGCCTGCAGTTTCCGATCACAATCACAGCCGATCACAGTCACTTCTTAGCGAGGAGCAGAAGCGGGCCAGGACGAAGACACCCAGACGGTCTAGAGACGGGAGATCGGGAGCCCTCGGGTCTCACTGCACAAGAACAAGGGGCCAATCAAGGACCCTGCGAAGTGGCACATTCCAAACCACTTGAAGGAACGGCTTTTTCTGACAGTACACACACACAGCCGGTGGGACTCGCTGCCACAGGATATCACTGAGGCCAAGCGCTTAGAACGCTTCAGAAAGGACAGCAACCAGAATGAGAACCGTGAATGCTGAAAAACAAACAAACGAATGAGAGCTGGGGAAGGATCTAACCCAAGCTCTAGCACTGGGGTCGGGAGGAAAGGTGCTGGGGGGGCAGGCCATCCTGCAAATGCAGGGCTTCTTGCTCCTTCCTCTGAAGCAGCTGATACTGGGCACTGTCCAAGCCAGGGCACTGGGCTGGCCGGATGCAGCAGGGAGAGACCTATGGTCCTGCGGCAGTCAGCAGAGTCCCTCCCGATTTGCAATGGTGCAATGAGACCCAGTCACGGCATGCCGAGGGTCCATTTGGCTGACGCCAGGGAGCCGAGAGACATCGCTAGACGTGGGATCGTAACAACATGGGAATTGCCCTAGACGGGAATTGCAACATGGGACCACCCTGCCCAGCATCCTGCCTTCAGGGACAGGTGCATGTAGCGCCCCCTACTGGACAGTGAAGGAATCCCTTGCCCTGAGGCCGACTGGCCGAGCTCCTCTCTGAGCCCAGGCAGTCAGTGGTCTGCGTAGGGCCCTATCCTGATGTAGCGTGTTTGCTTCACCCAAGTTGTGGAAGGGCAGGCAGAGAAGGGGCACTGGTTGCACAGGCTGGCAGAGTCAGCATCCCAGCCAATGGCGGCAGCCAGGAGCCCTTCCCAGTCACATAGCTTCTCCTGGTCACGTAGCAAAAACTTGTTTTTCCTCCCGGTTTGCATCGTTCCTGCCTCAAGCGCCTGGTTTCCTGGAGGGAAGGCTCTGCAGATTCAGCACAATGGAAGGTGGGCGTGCCTGCCAGGAGCCCGCATGGTTTGAAACAGGAACTGCCCAAAGCTGAGCTCATGCTAGCCTGGCCCTGCATGCACCCCCTGGTTCCTCTGTGCACAGCTCAGGGGCAGCATAGAACTACACCTCTCACTTGCAAAGCCCCTGGGACAAGCCAGTCGGTAGAATCACCCCCATATTACATGGGGGAAACTGAGGCACAGAGCAGGGAAGTGACACGGCCAAGATCATGCTGGAAGAGGCTAGTGTGAGAGCGGGATTAGAACTCAGGAGCCCATGGCTGCCAGGGCTGTGCTTAGGCCCAGGGCTTAGCTCTCAGTGGCCTTTTGCACTCCTGGATGAGTGCTCGTCCCCACTCCAGGCATGTTAATTCCCAGGGACTCCCTGGCATGCACCTCACCCACGAAACAGCATGATTCAGAAGCCAGCCCCTTGCTCGCAGCCCCTTTGGGGACAGCTACATCCTTTCGCTTTGCTCCCAGGAGTTCAAAGAGCCCACCGGCACTGTCCCTCTGCCAAGCACACACCCTGCCAGCGCCCCTCCGCTGCTCCTTGGGACAAAGCTGCAGTGGAGACAACACACAGGTGGCAGGGAGGTCCCCGGTAGCCCTCCCCGCTCCCTTGAGCTATTTTGCCTGGCTGACATGTACCCCGAGGCTTTCACCCAGTGTGTAACACCTGCACCGCTGCTAGGATCCGTCCAGCTACAGGCAAACCTAGCCACAGCTTCAGATCAGTCTACAGAGCCGGCCTGCCGCAGGGGAGCCTTCCCCAGCCCTGGCCCCTCATCCTCGGTCTCTCAGCGGGATTTGTGGGGTGCTCGCTCGTCCTTCATCACTGCTGAACGAACACAGTGCCCCGTCCCCTCCAGGACTCAGTTAGACCCCAGTTGAGTCTGGAGCCTTCCCTTGTCACCCATTGTTTTCCTGGTCTTAACGTACAGGCATTTTAGGGCAATCTCTCTGCCTTTGCCACTTGGTCCTGTGCTCATCTTGCTACCACCTGCCTTTCTTCCTCCCCTGCCTCTTATCTGACCGTGCTGTCTCCAAGCTCAGGGCCTTCCACCGGACACCTGCTATCTGCACCCCATCCTCCCCTTGAGCTGCTCCTGGTGGGTGGCTCCTCTGATAGGAGCGTGGAAGGGCCGGGGGGTGGCTAGAAGGGTTAAAGGACAGATAAGAAGAGGGAAAGGGTGGATGTGTTGGGGGACGAGCAGATAAACACGAGGATTAAGGGACAGACGGGGAAGTTGTGTTGATGGACTGAGAAATAAAGAGACACAAATGCTGAGCGACGAGTAGATGGAGAGGGAAATACAGGGATAACGGGACAGGCTAGTGGAGGATGGGAGTGGGAGGTATAGCTCAGTGGTTTGAGCATTGGCCTGCTAAACCCAGGGATGTGAGTTCAATCTTTGAGGGGGCTGTTTGGGATCTGGGGCAAAAATTGGGGATTGGTCCTGCTTTGAGCAGGGGGTGGGACTAGATGACCTCCTGAGGTCCCTTCCAACCCTGATAGTCTATGACCCTATGAGGAGTGGGCGGAGGAAGACGTGCTAGAGAAGGGTAGAAGGGGAGCGAAGATATGCTGGGAGAGGGTGGAGCTGAGGGGCAGATAGGGACCTGGATGGCTTGGAAGCATCTCAGGCCGGTGGCTACGTCCATCTCTCCAACCGAGCCACCCTGGTCACCGTGCAGCCAGCTCCTGCAGTGATCTGCTGTATTCACCTGCCAACCGGTCGGCCTAGCTCAGCAGCCCCAAGGGGAGCCCAGAATTCAAGAGACCCTTGAGTGATGGGGTCAGAGAGCTTCCCCGAGCCAACGGCACGTCAGGCTGACACAGGGAAGGCACAGCCACTTCGTAGCCAACGGTGCACAGGAGAGCAACGTGGCCAGCGTCTTGGCTGGCCACGCTAATCCCATGGACCAGGTGCCAGTTTTGCAGCTGGGGGGAATGGCCTTTCCATGTGAGATCACGTGAGACTTGAACCCATGACCCGCAGGGGTGTAGTCCAGCCACTCAGCTCAAGCAGTGTTATGGCTGGGCCCAATTCTGTGAGAGGGTGAGTCCCCTCGACCAGGAAAGCCTGGTGCAGATCCGGCTCGTGGAGCGTCTGTTTTGGCTCAGAGCCGAGGAACACTCCCACCCGGTTGTGGGGCGGACGATCAGGGCAGGGCTCCCACAGAGGAGGGCCCCATGACCCCCCGAGGTGACGTGAGCAGTGCCAGCTGAGGCTCCTCATTGTTCCAGCTGGGCTGGGCCTCCCTGAAGACAGTGCCCTGGCAGGGGGGTGGCGGCACGGAGAGGCTGCGAAGGAGGGGGCACGAGGGCTGCAGCGACCAACCGTGGGGTGAGCCCACCTGCCCGCCCGCTCCGGTGCCAGCCCAGCGGGTGTGTGCCACCCCACAGAGCCGCCTGCTGCTGCCTTGGCTTGAGGGTGACCTTGGAAAGAGCAGGAGGGTGAGAGCCAAGCAGAACCTCAACGGGAGGGGAGCTATCTGGAGGGGGTGGTGGGAACTGGCCCCCTGAGGGGCTGGAGGGGGGCACATCCACTTTGCCTGCAAAGAGAGACATAATAAGAAAGGGGGTTGGGGTAGAAGGCCTAGGAGACAGACAGACAGACTCTGCAGATGGAGGGAAACCGAGGAAGGATGAGTGGAAACAGGGACTGCCCATCCTAACCCCTCGTCTGTTATTCTCTCCCCTTTTCCTCTCACTCTCCTGTTCTTCCTCCTCTTCTCCTGTCCCTGCCCAGCTCCCTCCTCTTCCTCTTTCACTCCCCCATCTCTCTCACCCCACACATGTGTGTTTCTCCTAAGTGGGGGGGGCGGGGGGGGATTGAGGGTTCAGCTCCCCAGGTCCAGGTGGTGGAGGGAGGCCTAGTTTTAGGCAGGGCTTCGTGCAACCCCCAGCATTTGAATCATCATCACATTGTCTAACCCTGCTCCGACCTTAAAACCCCACTTGCTCCCGGCACCTCATCTCCATCACTGCTCCCACTGGGAGAGCCGGCCTGGGGCAGGCACTTGTGGGGCAGAGAGGCTGGGGTTACCACCTTGCTCTTACCCGGCTGAGGGGGCCAGGGCGGGAGCCTTTCCGTGCTGCACTTCAGGCAGCCAGAGGGGTCGTTGCTGAGCAATGGGGCGGGGGGGCACGTCTCCTGCAGACAATGGTTTGCACAGCTCACCTAGCCCCCAGGCAGGGCTGGGGGGGGCAAAGCCAGTGCTCCTGAGGAGCCGTGCCAAGCCCAGCCCTTTGAGTGGCTCAGGTTCTGCTCTACCATTTTGTACAGGAACTCTGGGCTTTCCTGGGATGGTACAGGAACCTCCCAGGCCCTCCAGGGTCAATGTTAGACTCTAATCTGGGACCCCCGCCCCAGTCTGGGCAGCTGGGCTACTGTAGTGCTACCAGGACTGATGCTGAGGCCTGGTACAAGCGTATCAAACAGCATCTCTTTCATTTAATGACATTTCCTTTTCTAGAGGGTTCTAGTAATGAAGGGGTTGATACATAGCCCCAGCCACTCAAACGTGTCCCCATTGTACAGGTGGGGAAACTGAGTCAGGGAGCGGTGAAATGACATGGCCCAGCCCATATAGCAGGTCAGCAGCAGAGCTAGGAATAGACCCCCCACCTAGTCTCATGCTCCATCCACTAGACCATGCAGCCTCTCCACTAGCAGGCTCTTTTCAGCTCTCCCTGTGGCGGGGGGGGGGGGGGGGGGATGCCCCAAATCGGGATGAAATGTCGAAAGCTTGGCAATTTCCACAAACTGGAAAAAAAAAGTCAACTCCGGCCAACTGCAACGGGGCTTTTTTCAATCAGCTCGAACCACTTCATTTCAGCCTCTTGTGCTTTGCTTTTTTAAAAGCCTTTCATTCGTCTAGTTCACGTCTTCCTCGCCAACGAAAACGTTATTTCAAAACTTGGAATTTTTCGTTTGGAAAATGTCAAAATGAAACACTTTCAACCCCTTTTGATTTCACACAGTGTTGGCCGCGGGAGATGCTCTGGACCTGCCCCTTTCCGAGACGTTTTGGTGGCAACAAGTTGGCATCGAAATTGGAATAGAAAAATCCCCATCCGGCTCTAGAAATACTATCTTTGGTCCGACAGCAGAATGGGGCTAAGGGTTTTCTTGGGTCAACCTCCCACCCTCCACCCTCTCCCAAGCACAGGGTCGCTCCAGTAGCCAGCCCACTTGGCTCTAGTCTCTGATCCCATCAGCACACCCGGCCCGGCAATCTATATAACACGCGGCTTGCATCATTCCCCAGGCTTTAAAGATCATAAAAACGTGTGTTGTAAAATTTTGAATAGATTTTATTTATTGTCCAGTATATTTCAAACACAACTGGTCGTATATTTATGGGGCCTATAACACAGACAGGGTTGCAGATGAACGAGAAATGGGTTACGTTCTCCTAAAGGGTTACAACTAATAATGCCATACGTTTTCTACATATTGTTGCACAGTCAGCCCAAGGGTCTTGAAGAAATTTACAAACATTCATTCATTAAGCCTCGCAAGCCCTTGGTGAGTTTATTACAGGAATAATTAATTGTTCAGCCCTGCTACCTTACAGGTGAAGAAACTGAGGCACAGTGTGATTTGGTGGGGGTGACTTGGCCACAGTCACACAGCTAGTATAGAAAGACCCTCCCACCCCTTATCTGCTAGCCCTGGCCTTAACCTCACTCCCATCCCTCTTCTTTGTCAGGTGATGTTCCACATGACCTGCAGGGGACATGCTAAGGATAAGCAGGGGATCTGGGTGATATCTGATACCTCCTCCGTTGGGGGTGGGCTGCATCCCAGTGTTGCCAGCACCTCCCTAGTTTATGGAGAATCTCACCACACCTGGTGGGGTTTTTTCTTAAAGCCCCAGCTCCTGGAGTCATGTTATTTTGGCAGCATCTCAGCTTTTGTTTTACAAGGCTGTCTGGGTTGCACAAAAAAGCTTGAGCAGGATTCCCGAGTGTATCTGGGCAGCATAGAGACCCCAAGGCAAAGAAACAGAACCGGACATTTCTGTGTTTATTTTTAAATCTCATGATTTTTAAGCCAACCTCCTGATTTATTGGGGTCTGACTCATGAGCTTTGACTGTCTGGTGGCTCCTGGATGAGGCAGGTGAGTGGATACGGTGAGGCACTGTGCTCTGAATCCCACTGTCAGCAGGTCTCGTTTGCATCTCGCCCACACCAAGAGGACGGATGGGCCAGTGGTCAAGGAGCCCACCTGAGAAGGGGCAGGGGCAGTTCCTTGCTCTACCCCAGACGCCCCATGGTGCGGTTCAGCCAGATTTGCAAAGCTGCTCTGCTCAGGGTTACAACACCAGGCTGAATTCGGCACCCAAGTCTCACTTTCAGAAGTGACTGAGGCTTGGTCTCCGCGTAAAAACCAGGTGATCCTCAGCACGTGGCTCAGGGCTGTAAAAACGTCCAGCCCCGAGAGCCGGAGTTGTCTTGAACTAACCCCCAGGGGGGACACGGCTAGACCAACAGACGAAGCCTTCCGTCAACGTTGCAACCACCTCTCGGAGAGGAGGATTCACAACGTCACTGGAAAATCCCCTTCCATTAAAGCAGGAAGCCTCTACACTACGGCACGCCGGTGGCACGGGGGCAGCACCATAGCCGTGCCGCTGGAGTGTAGACGTGGTCTTGGTTTCTTTGGGCTCCAGTTCTCCACCTGTGCACACACAGGGAGGCATGGGATAAATACGCTAACAATCGTGGCACGCTCGGATGCTGGGGTAACTGCTACCCCCATGCCTGTTTCTGTTATGACTTGATTTCCCCAGCCCCAGCAGCATGCTCAGTGGAGAGGAGCACGTGCCCCCCACTGCAGGGGGCTCACAATCCCCAGATGCATCATGCCCTGTGTGATCCCATGCCCCCGCACCCATGTTACTGTCCGCTCAGGTTTATTACTATCACCACTCACCCCATACGGCGTTAACCCTGTACTGCCCTCACTCTAGCCTCTTGGCTGTAAGGGTCATGTTTTGCCAGCCTCTTAGAACAGGGAGGGATGAGCCATATTTAAAAGGCAGCAAGGGGGAAGGGGTGGGGTAAGGCTACAAAAGAGACCATTGGGAGAGAGGCTTGGGAAGAGAGTGAGTGGGGTGGAGGCAGGGGCTGAGCTAGGTGGGTGTGCATCATGTCCCTTCAGTGGCTGGTACATTAGAGAATAACAGCCTACTACTGGTGCCAGCTAGCAGAGTTGCTCCTTTAGCTCCAGCAGCAGAAGCTGTCTGTGCGGTGCCGAGGGCTCTGAGTTTGACCCATGCTGGGGCATGGCTGTGGATGAGAAGGAGTGAGCCTAGGCTGGGGACATTGCTCCTGCGGTCGGAGGCCCAGTGGAGCTCTGTGCCAGGCTTGGGATCCTGCCCAGACAGCGTTCCATGGGGCAGAAAAGAATCTGCTGGGAAGCTTTCCCAGCAGGGGAACGGAGCCAGGGGAGCGGTGAAGGAGACGCGCCCTGGGGGGACGCGCCCAGACCAGACACTGATTAGAACCAGCGTAGCTCCCCCAGGAAGGGCTGCGAGGAGAAGGCTGGCGCTGAGAGGGCGGCCCCTCAGAGATGCTTCCCTGGCCATAAATCCCCACGCGCTGACAGCTCTGGGGCTGGATGGCAGATCCCAGCCCCAGCCGGGTCGCAGCTCTGCCGAATGCCTTTCATCAGCCTCAGGAAAAACGAGAGGAACATCTGGAGTGGAGGCTAGGGGGCTTACAGAGAGAATAATGGCTTTTCTATACACTCCGACCGCGGCTCCCTTTTCCCATTGCAAAGCCAGGCTTCGTTCAGCAGCGAATGGGCCCACAGGCATGACATTCAGTGCCCCTGCCACATCCCTGGCCTCACACCACGTGGGTTCCCATGCGATAGATCCTTTGGGCCCCAAGGTGGAAGCCCCCAGCCTGGCCTGATGGGGATCTTCAGTCCAGCTGCTTTGGTTTCTAAAGTCTATTTACTCTGTCATTGTCACCACTGATTTAGCAGGACCTACTAAAACCGATGTGTGGAAACTCTCCCCGGTTGCTATGTTGGCAGAAGCTAAGTCTTCGGAGACTATCAGTATCTGTCTATCCATCCACGCACCCACCCCTTCTCCTTCTATCCAGACTTTCATTCACCAACACCTCTCTCTAATATAGCCATCTGTTCAGCCCATCAATCAGAACAAGTTCAAGGACTCTCGCATTGTCACTATGTCGCATATGCTGGTCATTCATTTCACAACCCCAGCAGGACTAGATCTGAGACCCTTCTCCCAGCCCCTACAATTTGCTCTCTGACCAGGAGAATCCCCTTCTGCTGTCAGCTGTATAGAGCCTATGACACACAACTGAGCAGTTCTGATTCCATGCAGCAGAGGGCAGTGGTGCAGACCCACACTAGCTTAATACACTCTATTAGAGACAATGTAGTTTAGGCAGAGATGTTCTCCTACAACACCCATTTGACTGGCAGTCTGGAAACAGCCAGTGTCCCGGGGAATAATAGAGTGCTACTGTGACAGCATCAGCTAGTGGCTAGAGCAGGGAATTGTGCATCAAGATTCCTTAGTTCTCTACCCAGTGACTCAGTGTATGACCTTGGGCAAATCACTTCCCTTTGTCATGCCTCAGTTTCCCCATCAGCCAAAGGGGGATAATACCCACCTCCAGGGTTATGAGGTTCATGCTTGTTCGTAAAGTGTTTTGTGATCCTTCCATCATGCAAAGTGCAAGTTACACAGATTTGTTCTCTTGGTAAAGAAGGAGTCAGGTGGAAATAACTCCCGAGCCCAGCTGGAAATAACTTTTTTCCTTTTCTGCCCCATGGAGAAGAATAAAAAACCGGGCACCACAAACTCTGGTTAACAAAAGGAAAATCCAGCCTCACAAACAGGTGCTCCACGGGGCCCCTTAAATCCCAGCAAAGCTGGAAACTGGCGCTGTGTACAGGCAATTATTTCTGCTTGTCATCTGCACTTGGAAACGCACATGCCAGCCATACCAGCAGGCATAAGTCAGTGAGGGGAGTGGTGTGGGGAGAACATCCCCTATTATGCCCCAGATTGGCCTGTGGCAGGTCAGAGTCTGCACTCAGCTGGAATGACTATAAGAGGAGGATGAGGGTGCTGGACACGGACCCTGGGGTTCTTGCTGGCTCCCAGACTCTCCCTGCCTGCGCTATCTCATGTCTCCCTAAGTCCGGGCCTGGCCTCTGATCTCACAGAAAGGACATCTGGGGTTATTACAGTAAAGAGGCTCCACCCAAGTTCCCAGCCCCATGGCGCTGGGCGTTGTACATACACATCGGGAGAGAGAGACTGCCCTTGAGAGCTTGCAGTGCAGCTAGTCAGAGTGGTGGGAAAGGAGAGGCCCGGACCACACACCAGGAGCAGGAACGGAAGCCAGGTCTCCCGACTCCCAGCGCTCTAACCACTAGAGCACACTGCCTCTGCTTGACCACCCGCCTCCCCACCTCTTTACTGAGCCTCCCGGTTCACTTGGACCGCTGCTGCTAACCACAGCAGGTGGAAGAGGCGCGGGTCCCTCTGGCAGCAGAGGGGTGACGAGATGGTGCTCTGGGGCCAGGACGGGCGATCGCGCCTGCTGAGCTGGGTCGATTTTTTTTGTCCTTTGGCAATTTTTGCTCTTCTCGAGAAGGCACCTAAGAGCAAGCCGGTGTCGGCAGGCGGAAGGCACGGCTGTGGGAGCATGGGAGCCAGGCCCCAGGAATGTGTCCGCCTCAGCCCGGCACTGCCCCAGGGGCTTTCACAAGGCCAGGAACGCAGGTGAAGGGTGGGGGATTAACACGGTTCATCAGCTAGGACAGGCAAAGACGCTTTATTGCAGAGATGGACCCGATCCGGAGCTCACACCCACCAGTGTAAATCAGGAAGCACTTCCTGGAAGCCAGAGGGATGTCAAATGGGCAGAAGATCAGAATCAAGCCCATAATCAATAAGGCCCCGATCCTGCCATCAGGAGGATGCAGGGGGGCGACATTTGGGTTTTTCATGGTCCGAGCGGTCAGTGCTAGTGGATCCAACAGCAGGATCAGGGCCTAACGGAGCCGAGCAGCAGCAATCCGCAGCCCATCTGGGGGGGTCTGGAAACGCAGCGCCCTGGGTGAGAGACCAGGGCTGCTGGGCAGAAGTGGAGCCAACCCGCCCTGCTGCTGAATGTGCTCGGCAGCCTATCGACCCTCTGGTTCAGCGGGATATGGAGAGGCGAGGGCAGCACAGCAGCAGCCAAAGGGTTAACTTTTCCACTGCTGAGTGGGGGCAGAGAAAAACACGTGGATTCCCCAGGAGGCTGAGCCCGGCCAACCCAGTCTCCCCAACCCATAGGGAGGCGAGGTGAATACTCTCAGGTATTCAGAGACAGTGAACTCCGCCCTCCTCCCCCGAAATCTGCTCTCAGACTCCAGCTCTGCCAAGCTCCCCTACGCGCTGACAGTGTCACTTACTGCCAGCAGCAGCTGCCCCACCGGTCTCCGGGGCTCGGACCCTTAGGGCAAATCAGACTCCGCCCAACCTTGGGACTGTAAAATCCCCGGAGCAGCTTCTATCCTCCCCATCAGCATGGCAGGGCATGGGAGGGCCAGGGTCTCGGCCCCACAGCAGGAATTGTAGAGGGAGAAAAGGGTCATATCTTTCTCAACTCACCCACTTGCCGGCTCTCGTTCTCCCCCTTCCCAATGCTGACGACATGGCGCTAGGCCCATCTCCCCATCACCTCCCACAGCGGGTGGCAGGGCAGTCCTGGTACAGATCCCCCCCCAAGCCAGGCACTGGAGGTGGCTGGGTCTTTTCCAGCTGCTCGCAAGCCTGGGACATGGCAGGGTTTTACTAACCCCTGCTGAGACACTCCTAGCCAGTTCCTGCTATGATGCCCGCACCAGCCCCCTGACCAACCGCATGCCCCCTGCCTAGCCTGCCAGCCACCCTGCCTCTCCTGGCAATGGGAACAGTGCTCTCTCTCCCACCAAGAGCCAGCCACACAAGCACTGCCAGCTCACTGCCGAACCCAGGGGTGCTGCCCGCTCTCTCCCCACCTGCCAGCCCCCGTGGGTGCTCTCGGGGCTCAGATGGGACTGGTACACGGCAGTACACTGCAACGGCCCCTTTCACGTTGCCCACTCGTTCTGCTGAATTGCAGCGGGCCGTTAAAAGTAGGACATGTCCAGCTGCCCTGGTGGCTGGCACTGCCCTCTCCACACACCAAGGCGGGTGTCTGATGTGGCGAGAGCGGTGCCCAGGCATGGGTACTTTTTACCTCCTCATAGCAAGTCAAGGTCAGCCCCATCTCCCCTACTGGGATCCCCCCTCGAGAGCGTCTCCTGGCCGGCAGCGTCCACACTCCTCTCGCTGTGGTGCTCTGGCACCTCCCTCCCCATGCAGAGGAGCCTCGGTGAGCAGGGCTGGCAGCAGAGGCTCCAGGCTCGGTGCCCACCACAGCCCAACCAGGAACGTAGCCTCGCGGGGGACAGCTCAGAGTCCTTCCCCACTCCCCCCGCCCCGTCTCCCCCGCTGGATCCCGGCGAGATGAGAGGCCCCCACGGCAGCAAGATTAAAAGGGACTGAATCACAGTGGCAAAGGGATTGCTGAGTAACCTACAATTACCCTAGGAACGGCGGGCCTCCTGGGAGCTGCCCTGCCTCTGCCCCTTTAACTGAGCCACCCAGGGGTTTGCTGGGGGGGGGGAGGGCCAGGAGGACCCCTCCTGCTGGTGGACAAACCAGTCCTTATGTGGCTGCTAAGATCCCTGGTGCCCCCACAAGACCCAGACTCTCACGACCCTCCCTCCTGCACCAGTCACCCACATGGCCAGCTTTGCCAGTATCCCCAGCAGGGTGAAGTGCCTGTGGCCCCTGGGCTGGGGCCTGGCTCCCTGCCCCGGCCTCTCGCCAGTGTCAGGGCGGACACTGGCTGATGCAGCCCTGCTCTGGGGGATTTCTAGACAGGGGGTCAGCACGGCTGGGCTTTCCCCACCACGTGCCCCATAGCCCCGCTCAGAGCTCAGCCCTCGCTCTCTGCTGTCCCGGCTGCTCCCCCTGCAGGCAGAACACAGCCAGCTCGCTCCAGGGCTCAAGCCCAGCCAGTCGCCACCGGGCCCTAAGGAGAGTGGGGTGGAACAAAATGGATTATCCGGCAGCACCAATGCCCCCTTCGTGTGCAAACCGGAGACACCGCATCAGGGAGCAGCGCACATGGCAAGCGTGGGATGTGCCCGCCGGCCTAAGTGTCCCTTCCCTGAGATCCGTTTGCATGTTCCCCCTTTCCTCCCCAATAAACAAGCCAACCAAAAGTGCAATTAGCTCCAGGATGTTTTCAATCCCTCTAACAAAATAGCCAAAGCAGCAGCTGCCTGGATCTCAGGAGCAGGCCCACAACAAGCCAGCTATGAAGAAATCCCGACGTTAGCAGCCAGCCCTTATGGCAAGAGCCCAGCTACCCTACAACAACAAGCTGGCAACTCTAACATTAATAAGCTAAAGCCCAACAAACTCGAAACTTCTCAGATCTCCCTCAGACGCCCCGCGTGACCTCATGGTGTCTCTCTGGTCCTCAGTTCATTAACCCTTCCGTTCCCCCCGCCTTTGGGCCATGTTGGGTATTCAGACTGGCAGCCCTTTGGGGCAAGAGCTGTCTCTCGTTATGTGCTTGTACAGCACCCATCTCGCTTCAGGCCTGCAGCGTTATTGTCCTACTAACAAGAAGCAGCAACCCGGCATTGGCAAACAAGAGCCTCGTTCAGACATAACGACAACCCAGAGCCCTTACAATAACAACCCAGCGACCCTACAGTAACAAAGCGGCTGGGGCACTCACAGCACAGAGGAAGCTGTTTCAGCAAGGGAACACGGCTAGGCTAGACCGGATCACAGCGCCCCCTACAGGACCAGCCATGGGAGAGTTCTGAACTCCCCAGGCACAGGCTGCCGGATAGGTGAGCTCCCTGGCAGTGCCCAGTTGCTGTGCCATGGAGAGAAGTTCCACAGACGTGGAGCAGCAGGAATCCCGTGGCGCTGGATTCTGCCTCTGTGTGGCTAGGACACGCTGGCAGTGACTGTTAGAAACTGACAGGGCCGAGCACGAACGCAGAGTGGAGGGCAGAGAACCTCGCCTACCCCGGCTCGCCCTTTCCCCATGGCCCTCCACCCAGTCCCGGCATTCCCAGTGCCCACAAAGGCCAGCCCCAGCTCATGGCTGAGCTGAGATGGACAGAGCTGGAGGCATCTGCTGTTACACTCTGCCCTCCAGGCTGTCACGTAACCAAGGGGTCCTGCCTCCACCTGCTGGAATTAAACCCTTTCCATAGGGAACTAGCACAAGGCCAGTGCTCCAACAGACCCGGGGCCGCTCGGCAGCAGGCAGGGCCTACTAGGTCTTCCTGGCACTGTCAGGTTTTGGGTGGGTGGCACGTGCCCTAGCTCTGCTGATGGCACCTCCCCAAATCACAGGGTCTGGGAGCCCCTGCGATGACCCAAGGTGGGTTACTGAGGGGAACAGCTCTGGCTGGACCCCTGCTCCCCATACAGTGTTCCCCTTATATTGAGAGCCCTGAGTGGATGCCCTCTTGGTACATGACAGCAGATAAACCCTAATAACCAAAAGGTACCCTGTGATACTTCCTTAACACCTGCCAATGACTACCTCAGGCCCACCAACAGGTACCCCAACACCCAGTATCAGGGCACCCCCTGGCCCACCAGCAGGGCCCTGGTAGCTCCTCACTTCCAGTCCCCCAGCCAGATATCCCAGAGGTCACCTGGTGGGACGGGAGAAGTAGGCAGAAGCTGGGCATGGCTCAGCTGGAATCACTGCTCTCAGGCCGTGTGCCCACAAGCGGACTGGCCCATAGAATCCACCCCCAGCCACCCACTTCCCAGGCTCGAACAGCACTCACTGGGCAGCAACACTGCAGGGAGCAGCTTTGGGCCTTTGAGCCCCAGTGGAGGGGAGCCGGACTGGGAGGCCCAGAGTCTGGAGTACTGAAAGAACCAAGCAGGCCTTAGAACTGGCACTGGCAAATCCAAGGCCCACTAGGGACCTCAGGCTAGGGACCACAGCCACCTGGCCCTTCCCAGCAGCAGCAGGGATAGAACTTAGGCTCTCAGCGTTTGAGCAACAGGAGAATCTCCATTAGTCAACAGCAGTACAGGGCCTTTGACCCAGTTCTGATTTCATAGAACATCAGGGTTGGAAGGGACCTCAGGAGGTCATCTAGTCCAACCCCCTGCTCAATTTCATCCATGTTAGCCTCTTCATTACCATAGCTTCAGCCTCCAGTGAGACGAGCTTTCCCCTCGATGAGAGCAAAGGATGGAGATACGGAGGACAACAGAGGGAGTCCATCCAGTGTGTGATCTCTGACTCAGCTTCCGTCTGGTCTGAATCCCAACTGGTCCCTAATTATCCTTCGTATGGCCCTGGCGTGGAAGGGGTTTGTCCTCAGCAGTCTGGATCTGATTCTAGAGACAAGTGGATGGGGTGAGCAGGTGATGTTCAGACCCTATGCCCCTAGTCCCATGGCACAAACAACTCCAACCCAGGCCACGCAGATGGGATGAGGCGGCACGGATTGGTGGGGAGCCTGGGGGGAATGTCTGCCCGTCCTCTCCTCGGTGCCTTTGTACGCAACCATTATTAATGGGCATTGGAGCTGGGGCCTCAGAACCAGACTCCTGGAGCTAAAAGAGTAACTCCATCAGCTGTGAGTCAGTAGCAGGCTCTTATGTCACTGGGGCTGGCCAGTCGGGGGAGACACAAACGCACATGTGCTAGGAAAGAAAGGAACCATGAGCAGAGGAACCCCCAGCCCGAGCCCTTGTGCAGCATCAAGCCTCTTCCAAGGAACCAGCTCCAGGCCACGGCTCAGGACACTGTTGCCACGTAATTACCAGGAATTTGTGCCCTGGCTCCACCTCGCACAATTTCCCCATGATTGAGACATGAATCAAGCCAACTCTCAGGGACATAAACAAACAAGAGGCTGGCGTGAAATTGCAGGTGATCCATGGGCCTCTCGGCCTTGACCCCATGAGCAGTGGCCGCTTGCCGTTTGGTTGGCTGTGCCTCGGTAGCACAGGCTCCTTCAGGCTGGGGTTTCCCAGGACGCCACTGGCTCTCGTGGTTGGCCCTGGGCCTGATCCCCTGTTCGCCACATGGGTTGGGTGCGAATCCGCACCCGGAGCAGATGAGATGGCTGGTCAGATCCAGGGGCGAGGCCTGTGTCTATAACCAGAGATTGGCCCAGCGCAACCCTCCCTCCTCCGCCCCGCCCGCCCAGGATCTCAACACCCGGCAGCACCATTTGAGGCCTGGATCTGAACTCTAGGATGCCAGAGTCCACGGGCTGTCGCTGGTTCCCCTCCCTTCCCCGCAGGGTGACTCACTAACCGATACCCGTTTATCAGCCAGCGGCTGCTTCCCAAGCGCTCTGCTTGTTCCATGTTTGTTGGTGACAGCAAACACCATTGCTAGGCAACAGGGGAGGAGGAGGTGGTCATGCAGGGGGAGGGACGGGGGGTCTCTGATCCCACCAGGAAGAAAGAGGCACCTGCGATTACCCAGTCCTTTGCTGCCGAGACCCCTGCCATTTCAGGGGAGGGCAGGTTAGTTTAGGGCCCCAGCAAACCCCTTGTATTTGCTCATCAGGGAAGTCTCCAGCTGCCCTTTGCCTTGCCACAGGTTTGTCCAGTGATGGGCCGGGGTGGGGGGAGGGGAGGAGGAAACGACGACACTCAAACAGCATTTTGCTCTGCTCTGCAGGTGGCTCAGGCTGGTGCCAAGAAGAAGAACTAGCTCTCACTTACACATCGCTTCTCCTCAGTCGATCTCAAAGGAAGGCATGATCATCATCCCCTTTTTACAGATGGGGAAACTGAGACACAGAGTGGCACCGTGACCTGCCTATGGTCATGTAAGAGAGTAAACGGGAGAGCTAGGTGCAGAACCTACAAAGCCAGCTTCCCAATCCCCAGCTCTGATCGTTAGACCACACTCCCTCCTGAGCTTTGCCTTTCTCTGGGCTCCCTCTATGTACACCCCTCCTCTCCAGATGAGGAACGCAGGCAGCGGATCTGGAGAAGGGAATCATGCGACAGTTGCCCTCTTGGCCCACTCACCGGGGACCTCCGCGCTAAAAGCACAAGCTGCTAAAGCTTGAGTCGCAGCTACCTAGCTGGGGGTGGGAAGAGCCTCACGGATGGACCATGAAGGGGACCTCGAGCACACCCGGGGGGTCCAAACGCCCACGCAGGTTCCCTCCCACTCCCGGATTCAGATGATTTCACAGACCAAGCCACGTCCTTGCAAGAGCGATGCACCATGCCAGGGCCGGAGAGAAAACAAGAGAAATTGAACTGAAAAGCAACTGTCTGGTGGCGCAGGCCCCATGTCGCCCTGTCCTGGGCAGACTGGGAAGCACGTACACCCCGGCAGGGAGCTGCTGAGGTGCGTTTGCTGCTCTGCGTGGCGCTCAGCGAGGGCTCTATAATCCCCTCGGCAGCAGGAGAGCAGAACTTGCTTTCTCGCTGGTCCGAAGCGTTTCCATTTGTCTGGAGCTGATTTGCTGCCACCAGGCTTTGGAAGTGGGGCTCACAGCCCATGCTTGCTGGCACACGGCAGCCCAGCAAGGCCATTTTCTAATCACGGTTCAGTGGCTCCTGTGTGAAATGAATCTAGAGGCTGATCCCCCTCCCCAGATCCTCCGCAAGCCCCGGGAGGCCTTTCCCACAGGGCAGCATTGCACCCCATTTACAGGGCAACGCGGGTGACGCTGCCTTGCTGGGCCTGATCTTGGGCTCTCCACCGGGCTGTAGGTGTGAATCCAGCACCTTCCTGCAGAGGTGCGTTCGCTCCAGAAACGTCAAGGTGGGTGAGCCTACATTGGACCCACTTCTGGTGAGAGAGACGAGCTTTCAAGCTCCATGGAGCTTGGCTTCAGGTCTGGGAAAGGGACTCCGAGCGTCCCAGAGAAATGCAAAGGGTGGGATGATCGCTTAGCAAAAGCAGTTCAGAAGAGCTCTCTGTGGCTCAGAAGCTGGTCTGTCTCCCCAACAGAAGCGGGTCCAATAAAAGAGATGACTTCCCCCACCTTGTCTCTCTAATCTCCGGGGACCCCCATGGCTACAACAACACAGCAAACAAATCTAAACCGTTCAGTCAGTTGCACTCAGCTGTTTGCGCTGGCTCAGCCCAGCTCTGGGGTGAACCCCTCCCTCTAACTCTGTCCCCTGCAGCGGGTGGGGCTGTCTCTCACTTTGAGGAGCATCTCCACCTGCAGGGGAAAGACCAGTGCCACCATCTCAGTCGGGCCCCAAACCAGCCGGGTGGCCGCTCCCCCTCTCGTTTTGTGTTGTACTGACACACTCGTCTTCGCAGCTGCACCACGCAGACACACGTGTTGTCACACACACACAGTGGGTCTTGTCTGCACTCCAAACGCTGCGGCAGTAGCGAGGCTGACAGGAGAATTTTCCCAGCGATCCAGCGCTGTTTACACCAGGAGTTAGGTTTTTCACACACACCCGCCCCCGAGAGACACAGTTATACTGACCTAATTCCCAGTGTAGACCAGACCTCAGCCCCACACACCTTATAACGCCAGGTATAGCTACACTCAAAATAACTCCTCTCCAGTTAGCCCCGCTCCAGTGAGAGTACGCTGCGAAATAACGCTCCCGCAGCACCGAGCAGTTGCATTAGCGGCACAGAGGCGCCGAGTCCCCACTAAAGTCGAGCTGTAAGTCAAGTCAGCTAAATCGGTTTTGTCATAAATATAAAGGGAAGGGTAACCACCTTTCTGTATACAGTGCTATAAAATCCCTCCTGGCCAGAGGCAAAATCCTTTCACCTGTAAAGGGTTAAGAAGCTAAGGTAACCTCGCTGGCATCTGACCCAAAATGACCAATGAGGGGACAAGATACTTTCAAATCTGGATGGGGGGGGGGGAAAGACTTTTGTCTGTCTGTGTGATACCTTTGCTGGGAACAGATCAAGGATGCAAGCCCTCCAACTCCTGTAAAGTTAGTAAGTAATCTAGCTAGAAAATGCATTGGGTTTTCTTTGTTTTGGCTTGTAAATTCGCTGTCTTGGAGGGAATGTGTATTCCTTTTTTTGTGTCTTTTTGTAACTTAAGGTTTTGCCTAGAGGGATTCTCTGTTTTTTTAATCTGACTGCCTGTGAGATTACCTTCCATTCTAATCTTACAGAGTGTTTCTTTTATCTTTGTTTTGTTCTTCTAATAAAGTTCTGTTTTTTAAGAATCTGATCGGGTTTTTTGGGTCTTAAAAATCCAAGGCTGGTTTGTGCTCATCTTCTTTATTCTCAAGCCTTCCCAGGAAAGGGGGTGTAAGGGTTTGGGGGGATATTTTGGGGAAATAGGGACTCCAAGTGGTCCTTTCCCTGTTCTTTGTCTAAATCACTTGGTGGTGGCAGCATACTGTTCAAGAACAAGGCAAAGTTTGTGCTTTGGGAAAGTTTTTAACCTAAGCTAGTAAAAATAAGCTTAGGGGGTCTTTCATGCGGGTCCCCACATCTGTACCCTAGAGTTCAGAGTGGGGAAGGAACCTTGACAGGTTTCTTTAGCTGACTTGACTTCAGCCACCGCGGGGACGTCTACACTGCCGTGAAATGCCCGCGACTGGCCCATGTCAGCTGACCCAGGCTCAGTGTAGATGTATCCTTTGACTGCAAAATAAGTGTATCCCCGTCCAAACCTGCACCGCAAGAATGGGTTTTAGGGACCTGATTGATCAAGCCCTGCAAGTCTGTCTGTAGCTCAGCCCTCAGCTACCCCTGGGAAGCAGCCAACCTGCTGGGGATCTCTCAGGAACAAAAACTCAGCGACCATGACACATCCTTCCTTGTAGCTGGCTGAGAAGTGTCACTCCTGTGCTAAGCAGCCTCTAATCCCTTCCTCAAACTGTGTTGCAAAACAAACACATGCACCCCACCTCCCTTGAATTAGCTGCAGTGAACTGTGGATGAGAAAAAGGAATCAAGCCAAGTGTTTCAGGATATTTTGAGAATGAACAGACAAAATGAGTTATATACTCATTGATGCCCTGTCCTATGTATGCCTCAACAACCAGCTACACACACACACACCCCAATTATATTGTCCTGTAGAATACTTGGATGGTGGGCATGCTACAAAAGTGAACCGGCCAGGGGTGGAGTCTTGGGGGGGGAAGAGGTGGAGCAAGGCCTCAGGGAAAGAGGAGGTGCCGGGGCTTGGGGATAAGCGGTGGTATCATGGGGGGAATGGGTGGTGTGGGGAGGGGCAGGGCCACGGTTTGGGCCCCTGTGGGCCCCCCACTTTCAGAGCACTTCTGCCGCTCCTGCTCCACGGCCCACCTGTGCCACAACAACTGGTTTTCTACATATAAAAGCGAGGGCCAGCATTAGAGGGTAGCAAGCAGGACAATTGCTCGGGGGCCCCACACCACAGGGCCTCCCACAAAAGCTGTGTTGCTCAAGCTTCGGCTTCAGGCCCAGGTGGTGGGGCTCCAAGCCCTGGGCTTCAGCCCCATGCAGTGGGGCTTTGGCTTTCTGCCTTGGGTCCCAGCAAGTCTAATGCTGGCCCTGCTTGACAGACCCCATGAAACCTACCCACAGTCCCCCAAGAGGCCCTGGGCCCCTGGTTGAGAACCACTGCTCTATAGAAGCATGACCTTGTCATGTGAAACCCATGTGAGTCTAGGAGTCACGCTAAGGCCATACAAGCAACATACAGTTCCCATCAGACACTTATGTTAGCCACACTAAGAGTGTAAGAGCCACATACATACCTTGTGTGTTGTCACACGAACCACACTAAGGTGATGTGAGTGACACAAATGCTGTCTGGTCTGCATGAAAGCCAGGCTGGCCACATGGGTTCTACCTATGAAAACTGGGGGATTCTCCCCAGCTAATCAGTGGGGGGTGTGGGACATTCTCTCTTTGTACTATCCATGACCCCCAGCATCATTGTGACCCATTAACAGAGCACTTTCCCTCCCCGCCCCCCCATCCCCAGCTGCCCCTGTAATGTACCTATGTTGTTTTCCAGCTGGCTAATTTAAGCGATCACTGGCTCGCCCAGGACCGTGACATGCTAATTGCGAAGTATGATAAGAATTCTGGGCCCGGGAGCATGCACGCTGCATTCCGGCGCGCTGCGAGATGGGCACGCTCCAAGGCAAAGGGTGCGGAGGTAGTTTGCCTGTTGCAGCTGCTTCAGCTCCAGGAAGGCCAAGGGGCCCAGCTCAGAGTGAACCTGGCCCCCACGAGAGAGGAGCCCAGGGGACAGCGTTTGGCTCTGGAAGGGAATGTTCTCAACATCTGGAGGGGGTTCCTACTCAGGGGTGGGGCCGTTGCTGTTCCTTTGCTAACAAACACCAGAGTCTACACAAAACACTCGTGCAATGAGTGTCACAGCCTCAGCTCAGACTCTCAGGACAAAGCGTTGGGGGGCGGGAGGGAGATCTGGCCTAAGGTTCCAGTCACCCTGGGCACCAGGACAGACAGACCTTCCCATGGCAGCGCCTGCAGGCAAAGGAGTTCCCAGCGGTGGGGCTGGCTTCCCGTGGGAGGTAAAGGTGCTCAGCTGGGCAGCTAGGAAGCCCCGCAGAGCACCAGGCTGCCCTGGCCTGAACCACTGAGCCGGCAGCAGTGGGCCCCGCAGAGGAACTCTCTGCACCCCTACGCTTGCTTCCCAACCGCTGCAGGAGAGCTGGTGGCTGCTGCTGCGCCTGCCTGGCGCCGAATCACCGTACCGCATGGCACCGCTAGCATGCGGGGGACGGGCATCTCCTGAACAGCCGGGGCTGTGGGTCAGCACTGAGGGGCAGGGGCAGGGCTGGCGCGGTGGGGTCCCCAGACCGGAGTAACAGGGGGGATATGGGTCAGCACTGAGGGGCAGGGCTGGCGCAGTGGGGTCCCCAGACCGGAGTAACAGGGGGGATATGGGTCAGCACTGAGGGGCAGGGCTGGCACGGTGGGGTCCCCAGACCGGAGTAGCAGGGGGGATATGGGTCAGCACTGAGGGGCAGGGGCAGGGCTGGCGCGGTGGGGTCCCCAGACCGGAGTAACAGGGGGGATATGGGTCAGCACTGAGAGGCAGGGCTGGCGCAGTGGGGTCCCCAGACCGGAGTAACAGGGGGGATATGGGTCAGCACTGAGGGGCAGGGCTGGCGCAGTGGGGTCCCCAGACCGGAGTAGCAGGGGGGATATGGGTCAGCACTGAGAGGCAGGGCTGGCGCAGTGGGGTCCCCAGACCGGAGTAGCAGGGGGGATATGGGTCAGCACTGAGAGGCAGGGCTGGCGCAGTGGGGTCCCCAGACCGGAGTAACAGGGGGGATATGGGTCAGCACTGAGAGGCAGGGCTGGCGCAGTGGGGTCCCCAGACCGGAGTAGCAGGGGGGATATGGGTCAGCACTGAGAGGCAGGGCTGGCGCAGTGGGGTCCCCAGACCGGAGTAGCAGGGGGGATATGGGTCAGCACTGAGGGGCAGGGCTGGCGCAGTGGGGTCCCCAGACCGGAGTAGCAGGGGGGATATGGGTCAGCACTGAGGCCCCTAGACCTTGCTGAGAGGTCTACCCACCCCCCTGCCCGCAGACCAGCTGGAGTTCAGAGTCCCCACAGCACGGCAGGGCAGGCTTTGTTGCTCACTGCAGATTAGAGCCATGTTCCCGCTGCAGACTGGGAGGTGTGTGTTGGGGGGGGGGGGGCAGCGCTCCAGCCAGAGGCCTGACCTTCGAAGCTGCTCTTTCAAAAGACGAAAAGGGCAAAGGGTCAGAGTGCTCCAGCAAAGAGCGAGGCTGGGGAGGGAGAAGCCAGGCTAGGAAAGACCCAAGACACTGAGCCGCTCTCCAGATGCTACAGCCAGGCCAGGCCTGGGCATCTGCTCAGCTTTGTTTCCCAGAATCTTTTCCTAGCCCAGAGGGGACTGAGCTGCGGACTCACAGACCCTGCCCTGGCCTGCAGGATACCTGTCATTCCAGCCCTGCCACCCTCACCCACACAGCCCTGCCAGTGCCCTCAGTCCCGCCCCGCAGCCTCCTGGCTCTCGCAGCCCTGCCAGCGCCCCTCGATCCCGCCCCATGGCCCCCTGCCGCTCACAGCTCTGCTGGCGCCCCTCGGTCCCACCCTGCAGCCCCCCTTCCACTCCACCCCATTCGCTGTCCTCCTCTCCCCTCCCAGCGGCATTCGCACTTGTGTGCTAGCACAAAAATCTGCACCATGTCCTGGCTGCTGCATAAGGGTCAGTGACGCTGGGCTCCTTTTCTGTGGGCCACTATCCAGCTGCCATTGTCCTCCCCTTTTCCAAAGAGCCCTGTCAGCATTGCTCACATTCCTCACCAAGGATCAGCTCACAAGGCCCATCTCCAGGCTTTGATGTTGCAACCCGAGCCAGTTAATAGCATCCCTGTTTACATCTCGCTGGGCCCAGACGGTGTAATTACCCTATTAGCCAGCCCTCCCTGAACCAAGCACTCTCTGCCCTTACACAGCCACCCCTGGACACATACCAGCACCAGCAGTGCACAGATCCACCCTGTCTGCAATCACTGCAAGCTCCTCTTGCTTGGATTCACTAGACTCCATCTAGCCTGCCCCGGAGCCTTCCGCCTGTAGTCTTTCCTCCAACACTGTGGTTTGCAGGAGGGAGATGATACTCCCAAAGTCCCTCCCACCACCAGATTCCTGGTCCCTCTTCCATCTTTTTTTTTAACATGGCTGTGTAACATACCGGCACCATGTGCATTACATTCCAGTTTAGTGTCTGGGCTACTGGAAGATAACAGCTTACTACTGCAGCTGGTTAATGGAGTTACTCCTGTAGCTCAAACAGGAGAGGTCTGTGGTAATGATCCTAGGGTTGAGGCCCAGCTGCTGACCCAGGTGGGGATTGGTCACACGTGCACCACGGTTTATACCTAGAACACACTGACCACCAACGGGGCCCTGGGCAGCTGCTCTGGAGGAGAGCAGACCCTGCCTTGGTTAAGGGCCAGACTCTTACTAGAGATGAATAGTATCTTAGCACACAGATAGCCCTACTGACATCAATGGACTAAGGTGTATCACAGTCCAACCCTAGGATGGGGGTTTCAGAAGCACCTTAAGGAGTCAGATGCCTAGCTCCCACTGGCATTCAATGGGATCTGGGTGCCCAACTCCCTTAGGCACCATTGAAAATGCCACCCAAAGGCTCCCATTTCTGAATGGGTTTTAGGCCCATGTTGCAGCAGTTTGGAACCTGGAATCGGAGTTGTTTGGGTTTGAGATGTTGGCTTGGACCCATCTCTGGTTTCAGGCCTAGCATGAGCAGGGCAGAAGCAGAGTCCCAGGCCTGAGTCTCTTGAGTCAAGACAGGGTAAAGCTTAGGGTAATGGGGGAAGGCAACGCATGGGGCAGGGGGGGATATTCCACCCAACAGGAAAAGAAAGAGCAGCTGAATTGTCTTCCTTGGGACCCACCCCTAGTTGGCCCAGCCTCCCAGCCAAGCAGCCAGGGTCAGACAGAGACCATGCCAATTAAAATCAGACCTGAAATGGCTTAAAACAAAATCAAATCCCATCATGAATCAAATAGCAAGGCCAGAACTGGGACGCAGTACTCCTTAGCGTTTGCTCTTCTGCTGTTAATGTGACTTTGGCACCTCTTCTAGTCAAAGAGGGGGAGCGGAGAATTTTGCACATCGGTAAATCTGGCTAAGCCCCTACCACCAGCCGCGGGCTTCCACATTCCGCAGGAGTTTTACAGCTCTGTGTGTTGCACTCTGTGTGGCATTCCCACAGTGCCTTCTAGCAGAGGATCATTAGCACTTCAACGCTATGGCAATGGGCTCAAAAAGGCTGCTAAAATTAAGCAACAGAGCAGATGCACTTGTTTCATTTAAACTAGTTTAGTTAATCCAGTGCAACGTTTGGGTGCAAACTCTTACTGGTTTAAAACCGCTTTTCCTCAATAAATCTCCTAGTGCAAGCTAATGTGATAAGAGAATCCACCTACAAAGCTGCACCAATTATAAAAATCTCACCTTTAGCTCAGCTGGTACAACTTTGCACCCGCACCAGTCTACAATGGAACTGCAAAGGACTATACAAATGCTAATGAAATAAGCCTCAACCCAAGCCGTGAAATGGTATCACCTTAGGACAGATGGGGACTTTCTGATTAGCCAAAAAATGCCATTTGAGGGGCAACCCGAAACTATTTCTCACCCCTCTCTGATGCTCTGGATTTGCCAGCAAACCAAAAAAAATCAGCTATTTGCACAGCTCTGCTGCAGAACAGAAATTGTCCGTGACTTAGTTTCTCTCCCCTGGAAAGCTGTGAGGACACTGCTGGGATCTGAACCCTGTGACTGGGTGGCATCCACTCCCGAGGCCCTAATCTCGCTTTCCTTTCTCCCGTCACTCTGTTAAACCTTCTGAAGGACAGAGCCCAGGAATAACCAGCCAGCAGCACAAAGGAAGGATGCTCTCAACGGACAATGGCAGAGAAGTGAATTTATTGGGGGGCAGACTAGGGCCCGGAATCCTAGTGCTCTGGACACGAGCGTGTTTGGGGCTAATCATTTCAAACACTAACACACACGTTCTCTTCCTCTCCAGCCTGGCCTTCGCCCCTGGGGGGCATGAGACAGCAGTGGGGTTGAGCAGTCGCCCCCTGGGAATAGAGGCTGCCAGGACAGTCACAGCAAACCCCTTTACCACAAGGGTCATTTCTTTAGTGCAACAGCACCCCCTGCTGGTGAAATCCAGGGACTGGCTGGCATTCAGGGCACTCCCCTTGGTGAGGCTGGGTCAGGAGAAGCTTGCAAAGAGGCTGAGTTTTGCAAGGCCCCAAGGCCACAGAGGGCAGAGGGGCAGTGTTACCTGGTTCTACTCCTGGCTCAGACATTGAGACAGGGCCAGAGGAAGTCACTTGCTCAAGATACAGGTTTCCCCATCTGTGTAAGGGGAATCCTGCCAGTGCAGGCTGTTAACCCATTAATGACTGTCAAAGAAAAGTTCCTATTATTATTGCCTGGTCAGTGTGGGAGTGTTTCCTACAGCGTGTGCCCCAGCAGTTAGGGCCTGGGCCATGCCCACAAGTCCCCTGCTATGTCCCCTCACTGCGTGTGTAGGTCTGGCTTGGCCACCTGGCTGGAAGGTTCCTGCCTCCGAGAGGAGGGCAGGGTTTCAGTGGGAACAGATGGGCAAAGGCTAGTTTTGGATCATGCTCAGAGATCTCAGAAAGGGCCAAGCTCAGGTTTGCTGATAAATCAATTCTGCGGTAGGTCGGGCCAGAGCCTTGGAAACTTACAGCCCCCATGGTACTCCTTAGAGAGAGGGACACAATCAGCTGCATGCAGCGGGGCTAGAGTGGAAAACAGGTTCTGACCTTAGCAAGAGCCTCCACCTCTGACAAACACTACAGGGCAGATTCTCAGGTGCATCAGGAGGGGACCAGCAGGAAGCTGGTTACAGCTCCTGGATTCTCTGCCTCAGAGCAGGTTAAAGCAGCCAGGGGTCCCTGTTTTAACTGGTCTCAGTTGGTTATGGTCCCTTAGTGACCATTTGCCAGCTGGACATTGCCAGAGCATGCTGTGCTCCAACCATGCTCCCTCTCCACCCTGGCGTGCCCCCTACACCGGGGAGGTGCTGGTTCCAGAGAAATGCCAAGCAAGGGGCTTGCAAGTAGTTTCCGCTTTCTTGGCATCACTCTGGTCCTGTGTCATTACCCCGGTCCTGTGTCATTACCCCTTGGGTGAGGCTGGTGCTTTACAGAGCTATAAGAGACGTGAGGCTCGCCCCAAGGAGCTGATCACATAAAGCCCCAATCCTACAACCAGACCTAATAGCCCAGGCCCCTGCAACCCTCGATTGCTGGATCAGGACCACAGCCTGAGGTGACCCAAGGATACATGGGGAAGACTATGCTGGAAAGGGCCCACGTCTATTCGCTCCCAAAGACACCAGGGAAGGAGCATTTTCTCTAGTAAACAGGCTTCCAACCCAGCAATGCTTCTCTTCCCAGACGGACGATGATTCAGGTGGGGTCTGCGTGGGTGGGTGCTTGGCCGGCTGGCTAGGCATGGCACAGCTGGTGCTAGGAAAGGAACAAGACACTGTTATTTCCCTAGCAATTTACTCAGGCCCAAACGAGGAATTGCCTCAGGCTGGTTTATCCTGAAGTATAACCGCACAGGTGACACCCATTGGGCAAGGGGAGTCACTGCCAGGGCTACAGCCGGGGTTTCTGGCCACTTCCTGCCTAGGCTAATGTCAAGAGTTTCTTTAGGGTTACCATATTTGAACTTTCAAAAAAGAGGACACTCCACCAGGGGGGTGGGGGGTGGATTTGCTCCTGCCCTCCCATCCCCAGCCCTGCCCCAACTCCACCCCTTCCCCATCCCAACTCCTTCCCCAAAGTCTCCGCCCCAACTCTGCCCCCTCCCTGCCCCATTGGGCCCTTCCCCAAATCCCCGCCCTGGTCCCGCCTCCTCCCCTGAGCGCGTCGAGTTCCCCCTCCTCCCCCTTCCCTCCCAGCCACACAAGACAGCTATTTTGTGGCGCAAGCGCTGGGAGCTAGGGGGAAAAAGGGGGCACTCTCTCGCGTGATCATCATTCAGTCTCTTTCTTGAATGATCAACTCTTCTTTGGGGAAAAATAATAATGGCAAAATCCTGGACGTTTTTAGATATTTAAAAATTCCTCCTGGACACTGATTTAAGAACCAAAAAGCCAGACAGGTCCTGGAAAATACAGACGTATGGTAACCCTAATCAACTTGTATTTTCATAGTTGTGGCAAATTATGTGGGGGTCATACCATGGCGGGGGGGGGGGACGACAGAATTCAGACTTATTGACAATAGACATTGATATTCAAAGAGTTACAACTTTGTAACCATTATACACGAATTGCAGGCAGTGGCGTTGTAGCCATGTTGGTCCCACACTATCAGAGCAGTCAGGAGAACCTGACCAAGAGCTCTGCGTAAGCTCGTCTCTCTCACCAACAGAACGTGGTAAGTAAGAACGGTAAGGGATTACCTCACCCACCTTGTCTCTCTAAAAAACACAAATTGTCAGCAGCACAGGTCAAAATATACAAAGTAAATATCCTGAAATCAAGTCCTAATAAATTCTCAAGCATCAGTTTTCTTACTTTGCCTTTCTGTAAATTTCGATGATCGATGGAAATATTCTCATTGTTTGTGTGCATGGTGAAATCAACGTTTACCAACACAAATCTAATCCTGCCAAGCCAAGGTACAGAGCAGGCTATGGGAACAGTCATGTCTCTGACTGTCTGCATGTATAGGAGGGAGTGCATTTCTCACTGTGTATTTGTGCATCTGTTTGTGGGAGATGGGGTGCTTAGATGTGTGTGCTCTGATGGCTGTGTTTGTGCGAGTTTGCCCCTGAGAGCGTGTGCATCTCTCCTTGTGAATGGGATAAATGCCATCCCATTCCCACTGCACTAAACCTGGGCCAGACCCTGCTTCTCACCACATGGAGGCACTGGTGAGCACATCGTGGAAACCCCACACCTTAGTGCCAATGGGCTTGTCCCCGGAGAGTTTTGTACTTCAGTGTGATTTTAGCACAGATGGAAGGTGCCAGACAGCCAGCCCTAGAGAGCAGAGGCCTCAACTTCCACTGCTGCCCCTGCTCTGTGGGTATGCCCCCCCACCCCGAGGCATGATGGGAGATCAAGCTCTACGGCCCAATCACTCCTTGATCTCTTCCTGGCGCTGCCAGCAAAGGGGCCAGTTAACGCACATGGGGTTGAGGGCTCTGTCCGGTAGCCACTAGACTCCAACAACTTTCGGTCACGACCGGGGGTGGATCTGAACCTGTGGCCTAGCAGCCACAGGCTCCACTTCCATTTCCAGGCCACGCAGAGGGCTTTGCGAAGGGATGCACACATGCCCGGGGCCTAGGGCTTCCTCTAGTTTCTGGTGTGGCGTCCAACCTGGCTTGACATGACCCAAGAGATGGCTCCTCAGCCACTGCTCTCAGGCCATTATCCCTTACACCCTACCTGCCAAAGCCAGACCCCAGGCACCCCTCACCTTTGGGGCATGCGGTGCGCCAGCCGCAGCCCCCTCCCTAAGTCTAAGCCCAGTGCCCACAGCCAGAGGCAGATTCGGGGAAGAGAGGGAGCTCCTGGTGACAGGGAGCGATACTATCAGGCTCAGCAGCTCCATTGGGAAACCCCCTCGTCCCCGCTGTGCCGGTGCCAGGCTCCTCGTGCCAATGCATTTCGTCCAAGCTGCTTGCCAGAGGGAGGGTCTGCTCACCATCACCAGCCACACCACCGGGTCTGCCCCCCTCGCCAGGGCCACAGGGAAAGTGACGCTGGGTCGCCTCTCACTATTTGAGGACTGACCCAGCAGAAGAGACAGAGCAAACTATTGTTCTCCTGGTGAGGAGAGAGAGAGAGACTTTACCTCCCCCTAGGTAAAATCCAAAGACAGGATTCAAGCCTCATGAGCTCTAACAGACCTTGACAAGCATGCAATAAATTAGCATTCATGAACGTCCCACCTGAGATCAGGGCCCCGTTGTGGTCTGCGTTATGGAAACAGTGAGAGAAAGTCGCTGTCCCCTGGAGATCACAGGCTGTAGAAGGGAAACATGCACAGACTGGAGAAGTAACTTGCCTGAGGAGGTCCCAGAGCAGAGCAAGGAATAAACTCCAGGTCTCCTCCTGCCAACGTGTGCTCGATCCACTAGGCCAAACTGCCTCTAAACCATGCTGGATTCAGATCCAGTCTGGCAGAGTAGCCCAGGGGATCTCACTCTCCCCAGCCCGGAACACACCTTGCCACTGTGTGGCTGAAACTGGCAGCTTTAAGTTGTTGGACACTAACAGGTCACAGACTCACCACCGCAGCACCTCCTGCTGGTCATCTGGGAATTAGCTCAATTCCAGCACTTGGAGCGCCACCTGCTGGCCAGTGTCTCTCGTGCCTCAGGCCCCATGTCCCTCCCAGACCCCAGTGCCCTTTACCTCAGGGCTCTGCCCACAGCAGTACCCCCCACACTCTGGGTCTTCCCTCCCCAGGGGAACCCCCAACCTTCTAAGCCCACCTTGCCTCAGTGGCTACTGCCAGTCATCATCTAGCCCCCTTTCTCTGGGGCAGGTGCAGTCTGTAATGGCCACTCATTATCAGCAAGGGGGTTGGAAGTGCCGCCTTTCTTGGCCCAGCTGCCTCCCTGCAGCTCCAGTACCTCCTTTGGCCTTCAGCAAGGCCTCAGCCAGAGCCCCCAGCTCTGCTCTGTTCCAGGTACCCTGTGCTCCCAGACAGCTAGGTCCTTCCCACTCCAGCCCTGGAGTGAGACTCTGTCACCTGGCTCACAGCCCTTTTATCAGGGCCAGCCGTGGCCTGATTGAGCTAGCCACACCTGGGGCCAGCTAGCCAGCCAGCCTCCCTCAGCCACTCTGAATCTCTTTTCTAATTGGGTCCCCATCACAGCCCTCTCCAAGGGCTGCTTTTAACCCCTGCTCTCCTGGAGTGGGGAGCCGCCCCACTACAGACACCAAGTAACTCTATTTTAAAAGTTACTAAAAATATTTAGAGGAACAAGGAATGGTAGGCTGGCTTTAACCGGCTCTCGCTCACTGCCAGCTCAGGGGTGTGGCTTTCCTTGTTCAGTCACAGGAGTTACCCGAGGGCCACCATGACCAAACAAATGTCACATTTATTAACTGGGGCTATTTTCGTACGAAAGAGAGCAGGGGAGCCAATCAAACACAAGTCGACAGAATACAGGCTCTGGAGTGGCGACTTCCGTTACAATCTCAGCTGTCTCTCTGGGGAGAGCTTAATGGTGATTGCCGTGAGCAGGTAACGGCCCCTGGGGGCGCGTCTCTTGTGGTAAGAGAACGCCCAAGTCTGTTGTTGTGAATCCATTCTTTCGTGTGTCATCAGCCAACTAAGAATGTTCACTGACGGGCAAACGAATTTTGTTTTGGGGCCGGTGGACCTGTTGGTGATTAATAACTAACCAGCCCGATTAGAATTGGGAACGTAAGCAGTCTTAACGGCATCCCGTGACATTGAAGCAAATGTTTAAATCAGTTGCTTAGAAGAAGCCATCGAAGGGGCTGTGTTTGAAAACAGGCCAATTATAAATCTTAAATCCACCTGCATTCTACTAGGTCTCTTTCCCAGCGTTTTAGCCCATCTCCTCTCCAGGAATACCTAGTATGATAGCATTTCAATAGTCCAACAAAATCGTTACAAGAGTTTGAAGACCCTTTGCGGCGTCTCAGTTAACTCCCTCTCACCAACCCACGCCAAAGTCTTAGGGAGGTTTCCCTTGAGATGGTTTCTCTGCCTTAGCCACAAGCCCATCATTCCTCCCCTCTGTCCTGCCACAATGAGCTGCTGCTAAAGTCAGCTAGCAAAACTAACCCCCCCCCCCAACCCTCGTAGGGTTGAGATCTCAAGTAGGGCTGGGCAGAGCTAGCTGCACTGAAGGAAGGGATCCATCCCCAATCTAGTTTCCCAGCACAAATAACTTTCTTGGGTCCTGGTCACATGTGGTGTCTGACATTTGGGCCTTGGCAGAGTTTTGTTAGTGTATTATTAGGATAGTGGTTTTACATGGCATGGTTGTTTAACACAGTGCAGCCAGAGGGTCCAGAAATGGGCACACAGGGGCATGCAGAGCAGTGACTCACCAGCCAGCACAACCCCCCCATGGCTGGGCATGGCATTACAGGATGTCCTCTGCTGACATCCCCGCACGACAGCTGCTCCAGCCCTGCACTGATCCGCTGCTTCTCCTAGTCAGCCCTCCGGCCAGCTCACTTATAGCCCCCCCCATTCCAGGGGGAGACAGAGTTCCACCACCCAGCAATCCAATAACCTCATGCCAGATCTTCGGCCCAATTCTGGGCTCAGTTCCTTACACCCCTTGAATGTGGGGGGCAGGGTGTCACACAACCTTTCTCCAGGGCCAGTTCTAGGCCAGGGACCTTGTAGCAAGCCACTGCAGTCCACTCCCTCAGGCTCCTGGCTGCCTCCCTGGACCACTTCCAACCTCAGCCTGTCTCTAGGCCCTTTTCCCCAGCTCCTACCTGGGCAACCTCCTCCACAGACCCTTCACTCCTTGCCAGGCTCTGCAGAGCCCCTTCCTGCTCTTGGACCAGGCGCTGCCTGTCAGGGATTTCTCCCTGGAGGGCCAGCTCCTGTCTGCCTCTCCCCAGACTGTCAGTGTGTCCACATCTGTCCACCTGCCATTCACCATCACTCCCATCAGCAGGGGATCCTCAGACCAACTCTCCTCCTACTTCCCCCCAGTCCCCTGGAATCCTTCCTTTATTAGCCACCAGCTCCCTTCAGCTGGGCCTGGCCCACCCTCCAGGTGCAGGCAGGTGCACTGAGTGCCCTCCCGCTCCAGTTAACTCTTTCTCTGCCAGTGCGGAGTGCACGCCCCATCACCTGGCCCCCAGGGACATTTCCTCCCTCTGCTTCTGTGAGGGCAGAGTCACAGCTGGAGGGGGCAAAAGCAGTGTCTTCACCCCGCCCTGAGATGCCGGCAGGGCAGAGCCAGTGGGCTGAGGTGGGGAAGGGTTCAGGAGAGATGGCAGAGATCAGGGCAGTTCCCAAAGGAGACAAAAACAACGAGGAGTCCAGTGGCACCCTAAAGACTAACAAATGTATTTGGGCATAAGCTTTTGTGGTTAAAAAACCCACGTCCCAAAGGGGACGTTTATCTGCTGCTTGTCACTGGCCTTTGTAACCTGGACACCCCAACGGACCCTGGCTACTCCCAGATGCCCAAAGCAGCAGCAGTCTTAAAAGCCCAGATCCTCAAAGGTATCTAGGTACCTAACTCCCATTGAAATCATGCACCTTTGAGGATCTGGGCCCAAGAATTTGTTTTCCAGCTGCGCTTGGGTAGAAAGCATCACTCCTTGCATTCAGCCATGGACCTCATCTACTCCCCCCAGTCACGATGGTGTTGAACTCAGTATGTTTCTAAAATGCTTTGGGAGGGAAAGAGCAAATTATTTTATCAGTCAGAACACCGGCTGCCTGCCATGTTCCTATTGGCCAGACGCGCCTGGCAGCAGTAAAATGAACACACATTGTTGCAACTGATGTTCTACTTAGTGCCTGCATGTCATTGACTAGCCTGGAGACAAAGCTGTGCAGGGCAGCTGCTAGTGCAAAGTGGGAGCTTCTAACCTGCTTTGACCGGCCTTGAGATTGCACTTGCTGGAGTTTCTATTCTACAAAAATTAAAAGCCAGATCCTCATCTGATGCAAATCAGTGTCGCTCCATTTAAGTCAGTGGGCCAGATCCCCAGCTGCTCTAAACTGGCACAGCTCCGCTGAAGTCAACGGGGAGTTTCACCAGCTGAGGATCTAAGTATTTTGTTAAGGAGAAGACAGGCTGGTGCTTTGCAATTCTTCAGCCTCCAAAGCACTACTGCCAGCCTCGTGAGTCCAGGTCCCCCCAAAACCACAAGATTGGCTTAAAAATTATGACTTTTTTAAAATAAATGTGGCATTCTTTATCTTTGCCTTCTGCTTCCGGAGCTTTTAAGGTGCATTGGGGTCACAGTTCCAAGTTTTCCTCTGCAACCAGGCAGGCTGGAAGCTTACTAGAAACAAAGGAAAGCTGAGATTCTCCTGGCTCCGGGAGCTGGGGCTTTCAGAAAAACACCACGTATCGCAAGACTCTCAAGAGCTGGCAGTACTGTAAAGGGAATTTCTCTCACCCTCTTGGGCCAGGTGACTTAGACTGGAAATCTCATAAACACAGACTATGCCAGAAAATCTCCAGTGCTGGCTGCCTCCAGAGGGCTGTCCATAATCCAACCGGGGGCGGGGGGGCGGCACTGGTTGCTTAGTCCTGTCTTGACACAGAGACCTTGGTACAAGCAAACAACCCCCTCTGCCTTCCCTAGGAGCCACCACATTCAGCAAATCCCCCGCGCACACACACACACACACAATCCCTCTCCCCAAGCGAATACCAGACCCGCGGGGTGAGCCGCCCTCTTTGCCCTGGAAGCAGCAAAGTGCAACTCACGGGGCAGGTGCGGGGAGTGGAAAGCAAACTCGAGCATCAAGCCCCCTCTCCCCCCTCGCTGAGAAGCCACTGCCCCCAGGCCCTGGTCACTCAAGCCCCCATCCCGCATGCTGATCTCAGCAGTCAGCGGAGACAAGTGGCAGTTTTGGGGGCCCAGCAAAGTGGTTCAGTCACAGCTGGGGGCGGGAGGGGGGACTGTTGTTACATTGTCAGGAGCCTGTTTGTAACCCCTCTCAGCATCACAGCCGGCTCGGGGAGGGCAGAGCCTCTGAGCCTGACCCTCCTTGGACTCAGGGGTCAAGGCAGCGCCTGGGGTCAGGGCAAGGAGAAACAGGCCCGCCAGTGCTGTCAGGGAATGCAACAAGTGGGCTCCTCTCCACGGGCGGAGAAGGACAAAGGGCCCCCCACAGCTCCCCGGCTCCAGCAAGCGCTGGTGGGGAGAGCAGCCAGGCGAGAGGGGAGGTGGCTAAAGCCCAGCTAATCCCCCAAGGAGCCCTGACTGGCAGAGAGCTGCCTTTTCTTCCCCTCTGTGTGTGCACGTCCGTCTGTCTCTCCTCCACGCGCTGTGCCGCCTGCCTCCTCTTCCCCTGCGGCTCGCCGGAGACAGTGCTACAGTCGCCTGCAAACTTGGGGAAGGGGGGAGCAGGGGAGGAGGAGGAAGTGAGCGCCGAGGAGGAAAAAATTCAACCGGGGGGGTTTTGGGGGGGAGGTGGGTCTTCTGTCCGCACCTTGGGCAGGCTGCAGAGCTGGCTTGGGAACAGATGAGCTGGGGAGAGAAGAGATGAGCCTCCAGCTGTCCAAGAGGGGGCTGAAGAGGAGCCCCGCATGATGGGGTCCTGCGTGTCCCAAGGTGAGTGCCATCCACCGCGGAGGGAGGGGTGGGGCAGGGGGGCTGAGCCAGCCAGGGCTGGAAGGAGAGGGGGAGGGGAGAGAGCCGCCCGACTCGCACCTGCCATCCAAAGGCAGCTGCTCTCCAGCCCAAGGATTGTTTACTTAGTGTCTGCCTCCCCATGGGGGTCTGCCCATGCCCCGCCTTGCCAGCCAGCCCCTTGGACGTGTGTGTGTTTTTGTGTGGGGGGGTGTTACTGAATGTAACAGAGACTCAGGACAAGGAGGAAGGGAATGGCTTTATTCCCTGCTAGCTGAGGGCTGTTGGCTGGGGGGGCAGACCTGGGGGTGGGGCATTTAGCTTTTGCCTTTACTACAAGGGTCCCCTCGGACACTGGCTAGAGCTTCACTCACGTACTCGGTAAAAATCCCCATGCTCCAGGGCATAAACAGGACACTAACTGAGACGGGTCAGGCAGAAACCTCCCCTAAAGGCAGGTTATTCCATCTGTGTCCACTAGGGGGTTTCTTGCACCTTTGTTTCCAGCCACTGTCTGAATGGAGCCCTGGTCTGACCCGCATCAAACTCCCAATCTCCCCCTCCCAAACCCCAGCCTCCTGGCATCTCGGTCAAGCCCTGCCCTGCACAGCCAGGATGAGACAGAGACTCTGCCACGGCAGCTCCTGGCTTGCTGCATGCAGACAGTCAGGCACCTGTCTTCCAACCCCAGGGCAGTGACAACTTGCCACGTCTCTGGGATAGTCACTCAGGGAGGAGCAGGCAATAAAGGGAGGCATTTGGTGCTAGGTGGGAAGACTGGGGGAAGTGAGCATCATCAAGCTAGAGGTCCCAATTGTTTGCACCAGTGTGAGTCCATTGAGATTGGTGGGATTACTCCTGATTTATGCCAGCATACACAGGATTAGAATTGGGCCCAGACTCTCCGATGCATTCCCCAGGGTGATTTCAGATGGTAAAAGAGCCCTGAAGCAACCTGGGTATGGGGTTACAACAGGGGAGACAGGGTTCTGGGTTCTAGTCCCACAAACCCTGGCCAGTTCTCAGCTTCCATGTGCAACCTGTGTTGAATTCAGCCCAGAGAGTCATATTTTTCTAAGGAAATATTCCCTTATAACAGAGGCTTTCATCCTAAAAGCTGCATTGCAAAGCAATTTGTAATGATTGTTTCATCCCACGCCAAAATGCAGCCACCTCTGGGGTACAGTTCTCTAATGGTCCAGCAGTGCACATCGCCATGGAGGAGGGGACTATATCCAGCTGCACACTGGGACTAGCCTCCCTGTGCCAATAAGAACCAGTGGTGAAGACCTTGGGTCTTTGAGACTGTATAATGCACAAGGAAAGCCGGTGTCGGCATGTTTTCCCCATGTATTACTGGGCTGCTTTTTAAAGTGAGTCGGGTGTTGGGGAAAGGTTGGAGCCTCTTTGGTGATTGGGACTGGTGGGCAGAGCCCATCAAAGCAACGGAAGGCCCTCAGGCAAGGGAGGGTCCCCAGGACCCAGAAATCAGCTGAATACTGGGCACAACAAATGAACAAACCGGGATGGCGAAACAAGTCACAGGGGCAAAGCAAGGGATCCAGAAGGGGACACGGAGCTGAGGACACTTGCACCCACCATGCCAAGAAGGAGGCCAAGCAGAAAGTGGATGCTGCGCATAGGAACCCTGCCTGGATGGACGAGGGGCTGGAGAAAGGCTCCCACTGGCAGAGACCCCCCCATCCAGCTCCCTCCTCCTGGACTGATGGACGATCACGGGGAGGTTGATGGGGAGGTCTTGGGCCCTTGTGGCATTGGGATGGGAAGGGCTTAGAGGAAGAGGTGTGGGGGGAAGAGCAGCCAGTACAGGTGACAGGCCTGTAGCAATAGGGAATTCTGCTTAGCTACAACACCTGTGCAGCTATGCCCTGCACCCTCCTCTGCCAACACGCCCTTGCCAACCCAGAGGCAGCCACTGGTGAGGGTGGGGCCCACTCAGGGACTTGGCTTCTCTCCTGCAGGCTGCCGGTTGTGCAGGTGATATGTATGGTGTGGAAATCAGTCTCGTGGGAACACTCATGCCACGCCAGCCTTGAGATAGCGCCAGCTTTTAAGTCATGACTGAGTTGATCTGAATTCAAACTAGAGGTGAAAGGCCTGTTACAAAGTCCAGGAGACACTGGAGCCAAATCAGACCAGGGCCAGATTCTCCAGAGAGCTCCATCAGCCAGATTCTCCACGCCTGTGGAGTTCTTTTGACAACGTGGCCCCGAACGCACAGCTAGGCCGAGACAGGCCCTTGTCACTGCACACATCATCTTACACTGTGAGGGCTGCACATCGAGATCAGCCTAGCCCTGAGAGTGACATGGAAGCCAGCCATGCCTCCCACGGAGCCATTGTCAGTTTCCCTTGAGTCACGTATGTTGGATGAATCCCTCGGGATCTTCACAGCCAAACGGTGCAGGTACAAACAGTCCGCGTGGCCGGGCTTTTCCATGGCTGTATGTCTCAGCGCGTGTCCTCCTTTGCTTTCAAGGCAGCAAGGGGACAGCTCGCTCTTGGCTGCTGGCATGGTCCTATCACACCAGGATTCTTGATAGGGCCTCAGCTCCAGGTGGCCCTGGGTGACAAGGACAAAAGGGTCCACACTCGCACTGAGCCTCCCAGGAGCATCGTGAGGGGAAAACTGTAAATATCTGTGAGTCACTTAAGTGGTGTAAGTTTAAGGGAGGCAATGTGGCCTAGTGGACAGAGTGCTAGACTGCACTTCAGGATACCAGGGTTTTAGTCGTGGTTCCACTGGGTGACCTGGGGCAAGTCATTGCCCCTTATTGTACCTCAGTTTCCCCACCTGTAAAATGGAGGCAATGCTACTGATCTCCTTTGAGATCTACATCTCTGTCATGCTACCAGGGGTAGGACACCCCTAAGAGTCCCAATCTCAGGTCAGACTCACAGAATTCAATGACAATAACCAGCCTGATAAAAATAGTCCACTTTTCCAGTTACAACGGGATTTCAGAAAATGCAAATCCACCCCGATCAACACTGGCCCAAAGAAGAAGGAAAGCCAACCCAATTTTTCTTTTACATAATCCCAAAACACCAACATTTTGCAATTCCTTTTAGTGGGTGGTTGTTACAGACACTTCTAATTTCACACCCACCCACCCACATCAGAGCAGACGGATTAGATCTGGTGCGGTTCAACTCCAGGGGGAGCTGGATGTTTAAATGCTTCCACTCCATTTGAAAAGCTCCAGTTTCTCTTTTAACCAGATCCAGGCACACTTATATAGTTATAGATGTGTGTGTGTGTGTGTGTGTACACAAAAGCCTTACGTGCTGCCGAAACCTGCAGAGGAGAGACTGCTTATGGAGAAGCAAAGCCTTTGAAATGCCCCTGGTTTGCACCAGACCCCATGGCACTGTGTGTATACACCCCCTATACACTCACTATAAATATCTGTAGAGAAGAGGAATTTTGTTCTCCGAGGGCCGTTAGCGTCAGCCTGTGGCATCCTTCCCTAGATGTGGCCTTGTGAGGCTGGGCAGGAGTGGCACACTGTACTTGTGTCTGGGCAGGAGTGGCACACTGTACTTGTGTCTATGACTCACCACCAGAACCGTCAGTTACACTTAATAATATTACTGTCTGCAGAGCCTGTTAGGTGGACATGTGCCAGGCAGCTAGGGCTCTGCCCGCTGGGAGTCTGGGGGGAGATTAGTTGCTGGGGAGAAGGATGGGGAAAGGGAGAGCTCTAGCAGGCTCGTTATCACGGGCTGCAAGGTGCAGCTTGCAAAGGAGCCATGGAAAGGGACTGATAATACACACAGCATGGTGTTCTCAGCTGTGCCACTAGGAGCCAGGCTATGCAGGGGGCCAGAAGCTGGAAAAGAGATTTGGCATAAAATTTAAGTAAGCTTCATAACACCTACTTCTTAGCTAGCACTTTTCACCAATAGATCTCCAGGCACGGTACACTGGACGGCAGTCTCATTATCCCATTTTACAGATGGGAAAACTGAGGTACAGAGCAGGGGTGGGACTTGCCCAAGGTCACCCAGCAGCAGAATTGGGACTAGACCCCAGATCTCCAAAAGCCCAGTCCTGAGTTTGTGCTCCCAGAATTGAGAAATTCTCCCCTTCCTCTCTGACGTGTTTTCCAGAGTGGGTGACTTTATTGCAAGATACCATCTCCACTGGGGAGATTTCCTGTGTTTGTAGAGCGCCTAGCACAGTGGGGCCCTGGTCCGTAGCTGGAGTTTCCACCTGCTATGAAAATACAAATAATAAATACTAATAAAAAACCCAATTCAGCTAAGCTGCTTAGAGAGCCATCACTTGGACCCCGTTTGAGGTGGTTCAAGGAGTCCTGATCTGTTCAGACTTCACCAATTTCCAGATGACTGAACCACTTGCAGGACCAAGGTGGTTTTGACCATTTGCATATGGGAGCCATTCACAACCACTTTGCTGCAGTGCATGAGGCGTAGGGCGATCAAGACTCCCACCCCGTGTGCATTGCCACTCCCACCTGTTCGCTTCAGGGACACAACCACATTTTGCTCCCATTCGCCCTGCAGGAGCCAGCACAGGGGGAGCTGGATTCAATTCTGCCTCCCACTTCATCCACAGAGCTGGCCACTCTATTCCTATCAGCCCCATCTGTGCAAACCCATTCAAGACAAGGGTGCTGCCTGGGTGTAGAATTTGCCAGCTAACCCTTTGCAACTGGCGATGGTTGGGGAGAAGGATGAGAACCCCCAGCGTGACTCTCAGAGCCCGGCAGGAGTTTGCAGGGCCGGCAGCTAGAAAGACCTCATCTCTTTACTCAGAAAGGGGACACATTTGGTCTGGAGTCACCGAGCCCTAGATCCGCAAAGGTATTGAGGTGCCTGAAATTTTCCAAAGTACCTTTGAGGACAAATAAACATGGAGCCTCACAAAACCCTTTATATCAAGGCATGTCTCTGAGCAGAATCACACTTGAAAGCTAATTTCCTGCATCCATTATATTCCTCCCCACTGTCAGACAGCCGGGAGCATCAGAGGCAAAGCTGTGAAAGGGCTGCACTGTCTGAGGGAGGACAAGGGCTTCCCGCTGAGGAAGCTTCCAGGGTTTCAGAGGGGCAGGCAAGGGCCCAGAGTTGAAAGCAGGTGCCGAGGGGGCAGCTGGGCATGAGAACATGGTTTCCAGGAGGAAGTGCCAGTGGCTTCTCAGGAACTGGGGATAAAATACATAAAATCAGCTGTGAAAGGCAAGGCGGCCGCCCACCAGGTTCTCAAAGCGGATGAGATTTTTAAGGTATGAGGTAAGGTGACCAGATAGCAACTGTGAAAAAATGGGACAGGGGGTGAGGGGTAATAGGCGCCTATATAAAAAAAAAGTCCCAAAAAACGGGACTGTCCCTTTAAAAACGGGACATCTGGTCACCCTATGAGGCAGATGTTGAAATCAGATGGAAAATGCAGTGGGTTGCAGGGCAGGGTTTGCTCTGAACAGTGTCTTACCGACTCTAGGTGGCTTCATGTGTCATTGTAGCTTGGACCACCATGCCCTGGCCAAATCCCTGCACGGAGAGTTGTTCTAAGCCTGCCTAGGTTCCCTATGTAGAAGGGTACACACAGGTTCATATACAGACCGAGGTCCTGTCTAGACTAGGGTCAGGAAGGTGTTAGCTAATGTGTTAACAAGGCAATGTGCCGTCAACGTGTTTTAAACTGGCTGAGTTAAAGCCTACCCCGTGTGAGCTAATGCCTTCCAAACCCAAGTCTAGACAAGCCAAGGCCTTCCCTGTTGCATCCATGAGCGCCTGGCCCTCGTGTGCATCATGCACACGGCCAGAGTTGTCAAACATAGGGCACGTCGACCCCATAATCAGAGGTGCGATTGCAGCGTAGGTCGCCATAGCTTTGATCTGCCTAGCACGGCTGAAAATAGCCATGAAGATGTAGCAGCAGGGGCTCTGGGACAGCCTGGTCGGCACTCTGGATACATACTCACATTTCGGGGCCCTGCTGGCTAGATCACAAAGCTAGGGCAGGTATGTCTACACCTACAGGAGGGCCAACCCCAGAGGTTGAAAAATCACGCGTCAGGCTCACCAGAAATCATGGTTTGAAAATCATGAGATTATATAAAAATAATAGATTTGGAGCTCTTTTTATTTGCCTTCTGCTTTTGAGCCTTTAGGGGTCACATTTTGAAGCTTTTTTCGCAGCCATGAGTGCTAGAAACTTACTTTTTCTTTAAGAATGAAGGCTGAAATCATCACAGATCCACCTGACTCCAGGAGCTGGGGCTTTACGGGAAACAATAATTATCATGAGACTCGTGACAAAATCACTAGAGTTGGCAACGCTGCACCTGCCTGCACTGCTTCGCCTCTCTGCACCCTAAGGGGCTGAGCATGCAGACGCTCACTCCGGCGGTGTCGTGTTTACTTCTGTGAGCTAATCCCAACGGACGCAACGGGGGCTGCTCCCGTCAGGCAGTCATGGGACGGGGGTGTAGGAGTTTGCGAGGCCTCACAGATCTGAAGTTCATCAGAGCAGGGAGCTTGTCTTCTTGCATTGGCCTGCAGAGCACCAGGCACAGCAAAGGTGAGACAGAGATCATAACAGGGGCAGATGTGAAGAAGGTGCCTTCTGAGCTGGCTGGGGTGGAGTGCGGGTCCGGGAGTAGGGGACACCTTCCCTGAGCAGGTGGATGAGGGTGGAAGAGAACAGGGCCATGGGCTCCCTTTTCCAGGCTCAGCACAGTCAGCCGGGTCCATCAGCAGCTCTGCTAGTTTCCCGGGCTGGATAGCTGCAGCCCCACAACGCTCTCTGAACACGCCACACCCGCTGGGGTAGGAACACAGGATCATGCTGTGGAGACTGTACATCCTTAGCCAATCCTCTCCCTAGCAAATCCCTGGGAGCGCACGGCCGGTGGGGACAGAGGCAAAACTGGTTGTGCACTCAGACGTTGATGAACATTGCTGGGGAAGGACAAGGCAGCACAAAGCCCTGCCCCATGCTAATGCTGAATACAGACTGCTCCCAGGGGCCTTGTGAAAAGAGAAGGGGACGTAGTTGTGGCCTTTTTGCTTCCTGAGGATGGTTAAACTCTGTCCCTTTGAAATGTCTGCTCGTCTCTGGTTCTGCTGGAGCGCTCCTTGGAGATCCTGGAGACGGAAGCTGTCAGCGCTCTTCGGTCTTTAATTGCAGCAGAGAAGGTGTCAGAGCTTTAGCAAAGATGCGCTTGTTCCCAAGCGTTTGCCATGCGTTTGACTCAAATGCCTGTTTGCCACAAAGCAAAGCCAACCGGTTTAAAGAGTCTGAACAAAATCACCTCCCTCCCCCTCTGTTAATCAGCTTTTACTCGCATGACACTCCTGAGGCTCGGATCTGACCAGGTCTCCAACCAGACCTAGTGTCGCCCTGGAAACCTAGAGTAGGCAAGACCCGAATTTGGAATGCAAAATAAGCACCAAACAGGAAAAATCCAAAGCTGCCTTCCAGGCCTTGTGTCCATCCCAGCATTAGAGGGCTCAGGGCCCAATTATATCTCCTAACGCAGGTCACCTTGAAGAGCGCAGGCTCTTGCAATGGCCTTTGCCCATCTCTGTTACACTTCACCTCCCTGCCTGTCTTCCTGAGCTTTTCCTGCTGCTTGCCTGGCTGTGCAATTTATTTTGTGGGCCACAAACACTGCTTTACAGCGAGAGCTGGCACCTGGCATTTCCCACAAAGGGCTCTTGACTTTAAAATTTGTTCTCCTCTTGGTCCAAACTATTGCAAATGCATTGATGTGCAGGGAATTGTGGTGGGTGCATGGGCTTTCTTGGCCTTTGGGGATGGAATTAGCGATGGCTGGGAGCTGTCTAAGTGGGCTCGGGTAATTCTCCTCTATTTGATTGCCCTGGCGTGTGGCTACATGGGTCGGAGTTGTACCTGATGTATCTGTTGTATGGACCAGGTGTGTCAATTGCTGTCCTAGCTCCCAGAGCTTTAAGGGCAGCTGTTTTCTCATCATCATCAGCCTGCCCACACGATTAGGTGCATCAGGCAAACAGCCCAATTACTCCCATCCTGGGCTCATTTTCCGATCACTTTTATATTTGGGTGCAATAACACTCCTTCAGCCATTATCGTGCTATGCGGGTGCTCTTGTTATACAGACAAAACTGCACAGGATCGTTCCAGGGGACAAGACAAGAGGTCTCGTTTATTATAATAACACAATTGGATTTAAGACCAATAACTCATATCTAATACCTATGTATACACACACACACACACACACATCAAATGTTCTGCAGCTGCTGGATAGTTACCAGTCCTGAATGTAGCTTGAATTCGTGGCCTGGGTTCGTAGCTTGTGGCGGCTAACTGGCCAGGAAAGCCGAGCACAAGGAAGGGCTGGGTTTCTGTTGGGCATGCACCGATGCCCTTCCATGTTGGCAGCAGAATGTTACCCTCCAAAGTCTTCCATCTCATCCATCCTTTTTGTAGGCTTTAGTTTGAATCCAGAGTTTACAGGTCTTGCTGTGTCACGCGTCCTCTGGGTCCGGTGTGACTGATCACCCGTCAATTGCAGACATGACTTTCAGCCTGGGACCTGGCTTTGATGTTTCTTCAATTGTACTTTTGCTCTTTTCTTTTGAGGGTGGACTCTTCTTGCTTTGTCAGGCCTGCTGTCTGCATCTTCAGCCTTTGGTGTTTACACTTTATTTCATCAGGACAGCTTGGGGCTGGAGGCTGATTCCATCATCCATACATACCTCATTCCCACATCTAAACTACACTAATCAGATTACAGCCGGGTTTTGCAAAAATGAAGTGAGCATTTTAAAATGGAGTTTGGGACAAGTTAAAATGGAGTTTGGATTACACCATGGACAAGGGTAAGGAACGGCAAACAGGGAGCAGAGTTACAATGTTGAAGCAGTGCAAGTTTCAGCTATTTCAGCAGCAATTGGATTGAAAGTGAAACTCAATTAGCCAGTTATTGGGGTACCTGGTTTTATGAATGAATGTAGTTTCATTCATCATACTTTACTTATGAAGTTATATTAATAAAGTGAACAATTAAAAACAATTTCATTGATCAGTTCTACACTCTAGGTTGGCCTCTCTGTCTCCTGCCCTGGGGTTGCCAAAGAAACGCCTGTTTAGGAAGCCATTATTGGGCATTTGTAAAAATGTTCCAAATCCATCCATCCTTTCTTCTGTAGCACGAGTGATGTAGGTAGTTGTGCCTGGTCTAGGCTCGCTTCATTGCTGATTCTATCACCTGCACACAACGCTGTTCAGTTTGCACTAGAGGGACTTCTTATATTTCCAGGACTTTGCTCCCTATAGGACACGTAGGACGTTGGTTCTAAGGATCTTGTGTTTGGCATTTTTGCTAATTGCATTGAACTTCCACCTGTGCTGAGTTTTTCACATCCGGCACTTGCTTGACCTATTCCGGACTTTCCATCAAACATGCAATCATCAGGAATGATGCTGCCCAGTTAAGTAAATGTATTAACGGTTTTCAAGCCTAATTAATACAATAAGCTTGTCAATTCTAATCATTATTGATTAGCTGTACTGAGGCAGTGCCTAGAGGGCCCAGCCCTGTGGTGCGAGGTGCTGTACAAACACAGAACAAGCCAAAATACAAACCGCCTGGTCAGCTCTTGAGGGAAGGGCTGGGATTACTGAAGGGCACTGTGGCAGGAGGGAGGGAGGTGGCCATTCCTGCCAAGGCACACTCCTGGCAGGCTGTGCCTCAGTTTCCCCATCTGTAAAGTGGAGATAACAGTACTGACAAGGGGCTTGTGAGGCCGAACCATTAATGTTTGTGGAGCACCGTGTGGCTGTCAGCTGGCAGGGGCAAGAGAGGAACACAGGGAATAGATAGATACAGTATTAAGTGGCATAGAAGCCACTGCGAGAGATTTGGGATGCCCATATTTTGATCCATAACGTAGGCATGTGTAACAGGCTCTCTTCTCCTCCCTCGGGACCACCCAAAGAGGCTGGTTGCTTCCAAGTTTATAAGCACCTGTGTGTTATTTGTTGGATTTCCCCCACCAGTCCAGCAACATGCCATGGGAAGTAAACAGCCCCCTTTGCCCGCTATCCAGAGATCTCAGGATCCTGTCTCCCACAGCCTCTGCTAGTCACCCCCCTTGCACTTCCTTCCTTGCCTTTACCTGTTGTCAGCTAGCAGGTTGATTGTTCTCTTTAGCTCATCAGCCTCCTACCTAATTAAACCATTGAGCACCCATCCCCCCAGTTAAATCCAGCCCAGGGGGATCTAGCTAGTGCCCCAGCGAGCAGAACCCTGGGTCTGCTCTCAGACCCTAGCACTCTGTCACACCTAGTGGGAAATTTTCCATGTACGCTGTTTTTGATGGAAAATTAGGTCTTCAACTAAACAAAATTTTTCACAAAAAGTGTCTGCTTTCCCTGGAAAATGGTGACATTTTGTCAAAAAGCTGAACGCCTGAAAACCAAAATATTTCTATTTGGAAATGCTGCTCCAGTGCCCTATGGGAGCTGGGTATTTCACATCCCCATTCACCTCTGTGGGCCAAGTTCCCCATCAAACTACATATCCCATGGGGCACCAGAACCATGGGCGTCCATGATGCACTGTGGTGGCACAGCATGCGAGGCCACGGTGCATCATGGGAGATGTAGTCTGGCTGAAGAGCCTGTCCTATAGAGGAGAATGGGGACATGAGGCAGCTGAACTACAACTCCCATGAGGCACCGCAGCACCATTTCCAAATGGAAAGATTTGGGGTTCAATTTTGGGCCAAAAAGTTGAAATTTTCCATCTCCCCCATCCCCAGTTTTCCAAGCATCTCTTTAAAAACTGCCTGTAAATAGACACCAAACCAGGGTTACCAGGCCCAGCACGTCTCTGTCACCCATCTCTTGTCTCCTTCGGTTGCAGAATTCTTCACAAGTGCTCAGAAGGAATATTCTATCGCCAGCTACCTACAGTGTCCTCCTTCCACTCACCGTGACAGTCAGCAAGTGCCCGCAGCTGCCCTGGAGAAGGACAACAGCAAGGTAACCAAAGAGTCAGACCCCCAGGACAATCATCACAAGTGCTACAGGAATATGCAACATATGTGTTGTGACCCCTTCCAGCAGTTTGGCCTCAATGAGAAGAACAGGGTACTACCGCTGCTAGCTAGTGGAGTCACTTTACTAGCTCCAAAGAGCTATACTGTGCTGCTGAAGGACCTGGGTTCAAACCCTGCTGATGATCTGTGAGGGTGGCTGTTATAGCTGACTTCTAGTTGTTGTTTGGCAAACAAACCTTGAGGCTTGTGATGCTTTGGTAGGATGACCAGATGTCCCAATTTTATAGGGACTTGTCCCGATATTTGGGGCTTTTTCTTATATAGACACCTATTACCCCCCACCCCAATCCCAATTTTTCACACTTGCTATCTGGTCACCGAGGGTATGTGTGTGTGTGTGTGTGGAGGGGGGGGGGTTAAACATTTCCCTGCAGCCTGAAAGGTCACTCTGAGGGTTCTGCTGGCACGTAGTGTGGATGACTCAGGGATGGGAAACAGGCAGGGGAGCCGCTCACCCGTTCATGAGGGAATGAAAGCTATTATAGACTATGGGCTGTTCAGTGGCCCGTGTAACAGCAGCTTGGTGACTCAGACAAAGGCCAAGTGGCCAGGGATCCGTATTTCCTGTGCTTATTGGCAGCCTCTCCGTGAGGCCAAGCACCAACCGGGCCATGTTATTATTATTATAACATCCAGGATCCCCAGTCAGGACCCAGGACCCCATTGTGTGAGGTGCTTTACAAACGTGGGACAGAATGACAGGCCCTGTCTTAAGGAGCTGACAAGCTAAGCCATGGAGCCTTCCCCCCATGTCAGCACCCACAGCACTACCTTACCCTGTGTGCGTGGCAGGGGAGGCTGCTGCTACCTGGCCAGCCCAGTTCTGGGTTCAGGGCGCTCCATCCATTCACCAAGTGTGAAAGGGTGTTAGAGAGGTAGTGCTGTCTAGCAGCTAGGGCCCCTGCCTAGGAATCAGGACACCTGGGTTCTATTCCTCACTCTAGCACTAACCTGCTGTGTGACCCTGGGCAAGTCACTTCCCTGCTCTGTGCCTCAGTTTCCCCATCTGTTAATGACCCTGACCTGCATTCACGGTGACAAGCGCCATATCAGAGCTGGGTGTTGTTACTACTGCTCGACACAGTCTCTCTGTGCCAGGGACGAATGTGCTGCAGGGTAAACAGTGTGGAAAGAACACTGGGGGAGAAGTGGTATAAAGCTTTCACTGGCTGCTGTTTAGGGCACTGTGCAGGTTGTTCCAAACAGCCCCCAATCTAACCTCCACACCAAGCAACCTCCACTTCTGTTTATATGTTTTAGGAATAAGCAAAAATTGTGCCTCAGTTTCCCATGAGTAAAACAGAGACAATGACGCTGAGCTGCTTTAGAAAGAGCTGGGGGTCCAGCTGTCCCACTCTGAGGGAAAGAACAAGCTAGTTTCATGCAGAATGCTGTCTATGAAACACACCAGAGTTTTAAGCTGTGATACCCCGGAACTTACACAGACGGCCCCTGCCAGCAGCCCCCACCCACCGTACCCGAAAACCTCCCATTAGTTCTTCCCACAGCCCAAAGCCCACCAACTTTGTGGCTGAAGTTGCAAAGCATTGTGGGATATTTGTTTATTTTTAAGGCCGTGAACCAAAAGCGAGTGAGAACTGTTGCAGTAGAAAGGGGGCATTCCAGGCCCATCTCGCCAGTGGTGTGCAGGGCGCCCAGATCCTGTGGTGATGGGTGCAGTATAAGACCAGATGGATGAGACAGACATTACCCCTGAAATCTGCCGTGGTCCAGGTCTGAATACTGCCCATCCTACACCTCCAACCAGTGTAATTTCCTGAGGGGAAATTCCACTTTTATGGTGGGGGAAGAAATAAAAATCTTGTAATTAAAAACCTATCCCCAAATTCAGATCTTCTCCCTTATATGCCTGTAATAAAAATAATCCCTACTGCTTTCCATCAGCCAATCTCAAATTGGTTTACAAAGGAGGTCAGGATCATTATTCCCATTTTACAGATGGGGAAACTGAGGCACGTGGTGGTGAAGTTACATGCCCAAGTCACCCAGCTGACCAGTGGCAAAACCAGGAACAGAGCCTGGGTCTCAGAGCATGGCCACACTTTGAGCTGGGGCTTGGATGGATGTGTACTTAGGGCAGGTAGCCTCTCCCACCACTCATACGCTATTTTTAGGAGGGTGGCTCGGTCCGAGCTAGCCTGGGTATGTCTCCTCCAGTTGGAATGCACATCTCCTGCTCGAAGTGCAGGCATACCCTCACTCCTGTGCCCTGCTCACTAGGCTGTACTGCTGTTCCCCCCTCCCCGCCCACTCGCTTAGAGAATTGTGTAGCTTTGTGTCTTTCAGACAAGCTGTCTGAATAAAGAATTATCCATTTCTCATCACAGTCCTGGACAGACCGTTGAAATGCGATTCTATCTAGGTGCTTATATGTGGAGTATCTCACAAACAGTCAGGAGTTTACCTTCCCAGCACCCCTGGAAGCGAGGAAAATGATTGCCATTGTTTTATAGTTGGCAGAAAGACTCCAAGAGATTAAGTAATTTGCCCAGGGTTAAGCAGCAGAGCTGGGGAACTGAATCCACAGCATCCCAGTGAGTGTTTTAGCTACAAGCCCATCCTTCCCACACTGAAGACACTGCTGACTGAGGCCTGTCAAGCTCATCCCAGCAGTGACCCGGCACAGCAGCAGCAATCGCTCCCACGACTTTCACTGAATGAACCTGATTTCAGTTTTAAAAGGCAGAGATTTGGCTATTGCCCTCCCCCCACAAGCCCTGACACCCGTTGGGCCGTTTCCCCGGACAGGTTAATTCGGCTGTTCATGGGGTTCAGAAACACTCAAACCCATCCCTGAGCCCCAGGGGAGAGGAGAGTGTGGGGGGAGACCCTGCTGGCTGATCTGGGCGGGTGGCTGCACTCCTGGTCCAGCCTTTAGCCAGAGGATGCACAGGGGAGGGGAAGGGGTCATGAACAGAGAAGAGGGCGAGGACACATAGAACTGACACTGCTTGGGCTCCCCAAGGTCTCGCCCCAGAGCCCCACAGAGAGGGAAGGGCAGTTGTTTAATAATAATTTTATCACAGTAGCACTTGCAAACCCGGGTTAAGGAGGAAAACAAGACAAAAGCAGTGACTTGCTGGAGTGGAGAACAAGGGAATGGGGACAGGAGGGGAATGAATAAAACAAGCCAGGATAAAGAAGGACAGAAGAAGGAGCCACTGTGTTAGGCGCTGTACAGAGAAGACCGTCCCCTCCCCAGAGAGCTGCATTGGGCTACAGGAATCTCGTTTTCCCCTCCAGCCTGTGACAAATCTGCAACAAAAGGGGGGCTGTGGCTGGGGAGCCCTGGGTTTGGCACTGGTTTTAATTCGTTTCCTCCCCTGTATTTTAGGAAAACCAGATGGATTTCTGCTGGGACCCTCTGCAGGTCAGTGTGGGTTGGGTGGCCCTGAGGGTATTTTCTGCTTCTACAGTCTGGGAACCCTCCGCTGAGCTCCTGGGAGAATGCAGGGCAGGGGGTGGCTGAAGTGGTGCCCCCTAGTGGATGCATGTGGTGGCTGCCATGCCAGAAGCTGTGCTTTTTGGGGGAGGTTGTCCAGGTTGGAAGTCCCTGGAAAACTGTGGCAAGTGGAGGGGGTAGGTTCAAGGTGATCACATCACCTGGCCTTTGCTCAGCTCCAGCGGGGATGCGGAGGCTCTGGTGGGCCACAAGGCCGGCACAGGGTCCTTACAGTGAATGGGACCAGTGGGCTTTCATGGGATAGTAAGGTCCTGCAGACCCTTGCCGTCCCAGGACTCCGTGCCAGCGGGTGTAGAACCAGCCCTGTTGACGGGACACAGCTGGGAGGTGCCTGGCGGACACTGAGCATGCCCCCCCCAAAAACCCACCGCCCACATCTCTGAGTTTTGGAGGAGTGGCTCAGCAACAAAGATAAGTCTACTCACTGGCCTGCAGGCTGGGAACTTGCTGCTTTATTTAACTGCAACACACCAGAGCATGGGGAGGAGGAGCAGGGGGGGAACTAAGCCAGACTAAATCAGAAAGTAAGGGAGGTATGGAGCGTGGCTCCATCCCATAGTACTCTGTGTAACCCAGTTCACCCCATGATGACCATGATTAACTACAGAAAGAAAAGGAGGACTTGTGGCTTTTTGCGGATACAGACTAACAAGGCTGCTACTCTGAAACCTGTGATTAACTACAGTTGCCCCTGGAGTTACAAGCACGGGGACTTCTGCAACCACGTTTGCAGCAGCAGAGGGCACTAGACATGGTCCCACAAGCCCCCCTCACGAGTCCACAGCAGAATGCCACCCATCTCGTATCATGAGTCCTGAGTGCCCATGGCCTGCATGGGTCCCCTCTCTTAGAGATGGGGCTGGCTGAGGGTACCCGCTGACCCAGCCCGTCTTGCCAGCCTTTGCGTCTCTCCTCCCTCTGCAGAAATGTTTCAAGACATCCAGTGGGATCCTCTCCAATTCCAAATCCGGCTCCAGCGGCTACAACATCACAGCCCTGGCGACCTCCTCTCTGGTGGGTAGGTAAAGACCATCCCTCCCTCCCACCAGGCTCCGTCACCCCTGAGCCCCAGGTTGGCATGATGGGCCTAGCACAGCCTCCCAGAGGAGCGCTGGTGCAAACATGCAAGACGGGGCAGCCAGGCCAGCCTTCCAGCTGAGATCCAGCAGGGCTTCTCTGCCCCCCGTGTTGTCGGCAGGGGTGAATCCCGGTCTCAGAGGAGCTTTCTGACAGAGCAGTCGTGGTGATTCAGGTTTCCCTGAAGGGGTCTCCTCATTCTTCATTCAAATGGAGCAGCCAGTAGCCAAGCTGGTCTGCTAGAGCTAGGGCCTGATCCCAGAAGGGGCCTGATCCCACCCCCACTGAGGGGATGTCCAGGGCCCAGGCACCCATCATCCTGCCGGATCGGGCCTCGGGCTAGACAAGAGCCATGCCTTGGCTCCGGGGAACAGAAAGGGGATTCTTTAGCAAGGCTGCTGGATACACACAGCCCCTGCGAGCCTCTCTGACTCCCAGACTGGCTAGCACAGACCACCCCGCCTTGTGTTACCGCATGGAGAGCCCCTACGTCCTGACCTCGAAGGCTGACGAGACTAAAGCGTCCTTAGTTCTGTAGGGGTAGGGCCACTGCTCGGTCTGGGTAGAGCCATCCAAATCCTCTGGTCCATGCCATCACGCCTTTCAGATCTCAGATCTGCCCATGGCTCTTGCAAGAAGCTAGCGCTGCCCATAACAACAAGCAGCCTCCTCCCCAGGCCAGAGACCAGCCGGACCCCACAGGCCAGGCTGAGCGGCTCTAATTGCCTCTGCACTGGAGAGGGAAGGGAGTTTATCTGCTTTCAGCAGCAGCCGCGACCGTCCCTCCCCCCGGCGTAATTAATTGTGTGTAGTGGAGATTAATAAGGCGTTTGTTTCCATGGAAACCGCCAGCTGGCTGGCCCTGCTGGCCTGATTCTCTTTTCTCCACAAGGCCAACAGTGCTGGAATCATCCCCCAGGCTGCCTGCCCAGGGCCCAGCTCCCAGAGCCACCGAGGAGAAAGGGCCCCAGTGCCGGGGACAGGACGATTCTGCTCGGAGCACGGCATGGGGTGGGAGAGGGGGCAGACATGGCTCCGCTCCATCCCCTCGGAGCATCACGGGTATCTGTTTGTTTGCCTCCAAAACCCTCCCAGCCCAGTCCAGGCTCCCATCCAGCGCTGCTGGTGCCTCTCAGTCCCAACCCGCCTCCACATCCTACTCAACAGCTACATGGAGCCATTCGGGGAGCTGGTAGGGCAGCCCGGACACAATACCCAGGTCTCTCCGTGCCCAGCCAAGGGCAGCACCTGGATGGCAAGCGGTGGGTAAAGCTGGCCCAAGTGGCTGAGGGGATGTGGTGGAAAGGGGGATCTAGCGTCTTCTCTATTATCCCCCTCTACTGGGGACACCTGGCCTCAGGTGATTGCACAGCTGCCCCTGGATGTTGTCAGACCCCAGATGACCAGGGTGGCAAAATAATGCCCTTCCCCATCTACAGCTGGCCAGGAGATTATGCCCCATCCCACCAGACACAGACTTGGCCACATTGACCCCTACATTCCCGACCTCTAGGCCTGAGCGCTGCAATTCATTGTATCTAGGAATGGAGCCACATGCCCCGACAAAGCCCCAGATGATACAAAATACAGCAGCCCGTCTCCCTCCTGAACACAGAGTCTGGTTCAAGGTCTCCAGAGCCCTCCATGGGACTGGCCCTGGCTCCCTGGCAATTGGCTCTCCTGCCATGGCCTCCCGCCGCGACTATGTTCTACTGTCATCAATTAGCACAACAGACAGAACCTGCTCAGGAGATGACCCAGAGCAGACAGATTTGGGGGAACACTGCTCACAGCTGGGGCGATGCCAGGGGCAGCACTGTGACCAGGGTTCATAGAATCATAGAATCATAGAATATCAGGACCCCTGAAGGTCATCTAGTCCAACTCCCTGCTCGAAGCAGGACCAATTCCCAGTTAAATCATCCCAGCCAGGGCTTTGTCAAGCCTGACCTTAAAAACTTCCAAGGAAAGAGATTCCACCACCTCCCTAGGCAACGCATTCCAGTGTTTCACCACCCTCTTAGTGAAAAAGTTTTTCCTAATATCCAATCTAAACCTCCCCCACTGCAACTTGAGGCCATTACTCCTCGTTCTGTCATCTGCTACCATTGAGAACAGTCTAGAGCCATCCTCTTTGGAACCCCCTTTCAGGTAGTTGAAAGCAGCTATCAAATCCCCCCTCATTCTTCTCTTCTGCAGGCTAAACAATCCCAGCTCCCTCAGCCTCTCCTCATAAGTCATGTGTTCTAGACCCCTAATCAGGGTTCAGGTCTTCAGGACCCAGAGCACCTGGAAATCCCATGAGACCATGGGGAGCTTCCTATTGGCTTAGCAAGGGGGAAAAACCACAGTGAATTTTATGATAAACATGGTAAAATAACAGAAATTGTGATTTTTAGCAAAGTAGCAGGAGCTAATGATCAAGGGGGACTGGCTAGCATGGGAGAGATGCTTAGCCTCTTCTTCTATCCACTTAGGGCTGGGCCAGCTGGTCTCCTAAACAAGCACATCACACTACAGAGAAAGCAGCTGCAGGCTTTTATGATCTACTTCCCCAATTCGGGTGGGGCAAGGGCCATCCAGAGGCGTGGCCAATGCTCTAGCCACTGCCCTTTCCTCGGATTTATAAAAGTGGCTTCTTTCTCAGCCATGACTGCATATGATGGGCAGCTTTTCCTGTTTCCCCTGCTGCAAGAGCTCCTGGCAGAGTCCGAGAAGCCTGGAAAACCAGTTCAACAGCCCCCTAGTCCGAGCCCTGTGAGCCCGAGTCAGCTGGCACAGGCCAGCCCTAAGCGTTTAATTGCGATGTAGATATTCCCTCAGGGGCTTCAGTTGGCTTTGGAATCACCCCTGGGTGAGCTGTCCAAAATTTTATCACCAGTAAACTGGGATCCAGCCCAAGTCATTCAGAGCAGTGACTATCTGAAGACTGGCCCATATGGAATGATGAGTTTGAGGAGTCTCAGTCCAGTTCCTAGTGAACTGGTGACTATCACCAGAGCTGGCACTCAGCAAAAAAGCCATCGAATGAATGAGCCCTGGAGACTGACTATCCCTCTGGCCCCAGAGGCAGATGCTCTGCTTGTGCTGTACCTGAGCTGGGGTCAATGGTAAATAGCCTATCCAGCTCCTTGCACCAGTGCTAACTTCACCCTGGAGAAATTCTTCGTAGTGCAAGGTGGCATCTTCGGGCCCGGAATGAACGGGTATGTCTACGCTGCAGTTAAACACCCGCGGCTGGCCTCCCTCCTCACGAGGGCCCGAGCTCAGGCTCTAGCCCGAGCTGAATCTCTACCCTGCAGTCTGATAGCCCCGCCACGCAAGCCCCACGAGCCTGAGTCAGCTGACTGGAGCCAGCCGCGGGGGTCTAGTGCCTCTTGAATGCCATGATTTGCTGTGCTCTGTTGAGGGTCCCGGTTAGATACCACGTCAGTGCACCCTCAGAGCGCTGCAGTGCTTGCCCTGCGAAGTGCCACGTAACTCCCAGCTCAATGAGACATGCAAAACTGCAGCTGCCTCGGGGAAATAGCTCCAAGCTCCAGCCATGCAAAAACCACTGCGAGAAGGGCTGCCGCAGCCCTGCAGGGGGCGCTTTCGCTGGGAGAAAAACATTACCCCACATTGCCCAAGCAGGGGGCACTTCACCATCCAGAAAGGGAGCCTGAGTCTCAGGTTACAAGGCAGGGGCGATGGTGCACTTCAGTTCCAGCCTGCTATCCCAGTCCATGGCATCCTGCAAGTAGCTCTGCCAGCGCCCCTCAATCCTGACCTGCAGCCCCCCGCTACTCCATCTCGAGTCCCACCCAGACCTCTGCCAGCACCCCTCAATCCTGACCTGCAGCTCCCCGCTGCTCCATCTTGGGTCCCACCCAGACCTCTGCCAGCGCCCCTCAATCCTGACCTGCAGCCCCCCGCTACTCCATCTCGGGTCCCACCCAGACCTCTGCCAGCACCCCTCAATCCTGACCTGCAGCCCCCCGCTACTCCATCTTGGGTCCCACCCAGACCTCTGCCAGCGCCCCTCAATCCTGACCTGCAGCCCCTCGCTACTCCATCTTGGGTCCCACCCACAGCTCTGCCAAGTCCCCTCAATCCCAAACCAAGCAACATCTTATAAATATTCCTCTAGATTCCTTAACAGTTCCTTAGGGAAGCCCCCTGCAGATATCCAAGCCAGCTGCTGTAGTGTCCCCTTAGGAGAGGATTGTGGTGAGTGGGGCTGGCTGGCTGGGGGCTGGCTACCACAGTGCAGATGCCCACCCAGCATGGACATGATCAGTCATGCAGGATGTTCCTTCAGCACCAAGTCTTGACGCGTTGATCCCACTGATCTGAATCCCGCCCACTTCAGTCCAGCTCCTCCCCTGTCTCTGCTTTAGGGTTAGTCCAGACCATAAAGGACCACATCACCAAGCCCACTGCCATGGCTCGTGGCCGGGTGGCCCACCTCATTGAGTGGAAAGGCTGGAGCGCCCCCCAGGTGGGCTGCGAGCCGTGGCCTATGGAGGAAGAGCACTATTCCTACCTCACGGACGAGCTGAGGGAGGCACGCTTTGCAGCAGGTGGGTGGGCAGGGGGGAGCCACTAGGCCAATGACGCTGCAGGGGATAATCTGTGCTGGGGGAGGAGGGGGGCAGTGAATGCACCATCACCGACTCCGCTTGTACAGCGGCGCCCCCTAAAGGGCAGTGACAGAGCACTGCAAATGGCTGGGCACTGGGGCATCCCTTGGGGCGAATGGCCCGTGTCTTTGCCTTGTCCCTCAGCTGTCAGCCGAATGGCAACCCATGCAGAGGACTCCTGGGCCTGACCTGGCTAGAGGTCCCTCAGCCTCACTGCCAGCCAGAGGATCCCAGCACTTTCCATACCGGGATCCCCATATCACGCCTCCCCCTGGGAGCAGGGTGCTGGTCCTGGCTGGAGACAGGGCACTGGACTGGATGGAGCGTGGCTGGATCCCCTCTGGGACCTCCTACATCCCGGCGATAGAATTGCGCTGGTTTGCCAGGGGACAAGCCAGACTCCTCCTGCAAACACTGTTCTTCAACCAGATTCGTTCTGATTTCAGTGATGCCAGATTTACCTTGGTGTAGCTAGGTTCAGGACACGGCCCAGTATCAATCCCCTCCCCTTGTAACCTGTCTTTGGTTTCCCATGGTTCTGCCCAGGGGTCGCTGAACAATTCGCCATCACTGAAGCCACCCTGAGCGCCTGGTCCTCACTAGACGATGAGGAAATGAATTATGGGGGCAGCTCCCAGGAGATCATACAGCTTCAAGGTACCTTCCCCCTTCTCTCTGCCATGAGCAGCCCTGCAGGGCTCCTGGTGCTCCCCAGCCCTCCCTGCATGTAACAGATTCAGGAGGGTCCCTCGGGGCCATCCTTGCTGGTGACCTGCATCAGTCAGGTGTGGATCCCTGGCTCCATGTCTGTCATCTTGCTCCAAGGGGGATGTTTCGGCAGCTGGGGCCATGGAGCACAGGGACAGCCTGGCCACCTCCCCCTCCCCTGCACTAGGCCAATGCTGCATCCCTGGGGGATCCCCTTCCACAAGCCCAGAGTGACACCCAGAGCGGAGGGCAGGACTGGGGCCCTGGATGGACCGAGGACCCAGCAACTCCAGCTGGAGCTGAGGGTGATCAGTGCCTCAAGGAATCAGGTGTCTCAAGCTGGGCACCCAGGATTGGTGGCCACTCCCGAAAGTGTTGACCTTGCCCGTTCTCCAGGCCCTGCCAGCTGACAGTAGCCTGCCCTGCTGAGTCCCCACAAACACTCTTCCCCTCCCCGGCTTTGCTTTCAGACCTGGAGAGCATCTACCTGCAGGAGAAGCTGCTGCTGAGTCCCCAGGTGATAAGTAGCCCCAACCTGGAAGGCAGCCTGCCCGCCTGCTCCTCCTCCACACACACCTCCCCAATACCCTGGGTGCACTCCGGAGTGGACAGGTGGAAGTCTATCCACCCCTTCCCCGGGGCTCTCCCCTGTGGCTCTCCCCAGACCGGGAGCTCCCAGGCAGACAGCTCGGAGAAGGAGCAGGCCTGCTTGGGAAGAAGGCAGGAGGGCATGACCAGCGTCTGCCAGAAGCGGCTCAGCAACTCCCTGCACGATGTGGACAGCAGCTCCCTCTCGGAGGAGGACGAAGTGTTTTATAACTAGATCTCCCACCCCTCCTCGGGACAGGAAGTGGGGATGGGGTTGCCCTGAGGATGGAGCGAGGGGTGCTGCCCAGAGGGCTAGTTCCAGCTCCCTGGATGCTGCTGGGAGCAGTGATTAGAAGCTGCTATTGGTTTGACACACTATGGCAAAGCACCACCAAGAGCATCCCTCCTAACAGTGGCCGCTGGGGCTACCTGGGGGGCTGGGACTGCCGGGCCATAGGCGGCCCTAGCCCTTTAGAGGCGGCATTTGCTGGACTGTCACCGTTTGCACCAAGTTTGGGGATTAGATCGATTTTCCTTCGGCCAAGGCTGCTGATCTGCGTTGAGTAGAATCACTGTAAGACCCAGACATGTTCCGTCCCCCGGTGGGTTCCCCGAGGGCTGGGACAGTGGGGGGAGCCGGGGAAGCATCCGATCCGAGCGTGTTCAGTGTCTGTGCTTCAGGTGGGAGTCCATCCGTGGCGCTCCCAGCTAGCCACGTGAGCGTGTGGTCTGTGTGCAAGCCGGCACACGACACTTTGACTTCTTGTCTTGATGTAGTTGGGACGAGCTCCCGGCTGGTTTAACATGAGCGCGTCTCTGTGCTTCCCCCTGCAATTCCAGCTCGCCGCAGAGATGTGTTCTCAAGCCACTTGCTGCCAGGGGCTTTGGCGTTTGGCTAGTGAGGGGCTGGCTTGTACTAGGAAGTCACCCTGGTCTCTGAGGCTGGGAGTTTCAAAGGCGCCTGAGGGGGTTAGATACCCAAATTCCATCAAGGCAGAGGGATGGGGGATTCCATCTAGTTCCCATAAACTCTTGCAAATCCCAGCCTAAAGGCGGAAATGCTACAAACCCAGTCAGTTTGGTCCTTCCTCCTTACAGGACCATAGTTAATTTCCAGGGCCTAGCTGCCATGTGGATGCTAGTTACGCCCCACACCAACAGCCATGCCCCATCACTGTGCTGCAGCCTTGAGTAGGGCCGGGACACATCACGGTTCGGGGACAATGGGGTTAGGTTCAACCTAGATTACATGACAGGCCCTTCCTCCAAACCCACCCCCCACAATTGCTGTGCACAGCTGGCTTTGATTCTCTGATCTCAAACGTTTGGATGGCTCTGTGGGCAGGCCCTACGGCTGCCCCCACCCTCCCTCGGGCACATACCATCGTTCACCCATTTTGGGAGAGGGAGAGGAGGGAAGGGGGAATGGTACGAATGAGAAAAATCTCAGCTAGCCCACTGGGGGCAGGGGGAATAGGGGACAGGTGAATGTTATATTTTAATTGAAAAGGCTTTTTTGGCATCGCTACTCCTGGCACCTCTGGCAGGGTCCCACCCCACCCCTGCATCCTGCAGGATTTCCTCCCATGCAGGGTGCTTCTTTAAAGGGGGGGACTGTAAAGAAGGCGGCTGGTATGTGCAACGACTGTCACTTCTGGGAGCCGCTGCCTCCTCTTAGGGCTGGCCCTAAGACCACCTCCCTGCCCAGCCAGCCGCTGTCCAGCCCGGCGCTGGGTGCTTTGCAACCTCACTGGTTCCTAATGTTGCGTGGAGGCTGTGTGCACCTTAGCAACGCTTCCTGCGTCAGCGGGGACAAGGGGAGGGGGTCCCCCGGGTGGGGGGGCAGGATGCAACGGCCGTGGCACCTTTTCCCCTCCATGGTCCGTGTCCCCAGAGAAATACAAAGGATCAATAGCTCCGCACCTGCCGGCCCTCGTCTCTGATTTACAGCACGCTGTGAGTGGGAACAATGGATTTCAAAGGAGGCTCCCCCGTCCCCTGCTGTGTAGGCCACAACAACCTGGCTGCCCTGGGGATGGTCTAGGCTGAGCTTCCGCTACAGACAGGCAAGGGGTGGTCTGGCTCCTCAGGGCTTGTGCGAGCCTGTTTCTGACTCAAACTGCACCCTGGCAGTTAGGGAGTGATTAAAGGCAGCACATCACGTTACAGGAGAATCCAGTGCAGGCAGGTCTGTGATGAACCCAGACATACACAACAGGAACTGGGGCCTTTCACTGCCCGAAGCGCAGGCCCCTGCCCCTTGAACTCAAGGATCATCTCTTCTCGGGCTTGCTAAGTAGCAGATTCTTGTCCCACTGGGCCCAGCCCAGAGAGGGCAGCAAGCACTAAATTCAGGATGGTGCATGCACATTTCACATTGCACTATACACTGCAGCCTTGGTTTGCCCTCTGCACTGACAGTCTGTGGCCCAAGTTGTTTGTCCCTGTGTAGCTGTGTGTTATTGTGTCTCCAGGGTGGTGAGGGCTGCCAGCGGCTGGCAGGCTCCCCGGGGCAGAGAGGTCCAGGTTTTGCCTCTGCTCTCACAACTGTGGCTCCTTGCGGCGGGAGCAGGAAGGGCGGAGAAGCTTTCAAATCCATTTCCATTTACAAAAAATAATTGGGGAGATCCACGTAAGAGGCGGGGGCTCCTGCCAGCCCTGCCCCTGTGCTGCTGAGATCTCAGTGCCCCAGCGAGATCCCCTGTCCCACGCTCCGCTGCACAGAAGGGGGAAGGGGCTGCTGTCCCAGGCTCCGAATTGCTCACTTCAGCGTCTTCGGATTTGCCAGGTCTTCAATCGCCTTCTTCATCTGGAAGAGAAAGCGGCAGGTGGGCAAGGCCATGCCCCCGCCTGGCTCCATGCTCCCCCCAGCCCCAGGGAATCAATAGCCACTGAGTCACCTCCTCAATGCCCATTCCTTTCCCAATCCAGGATGGGTCCTTGAGCTCCTGGCCAGCAGCTCTCCGGTCAGCCCTTCTCCCCCAGCCCCCGATTCCTCGCTGGCCCCAGCCCTTACCTCGCGCCGAGAGATGGCCCCGACGAGCTGCCCCAAGTTGGTGACGAAGACACGCTGCATGCTCAGCAGTTCAAACAGGGTGTGAGCCTGGAAGGGAATGAGAAGCGAGTGTGACGTGGGAGGGCAGCGCCGTCCAGATCTCGGCAGAGCCCTCCCCCCCGCGTCGGTTCCCTCTTCACATGGAGATGGCAGGGCCTACACAAGCCTGGAGCTGCCCAGAGCCCTTCCTCCCAGGCCCTCTTCCCACCCAGTTACCTGGTGCAGAGATGTCCAAGGTGACAGCTGGAGGGTTATTGGCTCGATGGTGCAGTCGTCCCCCAGCGTCCCGTTGGAGCGAGGCTGTCGGGGAAGACAACGGGGGGTGGGCATTGATAGACCTGAGGAGGCCATCGCAGTGGTACCACTTTCGAAGAGCACTCTCGGGGCCTGTCCCACCCACGCGCTGCCTCCCATGGGGACAGGACTCGGTGAAGTGCCTTTGCGGTCTGATACCTTACGGATTGCAAGGTGCTGCCCCTTTAAGAGGGTGGAGCCTCAGCAGTGGGTGTGGTCTCAGCAGGGTGTCAGCGGTGATATTGACGTAGGGTTGAACGCCCCCCCAAGCCTCTTGCCTGGGCCTCGGTGTCAGCACATCGCAGCCTGAGGCACTGAACCCCCCATTGCAGACTGGTCTCTCCAAAGGGGTACGGCTCCGGGAGGGCCCCGGGTGTGACATGGAGCCACCCAGCGGTCTTGGAAGGAAACTGGGACTGACCCATGGTGGCCACCTGCCCTGCCCTTGCTAGACTGGAGCAAGCGCCCTAATGGACTGCACTGAACAATCCGTCCCAGGCTGCCGGGACCAAAGAGCCTCTCCCATCACTAAGGTGGGGCTGAGCGGACGGAGGGGACGACCTGCAGCCTCTAGCCCAGGGATCTCACCAGTTCCCTCCCAGGTCTCGTTCCCCTAAACCTCCACCCGCTCTGTGCTAAGAGCTGCTGGCTGGAGGGGCCATGTGGGCAGCAGGGGGATGAGTTCTCTGAACCTACCTTCTCCCCTGGCTCCTGGGGGGACAGCTTGGCTTCATCGTGGGTCTGGAGGTACCTGATCAACTCAGCTCTTTGCACCATGCCCACCAGCATCAAAGACTCTGTAGGAGAAGGAGACAGGAGGTGGGAGGAGGAGCTGGATGGGTGGCTCAGATCCCTGGCACTGGCTGACCACTTCATGGTCATGGGCCCAGGCTGATGGCACATCCCTGCCCACCACGAGGGCTGTGTCCAGGGAGGCAGCTCCATGCCGTGGGCTCCGTTAAGCCATGGATGCTCCTCCACCAAGGTAAGGCTGCTCATGTCACTGGCTTGCTCCCACCCGTCCAGCCCGGGGCCCTCAGTAGCAAGGAGAAATGCCAGCCATGTCAATCAAAGGGAACCGCTCCAGATGCTCCATCCCTGCCAGACTAGGAAGCAGGCTTGTCTCTCGCTGCCCAGGGCAGCAGGGCCCAGCTCCAGGGGAAAGGGAGAGGGGTGGGGGAGGGAAGGAGAGACAGAGATGGCCATGGGGCTGCGGGACAGAGAGAAGAAGCGGAAGGGCCAGCAGGACCCGTGGCCCCAACTCTGGGCACTGTGTGGCATGGTACCTGTGCTCTCCACAATGGGGTACTCCAGGTCGTCGGTAGAGGTCACAACACTGAGGATCTCCTCAAAGCTGGCGCCCTTGGCCAGGACTGCAAAGTGGGTGTTCATGAACTGGTCAGTGGTCACCCTGTAGGAGCTGGGGGTAGAAGGGCCAAAGGTCAGCCAGGAAAAAGGGGAGAGAGCTCTCCCCTGACCCAGCACCGAGGCCTCTGGACAACCATCACCCCAGGGGGGCTGGTGTAAGCCAGAGCCAGGAACCTCAGACTGATGCAGGGATGGCGTGGGAGCTAAGGACCCTGTGGTTGATCTGTTATTAACCCACGGTACACCAGGGCTACTCTCCTGCCTCAGCTCTGTCTCTGTGCCAGGCGCTGCATTCGCTACCCAGCCGGGGTGGTGTGGGCCTCCCTCCCCTCCAGCTCTAGCTGCCTGCCTAACCTGCCCCTCTTGCACCGCCGCCAACCCAGCGCCAGGCCAGCAGAGACGCCCCTCCCAGGGGTAGCCGGTGGCAGCAGCGTCTCCCCAGGGGCTTACCCGATGTGTCGGCTCCTGATCCGGGGCAGATAGGGCAACTTTTTCACGATGATGGTGCCGTCGTAGAAGGAGGGCTGGAACTTCTGGGCTATCGCATTGGCAACCAGCACAGCCAGGATGACGGGCAGGATATGGGCAATCTGCCCAGTCACTTCAAAGGCCAGCAGGGCAGTGGACAGGGTGTGGGTGACTGAGCCCGAAAATGCTGCCGCCCCTGCCAGAAGGACAATACGAAGGGCACTGATCTCTCAGTGCTGTCCAGTGGGGGGATCTGCCAGGGAGCTCGTGTCCAGCTCCCAGATCCTCCTGCATCATTCTCTCAGGCTGTCATACCTTGCCAGCCATGGCGGAGCTGTGTCCAGCCCTCCTGAGCTGGAGTTGGGCTCCTAGCACACCAGGCCTTTGGGAAGGGAAAGGAATGGGGGAAGGCAGAAAGATCCTGGAGACCACCCCAGAAATATGGGGTAATACACTAAATTCTGGAGCCACCCTGCAAAGGCACCTACCACTGCAGTCTCATTGGTCATTCAAAGCCTCTCACCAGGCTCCTGAGTTGAGGTCTCATGCTAGAGACTTACCTGCCAGTGCGTAGCCTCCCGGAGTGATGGTGTTAACTACGCCGTCTGACTGAATACCATGAGGGAAGAGAAAGGCGACCACTTCCCCCACCAAACGCCCGATTGCAGCGCCTGGGAAAACATTCACCACTGGAATCCAGCCACTCGGATCTAAAGGTCAGGGACTCACGTTCCCACCTCCCAGTGGGCCCCTCTGGGACAGAAGCACAAAGGCCCAGGATTTGTTGAGTGTATGTGCCACCGGAGAAGGAACCAAAGTTCCCAGGAGCCAGGGGTGGATCTTGCTGATCTAAGCACTTGCTGCTTTCCCCTCTCTCCACAACCCTTCTGCAGGGCAAGGGCTCTGAGTGTCAAGAGATCCCAGCAGCATCCTCTTAGCTCTGAGTGATAAAGGGCTGGTCCAGTTGGCAGCCCTTATTCCCTGTTATGGTAATAAGGACAATCAAATGGTCCAATCAGAAATGGGTGCAAGGGCAGGGTGAAGCGGTCTCACCGTATACAAAGAGCGGCATGAAGTACCCAGCTGGCATAGGCATGGTGGTGGCCAAGATCAGCATCCAGAACTTGAATGAACGAGAGAGCGGGAGCAAGTGAGACATCCACCCACGTGCACCCACTCCACCCATCCCTAGCCCGCGATGGTGGGGGTGGGGTGTCTAGCCACCAAACCAGTTTGCAGAATCCTCCATCCAGAGGCAGGCCCTGCTCTGCACATACACCCTGCACATTACCACGTCAAGGTGCACAGCCGTACCCTCATCGCCCAGAGGTGACAGATCTGCCAGGGGACCCAAAAGGAAGCCTTCCCCTGGACTGGCTAGGAGGAGCTGTGCTGAGCTGTTCTTAGCTGACCTGGCCAAACATTACATGGGAGATCTGGTTCTTCTGGCCCTCAGGTCCTTGCCAAATGACACAGAGAGGGAGCACAGGAGTTGCTGGCTACACTTCCCCTTCATAGAATACCAGGGTTGGAAGGGACCTCAGGAGGTCATCTAGTCCAACCCCCTGCTTAAAGCAGGACCGATCCCCGACTAAATCATCCCAGCCAGGGCTTTGTCAAGTCTGACCTTAAAACCCTCTGAAGAAGGAGATTCCACCACCTCCCTAGGTAGGAGGGATCCATTATTGCATTGGCTGGGGATCAAACCCAAGTCAACTGCTTAGAAGGCAGCTACACTCACCACTCTACCACCAACACAACTGGTATAAATGGCAAGATTCACACAAGAGTAACAGGGACATTTCCTCAACAGGAACCAGAGACTTCTCCTCCTAGGCCCTTCACGAGGGCACTCTCCCTCCGCCCAGTGCACATGGCACAACCTTGGAGCCCTCTGGTTACTCAACAGGAGCTGCCACCTTGTATCCCCTATCAGACTCCACTGGGTCCTTGACTTTCCTCTCCCACCTCTGCTCCACGAGGCTGCATGTTCTTGGCTCTCCCTAAAGGTTCTAGAGGTCGATCCAGCAAGGGGCTGAGCACTCCCGGCTCCACAGAGCACTGAGGTTCCTGTAGAATCAGACCCATGGTACCCATTCTCACGGAGACCTCAACAGGACCAATACCTTCATCACCAGGAACAGCCCCAGGCTGCCATAGATGGTGATTCTGGGCTCCCACCACTCAATCCACAGGTTTTCAGGGTCGACTTGAGGAGGCCTGGCCAGCGATGCGTTCTGGGACAGAAGGCCCCACGTCTGGTTGTCGAAAAGGGAGGTGAGGTGCTCCTTCATGCTGAGCTGGGAAAGGAGACAGGTCGAAGCACTTCCCCGCACAGGAGGAGGAGATGCTGTGAATCACTATCGTGCTCAGACATAGTCTGATTCTCTTATCACCCGCACTGGTGTAAAGCAGGAGTAGCTCCATAGATAGATGTCAGGAGAGTGAAGGCGTACAACTGGCCCCAGCCTGCTATACCTACTAGCTGTATTAAGCCTGGAAGACCAGACTGATGGAAAATACAGGCTTCAGGGGACTGCTGCCCTGCCAGAGGGATCTTGGGTGGGAGGCAGAGAGGACCTAGGGTGTGGGCTGAAGAGTCTGGAGACAGGAGCCATAGATGAAGCCAACCTGGGGAGAAGGTTGGAGTTGGACTTTAGTGAGAAGATGACAATTTACTTTGTTAGTAAAGCCAGACCCCAAGAAGGGGGGAGTTGGTCTCTCCACAGTGTCGCCTGTCTTTCAGAGCTGGTTGGGAAAGGCTCCTGCTCTCCACCCTGGAGTGAGTGCTTAGATCCCCACTGGTCAGAGAACAGGCGAGGGGATCCCGAGATAGGCCAGTACTTACCCTGGATGCCATGAAGTGCCCCAGGCTAGGAGGGAATGTGATGGAGGCGAGCAGGAGGGCCACCAGGGAGGAATAAATGGGCTTGCTGAAAAAGACAGATCAGTGACATGTAACATCACACGGTGACCCTGGAATGGGGCTCTCTGAACTACAGGGGAAAGGGAGGGTCAGGGAGATGGCAGGTCACACAGGCTGGGTAGCCAAGCTGCAATGGGCCCATGAATTCTCCGCTAGGGTGAAAAGCCAGCAAAGGTTCTGGAGCAGGAGGGAGGTTTCCTTTCCCTCCTGCAGCAGAGGAGGAGGAGACAAACCATCCCCTTGTGGGCAGCGCAGGAGCCGAGCAGGCAGAGAATGCTCCAGCATGGAGCCTTTGCTGCCAGCAGTTGGTTAGGAGGGAACAAATAGGCAGGCACATGCCAGTGCCTCTTGGGGACTGAGCCAAGGGAACAGGATGGATGTGGTGGGAGATGACATCCAGGGCAGCACAGGGGGTGCTGGAGGGACAAGGAGGGAGACAGGGCCTGGGCAGAGAAGATCTTCGGCCACACACATGGCTTGCATGCCTCCCGTCCTGCTGCAATTTGGGAACAGCCCCCACTGCCGAGAACATCCCTCCCTCCAGAACGCATACTCTGTAGCCAGCAGCTTGGCGGTGATCATGTTCCTCCGGACGTATCCCAGGAGCCAGCGCTGACAGAAGAGATATGCACAGCTTAGAACCCCACAGATCCCCCTGCCGAGAGAAGAGAACGAAAAGCAGGAATTACCCCCCACTTCTCCCCCGAGAACAGCCGGTGTCCTCCAAGACAGTCAGAGATCTGCACACGGGTGGATTCAAGGGTGATTTCATTACCAGGCATATTCGTGGAGTAGCATAAAGAAACCATGAATGTAGCTATTCCTAGGTTTGGCTAGTGACTATCTACGGCACCTCCCAGCTCTTCATAGATTTCATCCTCACGCACCCGGTGCGGTAGGGCACTGCTTGTGTGTCCATTGTATAGATGGCAGAGTGTTGTCTCAGTAACTTGCCCACAGCAGCTGCAGGTTTGCCAGGCCCCAGGGCAGCAAGCTATCCACTGGGCTGGTCCCCCCTTCCTTTGAAAGTGACACCTCTGCACCGAACAAAAGAAAATCAGACCAGACTGGGCCTGCTCTTACCCGAGCACCATGAAGAAGAACGTCTCTGGGAGATCAAAGGGGAAATCAATCTTAAAATTGGTCTTGAATAGAGCAGTGATGGTTTCTGAGAAAAAGAGTCAAAAGTCACAACCATGGACACCCCAGGCCAATTCGACACGCACCCTCCAGTTCTATTAGCATTAGTCACAGGAGCGGCAGAAGCACCCTAAAAGTGGAGGGGCCACAGGCGTCCGAACCATGGTCCCGTCCCTGCCTTGCCCCCTGAACCCCTGCGCTCACACTGCCTCTTCCCCTGAGGGTCGAGGCCCGAGGCCCCGCTCCTGTGCCGTCCCTTCCCTCCAAGACCCCGCCACCCTCTTGCTCCTCTCTGCCCTCGTCATTCACTCTTACCGCTGGGAAAAAGGGGGGGCCATGGCCACTGGCCCCCATTCTGGTGCCCTGATTAGCCAATAGGGAGCGGAGTGTATATCACAGACTCCCGTGGTGGCGGCAGCAGCTGGACTGTGCCAGCAGATTGGCCCGAGTGACGCTGGGACGAGGGCAAACCAGAACCCAGCCACCATGATGACATGATATTTGCATCCCCAACTGCGCAACAAAGAATGTTACCTCCTGACCCACAGCCCGGAAGAGCCCACCCCACCAGTGGAAGATGATTCCCAGCCATGTGTCAGGGGGATGCCACCAGCCCTCCTTCTTCCACAGGCCCCACGGACGGGTTCTCAGAGCATGGCTCTGAGGCTAGGGCACCAGCCCAAGCCAGCCAGCAGTGTTGGGGGTTAGCTTGGCTGGCTGCTTTGGATTTCCAGGTGGAGTTGGCATCTCATAGCCTCCTAAGACATGCTAGCAGCATCCGGCACTCTCCCCCGCCGAGTCTCTAAACTGATCCTTTCGGTGTGACTCAGACTCTGTCCTGTTCTTTGACAGTTTAAAGGCCAGGGGAGAAATGAGGTGACTTTTGATGCTCATAAAACTGCGGGAGACAGAAACACATCTGGGTCTCTGCAGCCTGCCCACACACAGCTCTTCCCAGGCACCTCAGCCGTGACCTGCAGCCCCCCCATCTCAGCCCCCTGTTCCAGTCCACAGGCACGGCTCTGCAGGTGCCACTCAACCCTGACCTGTGGTGGCATCAACCGCAGCCAATCGGACCAATGGCCTGTGCTTTTATACTGCGAACAAACAGCCGTTAGAGTCTGGCCTGGCAGAGTCATTTCAGATCCAATGCTGCAAATTGACACAGGTTATGAGCCTCATTCAGGCTGCCTGGGATGCTTTTGGCTAACACTACAGGTGGCTTTATCAATTTTTTTCAAGCAGGGCCATGTCTGAAATTGCACTGCTGGGGTCCAGACCATGCTATAACAGACCATGGTTCTGTCAGCAGCATCCAGGACATAAACGATGCATCATGCACTGTTAACGAGCTGATTTTAGCAGGATACAGGACCAATACTCAGCCCAGAGCCTGCCAGTCTGCTTTCAAAGATCAGTGTCTTTTGCTCGGTTGTTCTGACCTCAGTCAGGGGAAAGATGAATTCTTTTCTAATCCAGGATTTTGTTTAAAAAAAGAAATGTCATTCTGCCTGAATGGAGCACCTTTCATCCTGATGGATAGCAAGCACTCTGCAAACTACAGACTGCTTTACAAAGGAATCTTTCAACCACCATTAAAATGCAGCCACTTCTGGGGTGGACACAGCACGTGACAAAAGCACACCCACAACACTTTTGGGTAGGGAGAGGAGAATACCGAATGCAAGGTGCAGGAGGTATATAATAAGATAGAATGTAACTAGCTGAGTTCCTTCCCCTTGTTCCTTCTGATTTAAAGAGGACTCTCATCCCTTAGGTATTGCAGAGCTGGAACTAATAGGACCCATCCAATCTGACTGCCAGTGTGAATCAGCAGAATAACTCTGCACTGTAGCTGTAGCTCCTGACACAATCTCCCAGCCAAGGTCTCACTTCCAAGTTCTGACCCAGTCTGATGCTGCTTATTTCATAGGCTCCCAACACAAGGCCGGTAGTCTGGAGGAGGGATATTTCAGTAGGGTGACCAGATGTCCCAATTTTATAGGGACAGTCCCAATTTTTGGGTCTTTTTCTTATATAGGCTCCTATTACCCCCCCACCCCGTCCCGATTTTTCACTTTTGCTGTCTGGTCACCCTTATATTTCAGGGATGGGGCAGCCCAGCTGTGCACATGGATACCCATGTGTGGTTTGAACTTCTCTTCACTCGTGGGCCATCCCATCAGTCCTGGTGCCCCGCTCCGATGGCTCAGCCAGCGCCACTCCCTGTACCTTGTTCACTGTTGAAGACGGCGAGCAGGCGGAACATGAAGGCTCCGCAGGTGGCAGAGAAGAAGCCCCTCCAATAGTCCCTGACCGCAAAGTGGGATGACATCACCTCAATGCTGAACAGGACCCCTGGGGAAATAGAGGTCTCAGGTTACTGGGATGGCAAATGAGAGGCAACAACTCACGTTAGGCATCTGAGCAGGCCCTGGGTGAGCTGGATGCAGACAGCAGCCAGAGCAGACCCAGACTGAGCCAGGTGCTTGTGCCTTATCTTCTGGCAAACTCTCAAGTGCTTATTAAATTTTATGCCCTGGGGAAAACATACAGCATCAAAGGTCCAGATCCTCACACCAGGAGTCTGGGCCATTCACAAAGAGGCCAGTTAGACTCTTCCACCTCCAGCACCGCTGACGATGGTGTTACGGGATGGAGAGGAGATGCTAATCTTTGAAGTTCAGAGGAGTCCCCCAACCTGCTGCTGTGAGGCCACTGCCAATTTGGTGTCTCAGTGCCGATGCAACATGTTACAGAGCCAGGCAGTGTGCGCTCTCACCCTTGGAGACTTTATATTCGTTCTTTCTTTGTCCGTTACTTTCTTTAATCTGAAATAAAAGTCCCTTAGGCTGAGCAATACATAGCTGCTGTCAGCGTAGGGGAAAAACACAGCACTGGAGACATAGCAATGCAAGAAGGGACTGATTTAAAGAGTCGTTTCATTGACATCAAAGGCCTTTGGAGCAGGCCCTCGGATAGCTCCAAATCTATTCTGCATCTAGTGACAGAAATTCCAGCAGGGACATTGTTTCCACCTGCTGCTGCTGGAGATCTCAGTTCTGAGCTCTTCTCCTCAAAGGACCCACATTAGGGTTCGTACTGTTGAATTTTAAAAGGGGTTTTACAGAACCTAATACACATAGAAACATTTCCCTGGCTTTCCAGGTAGGGTCATCATGGTTTTGCCACCTGGTTTTCCTTCTTAAGAGACATCTCACCTTCCCGGGGGCTCTCTTCTGGGTAGTCCCATTCGCAGTTCAGGGCAGACACGAACTGCCATTTTGGCCAAGGTGCCATTTTGTTCTGAGTTACTGACTCTCCACAGTAACACGATCAATTGCTATTCATTTAGCAACAGCAGAAAGGGTGTGAAGACAACAGGAGGTGAATTCCTACCTCCCTGCTGGCTCCAAAAGCACCAGCCTTATAGGAAAGGTAAGAGGGAAATTGGCAAGGTGGGGTAGGGTGCAAGGAGCACCAATGGGAACAGAGCGAGGCAGAGCAGAACCAGTTGGGGCCAGGACTGCTGTATTGTTCGCCAGCAGGGTTTGAAGTCAAGATTTTCGGCACCAAAGAACAGATCTTGACCATATGAGATACTCTATTGGCTAGCACCAATAGAAGGCTGTTATCCTCTGTGTCAGGGGTTCCCAACGGTGGTACACATACCCCTGGGGGTACACAAGGCATCTTGGGGGGTACGCAGGAGCTTTAAAACTCTGTGGGAATTTGTTATATAAAACACGGTAATTAACGTATTTCAAGATGTACCAGTGAGAACACAAATACACAGAGACACTGATGTATAGAGCCCTCCCCGCCAATCACCATACCGTGCAGGTTCAGTTGCCCAGCAACAGCCCAGTCTAACTGAGCTCAGAACTGAGGGGGGTGTTCGGTTGTATACGTTGCACTATAACTAGATCTGTACATAACAGTGACATATGGACAGGTGGCTAAAGACAGCTGGTGGTAAGATGACCACACAAAGTATCAGTGATGAGAAGGGTAGGGGTAAGCAGGCAGCCGGTGGTAGCTCTGGCAGGGGGCACCAGGGCAGCTGGTGGTTGCTCCGGCAGGCGGTACGGGGGCAGCTGGTGGTAGCTCTGGCAGGCGGTTCGGGGGCAGCTGGTGGTAGCTCCAGCCGGGGACACCGGGGCAGCCGGTGGTTGCTCCGGCAGGCGGTACGGGGGCAGCCGGTGGTTGCTCTGGCAGGCAGTACGGGGGCAGCCAGTGGTTGCTCCGGCAGATGGTATGGGGGCAGCCGGTGGTTGCTCCGGCAGCCGGTACGGGGGCAGCCGGTGGTATGCGGTATGCGGCTGTACCCCCTGCCGGAGCAACCACCGGCTGCCCCCATACCGCCTGCTGGAGCAACCACCGGCTGCCCTCGTACTGCCTGCCAGAGCAACCACCGACTGCCCCCATACTGCCTGCCAGAGCAACCACTGGCTGCCCCCGTACTGCCTGCCGGAGCAACCACCGGCTGCCCCGGTGTCCCCTGCCCGAGCTACCACCGGCTGCCCCAGTGCCCCCGGCCAGAGCTACCACTGGCTGCCTCCGTAACGGCTGCCGGAGCAACCACCGGCTGCTCCGGCAGGCAGTATGGGGGCAGCCGGTGGTTGCTCCGGCAGGGGGTACAGCGCAATAAGAAAAGTTTGGGAACCTCTGCTGTGTGACCCAGCTGGTGAGGGGAGGCATCACACACTCCACCAGCATGTGACACTGTCCCCACCCCTTCCACCCCCCCGGGTCATGCCAGTTGCACTCTTACCGCTAATGGGAGCCCCGAAGACGGTCGCGACTCCCACAGCAGCGGCTGCCACCAGCATCTCCGTCTGCTTGCTTTTGTTCTGGAACGGAGACACATGCAGAGCAGGGTGGTTTGCCTCAGACTTTAGGACTCGCAGGGAGTCCCACTATGCTGCCAGCGGGGATCAGTCGATAAGGGCAACCCTGGGGAGAGGGGTGTATTACCCCCTCCCTGAGTCCCCTCTCATCTCACCAGCAGGCAGTGGCCCCATTCTCCACCTTACCTCATACTCCCCAACGACAGACATTTGGATCTTTCCTAAATACGCTGCGATCATGCTGGAGAGGTGCACAAAGGGGCCCTGGAGGAGAAGAGGAGTTGGGTGCTCAGTGGTTTGCACGAAGAGCAGAGACTCTCTAAAGGGCAGTGGCTTCCTTCGAGAGTCACTTGGAAAAATGAGCTGTTAAACAGCAAGCTGGTCTCAACCTTAAGTACCACCGCCCTACTCTGACACGGGCTAATTCCCATCCACCCGCCATTGCTGCTCATCCACTGGATGGTTTCCATCTCCGTTTGTTTGCTGCTCAGAGAGGAGGGGCTCTCGAGCATGTTATAGACACACCCCTTCTCAGACCCAGAAAGGCCCTCGGGTTCTTTGCACATGTCTGGAGATTCCCGTCTCTTGCTGGACTTGGAATCTGTTGACACGACCTGACTGAGACACACCCTCAGATATCAGACAGCTAAAAATCGGCTCCGGTGCCCTGAATCAGGGTCAGATTCCCAGCGGGTGTACAGCAGCATCGCCCCACTGACGTCAATGGATTTGCACCAGCTGTGGATCTAGCCCTCCTTGGGACACCCCAGCAACTTTTGACTTCATCTGCCTCCCGAGAGTTGGAAGGGAGTCTCCTTTCTGTACTTTTTATATTATCCCCAATGGCCTACACCGGCCTGGTCCCTCAAGAGGAACCATTAGAGGGCAGCATGGAAGAGTCACCAGCAACCGAAACGTCTCCTCAACCTTATTCAGCTGCGAGACCGAGCGGGGAACACTTAACGACTTTGCCGAGGAATATGGTGCTCCCACATGCGAGGGTGCAGGTCAGCCCCACCACTTTGGCTCCAAAGTTTTTAATGGCCAGGTACTCCTCCAGCATGACTCCGGTGAGAATGGTCTTGAGCTCCGGGATGCCAGAGCCTGGAAAAACACAAAAACGTAGGACACGCCAGAATGCCAGCAAACAACTCGGAAAGCCAAGAGTTAACAGAGGTGAAGGCATTTGGTAAGAATGTCTGGATCTCCAGTTCTGGGATTCCAGTGGTTCTCCAACCAGGAATCCAGCATCAACAAGACCAAGGGGGTGTATTCTGAGTTGGGTACTTGCAATTAAAACCAGATGACACTACATCATCCAAAAGCAGAGAGATGCTCTGCTTCTATCCAAGGTGTTTTCCATATTTGTTGGGTTCCAGGGATAAAAAAAAAAAAGCCATCTGTTGCTTGCTATAGGGCAAAGACCTTTGTGCATACCTGACACTGAGAGCCAGTGAAAGGTTCCCTGGGGTCAGCCCTGGCGACTGAAGTCCTCTGTTTATCCACCAAGCCAATACAATATGGGAAGCAGCAGCACAAACTTCCCACACGCAGCCCGGCCAACTCACTTCAACGCATCAGACCTGGGGCGCGAGAGGGGAGTTCACTCTCAAGGCCCTTCCAGTCCTTGACCTGTCTACTGTGATGGCCAACAAGGGACCCACTTAGTGCTAACCATCGTAGGATTTTTGTGATGTGCACATCTGTCTCCAGCTTTCTCCACTCTGTAGGCCACCCGCTAGGAGATAGACCATCTGATGGACCATCTCCCCAACCCCCCATTGCTTAGTTCTCAAAAGTGGAAGAACCACTTCATTTACTGCCCACTGGGCTGCACTGTCCCCATCAGGCTACACTGTCCCCATCATGATGTTGGTCAGCATGAGCCCATGGTGCAACAGAAGAGTCACCCCTGAAGCACTTGATATCAGGTTGGGTAGCCAATAGCCTGGAACTTGATTCCAGAAGAGACACCAGGCTGGTAAGGAGCTATGGGGCAAAGGGATGATTCTTATTAATCAGACAGCTCCTCTGTGACCTGTGAGCCTCAAGTCTGAGCACATTGGACTCACCTCCCGAGTGTGGAGTGATGCTTTGAGAGAAGCCAGTGGAGAAGGCGGACAGGGCAACCGGGTACATCGTCCAGGACAGGTATTTCAGCAGTAAGTGATCCCCGAGCTCCTGGTAAAGCCACTTGTGTGCTAGAAAATGAGTAAAACAGAGATGAAGGAAGTGATGTAGCAAAATGGACCAGTGGCCTAACGAGTGCAATATCTTGCCTCCCTTCACAACACAACAGACCAGTTCTGCATCTGTTCTGATAGCCCACATACGACACACCAGAACAGAGCGACGGTCCAACTGTTCCAATGTCCCACCATTCCAGATTATATCAATGGCCCAATCCCAATTCTGGGATCCCACCTCCTGCCACACCATAACAGATCATTGGTCCAGCTATTCCAGTTCACTCCTTCCAACAGTTCTCAGTGGCCAAGGGAAGATGGTAATCCCATTGAAACATCTAATTGTACAATAATATCCCTTGGAGAAAGACGGGGAGATTCTTCCTGACCCCCATCTGACAATCTTCCTAAGCCCTGAAGCATGAGGATTGGCAGTGCTTGGGTTTTTACCCCACCTAGTGTAACCCTCAGATTCCATTCTAATTTAAGTGTGTGCAGTGCAATAGTGCATCTTACTAAGTTGTTTGCCCCACTAATATCCTATGGCAGTGAGTTCCACAGGTTTATTATACAGGTTTATTATACAGCATCTAACTCTTTGATTTTATGAATGCCCTTCCTGCCTTTCATTCACCACAGCTTCCAACTCTGTGTTCCCTGGAACATTACCCTACATAAAAACATGACATCAAAACAAACTGGGGTGGGTTGTGATAGGACGGTCGGGAGAGGGGAAGAAGGACCGGCAAAGGGTGGCGTAGGAACAGTCTCTATGATGAGTTCAGCCGCAGGGTTTCCTGTGGCCAACATACTCTAAGCTTTTCATGTTAAAAATCAATGTCAGTGGCCCTAGCGGGTCTGTGGAAATAGGTCGTATACATGGGGCATCCTTCATCTGAACCCTCTTTCTATTGCCCTTTCTTGGGGCCACATTCCATGCTCCTATCTGAAACCCAAATCCCTCTTTCCTCAGCGCTGGGTAGGGGCCCGCTCTGCCCAGCTGCTGCCTTTCAGAAAACAGACTGGGGCTGCACAGGACAGGCAGCTGAGGTTAGCAAGTTGCCACGCCCCATAGAGTTTGTTCGTGCCATCATTTGCACAGGCAGGGTAGCTGGAATCCACTCCAGACGGGCTCAGAAATTCAGTCTGGAATCTCTCTCCCACTCGCTGTCTCCTCCTTCACGTGGAAGAAAGAAAACAACGTGGATTTCTGTCTCCACCTGGAATGGATTCCTTGGGGAGGATAAAAGCCTCTTTCAGATTTCTGTGCACACCCGGGGTGGATCATTCTGACATGATAGTAATTAACCGAGATACACAAAGGAGCTCCCAGGGTACTGTTTGATCTCATGTGAACTCCACTAGGTGTCAATGTAACCTAAGTTTTCCCTCTGGGCATGGACTCTGGCTTTGTGTATTTTACCTGTCAGTGTGGGCTCCTAGGGTTCAGGAGCTCCTAGGGTTCAGGAGCTCCCAGGGTACTGTTTGATCTCATGTGAACTCCACTAGGTGTCAATGTAACCTAAGTTTTCCCTCTGGGCATGGACTCTGGCTTTGTGTATTTTACCCGTCAGTGTGGGCTCCTAGGGTTCAGCCGCAAATCCCCTCAGAATGGAGCGTCAGATGGAACAGGGAAATTCTGGACTGCTTTCCAGCCACAGGTCCCAGCGGTGAGGGTGGGGAGGTGTTGCTGTGCTGTGGAGGGGATGGAGGGGGTAACTTGCCCAGGGTCATGCAGTGAGTCGGTGGCAGGAATAGAACCCGATGCTCCGGATTCCTAGTTCAGTGCCCTACCCACCCAGCTCCTTTCCCTAAGCTTATACTGTTTGCTCAGCCAGTGATACCCTGCATTGAATTCTGCTGTCATCCCCATGTGCCAGCATCCCCCACGGAGAACCCAAAACACAGATTTCCATGGCACAGTCGGTGAACCCTACAGAGACCAGCCAGGCCAGGAGCTTCCTCTCAAGTGTTGCTGCAGTAGAGTCTTGCAGAACACCCCGTGCGCTCCTAGGACAGGCCATTGCCTTGGGGCTCCTACGTTCTGAGTAGGCAGAGGCTAGGAGCAGCGCAGAGGGAATTCTCTCCATGTCCAGAAAACCCCCACTGAGCAACTTTGGCCAGAAGGACTATGGAGCATTCAGGAGACGCATCCAGTGGAACAATGCAAGCCAAGGCCTGGCCAGGAGCACCTGAGTACTAATCCCATCTCTGATACTACCTCCTCCTGTGGCACTGTGGCCCCTCTCCCTGCCTCAGTTTCTCCAGGCGGATAATCATTCTGCTGTACTCGCTGCAGAGGCCAGGGTGCTTTGTAGTATTCAGCTGAGAGAAAGAGATCACAACCAGTCAATAGTTACCATTCGATACCCTGGAGACGGTGAAATCCATGGCAAAACTGATCAGCGCCATTATCAACCCCAGGAAAAAGAGGAAGTACCAGTCATCACCGACACGGAACAGCTGGCGCTTCACACACTCCAGGCAGCCTACAGGGGGCACCAGTGGGACAGGGTGAGTCAGACACACTCTGCTGGGGCTAGGTAAATCGCATGTTACAAGGAGGGTCAGCTAAACCCCACAGGGCATGAGTTTGATCATTGCACGGCAACTCCCCTTTCCTTTTGCCAAGGGACTGTAGCTAACCCAGTAAAAACCCTGGCCCCAGATCAGGGCCCAGGCACCAGGAGAATTTCCTCCTGCCTGTGCTCCTAGGGAAGGGTTTTTGGGGTTGCTCTTTTCAGCCCCCTTGTAAACAGAGGTTGCACATCCCTCACAGGAGGAAAGTGAGCGGAGGTGGTCAGTAGTGCAGGGTCTGGCACTGAAGCAGAAACTGATCGTTTGTTCTGCACTCGGAGGAACAGGTTCTCGGAAGATGGGAGAAGCACATTGATACTTTTCAACCAGCTCGGTTATTAACCAGGAAACAAAGTTCCCCTGTGGTGGCAGCTTTGTTAAGGCTGAAATATTCCATGAGTTCATTCCGAGATTCATTTTCAGTCCAGCTACTGCCAGCGAGACCCACCCAGCAGCTGGGTTTTGTCCTTCTTCAGCTCTCTATGCAGGCAAATGTCAAGGGAAAGGCAGTACAGACCGAAGGGGCACCTTAGAAATCCCAGCCGGATGTTATTAAATACAGCTGACCAGCAGCCCTGGATCAAACCCAGTGCAGTGATTTGGGGGCAGCCATTTGAAATCTAAGCCCAGTTGGAGCAGCCACAGAACAACACAGGCAGACAGAGCAGGGAGACGCGCACAAGCCCCTAGACAAGTACGGAGTGCGGAGCAGGGGTTATTCGATCAAGCGTAGCAGAGAAAGGACCATCAGCCTGCTGGGGCCTGGCTTTATTAACACAGAAGTTAACAACGACACACCATAGAGTGGGGGCTTTAGGAACTGCAAGGCTCCAGCTGGGAAGGTGCCTGGGGCCCCACCCCAAAGGGGTACAGGTGTCATACTTGAGGGCCTGCTGGCAGAGGAGAATGCTGCTTATGCCCCATCTGGACTAGATGGCCCAGGAGGCCTTCGCCAACTCTGCCACCCGTGCTGGAGTAGGAGCATTTCCTCCCATCTTGGCTCTTACCTCGGATTGTCCTGCGTGTTCTGGGCCAGGGCCTCCAGCTTTCTTCTAGCACGAGAATCCTCTCTGCCGCCTGAGCAGCCTGGTGCTCCCTCCACACGCTCCAGGACCCTGCTGTTGCCATGGGCCAGCGATGCCTCCAGGCCAGGAGTAGCAGGTCCCTGTGCAAACCGGGTAAGAGGCGGTTCCGGGCTGCGTCGCCGTAGGGGGTTCTGGGCTACGGAGAGGCCCATGTTACAAAGGATGGCACGGAGCTAACCAGGAACCATTTCGCTATCAGCGACCATACAGCTTTGGCAAACGACAGGCTCGGCTGCCCTGGTCTGCATGTGTGGTGGAGCGGCCTACCTCCCCCAGCTGCTGCTTCCCCAACAACCCAGCCATGGGGTACTGCATTGCTGGGTCAGAAACAGCCTCCTTATGGACCCTGGGCTGGAATTTGATGTTACACGGCTGCAAATCCATTCACTTCAATGGATTAATTCTACACTTACACTGGTGACACTGAGCCCTGGGTCGCTCCCCTCCCCGCTCTCCAAGCTTGTCTAGTCCCATCCCGTCCCCATCCCCCCTCCCATCACCTCTGTTGTGGTGAAAACCTTCTCCTCTGCCCTTCCCAGAATCCAGAACAGACTCCCTGCCAACTCACTGACTCACCCTCTCATTTCATATCACGCCTGACGACAGCTTTGGCCCTGCCCGGATCTCTTGAGACAAAGTCAGTGAGACTTGGACCCTCCTTGGGGTGGCCTAATGCCTAGGGGCGAGCTTCTAAGACAGAATCTCGCTGGAGAGCGAGGGGTTATTTAGCTCTGCTGCACACCAGGAAGCAGTTTATAGGAAAGATCCTGCACCAGGTAAAGCCGCATTGTGCTAATAATAGCTGATGTTTGGCATCTAGCTGGAGTGAGCGGGTGATTAATGTGTTGACGGAGTGGGTGACCTTGAGTTGCTAATGGAGTGAGACCCAACAAACGTGCAGACTCGACTGGAATAAATGCTCCCACCATGCACCAGGCCCGTGAGGCCTCAGGGCATTCACGTGTTGTTCACAGGAGGCCAAGAAGGTCAAGTGTAGGACAGGAGCTTATCGGACAGCTCAGAGCTAGGTTTTGTCACCTGGACACAACCGCTGCAGGATCCCAGCAGAGGCCCCATGGCAAAGGGACACAATTCCCTCCAGGCATCCCGCCCCTGGCTCAGCTGCACTGACCACCTGGGGATGGAGCCAAACCTCTACCCCTTTGCTGCCCACTGTTCCAGGAAGCGGGTAAGCAGGGGCATCAAAACACTGAGCGTTGCTGATGTGTCAGGATGGGGGCTCTTCCCTCTGAGCCAGCTGGGTAGCCCAGGTGATATAGCTTACCCCAGCAGGTTCGGGTAGCCTGCCCAAGGCGTGGGGGTCTATGGGGATGTAGTCGAAGTCTCAACACATAGAATCATAGAAGATTAGGGTCGGAAGAGACCTCAGGAGGTCATCTAGTCCAACCCCCTGCTCAGAGCAGGACCAACACCAACTAAATCATCCCAGCCAGGGCTTTGTCAAACCGGGCCTTAAAAATGTCTTAAGATCTAAGATCAAATGAAACCAAAAGGCATTTAGGGCTGGATCCTGCCCATCCCCTGACCCCCACTCACGCAGAGCCCCCCTGAAATCAACATGATGTAAGGTAATGCTAAATGTGAGCAGGGCTGGCAGAATCCAGCACTTAATGAACCTTTATGACAAGGACATAAGTACCTGGATAGAAACCATCCTGTTTCGGGTTGCTTCAGGGAGGGCCTGGCTCTTATATCAGCCAGACTGGGTTCACCTAATTCAGACCGCTCGTGCCATCCCTGAGGACTCAGCCCCTGTAGTTTCACAGCACAGAATCTGCCCCTGCAAGGACTTGTACCAACAAGGGTGCAGTAACAGTGAAGCCTCGGCACGGGGGGCAAATGTACAGCGTGTGCCATGCTGTGACCCAGCAGCCAGGCCCTTCACCACTGCAGCGCCCCAATCTTGAAAGCAGGGGCAGCGGCTGCAGAAGTGGGCTGGGAGAGCCAGTACTGAGGAGGAAAGGGGGGTTCGTGGCTCGCAGGGCGGTGGTTGGTTTGGGGCTCTGACGGGCGTGGGAATGGGGATCAGAGGGGGAATGGGAGGGAGTAGAGAGGATTCTAGCTAGAGCTGATAGAAAAAACCTTTCGATGGAACGTGTTCAGTGTCAATTGCCTGGGACCCAATGGGAATTTTTCAGCAAAAGCTTCTGTGTTCATCAAAAACTTTCACCAAAAAACTGAAATCTGATTTTTTGTTTGTTTGTTTCCTGCAACCAAAAAACTAAAATTTCAGGGGTTTGGGTTGCTGAAAACTGAACATTTTTTTCAGGTTCTACTTTCTACGAGGAAATTTGTTGTGACAGAAAAAAGTGAAACATTTTGCAGTTTTGTCAAAATTTTTCATGGGGAAGAAACATCATTTCCCAACCAGCTGTGATCACAAGCCTTGAGACAAGGGAGCTCACTGGGCCAGGCCACAAGGAGTCTAAGAGACTCCAACGTGGGGAAGTTAATATCTCCCTTTCACCATGTAAGTTACACCAGCACAGACTCCTCTCTGAGCCTCTCTCCCCAAACTTTTCCATGCTGGTCTGGACCTCTGCACTTTTCATGATTCGCGCATTGCTCATTCGTACCCTAAAGATGAGTCTTTGTTGGGTGGGCAGGGGCAATGAACTAGCAGACAGCACCGAAGACAGATTATACCTGTCCGTGAAAGGAGCGGGGAGCCCTACAGGTGCAGGTGCCTGCTTTCAGCGCTGCAGTCTTCTCCACATCAGTCCTGCGTGGGAGTTAGGGGGGGACCAGCTGGTGGCCCTTGGAGATGCAGGAATGGGATTCTGTCCCAGGAACTCAAAACAGCTTCCCTGCATCCTGCCTTGAGCATTTCAGTGCACTCACGTGTAACAGCACCTTCTGATTCAGCAGATGTTCAGAGGCCTAGATTTGGCACTGGTAGGGGCTGTGCTCCTTTCTGGGCAGGACAGGGGCAAAAATGTCTGTCTGCCAGCTTTGTTGGCCCAGATTCTGGGCCCTGCCATGACCCAGTTTGTTGTAAGTTTTTGCTGCTTTATTACTGGGCACCTATATTAACACCCCCTGAAATTCATGGGGCAATTTGCCCCTCTAAGGGCTGTTGCTTCAGGCTCTCTGCAAACTCAGACATCACTGCATTGATAATACTCACTTCACCTTTCAAGGGTTTCTTCACAACCAGGACAGCTGGAGACTTACTGTTTTTTGTTTTAATGAAAGCTGAGATCCTCACATAGAAGATGGCACCTTCAAAAGCAGAGCTGGGTTGCTGACTAGGCACAACCCGGCCCCATTCAAGCTGGGGGAGAATTCCCAGGTAGCCAGTTATGCCATTTTTCCAGCTGCTTTGTGCCACCCAGTGGAGTGGAGCCCCCAGGCCGGGGCCAGAATCCAGCCCAAAGCCTCTTTGACTTGCATCGATCACTAACGTGCTGAGGAACCTCAGTTTTGCTCCACAGAGAGGAAGGGAGTCAACAGAGAAGAAAGAACCACAGAAAATCTGATTTCCTCCCAGCTTCCTGGAACTCATAACTAACTGGACCTATGGCTACAGCAGGAAAGGAGCCCCCAGCTGCCAGCATCTCCACCCAGCAAGGGTGGCCCAGAGGAAAGGCTGGGGTACAGGGGAAAGGGGCTGAGATTCTCAGCGGGTGTAAACTGGTGCCACTCCATTGAAGTCACCGGGGCTATGTCAGTTGGCACCAGCTACGGAGCTGGCCCCTAGGCTAGTGGTTTCGCCTGTGGGACTGACACCCTAGACTCGGAGCGAGTCTGCACTGGAGCTGGCAGGGGGTTCCCAGATTGAGGCGACACCCCTGCGCTGATTGAGCCAATGTAAATGCGGTGGTCCAAGCAGCAGGAGGGGCTAGCCACCCCGAATACAGGCCTATGGGTTCAGATGTGCTCAGAGTCAGGGTGGTGAGCCCATCCCACCTCTCCTGCCACTATAGCTACATTTTAGCATGCTAGCTCGATCAGACCTAGCATGGGCCTGTGTCCAGCAGCTGGGCATCTCACCCCAGCTCTGGGGAAGACACAAGGGCACCAATTTGGGGGAGGCCAGAAGCCTCCCAGGTGGAGCTCTTAACTACAGCCCAGCATTAGTGGAGAGGAGAGGTGCCCCTGGGGCAGGGAGCCAGTATTTTGTTTCCAAACAGAGGCAGGTGATTAAGATAAGAAAGGGCTGGTGATTAAATGACGGGTATGGAAGTGTAGCCTTTAAAAGAGGAATCCCTCTGTGGAGGGGAGAGAGGGAGAAGAATTGTTTTAGAGAGAACACAGGTGGGGGCGGGCTCAGAAAAAATACAGCAAAGCACTGAGCCCAGGTTACGTTCAGAAAAGGGGGAGATTTGGGGGCGCAGGTGGAAAGAAGGGGTCGGACCCAGGGCAGGGCTAGCAGTGTATAGAGAGGTTTCAGAGTAACAGCCGTGTTAGTCTGTATTCGCAAAAAGAAAAGGAGTCCTTGTGGCACCTTAGAGACTAACCAATTTATTTGAGCATGAGCTTTCGTGAGCTGCAGCTCACTTCATCGGATGCATACCGTGGAAACTGCAGCAGACTTTATATATACACAGAGAATATGAAACAATACCTCCTCCCACCCCACTGTCCTGCTGGTAATAGCTTATCTAGATAAATAAATTGGTTAGTCTCTAAGGTGCCACAAGTCCTCCTTTTCTTTTTAGTGTATAGAGAGGTTCCCACTCTACTTGTGATACTTATGTGGCCTCTTCACCACAGTATCTGAGGTGGCACCTCACAATTTCTAACCTATTTCTCCTCCCAGCCCCTTGGTGAGGCAGAGCAGTGCTGTTATCCCCATTGTACAGATGGGGCATTGAGGCACACACAGACTAAGGGCCAGATTTTCAAAGGTATTTAGGCACCTAGTGAGATTTTCAAATGCACTTAGAAGGTTTGGTGCTTTGTAAACCCCACTAGAGATCTAGCTGCATCTTTCGGTGCCTAAAAACCTTTGAAATTGTGTCCTTAAAGCACTGGTCTGGGGTCAGACAGGAAGTCCATGGTCGGGGGTAGAACCCAAGTCTCTCAGGGCTAGCTCCCTACCCAGCAGACCAGCCTCTGTCTCTGCTGCATGCTGCAAAAAAAAAGAGGATTCTGGTAGATGGGAGCAAAACCAAGGTGGCCAGTTCTCTGAGACTCCAGCAAACAGTCCCAGGACAGAGGTCATGGCTGACAGCATGAAAAGCAGCACAAAGGTTAGAAAGGCTGGAGAATGAGAGTCAGGTGAGAGGAGATCACTTAACTTCCCAGGAGTGGCAGGTTCTGCCCCAGGCTGGGTCACAGAGCAATGGCTACTGGGCAATTTTAACTGAACCATTTTGTTCAGTCATTTTTTGTTCTAAGTTTGAGAAAAGGAAGGAACGAGGAAGTGCCATGTAAGTATGTGATGTGTTTGTGCCTCAAATTCTTAGGGATTCAGCTGTATCCAGGCCAATGCCAGAACAAAGAACAGAAACTGCATCCAGAGAGTCCATAAAGTCGACAATTATTGTCACGATTTGTATTATTCACTGGGCATCATGTGTGTTCAGCACTGTTCAGAAAATCCAGTCCCTGAGCCTGTGCATCTAAGCTGTGTAACTCTGGATAAGATGGCTCAGATATTGAAGTATGAAGCGTATAGTTATTGACCCCACACGTTATCACATGGTCACCGTGATGTTTACAGCGGTGAGTGGAGGCACTGATGGCAATTGACGTTTTACTTGAGTAAGGGCTAGAAGATTTGACCCTCCCACTTTCTTTCTAAAGGAAGCACTGCCCAAAGCTCCTGTGCCTGTGTATTTTCCTTTCCTGCCTGCAGAGGCCCTGAGATACCTCAGAAGTCTCAGGGTTTTTTCTTAACTTTAAAATGTAGAATTTTCTTGGTGTTTGGTTTTAAATATCCTCCTGTGAGAACCGCAACTCAGTCGCTGGAGTGTTGTGTGTAAGAGCCTTCTGAAAAGTAACTAGCCTTTAAACAGAAGTAAAAGCACTGTTGGCAACTCTGATTTCGTCATGAGTCTCATGATAATTGTTTTCTCTAAAGCCCCAGCTCCTGGAGTCAAGTGGATATGTGATCATTTCAGCCTTCATTCTTAAAGAAAAATGAAGTTTCTAGTCCTCATGGAGGAGACTGCGGAGAGAGCTTCAAAATGTGACCCCCCCAGGGCACCCTAAAGGCTCAAAAAAGCAGAAGGCAAATAAAAAGAACCCCAAATCTGTTATTTTTACATCATTTCATGATTTTAAAGCCAATGTCATGATTTTGGGTGAGCCTGATTCATGATTCTTTAAACATTTGGGATTGGCACTCATGTGAAAGTGATTGAAAGTGTCAGTTTCACTCCTGTTTGAGGTTAGTTTCTAGTCTATTATCTGTAGTGAGGTAACACCTCTAGACCCCAGGCAAGTGCAGTATAAACTCACGGGGCCTTGCCCTAGTAGGCAGGGCCGGCTCTAGGCACCAGCAAAACAAGCAGGTGCTTGAGGTGGCACATTTCAGGGGGTGGCATTCCGGCGCCGGCCACGCCGCCCCTAGAAATGTGCCCCCGCCGCCCCAGCTCACCTCCGCTCTGCCTCCGCCTGCTCCCCTGAGTGCACCGCCGCCGCTCCACTTCTCCCCCCTCCCTCCCAGGCTTGCCGCACGCCAAACAGCTGTTTCACGCTCAAGCCTGGGAGGGAGGGAGCCGCAGGAAGCAATGGGGGGGAATGCGGCATGCCCGGGGGAGGAGGCGGTGCCAGGGATTTGGGGAAGGGGTTGGGAAGGGGTGGAGTTGGGGCGGAGCCGGGGGTGAAGGGGGCACGAAAAGAAAGCTGGGGCAGCCAACAAATTTTTTGGCTTGGGGCGGCAAAAATCCTAGAGCCGGCCCTGCTAGTAGGATGTTTCCAAAGTTAAATGATCTATTCCCAGCTTGGTGAACTGCAAAAAAAGTGATAGAAAGTAATCTAGATTTTTCTAGAATTGTTTCGATTGTTGTATTCGAGAGTTAGTAACAAAGAATATACATTAACATTTTAAACCTAACCAGTGTTACTTAAGTAACTTGACACAAGATGTGAGAACATGTTAGTATTAGAGCTGAGTGGATCTAATATTTATTAAATCCTCTTTTTTTAATATAGGAATTAGATAGTGCTCCTATCCGCTAATTTCTATGTTATCTGCAAAAAAAACCCCAACACCTAGAGTTTTCAGGTGCCTCCTCCCGCTTCCTCTCCACTTTTTAGGGACAGACTCGTACCCAGTGTCAGAGATGTGAAAAATGGCCATTAGCTGTGTCACTTGTTACTACCCTGATGAGCACTGACTGCTAACACACCCCTCGTAGTCCTTGCCCTTACTATCACCTTGCACCATTCACCTCTGAGGTGCCACAAGTACTCCTTTTCTTTTTTCATTGGCCAGGCTGGATTTTGGCCAGGGCACTAGGTCAGCAGCACCGTGAGCCTTGGGAAAAGTCCCAGAGCATCTTTCGTGAAAGTGAGGAGTCGTAGCCTTGGCCGTGAGGCTTCTGGGGAACAGCAGCACTTTCACCACCCCATAATCATGCCAGATTTTGCTTCGTTATTGGCTCCAAGAAGGAAAGAGCCTCTCCTAACAAACCACCAGCAAGTTCAATTTCATTTGTTGCCTGTTCTGGGCGCTCAACACTGTGACTGGATTTACCCCGCAGCCCCCCAAGGAAGGGAGCCGTATTATCCTCCCTTTACAGATGGGGAAACGGAGCCTGGACAGACAAAGTGACTCAGCCCAAGTTGCCCAGGGTGTGAGATCTCCTGAGTCCCAAATCCAGAGCCTTCCCCGTGCCCACCCTTCCTCACTTTGGAGCTTTCTTATGTACCGACGTAGCCCAATCCTGCTTTGGCTGGGAACTCAAAGAAGATTGCAGGACAGTGCGATGTGGCCGTATCAGTGTTTAAGAGAGTGCTCTGCAGCGTCGCCCTGAGCCTGTCCTAGCCCAGCCCAGCCCTGGCCATGCTGAGCTGTAATGGCCCCCTTTCCAGGGATTTAGTACGCTCAGAGCACTACAGGACTCACCTGGGTGCTTCTCAGGACAGCTGCCGCCTCCGAAGTTCTGCAGGAAACTGCCTCCCAGCCTCTGCACTTGCACTGGCCAGGTACCACTGCACCAGTCGCTGTCCCTCCTCCCCGCCCCACCCAGGCAGTTAGAACACAGGAAAGATTTACAGTCGCTATTCAAAACGTCCTTGATAAGTCAACCAGAACCACCTGGGCTGGAGTCAGCAGGAGCAGCAAGGGAGGGTTCATTCCACTTGTGAATTTTTTGACGATACGGTTTTCCATCTCTAAACACCGCTTCATTGAAACGGAAATGTTCTTGGGAAAGGCTGATGTCGGCAAATTTCCCATTTCGAACACTTTGGGGTGGGGGTTGTTTCCATTTTGCAAATTTCAAAACTTCAGTTTTTCAGGTGAAAGTGACCTGATTTGTCTCCCCCTCCCCCCCCCCCCGATTTTTGGTTTGAGAAAATTTTCAAGATTAATTTTTTTGTCCCACTTCGGGATTGGAAATTTTTTTGGCATCTCAAAAGTTCTTATGGGATGGAAAAATCATTCCCCACCACCTCTAGCTAGGAAGATCCCAGGGAAAACTCTTGTAATGTGGCCCATTGCCTCCCATCCAGATCCCCCACTGAAGCAAGGTCACCTACCAGTCCTGACCCTTGCTCCATGGGTTTTTTTCCAATATAACTAGGATGACTGACAATTGGGAATCTGCCAGGAATCAAGAATCCGAATGTATTCAGCAACGCTAATGTGACAGATATCCACACAATAGCAGTTCTGTCACACAGAGACAGCTCAGCTCCCCCTGAGTTCAGGTTCAGTTCTCAGGGAGGTTTTTGCTTTGTTCTTGTCTCTTTAGGAGCAGAGTTCAAGGTGTATTAAAGAACCAACTTGGATCAATGAAAAAGCAGGGGAGTCACTGCTCTAGTCAGTGTCTGCTCGCCACAGGGGCTCAGCACCTGTGAACATCAGGCCTTCAGTGTCTCAAGTCGGGGTCCCAAAAACCAAGCCAGAAATCAATGACTCTTTTCGAACATATTGGCTCTAACCACTCCGTGCCACAGTTTCCCCACAATACTAACCTACCTAGTGAGTTGTGAGGCTTCACTCATGCATTGCAAAATGATTTGAGCTTGCTCTGGAGTTCACGTTATAACTTGTTATTATTATACCTTAACCTGTCTACCCCAGGGAAAGGAAATCCACCAATGCTGTTATCCTAAAACACACCCAGAATCCAGCTCAGGGCTCTTTCCCGTCCATGTCCCAGTCACCATGTCTTTCCTCAGCATAGTGCTTAACTCATGGGTTCCCGACCCCCCCCCTTCTTTCTAGCTAGAGGGGAGTGGGTTCCTGGGGGGGGTTAGTAACTTGGGGTCGTGGAGTGGAAGAGTTGCGAGTCACTCATGAACCTCTTCCCACCTCCTCCCAGCATTCTGGGCTCATGACTCTCAGCGCAGAGATTCCAGGGCTGGCACCGGGCCGGTGGATCGGGTTCCCCATTGAGCAGGGAGGCGTGGCAAGCAGCCCAACGGGAGGAACTGCAGCCCGTAATGAGAGGGTGCTGACTGACTCCAGGGGGGTCACATCCCTTCCCGGGTGAGAGTGCCGCCCCACACAAGCAGAGGTCAGCGATGGCTCAGGCACCATCTGATCACAGCCGGGAGCAGCTGCCTCCACAGACCGGCAGGGCCTAGCGCACCCCAGGGAGTGATGTGGGATCCGGACACCAGCCAAGCCCTGAATGGAACCAGATGGGCCCAAGATATGGTGTCAACACCGAGCACCAGCCGACCCTGAAATGCAATGGCAGCCCTGGACCCCAACAGGGCCTGCAGTGTGGGGAGGCTCTAGACCAGCAGTTCTCAAACTTCATTGCACCGCGACCCCCTTTGGTCAACAAAAATTACTACAGGACCCCAGGAGTGGGGATTGAAATCTGAGCCCGCCAAGCCCCGCCACCCTGGGGGAGGGAAAGGCAGGTAAAGGGGGGATCCAAAGCCCCACCTCCCCAGGCCGGGGAGCCAAAGCTGAAGCCCAAAGGCTTCAGCCCAAGGCAGGGGGTCTGTAACCTGAGCCCTGCTGCCCAGGGCTGAAGCCCTCAGGCTTGACCTTTGGCCCCAGGTCCCAGCAAGTCTAAGCCAGCCCTGGCGACCCCATTAAAATGGGGTCATGACCCACTTTGGGGTCCTGACCCACAGTTTGAGAACCGCTGCTGTAGACCCACTAAAGCTGATGCAGACTCTGGACTCCAGCAATTTGTGCCTGGAGATTATGGTGATGGACCCTCTCCAAATACCCCAGAAAGATGTTCTCATGGTTCCCCTCTGAGCGCCTGACCGGAGCCTTCAGTCCCTAGCCCTGGCCCGGCGCTCCAGCCAGTACCCGTCACACCATCCTGTACCCCAGCGCTCCAGCCAGTACCCAGCCCTGGCCTGGCACTCCAGCTGGTACCTGTCACACCATCCTGTACCCCAGTGCTCCAGCCAATACCCCCGTCCCCAGCCCTTGGGGGAGAGGGGCAGTTAGTCCTGATTAATGCCAGAGACAGTAAGATCAGAATGAGGCCTCCTGACAAAGTCTCTTGGATTTTGTTCTGGGTTTGTACAGCATCTAGCACTCTGGGGATGTGGGCCATGGCTGGGGCTCCTGGGCAGGAGCCTCTCTCTCACACACACACACGCCATTCTCCCTTCCTTCCTCGAGAGCCTGGCTACAATTTTTAGCCCCTTAGGAAATAAATTTCCTCAGCGCCTGGCAGGATGGATCTGAAACCCTGCAGCACCCGGGCGCATCCCTCCCACCATTCCCGCCCACTCCTGCAGCGTTTTACGAGGGGCTGCCAAGCAGTGTGGGATGGCTGAAGTTCCTTATCCCAGCCTTTCAGATGCATCCTGCTCCTCCGGGGGCTGGTGCCGGTTTCTTTCAGTGGTGACCTGGGTGGGTTCAGTTCTCAGATGGCGGGAGGGATAGCTTAGTGGTCTGAGCATTGGCTGGCTAAACCCAGGGTTGTGAGTTCAATCCTTGAGGGGGCCATTTAGGGATCTGGGGCAAAGATTGGGGGTTGGACCAGATGACATCCTGAGGTGCTATCCAACCCTGATATTCTGTGATCACCAGTTTTGTTTTGGGAGGTCAAATGAAGCCTGCATCACTTGATCACAGAGCAAAACCATCAGTCAGCCCCAGATGTTCTCCAGCCTCGGTCTGGATTCACTCCAAACACCCACAAACCATGCAATAAGTCTGGCCTCACCTTCAGCTCCATAAAGAAACCCAAGATGTGGAGGAGCTGGGCCTGGTTTCAGCTCCAGTGAAGGGACAGGCCTGAATCGGAACCCCAGATTCAAACCCACCGGGGGATCTGAATTTCACAGCCGGCCTTTAACTGCGTAACAGACTGAACAAAAACCCCCACTCAAACCTCGCCCTTTCCCCATGACATCGGTGCCTGGAAATATCAGCGTTTTCCAACATATGTCCACACTGCACACGCGCGACAGCAGGGCTTGAGCTCGCACGCTACAGACAGCAGGGCAGACACGCAGCTCAGCCCCTCGAACCCAGACGACTGCCCGGGCTCCAGCCTGAGCTCACATATCCAGTGCTCTGGTTAGCACGCTAGCTGACGCCCTGCTCCTCTGAGTCTGTGGACCCAGGCTAGGAGGCTCGCTCCGCGCTGCAGGGTAGACACCCCCCAAGTGACTTAGGAGCCCAGGTCCCATTTTCAAAAATGATTGAGGGCCAATTTTTAAAGGCATTTGGGTGCCTACAGAGCTGCCGTAGGCACCTAGTGGGATTTTCGAAAGTGCCTAAGTAGTTCAGGTGCCTGACGCCCATAGGCCCCTAAATACTGTTGCAGACTTGGCCTTTGGGTCCTTTGGAGCCTAAATCCTGTGAGATTTAGGCTCCTAAGTCTCTAATGACTTTTGAAATGGGACTTAGGTTCCCAAGTCACTTCATCCTTTCTGAAAATCTTGCCCCGGGACTACTCCAGAAGCAGGGCCAGCTCTAGGTTTTTGCTGCCGCCCCAAGAACGTGCTTGCTTTGCTGGTGCCTAGAGCCAGTCCTGTGCAGAAGTGAGCTCATCAGTGGGGAGTGTCACCATTATAAATCCACAGACACCATCTGTCATAAATATAAAGGGAAGGGTAAACCCCTTTGAAATCCCTCCTGGCCAGGGGAAAGCTCCTCTCACCTGTAAAGGGTTAAGAAGCTAAAGGTAACCTCGCTGGCACCTGACCAAAATGACCAATGAGGAGACAAGATACTTTCAAAAGCTGGAAGGAGGGAGAGAAACAAAGGGTCTGTGTCTGTCTTATGCTGGTCTTGGCCGGGGATAGACCAGGAATCGAGTCTTAGAACTTTTAGTAAGTAATCTAGCTAGGTATGTGTTAGATTATGATTTCTTTAAATGGCTGAGAAAAGAATTGTGCTGAATAGAATAACTATTTCTGTCTGTGTATCTTTTTTGTAACTTAACGTTTTGCCTAGAGGGGTTCTCTATGTTTTTGAATCTAATTACCCTGTAAGATATCTACCATCCTGATTTTACAGGGGGGATTTCTTTATTTCTATTTACTTCTATTTTTTATTAAAAGTCTTCTTGTAAAAAACTGAATGCTTTTTCATTGTTCTCAGATCCAAGGGTTTGGGTCTGTGGTCACCTATGCAAATTGGTGAGGCTTTTTATCCAACATTTCCCAGGAAAGGGGGGGGGGGATGCAAGTGTTGGGAGGACTGTTCATTGTTCTTAAGATCCAAGGGTCTGGGTCTGTAGTCACCTAGGCAAATTGGTGAGGCTTTTTACCAAACCTTGTCCAGGAAGTGGGGTGCAGGGTTTTGGGAAGTATTTTGGGGGGAAAGACGCGTCCAAACAGCTCTTCCCCAGTAACCAGTATTAGTTTGGTGGTGGTAGCGGCCAGTCCAAGGACAACGGGTGGAATATTTTGTACCTTGGGGAAGTTTTGACCTAAGCTCGTAAAGATAAGCTTAGGAGGTTTTTCATGCAGGTCCCCACATCTGTACCCTAGAGTTCAGAGTGGGGGAGGAACCTTGACACCATCTCACAGGCTTTCTGCTCCACAGGGTGTAAAGAACAGCCCGCAGGGCCTGATGACGGGTGATGGGCTGGGCCGGGGGCTGTCAGCAGCACCGAGGCCTGGGTGAGATGGAGGAGAGGCAGAGCAGAGGGGAAGGGGAAGGTGTGTGTGAGGGGAACGCTGGCCTCAGATTATTCATCAGGGGCTGACACAAGGCAAAATGCCCCCGCCAACCTGTGACTCTAGCCCCGGCTGTAATTACTCAGCATCTGGATCTCCTTACATCCCCCCTTCCCCAGACACATGCACGGCTATCCGGAGCTCGGCCCGCAGCCCTGCATTCCCCCAGCTCGGCTGGGACATGCCTTCAGGCCTGGCTCATCGCTCCGGGTAACACACAGTCCCAGCACGGGGCAGACGCACATTCCAGCCGGCTCACAGGCCCGCACATTTAGCAGCACGGACATCAGCCACATTCCTGGAGCGGATGCAGGGTGGGTCAGCAAACCCTTTTATCAGGCTGAGAAATAAAACCTTAAATGGTTGAAGGATCGGCTAAGTGAAGGGCTGGTCTGACCCAAAGGGAGGCTGTCAGACTGCAGTGGGGGCAGGGGCTGCACAAGCTTCCCCTTTCCGTACAACCCTCCCCAGGCACCCCAGTCCTGACCTGCCGCTCCCCCAGCTCTGCCACTGCTCTTCAGACTTGACCTGCAGTAACTCCTGCTCATAATCCAGCCACAGGCCCCCACGCCATGCTCTGCTTATGACAGCCACCCAGGATCTGTGGATACCCTGCCCCCCAAATGGGGGTGTTAGCCGTAGTCTCTTTGGAGCAGAAAGAGACACTTTGTGAGGCCATTTTGTGCTTCAGACAATCTTCTCCCAGGGCTAAACTGGATCCTGTCAGCGTGGCCAGGGGAGTGCACAGCACCATGTCCTGCAGTGAGCAGCAGGGGCCCCTCATCCCTGTGGCCAGCACAACCGTCAGAGAGACCCCCCCAAACCAGACAACCGGCGCCCCCAGCTCCTAGGAACAACCCCAGGCCATGCCAGGAGAGGGAGAGTCTCCCAAGCCCTCCATCCCACGGAGATGGCTCGTGACGCCGGCAGAGGATGCTGACACGGAGAAACATGGATGGAAAAGGCATCTTCACTCATGCCAGGAAGAAACGCTTCTGGAGGGTCAGGGCGGCCGAGAGCCGTGCACGCTCTGTCCCGGGGGCACCACTGACCTTTCCGGGCTAGAAATCATCAGCCCAGAGAGCGTCGCAAACCCAGCGGGGTGGAGTCCAAGGGCCAGAGCCTCAGCCATAACCAGCGCAGCAGGGCCAGTCTCCGCTGGCCACAAAGAGCAGGATGCCGACACTTTGATGAGGCGGCAGGCTCAGCTGTTTGGCCAGGCTTAATTAACCCTGTACGGGCAAGGACAGCAAAGCTCCCCCACTCGCAGTGGGCTGCTTTGCAGCATTAAGACCAAATTAGTCTCTGGAGCCACCCTCACCACGGAGGGGTTTGGCCCTAGGAGTTGAGTAGATCTGGGCCCCACCACTGCCAATGGGAGTTTTCACCCTGATGTCATGGGGCTCAGATTTGGCCATGACTGGGGAGCTGCACAGCTGGAAATGCTCTAAAAGCCCCAGCTAGTACAGACATCTTGGGCCAAATGCTGCCCAGGGCTGTACCCCCCAGCACACGCCTGATTCTCCACTGCCTTGTGTTCAGCACATGGGTAAGTGACAACACACCGGCATGGCTGTGGAGTGCAAGTCAGGGCAGAATCCAGCCCCTCGTCCCCGAGCAGGCTTTGCTCCCACTGAGCCACAGTCCAGCTTCCCTGCCTGACCATACTGGGAGGAACACAGCAGTTGGCTCACCGGATCATCCCATGGTCCATCTAGTCCCTTGACCTGTCTCTGTCAGTAGCCAGCACAAGCTGCTTCAGAGGAAGGCTCAAGGAACACAGGATGAGTCTAGATTAACTTGCCTGTAGAGGAAGGTCCTTCCTCCCCCCGGCAGCTAAGTTTGGCTGACGCCTTGAAGCAGGACCGTTTTAAAGAAAAATCCTCTCTTTTGTAGCCCATTATCTCTAGAAATGTCTGACGCCCACACTATACCCTTAGCATCTGCAATGTCTTGTGGCAATGAGTTCCACAGATTAATTATATGTGGTGGAGGCAAGTGTTTTATCAGTTTTAATTGTATCACCTTTCAAGTTCAGTGAATGTCCCCTTGTTCTTGAGTTATGAGTAGAGGTAAATAGAAGCAGCCAGTTTCTCTCCTCTAGACTCTTCCATGTTTTCTATATCTCCATCACTTCCCCTCTTGCTGGGTTTCCTCTCTTAACCAAACAGTCCCACTCTCTCTTCTTGGCTGTTTTTCCCTGCCTCTAATCATTTTCATTACCCACCTCTAAGCCCCCTGTAATCCTGCTCTGTCCTTTCGGAGATGGGGCAACCAGCTCTGAACACAGCGTTGCAGATGGTAACACCCCACTGATTAATACTGTAGAATGGCACTGTAGCATTGGGGGGTGGGGAGAGATCACAGTCTGGCTCATCTTAGCATTGTGCTTGTAGTAAGAGGGACACAACCAAATAAAAATCTGGATTTCTAGATTGCTCTAAATCCTCCAGTATGCCAAAGTCCTTGACCAACGACATGCAGCCACCTCTGGGGTGAAGGTCAGCTTCCACCAGCATACTGCACAATGCGGGAAGAAGACATTTTGCATAAAGAAAGTAGGGCAATCCCACCCTAGGAGCAATTAGCAGACAGCACTCGGGTCTAAGAGTCGCAGAATAAAATTGCTTGGAATTTAGCAGATGTCCCTGTGAAGGGCTAAGATGGCCTTACAGAGTTGTGAACCTGTGGTTATAAAGAACAGAGGGATTTACACCCTAAGGCTCTGTTCCCTCAGCCATAGCATTCGAGAATGCCAAGCCAGGGAGTTAGATAGTACAGGCAAATGCAGCAACCATGCTGTACTCCTCTGAGATGACTCTGACACCACTGATCAGAGGTGGATTTAACGAGAGGGGATGTTGGCCAGGATCATGCCGTGGAGGGACCATGAAGAGATCTTTAACTTCCATTGGCAGGTGTCATACAGAGCAGGGATGAGCAGCAGCATATGGGTGGAAGCCGTGCACTGGACACCTGGTCTGTGTACACCAGGCTGGTCTGTCAAACACAGGAAGTTCAGGGGAATCTCACCAATGGAAAGATAGCTCCTTAGCTGTACAGGGCAGAGCAAATCAGGATGTGGGGTGAAGACAACTCAACCCACTGACATCAGCTGATGTGATTCCCCCCTTTGCCGCCCTGGATTCTTCAGTGGGGACATTTGGTCAACATCTAGCCAGAACAAAGTTTCATTGAGTGTCTTGAGGATGCTGGTAACAGGAATGTTGAGGAATAGGGTAATATCCCTTTAAATAACTTGTGAGCCTTCTAGTGGTGCTCACCAAGTCCAGTGTCTGAGAAGGCACCAGAAACCAGAGCAGCAGCATGTATGGAGCTAGGCATGGTATGACTGCATATAACATACATGCACGTGGCCCATGGTAGCACATCTCCCAGCAGCCTTTCTATCACCCCCTGTGCATGAGACCTGCCCTCCAGCTGAGGTGTCTTTAAGATCCAGTCCCTGGCAGGCATTACTGTGACACTGCATCCCATAGTCTTCACAGTGATATTATTATGGTATAATTATGACATAGTTATGATGTATTTCATGCAAGATCAGTCATGGGAGGTGTCATTGGAAAGGTTATGATTTGCTGGATGTGATTATCCTATTTGTATGCATGTATCATTTTCGTATCTGAAGTTATGAATATTGACTATGTATCTCTTTCACATGTAGCTATTCCTGGGCAATGCCCACTAGGCAAAAGGCTTTCAATCTAGATGGCTGGCCAGGAAGGGCCCATTCACCTTAATGAGCTGTTAGAGAGAACAATAGGCCTTAGGAGAAGCTTCCTGAAGACGCCACAGACAGCCTCCGAGTAATGGCTGCTGTGACATTACAAGGACATGTGACCAAGTCACCTAGTGCTGGACTCCATCTTGGAAGGTCAGTATTTTCCCACTGGGAAGCAGGCTTTGAAACAAAGGGTTCCCTCCCTATGCAAAAGCTATATAAGGCAGGGGAGTGATATCTTGGTTCTTCATGGACTCCCCCGCCTAAGAAGACTCCTGGAAACACCTGAGGAACAAAGACTGAACTGGAAGAAGTGCTGGACCCAGGCTAAAGGGATTTTTAGCCTGTGAATGGAACAACTGGGGATTCCAAGCTGTAAGCAAGCGTAGCTTGCCCCTTAAGAATCTGCAGCCTGCTTGTATAATCACTTAGGGTGAGAATGCAGTATTCATATCTGATCTATGTAGTATATTAAGTTTAGTTTGTGTTTTTTGTTTATTTGCTAGGTAATCTGCTTTCATTTATTTGCAATCCTTTATAATCACTTAAAATCCACCTTTTGTAGTTAATAAGCTTGTTTTTGCTTTATCTAAACCTAGTATGTGGGAGTCATAACTTGGGGCAGAAAGCTATTGCATATTCCTTTTCACACTGAGAGAGGGGGCAAATTTCATGAGCTTACGCTGTACAGTTCCCTGTGCAGTGCAAGACGGTATAATTTTGGGTCTATACTCCAGAGGGGGTGCATGCCAAAGGAGGTGGGAAGTACCCTAGCTGAAGCCTTCCTATGCAGGAGCTGGTCAGAGCATCTGCGTGTAACTGCAGATGGGTGTGTCCCTACCTGTATGTATGCTGGTGAAAGTGCAGGCTAAAGCCTGGAGAGGGCTTGGCAGGTTGTCACAGCAGTACAGTGCAGAAGGGAGCCCAGGCTGGTGGATCAGGGGGGCTCAGTGGTACCCCAGTTCCAGGTGGCACCCTGGGGGGAACCCATCACTATTACCAAGTCTTTTGGCACTCCCGAGTCATTCAGCACAACCATTGTAACGATTGTTCTTTCACCACCGGGTGTCTGGAATCTTTAGTCCACCTCCTCACACCACCAGATGCCTGTGCCCTGAGACTGCGTGAGGGGAGTCCCAGCCCCTGTTTCAAGGCTCTGGTGCCCAGGCTCTCTTCCCCCTCAAACTCTCCCTCAGGGTTTGTTGCCTAGTGCACTCTCAGCCCCTTTGCAGACCTAGCTGTCTTTCGACTCAGTCTCAGACCTTCTTTCAGGGTCTCTCACTATTTCTTTAACCCAGCTCTTTTTCCAGGGCCCGTGGACCCAGATCTTCCCCACCCTAGCCCCTTCCCTGCCTTGCAGCCCCATTTCAGAGATCCTTTACGCTCTCTCTACCCTGTTTAAATTCTCTCTTCCGGCCACACCGCCCCAGGAGCAGAAGCCTTCCAGCTGCTCCGTAGCTACCCATTATTAACCCATTCTCCTTTCTTTGCCTGGCTCATGCCAATTCCCTCCCCCGCCCCATCCTGGGAGAAGAAGCCTCGGCTCAGAAGGGGGCCGAGTCACTCTGACAATCATCAGATTAATTTATGACCTAACTGTGCCTGTTCTTTTTGTCGGATAAGGAGCAAAAGGCACCAGTAACCTGCCCTTCTTCTTTATCCACTTCCTCAGGAAGGGGGCACTGCAGAGCCCTGACCTCATCTCCCCAATACTAACCTCTCCTTGCATCCGACACTGTGACATTTCCCAAGTGCTTAGGGACTAGCAAAGGCTGGCAGATGGGAAAGTAGGGTCATCAAGGAAAACGGTGCCAAAGCCTGGCTCCTGGCTTCTAATCCTGGCTCTGCTCTTGGCTTGCTGGGTGACCTTGGGCCAGTCCCGTCTCCTTGCCATGCCTCAGTTTCCCTGTCTAACACAGCTAGCACACACCTACCTCCCATGCGGGGTGAGATGCTTGCAGACCCTCAGATGGGAGAAGGGCGTTATTAATGCAGCCGTGTGTCCCATCGCCCCCCAGTCATCCCAGAATGGACATTATGCTATGACATCAGTACACATCCCTTTCCCCTCAGAGCTTGCACATATCGCTCCCCCCACACACTTCCTTTTTTTGGGCCATCAGCCCACAGCAGCCTGGTGCTGCCAGGAGCCAGCGAGAGCTGCATTATCCAGGCAGGCTGGAATGCCAGCAATGAGATCAGATTCCTCCACGCTGTTTGTTTGGAGCTCTGGCGGAGGGGAAAGTTTCCACGGCCGTCCAAGTGATGCAGAAGCACCTAAATTTAGCCTGATTTCAAGAGGGCTGGAAGGCAGCCTAGAAACTAAAGGGGCTTTATAAGCCCATCAGCTGCCTCTGAACTGTGCTGGCTCCATCCTCCCAGCCTGCTGTAAAGGGGACAGTGGCAGGGACACCCAGAACAAGCTTGATTCCCATTTTCATCCAGGAGGAGAGAAGAGGATTTCCCCCCCCCCCCCCGCCACCTGTGGTTGGCTGACTGGTGGGTTGTTTCTCCAGCCGTCCTCCACAAGGCTCTGGAGGTGAATGAGCTTGAAATCTTCCCCTGCCTTCCGCTCGGAGCGCAGTTTCCACCAGAGCTCCTCACCCACCCCGGCCCGGGATCAGCACATGGAGAAAGCCCGCGGGCTGTTCGGCGACGACTTCGGGAACTTCATGAGGCCACGCAACGAGCCCCTGGTGTTCCCAGGCAAGTTGGCACCTGCCAGCGGGTGCGGCCTGAGATCTGGCGGCAGTGTTTGCGGGCGGGCTGGGAAGTGGGGCAAAGCGAACAGTGGTTGTGGCTGGAAATCAAGGGTGTTCGTTGGCAGAGCGATTGGGTGGTTGCTTCTGTCTATGGCGATAAAACTTGCTTCTACTGAAGAACAGTCTAGTCTCCCAGCTCGTCCTTTGTGTCCGTCCCTTAGCATTAAAGGGTTTTTTCTCACCGCTGTCCTTACTCCAGCTCCTGAAGAGTCACCATGAGGCTGCATCATGGGCTGGTGGAGGGAAGCTCCTGGCCCCTCGAGCTCCCTCCTCCCCCAGCAGGCCGGGTGGTAGGGAGCGGAGCAGGAGGGCCAAGTGTGGAACAGCTTACAGACAAGCCAGCCTCAGCTGACCCCAGCAAGAGGCACAACAGAGCAAGCTGGAGGAGCCCTGAACGAGGGGGACTCTTACACTGACTCTAGCTCCAGTTCTCCCAGCAGGGGGCGCTCTAGGGGAGGGTGCAGGCGCTCACAGCCACGTGCATCCCAGCTCAAGCTGCGGGCTGTGGGGAGGCTCCCAACTTTTCCAGTGCTGGCCACACGTCAGCAGGGGGTGCTGTAGAGATCAGTAGGGCAGTGTAAGGGTGCTCGGAGCCACCGCAACCCCAGCCTGTCAAAGCACGGGGAGCTGTACAGAACACAGAGCAGTAACTGGGGAGTCATGACTCCTGCAGCCAGAGACCTGGGCTTCTAGGAGGAGTCAGCTGGGGCAGGGGGGAAGTCCGGATCTCCCAGCATGGGGGATGTTTCCTCTCGGTTGCTTGTTCCCAGCATATTCCCCGCCTGTTTTCAAGGGGGAAAGCAGGGAGAGAGGACTGGGCAATGCCAGCTCCCGGGGAGGCTACTCGCATCCACACGATGGGCAGAACCTGTTCCATCCTCCGCAGCAGCAGACGTTCTGGGAGCACTGGCCATGGGGCTGCGCTGTAGGGCAGGAGTGCAAACCGGGGAAGAGCTCCCAGACACTCCAGTCCTGATGGAGGCGCTACCCCCTGAGAGGTTGGTGAGGGGCAGACCTATGTGTAAATGCATTAGCCATGCAGCTGCATTGAGGGAGACCCCAATGGGACATCAGAAGTTGGTGGGCTCGGGGGGGAGGAAACACGACCCCTTCGTTCCCCCAGGGATTCCCTGGGCAGTGACTGATGTGCCTCCTAATCCTTAGTTTGCCACTTTACATGTGGGACAGAGACCACGTCGTCCCTGCTGTGCTAGACTTGCCTAGTGCCAGATTCAGCAAGACAAGGGATCTGGGCTTGCCCCCGGTTGCTGGGTGTTTGTACAGGACTCATTGGGGGTGGGGGGGTGAAACGACACCCGAGCACGTGTTCAATGGGACGTCTGTAGGGAAATCGCAGGAATTGATGTCCATGGCCAGAGGCAGCCTTTGTTTCCATGGAGAATAGGGGGGCTGACAGAGGAGAAGGTGTTGTCTGAGGTTATCTGGGGAACAACCTCTATGCCCTCACCAGCATGTCAGCGGGGGGCAGGGGCCTTACCCTCATGCCCCTGATTTCTCAGTGGATCTGTATGGGAAGGGGGACAGCAGAAGGAGCCAGAGGAATATAGAGGAAAACTTCTGCTACCATCTCGGGGGCCCTCTGAAGTGTTTCAGTAGTGAGAGTCCATAAAGGGCAGGACAGGCCAACTCTATGAAAAAGCATTTGGGGAGATTTATCTGGCTAAGTGTCCCTGAGGGGCTTTGACGCAGCCTCTTCCCTTGGTTTTCACCAGCCCGGGCACAAGGGATGTTTCCTTCGCCCAGAAAGCCAATGAAAGTGAGTCTTGGAGCCAAAAGTCATTTGTTCAAGGAACCAAAAAGAGATCGATGTGAGGAAACAGAAAGAGAACCAATGTCACGTGACTTACCCAGGCAGCCAGTCCCATGGGGGCACATTGACCTCTCTACAGAGGTGTGTGTGGGCCCAAGCGCGTAAGTGACGCATGATGGGGCCCCCTGCACCGGGGTGAAGTCCACCCCTACCCAACAGTGCAGGGTCCAGGTGAACCATTCATAGGCAAAGGGCAAGCTCGAAGTTCTCCATGAACCGTTTATTGGGTGATTTTTTTGCATAAAATGGACAAATTGATAAAAATCGGGGTGCGATTCGCAGACAGGAGGGGGATGAGTTGTTTGCTGTGTGCAGTTAGATTGAGTGAGGACAGACGCAGCCCTGTAAAACGCAGCTTTTTATCGACTGACCAGATAACTGAGCACAGTGGGACTCCAGCAGAACCATCCCAGAAGGGTTTTGTACAAGCATCACAGCTTAGCCTGGCCCACGTGGCGGCCATCAGTTCCAGGGGGTGGCAAAATACCATTGCCCCTCCCCCCCCAAAGGACGAACAAAGCTGAGAACTGCAAACTCATCACGAGGCAGATCCTGGTGTTGAAAGCTGAGCTTGAAGCACAGCATAGGAACAGACCTGCTGCCACTTACTCCAATACAAGCCCATTGTCTTATTCCAGATTTACACCAGGGGAAAGTGAAAGCAGAGTCAGGCCCATTACACTGCACTATTCTGTAGTAGGTGTCAGAGGAGCAGCCGTGTTAGTCTGTATCCGCAAAAAGAACAGGAGGACTTGTGGCATCTTAGAGACTAACCAACTTATTTGAGCATATCCGATGAAGTGAGCTGTAGCTCACGAAAGCTTACGCTCAAATAAATTGGTTAGTCTCTAAGGTGCCACAAGTCCTCGTATTCTGTAGTCGTGATCCTGAACATCACACCTTACAACAGGGACCTACCTGCTGCAGGGCAGGGGCCACTGCTGTGGAGCACTGTAGTATTTCTTTCAGAGTGAAGATCCCAGAGTAGGAACAGGCCACGTCTGGGCAAAACCAGGGTTGGTGAAAGAAGGAAAAGGAGCTAGTTTCACTGTGCAACTCCTTGCTGAGGAGACCTTCAGTGTCAAAGCAAGGGCAGAACCCCCCAGCATTAACTAGGAATAGTTGCATCTGAAGGTTTGTAGCTCATGACTTTAGGAGGCACACAACTGCACACACATACAAGGAAACAAGGCATAATTAACTCATGGAACTCACCACCACAAGAGTGTCATTAAGGCTAACAACTCAGTAGGATTCAAAAAGGGTTTAGGCATTTCTGTGGATATGGGAACACTCAGCTACCTTAAGGAGGCTAAAAATGAGTATGAAGGATACACTCATGCTCAGGGCCTTAGCCAACCACTAACTTGGTTCAGGAAGAACTTCCATGGATAGCTTACACCATAATTGTCCAATACAGGGTCTTACACCCCTCTCTGAAGCATCCTGTACTGGCCATGGTCAGCATGGTCAGAGCATTGGTCTGACTATGGCCGCTCCCTTACTCCTGTGTGAATCTGGTCATTGCAAATGCAGACGGCCAGTTAGATGCATAACTGCCATCTTTGCTTGTGCAAATGCAATCACAGTAACTTTGTGCGCAAATCAAGTGCACAACTGCACAAACAATTTTGCACATGCGCCGTTCGATGAGTCTTTGCACAAGCAGTTTTGAAAGTCAAGTCCTTGGTTTCCCAAGCATTCTTCCCCCCACTGCCATACATCCTTAATAGCACTGACAATCAAAAGCTTTTCTGGTGAGTACATAGCTCCAGGCTTGGGTTACTGATAACCCAAGGGAGGTGGTAGAATCTCCTTCCTTAGAGGTTTTTAAGGTCAGGCTTGACAAAGCCCTGGCTGGGATGATTTAACTGGGAATTGGTCCTGCTTCGAGCAGGGGGTTGGACTAGATGACCTTCAGGGGTCCCTTCCAACCCTGATATTCTATGATTCTATGATAAGGCGAGAGGGGTCCACTAATACGGATCCAAAATCCATAAAGACTCCTTCTGACTTTGGGATCATGCCCAATATCTAGTGGTGGGGAACCATCTTCCTTTGCTCCAATCAAGGATAAGAAACTCTCCCAGATTTCCATACCCAGCTGTATACAGCAGCTCCTGGTAAAGAGCTGGATTCCCGTGTCACCCTGGAATGGGCCCTGATCTACCCCAGGCACAGGGAGAAATCCCTGCACAGGGATCAGAAATTATTTTCACTTTGTTCTTTCCTCTCCCAGCAGCCCGGCCAGGCAACATGGGGAACATTAAAACCCTGGGGGACACCTACCAGTTTGCCGTGGACGTCAGCGACTTCTCCCCCGAGGACATCATTGTCACCACCTCCAACAACCAGATCGAGGTCCACGCCGAGAAGGTGAATGGCTCCACCACAGCGGCCTTCCATGTGCACAGGGCCTGGAGTAGCAGCACTGGCCACTCCCTCAGCCCATAATGCTCCCTCTGCCCTGTCCCCTTGACAGAGTCTTGTAGGAGTCATGGGCAGAACAAGACAGGGGTGTACACCAAGTCCCAGGCCGTGTGTTCCTCCAAAATACAGTGACCCTGTCCCAAATCTCCACCCAGACCTCGGCCCCGAGCTTAGGCTGAGCCTGCGCCCCCACAACTCAAACCCAGCTGGGCCTCCCCACAGGGCAGCCCCGCAAGTGGCCTCTCACCCCAGTTTCCTTTCTGAGTCCCTTCCAACTTGGCAGAAGCTGATCCTCAAATCCCTCAATAGTGCAAACAGTCCCTAATCCACAGTCCAGATCACCCCCAGCACACGGAACCCTTAAAACCTGGCTTCATTCTCATCAGATCCCAGTGTCTCCTGCCACGCCTCCAGCCCTCTGCCCTTCTTTCTGGGGTGCAATCCTGGTCTTCCCAGGGGAACCCGCACAGCCTCTCTGCTGGGAGCATCCCTCACTCCCCGTGGCCTTCTCAGAGTCCAGTTCTCCAGCAAAGAGACATCAGTGGGGAGGTGCCAATTGCTTCCCTGCCTTTGGCCCTCAGCCCCGCTCCGAGTCAGCAGGCATCTCCCTCTGCCGCCGCCTGCCTCAAACACCCATGCTGCATTCCTGCCTTCAACCTTCTCCCTGAAACCACCTTCTCTCTCTAACAGCTCTCTTCTCCTGCCGGCCACCTGACTGGTCTTTTATAGCCCCCAAGTGCTGCCCTGCCCTCTTCATTGGCCCAGCTGGGAACACCAGGCCTGGAACAGGATCCCTAAGCCCAGTTCCCTTTAATGGGCCTGTTACCCCCAGACCTTCCTCTCAGTCTGAAACCAGCCCTGTCCCTTTTTCGAGGTTTAACCATCTTGATTTTGGGGGATTTCCAGGCCAAGCTCTAGACCTGAACCCTGCGGGTCTGGCTAAGCTCAGTTCAGTATCTGGGGTTCGGGATGCTTGTCCCAGTGGAATCTTCTCATCTTCACTTTTAACGGCTGGTCCTGTGGGTTTCGTTGGTCCGGTCACCACGCTGGGACACCACGCCATCACGTCCCAACACAGATCGCTGCCCCAGGATGGAGTGGGGCGATGTGCTGAGCGAGGGCTCTGCAGGAGATTCCACAGCAGGCAGGGCAGTTCTGTCCAGCATCTGGGACTCAGAGCTTGTGTTCGGAGCAGGCGCGCCAGAGCTTGTGTTCTGGTCCACCTATGCCAATGGGGCTGCAATGACTTCACTAGCATGGCTGGTGATTTACACCTCTGCGAGACCAGAATCAGACCTGATTTATTAACTACCAGAAGAAGCATGGGAGAGCTGGGTCAGAACCCTCCCTTCCCACAGCTCGCTCTCTCTGTGGGTACTTTGGGAAGCCTGAGATTGCTCGGGGCTGTGCTTCACACACTGCCCCATTTCATCACTCTAAGGTGTCACCTGGCCCAAGATGGTAAACGCTGTTATCACCCCAAAGTCAAGTGCCACCCCTTTGTGGCAGCTCAAATGACATCTCCCTTCTCAGTACCCTCTACCATCCCCTCCAGCACCTTTGGGGGAAGAGCACTATGGGTGCTGGGAGATGCTGTCCCAGAACAACCGCAGGCTGGTGACTCTGCCCATACAAATTACTGTACCTGCTTTGGAGAGTGCCAGAAGACCTGGGCATGGACCCCCTCTCATATATGCTGGTGTCACTCCGCTGACTTCAGTGAAGTGACTCCTGATTTACATCCACCTGAGTGAGAGGAGAATCAGGCCCTGAGCCACCTGCCATCAATACTTTCCTTTCTTTAACGCCCCTCCCGAGCTGCTCCAGGGTTTTCCTCCTGGCACATGGGCCCCTTTCCCATACCTGGATCATCCTTCCCACTGCAGCTTGCTGGAGCATCAGCCAGGATCACCCCCATAATGAGCTCCTGAATTATGCTGAAGTGTAGATAGCAACAGGTCAGCTGGCTCAGGGGACCGTTACTGGGCTCGGGGGCCTTTTGCCATCTGTCGGTGGTTTGCGCTTGAATGCTGGTATCACCTGGTAGTTTTCACCCCATCAGACTCAATTTCCTTACCCAGCCCTTGGAGATCCTGCTCCACTCACATCTCTCTTCTCTTCCCACTCTGGGCCTCATGTCTTCTAGCATCCTGCCCTTTGGACAGCTGGTCTCACCTATTAGGCATCTTCTATCCACTTCTTCAGAGTCCCCCCTTCTTCTTGCAGCCGGTTCCCTTCCCATCTCATCCTTGATAGCCCTTACATCCAAGCTGACCTCACCTGTTCTCTTGGCTTTGTCCTAACTCCAATTGTGAGCTGCTCTTCGGGGCAAGGAGTATGTGGTATGGAGTGTGCATAAGGCACCGGGTACAGGACTATTTCATTGATTAAAGGGCAGTTTGGAGGCCATCATATGACATGAGTTTGATGGGTCTCAGGCAGGACCCTAAATCACACCACCAGCACTGGCAGCAGAGCTAGCACAGGATAGACCCTCCCTAGACTGCACATGCTGCCCTCTCCGCCCCAGAGGAGGTCCCTCTAGGGCAGCATCAAAGCACACTGGCAATGGGACAATACCGGGAAAACTTGCCCTGCTAGTGCCCAGGCTGCACCCATCCTGGGGATATACAGGGCTTGAGGACAGCATTCTCCAGTGCTGTCACCTCTCCCTGGTGCTAAATTCATTATGAGGCTGGCTGGTACATACTGATCTTCTCTGCCATTCAAGGGCTCTGTGCCGCTCACGTGCACCGACATCTGCTCACTCCGAGGCCAAGTTCTGGGGACACGATGTTCTGGAGAGTATCCACGGAGACACAGTGCACTAACAGTGCACTGTCTAACGATGCACTGTCTAACGATGTCTAACAGAGCACTGTCTAACGATGTGCTCTTAATCGCTCCAGTGGGAGCTGCAGAGTGATATAACCTTCCCCAAACTCTACTGTGCTTCCATTCAGACTGCAGCTCCAGCCTCCTTGTTTGGAAACACCTCAGCGAACAACTCAGACTCAGCTCAACTCATCTGAGCTGGGGGGGGGCGGGGGGGAGAAAGGGAGCACACAGCTACTGCAGTAGGAGGCACTGTCATGTATGTTGCAGGAGCTCTGGCTAGGAAGGAGCTCTCAGCCTCTCGCAGCAGGAGACACTGTAGAGAATAGTGCACAAGCACTGGGTGTGGGCAGATTACAGCTACTGACACCCAAGCCCCTTCCAGCAGGAGGCACTGTAAGGTGGGATGCAGTGGCCGTGCACAATCAGCCCCATACAGCAGGAGGCGCTGTAGAGAACAGTTTGGGGAGCTCACAGCCACCCCAGTCTTAGCCTCTGCCACTAGGAGGTGCTGTGAGCTACAGCTGCCCCACAGCCATGCCCCCTTCCACACTCCCTACAGTGGTACCCCTTGGGAGAGGCTGGTTACTTGAGTAGATGTGAGCTCCTCCGGGCCTAGAGCTCCTACACAACCGTTGACGGCGCACACCACCTGTGAGAGCAATGCCATCCGCTCCAAGAGGCGTGTGTGGCCGCCCCACCATGGAGCAGGCCTGGCAGTGCTTCCGAAGATGCACAGACAGGCCTTCCCCACAATAACAGGCCTTTGCCCATCTCCAGCACCTTCTGTCTGCAGTCAGAAAGCGTTTTCCAACCAGGAACGAAGGCAGGGTTGCCAGGTGTCCAATTTTCGACCGGAAAATCCAGTCAAAAATGGCACCTGACAGTGTCCGGTCAGAAACACTGACCGGACAGCCAAAGTCCGGTTGCCACTTGCAGGGGTGCCGGAACAGTTGGGGCCATGTAGGTGGACAGACAGGAAGGAAGGCGCTGCCAGGGGATCGTGGCCCAGAGCCGGCACCAGGGAGCAGCAAGTGGCCGTGCCCTCCTGCTTTGCTCCCCCAGTGTGCACCCACCTCTCACACGCCGCCTCCCCCAGTGGCAGCAGCACTGGGGATGGGCAGCGAGAGTGCGCCCCAGAGCAGCCCAGTCTCCACTGCTCCCCCCCACTCCTGCTGCTGCTCCTGCCCCGAGGCACCAGGGGACCCCCGGGCAGCGACTTCGCCATGCCGCCGCCAGCTCCCACCTTGCACGGATGAGTAGCTGGGACAGGGCACCCCTCCCCCTCCTCCGCACACCTGCTGTGCCCCCTGCCCAGCACCAGGGGCAGTCCGTGGGGAAGGGGGTCCCTGCTCAGCCCCGGCGGGAGGACCCCTGCTTCCCTGGGCAGAGGGGCTCCGCCTGCCGCTTGGCGGAGGGAGCGGGGGCTGCGAGCAGCATTTCACCACACTGCCGACCCCCTCCTCCCCCGTACACACAGCCTGGAGCCACTGTGTCCCCAGCCAGACCCTGCAGCTGCAAAACCCCCATGCACCCTTCTCCCTCAATGGGGCCGCCTTGGCTCTGAGCCTCACCCCCCCGTTCCCAGGCATGCACCCTGCCCATGCACACTCCCCACCGCCCCTTTGCAGGACCTAGAGCCAGTTCCCCTCTCCCTCATTCCCCAGGAAAAACATGGAGACCACAATGCCCCCCTCCCAGATCCCAACTCCCTGAAATTACTATGTGCTGACCCTTGTTTCTGGTGGGTATATGTGTGTTGGGGGGGGGGGTGTCATTGTGCCAGAATTGGAGTTTATTTAAAGGTCTTTAACTTTTTTAGGAACCTTTTGGTGTGGGCGCTGGAGGTTTAGCTCAGTAGAGTCAATCTCTCCCCTTCTCCCCGCATTCTTCCCTCAATGATGTGTCTTAAAGAGGGTCCTAACTACCCGCGGCCTTGTTGGGGTTATTACCGGACTTGCCTACTTGAGCCCTGGACTTTTTCTCCGAACAGCACAAAGAGGAAACACTTCACCTGATCTAAATGTGATCTTGTTGACGGTGAGGCTCAGGTGCCGGCTCTTTGGACAGAGGAGGGGGCAAGAATGAACTTTTCAGCCAAAATGAAAATGCAGCCAGCGAAAGTCCCTGTTTTGCTTTCATTGTACAGAGGGGAGAGGGGGAATCAGAGCAGGCTTCTGTTGCCAAAATGCATTTGCTGAGTTTATATTTCATGATGCACAGTACCTTGTGTAGTAACTATCGGTATCCCGACTGTTCTCTGTGGAAGGGTTGTGAAGGGTCCCTCTGTGGGGGGAGAGATAGCTCAGTGGTTTGAGCATTGGCCTGCTAAACCCAGGATTGTGAGTTCAATCCTTGAGGGGGCCATTTAGGGATTGGGGGCAAAAATTGAGGATTGGTCCTGCTTTGAGCAGGGGGTTGGACAAGATGATCTCCTGAGGTCCCTTCCAACCCTGATATTCTATGATAGCACCAGTCTTTTCCCTCTTCTTTTCTACACCAGCTCGGGTTCAGTGCAGTGTTAGGGATATAGGTAATGGTGATTATTGTATAGTAGCAAGTAACTCCTTAACACTTCCCAAAGTCCCCTGACAAATATGAATATAAGTGTTGCAGCAAATCTTCGCCCCACGCCTCTCCTCAGACTACGTTGTTATAATGATTAAGATTGAAAGAAGTCGGAAACGTGCCATTGGTCGGAAACGTGCCATTTTCTGCAATAATTCCTGCTTTGGAGTTTAGGTGTTTTTGTTTTGATTAGAGGGGAGAGGAGTGAGCGGGGGCGGGGCCTTAGGGAAGGGGGATGGGAGGGGGCAGAGCAGGGGTGTCTGGTTTTCAGAAATTGGAAAGTTGGCAACCCTGTGAATGAAGCTCCCACCCCATCCCGGCGGTCAGTCGGTATTCGGTCCTTTTGTCAGATGCGGGTCACCAGAGCGCAGAGGGTGCACAGCGGCAGATCCAGGAACAGGACTCCGGCGTCATGACGCCCAGTCTCCTTTAACCACTCCCTCCCTTCCCAGTCCAAGCCACTCGTAAATATCAGGTGCCACCCAGCATACCTGGGGAGCAGGTAAATCTGATTAGAAATCACAAGGAGCAGGGAAGTGACTCACACAAGATCACAAGCAGGGAATGGCAGAGCCAGAACAGACAACAGCTTTCCCATCTCTTCTCCTAATCTGCCCTAAAGAAGCAACCCTCCTTTTGGCCCAGGGTCCACATTCTTTCATCCATGGCCTGGGGCAAACAGAGGCCGCCATGCCAGCCCGTGCTGTATCCCCCAGCGTGACCCACCTTTGTTTCTTTCTCCCTTCCAGCTAGCCGCGGATGGGACCGTCATGAACACCTTCACCCATAAGTGCCAGCTGCCTGAAGACATGAACCCCACGTCCGTCACCTCTGCCCTGGGTGTGGATGGCACCCTCACCGTCAAAGCCAAGCGGCACCCAGCCAAACACACAGAGCATGTCCAGCAGACCTTCCGGACTGAAATCAAAATCTGAGTGGCTGGCGCCAGGGGGGTGAGGCGGGGCAAGGGGAAGCAGCTGGCCTGAGATGCCCTAGAAACGACTCTTTAAAGAGCAGCTGGGGCTTCTTTCAACGCTTCAACAAAAGCAAGGGACATTGGGCCAAATTCTGCTCACAGTTACACCAGCATAGGGGCAAAGTCCTGGTCCCACTGAAGTCATTGGGGGCCAGATCCTGAGCTGCTGTCCAGCGGTATGACCCCATTGACTTAATTTGACTGCAGTGAAGTCCAGGGAGCTATACAGATTTCCACCAGCTCAGGAGCTGGCCCTGCGAGTTTTGCTGTTGACTTCCAATTGGCCCCTATGCCTGACTTTAATGAGAGAATGATTTAGCCCTGGCACCACTTAGGAGTTTTGCCACGAACTTCAGAGAGAGCAGGATTTGGCCCTGGCTCCTCTGGATTTACCCCAGCGTAACTGAGATCAGGATCTGGCCCAATGGGCTTGTGCTGACGCAACTGGGAGGAAAGTTTAGCCCCCAGTGTGTAACCTGGAACTCTTGTCCCAATGGGAAACAAATTCCTCCCAGGCTAGTAGGTGTAGCAGGTTGTCCCACCCTAGGGAAGTAGGCAGTGAGGTCCTCAACTGACCAATGGCCTAGCCCTCGGGAGGTTCAAATAACAATTTCTGTATAGGGAGATCCAGGCAGACCATTTTGGGCTAACATTTTATTCATTTATAAGATGAAATTCACTGGGCCTGATTCTTCTCTGACCCTGGTTTTACACCGCTGTAGCCCCACTGAATGGAGTTACTCCTGATCTACACCAGTGTGAGAGGAGACTCGAGAGCACTGACTTCAGCGGAGCTTGCACCAGGGATGGATTGGGTCTAATGAGAAGAACTCACCAGTTTCATCCCTCGGACTGAGCTCTACCTGAGAGAGATGGGAGCAGAAGTGTTTCTGTGCATAAGATTTCTCCGCGTTTCCCAGGAGACATCAGCGGCTCTGTAAGCGGAAATCCACTGGGAGGGGTGATAAGAAGGAAGTTCCAGAGCAGCAGAGCTGTGCAGCAGGGCATGGGGGGAGAAGGAAATTACATGACATCAGCATCGGGCTGTGTCGCTCCCCCTCCTGTTCGGTTTGTACGACACAAGATAAGACCAGACAACACTGAGTCCCTGGCAGAGTTTTAGACACAGGATCACCACATTCATCTCTGGTGTAAACCAGTGGAACTCCCTTGGGAATCAATGTATTTGGCCCTGGAGGGTCTTTCGTAGAACTATTACAATTCACCTCCGCGCACAGATTTTGCCCAGTGAGAAAGTCGGAGCTTGTGGATAAGAGCTAAATAGCTGGTGGGACTCTCGCTGAACAAAGGCGTTGGTCGTTCCTGGGGCAGTGCTCCCTCTGGTGGGGAGGGGGAAAGACCTACTCAAGCATTTGTGTAGCATAGAGGGGGGGTCCCCAACTGTACCCTCAAATCCAAACACTCCTGAACTCTGGCGATGCTCAAATCCAAGTCTGAAGTCTGGGTCAGTCCCAACTCTTATAGAGAATTTTACACATGCCACCCAAGCCTCACTACAGCCCCGAGAGTTCAGTAAGTAGCACTGTGATCAGGTGCCAGGCTTTAAGACCCTGCATTTAAGATGCACAGAGCTATTTTGCTGACTCACCATGGCAGCCAGAACAGGTGGGTCTCATTAGATACAGTTCAGGAGTATAAAAAGCTCCAAGAAAACTAGATGCAGGAGGGAATCTGTAGGAACAGCTTGAGAGGGAGTCCGGGTTATGATTTATTTATATTTGTAAGTACAAGTCCTGCCTCAGGAATTGAGGGGCAAATCCCAGGAGGGTGAGTCTGACCAGAACCAATAGTGTGAGTGCTGGGAGGGGATCGTTCCTGTTTATACAGCCATTAATCCCATTCCTCAAGGCACAAGAGTCAGAGCTGGGAACAGAACCTAGGAGCACCAGACAGCACCCCCTGTGCCCAGCAATGGGCTCAGGGGAACCGAAGGAGTCCAACATTGAGCATGTGTACAGAGGGCGGAGAAGAGAGAGGGGCACGGACAGACACACGGAAGGAGACACAATTTGGCAGAGTCTAGGTTTGACAGCTCTAAATCCAGTTGGAGCCAGGTCCCCACGCAAAGGGCCAGGAGGGTTGGAGGAGCCCACAAGATCAGCCTAGCCTTGGCAACTCTTCCTCCCAGTGGGCGTGTGTCAAGCGTGATCCATACATGCACTGAATAAAGGGAAGGAGCCAATAGCACATGGCTACACCTGCCATGGGGGCATTCGGGGGGGGGGGAGGGAGGCTGCATTTCCCATTGACCCTATGCTGGAGTTATTCTGTATATAAATTGGTTTGGTTTGTTATAAATGATTGGTAACTCCTGACTGTCGCATCCTCTTGGTTCATTGCTATTGCTACTGTCTGCCCCTGGAGAACCTGGGGAACGGGGCACAGCCATGACACCCCCAGTGGCTGCCATCACAGCTTCTCCCAGGCTCCTCTCCTCTCGGCCACCCCGTGCTGGGGAGCGGTCCCCCGCTGTTCTCACGCTGCGCTGGAAGCGGTTTCCAGTCAATCCATCTGGACTCAGGACAGAGGCGTCTGGTCTTGCTATCACAGCTGGGCCCCTTCTCACCACTGCTCTGTGAGCCACGTGCAAGGAGTGTGGGGAGCCTGAGCCCACTGGGGCTGCCTCCGTCACAAACGCCCAGCTGGGCACCCTCAACAGAGGGACCAGAGATCGAATGGGACATTGAGACAGAAGGTGGGTCCTTGCAGGTCAAGACTGCTGCCCCCCATCAGAGCAGGGACCCTGCACTGCCATGGCCTGTGCTTGTTCTGGTCCATCTCCGGCACCTTTCACCTACATTCATTGATTGTTAAATATCCTCTTTTCCCACATACTTGGCAGGCAGCCGGAGGGCTGGGCACTGTTAGGAGTCAAAGCCCTAAGCAGGCGTCAGCAACCAGGGCTGGCTCTCCAGCTGGCTTGGTCTTGCAATGATGCTTCACACTCCTGTGGCTGTTGGGGGCAATAGTACAGGGGTCTGGCCGGCCCATAAGGAGGGTCAGGGGGTTGTCACTGGCAGATTAGCTCATTCCTTACAATGCCCGTGAGATGACCCCCTGGCTCGGGGCTCTCGTGACCACTGCCAGGAGCTGGGGAATCCCAGAGAGTTTGGGGCTGATGATGGCCACAGAGCTGGACAAGCCTGGCCTGCACCTTGACCGAACATCCTTTGCCAGCGGTACCCCAGCGCCAGCCTCCACCCTCACAGCACGTGCTGTGTCTGGGGCAGCGTCCCATGGCGCCCCTAGATCAAGGCACTGAACTCGCCCATGGAGTCCATGGCTGAGCTTTATGGACGAAGTCTGGGCTGCCGGGGCATCCAGCCAGCACCCCCTACACTCTCCAAGTCTTGTCCTACCTGCACTGAGCACACACCCTGCACGCGCCCCTCGCACACCCTGCACATGCCTGCCCCATACACAGTGCCTACGCACATACCCCTGCACACGCATGCTCACGCCACACAAATACACAACCAGTGAATAAGGCCCGGTAGCAGCAGGCTCCAGGCAAGGCTTGAACTCTCCCATTGGAGAGAAGCCACTTGAGGTCCTTCGTAGTGCAAGCTGGCCTCGAATTCAGCCCCACCATGGTGCCCTCGGGCAGAGCTGCTGGCTCAGAGCTCTCTTCTGGGCTCTGGACATCAGTGCAGGAGAAGCTTGATGCGGTGCCCCCCACTTGCCAGCACACTGAGTCCAGGGCATCCCTATGGTGCCAGGAGGAGGGGTGTTGAGCTGATCCCCCGGCTTAGGTTTCATATGCCCCAGGTACCATCCTGGAGTCATAACCTTCTGCCCCAGTTCCTGTCCTGCATCTCTGGCCATGCTCTGCCTCTCAGCGGTGCCTGGGACTGGCTCATGGGGGCGGGGGCTCTCTCTGATCGGACAGTCTCAGGTGGCTCCAGCCACGGCACCCGTTGTGCCCGCTGCTGTGGGTGGCGTTGGCAACTTGCTGCCCTCCATCCCGGCTGCCCTGGCCCTGTCGAAAAGTTTATTCCTGGAGCAGGTGACTCACTCCTTCCCCTCCAGTCTATTTCCAAGCTCTTCACCTCAGCTGTTCGAACACAGGCCCATCGGAGACATTGGAAGGTCAAACCCCACCCAATTCGCCCAGGGGAGCGGTCGGGGTGCCAGGAGCTGCAAATGGCTGTAACACTGCCCCCTCCCTCTGCAGAGAGCCCCCAACTCCATGCTTGGATGCAGCCAGGGATGGGGGGGAAGGGGGAATAAACTCCTAGCTTCAGCCAGAGCAGCCTGGCTAACTAGTCTGAATTCCCTTGGTGGGATCCCCTTCGCTCCCCCGTGACCTTTCACCGACGCCGGGTAATCCTTTCACCCCAATGCGCTCCTTGCTGTTTGCGATGAAGAGGCAGGGATCAGTAAAGCTAGGGGTTGGGGCACCCAGCAGAACCCCCAAGTCTCTTTTCAGCTGATACATCGGGCATCTTTCCCTCCCCTCTCCTCCCCCACCACAGCTTAATAGAGTGGATTAAAATGTCACAGCAATGGATGCCAGCTGGAAACCGAGATCCAACCCGAACTGGCCAAAACCCCCGACACAAGGACATCCCCATGAGTGGGGGTGAGGTGCGGGGATGGAAACCAGCTTCAAATCCTACCATTCTCACAGGCTACTTGGATTTGTCCCCTTCCAGAGAGGGACCTTTGAGCTAACCCAGGTCTTTGCCCTGCTTTGCCCCAGGGTTTGGCCTGCTTGCCAATTAAATGGGGCCTGGCTCCCATAGAAGGTCTCAGCCTGCCAAATATCTCTTCCACCTGGCCCCCTCCCACCAGGGATTTCCCTACACCCCCCCCATGGGGGTGTTTACCCCCCTGAATTTCCCCAACACCCCCCCTCCAGTTCTGTGAACTAGTTACATGCAGTATTGCCAATTTAGTGATTGTTTGGAAATGTGAATTGAAATTGAAACATTAATACACACTTTTAAAGCTTATACAGTGTATGATAAAATACGTGTATCTGAAAAAGTATCATAGATTTGAAAGGTAGGAACATAGACTAGCTTCCTTGTACAGCTGTTGCTTTTATGACCATGTCAGAGCATTCATTTTGGTGACGCTGGCCAACCTAATCATTTCAAATGATGATTTGTAAGCAACGTCTAAATGAGCTCTCCCTGACAGCAGGTGATGAGCTGGGGGCTGGGGGGAAAGGCTTCAGGACCAGATTGTATTTACATTCACACCTAATCTACCTAGGTATCCAGCAAACAGAGCTGTGTTGCCCAAGTGATAGATTTTGGCTGGGGTTGGGTTACAAATCACTTGAATGTGGGGTGGGGTGGGGGGATATAAATGTTGTTTTTCTTATTGTAGGAGTAAAAGGCAGTAGAACTGTCCTTAGCCTCTGCTGATTGAGGGCATCAAGAGAGAGGGTGGGGACAGGTGTTTTGCTTGATGGTCTGTCTGAGTCACAAGGACTATTGGACCTGCCCCTCTCCACTGTTTAAAGACAGCGCTGATTAGGCTCCATAGAGAGTCTTTTGTTCTGTTAAGTGACCACTACAGCTGAAATCACTGATAATCAGGTCTAAGTGCTTAGACCTGCTGTGGGACAGTGTTTCTGTGGAAGAGATGGCCCAGCTGCACTCACAGCGAGGTTCCCCCACTGAGAGCTTAGCTGAAATCATGGAGAGCTGGGTGGAACCTCAAGAAACCCACTCGCAGACGTCACAGTGGCAGGTGGCAGCTGAAGGTGACGGCGCAGGGCCATTGGCAACAGACCAATAGAGTGAACGGTGGCACAACGAACAACAGCGGCCAGAGTGAACAGTGAACAGCTGGAGGAATGAGCAAGGCGCCTTAGGATCATAGAATCTCAGGGTTGGAAGGGACCTCAGGAGATCATCTAGTCCAACCCCTGCTCAAAGCAGGACCAATCCCCAATTTTTGCCCCAGATTCCTAAATGGCCCCCTCAAGGATTGAACTCACAACCCTGAGTTTAGCAGGCCAATGCTCAAACCACTGAGCTATCCCTCCCCCCAGCCTTCTTGCCCCCCAACCTGGGAGGTGAACTCATGTGAAAGCAGCTCTGAACTCTGAGTCTCCACTGACCAAGGACAACACCGGTGAATGTTAATGAGGCTGTTAAGAATGCTGGAGACACAACACAGTTCATGCAAATAAACATGGCCGTGGCATCATACTTTCTATTTAAGCAAGAGATCCTGCACACTACAAACTGGAGGCCAGTGTTAAGTGCATTGTCACTTGTTCACCCTGAAGTTGAACACCGGTTCTGAACAAGACCAGCAAATGCTCACTGCCTTTCTTCAAGAAACTCAACTGACTGGCTAGACGCGTGTGGTGCAACAGTGAAAGACACAACAGTTGAAAAAGTGAAGAACTCTCTCACCACATTCAAAAAATTTGCATACACGGCTGATGAATGCACCGATGCAAATGGGCATCAAGTATTTAAGTCATTGTGTATGTTACCTTGATGTCAGTGGTAGGCCAGTAGATGTATTTCTAGATGTTCAAGTTATAGAAGACACATCGGCTGCATCTGTGACAACCCACAGCTTAGAAGAGATAAATGCTTGTCAATTGGACCCCAAAGAGATGGCTGCTTGTGCATTTGATGGAGCTGCAAACTTCTCTGGAAGACATGGTGGAGCACAAGCTTTGCTCAGAGAAAAGTGTAACCCTAGTCTCTCCTATATACACTGCAGAGGCCATCTACTCCAACTAGAGCTAGTATGAGCTGCAGACTCTTCAAAAGACATTTCAAAAGTTATAAATCTAACGTCTTCATTACATTCTTTGTTCAGCAAGAGTCCAAAAAGACTGAATATCTTGGAAAATATAGAAGATATACTGGGACTGAAGTTCAAATTAGTACAGCCTGGGAAAACCCGCTGGCTTTCTCATGAGTGATCCTTGGCTGTTGTCTTAAAATTACTCCAGCTCTTATTACTGGCTTTGGAAAGTATCTACCAAGATGGGATGGATCTAAGTAGTGAGGCTGGTGGATTACTTTTGCTTCTACATTCAGAGAAGACTACTGCCATCATCTCTCTTGTAAGTCTACTGTTGAAACCACTTGGGTCATTAAACAATGCCATCTAGGCACCTGCTACAACAGTAGTAGGTCTTTGTCCAGCAATAGAAGCTACACTTGGATCAACCAGAGAGCTATCCATTGAAAAAGTACTGGAAGAAGCAAAGACTTCAGTTCAGAAGTTGACTAATGAAGGCATTTATATTGAATCCTTAAGTGAAGAGAACAAGAAGTGTTTGTTAAGACAACTGAAAAAGTACACAGCCTTGAGTCTTAAAAATCTACAACAGCGACTTCCAGATTCTGCTCAACCTCTACGTAGCTTTTACAGATCCCTGTCCTATAAACGCCGACAGTTGAGCGGAGTGAGATGCTACCAGCCATGGGGCTGCCACGTGCTCAGGACAGAACAGAGAATTTGAACACAGAGTGGAACATCATAAGAAGAACGAATGAAGATTTGACTTCAACTTCATTTTTATCATCACTGGTGGCTCGACCCGATCTTTGTGCTCTGTTTCCTGGGCTCAAAGAAGAAGGAATTCCTCTCTTGCTACTCCCAGTCACAACAGCTACAGTCGAGCGATCTTTTTCATCATCGAATAGTATTTCGTGTTCTGAAAGACGTCACCTTCTGCCTGATCATGGGAATGAACTAATGAGCGTATCAATGGAAGGACTGGCAGTACCGGACACACGAAAAGCCACTGAAGATGAACGCATGGCATTCAAGAAGTTCATTAACAGAATTGTGCAAAATTATAACAAGAAACCAAGAAGGATGTAGTTGTTGTGCTTCATAGGAAGCTTGAGTAGCCGACTTTAATTTGTGTGGTGATTTTAAAACATGAGGTAAATCTAATAAAATAGTCATGAAACATTTTTCAGTTTTTACTATGGTGCCATACAGCCCACCTTCACCCTCACAGTCTCACCCCTCATCAGTCCTGATTTCCCCCCCCTCCAGTAAATTTGAACATCCCCCCCCCCTAATTTCAATTCCTGGGAAAAACACTGCCTCTCACACCCCACAGAGAGATGATTCTCAGTAAGCCAGTGTGTGGGCTCCCCCCTCAGACCACGGCATCTGGATCCCCAAGATCCAGCCATGCTGGCTGTAACCAGCCCTTGGGGTATAAGAATCAGGGTTAATTCCATGCGTGGTCCTAAGGAGGACACAGATCCACCCCCAGCTGAGCTCTGGGCCGACCTGGGACTGTGGGAAGCAGCACCAAAGAGCTAAGCCAAGGGACCAGGAGAGAGCAGAGCTGTGCAGTGATGAGAGGGGGCTTTCCCCCCCACCTGCCCCAGGGGAGAGCCCAGCTGTAACTGTCCTATCTGCTGGGTAAGAAGGAAGATAAACAATTAGCTTCCCTGCGTGGGCACCAGGCCTCCATGCAATGCTGTTTGGGTCAGGCCATGTAACGGGAAGGAGGCTGCTATAAACCTGTCAGTCTTATTTATAATCCGGGGGGCTGGACTGTCTCCCAGGAGAAAGACAGAGATGAGCTCAGTTTGCAGGCCTGGACGAGGAGCGAGGGGAATAGGGAAGCATCCGGCCCGTAAGAGGACACCCAGCCCAGGCACAGCCGGGGGATTAGAACAGTGAGCCACTCGAATGGCACATTCAGTGACGTTGGCAGCCCTGGGACCCACTCCAAGGGAGCGCAAGGCACGGCCCGCTGCCAGGGCAGACGGCTCACTCTGCCTTATGACCTGGGAAATTTTACACGCAGGCAGCTAGTGAGGGGGGAACTCAACACCCCTGTCGGGAGCGGAGGGGGCTAGAGGGGTCATTAGCCTCAATGCTGGGAGCTGGGCCTCTCTCTGGTTTCAGTCACAAGTGCAGTGAGTTTGGTGATGCTCTCAGCAATGCCTATCTCTGCGTAACCACAGAGCAAAGCTGGCTTCCCACGCACCCTGCCCAGCCAGTCCTGCACTGGAGGGACCCCTTCTACCGCTCAGGGGGAGTTCGGTCTTTATGGACCATTCACTCCTTGGCCTCTTTTTACTAAGACCGTGGGCAAACAGGGCCAATCGGTGCCAACTGCAGGGTGCATTTTGTGAGGTTGATACCTGTACAGTAGGGACAAGAGCCAGGCAAGCTTTGTGATTGGTCACCTGAGTCAAGCAATATTGTTCCTATTCTCTGATTGTGGGATTGCATGAGCTGTTTGCATGAGCTGTTTTTTTACAAACTGCTTCCACCCAAAACAAAGTGAGTTTCCTGATTAATTGAATCTCAGCTCTGGGTGCAAAATTCTCTGTTTGCAAACAGTCCTCCGAACTCAGCGCCAGGCATGCGAAGGTTGGCAAGCTGTGGGTAATACAGGGTGGTGAACTGGCTGCATTCAAACCCGGGTTTGCATTCAGCAAGTGGCTGGAGACCAGATTTTCTCTCACACACACACACCCTGCCTCGCTCTAACTCAGGTCTTGTCTACACAGGGGCTTTTCTGCAGTTTCAGCTCCCAGTATAGCTGCACCAGTGCAAATGTAACCCACTGGTGAGTCTGTTACAGCCCCAGCTAGGGAATTTTAGCTCAAGCTGTAGCAGTTCATGCTTTTAGCTGTGGAGGTTTCCGAACCTCCCTGGTGTGGCAGCCAAGAGGTCAGCCACTACTCGAAGCCAGAGTGTAAACAGGCCAAACTGGTTTCAAGCAGAGCTAACAGCATCAGTGCAACCTGCAGCAGGCAGCAGCTTTGTCTGTGTGCATTAGGGGCTGGCCATGGATGGCTGAAATCCCCAGGACAGACTGGACCTGGAACCAGTGAAACTCATTCTCATAGGTCACCAAACAGCCATCAGCTAACAAGAGCTTTGGGTCACTAGCACCTGGGAGGGAGAGGGTTGGATCCAGATTCGGTGGGGCTCTTCACAATCCCTATCTCTATTTATTATCCAGAGCCAAACCTTGTCCTTCAATAATGACATGAAACCAAAACCTGGATCCAAACTTCCCCAGCTGCTGGGGGTATTTGGATCCAGATTCACTTTGCAGGGATGAGCGAGTCTCTCCAGGATCTCGAGGGAGACAGAGTTCTGAGTTTGCTCCCTGTGAGTTCCCGGAGCTGACAACAGGCAGGCAAGGTGACCTCTGTGTGTCAGACCAGCAGGCAGAAGACACCCATTTCGGGAGACTGCCGGGACTTTTGTCAGCTCTTTAAAGGGTGAAGTTGGATCCCTGGCAGCCCTTTGTTTTGTTTTATCTTCATTTCCACTTGTGGGGTTTAAAATTAGAAAGTGACACTGTTTGCCCAGCACCCTGGAGACATGGGGCCTGATTCTGATCTCACTGATGCCAGTTTCATGCTGATGCTGCTCCTGATTTACCCTGGGCTGGCTGAGATCAGAATCCAGCCGGGGCATTTGTCCCCAGCACTCCTTGCTCACCATCCGAACTGGCCTGGCTCGTAGACCCCAGCGCAGCTCCAAAAGGCAACAAACAGCGTTTTCTTAAGCGGCTGGTTTTGCTTTGCTCATTTCATTCTGAGCAGAGCTGGTGAACTTTAGGGCTCGTGAAAGGGAAGAGTTAACGCTGGAGTCAAGCAAGTGACAGATCCCATATAGGGCTGGGCCAAAGGCTTGAACTGCTAACCCACATCCCCCGGGACCCTCCACGGCTCTGCTGGTGCCCCATCTTCCTTACCTGCAGCCCCAGGCCACTCTGGGCCTGGCTCCCCACCAGCCAGAGCTCAGCTACTTTTCCTCCACGCTGACCTACAGCGCCCCCTGTGACGACTCTCTTGGGCTCCCCACACACCTCTGCCCCTCAGTCCTGTTGAGTCTATCAGGGTCCGTCTTATTCTCTGAGAGGTTTCAGACTAGCAGCCGTGTTAGTCTGTATTTGCAAAAAGAAAAGGAGTACTTGTGGCACCTTAGAGGCTAACCAATTTATTTGAGCATAAGCTTTCATGAGCTACAGCTCACTTAGTCTGCACTAGCGTTCTCACCTCTGAGTTAGGGCTTGAGTGTTGCCGATAACTCACCGCTGCATCCAGACACCAAACCCCTGCAATCCTGAGTCAGCTGGCAAGGTCGGTGTGTAGGGCAGACGTCTAAGTGTAGCACTTGGACACAACATTCAAGGGCTGCTGGTCTTCTAATGCCTTCCCAGAACTGCACCCCATGGCCTACCTGGCCATCGAGCTATTCTTGGCTTGCTGACAAGGGGTCACCCAGCGCTGCATACAGGACTGCCCCGCACCCTGTTGCCCGGTCACACACCGCTGCCAGCAGCAGCGACAGTCAGTGTCTCCTTCTGGCTCTTTCCTGCTTCCTCCATCCCACTCCCTCACTCTGCCTTTCACTCTCACGCTCTGGGCCAAATCCTCAGCGGGTGGAAATCAGGGCGACTCCATCAACTTTAGCACAGCCTTTCAGTCCTGCCCTGACCTTCCTCTGCCCTTCTAACTCTCTGAGCTAGCAGCTTAAAGTCAGGCCCAGAGCCTCTGCCTCCTGCTGCATGTTCCCCGGGTCTCTCTTCCCGCCACCCCCAGCAGGAACCCAGCCGTCCTGGCCTCTGTCAGCCTCAATTCCCAGCCTGAAAAGCCACCCAGATTCCAGCCAGGCACGAGCCTACGAGACAGCAAACAGCTTCTTGATCCTTGGCTGGCTGAGTGCAGTTCAGACAGGACTCTGCCATTGCAATTCGGCAGCTACTGTGTTCCAGGACCGAGCGTCCCCGCCTTCAGCGAGCCCCTGCAGCGAGGCAGATGGGGCCTGACCCTCACCTTGCTTACACAGCAGTAAATCAGGAGTGACACCACTGGAGTCAGCAGAGTCACACTGGTGTAGAACGGGAGCAGGAGCAGAATCAGCCCCCTGTTGTTTGCGAAGGTGAATTCAGGGGGTGGCTTCTCCCTAAATACCCCCTAGAACATCAGCCTTCTGTTCCACCTTTCCCCTGCGCAAATCGGCCTTCGCCGGCAGCCAGCCTCCCAGAAGGTCAGCCAGTCGCACGGAGACGGGCGTTTATCACAGTCCCAGCTGCCTGAGTCATTTCAGCCTGGGCTTCAGTCTCACAACCAGCCCGCTGAGCGGGGCCGGCAGAGCAGGTTCTCGCATCCCGTGCGAAGGGTCACGGGGCGGCAGAGACAGAGGCCTGAGTAGGGCTCCTGCTGCGTGTGCTGAGCGATTGTGCCCGGCTCGGCTCCCAGACGCGCTTCAGCACACGGGCTCCTCCATCTCCACACCTGGCGTGGGGGCTCCCTGAGCACAATCCCCCTACAAGGGAGGCACCCACTGGAACATCTGACCAGCACCTCCTGTACCAATATCCGTGGCTATAGCAGAAAGCTGTATCCAATTCCTTCTCCCCCCTCCCCCCCGCAAAGTGAGAGAGCAGAGTATGTCCCAGTGCTTTGCATTAGTTTCACTTGTAATTTACACTAGGCCCAGCTGAGGTACTGTCTGCTGCAGTGTGAGTGAGTTTGTGTGTGCGTGCCTGCATACATGTGTGTGTTTGCACAAGCCTGTAACACACCATGAGGTCTCCTGCCATGCTGTGTCATCTCAGGGTGCTCCAAACAACACAAAGAGCATTGCAAGAGATTTGCCGTGTGGATACACATCAGACAGTGGCTACTTTTGGTCCTTGCCAGCCTGGGCTCTCCTGGAATCAGCCACATGGAAGGGAAAAATCCTGATCGCCCCCGACCAGTCCCTTGGCCATCTAGTCAGTCACTCTGAGGTCCTGAGCTCTGGCCTGGCTGCACGGGCTTGGGCACTCAATGGCTGAATGCCAGAAAGTACTCCCGCAAAACTGCACAGGAGGAAGTCTGCCCTGGGGTTAAATGGACGACTTAAATTTCCAGTCACCAGCACTAAGCCCTCAGGCAAATGGAAAATTCCTCTGATTCCTGATCTCTCCTGTCACTCCCCAGCAGCAGAGTACATCCAGGGCGATCAAGATATTAGTGAAGGTGACTTTGGGATCTGGATTGGGAAAGGCCAGCGTTCCAGAGCCGCTCTGATAGTGTGTTGCCAAGGTCCCTGGGTTATTCGCCTGGGGGCAGAATCAGCCCTGGAGTAAGAATTTGCAGTGTAAGCAAATTTATGCCCAGAAAGGACTGCCCTGACGTTATAACCTCAAAGTCCCGTTGGCTCTCTCTGGGGTCTGAGAGCTGCACTCAGTATGGAATCGTCGGGGCAGGAAAGTGCGCAGGTGGATACAGGGGATAGGATGGGTGGGTTGGTGATGGGACACAAAGAAACAAACAGGTGTCGTGTAGAACAGAGGGAAAGCGTGGGCAGGAATGGGAAGGAGTTGGACATGATCATCAGCCATGGGAGATGTTCAGCTCAGTAGTTTAACGCTCATGTCTGATGCTGCCGTCTCAGCCTACACCACGCTGCAGGGTTTGAGCTGCAGAGACTATACTGACCCCTCCCCGAAAAACAGCCCTGCCAAATCCGTGCTAGTTAAGGAGTCTGGCCCAGGCAGGATTTTATGGGCCACTCCAATGAGTTTGCATTTGGGGGAAGGCAGGATATGGAGCAGGTAGAGCTTTGGGGCCTGGTCCATTGACATCAAGGCAAATCCTACACCAGAGTAGATCAGGAGTGACTGTACGGGGAGCAGACACTGGCTTCTGGTCCTTTCCAACACAGCCAGTTCCTGGAGGATGTTCTCCTGATCTTGGTTCCAGAGTCAGCAGGACCCCTCTGGGAGCCCCAGCCTTCTGTTCACGAGGCTAATTGTCTTTTGCTCTTCTAAGGGGGGTGCAGAGAGCTCCTGTAAGCTCCACAGAACATCATCCCCTCCAGAGCAACAGCATCTGAAAAGAGGAAGTGCAAGATGCTTGCATAAGGCTTTGGACTGACTCCAGGGGGTGAGGAATGGCTGGATTATCATGGAACTGTGTATATAAACAGTGCCAGGTGCCTGTATTTTGTTCTGGGTGGAGGCTGTTTATAGTTACCACAAGCCTGGCAGGCCTGGTGTTGTGTTTGTGAAGCTCTGTGATTAGCTCAGAGGTCGCTGTGTCCTCCCTGCTCTGGGAAGGGGGAACCAGCACTTGACGAGTCGGGGAACAGGACGGGATGAGAGTACAGATGTAGCCAGGAAAATGACGCATGTCTTAGGACCGCAGTGGGGAGAGGCAAAAACTGGGGGAGCCAGGCCGGTGGATCTTCAATTCATTAAATGAGTAGATCAAAATGATGTCAACCCAGGTGCCCTTTGGTCCAGGTATGACAGTGGGGGCACAATGAGGCTAACAGGCCAAATGCGGCCCAATGTGGCGATTAATATTTAATAGCTTCCCTGGGGCAGTGCCAAGAGGCTCCAGTCCAAGATCGAGGCCCCTGTTGTGTTAGGCGCTGTACACATGCAAAGGCAGTCCCTGCTACACAGAGCTAAGACGGGGCGCATAGCCCTTTAATGTGAAGGTGCAAGCTACAGACTACAGCTCCCAGGATGCACCATTCCAGCCAGTCTGGGAGCTGACCTCTCTCGGTAGCTCTCCGGACCATGTGGTAGGTGAGGGAGACTGCAATCAGCTCCATTTCATGCCACTCAGGTGCAGCCCTTGCTGTCTCCCGCAAAGCTGGGCACTTCCTGGCATAAGCCCAGTTACCGGCAAGAGCTACTTTAGCATCCCCAGCAGAGGGCTGTGTTTCTGGAGCAGATGCTTGTGCATATCCTTCCCCGTATGCAGCTCCTCCATTTATGTGGCTAGCGCCTGAGTCCCTTGGGTGTTCCTGTTAGTGCATGGCTGCAGGCTCAGGCTGGGTTTCTGGGACAGAGCAACCACCAGGGCTGATCCTCAATCAAGTCACAGTTGCCTCTTGCCAACTGCAGTCCAGGCTGGGAAAGGCAAAGAACCACCAAAAGCAACGGAGTCAACCTCCATGGCTGGTAAAACAGTGACGCCTAGTGGCATCCAACTGGCTGCGCATGCCCATGTCAGGAAAAAATAGACCATCTGACTGTGAATCCCTAACAGATCCCTTTTCATCAGCAGATCTCAAAGCTCTTTGGGGAAACTGAGGCACAGAGAGGTGACGTGCCTTGCCCAAGGTCAACCAGCAGGCCAGAGGCAGAACAAGGCTCTTTGCACCAAGCCACACTAATGCTGGTGGAAAATGCTAGGCTGACAGCAAATCCCTTACTCCACACACACTGGGTACAGCCCGGGCAGCAGCTGTGCAAGGCTCAGCCCTAGGTGCATTGATGATTTAGGGTAGGCCAAGACTGGGCTGCTCCTAGGTTGACCACCTGCCTGTCCCTCATTTTAGGGGACACCCTAGCTTATACATGGTGCTCAACATAGCATATCAAGGGCTCGATGGGGCTCACTTTGTCCCTTATGTCAGCACTGGGACATAGTCCATAGGATTGTGTCCCACAGATCTAATAAGTCAAACTTTATTTGTGTGAAACACCCTAGATGGCTGGGTCATGATCAAACTTAGATATCAAGGGGGGGGGGGGCTTCTGGGTAGGGTCTTGCCAACCCTCTCTGGAGTCAGGTACAGATGCTTGAGTCCTACTGAACTCCACCTGGTGCACAACCCAAGAAGGGGCGGGTGGCAAAGTTCCTGCATGCCACCTTCACATTGTCCATGTTCTGGGGCCAGCCAAAGACCAGTTCGGTCCATCAGGAACCCAAGAATCTGGCCCGTTATCTTTACATGCTGCTTTAACCAACTGTGAAAGGCCTGGGGCCAGTTCATTCACCCCATGTGACACAACATCTCTTAGGCACTCGAGCTACCAGCCCCTTGGCGTGGCTGGAGACAGGAGTTCCTGATGAGGGGTTCTCAGCTCTCAAACTTGCTTCTCCCTGTCTGCCTGCCAGAGCTGGAACACAACTGACCTCCCAGCTGCTGCTCTTCTGTTCTCCTAGGCTCTGTCTAGGGTAGCATGGGGAGAGCCTCTGTCTGGGTGCGCTGCAAGAGCTCTGTGCATATCTCATTAGTTAGATTTGGTGCTGTACATTAGCAGCTGTAGTGTTTCCATGATGGCAGCCAAGATGCCTCGAGCAAGATGTCCACATGGCTACAGCAGCACACAGTTCAAAACCAGCCATTATATAACAATCCAACCTTCCCCCAGCTGGGCGATGGAAGATGGAAGTGGGACCTTTCCAGATTCCCCCAGGTGAGAGGCCATCCTAAAATGGAGAAAGCACAAGCCCTTCCTCTCTCCCTCTCTGTTATGTTCACGGCACACCCCCAGAGAAGTTAGAGAAAGTCAATCAAAATGAAACACTACTTTTATTCTTAGAATCCAGAGCAATAACACACAGTAACCTAAATCAGAGGGAGACGAAGCAGGCTGCTCCCTAAGGTAGCGAGGCACAACTCATCCCACCTTGTTCCAGACTGACTCTGATCACACACTTCCCTACAGAGCCCCCTAGCCTGCAAGCAGCACCAGGAACACCCCCTTCCTTCCCCCCGCATCCACACAAATTCTCTTAAAGTGATAGCTTACAATTCCAATACAGTCCTCAATATACCATTCTCCCCACACATAGCTTCTCCCTCAGCCCCACTGAGTCACCTCTCTCCTCCCCCAGTTTGACTGGACTCTGTTCCCACCTGGCCTCTGTGTTACCTGAATTAGACAGGCAGACACCTCAGTGAACCTGATGTGATAGGTGGCCCCAAAGCCAAGTCACCCCCAAACTATCAGCCACCCAACACATCCCTAGAGAAAAGCAGATTTAAACAGTTCCCAACCAGGCAAGTGTCATGGGTCCAGCAACAGTGGAAGCAGGGCTTACCTGTCCAATAATAATAGCACTTCTAAACTACTTTCCATCCAGGAAAGAACACTTGGGGCATGTGTAATCCAACCTCTCCCTATGGAATCCACAATCCAGCCTCTCCCTTTATGCACTTTCCCTCTTGCCTGAAAGTATTTGCTACAGTGATGCTGTGGACAGTTAAGCCATGTTTCTCCCCAGAGGTGACTGCATTTCAGTGCTGGGTGACTTCTATAATATCTCTAGTTTGTCAGATGTTTGGGGATCCTTTAGGAACAAAGACATAAACATACCCATTGTTCTACTGGCCGGAGCAAGAATTCACATTTCTGCATTTGCCAGTAACACAAGAACTGCTGACCTGGGGCAAAGCACTGGGCATCTAATCCAAGCCATCACCTGGGAGGGATGTTTATTCCTATTGTCAGCCGGCAATTAGTTTACAAAGCAGGAGGACTAATAGACCCCTGTCTTGTAGAAGGGCCTGAGCCATTCTTAAATTTTACCATGATATTAGCCTCAATAACATCCCACAGGGGTGAGTTCTGCAGGTCAATTATACATTGCATTAAATAAGAGTGTTTCCTTGTACCCGTTGCCTGGATACTCCCAATCAGTTTGCCCAAAGACACACCTGGCTAAGCCCTTCAGGAAATGTTTGACCGTGCACCAAGCAGAGCGCTGCAGGGACCTGGAATCAGACCCCCCAGCTGCAGCATCACTCTTAGCACAACTCCTAACGTGGCATTGCTGGTGCATAGAGACAGGAGCCTTGTTCCTGAAGGACTCAGGTGCCTCCACAGAAGCTCCAGTGCCCGGCTGTGATGAAGCCGAGACTCGGGCCGGAGCACAGGACACGCCCTCCTCGCTTCCTTTGCTGTGGACAATCTGGTGGCCACAACCGGACACATCACAGCAGAATATCACATAAGTCTCCATCCTGAGTCTGCAGGGGAAGTGGCTGCGAGGACGCCCATACAGTTTGCTGTCAGGCCGTGCGTTCAGCAGTTCCCTTCTCCCGCTGGAACAGTCTACAAGGAAGGTCGGGCGCATGGGGGATCCCCTGTTTTCTCGTTTGCCAACCAGACACCAGCAGTTCTCCAGATCTAGAGGAGGGGAAAAGAATCAAATTACAGGAGGAAATTGACGAGGAAGGAGATGAGATGTCAGCCATTTCAGCTTCCGCAGGAGGAAGTTGGAGCAGCTGACCTGTGCACGTGAAAAACAAACCAGACCAGAGGCACCTTTGCTTTTGTGACAATGCCCTGCATGGTAACTAGGGTGACCAGACAGCAAATGTGAAAAATCGGGACGGGGGTGGGAGGTAATAGGAGCCTATATAAGAAAAAGACCCAAAAATCGGGACTGTCCCTATAAAATCGGGACATCTGGTCACCCTAATTGGAACAAATCTCAATGCTCTGGAAGAGGTGCAAACGGAATAAGACTGAGGCATCCTCCCTCCAAACTCCAAACAGTCTTTCATTACCAGTAGTTACCAACCCTTTGGGAAGTTGGTATTGTCCCACTACAGAGAGGGAAACCGAGGCACAGAAGTGAAGTGACCTTCCATTGTATTAATTTCAGTGGAATAAATGGGCCCAAGGAGGCAAAGGTGTCAACGGGACCCTCTTGCTGCCCAACATTAAACTGTTTAGACCGAGGATCAGGGTTTGGTAGACAGAGATCTCGCCTGCTTTGTACCATGGTAAACACACCACTGAATAGCTCTGCAACCTTCTATTAAAGATACAGAAAACAGGAAAGCGTTGGGAATGTAAACAGTGTGGAGTCAGCCTTTCGTTGTAACCACATCCCTTGTCCTTTGCCATTAGCTATAGAAAGCCTTTAGAAGGGAAAACCCCCTGGTCTGACAAGCTCTTAGATCTGACAATAAATAATGTGCCTTTTGGGAAAAAGGGGAAAAGTTAGTTGAGATGGGCTGGAGGTGGGGTTATGGGTGCTGTTGTTAAAGTCCGACACCATTTCCTGGAAAGACAAACACACACAAGAAGGGAGAGAAAAGAACTGCCAAGCAGTTTCTGTCTCTGGTGCCGACTTTCCCTTGCAGCCAGCTCACTGATGGAAAAACACAGGAATGGCACATGGCCCTATCAGCCCCTCCAAGACCTGGCAAACTAGTCCCAGGGTCGGGCTGCTTAGGACATTGCTTTTAGCTGCCTTTTTCTGTTCATGGGCTCACAGCAGTATTGCACAATGTACAGTCTTGGCCAGCTAAGCCCACCCTTTGTTAGACTGAAGGCAAAAGGAAAGAGAAAAACGAAAGTAGCGGAGGAAAAGGACGTGACAAAGGGCTTGTCTCACATATAGTGCCCCAGTTGCACTGGCTCAGCTGCGCTGCTGTAGCGTTTTAGTGGAGACGCTCCTACGCCAACAGGAAAGGGTCTCCCGTCAGCGCAGTGAATCCACCTCCCCGAGAGGCAGGAGCTATGTCTGCGGAGAAGCTCTCCCACCAACCTAGTGTTGTCTGCACGGGGTTAGGTCAGTGCAATTACATCACTCAGGAGTGCGGCTTTTTCACAGCCCAGAGCACCGTAGTTCTACCCATGTCAGACTGTGGTGCAGACCAGGCCAAAGTCACACATCCCAGGGGGGGTTCGAGATTCAGCCAGAGCCACTGGAAATGGCGATGTCAACTGGGTCCCTCTCTCTGGCCCCGCCCGATGAGGACGTCTCTCAGGATCAGGACAACATAGGCCCAATGGAGCCACAGTGGACGCGGGGATCCCAGGAGATGCTGGGGCAGCAGCTGTGATATGGGAAGCACGCGCATTCCCCTTCAGCCAGTCAGCAATTGTTGCATTTGCTTCCCAATTTTTCTAGAATAGTCATTTCTTGTAAGGACCCCAAGAGGGAGCGATGGAGAACAGCCCCATCCCCTCGTTATTTTGTCAGCTAATTAGGCCTAATTTTTAGCACCCCAAGTTTGC